>NC_080383.1:87403671-89803671 GCF_014773155.1 Arachis stenosperma | reverse complement strand
AAAAACACAAATGAACCGAAATATATTCTAAGAAACATTTAAATTGTTTGCCACAATACAATTGCAGAAGCTAATTTGAAAAACTAGAAAGTGACCATTCAATAAAACATAATATAAATCAGAAATTAATCCTCATTTTCATCAAATGGAAAAACATTGTATGACTAGAACTCAAATGAAGCAAAATTTAGACATACATGAATCAAAATGTATTCTAATAAATACCTAAAACTATTTACTACAACACAATCACATAAACTAATTTGAAAAATCAAAATGTGACTATTCAATAAAACATAACACAAATAAAAAATTAACCTTCATTTTATCAAAGGAGAAAATATTATATGACTAAAACACAAATGAACCGAAATTTATTTTAATAAACACCAAAACTTCTATCATCCTCTTCCATGATAATTTATGTCCTGTGCATGATAAAGACTGGAGTTTGACTGAATCACCAATCCACTATCTAAAAGGTTCAACTGCAAAAGAAGTAAATCATATATTAGCAAATTTATTAACATGCACAAACACATTTTTTCTAATCAAAAGCAAATCAATGTTACCTCACTTAGAGTTTCCGATCCTTTTTCTTTTTCTTTGATGTATTTGCGATCTTTTTTTTCATATTCGATCCCAGTCTATTCTTGGGACGTCCTCTTGTTCTAACACATGGAAAACTCTGAAGGTCGTTAACATCATTCAACGTAATGTCTTCGTGAGATAACGAACATTTACCTTTACTTTTGGCTTGATATTCTTGCATCTCAGCCATGACATTATTAAAAGTCCGATGCAGAATTTCAGTCAACTCCTCATATTCTGATGCAAATTCACAAATATTGTGCGAGCAAAACACCAAATCGTCAAATCTCTTGCTTCTTAGCTCCAATAAAGGCTCGTTTTGGCTGCTCTTGATATGTGTGTGCCTTCTCTTTACGTTCTTACCCTAACGTTCCAATATATATTCGGTGCCACTTTATTTACTCGCTCAAAGATTAAGGCACTCATGGAATGAAAGGATAGTATACCCCTTGGCTTAAACAATAAGCACTGGCACTTTATTTCACGTGATATCACATCATATGTAACAACAAACTTGTTGAATGTTGAGTTAGAAACCTGCTCTACAACTTCATATGCCATAAAACTTAGAGCAGACTATGTTGATCTTGTGATGCAATTTACCTTTCCTCTAAATTGTACTTGAACTTTCCTGAACTTCTCGTTAGTATACACGTGCTGAAATTGAGCCTCTATTGGTAATTTTGTTGCACACGGTATCACAATATGAAAATCTGCAGCATCAAATTCTCTCTCTCTTTGCTCTCTACTTTGTAGCCAATTATCATATTGCTTTACAAATTAAATCAAGGAGCTATTGCGTGTAATAAATTTGTTAAAAAAATGCATGCATGTTCTCTCTCCTTTGTGTGCTTCTCATCCCGGTCCAAAAGTGGTGATCGAAATAAACTGGAATCCCTAAATGACGCTCTTCAAATAGCTCTACAAAATGGGACACAATTCAAAAATCAGATAATAAAATGAACCGAAAGTTATACTCGTTTGAACCGAAAAAATAACAACATGAATTAATTCGAATGAAATTACGGTTACCTAAAAGTCACTTATTGCCTCCAACACCCATACTTCATGAGAAAATCATTCCAATTTCTGTCAAATACATCTTTCGTAAACGAGTTCCAAACAACATGACTCATCTCTTGTTTGATTTCTTCGTGTCACTTGTAGTCATTTAATTTACTTGAGATCTTCTTCATGATATGCCAAATATACCACCGGTGAATTATTGTTGACATACAAGTCTTAATAGCCCTTTGCATTGATACATATTGATAGGTAAGAATCCCTTTTGGCATCTTTCCTCCCATGCAATAAAGCCAACATTCAAATAACCATTTGAATGATTGAATATCCTCATTTTTTATCAAAGCACATCCAAGAAGTGTCGACTGACTATGGTGATTCACACCGACAAAAAGAACCAAAAACCAAATTGTATTTGTAGTTGACACCAGAACGAAAATCTGTTATAAACCGAAACTAGTTATGCATATGAACCGAATAGTATATCACAATGAACCGAAACTAGAATGAAAAAAATTACCTGTTTGTGTTGTAAGTCGTATCAAATGAAACATCTCTAAAATACTCATACGTAGTCTTACTTGTTGCATTAGCCCAAAATGCATTTTTGATAGAGTGATCAACTTCAAGGTTAAGCTAAAAAAAAAAATTGATTTCTTCTCTTTTATTCTTAATAAGTACTTCCCAAATTTTTTGGCATTATCTTGTTCAGGAACATTCCGTACTTTTCTTGTGATATAATTTCTCATATCTTTTTCAATAAAACTTAGTTTACGATGACCACCCACTACTGCTACAAATGACTAATATGTTTTACACGATATAATTTCGGCTTCCTCGATATTTTTAATGGTACAACGTACAAATATGCTTAGCTCCCTGTGTTGTTTAAGCATCTCTGCTTGATCTGGACAGCAAGAATGTGAATAATTCAGAACAACTTTAGAAATGATCCAAAGACCAACGTCCTTCCATATATGTATATAAATCCTGGTTGGACAGTTTATTCCAATTAAGGAGTTTGTCTTTAAAGTTAGAGATATCTTGGATTTTCATTTCTCTCCTCCGAGTGGTGTTTCTTATTTTCGTAGAAAAACTAGTAAGTTTGGAATAATCTTTGTAGAACTTTCCAGTTTCTTCAAGTATCTTGAAAGTCATCCCAACCTTTGGGACAAATTGTTCATCAACAACACACCTGGATTACAAAATGAACCGAAATATTATCATACACAAGACCATTGTGTAATAACAAATGAACTGAAAATTGTGCATTATATGACTTCAGAAACTCTGCATTCTATCCAAATTCAAATTCATAAACAACACTGATTTTAGCAAAGAAGGATAAAATTATTCATTATCACTTTATTCAATTATCTTCTATTCCATTTAATTCAAAATTGTTGAAGAATGAACCAAAATATTATAATAACAAGATCATTGTGTAATAATAACAAATGAACCGAAAAAAGTGCATTATTCAAATTTAGAAACTCTTGCATTCTATCCAAATTCAAATTAATAAACAACACTGATTTTAACAAAGAAGGATGAAATTATTCATTATCACTTTATTCGATTGTATTCCATTCAAATAAAAATTGTTGAACAATGAACCAAAAATATTATCATAACAAAATCATTGTGTAATAACAAATAAACCGAAAAAATGTGATTATCAAACCTCGTCCACTCGTTTTGATAAGAATAATATATTCGATTCAAAAGAATAATACATTGTTCGATTCAACGTAAATACAGATCGAAATTTAAAGAGAAAAAGAATAACACATTTATTATTTTAAAAAATTTTATTAATATTTTTTATAAAGACTAATCTGTCTAAAAGTATAAATTTTAAAAGATTTATTTACCCCTTTATTCTAAAATTTATTTCAAATTCATAAGATAAAAATTCAATAGGATGGGGATGGTGAATAGAGCAAAAGATAACCTTAGTTTACACGCCAAAAACGGAGAACGGAATTAAATACGTGAACTCTATATAACGACTAAAGTACAGCGGTAGCTTCAACTTCCAGTTTCAGAAATCACAAGTACATTGTACACAACACAATCACAAGCACAAGTACAATCAATTAATAAACTACCATCGATAATCGATTTCTTCAGGATATTTCACTCGAATTCGATAAAATTAGAAAGAAAAAATCGAATGTTCTAATTTACTTCATAAATAAATAAATTTATAAATAGATAACTCTTGAGAGTCAATAATTTTTTTATATTTTAAGTTATTATTTAACTAGTATAAATATTAAATTATCTTTAATAAATAAATTTTATTAATTTATGTATATAAATTTTAAAAATTATAAATATAAACTATATTAATTTATAAGTATAAATTTTAATAAATATTAGATATATGTTTTTTATATACAAATTTTTTATAAATATAAATATAAATTATTACTGATAAAATATTAACAAAAAATAATAATATTTACCGTGCATGTAATATTATTTTTTATATATTTTATAAATATTTAAACAAATAACACATATATTATGATGCACAGATACCAAACACAATATGGCACGGTATGGATATGCAGATACATAAATTTTAAAATTTTATAAGATACGCAGACACGGTATATATATAAAATATAAAATATTTTAGATAAATTATAATGATATTTTGATATTTTATTAATATTAAAATATAAAATAATTTTTAAATATTTTTAATGTTTTTTTTAATTATGAATAATATTTAAAATATTATTTATTTTGATAAATAATAATATATATTCTAAACTCAATTTTAAAAATATGCATTATGAATAAAATTGAACATACTAATATACAATAATATTTAAGTATGTCCAAATATATTCGATATTTTTTTTATTTATTATTAATACACAGTTAGCCACAACAAATATACATATTAAACGAATATTAGTAAATATTATGTTCAAAATATATCCAATACGCGAACACATTAAGCATACATGCTTCATAACACATACATATAGATTTTTACTAATTTAAAAGTTAAAAATAACTGAAATAGTGTCGTTAAAAATATCCATAGGTTTGATTGAGACCTCAACTGACATCTGTCCCACCAGCTTAGCTTCACATTTCCATCTTCGGCTTCTCAATTCTCATCCATCTACTGATCTACCCCTCCCCACTGGTTCCTTCTTCTCACTACTCAATTCTTTACTTCTCACTCTGATCTTACAACACGCTTCAGACGCTCTCTCACACTTCACCGCGTGCCCCCAATAACCTTCCTTAACTTCATCATTTCCAAACATCCAATCACACTCTCTTCTTAACACCCCTCCAACCGCAAAATAACACACGTAATTCACTTACACCGTTTCCCATGTTCATCACTCTCACTATTACAAGCTTCAAACCCTTATAATTTCACTCCAATTTTCTGATTTTTGTTTTCAGAAACCTAAAATGGCTCCATCTCTCACTTCCCGCCGCGTCTTGCTCCCCCTCACCGTCCTCGTCATCCTCTGCGCTCACGCCCACGCTGTTCGCTTCTTCTCGCACTCTTTACCTTCTTCCGATCTGCTTTCTGATGGTCTTCCAGAACCTTCTTCTGATGAGAAGGGGAGCCTCATTCGGCTTCCGACAGCGTCATCATTCAGGTTCCTGCGTGCTGCTGAGTCCAAGTGCGAGCAGACGTACGGGTTCTTACCGTGCACCACCACGGTGCTTGGGAACTTGTTCTTGATCATAGTTTATGGCTTCCTTATGTACACCGCTGCTACCTACTTGTCCTCTGGGAGTGAGCTCTTGCTTGAGATCTTGGGCCCTGGAATCGTTGGTGGCTTGTTCCTTCCAATTCTTGGTGCTTTACCTGATGCCATGCTCATTCTCGGTAAGATACTTTTCTTTCGTTAATTGGGAAATGAAATGAAAATGTCACTGTACTTTGATTCGATGTTTTGACTTGATCTGACTACAAATGCGCGAATTTCGTGAAGCTTTAATTTTTCATTTTTTTAATATTGAATTTTGTGTAAGTTTTGTTCCTTTTTCAACTTGTTGCTGATTTGAGTATGTTTCGATTCATATAGATTTTTCTGCATATATTCTGATTGCCACGTAAGCATATATATGTGACGGACAATTCACACTAGAACTGATGGGTACCTTGCAATTTTCTTTGATATTGTGGGGTTTTGGAAAAAGAATTTCTGGTCAAGTTTTTGAGATTTAAGATGCAGCGGTTTAAAATTTTGTATTTCTCTTAGGCTTTACGGGTAAAGTCATTGATGTGGAGCTTGATTACTTTAGCATTAAGAAGTTTTGATATTGGTTTGAACACTGTTTTTGGTGGTTCTTTTTTTTTTTCTGACCCCTCCGAATTGTTAAGGTGAGTTGTTCCTTTTCGAATGTTTCCTTTTGATCCCTACCTGTGTGAGAAGAATATGAACCTCATTGTTCGCCGTAAATGATAAGTGTCTTTACTTTTTGGCTGTTTGGTATCTTTTGAGGCACTTGTAAAATCACATCTCATTATCCAAATCCAGTGGATATCTCTTTTCTTGATTTTTAGTCACGAATTAGGATGGATTCTGCGGTGGTGCCACCCCTCTTTCGGCCTTCCTAGGATTCTTTAGCATTTTGTTTATGATATTTCACTCTATATTATTTATCTGAATTTTGTGTCTCCATACCCTTTTTTTTTTTTGTGAGGGGCGCTTTCTTTTTCATACGCTCTTTCGTGTTTCACTGTGAACCCCACACCTTTGTCTTCATGTGTTATGACTTGTCCTTTTTTTAAACCACTAGTTTTGGATGCATATTTTCTCGTTCCTATAGTATGCTTTTCTTTTTAAACCTCTATACTTGTTGGCTGGTGCTTCTATAGCCGAGTCAATAATTACTTTTGCCATGTTCATGATGTCCAATTGATAGCAGCTGCCGGTTGAAGCTGATTAGGAGCAGGTTATTCTGGAAAATTTATATCTAATATTTATCTTAAAAATTTAAATTGAGAGGGAGAATGAGTAAATGTGATGATGACTTTGAATAGCTTTACATTAATGAATGTTACTTTACATTGACTCTTTTTAGTTGCTTTATGACCAAATTATATGGATCTTGATGCCCTATTTTGACATTGTATTATGCTTAAATGCATTAGCTTTCCACTTGTCTTTGTTTTCTTATACACCTGATAAGGGATATTCAAAAATAACATTTGATGCATGAGATGCATCTCTTAAGGAGTATATCAAGTTTTGTTTGAGAAAGTTTGAAGGGCTAAACACATTTGAGTTTTGAATGATGCTTTGGCAGTTACTTTAACTTCATCATGTTTATTTACCAGTTAACAGTGCGGGAATTTATTTTAAATTCAGACTCCTGAGTTATTAAATTAAGTGCAGTTCAGCATTGGCTGTCAGAGGCAGAAAAAGTCTAGTTTAAGACATTCATGGTTTAGCTAACGGCTGTTACATTGAGATATCTCTTTTTGTATTTTGTTTGTGTTGGAAGAAATAGTTAGTTATATGATCTCTCTTATCTTGTAACATTATAGTTGCTTTGGATTTACCAATCTATTGAAATTCCAATTTGTGTAACGTGTATTAATTTGCATCCCCCTCTCCTCCCCGCCCTTCTCTGTTTTGACTTCTACTCTGACTACTGTTGTTTTCTACAGTGTCTGGGCTTTCAGGTAGTAAAGAAACTGCTCAAGACCAGGTCTCTGTTGGAATGGGCCTGCTAGCTGGGTCAACTGTGCTGCTTCTGACTATAATATGGGGTACCTGCGTAATTGTCGGCAAGTGTGATCTGGTGAATTCAGTTGCATTGGATTCAGTAGACACACGGGGATACAGTTTAACTGGTATATCTATTGATATTGTTCGATATTTAATTTTTTGTAGTATTGAGAGTTACTGGAGTAAACTTCTCTTTGCTCAGAATATTCCAGTATATCTTTGAAATGACTAACTTAGTAATGAAAGCAAGTACCGTTCTTCCATCATTTTGGATCAAGGATTCATAATGCTTTCAAGTTTCGAAGAACTGGATTTGTGCACTGGCAGTTGTTGTTATTGACATTATAGGCTAGAGTACTTTTGAACTTTGTGAAGGATGCTGGTTGAAACTATAAATATAAAATGCGGTTCATGGTTTTCTTATTTATTTATTATTTCTTCAAAACCATGATGTCTGTGCATGTGAAATAATGCTGTTTTGTTTCCAGTCCTGAAGATATAAGTCTTTTGGATCCTTGGTCTAATAAGATCTTGATGTGCAGGTTCTGGTGTTAGTACCGACATTTGGACCAGTTACGCAGCAAGGATTATGATTATATCTGTACTTCCGTTTTTGATTGTTCAATTACCACAACTTCTCCATTCATCATCAGGAAGGCACTTGGCTGTTTTGATTGCTCTTATTGTCTCTTTGTTGTTACTAGCTTCTTATTGCTTTTATCAGGTAATTTTTCCTTTTATGTTGTACTTGTGCTTGCTTGCTTAAATACGTGTCTTGTGATTGATATGATAGCAGTTTGATTCTGGTAATACATATTTTAGCATTTTCATTAAACTGTATGTTGGATGAATATTTGATCCTTGTCGTTATAAGATTCTTTTCCTTTTTTCCCGCTTCATTTATAGGAATTAAGAAATAGAATCTTTTTTGCAGGTTTTCCAACCCTGGATACAGAGGAGGAAACTTGAATATGTTAGGCACAAGCATGTTATTCTAGGACTTTTGAGACATTTGAAGCAGCGTGCATTGGGAAGGCTGCTCAAAGAAAACGGTGAACCTGACAGAGAAATTATTAGAAAGTAAGGCTCTTTACCCTTTGTGCATTGACTTAAGCATGTTAGTTTTAAAGGAGCTTGTTGAAATTCTTTCCCAATTGTGGTTTCACTGACTTCTCAATGATATATGCAGGTTGTTTACAACAATCGATGAAAACAGTGATGGGAATCTTACTCATGGTGAATTGAGGGCTCTAGTTGTTGGAATTCAATTTGAGGAAGTTGACCTGGATCATGATGATGCCGTAAAAAGAATAATGAATGACTTTGATACTTCACGCAATGAACTTGTAGATGAAGAAGAATTTGTTAATGGCGTCTGTAGATGGCTTGACAGAGCCAGGGGTTCTCGACCTGCGTCTGGTGATGCTGGCCCCCACACAGTGAAATTTTTAAGCAATTTTCACAATGTTAGTTTTGCAATGCTCGAGTTCATGATGTTATCACTTCCTGGGTTTATGATTATCTGACTGCGATTTTCTTTACAGGAAACAAAAAGGGAACATGATCTCCTGGATGTGAGTGGTCAAAATGAAGAAGTTTCTGAAGGTGTTGAGAAATCAAAATGGACTACAGTCAAGGCATTGCTGTTTTTACTACTGGGAACTGTTATCGCTGCTGCATTCGCTGATCCTCTGGTTGATGCAGTCGACAACTTTTCCGATGCTTCAAGTATTCCTGCTTTCTTTATTTCTTTTATTGCTCTGCCTTTGGCAACCAATTCAAGTGAAGCAGTTTCGGCAATTATTTTCGCTAGTCGTGATAAGAGACAAACTGCCTCATTAACATTTTCAGAGGTTTGTTTTCTTCTTTCAAACTCATCATCTGTTTTAGATCACTATTCTAGTATGTTTGGATTTGTTCTTTGGCTCAAATGACTAATTTGCCGCAACGTAATCAAACTTAGAAGTCCACCTAAATACTTAGCTCAGTTCAATTTTACCTGTAAAATTGTAAAATCCATTGGGTACTTGTACGAGTTTAATAGTCAACATGAAAGTTTGTTAACCTTGCTAAACAACATGAGAGAATTACCTTGCTATTTTGGAATATATTCGGAAAGATCATAATCACTTCAATTTGGCTATTTCCATAATCTTGATGCTGATTTTATATTCATCCAACGTGCATTTCTTTGATTTTACTTGCATTATATAAACGTTGCAAAGCTTTTCTTCTACTTTGAACTTACAACTTATGCTTATTTATTTCAATTGTGACTTGCGCAGATATATGGTGCAGTGACAATGAACAATGTGCTATGCCTATCAGTGTTCTTAGCATTGGTCTATGTAAGAGGATTGACATGGGATTTCTCTTCAGAAGTTTTGGTGATTCTTGTTGTTTGCATTGTGATGGGTGTACTTGGCAGCTTCCGTACATGCTTCCCTCTATGGACAGCCATAATAGCTATCCTCCTTTACCCTTTCACCCTGGCATTAGTCTATGTTCTTGATTATGTCTTTGGTTGGTCATAGTCCCATAGACACCAAAATTGTTGTTTTTCTTTGTTAATGATAATGCTGTTATGGCTCTTAACCCTTTTTGGGTTGTGTGGATATTATAGTTCTGAGGGATACTATTATGGGATTGACTTCCATTGTGAATGGCTGAGGGTGAAGTTTTTGGCCCATCTATATAATAAATAATTATTAGACTTGATTGAAATTACTCTATTATTATTATTATTATTATTATTATTATTATTATTATTATTATTATTGCAAGATGTAGTTCGTTTTGCCAACTCTAATTGATTATAGTGTTTCAAAAAGTATTATTAATAAAATATTACTAGAATATAAAAAAAATATGATTTTAATTTTATTAACACTTACATAACTGCCGTAGTCACTATAAATATAAACATATTAAAATCTATCATATAAATATATATACTTAATTTATTTAGTTTTGACGTAAACATAACATTTTTGTTGTTAAATTAGGTTGGATTTGTATCCAAATCCAGCTGAGCTCAACTAGTCCTTTGTATTGTAGATGCCTAATTTCCAAAGTAAATTGTACAGGTACAATAGAAGCACAACTGGACCCAGCTAAAATAAGAAAAAGACAAAGCACAATCAGTTGCCCTCCACAACCCACATACAAGAGTTTGTTACCACTCCAGTTCCTGACTAATTCCTACCATGCCACTGGTTTATGTGTTTCTTGGGAGTTTGGACACATACAGAATTCTAATAGGTTATAAATATTAAGTACAAAAAATTAATTACCAAATCAATTATTTATATTAAAAATAAATTAAACAATACATATATTTATAAACAAATGTAATCTTATTGTGATAGAATAATCATTTTTTATTGATATGCATATTCTTCAAATGCATTTAATATGAATTTATCGAATATAGAATTTTTTATGTTTTATACTTTTAAATATTATCAATAAAAATAAGTGGATGTCCATATTGTTAAAGCATGAACAATCCAACAATGGAAAAACAGAAAATTTGGCCAGATCAAATCAAGTCTCTAAAGAAACAAAGTAATGCAACATCTCTATCTACACATGGCCAAGATTTCAAGTCCTTTTCAGTCTCAAACTTTTACATGTGCAAACATAGAAACATCTACCCACTCTGCAAAAAATTTAACCTAAGATATGACTATGAAAAGTTTCATAGTGAGGAACAACTGTCAACTGGCCTAAAAGTTTGATGATAATACATATGAATTAGGGGGATGGAACTTGATCTTCTATTTTCCAAGTTTCAAATTAAGATCAACGTTTTCTTTAGCTCCATTAACATTCTGAGTTCTGGCCGTTGAAACTCCGATTTGCAGCTCATCGGCCGCCGGAGGGAAGAAATAATAAAAAGGTTGCTTCTGTTGATTGAAACGGTTGAATGCTTGCAGTTGAGGAACTTGATCTTCTATAGTATCCTTTAGCGAATGCAAAATTGAAATTAAGAATGAAATTAGTATATCTTGTCACATTAGATGGAATAATGAAATTAACAAAATAGAAAACAAAGGCAAAGATTGAACTAAAAACATTTGAGTAAATGCCATATTCGGTCCCAGATCATTTGTCCGAAACGGTCAACCATTCAACTAAATGGTCTAAGCAGTCTCTATTACTGGTCTAAGCAGCCCTTAACATATCAGCATGTCACCATTTATAAGAGCTATTTAAATCAATTACTTGAATAGTTAAGAACTAATTAGGGATTTTCGAATTGTAAACAGCTGATTTGTCCTTTGGACAAATGGTTAGGAACCAGACAAACATATAATTTTTCCTACCTGAAAAGATGTTGATTCAGATTCAGGATTGTCCTTATTGGGAATCGCTAGGAAAGCCGAAAAAGGCTTCGTCTTTGAAGGCGGGGACGAAGTAGAAGTAGGAGGAGCCAATGTTAGAAAATGTCCAATGAAATTCTCATTTTCTTTGTTTCTTTTCCTTGAGTTTAGCTCTGAGTTGGAAGCAGAACATGATGGCAGTTCCCTGCAGATGATTAATATAGTGCATGGTGAGACAAAACAACATTTGCAAGTTGCAATTACAATAATGTGACAGAAGAAACAATAAAAAATCAACAACCTGAGAGTTGAATTGCCAGCATCATTGTTGAATCCACTATTACACAAAGTATAATTGTTAGCAGGCACAGGAGGAGCATCCAGGCAGAAGGGGTAAGGCCTCTTCACGCCAATAATCTGTATCAAGTTTCAAACCTCTACATTACAGACAAACAAATTCGGAGGGTAATGAATTCACTAAAAAAACATGATCCAAATCAAGCAGAGAGTTCAATTACATAACCAAGGAATTTGGAATTACTAGGCAAATTGCACTTACCTTCTCGGCCTGCCTTGAGAACAGGCCGTTATCATTACAATTTTGGTTTGAAGGGGGCTCTCTTGAGTAATGAGGCATTGGTGGTGTCGACACATTAACCTGCATATTAAACAAAACAAATCTTAACAAAGATCACAAGTGAAAACACTTGATACAATAAATTATCTCGATCTTACCATGGAAGTCAATTGATGATGAAATTGTGGTGCTTTCTGTCCCAAATAAGGCAAAGACCAAACAGGATTGGATTCAAAAGGAAAGCTTGGTAGAAACTGCATAGCTGCAGGATCAACCTCAAATCCTGAATTGTGTGTCAACATCTGTTTGAGTGACATAGTCCTAAATTCAGCTTGTGATCTAGGAGGAGGTTGATTGGAGTGATGAAAGTTTTGGATCGGTGTTGATGCAACTGAATCTTGTTGTGGTGATAGAATGGGAACAGCATTCTTCTTCTGCAGTTCTTCCATTCTTATCTTCTCAAGCTGTGCCACACCAAGTCCTCTCTGTGGAACCTTTTTCTGCTTTGCCTTCTTCGAAGGTCTACCACCACCGCCGCCTCCTCCACCGCCGCTACCATTCCCATTACCATCGCTACTATAGGTTTGTATTTGAAGCTCTTGAGCTACTTTTGTATTATGATCATCTTCCATTTAATTGAAAACAAAAATAAAGAAAAGCTTGCTAGCTACTCTCACTCTCTTTCTCTCTCTCTAATAATGCGTCTGTGTTTTCCGGAAAATCTAAAACAGAATCTTTTAAATATAAATGCAAAAACTTTATCTTTATCTCTATCTGTAATTTTTATGTGGAGCTCTTATGTTGACGTGGCTGTTACATTGAGTTTATGAGTTTATTTATTTATGTGTCATTATTAGAAAATTTAAAATTTTATTTTATTTATAAATTATAATTTATTATTTATTTGAATGGTTATTCTCTAAATTTTTAAATTTTAAATACACTTTTTTAAGAAACAATTACATTAAATTATAAATTATTTTATATATTTAAAATTTTTAACTACTTAAAAAAATAAAATCTTTGTTAATCTAACAATATTAAATAAAATCATTCTTAATCTACTAGTATTCTTGCATTAATTTACTGCTAATATCTTGTATAAATTTGTTTATACTTTTTAAATAAAATTATTCCTAATCTAACAATTTTCTTTCGTTAATTTGTTATTGATATCTTGCGTTAGTTTAACAAATAAATCATTTTTAATCTAACAAATTTCTTGTCTTGATTTTATATTTGTTAATGGAAAAATTTAGAGAACTAGCAGTTTTATTGAATTTTGACCAACATGTAATTAGCAAAAAAAAGTGAGTCATTAGATGAAATCTCACACCAATCTCACACCATTAAATCATCATTGATAGCTAATTGATGGCTAATAATCACAAAAATTATTGACCCTAACATTGCTCTTTGTCAATTATAAATTGTGATAAGATAATGAATAAAACAAATTCGTTTGATTATGGCATCTTTTTAAAATATTTGTTTATTTTTTTTATTTGGATGCTACGTTTAAAATTTTGTACTTTTTGTATTTGTTAGGATTTATATTTTAAATATATTTATATATTTATTTTATCCGCAAATTTAATTTAAATTCAAATTGAACTCAATCAAGTTTAGAAAATTCTATCTGTGAGTCAACTATAAATATATAAGTTAGGGATAAGTATTGTTTTGGTCCCTAAAGTTTAGGGTCAAAATCAAAACTGTTCTCAACGTAATTTTTTATTTAAAATTGTCCTTAAAATTTTTTTTGTATTAAAATCGTCCTTTTAACTTTTTACAGACAAAAATACTCTCCACCACCACCTCCCTTACTGTCATCAAATACTAATAATCAGAATAAAGAATACCATCAATAACACATTATTCAAATTCAACAACAATGAAATCAGAAAATAATAAATCAAAATTAGAATTAGAAACAAAAATAGAAACAGAAACAGACGTAGAAGTAAAAGAAGCAAACAGAAAAGCAGAAACAGAAGCAAAAACTCAAGCAGAAATAGAAAGCAGAGGCCGAAGCAAGATGCAGAAGCCGAAGCAAGAAGCAAAAGCAGAAACAAGAAGCAGAAGCAGAAGCAGAAACGGGAAGGTGCAACAGCGAGGTGGCGAGGTGCAGATGCAGCGGCGAGGTCAGCGGCGGCAGTGGCTCGCGTCTCCTCTCTCCCTCACGATTCCTGACGGCGACAGCGACGACGGCTCCAAGCTTCGCCGGCACCGTCCCCCCTTCCCCTTTCCCCTTCCCCTTTTCTTCCCCCATCACGTCCTTTCCCCTTTCCTTTCTCCTCCCTCCCCTCGCATTTTTTTATTATTTTATAATTTTTTTATTAGGATAAAGGTAATTTAGTAATAAAATTAAAAATTTTATTTAAAAAAAATGATTTTAATACGAAATAAAACGTTAAGAATGATTCTAAATAAAAAATTATGTTGAGGACGATTTCAATTCTGACCATAAACGTTAGGGACTAAATTAATACTTACCCCTATAAGTTATCAGGCATGTATGCACAAGAATTCAAAGTACATCAATCCCTTTCTTTACATATATTCAAAATCTAAAATTTCTCTACTTTTTTCAATGGCGGTTCATATTCACAAAATTGTTGAGATCAATCCTACCGTTGATAATTTGTGTGTACGTATACGAGTGATAAGATTATGGACACTGCCGAGCTACGAAAATTCTCCATTGCCATACTCAATTGAGATGGTGTGGCTCGATGAAGACGTGAGTTTTCTACTAATTTTTAAATAATATTAAATTTATATTATTCATATTTTAAAGGTGTTCGTTTATTCTCATTTAATTGTTCTTTGAATTTTGTTTATCAATTCTAGAAAGAAAAAATACACGCTTAAGTTAAGAATACTTTTGTGTCTCGTAAGTTTACTAAGAGAACTAGAGAAAGAATATCTTATCAAATAAGATATTTTAGTGTTGGGCTCAATGTGGGTAACTTCAAGACTATACATCATGAATATGTGGTTAATTTAAACCAACAAATGTGTACATACTTCCAGAATCGTCAAGTCTCCCATGATATGGATTTAACTTTGTAAGTTTTGACACTCTTAATGCTCCTGTATTCGATTACACTTATTTGGTTGGTAAATTTATTGTTTTAGAAAAAGTATAATTCATTGATAAATTTATTTATTTCATTGATAATTTTGGTTGTATTTTTTTCTTAACAAACTTATTGACAACAATTTTTTTTAAATCTATTTTAGATGTTATTGGATATCTTACTAAAATTGGGAGTAAAAAAACTATTGAAAAAGATGGCAAATCTATCAAGTACAATATTGAATCGGAGATGGATGATAAATAATCATATATTTATTTCTATAAATCTATAAATTTTGATATTGACTTCATTGTAAATTTATGTATTTAAATTTATTTCATAAGTTTATTCTCATCTTTTTAAATTGTTATTTTAATTTAATTTATTATGAATATTTTTATAATATTAAACCTTTTTTTTGCTTGAAGGGTTTTAATTTATTAAAAAAAACTGTGTTATTGGTGAATAGATATTTTTTATCTTTTTATGTAAAATATTATTATTGGCATGTTAATATTAAAAATATAAATAATAAACATAATTTATCAAAAACAATATTCTTCACGTTGTTTGATTTTTATGAATTTAAAATAATTAATTAACTAATTATTAATGTTTTAAATTGTCTTTGAAATTTTAGCTTAATTATTATTTTTTAAATTTTAAAAATATTATATATATATATATATTGATATTATTTTATTGGTGATTAATTTTTAAGTTATAATGACATGTTAATATTAAAAATATAAATAATTATAACCTTAATTTACAACAAAAAGCATTCTTTACCTTGTTTGATTTTTATGAATTTAAAATTTTAACTTAATTGTTAATTTTTTAATTTTAAAAATATAAAATATGCATATAGTATGATACTATTTTGTTGGTGGTTAGTTTTTAAATTGTAATGACATGTTAATATTAAAAATATAAATAATAAGCATAATTTACAAAAAAAAGCATTCTTTACGTCATTTGATTTTTATAAATTTAAAATAATTAATTAACTTATTATTAATTTTTTAAAATTGTATTTAAA
This sequence comes from Arachis stenosperma, assembly GCF_014773155.1. NCBI lineage: Eukaryota > Viridiplantae > Streptophyta > Magnoliopsida > Fabales > Fabaceae > Arachis > Arachis stenosperma. The sequence goes on along the minus strand of NC_080383.1, from coordinate 89,787,304 downwards.
TTTTTAATTTAATTGTTAATTTTTAAATTTTAAAAATATAAAATATGTATATAGTATGATATTATTTTATTGATGGTTAATTTTTAAGTTGTAATTAGTTTGTGGTTATTTTGTTATAAAAAAATATATTTAACATAAAACATTATATTTGACATGGAAAAAAAATAGGTTAAATGTTTTTTTAGGTTGCAGCAATAAGAATGGAGTTGTTTTTGTTTTACAATTTGCTAGAGTTATATAACGGTAATATTTATCCGTAATTTTTTAAAATATATTTTTTATGTGAGTTTTTACTCATTTAGTATTAAATTAAATGAATAAATGACCGTTTGTACTCATGAAAGATAAAAACGCTGACATATATACCCATACTAAATTGAAACTAAACTTGTACCCACACAAGATGCCTTTCGTGTGACAAAAGTACCTTGTCTTTAGAGGGTTGGAGTGCCACATAAGGTATTTTTGTCGGAGAACATCTTGCGTGGGTACAAATTTAGTTTCGATCTAGTGTGGGTACATATATCAGTGTTTTCATCTTTTATAGATACAAATGGTCATTTATTCAAAAATTTTCAGAGAAGATTATTTTGCAAAATTCTATGTATGGCATAAAGATGTTCTTCAATCTTAAAGATGAAAACGTCGTCCAATTTAAAAATAAGTGTGTATGTTCTTTTTTTAATTCTTGAGTTTAATACTGTGTGTGTTATCTAATTTATAAGTATACTTTCTATTAAAAATCAATTCACTTTTTGCTTCCTTAATCATTAGTAGTATCTAATTTATAAATAATAATTAATAACTAATTGTAATTTTAAGATGTTGACTATACAAGTGGTTTGTTTCCAACCTCAAAGACATTCTCAGTAGAGAAAATAGAAGGTGACAAGGTATTTGTATAAAAAATAAATTTTTTATTTTTTTTTTAAGTTAGAGCCTAATTTTATTCAAAAAAAATATTATTGTATTAAAATCAAATGTGAGAAGGATGTCTTTAATTTAACATAGTATTATGTACAGGATTTATTGCTTAAATTCTCCAATGAGGTTACGGACAATGATGAATCTGAATTGTTGAAAAATGCTATTACACCAACCAAACGACTATCTTCGGAGTCGGAAGATTCGGGAGTGGAAGGAGATACCTCAACTTACAAAAAGATCAAGATTGAGAATGAAAATTAAGAATTTGGATGCTTTGAAATCCCTTTTTAGAGTCTATCTATTAGAATAATGCCAAACATATGTTTGTTTTGATGGAAACATTATTTTTTCTTGAGTTATTATTTTTCTGTTGGTTCTTTTCGATTTTTATATTTTAAATTTAGAAAAAAATTTTTAAATATAAGTTGAAGTTATTTGGTTATTACTTATGATTTTATTTTTCAATTCGATTCATATTTTTAAAATTTTGTTAATTTCTAATTTAGTATTAAATGTCATAAAGTTATAAATTTTTCATATAAACTGTCTTTTATATAATTATGTTGGTTACTAGTTTTTAAGTGTACTTATTTAAAAAGATCTTAATCAAATTTTTAAATTATAATTAAAGTACTATGTCTAAAGTTTTAAATTTAAATTTAAAATATAAATTTTTTTAATTTTTAAGTAAGTAAATGGATTTAAGAATATTTTTTAAAATTTATATAATTTATAAACAAACATACTAAGTAAAAAAGATTATATTAAATTGATAAATAGATTACCAATTTCATTAAAATGTGAGGTTATTTATACTATTTAAAAAAAATTAATTTGATATTCCTTTATATTTAATGCTATTTTTAATGTTGTTTTTGACAAAATTGAATTAATTTAGTGTTTCAAAAAATTTAAAATATATATTTTTTAAATTTACGTAATTTATAAAGTTATTAATTTTTAAATTATATTTAATTTTATTTATTTGTATTGGCAAAGAATAGGATTGATATCATTTAGGATGAAACTAAAATCATCCCTAATTTAACAAATTCTTATATTTCTAATGAACAACAAACATTTGGTTAGGAAATTCTATTTAAAATTTTAAAATTTGCACTAGCTAATTAAAAAATTTTATTTAAAAAATTAAAATTTAAAATTCTAATACTAATTCCTAATTAAGTGACTTTTTAACCGTTTGATTTTTAAATTTAAATTTTTTTATTTGCTACGCCTATAAATTTTTTTGGCTCAATTTATATTATTATCTTTTAGGTTGTCTCTGCATAACAGAAATATTTCGATCTTTTTTTATCTTTTTTTGGTGTCTAAACATGGAAAGAAACAAAGCAAACACTATCATATATCCGAACGGATGATTTGCTGGAGATCAGCACAAGATTCAGACCAAATAACATGATTAGAGTTACTCTTGGCACCATATTTAGCCATTCAATCCGCAGCTCTATTTGCTTATCGGGACACCCACTCAATGTGAACAAGTCAAGGACGAGATAAAAGCTCCTAAATCTTGTGAACCAAATCTGGTACTTCAGATGAATACCTACTTGTAAGCTCATGCATGATGGGCAGAATGTCAAGGCAATCTGTTTCACATATAATATTCTTCAAACCGCAATCCCAAGCTAAAACCAGCCCCCTCCAAGCAGCAAATAATTCACATCTGATGATAGACCAGGGGAGAATGCTTCCAGAGCAGCTCGAGATCCAATCTGCCTTAGAATCTCTAATAATACACCCAAATCCCGCTAAATTTGAATCCAGATACAAGCTTGCATCGCAATTAACTTTAAAACTATTGTCTATCGGTGGTTCCCAACACAGGCAATTTCAGAGAGACCTAAAGACATTGTTTTGATTCCTGTAAGTACTTGGCGGTAATTCTGGCCAAGGCAACAACCTTGTGGTCTGTCCAATGGTTGTTAGTATTGAATATGTCATTGTACCTATGTCTCCTTACCCACCAAAGCCCTGCACCAAAAGACGCCTCATTGTTAGCCAAGGCCTTCTGAAACCACTCTTCAAGAGCAATACCCGCCGTCGAGTCCAGGATACTAGGATCCAACATATGCCAAATTGCCTTTGATCGTTCACAGTCTCTAAGGCAATGCTCCATAGTCTCCTGCGCCTTGTTACATCTCTTACACATATCTGAAGAAGCTAAATGCCGCTTGAATTGAAAGGTCTCAGTTGTAGAGCATCATGTAAGCCAAGCCACATAGTAAATTTGAACTTCTCCGGAATGTTTGTATTCCACAACCAGTTCCAGTTACTATTGGCATTCTAATTCAATATTTTCTCTAATAACCATCTATAACCCTCCCTTGCACTATACTTTTTTGTTGTTGCAGGCCACCACTCCCACTGTGGCTCCAACTCAGTCGAATTAGGATATCTCAGACCACAAATAAACTGCTTAATCTCATGTGGAATAGGCGTGGTAAGACTATCAACCTCCCAAGACACCCCTTTCCACAAATCAGCCACTATGAAATTTGATTCAAAAATATGTACATAAGGAACAAAGTTAAAAAGATTACCAAAAGGAGTCCACTCATCATACCAAACTGATTTGTGAACATTCCTAATATTCCAATGAAGCCCTTCCTTGAGATGCTCATAGGCACTAACAAAGATTGCTAATATGATCCACGGACCTTGGATTATGTTAGGAAACTTTAATGATGTGTTATTGCAGAGTGAAGTTAGAGGGGGCAGTTTAAACTTGCTAGAGCAGAACAATTTGCGAAAACATTGAAGAATTGTGGGTTGTTTGATATGGGGGCTATTGGGAGAAGATTCACTTGGTACAGGAAGGTTAAAGGTGGGGTGCAGGTGGCTAAGAAACTTGATCGAGCAGTCATCAATCGAGACTGACGACTAATGTTTCCAGAGGCTTATACTGAGGTGTTGGCGCGCCTTCCCTCTGATCATTACCCGTTGTTCACTAGGTGCAAGATGGCAGAGAGGGCTACCAAGGACCATCGATCGTTCAGATTCCAGGCTGCATGGATGACTCATCCTCTTTTTAGGAATGTTGTTCATACAGTTTGGAATAAAGGAGCTCCGGATGTAGTCAAATGTTTGTTAGAGGTTCAAAAGGATGCAACTAGCTTCAATAAAAAGATTTTTGGCAATATTTTTGTTAAGAAAAGGGAGCTAGAGAGGCTTTTGACTGACGTTCAGATTACTCTGGAGAGTCAGGAGGATCAACAACTTAGGATCAAAGAGCAAGTTTTGCATTAGGAACTGAATGATGTCCTTTTTCAAGAAGAGCTGTTGTGGCATCAAAAATCTAGAGAACAATGGGTGCGATGTGGAGACAGAAATACAAAAAATTTTCATTTGCAGACGGTTATCAGGCGAGAGAGGAACAAAATTCATGGGTTGTTTTTGGAGGATGGGTCTTGGACCACAAATACTTCGACTCTAGAAATGGCGGCAAATTCTTTCTTTTTTTTTTTATCTTTTTAATTATAGGCTATTCATTTTCAATTTCTTTATTTAAAGAAAGGAGAAAAAAGATTTATTATATTTAATGTATTATATATAACGTGTATATATATTTAAATTTAGTAAACAAATTTATTATATATAACGTAGTCATTTATAATTATTTGAAAAAAATAGTTCTTGTGAACAGTTATTTTTTAAAAAATATAAAAAATTTACCAAAAAAAATATATTATATATAAGGTATATGTTTTTTTTTAAATTTAGTAAAAAAATTATTATATATAACGTATTATATATAACATATTCATTTATAATTTCTTGAAAAAAAATTTTCGTGAACGGTTATTTTTTTAATAATATAAAAAATTTACCAAAAAAATATATTATATAACGTATATGTTTTTTAAATTTAGTAGAAAATTTTATTTTGAATTTAATTTTATTTTTATTAAAAAAATTTAACGTTTGATTATTATTTCTATTATATATTAGTAGGTGTGTATTCAAAAATTTTTTTACTCTGATTTATGTACTCCAACTTGTGTACTTCAAATTTTTTTAATTTTTTACTCTAATTTGTATACTCCAAATTTTTTTAATTTTTTGTTCGGTAGGTCGGGTATCGGACGGTTCGGGTTGGAATCTTGGTTGGTGAAATGGGGGTCTTGCCTAGTCGTGAGCTCCTGAGCTGGCGAAGACAATGTTCCAAGTACTTCGTGCAAGGAGTGGGGGGTGTCACCTGCAAAGACACTCTGACGCTCTAGTCAATAGAGTGTGCAGGCGAAAAAAGGTGAGTGATAGGTGACGTACCTTGGGGGAAGGGTATGTCCCTTCCCATTTATACCGTGTCAGAGGTGGGTCCTGTAAGGACAGGCCCACCTCCTTTGAGGCCTCCCTTGCACAGCTGTAGAGCAGCTGTCAGGGACGCGTGTCCGGGTCGGTGATCGAGGCGCCCCGCTCCCAACCATTCGGGTCGGGTGGTGCCCGAGTCGGGCCGGCCCATATTTAGTTTGGGCCAGGCCGTAACAGTGCCCCCGACGTGCCAGCAACGACCGTAGGGATCGTTGGTGGCGTGTCATCTCTTCTTTCGTGTGTTGTCGCCAGGTCGGTCGTCTGTAGGGTAGACGTGCCTCTTGCGCGCGTCTGTTCATTGCTGGAATAGCCGTTTGTCGCCTCGTTTCTCGCGCGGATCATTAAATGTTCATTATGGGCTGAAAAAATCCTGTATGTAAAGACTATTTTGCCCCCAGGCCTTTCGCGCTTCTTGGGTGGCAGTTTTAAACAGTCTTTACCTTAGTAACTTCTTTTTTCTTTCTTTACACTCTTACTCCTACTTTCTCCCTACTATCTCCTTCCTTTTCACCCAGAAATCCCCAGAGCTTCGCTCTAGTTTCCTCGTGCATTTTTCCTTCTTCTTTCTCAGTTTTTGCAACTAATTCAGGTAATCTCTGATCCCTTTTCTCTTCCGCTTTGATTCTCTCTTGCATATCTGCTGCATGTTTTTGCTACATGTTGTTTGATTTTCGTAGGATAGACATCTTTGTAATGTCAAGCAGAGTGTATTTAGGGGGTGTACCATTCTGGGATAAGTCTCATTTGTTATTGACTTTCTCCGTGTTTAGTTCGGGTTGTAAGGTAGACTGGTAGACGTAGTTTCTGGGTTTCTTTCGGGTTCCCGACCTCATAGACTAACCGAGTGGTGCCCCCACTATAGGTATGCCTCGTGTGGTTGCTCGGGCTTCCACCTCCGACGCGGGTTATGACCCGTACGCCTGGGTGGTCTCCGACCTCAAGGATTTCCCAAACCAAATGGGTGATGAGGAGCTCACCGAGTTCCGTCAGGCCAATTACTTGTGTGGGGGTACCAATGAGGAAGCTAACTACGATGTGTACGTCCCTGCTCCTCATGAGCAGTTGTATGAGCTCAACTTCCATGCTCCCCGGGTCTCCGATCGGATTTGGTTCTATAAGGCCATGTTCACTCAAGTGGGGGTTCGCATTCCCCTCTCCGCCTTCCAAATGGGACTCTTAAGCCGGATTTTCGTGGCCCCGTCGCAGCTGCATCCGAATAGTTGGGCATCGATTCGCTGCTTCGAGATGGTATGCGAGTACCTAGAGCTGCTGGTGTCTGTTGACATCTTCCTTTTCTTCTTCAACCTGACGAACCCTTCCAAAGAGGGAAGAGCGAGGAAGGGGTTTATGTCCTTCCAATCTGCCCAGGGGCGGAGGATTTTTGGTGTGTTCGAGGATTCCTATCATGGGTTCAAGGACAAATACTTCAAGGTTCGCCCAGTCAAGGGTCGTCACCCCTTCTGGTTATCGTTGGAGAAAGAACGCCTCATTCCGACCCATTGGAGTTTCGGGGCGGGCTCCAATACTTTCTTTAAAGTTACTTATAAGGGGATGTCGGCTGTGGATCGGAAGATAGCCGACGTGCTATGGGCCGTTTTCGGGATGAACCATGTAAATCCTCACCTCCTCATGGGTAGTCGGGAGGTCGCCCGGGATTATATTCGTGAGTCGTCCGTGTCGTGTTTGCGTTTTGAATGGTTACTTGCTTTGTCTTAGTATGCTGGTTACTAATTTGTTCATTTTTTATTTGTAGTGGGGATGTCTGCTGAAGTGACCGGTCTCGAGAATCTGTACAAGACTTTCTTGGTGGAGGATGATGGTGAAGAGGCCAGAGATCAATCAGCGGCGCCTCCTGAGGACGAGGGGACGTAGACGGCACCCACGCCTCCCGAGGTGGCCATGGCGGAAAAGGTTGCCACTCCACCTGCGTCCCCCATTCTCCAGGAGGTGGCTGTCCCCGGGCACTCGTCTTCCGTTCGTCGCGAGGAGGATGAGGAGTTGAGTGTCATCCCCACTCCCAAGAGACAAAGGTCGCAGTGAAGCCATGAGGGGGTCCTTACCATTATGGAAATAAACTTTGATGCCGGGTCATTTATAGATACCTAACTGCTTCCCGGAACGGAGGAACATTTCCATGGTACTGACCTCTCGGGGCAGGCACGATGGATGTACCGCACCCTCCTTCGCGGCACGGCCATAGCTCGGAAGGCTGAGTTCGAGCTTTCGGGTATGGCCTCGCTTCGTCAGAAGCTCGAGACCGCCGCCATAGCCAACAATAAGCTCAAGGCTCAAGTTGAAACACTTCAGGGGCAGCTGACCGAGGCAAGGAATAAGCTTGATGCTGCCGAGAAGAAGACTGCGTCGGCCGAAGAGAAGCTGAAGACTGTCGATGCTTTTGTGTCCCGTTTGACTGACCAAGAAATGACTTTGAAGAGCTAGTTAAGGGCTGCACAAGGTCGAGTGGCCGTGTTGGAGAAAGAGCGGGACACAGCCGTGGGAGCCGTCAAGACTGCTCAAGATGAGGCTGATGTGTTCAAGAGAAAGCACAAGGAGGTTAGAGAGCAGGGCAAGAATGCGATTTTCATGACCGAAGAGGCTCTCAATGCTCAAGTGAAGGTTATTGCTCCCGACTTCGACATATCGGCAATTGGTGTCTTCAAGACCATTAAGGACGGGAAGGTTGTTGATATGCCGAAGAAGTGATCTCTTGTAACTTTTTTATAGAACTTTCGTACCAAAACTTTCGCGCCCGTTAATGGGTCGGTTGGTTTGTATATACGTTTGTTTGTTTATTGTTGGTTGTTTTGTTTGCCAATTTACTCGCTTTACCGTTATGTTGGTAATTTACTCGCTTTACCATTGTGTTGGTACTTCTTCGAATTCGGGCTCTCTCTTTGCTACGGTTGTTTGTTATGTTCTTGGCCTAGAGGGCTCTCGGGGTGATCAGTCCTGGGGCCGCGTATCGCCGTGCTTTCTGGTTCGTAAGGCACGGGACTCGTTTGCTCGATAGTCGTCCTAGGAAAGTAAACAAAAGAGAGCAAAAATATGGACAAGTATAACTTAACCGATAATCAAGTAAGTCTATAACCATGACAAAGGTATTGTTACAAAGTAAACGACTTAGGAATAAAACCTTGTCAAGTTGTCTGCATTCCATGTTCTCAGGATCTCCTTGCCATCGAGCTTTTCCAACTTGTAGGAGCCCTTGCAGATCACCTCTTTAACTCTGTAGGGACCTTCCCATTTTGTCGCCAGTTTTCCTTCTCCCTGGGTCGGTAAGCTGATGTCGCTGCGTCTTAGGACGAGGTCGTTCTGTTCAAATTCTCTTTTGAGTATTTTGGCGTTGTATCGCACGGCCATCCTTTGCTTGAGTGTTATTTCTGACAAGTGGGCCATCTCCCTTGTTTCGTCCACAAGATCCTTTTCCACCGCTTCCTCTACTCCCTTCAGGAGTAGTCTCGGGCTTGGCTCACCGACTTTCACGGGTATTACCGCATCTAATCCGTATGTTAGTCGGAAAGGTGTTTCTCCGGTGGATGACTGCTCGGTTGTTTGGTAGGACCAGAGGACCGAGACAAGTTCATCGGCCCAAGCACCTTTTTTATTATCAAGCCGCTTCTTCAGCCCCAGCAGGATGATCTTGTTTGCAGATTCGACCTGGCCGTTTGTCTGAGGGTGCTCTACCGAGGAGAATTTCTGTTTTACGCCAAGGCCGGCGAGTAAATTTGTGAATTTCTTGTCGGTGAACTGCGTGCCGTTGTCCTAGATGACGGTTTTCGGGATACCGAATCGGGTTATTACTTGCCTCCACATGAACTTTCTGCAGTTAGAAGAGGATATGCTGGCCAGTGGCTCGGCCTCTATCCACTTGGTGAAGTAATCGATGGCGACTACGAGGTACTTGACCTGCCCCGAACCGAGCGAAAAAGGTCCCAAAAGGTCGATTCCCCATTGTGAGAAAGGTCGGGAGGTCGTTAACAGACTCAGCTCCGAAGATGGTGCTTTGTGGAAGTTGGCGTTCTCTTGACACTTAACGCACTTTCTCATGAATTCTTTAGAATCTGCCATCATCGAAGGCCAGTAGTATCCTGCTCGGATTAGCTTCCTGGCTAGGGCTTTTCCCCCTATGTGGTGGCCGCAGCATCCCTCGTGGACTTCTTTAAGCACGTAGTCCGTTTGATCGGGGTGTAGGCACTTCAGCAGGGGTTGACTGAGTCCTTTTTTGAATAATTGTCCCTGAATGATAGCGTACTTGGCCGCCTCCCTCCTCAATGCTTTGGCACCCTTTTCGTTGTCGAGAAGCTTGCCGCTTTCCAAGAAACTAGTGATGGGGTCTAGCCAGGAGGGACTCAACCTTGACAGGTGCAGATTGACCGCTGGCTCCTTCATCATCCCCTGTATGAGAGATTGGTTGCCTTCTCCCGGTTTCGTGCTGGCCAACTTGGATAATAGGTCTGCTCGCGTGTTCCTTTCTCTTGGAATGTGTCAGATCGTGACTTCCTCGAATATTTTACTCAGTTCCTTGACTTTTTCCAAGTATTTTTGTAATAGTGAGTCTCTAGCTTGATAGCTTCCGTTTGCTTGCGAGGTAACGACTTGTGAATCGCTTCATACCTCCAGCCTCGTCGCTCTGACTTCCTTTGCCAGGGCTAAACCTCCTAGAAGAGCTTTGTATTCTGCTTGATTGTTCGAAACGGGAAATTCGAATCTGATTGATTGCTCGTATACGACCCCAGCGGGGCTCTTGAGGATGATCCCGGCACCACCGGACGTCTGGTTAGAGGCCCCGTCAACATGGAGCCTCCACCGTGTGTCCGTCTCTTCGGTTAGGTCCCCCGTTACTTCTACCAGAAAGTCTGCCATTGCTTGCGCCTTGATCGCATGCCGAGGTTCGTACCGTATGTCATATTGGGACAACTCAATGGACCAAGTCATCATCCTTCCCGCTAAGTCGGGTTTTTGGAGCACTTGTCGGATTTCTTGATCCGTCCTGACGACGATCTGATGACCTTGGAAATACTGTTTTAATCTTCGAGAAGAGGTCAAGAGCGCCAGAGCTAACTTCTCCAGTTTGCTGTACCGCAGTTCTGCCCCTTGTAGGGCCCTGCTCACGAAATAGACTGGTTGTTGAGCTTTCTCCTCCTCTCGTACCAAAACTATTGCCAAGGCTTCCCCCGTTATGGCTAGGTACAGGTATAATGGTTCTCCGACTTTGGGCTTTCCGAGTACCGGGGGTGTCGCCAAGATTTCTTTGAAGTGTCTGAAGGCTTCCTCGCACACAGGAGTCCATTCAAATGCTATTCCTTTCCTCATTAGATTGAAGAAGGGTAGGGCTTTTGCTGCCGACGCTCCGAGGAAGCAGAATAACGAGGTGAGGCGACCTGCTAGTCTCTAAACGTCTTTAACACATCCCAGGCTCTTCATTTGGAGTATTGCCTGGTATTTCTTGGAATTGGCTTCTACTCCCCTTTGGGTTATCATGAATCCCAGAAATTTTCCGGCCTCCATGGCAAAAGCGCATTTGAGGGGGTTAAGCCTCATGCCGTGCTGTCGGAGAGATGCGAACACACTTCCTAGGTCAGTCAGGAGGTCGTCAGGCCGTGTAGTCTTTGCAGGGATGTCGTCCACGTAGACTTCCACTGTCTTGTCTATGAGGCTTCCGAATATTTTGTTCATCAGCCTTTGGTATGTTGCCCCTGCGTTTTTCAGTCTGAACGGCATCACCTTGTAGCAATAAGTCCCTCCGGGTGTTATGAATGCTGTTTTGTCCTCGTCGAGTCGGTACATCGGTATTTGGTTGTAGCCGGAATAGGCATCCATGAAGCTCAAGTACCGGTACCCCGCCGCCACGTCGACGAGCGCATCTATGTTGGGAAGCAGAAAGCAGTCCTTGGGGCATGCTTTGTTGAGGTCGGAATAGTCCACACACATTCTCTATTTGCCACTGTGCTTCTTTACCAGAACTACATTTGACAACCAGGTCGAGTAGTCTAGTTCTTGTATGAAACCCGCTTCTAGGAGGCTGGCCGTCTGCTTGGCCACCTCCTCTGCTCTCTCCTGGGACATCTTCCTCCTTCTTTGAGCCACTGGACGGGTGTCCGGCTTGACGGCCAGATGGTGTGACATGACTCTAGGGTCTATGCCCGGCATATCGGCTGGCGTCCAAGCGAATAGATCTCCGTTGGCTCTAATCATCTCTACTAGGGGTTCTTTCAATTCGTGTGGGAGGTTTCTATTAATGAACGTGAACTTTTCCTCCGTTTCACCGACCCTGAACTTTTCCAAATCCCCCTCTGGTTTTGGCCTTGGCTTGTCATCGACTCTGGCGTCTAAGTCCGCAAGGAACACTCCGGATGCTTCTTTAGACTTCTTCCTCAAGGAGAGGCTGGCGTTGTCGCAAGCGACTGCCGTTTCCAGATCTCCTCTTATGGATCCTACAGATCCGTCATCAGCCACGAACTTCATAACCAACAGCTTCGTGTTGATTACCGCCTCAACATCGTTGATTATTTTCCTCCCCAGGATGACGTTGTAGGCAGTGGAGTCCCGTAGAACCACGAACTCGGCCATAATTGACCTCCGCCCTTGTCCTTGTCCCACAGAGGTCGGGAGGGATATTATCCCGTCCGGCTTAATGAAGTGGTCACCCAACCTTATGACACCGTGTTGGTGAGTCATGAGGTCGGCGTCCCGTAAACTTAGCGCATCGAACACGTTGCGGAACATAATGTTCGAGTCTGCCCCCGTGTCCACAAGGATTCGTTTGACGAGGCCGGTTCCCACCCTAGCCGTAATGACCATGGGTGGGTTCTCAGGGACCTCGTCGAACCAATGATCCTCTAGCCCAAAGGAAATAGTTGGGGACCTCTTGGAGCTTCGTGCCGGTGAGGAGGAAATTGCCAGGACTTTGGCGTCTTTCTTGTGCGCAGACCTCGACTTTGGCGCTGTGTTCTTGGCGGTCAACACGTTTATTATGGTGAGGCCGTGATCGTTGTCTTCTGGTTCTTGCCGCCGTTTCGTCAATCGGGTCTTGCCGTCTTCATCGTGGTCGCGATGTCGTCTCCTCGGCTCCCTGATAAGGTGGGAGAATTTGGCCAGTTTACCGTCCCTGATTGCTTGTTCTAGCGCATCTTTCAGGTCGAAACAGTCCTGCATTTGGTGCCCGTAGCCTTTGTGGTAATCACAGTAGAGGCTCTTGTTCCCCCCTGTACGGTCTTTCAGAGGTCGAGGCTTCGTCAATATTCCCTTTTCGGGGATTTGCTGGTAAACTTCTATAATGGGGAAAGTGAGTGGGGGTGTAGTTGGTGAATTTTCCTATCCGGGGAGACGGTCTGGGTGCCTTGCTCGGCCCCCCGTCTTTGACCTGTTCCTTCTGCCTTTCTCCGTTACCATGGTGCCTGGGTTGATTGTAGGAGGGCTGCCGTTTGTTGGCGGCCACGACTCGGCTGACTTCCTCATCATTTATGTATTCCTTGGCTACGGTCTGGATCTCATGCATCGTCCAGACCGGTTTAGTGGTGAGGTGCTTTCGAAAATCCTCATTAAGAAGGCCATTCGTCAGGCAAAGGCTGGCCACAAAGTCGGTTAGTACTTCGATTTCCAGGCATTCGTCGTTGAACCGATCTAGATACTTCCTGGTCGTCTCCCCGACACGTTGGGTCACGCCGAGAAGATTGATTGGGTGCTTTGCCTTCGCGATTCTAGTAGTGAATTGCGCCAAGAAGGCGCGGTTGATGTCCGAGAAGGCGGCTACAGAACCCTGCGGGAGGCTATTGAACCACCGTATCGCCGGGCCTGCCAGGGTGACCGGGAAAGCGTGGCACCTCACCTCGTCTCCCACTTCTTCGAGGTTCATTCGGGCCTCGAAGGCCGTTAGGTGCTCCTGCGGGTCCTGTGTTCCGTCATACCTCATGTCTGTTGGTTTGTCGAAGTGTCTCCGTAACCGGACCTCGAGGATGGAACGGTGGAATGGGGTGGCGCCCATGATGACGGGTTGCCATTTTCTTTCGGACCTTCCTTCTTCGTTTTCGCGGTCCCCACGCATGACGCATGCCCGTTTGCCTCGGGCGTAGATGATTGTATCGTTTCGCCTCCTAGGGCGCCGCCAATCCTCCCGGCTACTCTCCGATTCTGATCTCGGTATAGGGGTGCGTCGGGAGCGACTGCTTCGGTTGGAGGTTCTTCCCCGACTTTCAGGGGACTGAGAGTAGTCAGGGTCGGAGGTCCGCTGATGATGCTCCTGATCTGCTGGTTGGCGCTCCAGATTATGCACTCTGTGGCACAGCTCCTGCATGATCCTGGCGCTGTCACTGCCTGTTCCCCCGAAGGGGCGCCTCTCCTGAGCTCTCGACTGGAACCCGGTTTGTTGGGGAGGGGATCTTAACCTCTCACGGGGCGAGGCAACGGAGGCCGCCCCCTCAAGGGCTGCTGCGCGCCCGTGGTCCCCTGGACCCGGCACGATCTCCATTTAGCTTCGTTCTCCCCACAGACGGCGCCAATGTTCGGTAGGTCGGGTACCGGATGGTTCGGGTTGGAATCCTGGTTGGTGAAGTGGGGGTCTTGCCTAGTCGTGAGCTCCTGGGCTGGCGAAGACAATGTTCCGAGTACTTCGTGCAAGGAGTGGGGGGTGTCACCTGCAAAGACACTCCGACGCTCTAGTCAATAGAGTGTGCTGGCGAAAAAGGGTGAGTGATAGGTGACGTACTTTGGGGGAAGGGTATGTCCCTCCCCATTTATACCGTGTCAGAGGTGGGCCCTGTAAGGACAGGCCCACCTCCTTTGAGGCCTCCCTTGCACAGCTGTAGAGCAGCTGTCAGGGACGCGTGTCCGGGTCGGCGATCGAGGCGCCCTGCTCCCAACTGTTCGGGTCGGGTGGTGCCCGAGTCGGGCCGGCCCATATTTAGTTTGGGTCAGGCCGTAACATTTTTAAACACATATTGGTTTGATTTGTGTATCTCCCACCGTTTTAAAAAATACAAAAAATTACCATGTTAAAATATATCACTTATCTCACTTTCATAGATCTTTTACTACAACACATACAAAATTCAAAACCATAATCCGAGAAAAAAAAAATCTAATTTAAGTCTAATTTGAGAGAGATTTTTCATTTTTGAAGATTTACTCAAGAATCTTCACTAACAACAAACCTACAAAGACAGTTAACTATTGAACAAAGATGTAAGAAATTTAAGATTCAAACAATAATGTATAAAAGATAATTTAAAAAAAAAACCTTTTCAAAATTCAAACACATGCAAATTTAATCTATATGAGATTTATGAGTGATTATTACTATTTCATTACTTTGAAGCCAAAATCCTCGCTCAAATCTGCCTGATTTTGTTCCTACAATGACTCTTCATGAACTAATACTCAGTCACATACACATACTCTCTTTTTGGCTCTTTCTCTCTCAAAATCATTTTTTAAGTTTCATACAAAGAGTTTTTTTTAAGCAAAAAGCTCAACACAATAAAGTGGAATATCAACAAAAAAGTACTAAACAGATAAAATAAACTAATTCCTAATCATCTTCGGTAAAAGTAATCAACACCCAAAAGATCAATTATCACTCCACTTTTTGTAATTCTTAATCGATCTGTTGACTATCCCTGCAATACCTAATTCTTGATTCCTGAAGATTCTATCATTCATTTTCAACTAAGTACTCCAAATAATAACAATGAAACCAAACTCACCTACATTCTATCAATCTGACTACATGATTGACCTCTAAAACCTACGGTCATTCAGCTCTGTATCTATGAGTTTCATAATACTGACACACTTGTGCCTTTCCTTTCTTCTAATTGCACAATTTTATTGAAGACACCCATGTAGTAAAGAAGAACTTGACATATTTCTGATAAAAAAACTCAACTATTCCCACACAGCAAGTTTCTCTTCCCTTGTATCCACACAAATGAAAATGATTGTTGGTCAATTTTCCTTCTATACACAACAATCTCTCTCCTTGGTAACAATACTCAACCTAAACATCATAACATCTCACATTATTAATAAACTTCCAGAAGCATACTTTCCGATCCCACAAATTCTAAACCCACCGCATCGTTACTGTAAAATTGCACTACATCAAACTTAGTAATCACTTCTTTTTTGTCTTTATCAATTCTTAACATATTCACATTATTTTTACGTTTAAAATTTTACCATTTTTCACTTTTCAACGCCCCTAAATCTTTCATATTCTACAAACTAAAATCATTTAAAAAATTTCTCTTCTGGTAAACCTTGGTTGGCACCTGAATCTTATTGCGGTCGTTACTGATAAGAGAACATTAAAAAATTTTACAGAATTTTTCAAGATTAGAATTACATTATCTAAAATTTTATAGGAATATTTTGTTTTCAGAAAATTAAAAGTTAAAAAGTAACTTAAGTAGTTGACAAAATCGCGTAACGTTTTTACGGTTGAGCTTCCTTTTTTTGTTAATAATCGTAGACTCTTCAAAATTGCGAGTCTGTCAGAAAAAATACATTTCAAAAAAAAAGTGATCCAAAACCTTACTTTTCACGTATAGTAATCGGTAAAGGAGAATGTTGATTGAGTGTCTTATTATTGCCGAAGATTATCGTGTGTGGGTTTCTAAGACAAACAGACAGCTCCTCCATAGACTTGCTCTCATTCTCTCTCTTTTAAGTCTCCATCCCAAACCCATCCTCTCTGTTGGTGCTTCAAACTTCTTCCTCTCATTAGTTCTTTTCTTGTGCCCTGTTTTTGTTATTTTGTTGTGCTAATTTTGCTATATTATTCTACTTTATTTTACTCTATTGTCTACTGTATTGCTGTCTATTTCCTTTAATATGTATAGGCACTTTTGTTGAATTATTCAATTTGTTTTTATTGTTGTTCCTAAGTCATTTAACAGCTTTCGTTGTTATAAAATTATTAGAGTATTTTTTGTAAAATTATTGAATAAATACTTGTAATTTGTGTTTTTTTATTAATTACTTATAATTTGTTTGAAATAGTTTTTATGTAATTAATTTTATGTTATAAAATTTCTCATATTTTTTTATATTTTTATAATTTACGAGTCATATTTCGTTTTGCGACTAAGAATTCACTGCCTTCTACTTGACCATTAAAATTTGTTAATGGCTACAATTTACAAATATACTATTTCTTTTTATATTTATTTATTAAATAGCTCAGTTTACGGAAATTGGACAAATTAAATTTAAATTTTGACTATTTTGCAATGTTAAAAATTTGAATAACAAGATCTTTTGTTATCCTACATTTGAAAAATTTTATACTTTTAACAAGTAGGGTAGTCGAAAATCGAATCGGATATAACTAAAATTTCAATCTCATCTGCACTAAATTAATTATATGGGCGATATTTGAATTTTTTAAGTTTGGATCTAATCATTTGTAGATCGAATTGGATATTAGATATATACGCGAAGTATAAAATATTTTAAAAATCTCATTTTTATTAAAAACATCAATAATTTTTTTCATTCTTTTAAACATGTTTATTCTTAAAATATTATTAAACATTATTTTTTTAAATAATAAAAATAAAATAATAAATATATATAATAATTATTAGTTAAATAAATCATAAAAATAATATTTATTTATTTTCACAGTTTTCGAATTGGATTCGAATAAATACTGCGAATATGCGAATCGAATCCCATCTATAAATACCACTATTAATAAGTTTCTTTATTTTATTATTAAATTTAAAATTTTACTTATAATATGGTTACTTTATTATTTATTTATATCTTATTTATATATTATTACTATTTATTGAGTATTTTGTGAAAGTCAAATTTATTTATTTGTTAATTTAAAATTATTTTATTTTTTAATAATAAAATTTTTTTTTGAAAACTCAAATAAATTGATCCAATTCGAACACAATAGTTTTGGATCATATTGGATTAGATTTAAAAATAAAATTAAGCTGATACGTTCCAAACCCAATAAATTATATCTTTTTCAAAATCCGATTAATTTTTTTTTTTTGATGAGGAAACGGGGCCACAGGCCCAAAAAAAACAAAAACACTAAGAAGAAAAGCCTCTAGGGAAAGCTATCCCTCTTCTATCCACTTCTAATTGCAGGGCAATGAAAGCTGGCGCATGGTTGCAACAGTGGAGGCCGCGAGGAACTCCTTGGGCGTGCTTAGCCAGAACGTCCGCTGAAAAATTCGCTTCTCTGAAGATGTGTCTAATTAGAAAGTGACCAGGCTTGGCTAGTAACTCCCTAATTGCACGGATAATAGAGGAAGCTGAATGCCGCTGGGCAAGGTGATTATGGAGGAGTTGCAGAGCGCATTTCGAGTCCGTTTCAACAATCAGATTCTGGATGTTGAGCTCCGAGGCAAGCTTCAGACCTATGTAGATTCCCTAAAGCTCCGCTTTGGTTATGGAAGTGTTCCCAATATTCATCCAAAATCCAGCTATAAATCGACCGTGGGAGTCTCGGATTAAGCCTCCACAAGTACCACTTTTGGAGACTGAGGAGAAGGAGCCATCCGTGTTGAGCTTGTATCTTCCTTCATCCGGCAACTTCCAGCCAATGTGATGCACTCTAGTGGAGGTGAGAGTTTTCTTACTGGCTTCAGTTAGAGATATAACATCTTCGTATCTTTTGGCTAGGATCTGCGCTGAGTAGGCAATACTATTATCAGGGCTATTTTCATGATTGAATATCGATTCATTCCTATTTCTCCATGCAGTGTTGCACACAGTGATGAAGTAAATGGGCCAAGAGATCCCATTAAATTTTCGAGCTACCAAGTTCAGATTCTCCTCCATCCAGCTCTGAAGATCTTGACTGAAGAAGTCACTTTGCAAGGTGCTATCAACGCTTCTTTCCCATGTGTCTCTGATGTAAGGGCAGTCCCTTAGCACATGAAGCAACGTTTCATCATTTTCAGGGCATCTGGGGCAGCTTGCATCATTGGTAAGCCCCCTCTTTTGTCTTCTAGAATTTGTGAGTAGCGCTTTGTGCATAATCAGCCAAACAAATATTTTTAGTCTTTGAGGGATTTTTTGTTTCCATATGTTCTTGACGTAGTTACCAGTAGTGTTATCATTATCATAGAACTCTTCATAGGCTGACTTGATAGAAAATTCCTCATGCGATTCTGGTAGCCAGCTTAGACTATCAGGCCCAAATTCCCTTTGAGGAGCTTTCATAAAGCGAATGATGTCTAGGATATCCTCAGGAAGAACTTGTTGAAGCTTCTCCCACCTCCAATTACCATTATGATCAGCGAACATATTCACTTTTTCTTCAAGAGCATTTACCGTGAGGTTCCCCAAAGCAACAGTTTTAAGGGACTCAATCCCTGGGATCCAATGATCCTCCCAAAAACGGGCTGTTTCACCATCTCTTAACCTCCAAACAATGCTAGTCTTGAACTGGTTCCACACCTTAGCTATTCCCTTCCAGGCATTAGAGCAATTAGGCTTTTGGTGAATTTTAGGCATAATATCACCACTGCAGCCATATTTGGATCTCATCACCTTAACCCATAAGGAGTTTGTGTTTGTAATTAAGTTCCATGCTAACTTCATGAGGAAAAGGCGGTTCGAATCTTGAGCTTTACGAATGCCTAGACCCCCTCTAAGCTTGGGCTTGCATACAGCATCCCAATTAACCAGATGAATTTTTTTCTCGCCTTCACTAGCCCCCCAAAGGAAATCCCTGCAAATTCTATCGATCTGATTGCACACTTCTTTAGGGATCTTCATGGTTTGCATGACATAAGTTGGAATGGTAGATAGAACGGATTGAACAAGGGTACATCTCCCTGCAAAGGAAAGAGTCTTCATGTTCCAAGAGTTGAGCTTATTACGCATCTTGTCGAGGATAAATTGGAAATGCTGCTTAGTACACCTTTCATGAATGAGCGGCACCCCTAGGTATTTTCCCAAATTGTTAGTAAGGTTAATACCTAGTTGTAAGCTTAGTTCATGCCTGATAGTGTGGTTTACGTTCTTGGAGAAGAAAACGCATGATTTCTGAAAATTGACTTTTTGTCCTGACCTCTCACAAAAAATCCTGAGAGTTTTCTTGATGACACGGACTTGCTCGTTGTTGGCTTGAGCAAAGAGGACCAAATCATCTGCAAAACACAGGTGAGAGATCTTAGGTCCACCTCTAGATAGGATAATAGGCTTCCATTCTTTATTATTGCAAGAGAAGTAATAAGATGGGATAATCTTTCAATACATAAAACAAAAAGGTAAGGTGAGAGGGGTCTCCCTGTCTGATGCCTCTGGTAGGATAAAAATCTTCTGAAGGGGAGCCATTCCAGAGAATATTCATAGATGGAGTGGAGATGCAATGATATATTATCTTGATCAGGTTCTCAGGAACTTTACAATCCTTAAGCGTTTCCATGACAAAGTCCCAATTCAATCTATCATAGGCTTTTTCAAGGTCTATTTTTATAGCCATCAGACCTATGCCTGAATTTCTAGTCCTCATTGTGTGTATAACCTCTTGGGCAACAAGGATGTTATCAGCACTAACCCTTCCTGGAACAAAACTTGCTTGATTATCAGTAATAAGAGAAGACATGTGCGGTTTTAATCTATCGGCAATAATCTTAGTGATAATCTTATAGCAGACGTTACAAAAACTAATAGGTCTAAACTGTGCAAAATTTTCAGGGGCCTGAACTTTAGGGATAAGCAAAATTAGAGTTTGGTTAACATCCCTAACATGTTCAGGTTCTCTGAAGATTTTTTGAACCCATGTAAATAGAGATTCTTTAATAGTATCACAAGAAAATTGGTAGAACTTAGCTGGGATGCCATCTTTTTCTGGTGCTTTCCAACCACCCATATTAAATACAGCATTTTTAACCTCTTCAAGGGTGACATTCTTGTTAAGCATGGTAGCTTCCTGTTCTGAAATGTTTGGAAAACAACCTGAAATCAGAAAGGTAGAGTGGTTAGTGTCATTTGTATATAAATTTTTAAAATAAGATACTCCCATCTCTTTAAGAACAGCAGGATCATCCACCCAATCTCCCTCGCTAGTTTTAAGTCCTGTGATTTTGTTTCTTCTTCTTCGACCAGTAGCCTTCTGGTGAAAATATTTTGTATTTTTGTCACCAAAACTAATCACATTGCACCTTGACATTTGTTGCCAATAAGCTTCTTCTTGAATGATAATTTGTTCATATTCTTCCCAGAGGTCTCTTTGGAGTTTATCCAAGAAGGGGTTGTGACCAAATGAATTACTACGGTTGATTCCCTCCATACGCAGCAAAATACGATTCTTTTTCTTTAGAATATGGCCAAAAACTTCCTTATTCCACACCTTAGCTTTCTCAACAAAGGAAGATATGTTAATAAGAAGGTTTCTGTTCTTATTCCAGCTATTATTCACGAGGTTGTTATAGTCTGTGTGTAATAACCACGGCGCTAGAAGCTTGAAAGGTCTTTCCTCTCTTCTCGAATTGGACAAGTTAAAATCTAAAAGGATAGGCAAATGATCCGACTTAAGTTTAGGCAAATGTTTCACACCAACGTTAGAAAAAGCATTTGTGAACTCTAAATTGCATAAAAACCTGTCAAGTCTCCTTTTAATGTTACCCCTTTGCCAAGTGAAAGGTGGTCCAGTAAAACCCAAATCATTTATTGGACAATTATTTATGCAAGAATGAAATCTATCATGGTCTTGAGAGAGGTTTGAGCTCCCTCCAGTATCATCTAGGGATAGGATAGAGTTAAAATCTCCTCCAATGCACCAAGGCTCCCGAATGTTTAAGGCCAACTCCTCCAAGTGGCTCCAAAGCCTTGTTCTGTTAGCTAAGTGAGGGCTACCGTAAACCGCTGTGAACCACCAAACATTATTGGCAGAATCTCTAATTTTCATGTGTATAAGTTGGTCCTGAATCGAAACAGGTTCAATACTCCAAAAAGCTTTATTCCAAAGGCACCAAATACCACCGACAAACCCAACAGCTTCGCTAATGCACCAAGAATCAAAGCCTAATTTTTTAATAATATTCTCGGCCTTGTTACCTGAGATATGAGTTTCCAAGAGAACACAAAAATTAGCATTATATCTATACGACATATCTTTAATAAGAATGGGGAACCCTTTAGAAGCAGTTCCTCGACAATTCCAAATGATAAAATTCATTAAAAAAAGATAGATAGAGAAAGAGTTTAGAAAAACTCCTGGTTACGCAGGTAATCAAGCCTCCATAGGCTTTGGGCTTGAGGGAGATTCTTCCCCATCCACATTCTGGTCCATGATGACCATATCCTTCGACCCAGATTTTAGTTCTGCATCTCCTGGATCAATCAGATTATTAGCGGTGTTGCTGTCTCCTTCTCTTGTACCCTGTCCTCCCATGATTCTCGAGATGACCGACATGGTGGTTGGATTTGGGGTATCAGAAATAGGGATGTGACCTCCGTTGTTGTGTTCTTTAGCTAATTCCTTATTAAGAAGGCTGAAGCTTCTCCAGTAATCATGGTGTTTATCTTTCTGTTTCCCTTTGTTTTGTGTGTGCTCCATGATTTTTTCCTGGTTCTGGTTATTTTGCTTCTCATGGATATGAGTGGTGCTTGGCTTGTTTCGGTACTGATTTTGGTTGGAAACGTTTTTCCTTTCCATCTCCTGGGTTTTCTCTCTCATGTTAGAGGTGAAAGCTTTGCTTTTGGGTTGATTTTTTTGATTCTGCAGCTTATGATTGTACTTGTAGACATTATTCTCATTTCTTCCTTGATCTTGCACTCTCCCCTTATTCTGGTACTGATTCGCATCTCGGACCGCCCTTTCCTCATTACTCTCATTATTGTCATCGAAAGTTTCCTCTGATAGCACTTGAAATTTTGAACCGTAAGAGTTTCCATTTATTCCTCTCGCAGATTCCTCCATTCTGATTTTATTCCTTCTAGGATTGCGTTTGACCAGCATCCATGGCCCAAAGGGATTCTCCTCATTTATGGTAAGTTTATTTCCTTTACCTTCCTCATTATCTATAGGATTCTTTCCCTTTTTGGTCCCTGAAACTTGTTTCTCGTCATTTAATTCTTGATTTATTGCCTTGATAGCTCCTTCCCCATTAAGAGTTTCCTTTTCTAGGGATCCCGTCTGATTATCGGTACTGTCTTCTCTTTCACCGTACTGCGACATCCGGCCACCATCCATGGTTGTTTGAATTACTTGTTTGGGCATATCTCCCACCCATTCTGAGTAGTTTTCCAACCTATGTCCGTACCGCCCGCACTTAAAGCAGATCTGATAGAGGCCTTCGTATTCAAGCTTGAATTCCTTTCCCAAGGTCGAGAAAATTGGTATAACTGGTTTCCTTAGATCAATTTCCACGCATACGCGGGCGAACTTTCCTCTAGAATGAATTGATGTAAGCTCATCAATTTTCAGCATTGTTCCTAAAGCTTTCCCCACCTTCCAGAGAAAGTATTTGTTGTAAAGTTCTGCTGGGAGGTTTGGAATTCTGATCCAAACTGCTACCTTACGTATATCTACTTCTTGGGGTATGAAGAGAGGTCTCCAGCGTTGAACTAGGAGGTAGTGATCTGCGATCATCCAAGGTCCCTCAAAGAGTGCGTACGAGTAGTCTTCCTGATTAAAGAAACGAATCAAGAAAAAGTTCTCCTCAAGATCCATAACTCGAACCACGTCTTTTCTAGCCCATTTTTTAAGAACCCATCTCTCCATAGCCTGGAGATTGAGGCTTTTTCCAAGGGGTTTAACTATCAATGATAATTTTCATGGCCTACACCAATCTTCATACTCCTCCAAGGTGACCTCGATGCTGGGTTTAGGATTGAAGGGAGTTTTCAAATCTTCCATAGCCTCCAAGAGATCTTGATTTGCCATATACTCCTCTGCAACCATCTCTGCTATCTCTTTTGGATTGAGGTTATCGAAGCCATTGTCAACCACCATATCGCGATAGGATATCCTTTGGTGCGTGTTTGCTCCAGCATTGCCTTCCTTGACCTCCATGTTGTTGACTTCTTCTTTCACATCATTATTGGTGGAATCTTCCATGGTTTCTTATGCTTGCTTCTGATCATGTTTTCCATCCATCTTTACCTTAGTATTTCTAGTCACTTGATCTTCCTCCTCTGATGACCTTTTTTCAGTTTCATACGAGGAAATCTCAGAGCTCATATTTCTCTTTTAATATAGATAGACGACTTAAATTTATTTGATTTGCTTAAAATAAAATTCAATTTAGAGTAAATTAGTGTGATTTTTAATTAATTTTTATTTAAAATGAATTAAATTAGCAGTTTTATCTACATCAATTTATATTTAAATACCCATATCACTCATTTATATAGATATCAATTTCAGTTTCCTTACTTGAATTATTGTTTGAAGAAATTACCAAATTTGAAGAGTCTAAGGAGAACCATGTTTGGATTCATTATAAAGGCTAATATATACATTTATTTTGTAGGATTTGCTAAAGATACTTGATAAGGAAGCATGAAAATAAAAGTTTTTAACTTTTTATATAAATTTTAAATTTTGCTTGAATAAGATTTTGACTTTTATAAAATACTTGTTTTTTATTTTGGTTTTTATAAAAGAATGTGATAGTCCAATAATTTAAAAAATATCTATTTTAATTTTTATTGTTAATTTTCTCATATAAATATTCAAATAACAAGCTAAAACTAATGATATGAAAAGAGGCTAATTTTTATTTTAATTAAATAAATATAATATTTATCAAAATCTATAATATGTAGACAATTTACAATTTTAAATATATGTACGCATTTTAGATATTGTGATAAAAAAAATTTAAAAAAATACCGATCGGATTTGCACACAATACAAATATGATAGAAGTTTAAAAAAATAGGATCTGATTCTTATAAAGTTGTATTATTACTTTAGAAAAAAGTACATTATTAATTATTATTGAATTAAGATAGTAGAATCTACATATAATAAATACAGAAAAGCTCTGCATACAAGCCATTAGGGCTTATATGCTTTACAAGTTCATTAAGCAATAAAACAAAAAAACGCGCTGCTCCACATACGTTGTATACACGCGCTATATAAGATCCCGCATATATCTAACTACCAAATTTAAAAGATTTGTTTCCTTTTTCGTTTTCGTTATTTTGAGATTTGGTTGTTCTTCTTCTCGCGCGTCTTCCCTCCTTCTTCTCCATCGTTCTTTTCCTCTCCTTTTCTCACTGGTATGTTCTTCGTTTACGTTACTTTCCTCTCTCTGTGCAACTCGAGTTTCGTTTTCTATTTTGATTTGTTATTTTCTGAAATCAAAGTTTGAACTCGTTTTGAAGATAATGGATCATTCAACCTCGGATTGTCAGCTGAATCCAAGCGAGGTGGATTATGAATTTGAATCTAACGAAGTTCCTGAGGTTTGATTCACATAGGATTAGTATGAATTTTCTTGCAGTAATTTGTATAGCATTGTGTAGTTGAAAAATTGCTGAACATTGACTGTGAAACTAACACATTAACATGAATCTGTCGATTCAATGTATTAGTTGTGATTAATTATCTGAAATTTATAGCATACGCTCGGGTGTAGATCAGGTCTTTTTTGGGTGTATTTTTGCTAGAAGTGTGGGTGTATTTACACTTTACTGGTTTTTTGTTATTTTAATTGAGTTGTTGTTGTTCAGGTGTATTATATCAGACATGATTGGGTGTGTTTTTAGTTTTTGACATGGTGTATTCTGCAGCCTGTGTATTTATAGTTTATGGCTTTTATTGTCATTTTAGTTGAGTTGTTGCGGTTCGGGTGTATCATATTAGACATGATTGGGTGTATTTGAATCATATCTATGAGTGTATTTATAGTTTTTGACATGGTGTATTCTGCAGCCTCTCTCTGTTGTTGATGACCAGTTTATTCCGAAGGTTGGAATGACCTTTATCACCCTTGAAGATGCTGGAAAATTTTACAGGAACTACGCCAAGGTTGCAGGTTTTTCTACAAGAGTTCGGAGCACAAATAGGAAGGGAAACGAGATTAAGAATCAATTGATTACATGTAGCAGAGAGGAAAAATGGAAATCTAAAATATCTCCGACCGAGAAGACGAATCCGACAGCCGGTTTAAACTGTCCTGCAAGAATTTATATATACACATTGAAGGATGTCGGTGCTTGGATCATTTCAAAGGTTGTGCTGGATCATTCACACCACTGCTGTCCAAGTAAAGCAGAGATGCTCAAACAGCACAGGGAACTAAGCATGTCCATTCGTCGTACAATAGAGAATAACGAGGAGGCCGGTATCAGACCAAGCAAAACCTACCAAAAAATAGGCTAGGTTCAAAGTTGGACAAACAGATTGCAAATGCCACAAAGAAGAAGAAAACGAAAGTTTTAAGCGAGGTAAAAGTAATGTTCTTTAAATTTGTGGTGATTGAGTTTATTTTTCTCGTTAATAGTTTAGCTAATATGTGACTGTTATATTCAGATAAACATGTTTGATGCTGCATCAGTGGTGCATTCAAATAACAGGCAATATCAAGGACATGTTATGAATTATCAGTTTACGGTACCAGCAGCAGTGGATAACTCTTTGGGTGTATAGTCTTACAGAATATGGGTGTAAAAGCACTGTTTCGCTTGGGTGTATTTTTGTGAATTCACATTTTACATTTTAAGTGTTTAGGGTTCAGGGTTTTAGTCTCAAAGCATCATGGGGGGGATAGATTTCAGGGTGTATATTCAACTTTATTTGGGTTTAAAAAATTGCAGGTTATGGGTGTATATTTCATTTGATGTTTTTCTTCATATTTTGGTACCTGTAATTCATACATTTTGAATACAGCACAAACAGTTTAACAACACATAGAGTTTGGGTGTATATTTTAAGAAATCTTGGGTGTATATTAAACCCCCCGTTGGGTGTAAATTTTATAATTTGTCTTTAGATCTGCCTTGATATTTTCCTTCATATTTAACCACCTGTAATACAACTTTTGAATACAGCACAGACAGTTTAACAGCACATATAGTTTAACTATGGAAAAAAATTTCATTGAATAGAAGTTGTTTATAAATGGCAATTTTTTACAGCATTTGTTCAATTTACAAACTAGCTAGCAGTTGGATTACTCATTTTCTATATCATTAGAATTTATTTGACAAAAGGGACTCAATAATACGGAGGATGGCTTCGACAGTCTTATTGCATTACTCGCTTTAATTGCTTTATCTCTCTCTTTACTCATTTCACTGAATAGTATCCGCGAAGCATACTCCACTCTATAGTGGTCCACCTCGTCCTACAATTAAAAAGTATATTCTGTTTAAACAGCAATATTAATTCATTAAAGTAATACAGAGTTATATAGTTCTAAAGACAGTTACCTGTTTCCAATTATCACATTCATACTTCCCCTTTTTAATGTTTTCCGGCTCAATTAACTCAAGCCACTTCATAACGTAGATAGCACAGTCATATCTGAAAATGAAGAAAATAAATTACAAATCTCATTTAGGAAAGTTTAATGTTCAGAGTCACAAATTTATACGTTGATTTTTGGCCTGATATTTTGACGTATGATGCTTTAATTTTCTTCTCCTTCTCGCCTTTCTTCAGAGGTTCCCCGCCAACATATGCTCTCATTCTTGAAATTACATATCCCTTAAATACCAAAACAAATCAGTAATATACCCAACTTGATCCACAAAATACACCCAAATGGTTCTACAAAATACACCCAAAGGACAACACAGAGCCAACTTATAGTGAATTTATTAAGCTGCTTTCTCTCCTCGCTTGGAGCTTTCTTGTGTAGCGGGTCAAGTATATGAAATATCCGCTTTCTTGTATCAATCACCCATAACCACCAATGGTCCGCGTAGCAAACAGGTGCAAAAATCTGAAGGATTGCCATATTTCAACAGTGTGTTATTTTATTTGGCATATAAGTAAAGAACGGTACTAACAAATTTTACAAATGAAAACTTACATATGGATGCGAAGTTATTTTTTTTGCATTTATGAAGGGAATAAAACTTAGGTAGTCTTCCACCCTGAATTCTTTATTGGTTCTAGATGATATGAATTCCACGTTTGGGTGCTTCGAAACGGCCATGTTCTGCAACAATTGTTAAACAACAAATGAAATACTGAAAATACACCCAAGTGAATACTATAAATACACTCAAATGACTACACAACTTACACCCAATTGAACTTAAAAAATACACCCAAGTGAATACAGAAAATACACCCAAAATTCGTAGAAGTAACACTTACCACAATATCGGGGGGGGGGGGGAGACAGTATATTTGTTCTTGAAACCTTTTATCATTTGTCTGGTTGAGGATGAGGCATATTGCAGATACAATCTAGAAATATATGCCGAAATGAATTTATATTAATAAACATTGCAGTAAACTTTGGTGTAAAAACATTAATGTTATTCTTATATTACCTCAGCTTCTATAAAAGTTGCTGGCTGGAGTGATGCAATGTGCATTTTTGTCAAAATGTATTTATCTTGGGCCATCAAAGTGCACATGTTTTCATACTCGTTAGTTCTGCCATCTGCGTATGTCTTCACTCGCGTCCCCCAAATGTAGCACTTCTGTTTCATATCATCCGTATTCTCATTTATCCCCACAGGAGTTTCAAACCTCCCAGAACTTTCTCCCCCAGTCTCCCTTTGAATTTGTGGACTTTTACTTTCTTCTTTTGCTGCATTTCTTGCTATTTTTTGTACCAAATCGTCTAATTGTTCTAGCAAATTTGTAGTTTCTGGAGATTTTGCCTTTTCTGTCTCCTGCGTTGACGCTCCCTCCTGGCTTGAATCAGTCAAGTCAAGGTTGAATGATGGCACTGGATCTGTTTTAGGAACATAGGATGCTGTCCATGCCATCATCATCAGGGCAACAACGTCTTCTGTGGCTGGATGACTGCGTCATCATGTATAACGTATTATAAGAGTAAGAATATACAGATCATAAGCAAAGATTGATTTTAGTCTGATGAACTTACATTTTAGATGGAGTTGGGGGAAGCGTGGGTGTGGTTTCTTGAAGTTGTTGGGCGGGTTCAGGAGTGCTGCACAGTTACACAAAATTAATCATGGCGTAAAAAAAACTACTCAGAAACAATATACACCCAAACTGTTAGCAAATATACACCCGAACTGTAACCCAATATACACCCAAACTCTAAACAAATATTCACCCAATACTATTTCTTACGTTTCTGTAGTTCTTTCAATCTGTAGTAGAGGGGTTGGTTCAAAATCTGACTCAGATGTTTCTTGAAGTTCCGGCACAGTGGTTGTTTGGGACGCCGGCACAAAAACTTGAATTGGGACTCTAAACAAGAAGAAAAATGAAAGGTTAACAACGCCTTTTAAAATAATAAGGTAATAAGGTTAAAATATTCTTGAAAAACTCACATTACAAGCGCATCCGACGGTGTCTGTTCCCTTACAACCATCATATTCGAATCAGTCGGCTCACTGGCTGACTGTTGAACCGGACTCAACCTAAAATACACCCAAAGAAAGTCAATAAATACACCCGAACAATTCAAAAAGAAGACATGCTTTGTTTTTTGAGAACTTACATACTTGCAGTTTTTGCTTTTTTTTCCTGCCTTTTTTTTCTTGAATAAAATAATAAAGGGCTTTTTTTTCTAAAAAATATATATACAGAATTAGAAGTAGAAGGTAATAGAAGAACAAAAGTAACGGTTATTTGAAAGAGAAATTACATGCTCTCTGACGGCTGGTTTACACTACTCTGTTCTGTGCGTCCTTGAGAGGAAGGATCATCACTTCCCAAGTTCACAGCCGGTATTCTAAACAGATTTCATGTTATTCAGACAAAATAAGAGACAAGTATTAAATACACCCAAATGAATGCACAAGATACAACGAACTGAATGGACAATATACACCCAAGACAACAAACGAAATATCCCAACTTAATAAACAACATACACCCAACTTGATCCGCAAAATACACCCAAATGGTTCCACAAAATACACCCAAACTATGATAACAAGATTTTATTAAATAAAGCTTCTTACGTTTCAGAGGAGGCATAGCGACCTTCTGTCGATCACAGGTCAGCTTCGTTTTCCCTACGAAACAAGAAACAATTATTAGGAAAGAAAACACACCAAAATCTGAAATAGACAGCCCAGCAAGACATACCCCTCTGCAGCAGATTTATCAACGTTTTCCCTTAGCAATTCATCTAGCTCTTCACTTGATATTTCATATCTCTCACTACATTCATAAAAGAAGATGTTAACAAAAATAATTACGATGATAGACAGTAATATAGCTTACGAGGTACTGTACCCATCAAAGTATTGATCTTCTTCAGGAGGTGAATCCTCCACAACAACTTTTTTCTTTTTTGGTTGTGTTCTGGGTGGAAAAAAAGAGTACCAATCAGAAATAAAAAATTAATTTTATCACAGAATATTATCCAAAGAAGTGCTTACTTTTTTGGTGTTGTTTTTGTCTTTTTCTTTTTCTTTTTCTTCTCCACCGGTGATGATTCTTCACTCCTATAAGTTAATAATAGACACTTCAGTTAATACACGAAATCTTTATAATGAAGCCAAAAGAAAGGAGTAATAATTTCAAGACATTACTCATCACTTGATTCAGATTCAGATTCTGAATCAGAATCTGACTCCTCTTGACTCTTCTTTCTTTTTCTGAAGTCCATTCTTTAAGGCAAAAAATCATTATTTAGAACATACTAAAAATATACCCAAATGAATGCACAAGATACACCCAACTTAATATACAATATACACCCAACGCAGCAAACGAAACACACCCAACTTAATAAACTACATACACCCAACGTGATCAACAAAATACACCCAACTCGAAAAAGAAATTACACCCAAGTATGGTACTTACTTTTTTCTCTTTTTGCTGGGGTGTTTTCTTCCTGAATCCTTTGAGTCTTCTTGAGTCTCAGACTCAGAGGTAGAACTGTCACTGTCACTAGTTGTTTCTGTCTCCGAAGACGATGTTGAACTCGCCTTCCTTTTTTTGTTTTTTTTATTTCTTTTTTTTTCTTTTTTTTTCTTTTTTTTTTCATTTTTTCTCTTGTCTCCGCCATCTTCACAATCCCCTAAAACATTAGATATTTTAGTTAGCATCATTCAAGTAAATAAAATACATCCAACATATTATGTTTACTTACCAAAATTTTCTCTCTTTCTGCAGTCATTCTTTCCACCAACTGCTCCTTACTCCAGTTGGCAATCCATGATTTTGGTGGTCTTTCAGCCCTCTTCTTCCCTTTGTTTTTTGAAAGATGAAAGTAAATTATCATCAGAGCAAAGAGGCAGCCATCAATTGCCTTCTTCTTTTTCTCCTTGTAGTCTGTGATGCCCTTGACGATGAAGGTCAAAACATGTCCCCCCAGTTTCGCTCCGTGATGCTGTCCATTTGAAAAATTGGGGGCAGGTGGATAGGCGAGATTTTGTTTATCGTCGTTGGCAAAAGGAACGCCATCTGTATATAGAGGATGAATATCCTCTTGAACATCAGGCGTTCCTCTTCGTTACCAACGCCGATTTCCATCATCTCATCGGTAAGACTTTTGAGGGTCTTACCCTGGAATCTTCTAAAAATTATTTTGTCATCCTCAGAAAGTTTCTTATAGTCAACTTTCTCAGGAAATAGATCTCCTACAAAAAGGAAAACAACAAAGTATCAAAGTCAGTTCAAATACACCCAAGCATCAACTAAATATACACCTATAATTTTGAGCTAGTTACCTGTTGCATTGATACCAAGCGCATGACCTATCTTTCTTGGTGTTATTTTGAAAGAACCATATCCTGTTTCCAGTCTGTTCTCCCCAAGTTTGAAGTTGTTTGCCAGCTCCCTTAACAGTTGGTGATGCACCCTTAGTGGTGGGATGTGCATCAACCCACCGAATCCGAGATCCCTCACAATCGCCTTCTTCTCCTCACTCATGTTTCTGAATTTATCACTTAGGAGATGTGTGGCATACTTAAGGTCTTTTGTTTGGTTTCTTGCTGCCATTTTCTCTGAAACGAAAAATACACCCAAAGATATCAGTAAGATACACCCATATATATGAGTCAGATACACCCATTAATAACAGTAAGATACACCCATTGATAACAATAAGATACACCCATATATATGAGTCAGATACACACATTAATAATAGTAAGATACACCCATTGATAACAGTAAGATATACCCATAGATATGATTCAGATACATCCATATATATCAGTCAGATATCACTCAAACATGCTTCAATATCAAGCAACATTACAAGGTCAAGCAGTATACACCCCCCAATATACGGAATATACCCCCAAAAATCAGTTACCCGAAGATCTAGAACAACAAGAATAACAGGAGAACTTAGAACAACAACGTAGAAGAACAGTGTAACAAAGAAGCAAGAATAACAGTAAACCCTAGAACAACGACGTAGAAGAAAAGTAAAACCTAGTTCGTAATCTGGAAAATATACAGGAATCTTAATGAACTTACCTTGAGTATTGTTGTTTTGTTTTCTCTTCAGATTCTTGATGGAGAGTTTGATGGTGTGTTGATGGAGGTTTCGAAGGTTAGCGACGACTTGTATATTTTAAACTTCGATTTTCGCTCGAAAATGGAATGGTTGCTTTGTTTTCGAATCGCTTTGAGAAGTGGAAGAAGTGGAAGAGTCTGCCATTACTCGTAGCGTACGTAACCGTTTGAGTGGCGAGCGCGTGAATGTGACCCTCCATTCAATTTCTCTTCATGCGCGTGAGTTGTATTTGAGTTGGGCCAACTTGTAAACTTGTAAGCTTGTATGTGTAGCAGACCCGTAATAAATATTATAAATTTAAAAATGATTAAAGCATCATTTTACCACTTTACTAATATTGTTATTTTAAAAGATTTTTTTCAAAAAAATATGTTCCGGAATTGTACATAAACCGGATATTGAATACCTCAAATATGGTTATAACGGATTTAATGATAGTATATTCAAAATTAATGTATTATTATAATAATTTAACTATAATATTATGTATTTGTATTATTGTATTCGTATGATTAATTAAATATGCAATACGAAAAAACTTAACGATAGAAAAAAATGTATTTTCCGTTGACTTATTAAAAAAAATATATTTGTCTTATATAATATAAGTCAAAAGAAAGTTAATGAGAGAATAAAATAAATAGAAAGTGAATATATTTGTCTTATATATTTAAAATAAAATAATTATATTTGTCTTATATATTTGTGTTATATACTTTGTCAGTAGGAATGACCACAATAAAAGTCAATAGAAAGTGAATGATAGAATAAAATAATTACATTTAAAATAATAAATAATATTAAAACTAATTTCTTAAAAATAGTTTATATTGCACGTATCTTTATTTTTTTTTTCACCTCTGAAAATATGTTTTTAAGGGAGCCGGGAAAAGAAATTTAGTGGAAATTATATGTATATCTGACCTAGATTCTATTGGGGGATGAGATCAAAAAAGCATTCTTCATTTGGTGAAACACACCATTGGCATGTGCAAGCTAAGTCTTAAAGAATTAATGCTTTTTGGGCTAATCTTGGATAAAATGAGTGTAAGCAGTGACGGATCCAGAAATATTTAGTAGTGGGGGCAAAAATAATATAAAAATAATTAAAAATAAATATTTAAAATTCAAAATATATTAATTAAGTTTTTAATAATTTAATTAACATGCTAAAGGTATATTAATTTAAAAATATTTTGATGTAGTTTTTTTTTGTGACTATATTTTGATGTAGTTATTATTAATACTAGCATTTTGTCAGATATTGTATACCCATCAAATCATATTTTATTGATTTTTATATAATACAAAAAGAATTATAGCTCAACAATTAAAAAATTAGTAGAAATATAATTTGAATGAACCAACTTTAATTTTTCCTAAGTTTTATAATTGTGTGAAAAAGATCAACAAAAAAATACACACAAAAAAATTTAAATTTAATAGTTACATATAATTTTGTTTATATATATAGATAATGTCTCTCTATTTTTTATTAAATAATTATTTAACAATTTTTTTATTTAATTAATTGTAAAGTTAAAATTCTATCATATTCATAGTAGATTTTTGTTTGACAAAAAAAATTATTATATATAAGGCCAAAACTAAATTAAATAAAATAATAAAAATAAATAAATAATATATAATATTAACTCAATTAACTTTTAGGAAAAACTACTAAATACTAATAATATTATTTTTATTTTAAAATTTAAGTTTGATTTTGTATAATTAACTAATTGAATTATTATTATTTATTTTCTAATTTAAGTAAATTTAATTTTTCTAATTTTAATAGATTAAATTGATATATAGCTTCTTTCATTGTATTGATATTTAATAAATTAAATTTTTATCATACATAAAAAATTGTTTAAGCATGGAACAAATATAATGATACAATAAACATTATATATTTTCATGTATACTTATTATTTTTTTTATAATTCAATGGGGGCAAATGCCCCCACCACTTTGTGTGTGGGTCCGTCCCTGAGTGTAAGCCACTAAAGATATATACCATTGGATTCTATAGGGTAATACTTTGCATGAGTTATTAGTAATTTATTTAAGAATTTGATATGGCCAAATATATATACTTTGTATCGTTTTCTTTCAATGCACCTTTTAATGTAGGGTTGGTTTTTGTTTGTTATTTTTGCTAACATGGGAAATTCTTGCTTGCTTATGAAATCAAATCTTAGAGCTATATATTCTGAGTGAAAGAGTGTAAATTTTTTTTACGTCATATATTTGGTTGCATTATATGAAATAGGTGTAGACCTAATGGGGTGTAATATATATGGTAGGTACAAGGTTCAACCAAACATGGTTCTATGAATGTGAAAATTAAGATAATATAGAATCTTATTATAGATGGCTTGGTGAATACCCCAAATATTTTGTGTAGGTAGCAAGATCTTAATTCTCCTTAAATGCCATGAAAGACAAAATTGTAGGGCCATACACATATGATCTTAGTTTCCTCCTCTTCAGGCTTCAAAAACGGTGCTGCTTGTCTATTTGTTAATGACAAAATCTCTTAGGTTGTTTTTGAAAAGGAGACTGAAAAATAGAAATTAAAATATTGAGATAAAATTAAATTTTTGTATTATATTTAGTGTAAAATATATAGGACTGAATTATATGTTAGTATTTTGTTTGGTTTAAGATAAATATATATAAAGATGAAATAATAATATTTACTAAAATAAAAATTTTATTCTTATATCAAAAGTTAGTTGCCATTAAAATCAACCACAAATATATTTGTATATAAATATATGTGTGGTTTAATTTACTTTCAATATATATTTGTATTCTAACATATATTTTATACTAATAATTGATTTTAGTATATAAGTAACATAGTCGTTACTAAAATATATTTAATTATTAAAAAAATATTATTAAAATTCAGTTTTTATTCTTAAAAATTTCAGTTCTTTATATTCCTATTTTCTAAAACTATTGAATAAACTGAAATTTTAGTTTCAGTTTCTAGTGAGTAAGCACAATATTAAATCTCAATTTTTAGTGCAATCTTATATAATGTAACTGAAATGTAAAAAAAAAAAAAAAATCTTAAAAAATATTAGATATTCTACTATCTTACTGAGATCGATTTGAAGTTTGTTGTGCCTGAATATAAACAAAAAGTGGTCCTCATGGAAGAGAAAAGGAAAAGATTGAGATAGCTTTCTTCATTGGCATGACATGAAGCTAGAAACTTATTTATTTCTTTCTTTCAACTTAATTAAGATAGAAGTATATCTATAAATTACTTTAAAAATTGTCAAAGATAATAACTATATTGGCTCATCAATTGAAGGTAACTTAACTAGTTCAAAGAATAAAAATGATTTCAAACAGTTTTATAAAATTTTTAGGGTCAAAAATTTTAATATGGGAATTTAAGTGGTGTTTTGGTTAGAAATGGGGGAATAGGGTGTTTTACCCAATGATGGATTCAAGTTCAACACGCAGGGGCGTGGAGGCTGCGACTAGTGTAAGGTGAGTTGACGTGGCGCAGCATGATTGGGCCACGGTGGCAGCACGTGGGGGCGTGCTAACCTAGCACGTGGGGGCGTGGTGATGACGTGGCGAAAGGTGAATGGGCCACGCAAGCACCACGTGGGGGCGTGTTGATGAGTTGGCACTGGAAGAAATTGCCACGTTGGCATCACGTGGGGGCGTGTTGCTGACGTGGCGGCACGTGGTTGGTCCACCTATGCATCACGTGGGGGCGTGTTGCCGTATCACGTGGGAGCGTCATGACACGTGGCAGAACGTGATTCGCCTGGCGCAATCAAAACGTGGGGGCGTGGTGAAGGCTACTCTCTATATAAGGCAGTGCACGGATTCATTTTCATTCTAAGGAAGTGTGTGAGTGTTCTTTGAGGGTGTTTCTGGGGTAATGGAGGGTACTGCAAACTTGGTAGTGTATCGCGACGGTGAGATAATACGTAATACTCATGAGGGAGTGAGGTTTGTGTGCCAGAATCCATTTTCATTTGTGGTTCCATGCACCATGACGTTTATGGAACTTCGGAATGGTCTCTGTCAAAGCATGGAGAACGGTACGTTAATGAGAGTCAGCAGAATTCTGTACCGTAATCCGGTTGTAGTTTTTGGTGGCCTAATACAGTTTGATACCATGCCAATCACTGACGAAGTGACTATGCATAATATGTTTCAAATTCACCGGCAGACTCAGATGCGACAGCCCCATATTGAGCTGTATGTTGAGTTTGAAACCGAAGTGGCGGAAGGGATTCAAAATGACTTAGAGGTGGAGGATGATAGAGCTGCAGTGTACGAGGAAATGAATAGTGACAGCGAAGAGGACTTCGAAGCCACTTATGAAGTCGGCGACGAAGATGAGGATGGTGATGTGGGAGTTGAGACAGCAGCTGATAATGTAGTGGTTCACCCATCGATCAGTCAACCGATGAACGTGCCACCTTTTATGCGTGAGTTGGATCTCGACGCCATGCATGCACCGGAGTTTCCGGAATATTCAAACATAGGTACGTGATGACCGAATAATTTGTTATCTTTAATATATACTTCGGATTGATTAACAGACGATAATGGGCACTTTCTGTAGGCGTTGCTGATCCCGAGGACGGAGAGTTCCGCATTGGAGTGGAATACAGTTCTAGAAAGTCAGTCGTGGCAGCAATTAGAAGTTACACTATTGCTAGAGGAGTTGAATACGAAGTGTATGAGTCTGAGCCACAGACGTTCTATGCAAAGTGCAAGATGTATGGGCGCGGGTGCGACTGGCTTATCCGAGCCAGCTTGATACGGAAAAAAGGGTGTTGGGAGATACGCAGATACAACGGTAGGCACACGTGCACGATGGGAGTGATTTCACAAGATCATTCCAAGTTGGACTCGGACACAGTTGCTGAGGCTATAAGGCCATTGGTCGAGACTGATCCGTCCATAAAGGTGAAAACTATAATAGCCGAAGTCCAGTCAAGGTTCAACTATACCATCAGTTACCGAAAGGCTTGGTTGGCAAAGCAGAAGTCCATAGCGAAAGTTTTCGGTGATTGGGAGGAGAGTTACCAAGCTTTGCCGTGGTGGCTCTCGGTTATGGTTCAGAAGATGCCTGGGTCAGTTGTCCAGATAGAAACACGCCCACTCTACAATGGGAATGAAGAGGCGCAAGGGGTAAAAATACTTCATCGCGTATTCTGGAGTTTCAATCCATGCGTTAGGGCATTTAGGCATTGCAAGCCCCTAGTTCAGGTAGATGGAACACACCTATATGGAAAGTACAAAGGTACACTTCTGGTAGCTGTTGCACAGGATGGGAACCAAAACATTGTGCCTATCGCTTTTGCCTTGGTGGAAGGGGAGACAGCTGATGCGTGGCACTTCTTTCTAAGGAATCTGCGAATGCATGTTGTCAGAAAAGATGGTGTGGGTATGATCTCGGACCGGCATGAGTCAATTCGAGTAGCAGTAAATCGTTCCGGAGGTGACTGGCAACCCCCGTCAATCTCAGCATATGTCCGTATGAGCGCATGTACCAATCCCGATACTCCGGTGTGGGTATGAAATCCCAGGTCGGAATGGGGTGCAGATCCCGTAGTCGAGCGTTTCGCCTATTGCCCCACTCCTCTATCCAACCCCCATGCAAAATTGTCCAGTCATGAAGCTGCACTCCGCGAAGAACCATGCAATGCTGATCCAGTGGAATGACCCTTGGTATTCGCGGGGGGGGGGGGGGGGGAGGCTGTGCGAACCCAAACTGACGCATAACTCGGTCCGCAGGGTGCCACTCGATACACTCGAATGACAACAACGGAGCAACGATATCACACACATCAAGATGTACATGTAACTCAACGGGTACGTTCATTCCTTGGTACGGCCGCCACTCAAACTGCCACAGATAATTCCAATGTCAAACCCCTAACAGTAATGTATGGAACTAGGATTCATTAGAACCATAAATATTTACCTTCTGCATGTAGTCTATGTCATGCCTAAATGTCTCAACGGTCTTCTCTAACCATGCTGCGCTCCATTCCGAATGACTCCACCTGAAACATGTATATTTACGTTAATACCCATAGATGAAACATGCATAATGAATATAATTTCTGACAAGAACCATAAATATTTACCTCATGGCAACTGGTATCTCAGCAGGTGGAAGGATATGTCTCGGTACAGGCGCAATACACGGCATTCGCTCCCACGCCCAAACAAACAACAGATTAAGAGGGCCATCCATCTCCTTTGTATCATATCGTGATGCACGGCATAGTGCTCTGTAAAGATGTGCAAGACATGCTGAACCCCAACTATAAGTATGGATCCGGTCGAAATCGCGAAGCAACGGTAGATACTTCGCATGGGCGTATGCGGTCGACTTATCTGTGAATAGAGTCGACCCTAACAGACAGAAAATCTGACATCTCACGTATCTCATTATGGACTCCTCAGTATCCAACGGCTCTTCATCTCTGATACTTCGAACCCAACCAAGCTTTATATAGGATTTCGAGTTACGACTGAGCACCGGTTGACGTCCGAATATTGCCATGCTCTGACTCTGAACGAAATCACTACTACTATCAGTCCATCTACTTACAGGCTCTCCATCAATTGGTAACCCAAATATATGTGCGACATCTTCCAATGTCACTGTAACCTCACCCACCGGCAACACAAAAGTGTGAGTCTCCGGCCTCCACCTTTCAACCAGAGCAGCTAACAACAGGTGAAATCCTCTTATCATCCCAATCCTAGATACGTGGTAGAATCCAGTGGCGCGTAAGTAGTTTTCGACCCTCCGATTCCAACTCTGTGGCGGATCCAATTTACGCACCAACAAATTTCTGTTAGGCTGCATCAACAAAAATATATTTGTTACATTAGTTATAACTATTCATTTAATAATAAACAAATATTATCATCTCTAATATTTTAATATTATAAATAACAACTTATATATAATTTTAATATTTATTTATTTGATTAACATTACCACATTTACAGCCTAAACTTTTGAAGATGTTCAAAGTATACATATTTATTTACTTACAGTATATACATTTTTTTATTTTATTAGAGTTTTTTAAAAAAAATTTTACTATATCGTATAGTATATTATATTATACTATAGTATTGTATTGTACAATATAATATTTTATTTTAGTTTTTTTTCATATTAGAAAATTTATTTAAAATTAACAAAAAATTATTATGGAACATATTAAATAACAAAAAATAACAGATAAAATATATACAACAAAAATTTAATTTACCAACTTACATATATAGGATGATCCAAATAATTTATTATATGATCCTCCGGAGCATTATAATTACGAACCATTTTTTAAAATAAATACAAAATAATTTTTTTTTTACTGACTCTTATTTTTTCACTCACTATGCTCCTAACAGCAGCAACCCCTTCCCCTACAAAACCCTTCTTCCCTCTCACTACTACCTCTCACTACTACCTTTTGGAGCTCTCTCTCAAAACTCTCGTATGAATGTTAGAGGGGGGGGGGTCTCTCAAAACTCTCGTATATGAATGTTAGAGGGGGGGGGAATGCTCTTTATATATAGCTTGAAGAGGCCACGCTTTGTTGTTTACCGGGGAGCCTGTCCCCTGCATGCCGACACCTGCACCACGCCCCCCGAGGTGAACGACCTCGGAACTCCGCGACGCCAGCTGCACCACGCCCCTGCGTGGTGTCAGACGCATGCATGGTCGCCAGGTCACCACGCCCCTGCGTGGTGGTGACACGAAGTCCGCCAGCTTCACCACGCCCCTGCGTGGTGTCAGAGGCTTCGTTGGTTGCCATGTCACTTCGCCCCTGCGTGTTGACTGGCTTTCCCACCCCACGGTAAATCACCCCAGCCTCCCATATTCTCCCAAAACACCACTTGCTTTTCCATAATAAAAATAAATTCTGAAATTTTTAATCCAATCAAATTAATTTAGTTTAGTTTAGTTAACTTTATTATAATATGAACTGAATTTCGGTATTTTATCACTAAGTAAAGAAATATTGAAAGCTACTATGCTATATATGAGGTGTGCATGCAATTATATTATATTGACATCTCATCTTGATTATATTTCAGTAGAAGTATCGCTTTCTTCTTATGCATGGGATCTAATTTTCATGAAATAAGAAATATAGACAACTGATTGGTTACCAATTAAATTATTTTTCCTTCTCTTTCCTCACCATTTATTTGAGATTCAATTAATTAATCATTTCGTAGCAAAAGCAGCATATACCTTATTTAATTTGTAATCAAAAATATTATTTATATACTAAAATTATGTATAATTTAACAAATTTTTAATATATTTTTTATATTTTAATATATATTATTTTATACTAATAATTAATTTTATTGGCTAATTTTAGTATACATTTATTTTTAATCATATAGGTTAATTAACATCTTATTTTTTACAGTAAAAAAACATTTAGTTTATGCGCAATTCAAGGATTTAATCCGATTTTTATTCGAATTTTGCGGATTACATTTGAGATGTGAATCTATCAATTTTTATTAGGCTAAAATTCGAAACAATAAATATAAAAAATTAATTTTAATTAATTAATATTGACTACTTTTTTGTTGTAAAAATTAATTTTAAAATATTAATTGATATTCGTTAAAAAAATTAATTGATAATGATTAAAAAAATGAACTCCTCAGTTAAACTACTCAATGAGAGCTTATGTGGGGCAAATGGGGGCCATGCCTCCAAATTGTTTATAAAAATATTAGTAGTTCTTATGTCAAAGGATAAATTTAGTTCAATTGGCTTAATCCTCTTCCTCTCAATTAAAATTTTGATGTGTTCAATTCTCACTTTTTGTATTTTCTCTATAATTTTTAATTTCAAAGCATTAACATCTCTTAGATTTGGAAATTGCTTCTCATAAAAAAAAAAAGCTATTCACCTAGCACCTAAATACACATGTTTTTTTTTTCTAAATGGAGTGTGAATGTTTTAATTTTAATAATAGAATTAGCTGCAATAAAATTAGGTATTTTTTTGAAAAATAATTTGGTTATTTATATTAAAAAATTTATTAAAAAGTTTAATTCTAATTTACTTATTAAAAATTTTAAGTAATTTAAAATTTGAAGAATATTATTATTAATTATTTTATAATTTTTATCTATTTAATTATGTATTTATTATTATATTAGTAACAAATTTAAAAATAATTATATTTATAAATTTTATTTTATTATAAATATTATTATGTAATTTCTATATTAAAATTTGTTGTCCTTTCAAAAAAAATTTTCGAGTTCCGCGCTGATTGGAATTATTCATCGCACAATAGTCAATAATTGTGAGACATTTGATATTCAAGTGTCTTTCTTGATAATACTCATCTTTAATGATTGTGAGGAAAACATTGAGTTAGTAGTTAAAATCGTTTCTAAAAGATATTTCGATTTCCATATGAGTCTCCGAATGATAAAATTAATCAAAATCGTCTTCGAAAAATGACAGACATGACCACGTTAATTCTTCCGTCAATTTATCCGCTGAGCTGGCTAACGTTTACGTTGGGTGACGCGTTCTGTTAAGTGCCCGCGTGGCACAATAACAAAACGACGCCGTTTTAAATCAATAACCTCCAGATGTTGAGACGACATCGTGTGATGTCCAGGAGAGATTCAAAAACATTACAACCCATCAAGAAGCTCAGTGGCAGAGGAGGGGCTTCGAATGGTTCAATTCTGGGCGGAAATTGATCGGTTTAGAGCAGTTACGGCGGCGACGGAACAAGCGACAACAACGAGGAAGATAAGAGTCCTGGTGGAAACGGTAGCGTTGGCGCTGGAGGAGCTAGACCGAGGCACCGGCATAGTAACTCCGTCAACTGTTCTACGATAGACGTGTTCAGAGAGATCATGGAGGCAAAAAAAAGAAATGCCTCCTGATAAGCTCGCTTAGCTATGGACCATTGATCTAAAACGCGCCAAGAGGTCTGAACATGATACTCACTTTATTTTTCATTTAAATTTTCTATTTTTTTATTTTGATTTTGAGTACATGTTTTGTTTTTGCAATTTTGGAATTCGAACAGTGGAATTAGGTTTCTCATGCTTTTACATTGCTGCATGAAGTTTACAAATTTCGTCTTGTTGATTTAGCTATTGAAAATGAAAATTTCTTGCGTTAGTTTGTGGTGGATAATTGCACTTTTTAAGGTAATGAAATGATTTGTATGCGTGGACTTTTTCCGTTGATCTTAATGTTATTTACAAACAATTTCTTTTGGGAAATCTCTGATTCTTGACGTCGGAACACTGAATTTTGGCAATGATATTTGATTCTTGCCATGTTTTTTTCTTAATTTGATGCATGAATGGATTTTGGCATTCTAGCTCTATTGTA
Organism: Arachis stenosperma; assembly: GCF_014773155.1. Taxonomy (NCBI): domain Eukaryota; kingdom Viridiplantae; phylum Streptophyta; class Magnoliopsida; order Fabales; family Fabaceae; genus Arachis; species Arachis stenosperma. The sequence continues at coordinate 89,745,055 of NC_080383.1, read as the reverse complement.
GCGTTGGTTTGTTAACCCTAGAAGTAATTGAAGCACTGGAATTCAGAATCGGATGAGTTGTTATAGCAATTGATAGGTAGTTTCTGAATAGGTACCTTGGAAGTTTTTAAGGTTACATGGCTAACGCAGCTGCAATTGTGAATTTGTAGCAGAACCTTCAAAACCAATACAAATGATGTGCAGGCCACAGTTCAAAACCATTTGTCATGAAAAATCTTTCTTTTTAACATGAATTATGCTCAATCTAGTGACATTACAATAGATAATTTATTATTTCTGAAAAACAAAGATCATCATGTATCCTCCTATTTTGTGTGTGCTTTGATTTCAAATTGAGATGGGAGAAACAAAAGTGAGGGATAGTGAGATTCAAGGGACGTTGCTCTTTTGTTTCATGTCGTTTTGTGCTTTCATATCTTAATAATTTCTGTGGATTAGTATTCTGACGAATATTGTTGTATCTTGTATGTACAGAATACTTGCTAATTGGCAATCTGCTGCACGTTCAAAAGAGAGAAAAAACCCCTATATACAAGAACTCGAGCGCAAAGTTCAGACCCTTCAGACCGAAGCTACAACTCTTTCTGCCTAATTGACCCTATACCAGGTTCGTGCTGTCCATCTGAAACCACTTGCATGATTTTGCCATGAAATAGATGAAGCACTCAAGTGTTAAGTTTATCTTTGCTGCAACAAACTGGAAATTCCTTGTACAATATCTCATTTTGTTTTTTCGGTGACTAATATCTCATTTGTTTATAAAGGACTGTATTTTTCTTGGCTTATATTGAGAACTATATTTATCATCGCATTTAGGATTAAGGTTCATCATCCAAGGGACTGATTTGATTTCTTTTAACGAACTTATCTTGTCAGCAAATCCAGCGTACACATAGGCGTCAGTCACCCAGGCAATTAATGGAACACGTTATCCAATGTTAGCCAACTCAGCGAACGAATTGACGAAAGGACTAACGTGGTCATGTCCGTCATCTTTCGGAGACTATTTTGATTAACTTTATTATTCGAGGAATTATATGGAGATCGAGGTATCTTTCAGTTGTGATTTTAAATATTAACTCGGAAAACATCATATATATTAAATTTTTGTATTATTTTTATTTGTTATTTCATCATTTTTTTAAAAAAAATTGTTATACTTATTTTATTTAATTATTTATCTTTTTTTAATAGAATCATCTAGAAATTTTAATTATTTTTTTTATTTTAAAATTTAAAATTAATTTAATAATTAATATAATTAAATAATATTATTAAAAGTACAAGACACAAAGAGAGTTTTCAAGCAAATGATAGCAGGAGTTGTTTCCACGTCAACTTTTTGTTAATCATAGTTATGTTGTGTATTACTTTTTGTTTTTTCATTCTTCATATCTTTGGGAACATTACAGTTTTAATTTAAATTTAACATTTTTTTACATGTGTAAAAATTGGCACCGTTTAATTTAGCACTGATGAGGGAAAATAGTTGATTGATTTACATGTAACATTAGTGTTCTACTATTTTGTTTTTAACTTGGAACTGAAAGTTCAATTTGATAGGCAAAATGGTCTGTTACATATTTGATAAAATCCGTTGTGGTACTTAAAAAAAATTGTTCTCTGATAACATACCACCACAATCGTCTGCGCCTCATTCTCACAGTTTCGTCTGCGCTTTCTTTTCGCAATTTTGTCTGTACTTTTTTTCTGCGATTTCGTTTGCGCTTTCTTCTCACAGTTCTGTCTACGTTTCTTTTCGCCAGTTTTATCTGCATTCTATTTCAACAGTTTCATCTGCACTCTTACCGCGTTCTACCCGCCCTCTGAAGATCACTCTTATCGCACTCTATGCACCCTCTGAAAATCACTCTTATCGCGCTCTACGCGCACTCTAAAGATTGCTGCTTGCTCTTTCTCCGTCAAGCACATCATCTCCTTCTATATTTCTGCATCACCTTCATCTTTTCTTTTCTTATCCTTTCGAGTCCAACAGACCCAAAATTATCGCACTCTACGCGCCCTCTATTACCGCGCTCTACGTACCTTCTAAAGATCTCGCTGCTTGTTCTCTCTCCCTCAAGCATGGCATCTCCTTCTATATTTCTACATCACCGCGCCACACGTGTCTTCTTCAACTATTTCATTAGAACTTATCCAAGTTATGGATTATTAACATCTTTCATTCACTAACTTACGGAAACATATTAAATTCTTGTATTATTTTTATTTGTTACCTTATCTTTTTCTTCTAAAAAAAAATATTATACTTATCTTTTTTTAAGTTAATTATGTTTATCTTTTTTTAACAAAATTATTTAAAAATTTTGATTTTTTTATCTTATTTTAAAATTCAAAATCAGTTTAATAATTAATATAGATAAATAGCATTATTCTCTCATATAAAATACCACAACAATATACGATAAACATTATTTATCTTTTCTTTTTCTATTCTTTCGTATGCTTTTTGCCCTTCAATGACGAAATGGAGCAATTTGACTTGTTACAAAGTGCTAACAATTCACTTGGATTGCTCTTTATACAAAGGTCATTGAAATTGATGCCCCTAATTAATTAGGATCATATTACATGAATACAAAAAATAAAAAGTAAGTTTTTAACCAATCACTTTATAAAATTACATATTTAGTATTAAAAAATTAATTATTTTATCAATTTTTATAATTTTATTAATTTGTTAATAAAGTTTTATACTTTTTTTTAATTAAATTTTTATATTATATCAGATTTGTAACTGAATCATATTTCTATTATCACAAAAATATTAGAATTAATAAAATATTATATTAAATAAAATAAAATATTTAATTAAGTGTTAGATATATTTATATTGTTTAACAAAATATTCTATTCTTTCTAACATTTTTGTTATAATAAGAACTTAATTATAAAATTTAATATAATATAAAGATTCAATTAAAAAATATATATATAAAAATCTAATTAAAAATTTAATTAAATTATAAAGTTAGACATACTAATTAAACCTAAAAAAATATTATGTCTAAAAGATTTGAGTATGCATGTTACTAACTCATATTTGATTATTTCAGTAGTAGTTAATTGCTTTGATTATGTCATAGGATATTTTTGAATTAATTATGTAGTTTAGGTAAAAAGGTGACCAATCAAATGTCCTAGTTTATTCTTAAACTTATAAGATGGCATGTATAAGAAAGAAAGCTAAACATGTGCTAAAAATAAGTTGAGATTGGTGAGAGGTCATCCCTATATATAATTCTTTGATTGTATCTATATATATATATATGCTTTAAAATCTCTGCTTCTATCTTTTGGTTGTGAACTGAACACACTCATCACTTGTGAAATCAAAACATACCTCTATGATCATCAACAAGTACTTAGAAAGATACTTATAAATTATGTAACATTCATAATTATACGTTTGTTAATATTATTTAATTAAAAATAATTATACATTTGTTAACAATAATTAAAAATGTAAAATAAGATAAGTAGTAATTAAAAAATATAAAATAAAATAATTTTAGATTGTTTTATAATTTTTATTGTTTCTCAAATATTCTTTTATAATAAATACATTTCAAGTCTTTGCTAATTATGTCTACTTGTTAGTAATTAATTTATATTTAAATATATATGTCATAATAATTGTATGTAAATAGAAAGAGTATGAAAGTGTAAATCCATAAATTCGGTATAAGAGTGCACAAAAATAGGGGTGCATGTAGTTTGGCCCAGTCCGAAAATAGGAGCTAATTTGGTATGATTTTATTAGGTCTAAAGTTGGATAAGTATCTCAAAAATAGATCCGGTCATTATTTTGGATCGAATCTGAATCAAGGCGAAAAAGAAAACTAAAAAAAGTATATATATTTTAAATTAATTTCAATATTAGGTTATATTAATTATAGGCTTATTGTTTTATTTTTAATCACACTTGTTGAATTAGAAAATAGATCAAAGAAGTATTAAATTAAAATTTATAGACAAATTTAAGTTCAAATATAGATATCAACTTTTCAATAACAAATTTCTTCTTTATAAATAATTAAATAAGCGCATCATAAATAAGTTTTTTTATAAATAATTTTTTTTATAAATTATTGTTAAAATTTTAAAGACTCCGTTTTCATTTGATTTGGACTCAATATAGTTGTAATCCAAAAATATTTAAGTTTTATTGGATTTAGGACCGAAATAGAATAAAAAAAATAAACCTGATGTATATTTTAAAATTAAATTTAGATCAAAACAAACCCAATTTTACCCTACCCATAAACGCCATGCACAAAAGGTTTTGTTTTCTAGCAAAGATATGTAACCAAACACCACTAACCTTTGGACTCAAATATTAGGAGTGGATACCCCCACCACGTGTATTATGACACCACTCTTTTGTCATCTAAGGAACTTAAAGATCTTTGTTAGATTTAGATGCACAATATATATTGTGTGTTCATCCAAGCCATATCATAAGATTTGATGTTTCCTTCATTTTTCACATTCAAGTACCATGTTTCGTTGGAACCTAACCAATATGTGTTGGAGATAATTTGCACTCTCTCTCTCTCTCTCAAAATTTGAAGGGTGAGATTAAAACTTTCCTCTGTATACCATAAGTAGCAAACAAAATCCATAACTATAAGGAAATAAAGTAGAGTATACTTTAAGGAAAGATTTTGAAATGATTTTAATGATCTTGATTTTTTTTTAGCATAATTTTACAGCTTGATATAAAATAAACAAATTCAACTAGGAAATTAAATATTTTCCTATCAATATCAGTCATTTAAAAAAATTACATTTTATTCTAAATTCTAGACTTTAAACCTCCAAAAAGTGAAGTTAAAAAAATAATTTTATACTAAAAAATTAACTAATATTGTATATTAACTAATTAAAAATTAATTCTCTACTATATTTATTCAAAAGAAATTTAAGCAGTATAACAAAAAAGAAACGGTTGTACAAACTCTAAAAAATACGAAATTTTTTTTTGAAATATGTTTGTCTTCATCATACTTACTAATGTTAAAGTATTCTTTTATGGAATTATTTATCACCATTATTTTTATTATATTGTTTAAGTATTAACCTTTTTGTTTTAATTCAATATCAATTCCCTAGTAGTATATGAATTATGAAATACACATAAGAGTTGCTGTAAGACCCTCAAGTAGAGGAATAACCAGAAAGCATAAAACACAGAAAGGATAACAGATTCTACAGACGGAACACTATAACATAAAGAGAAAAGGATAAATCGATCTCTATCTTTTTAGTTTGTAGACATTTAAGTCTCTAAGAATTTAAAAATATATTTAAATTTTTGACATTTTTAAAATCTGGACATATCAATCTTTAAGTTTAATTTGTCCAATTTTAAAAATTCTGTTACGTGTACATCCATATCAACCATGTTAGTACAATAGGAGTTACGTTTGATTTTTTCCTTGAGTCTGACAGACCCATGTGAACATGAGGGATCAATATGTCTAGGTTTTGAAAATATTAAGAACTTAAATGTATTTTCAAATCCTCGATAACCTAAATGTCTGAAGATCAAAAGGTCAAAGAATTATTTGTCCTTTTTTCTAACATAAAATCAGAAATATTGTAAAATCAGGGAATGATCTTAGAAGTGTTAGAAATAAATAAGGATATTTTTTTGTACGTAGAGAATAATAATAAAATTCTAATTCATAATAATTTTGATGGCAATGCCAAAAGAAATTATTGTATAGTTATTGTTTAGTATTTGAATGTATATGATAAGATAGGTAAAAATAAAAAATTAATAAAATATACGTATCATGTATATTTTGTTGTTGTTTTTATATTTACTATTCGTATTATAATTCCTTCTCTTTTGAGATCGAAATCTTGCTGTAACAACTATCAAACAAAATAATACTAAATGATTTGATGGCTACTAACTAATTTAGAAGAGAATCCGACGTAAAAATGTTTAGTCTTAAATCAATGTATGCTTATTAATATTCCATGGTTATGTACTTCATTCGGTTAGAGCGTTGGTTTTAGGGATGACAATGGATTTCTATGGGTAGAGGATCCCTTCGGCTCGTCTCATTTTTGTTTAGTAAAATGTCTTCCATCTCTGTCCTATTCCTATCAGTCTCATGTATTTTTTTGTAAAAAATTTAAATTTATTTTAAAAAATTAATACAACTATAATAAAATCATATATAATTCAACTAAATATATCAAATCAAATACAATTCAAACACAAATTTAATCAATGTTTTTTTTTTGGTCATCTCTAGTTAGTCTTATGGGTGGAAGGTCGCGAGTTCAAATCTCCCAGAACCAAAACAGATTATTCTTGTTTTGCTATTCCAAGATTTTAATCAATGTTTCCTTGATGATGATATTTCATTTTCAAAAGAGCACAGCTGGGAAATAATCATATAATTAATACCTCCTCACCTCACCTCATATTTTTCTCTTATTTTCCTCTTGTTATTAATTTCTTGTTTAGACTTCTACTCTTCCAAGAGATCAAACATCTCCTTCAATGTTGTTGGCTTGTCATTGCATTATTGAGCAATTCTATCTATCTCTCTTTTCCTCTCAATTTATGTCTACTCTTGCAATGTATCATTTCTTACTACCCACCATTCATCATCCTCTTCAAGAAAACTCCTCTGTTTGCTTTTTTTTTTTCCTTCTCTCTGTTGGTATGTGCCCCTTAATCATTTCATATCTTTAGCTTTTATCCATGGCATTCAATATGATTATGATTATTTTTTTGTGCCACAAACTTCAGCATGGAATTATTTTCATGTTCTAAGGGAATAGGACTCATTTTTTTTTGTTACTTGTGTGATTTAGTGTTGTAAATTGTTTCAAGAGTTCTGGGTGCAACATCAAAAGAAATAAACATAGATTGCTGATTTTAATTTGGATATAAATTCCATGGTGTTAATAGAAAAGGCATCTATTATGATGGAATTTCGACAAAATAGTTTTTTCTCATTTAAAATATGCGTTTTGTTTGTATATTTATTTTTAATAATTTTTATTTCTAATATTATATTATTGGATATCCTCAATTCTCAAGCTTCTACATATTGATAATTTGCATAATACTATGGAAAGGGTTAATGCATCTGATAAGAAAGAATAAGGCTAATTATAAATAAGTAAATAACCAAATAATAATTTTCCCTTCATCACACTAATGCATGGATCTATGAAGAAATTTACTATAAGTTGTTGGATGGAATATTACTGTGTAGGTTACTTGTTAAGAAACAGGAATGGGTGCAAGGAAAGGTTGTTGGATACTATTCAAGCAGAAAAAGAAACCCAAAGAAGATAAATCCCAAGAAGAAAAGGTGATTTCTCCATAATTTTCTCCAAAAATACTATATGTATACAGAATATCAGTTGTTATGTATTTATATATAAATACATGTGATGTTTATTTTTAATATGTATTTATTTTAAATTGTATTGTATACAAATAACTGATTTGGTAGTTGTGTATACGTAGCATCTATGCACTTTTCGGAATAATTAGTTAACCAAGTTGCACTTAAATCTGTTAAATTTACTATATATATCTTAAGTAAAAATAACAACTAAGAATTGAATTTTTAAAAGTTCCCTTCAATTAAAATTTTTAACTCTTGGTTTCTCACCGGTCCTTGAATATAGGTAAACCCTAGCGAAGAAAAGATAAACGAAGAATCGTTGAATGGAAAGCAAAGCAGTAATGAAGAGTCAAGTAGCATGATCCCTAATGAAGGTGGTTTGATAATGGATAGAACAGTTCCTTCAAGGTTGATTGATAATATTGCTGCTACAAGGATCCAAAATGCATTTCGCTCTTTTATGGTACAGTTTTTACGCATAACCCTTTTTAATTGACAACTGTATTTTATGCAGATATCGAGTGTGTTATTGGTTATAAAGTGAGCAATTTGGTGAGAAATCTAACATATCCAAATCCAAATATAATGGCTTTTCAATCCAAAATTGATTTATCCATGTAAAAAAAGCATTTCATGTTGCTTATAGTAGGAAAGTAAACACAAGATCTTGACAAATTGTCACAAAAATATAATTGCTAGAAACTTGGCTGCATTTCTCCATGTTTTGATGAAACAAACCTGTGTTCTTTCTAATCTTCCTAACAATTCCTTGTTGGTTTCATAGATCAAGTTTAAGTACCATGTAACAATGCACCGAATTGAATTAATATAATTTAGCATACCAATTTGAATCATGGGAGATGAACATAAATCATTATTTAAATTATACCACCAAATATTTCTCATAAAAGAACATTAAATGACACCCCTTCTGGCATACTATGCAGGCAAGAAGAACATTAAACCATCTAAAGGGAGCAGAGAAATTTGAAGCTTTGATTCAAGATCACCTGGCCAGAGAGCAAACAGCAACTGCATTAAGCTATATACATTCATGGAGCAGAATACAAGACGAGATTAAAGCTCGCAGAATCTGTATGATAACAGAAGCTCGTGTTAAGCAAAGGAGATTGGAAAGCCAGCTAAAACTCGAAGCTAAGATTCATCAGCTAGAGGTACACATTGTTTCAACCATCTTCTCGCAATCACTTGGTTTCTGTCTGTTTCTTATAATGCTGTTTGGTAAAATGCATGCTAGGTGGAATGGTGCGGCGGTTCAGAAACAATGGAAGAGATAATTTCAAGGTTATATCAGAGAGAAGAAGCCGCAATTAAACGAGAGCGAGCCATGGCATATGCCTTCTCCCATCAGGTACAAACCTTGATCTACTTGCACCACATCACATACCAATTGTTATAAAGAATTCCATCACATTTCTAAAAGCATGCCTTAATTATTGCAGTGGAGGCCAAACTGTAGCCAATATTTCGGTCAGGCTTCGTATAGTCTCGGTAAGGAAAGCTGGGGTTGGAGCTGGACGGAGCGTTGGGTTGCGGCGCGGCCTTGGGAAATCCGGGTACGAGTTCATACCTCCAAGGTAAAGAAACTCAATAGCCTGCAGCAAAAGTCCAAGTTAGATAAGATGGATGACAACAAGAGCAAAGGAAAAGAAAACGACACTTCGGAGTTGTCAAATAACTGTATACCTGAATAGGGTCATTTCTTTTAAGGCCTATACTATTTTTTCGGTTTGTTGTGTTTGTTTAACTACTTGGCTTGGTGAGAATCTACCATTTGGTGTGTACATTGCATTAGTAGAGATGCTATGGCTTTTGCTTCATAATGTATTGCCTAGTATTTCAAGGTTGCACTAAAAGAAGTAAAGAGTTAAATATCCATAATTTCTATTAGAAACCATAAGCACGCAACCAATTTGAACCGTTAGCACATACTGATTCATAAGTTCTTGAAATGGATTGAGAAATCCTCACTCAAGGAATCAACAAGTTCTAACTGAATAACAATGTATGAATTATAGTCCAAAGAAAATTTCTGAAGAACTACATGGCTTGAGTATAAAGTGAAAAACCATACTAAATTCTCATAATAGTGCTTAGATTCTCTGCTTTCACCAATTTGGTATTGTGGTCCTCGAGTCATGGATCTCAGGACCAAAATGGTGGAAGTCATGGATCTGAGAACCATTATGGGAATTCAGTCGTAAAAACCATAACAATATGAGCATAGCTACACAAAATTGCGTCAAAGGGAAAACCACAAAACATTTGATATATGCAACTATGCAAGATCCGCAAAACTGTTAGAGACGTTAGTTTGTTACATATTCTAGTTATACTCGAAAACACACTTAAAAAAATGCAAAAACTGAAATTTCCAAGATAAAGTTGTTTGATACAGGTCCAATTAAAGTAAACAAGTAAAACTTTTGGAAAACATTATAAATTTTAAGACAGAAAAAAAAAGAAGAGATATTTTGGATTGGGATAGCCCGCGTGGCCATCACGGCCCCAGCAAGCAGAGAGAGGGGGGCTCTGACCGCGGGCAGTCTTCATCGCAGATTTCGACACAGCGGAAGGCCGCTCCTCCGTGTCCAACTCTTCTCGGGGCAGAGCCGCCTGCAACTACCTCCAAGGGAGGAAGAAGGGTTGCTCCGCCCCCGCCCCTCGCTGCCGCATTGGAAGAAGGGAGAGTTGTTCGGAGAAGGCAGTAACTTAGCCGTGGCGGATCTGCTCAGATAAGATCAAGTAGTGTTAGGGTTTACTGGTTTAGGGTTTCTAGTGGCCTTTATATATAATCCCCTATTTATATAGTTTTTACCGCAATAATAACTTCGCTCATTAAATTTTTTTTTTTTAATAAAAAATATTTGATAAATTGCAAGGTCCTAAAAAAACTGAATCGGACCGGCCGAATTAACCGAGAATAAGTATTTTGACTGGTCCGATTAACTCAAAGAACCGCTTGACAAAAAAAATAGTGTGAAAAGTAGTTAAACTGACGGTTAATCGATAAATCGTTAGAATCGGCCCGATTTTTGGAGGCTTACCGGTTTGGATCAATACACCTCAAAATTGCGTCATTTATATTTTTTATAAAAAAAAACACAAATCAGAAAAAGAAGATCCACCCCAATCCTTTTCATAAATGTAAAAATTAGGCCGAAGAGGTCGGATCGATTGAAAAATCGATGAACTAGATCTCCAATCTATTTAGGCTAATATAAAGACCGTTTAAGTTTCAGAACTGGTAAGAACCGATTAAGTCAGTGAAAATTGGTCAAAAGTGGTGAAAAACTGATCTAATTGAACCGTTCAAGAGAAAATTCTAAATTTGATGAAGAAGTAGCTTGAACTTGGATTTTTTTTATACTACATGCTTCTCTTGCCATTACACTATTTTATTCCTTAATATTTTATATGCTAATTATTAATTATATAATAAAATCGCACAATAATTTTTTAGATATTATTTTAATTTTATATTCACTTATATTTAAATTAATTATTTTTTATTATTCATAATTATTAATATAAATATTATTAAATATGTAATCAAATATTTTTATTAATTATAATATAGTTATTTTTTATGATCATATAATATTTATTAATATTATTTTCAATAAATACATATAGTTTATAACAATATAATAAATATAAAAATACTTTAATATAAAAATAAAATAAAAAAATCTTTATCATGAAAAAATACTAGAATTTTATATACTTATTTAATAACAATCGAATTATAACTTGTTAATTATAATTTGTTGAAATTTGATTATTTTTAAAATATTAATAAAAATATATATTTTACATTTGTAAATCTTTATAAGATTGATTCTACCAGTTCAACCAATAACTTATCAATTGAACCAATAAATCAATAAACCAGTAGTCTAACCAGTTCAATCATCAGTTCGATTCTTACGACCCTTTCTCCTTAAGTCTCTCTCGCGCATAGAAAATTCTAATACCCTTCTTAGAGCAGCCACCAGCCACCATCCCAAACTCATCACCCAAACAGTCAAGCAGGTCGTCTTTTTATCTAATTGGAAAGGTCTGCTCGACCCTCTTCTCATTGTTCGTCTTTTTCTTGTCGTTGCACGAAGGATTGCTGGTCCGTCGGTCATCGTCTCTTCGAGCTTTCTGTCTCTCTCTTTGAGCTCGTTTCCCTATTCGAGCTCTCTCTCGTTTTCTCTGTCCGAGTTCACTTCTCTTCTTCGTCGCCGTCACTTCCTTCCTTCATCGCCGCTGGTAAGCACTTTTGCTTCAATTTATTTTTGCTTATTTTGAGTTGATTCTGTGATTCAATTTGTTAATAGTTCTGATTGTGTGATTCTTAATTGCTGGATTTTATGATTCTGAGTTTGGATTTTTGGCTTAGTTTTTTTGTTTTTGGATTCTCAACTTTGGATCATGGTTCTGAAAATCGGACCGGAGTGTCTGGTCGAACCGTGAACAAACAGTATTAACGATTCAGTTAACCATGTAAAACCACCAACTAAAAAATCATTAGCAAACCATTGAACCGGCCAAGAATCGGTTGGTCGGACCGGAACCGGAACCGGCTGGTTTAGATGAAACTATGTCGTTTTGGTTCCCTTCCGTCTTCATTCCAAAGTCCAAACCCCTAACCTAACAGCTTCTCTCCAAATCATAAAAGGGAGTTAAAACAGGAAACCATAGCTTCTCCACCACCGCCGCAAGGGCTGCCGCCGTCCGTCGCGCTCAGGCACTACCATTGTCGTCTGGTCGTTCGTGCTTCTTCTTCCTTCAAGAATGGCAGCTTCTTCCTCGAGCTCGGCGCGTTAGTCCCTGGTATTCATCAGCTCCGTCGCGCGCTCAGGCACCATCGTCTTCGTCTGGTCGTCGTGCTCGAAGTCCCCAACCCACCAATTGCAGCTTCTTGCTCGAGCTCGGAGTCTTTGAGTCTACTCTTCGTTTGCTCAACCGCAGGTTCTTCCAACCACCGTCTTCTGAGTCGTGTTTGTCGCCTGGCCTCTGTCTCCGTCGCGCTTCTGCCCCTCTGCTCAGAAGAAAAACCCTTCTCCATTCCAATTTCCTTCCTTCGAGTTCAGAGAGCAGAAGCTCAACCAAGAAAAAAACCCTAGACTTCGAAGGTCAGTTCACTGCTAACTTCTGCCTTTTTTATTTATGCCATATTCAGTGATTATTTGATTACTGATTATTTGAATGTTTTGCGTTTTAATATTTTTATTGAATGATTATTTGATTACTAATGAGCTCTGGTTCTGCTGTGTTGCTGTTTTTGTGTGTTGTGATTTTTTATTGAATGAGCTCTGATTCTGCTGTGTTGCTGTTTTGTGTGTTCTTTATTTTTTATTCTGTAAGTTAACTACTTGCCCTTTCTCTAGTCCATAGTATCTTGCAATTGCATCTGTTTGTAGAATGTGGGGTAGCTGACAACAACAAAGCTTCAAACCAGAATAATATAATAGTGTCTTGTAATGTGAACAATAATTCTGACTCTAAGACGGTCATAATCAAATTTTATGCACAAAAAAATGTAATGTGACACTGTAATGCATCATTTATGCTCTGTTCTGAATTTCTGATTTTTGAATAATCATTGATAAGTTGTGTTGTTGAAATTATTGATAAAAATGGCTTTGCTATGCTGCTGCTGCTGCTGTTTTCTAATTTCAGAGTCTGCTATTTTTGAATTTTTGTTGATAGATTTATTGATTTCAGGGTTTAGGTAATTATTTGTTGCTGTTTTGTAAATTTTGTTGCTGTTAAACAAATTGCTTGAACTGAATTGTGTGTTTCGAGGTCCTCTGAATCCTAGATCCCTTTCCAAATTAAAGGTTTTGACTTTGAAAAATTGCCCCTTTTTAGGAACCATTTTTTGCAATGGGGCTATTCAATATCTCTCAGAGCTCCAGATACTGAAAATTCACAGTTGCTTTAGATTAGAAGAACTTATTCTAGTCACAGAGATCGGTGAGAATGTTCTTCCAAAGCTGGAGGTGCTGCTGCTAGCTAACTTGCCAAGACTCAGATTTGTAGCCATAGACATGACATTGAGATGGTCCTCTCTAGAGCAAGTAAATATATACAGGTGCTCTTTGTTGAAATCTTTACCATTTTGCAAGTATAAGGAAACAAACTTAAGATCCATGTGGAATGAGTTGAAGTGGAGACACAAAGCTCAATACCAAGATTCCCTTGAATGAGCTTACATTTTAGCCATATTTCTTCATGGTTCACATTACTGTTTTATGAAGAAATAAAAAGCGAGTTGTGCTTGTGGCTGTTGCATTAGGGTGTTTATTTGTAATTTATTTATTATTTTATTCTAAAACGGTTTTTTCGATTGAACCACGGTTGGACCGGTTAGACCAGTGAACCAATGAACCAGTGACTAAAGCAGTTCGATGACCGGTCCGGTTCTCAGAACCTTGCTTTGGATGCTGAGTTTTCTTGAATACTATGGATAATCGTAAATTTTCCAAGCCCTTGAAGTTGATGCTGGAAAATTTTGAATCCAAGGATAATTTTGATGATGATGCTGTTGTTGATCAACAAAGTGAGATTTTTGGGTTGTGGAACATGGTTAAGGATAGGCTTGCATTGCCATTATTGATTGATCTTTTTGACAAAGTTGGATTGGACTTTCCACCGTGTTTCATGTCCCCACAGAACTTAGATGATGATTTTGGAGAGTTTTCCTAGTGTTGTTGTGGCTAGGGTGGCTTGCTTGAGGAATAATGACCTCTGGAAGAAGTTTGAGGAGGAGTTTGGGGAAGCTGGGAGTAGAGTGAAGTTCTTTAAGGAATATTTTGCTTTACACTGGGAATCAAAGAAGAGATCAATGCAACCGGATTTTTATGCATTATTTCGGCAAGGAGAGATCTTAATCCTTTTGGAAATTTTTTATTTTGCAAGTTTTTTATGATTAAATATGGACAAGTTATTATGCGAAATTACAAAATTTTGAATTTTATTAGTTTAGAAATCATTGAATTTGGATGTTTGAAATTGTATATTTAACTAAACCAGTTCGACTACGGTTGGACCATTGAACCATTGAATCAATCACTTGACCGGTTCAGTTCTGGCAACCTTGGTTTTCTCTGTTCTGATTCTGATTCTTTCTTTCACGGTGCTTTTACCTGTATGAGGAAGCATCGACGGTGTGGCGCGCGTGTTTGAAGGAATGGTGCCAACCCGAATAGCTTCTCTGTCTCGTTTTCGCCTTCATCAACACATGGGTACTCTCTTTCACTCCATTTTCAATCTTCCTCCTTTTGCTTCTTTTCATTTCCCCATATTTCACTTTACTTCTATAGTTAGTGCCACAAACCTTGATGATCATGATGATGATTGTGAGAGGAATAACAAAAGAAACGACTTCAGGAACTCCTTGATAGACAAGTGTAAGCTTGGTAAACTGAGTAATGTTGGTGAAGCTTTTGACTTGTTTCATTCTATGGCTATGATGAAGCCTTTGCCATCTGTGTTTGACTTCACTTTGTTGTTGGGTGTGATTGTGAGGATGAAGCATTACACAACTGTGATATCTTTGGTCCAATACATGTATTCTTCTTTGGGCATAAAACCTGATTGCTTTACTCTTAATATTGTGATTAATTGCCTTTGTCGAATAAAGTTGACGCCTTTCGGGTTCTCTGTTTTTGCGAGCATGCTCAAGCTTGGATTGGAGCCACCTCTGTCGACTTTCACTGCTCTCATTAATGGGCTTTGCATGCAAGGCGATGTGGCTCGGGCAGTGGGGACGCTTCAAAGTTTGAAAAGCATGGGTTATCAATTGGATGTTTACACTTATGGAGCGTTGATTAATGGATTGTGTAAGATGGGCGACGACACTAATGCAGCTATTGAGTGGCTACATAAGATGGAAGAAAGAGATTGTAGATCCAATGTTGTAGTTCACAGCACAATTATTGATAGTTTGTGCAAGGATGGATTGGTGTCTGAGGCTTTAAATATGTTCTCAGAAATGTGCAGCAAAGGTATTAAACCAAATATCGTCACATACGGTTGTTTGATTCAAGGTCTTTGTAATTTTGGCAGATGGAAAGATGCTGCTTCCCTGCTGGATGAGATGATGAAAGTGGGGATGATGCCAGATTTGCAAACTCTAAATATTTTAGTGGATGTTTTCTGCAAAGATGGAAAAGTTATGCAGGCTAAGAGTGCAATTGGATTTGTGATTCTGATGGGCGAGCGGCCAGATGCCTTTACCTATAATGCATTGATTGATAGACATTGTTTGCAAAAGGAAATGAATGAAGCCATGAAAATATTTAACTCAATGGTTACTAGGGGCTGTTTACCTGACATTGTAACTTACACATCACTTATACATGGATGGTGTATGATTAAAAACATAAATAAGGCTATGCATCTTTTGAATGAAATGGTCAATGCTGGATTCGTTCTCGATGTTGTCACTTGGACCACTCTTATTGGTGGGTTTTGTCGAATTGGTCGACCATTGGCTGCAAAAGAACTCTTTTTTAGTATGCACAAACATGGCCAGATGCCCAATCTCCAGACTTGTGCTGTTATGTTGGATGGTCTATGTAAATGCCAGCTTCTTTCCGAGGCAACATCGTTGTTTGAATTAATGGAGAAGAGTGGTCTGGATCTTAACATTGTGATTTATAATATTATGCTTGATGGAATGTGGGCCGTTGGAGAAGTAAAGGGGGCATGGAAACTTTTTTCTTCTTTGCCTGCTAAAGGTCTGCAAATTAATTTGTATACTTATAAGTTATAACATTATGGTTAAAGGTCAATGTAAACAAGGTTTAATAGATGAAGCTGAAGACTTACTTACGAACATGGAAGAGAATGGCTGCCCGCCAAACTACTCCACTTACAATGTTTTTGTCCAAGGGTTACTAATTAAAAGAGATCCTTTAAGGTCCATGAAATACCTTCAAATAATGACAGACAAAGGCTTTTCAGTAGATGCTACCACCACAGAATTGATTATCAATTACTTATCCACTAATCAAGGAGACACTGCATTTCGAGAATTTTTGTTCCCAAAAAGATAGTACATTGAGTCTGGCCTTTTGATTCATCCATGTAAATAATACTAGAAAATCAATATCATTCAAGAGCTTCCAGCTGACAACTTATGCAATTATGAAGTTGATCCTTGACTTAGATCCTTTTAAAATACTCAAGAATTTGGTTTTTCCTATAACTTGTTGGGGATGTTTGTGAATATAATCATTCTTTAGCTACCCAACAATTATAGTATGAGAGTTGGGGTGTGTTTGGTTTAACGTTAGAGAGAAGAAAAGTGCGTTTAAGTTTCTTGAATGCTGTTTTTTTGTGTTTGGTAATTTTTTCTGCTTTGAATGCAAACGTGATTTTTCATCCAAAACGCGGTTCATTGAAACAAGAAGTTGTAGTTTTTGCGTTCACTTAGGTAGCGTTTGTTTTGATGTATTGAGACAGAAACTGAAAGATTGAGACTTAGTATCATGTTTGTTGGTTCAGAGACTGTTACTAAAATTTCTATATCTAAAATTTCAGTATTTTAGTACCTCCAAAAAGTAGGGACATAGGGGACTAAAATTTTTAGAGATGAAGATTGAAATTTTAATAACATTTTATACCTAAAATATTCTCATTTCAATTAATTAATTCTAATTTTATCCTTTGTACAAATTAAATTAGAGTTTCATTCTTGTTTTAATTTCTGTCTTCTCATTTAGGATTAGGACAGAATGTCGTACCTGTAGGGAGGGATAGGTCCTTCTCCTTTTATAGTCCGTACTCGGGTGGGCCCCTCGTGTTAGGATCCGGCGGGTCGGCTATGCGTAACCAGACCCGGATTGCTAGTGGGCTAGGCCAGAACAAGTGTATAATACTTATTATTTGGCCAAACAATAAACTTTCTTTGGACCGATTATTGTTCACATAAATAATGAACATTATTTTCTATTATTCAAATATTATTAATGTGTACACATAACTCGGCTAAATATAAATCTCCTTTTGGATCGATTAAAATTCGCATAAGTTACACACACAATAAATTTTATATTCCAAAAGAGATAATTAATTAATTTTACACTAAATTAATGACACACAATTAAAACAATCAATCATAATTCAATAATATTCAATCAATATTTCAAAATAAACCATCAATACTTATTTATAAAATAATTTTATTAGCATCATCTCAAAAAAAAAAAAGGAAATAATGTTAAAACGACGTATCCATCATATATATATATATATATATATATCAACGTTGCGAGAATCGGACCGGTCAATAAATCGGTGAGGTCACTGGTTCAATAATTTACTGGTTCGACCGGGGTTCGACCGGGGTTCAACTGGGGTTTAATCGGTTTAATTAAATATTAAATAAAATTATTAAAAAACTTAAAATAATCTTAAGTATATAAATTCAATAATTTCTAATTTAATAAAATTTAATATTTCATATAATAAATTATCCATTACTTAATATTAGAGGTTCACAAACAACTTCAAATATCAAAGTTTATAACTAAACAAAAAATAAAACGTACATAATGACAAACCCATAATGTTCTACATTCAAAAAATACAATTACTAGCAAGTTTTCAACTAATCAAAGGTGCAACTCATCAAAAATCATAATTATCATTAAGTGTTCCAACATCTCCATCATAAACAGGTAATCCAAAGCCACCATCATCAGAAGTACCACCAAAAGAAGCTGTATTTGAAGAATCAGCAACATTAGAAAAATCTACATCAAGTTCCACATCTCCTCCATCTAATAAAATAAAATAGAAAACCAAGAAAAAAGTAAAGTTATAACTTTACATCAGATATTGAGAGGAAATGAAACAAGTTTTGCTATTTCAATCACCTGTAGGATATGAAAACATAGCATTATCCGTATAAATTAAATTTTCAATGCCTTGGATGTCTCCATTAGTAAATTCATGATCATCTTCATCCGGCATGACCCAAAAATCTACTATGTCAATACTTTGAATGTCAATTGGATCATAATTCTTCTTCTTGCGATGTATTCTAGATTGAAGGCGTAGATTATAAGTGACATAAACAATGTCAATTAGCCTTTGATGCTCTAATCGGTTCCTCCTCTTTGAATGGATTTGTTCAAAGAGGCTCCAGTTCCTCTCGCAGCCGAATGATGAAGATTGTAAGACCCAAAATCTTTGAAAAGTCTTTTTATGACTAAGTCTCAAATCATATAGTTATTTATAGCCTTAATTTCAGAAATTATTTTATTAGAGATAATTAAGGCAATTTTTGATTTATTGAATTTGAGACGAGTTATGATTATTATCCAATTTTATAATAATTGGGTTATTTTCTATATTTAAATTATAAAATTGATAGTTATGAAATAATAAGAATTTTATTGATATATGGACTAAATAATCAATATTTTAATATATTGATATTGCTATTTTGAAAAATAGAAAAATTAATTATATTATTTCTAAATTTTGGATTTGGACATTTTATTGAAAATAAAGTGTGAAATTGACGAGCAAATAGTATTTTTATACACTATTATTGTTGGATTAGAATTTATTTCTAATTACTACATTATATCAATTTTTGGGTAAAATTACAAAAATGCCCTTAACCCTAGTTTTAAAAAAATGAACGAAACCCTGAGGCCTCCATCCCAGCAGATGAAACCCCACCTATCTTCCCTTTCACCCGCGGAGCAACACCCATGATTTCCCTTCTTCCACGGACGAAAAGAACAGAATCAAGGAAGGGAAGGGAGACTGAGCTGCGGCGAGGAGGGGAGGAGGGAGCTCATCGCCGTCATTGCGCCTCACCGCGCCGCGCCGCCGCAGCAGTCCATGCTGCCAGGGTCAACGTCGCCAAGCTCCCTCACCGTCGCACCACCATGTCGCCACCGTTCGCGCAGGAGCCGCTGCCGAGTCGATTTGGAGTTGCGGCTGTTTCGTTTCGATTAATTTAGTGAGTATCTCTATTTCGAAAGCCTCGCGTTAGTACCTTGTTGTGCTTGGTTAATGAATGAGTTTTGGTAACCTGGGGTCAAGTCCTGATTGTTATGTGTTGCGATTAGAGTTGTTGAGATTGTTGAGAACGCAAGTGGAGCCGAGTTGTTGGATGCAGTTGGTTTCGGGTTGAGGCGGAAAGGACTCTGTGAGACGTTTGGATTATGGGATTTGCGTTTTGAGGTAGGGGTGCTTTTCAAAAACTATGTTTTATGTATTGGAATTATTACATATGGATACTGATGTGAGATATGGTGTATGTGATGATTCTATCTGCCTTATGTATTATTTGATTGACTCGATTGTTTATGGATATTGGTTTGGCCAAAATTGTTGTGTGGATTTGTGAAATGTAATGTTTTGAAGCCGATTCTTTAAAGATTTGGATATCTGAGTTTAATCCGTTAAGGATTGGTTTGAAGTGAGTCAATTATTTTGATGATGTGAAAGATAGAATACTCTTGAAATTCAGCCTGGGTTGCTTTAATTGATTTGGTTTTGATAAATGATTTGTTTTTGAACCGATTCTGTTAAACTTTTGAAATGAGTTAAATCGGTTGATATTGAGTTGAATTGAAATGGTTTCCTTGAGATATGCCACTGAGGCGATTGTTGGATTTAGCTTGCTTTTGAATTGATTTCTGGTTTTGAGCTGTTGAATGGGAATGAGAAACGGTTTAGTTGGGACCCGAACCGGGTGGCAAAAGTCCAAGTTTTAGGGGAGATGCTGCCGAAATTTCTATAAAATCCGAGTCTTTATTGAAATATTGCCTGAAATAATGATGAGTTAAAGACTTCTACTATTCTATTTGAATTATCAAGAAAAGGATGATTCATGCTTTTGAAATGAGTTGTTAAAAAGGAAACTGTGATTTAGTCTTGTTTCTCAAGAAAGGTATTACATTTCCTTTGTGAACAAGTTATTTAAATGAAACTTATGCTTTAAGGCCGTTGGAATGTGAAAGAGGTTTATGCCTTTGAATTTGACTTGAGGTTTTCAATTAAATAAGTTTCAATGGTTTTGAAAGAACCCGAGTGTCTATTGACAAGCCTCATTTTAAAGTGTTTTGGGAAAGGTTTTAAGTACTCCTCAAGTTCTGAATTTTTGTAAGACTAAAACAGTTTCTGAGCAGTTGAAATGCTTTAGAATCCCTCATGGGGTTGAAGCTGGTTTTTGTTTAAGTAAAGGGAAAAGTCTTTGAAAGGAGTAATTGATTTCATGACTTTGCATGGCTTAGACCCTATTTTGTTACTCAATCAGAAAGCCAATGTTTTAATGATTTTAAGTGAATTTGGCGAAATGAGTTATGTCATTCTCCCCTAAAGACTTAGAACCCTGTCGGAAAACTTTTGTTATAGAATCCCATTGTTGGATGGGTGATTTTGAATACTTTGAAATAAATCTTTAACTTTCCATGGTTTTGGAAGTTTTGGAAAGAGAATGCCGAGAGTGGCTTTGTTTTAAAAAAAAGAACTCACTTTGAGTAAATTTGGCTTATGAGCCTGAGATGATTTGAGAAATGAGATCTTTAAAGCCAAGGCTGAAAAGAGTTAAAATTTGATTTCAAAGTGAAATGGCTTGAGAAAAGTGAGTTATGGCTTAAATGCCAGTTTTATGAATTTGATGATATTGAATGATGGAAGTACTGTTTTGTTATGGGCCAGAATGACTGTGTATGATTATGAATATTGGTTGGTTCTGGATTGAACCGTGAGCCGGAATGGCTGTGTGTGATATTGATTTATGGCTGATTGCCGAATGAGTTATAAGCCGTATGGCTGATTATGAATTATGAACTTAAGCCGAAGGGCTGTATTTATTGATAAGTTGGTTGGTTCTGGATTGAACCGTGAGCCGGATGGCTGAGATGGATGGTGATCCATGGTTGAATATATATGCATGTATGCAATTGAATGAATTGTGAATTTAAGCCGAATGGCTGAGATGAATGTCGTAAGCGAGTATGCTTGTGTTTTCTCTCTGGTTGTAAGGGTGACAGGGCACCGATACCCTCCAATGGCGACAGGGCGCAGATACCCTCTAATGGCGACAGGGCGCAGATACCCTCTAATGATATTAATGCGCAATAGAGAGACTGTGTCCGGGTTAGCTACCGGACACGTCGGGTTGGCTTGGTAACCGACAGATGATATCATCAGCCACTAGAGACAGGCATGCATCATATGCATCTATGTGACATTGTTTGGGTGTGCATATTATACTTGGTTTGCCTATGTGATTAATTGCTAATTGTTCTACTTGCAATAACTGTTTGTTGTGCTTGCATCTTCTTATTTGTGTTTGCTACTGAGACTCTGTTGGACTGTGGTGATTGGTTGTTGGTTGGATTTGTTTGGGCCTAGGGCCGTGGTTGGAATGAGATGAACCGATGGTTGATTTCGGTTTTGCGTTTTTGATTTGGAATGAAATATGAAAGGCTATTTTGTTTCAGCATAGATAAACCATTTTGAAAGGCTTTTGAGTTTTTGAGAATTGAATGGTTCCTCTTTTAGAAAAGATTTTCGACTTTACTTTTATTGAAAACCGTTGTTTTTGAAAAGAGACATAAGACGGTTATTAATCACTGGTACGGTTTATCTTCATGTATCCTATTACAGTAATTCCCAAAAGCCCTCTACTGAGAACCCTTTCGAGGATGATGTTCTCACCCCCTATATTTTCCCCTTTTAGGATATGGGCACAGAAGTTACGAAAAGTTTATTTCATTGTTGTTGTGATGCTCTATATTGCTTTAAATTGTTATTTATTGTACCCTCGCCTTTATCTTGATATATTTTGTAAGAGGGATAGGGATTGTATTGGTTAATATTTGTAATATTATTTATATATATGTATGTATATATATGGATGTACTCTTTATGAGTTTCTGTAAGTTGTATGGTATGTATGGATGTTCGTTGTTTAGTAAAAGTATTTTTGGGAGCGGTATTGCGGTTTAAAGTTTTAAACAGGCTCATATTTTAGTATTAAATAGTATAAGTGTCATCGTAATATACAAGCTATCAGAGTGGTGCAGCCGGAAGCGTGAGCTTTGGTAGTTAGGGTGTTACAAAGATGTTTGATGAAGAAGACGAATTGCCATTTTTTGCAAGTTAGGAGCACTCCCACCGTGTAGCCTCCACCATTCACCTACTAGAATATGAAATTCAACCATCAATTCTCATTCAATATTTAAAAAACATTCAAAGTAAATTGAACATAGAAATATAAATACTTACCAGGTTCAAGTCTCTTAATTGCTTTCAATGCACTTTCCCTTCCAAAACTTCCTTTTTGATCTCGATACAACTGTATCTCTTGCATTGTGGCAACCGAGTCATCGCAAAGAGTTTCAATATCAAATAAATCAAGCAAAGACCTCAAGATATTTGCCTTCTCAACAAACCCCTCACTATAAAAGTAATCTGGATTCAAAAAGTATGCTGCTGCATGGAGGTCCCGCTTCAAATGCTTATCCCACCGCATTTTCAAGATACTTGTATAAGGTGTGTATGCAGATTTCCTATTTCTAAACATTGTCTTGATATTAATTTTGGCTCTTTGCATGCCCGCATACACAATACCCAGAGAAGGTTTCTCATCAGCATCAACAAGCCTCAATAACTTAATTAGAGGACCAACAAGCATAACAGTAGTAAAACAATCCTCCCAAAACTTACTATCCAAGATAATTGAACTAACCATCTTCCCATTGACACTCTTGGATAATTTATGAAAAGTGAAATATTTGTCAATCACCAATGATTGCAAGTCTTCTTTATGATCATATATACTTTTCAAAGTAATGAAAACAGTAGCAAAACGTGTTACTCCTGGTCGAACAATTTCTTTCCACTCTTTTCTTTTTCTAAGCCATGACAAGAAAATCATATGATTGTAAACAAAGACAGACACTTTTGAAGCACGAAAGGTAAGGTCAGCTATGTGAGGAAGACTTGCTATGTCTTTCAAGATAAGATTGATGTAATGAGCAGCACAAAGAGACCAATAAATGTTTGGATACTTTTCATGAATGAGTTTTCCAGTAGATACATAATTTGTAGCATTATCAGTAACCACATACACAATGTTACTAGACCCAACCCACTCAATAACCTCAGCAAACAATTTAAACAAGGTATCGGCAGTTTTTATCATATCATAAGTATCAACAGACTTAACAAATGACATACCAGCAGGACAATAAACTAAAAAATTAATTAACGTACGCTGCCTTTGATCAGTCCAACCATCTGCCATCAGTGTACAACCAGTCCTTTTCCACGAGCTTTTATAACCTTCAACAAGCAACTGACACTCCTTCTTAAGATCGGCCAGCAAATGAACTCTCATTTCATCATACGACGGTCCCTTGAAACCAGGTCCAATTGCAGCAATGCCGTCCAAGGCAGGTTGAAAGTAAGGCGATTGAATTGCATTGAATGGAATCCGTGCATCAATGATCCATCTTGCAAGCCCTAACTTAACATTGTGTTTAACTTGTTTACTGGCCAAGACACTTTTCAAAGTTGGTTGAGAGCCTGTCGTAGTCCTTTCCTTAAAATAACTTCCAATTGGAGTAGCAGCAATCGCTCTTCTCTTTCCTTTGTCTCCCATTGTTGCAGGAGCCAGAGGTTGTACAGGATTACGCGCTTCACCCTCTTCTTCCGCTTGTGTTTCACTTTCCACATCATAACAATCAGCTGTATATTTTCTTTTTTCTGCCTTATTTTTTTTTGTTTTCCTCCAAAAGCTTTTTGAATTGAAGTTCAACATCTTCAGTTACTTTGTTACAAACTTTAATTTGTCCAGGAATTTTTGCAAGATGATATTTCATTCTATATATCCCCCCCATTGTAAGTATTCAAGCAGAAAATACATGTATATTGAGCCTTGTTATTTTTGTCATACTTCACTGTAAAATACTGCCAAGCTGGATCAGATTTACCTTTGGATGAACTAGTTTGAGAATCTTGAACAGCATTATCTTGTGGCTGTGGGTTACTTTGTGATTGTTTCATCTATAACAATCAGAAAATCAAAGACCAGAAAACAACTTCAGAAAACCATGAAAATAATGAAACAGCAAGCAGCTAACAGAACCTCAAAAGCAGCTAACAGCTAACAGAAGCAGCAAAACAGAAGTAGCAAAACATATTCAAAATAAAAAAACAGGCGAGCTCACAAAATAAGAAGCAAAACATATTCATCATGATTCATGAAGCAGCTAACAGAAGCAGCAAAACATATTCAAAATCAAAAACAGCAATCATGAAAATAATGAAACAGCAATCAAAATAAGAAGCAGCAAAAAATATTCATCATCATTCATGAAGCAGCAAAACATATTCAAAATAAAAAATATCAGAAAATCAGAATCCAAAATCAAGAATGCAGCATAGAACAGGTGAGCTCACAGAACCTCAGAAAATCAAAATCTAAAATCAAGAACAGAGTCTTACCGGCGAATGAGGAGGCGGGCTCGGCCGGTGGTGCTCGCGGCTGCTGTGGATGGTTGTGGGTGGCGAATGAGGAGGCGGGCTAGGTGACGTTCGGCGACGAGGAGGCGGGCTCGGCCGGTGGTGGTCGCGGCTGCTGTGGATGGTTGTGGGTGGCGAATGAGGAGGCAGGCTAGGTGACTTTCGGCGACGAGGAGGCGGGTTTGGCCAGTGGTGGTCGCGGCTGCTGTGGATGGTTGTGGGTGGCGAATGAGGAGGCGGGCTAGGTGACGTTCGGCGACGAGGAGGCGGACTCGGCCAGTGGTGGTCGCGACTGTTGTGGATGGCTGTGGGTGGCAATCGTGGCCTTCGTGGGTTAGTGCTGGCGCCGAATGCACTTGGAGAGGGGAAGAAAGGGGAGAATGGGAGATTAGGGTTAGTGTTGTGGCATAATGGGCTAGGTCAGGAGCTTGGGACTTTCGGGTATGCCTTTCTTTTTTTTTTTAAGCCAAAACGACGTCGTTTGGCTAGTGAAGTTGCAAACTACTAAACCGCCAAAAAATCGAACGGTTCTTCCGGTTCGCCTGTTAACTATCGGTTCGACCGATTTTTCCACCGATTTTTTGTTAGGCGGTTTTCCACATTACCCAGACCGGTTAGATAACCGATTTTCAATTTTTTCGGTTAAATCGACCGATCCGGTCCGATTTTCAGAACCATATATATATATATGACTCACGCACATAATATAATATACATGTATTAAACTTAAATATTTGATGTGCACACATAGTAAAATTACATATATGTGCATTAGCAATAAATCGAACTACAGAAGAATGTTCAAAATTTATATAATTTTACAACAATTCTAAATGTGAACGACGTATGCTTATACATATATCAATTCAAAAGAATAATAAAACTAAATATTTTTTATGATTAAATTATAGATGATTCTGATATCATTTATTGGAATACATTATTTTATATTTCAGATAATTTATATTAAATCATAAAAAATTATATATATCCCAGTGCAGAAACGTACCTTTACTCGTAGAAATTAGAAATTAATGGAAGAGTTGTCTCAGTCTTTCTCAACCAAAATCTTCTGTATTTCTAATAAGATGACTGAATTGCAATTCCTCTAATGGGAAAAGAGTTGCTGAGGCGGCTTTAGTATATTGGGGACCGAAACTCTGAAGTCATTATTTATATTTGAGCATGAGACCTATTAAACCCTAAAATCTAAATAAAAATAGTATCTAAAGTCCAAAAAATAATATTTGATTTTATTCTCATTTAATTCCAAATTAAAAGTAATTATAACTTATTCAATTTAACATTTATAACAATAAATAAAATTACCATTATATAAGTCATTTACTTTGAAATAGTATAATTTGTGATTATAATCAATATATGTATTGTCATAAATAAATTAGAAAATTAAATAATTTCCTAACAAATGTGAAATAAGAAAAAGAAGAAAGACAAAAAGAGGAAGAAGCGGAAGAAGAGAAGTTTTGAATTGTGTAGAATTCATTAGTAAAATAGCATCGAAACTTTTTAACTGTGATATATAACTTTTTTTTATTTTGACACCAAAATTTTTTAATCGTGATATAGGAAATTTTTTAACTAATTAAAAATTATTAAATAATTTTTAAACTTGAGGTTCTTTGAAAACTTCTTGTATCATTCACCAAAAATTTTTTGTGTCATTTCTAATTAAATGATATTGAACTCATGTATAAAAAGTCTAGTTATTATTGTCATTTACAATAAATTGATGTGTTTTTTTATTCCAGAACATATTTGAATGTATATTATTGGTTGAGTGAGTTAAAATTTTGAATTCATAATTCTTTGAAGATTTTTTATGTCATTTATAAAATATTTTGGTGTCATTTTTAACAAATTTTTTTGTGTTGTTAACTAAAATTTCTATATTACTTGTTACCGTTAAACTAATTATGTGATATTAAATTAACATAAAGAAGAAAAAAAGACGATGATAAAGGTGATAATGATATGAAGAAAGAGGAAGAGGAGGAAATAAAAAGAATAAATCAAAGAAAAAAAGGAGAAAGAAGAGAAAAAAGAAGAACGAGAATGAGAACGTATAACGTTCGTGTAGATAAATTTGACTTGGTTGGACTTTATTGTTTAACTTTTTTGATAAAATAAATATATAAATTAGTCTCTCATCTTTTAAAATTTTAGATAATTTAATCCACAAATTATGTTATCTTTTAAAAAAGTAAAGCCTAATTTTTTATTTTTAAAAAATATTAGAGATGAGTTTATGTTTTTAGTTTATTAAAGACTAATTTACTTAATATTCTAAAAAATGATGAATCAATTTCTCAAAAGAATTTATTAAGAACTAATTTATTTAATACAAAAATTGTTATTGGTTTTGTTACATTTTTCTTCATCAATACAAGTATAAATATGTTAATTTATAAGTTTAATTAGTTTGTTCGTTCGATAATTAGCATTTTTTTTTTGTCATGGTCTATAATTAGATTAGATATTGGAAAAGAACTATTAAACTACCATAAAGCTTAAGTAAAAGATTGGTCTGGTAGTCTAAGACTAAGAGAAAGCCCATGCCTGACATCGTAAGAATTCTTCATCACCTTGTATAATTTTTTACAAGGCTCTCGTCTTAACTAATTGACTTGTATATATTTGACAAAAATTCTTAACTAATTTTTCATAAAAATTATTTTGAAAGATAATGAGATCTTTAATAAAAAAAATATTTTTTTTTTAGTTTTTAATATTTATTTTTATGAGATTAATTAGTTTTTCTGTTAATATTTTTTATTATTGACACAGGGACTAATCAGTCTCACAAAATTAAATATCAGGAGTCGAAAATAATTTTTTTATTTGAAAGCTTTCTAGTTCCTTCAAAAAAAATTATGAGAGACCAGATTAGATATTCACTCATATATATTTTAGTCCTTTTGTCTCAAACGTGTTCAACATATACAAATTACCTTCTTTAAATTTTTGCCCGGCCCAAAATAGTCCAATCAGACCAAAAAAGAAAATTATAATTGAACAATATAATGTGAGGAGCCATTCTGACCAAAAAACCATGTGAGGAACCATAAATTTGATGTAACACCATTCTCTATACAAGGTTGGTCTTTTTTGTTTGTTGTGCTTTCGTGCTGATGGTATAGGATGATTCTTCCACCAATTCTTTGGTCTTTGTTGAAGCTCTTCGGTGTTCTTGCTGATGTTGTTCCGATTTGCAAATTCTGGATTGCGTGAATATATTAATTAGTTGAACAGATTAGCTCCTGTTGGTTGATTCTTTGCATTGCTGTATTCGTTGTGATTAACTTCCTTGGATTTTAGAGGTATGGAGGATGAGTCAAATCTTTCCTTTTTCATCACTACAAGAAAAAAATTTTTTGTTACGCTTTTAAAGCGTGGCGAAAAATCGAAAAAAGCATAGCAATAGTTTTTCGCTACGTTTTTTGAGTTACTGACACGTTTTTGAAAGAGTCACATCTGTAAAGGTTTATTTTTTGCCACGTTTTTAAATATCGTCGCGCTTTAAAAGCGTGGCCATATGTGCCAGATATGGCTACATTTTCAAAGCGTGCGAATAGCGAGACATATGGCTACGTTTTTTATATTTTTAACCCTCTTTTTATTCGAAAATAATTATAACATCATTTTTATTTTTACCTGCTTGTTTCATAGGATTAAAACTATTTTCCCTAACTTCTTCTAACCCCGGGGCACTTTGCTTTTCAGATTTTTAGGTGCTGAAATTTTCAGAAACACAGTTTTACATTTTTATCTACTTTTGGTGACGTTTAAGAGTTAAACTTAAACCCCAAATGCTTCATTATTTTCAGCTGTCCCATACATTTTTCAGAGACAAAGAAGCTTCATATATCACTTAAATAACAATCTAAAAATAGAGAAGTATCACCAAATTTTCAGAATTAAAAATCAAGTACAAAATAACTACAAAGTGGTTTATATGAACACCGAATCAAACACAAACATATTCTAACTATTCATAATCCTTACTTCTCGTTTAATTCAGTCACTAGACCTTTCAAACGCCAGAAAATTCTCACAAAGGCTGGAACACGTTTGGGCAAGGTGCAGTTTTTGTTTGGCCAAAAGTATCGCAAAAAGTGTTAGAATTTGATCACTTTGAGCTTGAATTTGTATAGCTCCTTAGGTGTGCTCCATATGGGTTTCAAGAGATATTTTCTAAATGCATAAGAGGGAAACAATCCATCATGATCACTGCGGAAAAAAAGAAAATAATAGAGAAGGAAGAAGAGCTCACCTTGTTGAATTTTCAGTAAAAACGCAAGAATTAGTGAAAATTGGCAAGGAATTGCATTTTTATGGCTTATTCTGAAGAACACATGAACAACAATAGAAGAGCCTCTAGAATCAAGGCTGAAACGCAGAAGGATGGTGCAATATTTTTCTCTCTTTCTCTCTCAAAAATTCTATAAAAAAGGTGGTAAAAATGCACACGTATTTGTAAAATTTGTGAGCAAGGTTTCTTTAAATAAAAATTCGGAGCTGGTTGCGTGTGTATGCAAAACCCACACTATTTCTACAACAACAGCAGTACCAGCAAGTACATTGGGTCGTCCAAGTAATACCTGAGCGAGTCAGGGTCGTCGATCCCATGAGGATTGTGGCTTGAAGCAAGCTTATGGTTGTCTTGCAGGTCTTAGTCAGGCGAAATCAAAAGGAGTTATTTGTATGTTGAATTTTGTATTTGTAAAACCAAGTGTTTCAGGGAATGGAATACAGTTGAGAGTTGGAGTTGCTTTATCTTTCTGAAGTAACTCTGGTACTACTGCCTTCTTTGCTTGTGAATGATCTTCTATGGCAGGTTGTAAGTGATCAAAGCCACGCCAATGGTCCTTGATCTCCTCTGTTACAGAATGAACGCCAGGGCCCTTGTCATCCATTCCAATGGAGGGTGAAGCTCTAGTAGGCTATTCTCTTGGCGATCCTACTTAAAACGTCACAGACAAGGTCGAATCTTTCGGATCAGAGAATGCTGCTTCTTTGGAATCTAGCCTATACCACGAAGATCTTAATCTCCCCGGAGATCACCTGAACTACTGTCTCGAGAAGCCCCCAACAAAATCGTAGATTAACCATCTGAGAGATATAAATCCATAGGTGTTGGCTCGTGATTTTCTTCCAGGTACTCCATAGATTCAGCAGGGCTCCTCCCCTCAACCTAGGAGGTTTAGAAACTCATACTGAAATAAAAACAATGAAAAACAAAAATAATGGAAGACCTCCCTCCCAAAGGAGGAGGAAGGTGATGAAAATCTGTTCAAGTCTGTGAATTACATTAATTTAATCCCTTAAATACTAAAAAGATGACTAGTAAAGGTAAAACAGTCTATTTAGTACTAAAATCTACTTCTGGGGCCCACTTAGTGAGTGTTTGGACTGAATTTTGATGAGATCCACGTGCATTGAGGTTCCTTGGCCATGGAATGCCAGCTAAGGGGTCCTCTCTGGGCCTTTGGATGCTGGGCTCTGCTCTTTGGGCGCTGGATGCTTGGAAGGGTGCAGGAAGCTACCGTTGGACGCCAGTTTTGAGCCTTCTAATCCGAAGAAAAGTATAGACTATTATATATTGTTGGAAAGTTCTGGAAGTCATATTTCCATAGCGGTTGAGAACGCTCCGTTTGGACTTCTGTAGCTCTAGAAAATATCTTTCGAGTGCAACGAGGTCAGATCTAAATAGCATCTGCAGTGCTTTCTCTGTCTCTGAATCAAACTTCTATTCCAGTTCCTTAATTTCAGCCAGAAAATACCTGAAATTACCCAAAAGTACAAAAACTCATAGTAGAATCTAAAAATATAAATTTAACACTAAAACCTATAAAAACTTAATAAAAACTACTAAAAACTATATAAAAGTGATGTCAAAAAGCGTATAAGATATCCGATCATCAGGAACCTTGGCTGAATTAGTTGTGGTAAAAGGGCTGAAATTTTTGGAGTCAAGGGATAGGTATTAATGAAGAAGGGGATTGAAAACGAGAAAGTTTGGTCAGCGCTTGCTTGTCGAGCTTATCTACAATTAATTGCAGTTAGTCACTCGTGGTTACAAACACAGCAGAGAGGGGGTGAGAGGCTGAGATAATTTCGACCCATAGCTGCGAGGGAGGGGCAAGTTACTTGTGTGGCAAGTAAGAAGATTTGGGGTCTCTAGGAGTTGTTTGTGGAAGTTAGAAATTCAGTTCGGAGTAACTTTTACTGTGTGGTAAAATAATTAACTGCTAAGATTTATTCTTAAAGAAATAAATCATGAATGATGGCTAATATTAATCTTGGGACACAATTACTAAAGTATAAATTATTTTTATCACTGATTTCGAGTTTTTCGGATACTAACCTTTTTTCCAATGCATGCAAAACCATCACTAAAAGTGAATTCTCAGCTCAAAAGTCTCTAGTGAGGAAAATAAATCAATGACAAGCAATTGTTTACTTGTTACTAGCCAAATTTGACTTAAAGGAATTAATTACCCTCATAAAGTCAGGTTTGACCTATTGAATACCATTTTCTAATTTTTTTCTTTTTTTTCTTCTTTTTTTACCATTGGGCCTGCTTCACTAATAGCTTTTAGGCCGTGGTTCAGGATTTTACAGAATAAGTTACACAATAGCCAGAAAAGTCAGTTTATAAAAAATCAGGTTCTTATATTCTACCCTCTTTGTATAAAACTTTTCCCTCAAAAGTTCAACTATCCATAAGGAATTATAGGGACATTTATGTCATGCTTTATAGTTAAGGTTCTTAATTAGCGTAGCATTCACCTCCAACGAAGGGCAAACCTAGTGGCGCTTGTTAGTATTCATGGTAAAAACTCTTCTTTGTTGTCATGGCCTAGAAGTGCCTTGGTCTATTTTGATCAAGCAGTTTCTTGCTAGATGTCTTGCTCCGCCATAGAAATAAAAAACATTCATTCTGAATTGGCAAGGTCTGTTACCATGATTCTTTCCACATCTTGAGCATATTGAGCCTCCTTGAATTTTTAGAAATTGCATTCCTTGCCCCTAACCCTGGTTATAATTGTTTGTACTACTATTGATATGAATAGCAGAGTTACCATTTTGTTATTGCTGACTATTAGCCTTGAAATCTCTATCTCGAGGGGCCAAACTTCGTTTGACGTCCCATTGTATATCTTTCTGACGGCTTGCTCGTGCAACTGCTAACTTCTTAGTACAGTCCTCAGCCAACTAGCTCTTATTTACCAACTCCGCAAAGTTCATAATCTCCGTCGGTCGTACTAAAGTCATCAGTTCCTTCCTAAGACCTCTTTCATACTTAATACACTTCCGATCTTCATATTCTGCAAGATTTCCCTGGCACACCTTCAATAATTGGCACAAGTCCTCAAACTTTTAGGTGTACTTAGCCACTATCATGCTTCCCTACCTCAACTGCAGCAATTCCAACTCCTTGGCGGTATGTGCGGACGTAGAAAAATACTTCTTGTAGAACACAGTGTGAAAGTTGGCCCAAGTAATCTCAGTGTCTCCTTGTCCCAACAATTGGCTCATTCTTTGCCACCAATGCTGTGCATCCCCCTTCCGCATGTAAGTGGCGAACTCCACTTGTTGTCCTTTAAGGGCATGTTGCACCTGCAAAGCCTGTTCATGGTGCGAAACCAATCATCTGTCCCGGTCAGGTTGGTGGTTCCAGAGAAATTAGACGGATTCACTTTAAGGAAAGATGCCAAAGTCATTGACCTATCCTCCACGGGTATGATATTTTTTGGTCCGTTTCGATTTTTGTGGCAGTTTCTATTACCGTTCCCCTGCTGTCGTCCCATTCCTTCTACCGCCCTGTTAGTTGCGGCAATGGAATTGTGCACAGCTACAGCCATTACGTTCATAGATTCTAGCAAGGTGGTCAAGTCAAACGCCGGATCGAAACTCAGACTTGCTTGACAGGGGTTACACCCGCTTGCAAACATTGAGGTCCTGTTAACACGAAACGATCAACATTAAGGTGATCAATCTTAATATATCCAGTTTAAGTGCTAATATTTCCAAAATGTATGCTCACAGAAAACCATGCAATTATGTCATCAGAGAATCCTAGTGGCATGATATAAAAAAATAGAGTATGCAGTGAAACATACTAAGTCCATTCCCTTGGCTCTACTAAAGATGAAATCCTCTGATACCATTTGTAATGACCCAATTTTTAGCACGTCATGACCAATGCTAGCTGTCAGGTGCTACTTCACAACTTTCTTTAGAGACTCTAAACCTTATATATATATATATATATATATATATATATATATATATATATATATATATATATATATATATATATGAGCCTGTAGCGCTAGTCGAGATCGCGTGTCAGATATATAGATATAACGGAATAGGTAATAGTTAAACAGATAATATCTACATGAAGCATAGAAAACACATAAAATATAATAATATAATACATATATGCTCAAAAGCTCATTTAGTACATAATAGTTCACACTGGGTTACGTCATTGCTTATTCATGTAAATATTTACAGACTCTATATTTATACTAACAGGCACTGACTCACAAGAGTCACCCTAATATGGGACCCGTTCTAACTTGTTTATATAGATATTTATAAAAGCAACTACCTCTCTAAAAGTTTTTACAGAGCGAGGACAAAGACCACTAATACTATTGCTACTATTTCTGCTGCTGCTCATGGATATCTTGGTTGTGAGGAAACACTGTGCTAAAGCAAGGAGAGAGTCATCAGACACACCCGTGATGTTGCTGCTCGCCTGTCCAAATACGAGAAACTCAAAGAAGATCACACTGGTTCCCATCTGCGGAACAAAGGAATATAAGGGGGTGAGAACCTAAGATTTCCAGCAGGGTACTACACAAAAAACCTACAGGGTTCCGCAGCCTAAGTCTAAGAGTTCGCACAGTTATGCGATAAGTCACACAAATGAGTACAAGCACAAGTATATAACAGAATAGTAAACAAGCACAAATTATAGGAAGCAAAGATAAATCAAAACATAAAGAAATGTAGCAACCAAGTATGATGCATGTCTGGTTATAAGTGGGCCATGAGCTCACGCAAAGATTGATTACTCGCAACCTGACGTTACCCAAGAGTACGCCCGAATATGGTTTTTCCAACTGCGTACGTTCTATATACGTGCCTAATGGACAAATCCATGCATTCCGGCAAATGGTAATCGTCGCCGAGCTTGACGTCATAGTATGCTAATGGTTGGAGAAACAGGTTTTAACATAAAGTGGGATCCCTACATCTTATGGTTTTGATTCCGTCGGAGTAGAAACCCGTTCTCTCCAGATAATTGCTTAGCATGGTTCTGGTTCCATCAGAGCAGACACTCCTCCTCCCCAGATAATCTCTTAGCACCATAGGGTTTACAGTTTTTTTTCACAATACTTTTCAAATAAACTTTATCTCTAAGGAACTTCTTTGTTATTTTCTTCTATAAAAATTTGTACCCGATCTCTTCTCTTTAAATCTCTCAGCCTTTATCACATTTATTATTTTGCCCTTGGTACTTTATATATTTTTAATTTTGCCCTTTTATACATTACTTCTCTTTTTACCGTTTTTTAGGCTTTTAGTGACGCTTTCACCACTAATGTTATTACTTTACTATTTTACCCTCATATCCTTCTTAACATACCCTTTTACAATATTAAGTTAATTAACCATTTTTACATTAACTTTATGCCCAAAATTACCATTTTACTTCTAAGTGTTCTAGTTTTTCCATTTACCCTTATTTAACGTCAAACTTTTACCGAAATGATCCTAATATTTTTCTATGACCCAATTATCCCTAATATTTTTATTAAATACTTATTTTATCCTTAGGAATTATTTATTTATTTACTTGTTTTAGTTACATTTTTTACCATTTTACTTCTAACTTTTATTACGGTTTTTATTTAGGTCCGAAACTTTATTTTAATTACAACTATTGACCCAACTAATTTATATAATTACTAATTTACCCTTAATGATACTAAGTTCAGAATTTTACTAATTTTTCAATTAAATTATATTTTTAACCCTCTCTTAATCCGAAAATGATCATAACACCCCTTTTATTTTTACCTATTTGTTCGATAGGATTAAAAATATTTTTTCTAACTTCTTTTAACCCCTGGGCACATTGCTTTTCAGAATTTTAGGTGCTAAAATTTTTAAAAATACAGTTTTATATTTTTATCCACTTTTAGTGACATTTAGGGCTTGAAACTTAAACCCCAAGTGCTCCATTAATTTTCTGGTGTCCTATACATTTTTCAGAGGTAAATAAGCTTCATATATCACTCAAATAATAGTCTAAAAATAGAAAAGCATCATCAAATTTTCAGAATTAAAAATTAAGGACAAAATAACCACAAAGTGATTTCTATGAACACCGAATCAAGCACAAACATATTCTAACTATTTCTAACCCTTATTTCTCATTTAATTCAATCACTAGACCTATCAAACACTAGAAAATGCTCTCACAAAGGCTGAACATGTTTGGAAATGGTGCAGTTTTTGTTTGGAAAAAAGCGTCGCAAAATGTGTTAGAATTTGAACACTTTGAGCTTGAATTTGTATAGCTCCTTAGGTGTTCTCCATATGAGCTTCAAGAGAGGTTTTCTAGATACATAAAAGGGCAAGAATCCATCATGATCACTGCTGAAAAAACAGAAAAAATAGAGAAAAAACAAGAGCTCACCTTAGTGAATTTTCGATAAAAATGTGAGAATTAGTAAAAACAGACAAGAAATTGTGTTTGTATGGCTTGGATTATTGAAGAATACATGAAGAACAATAGAAGAGATGCTAGAATCAAGGCTAAAATGTATAAAAAGGTGTAGTATTTTTCTCTCTTTTTCTCTCAAGAATTCTGTCAAAAGGTTGTAAAAATGCACAAGTGTTTGTAAAATTTGTGAGCAAGATTTCTTTAAATAAAAATTCAGAGTCTTAGCTGAATTTGTTGTGATAAAGGGCTGAAAATTTTTGTGGTCAAGGGATAAGTATTAATGAAGAAGGGGCTTAAAAATGAGAAAGCTTGGTCAACGCTTGCATGTCGAGCTTATCCACAATTAACTGCAGTTAGTTATTCGTAATTAAAAATACAGCAGAAAGAGGTAAAAGACTGAGATAATCTCGGCCCAGAGGCGGAGAGAGAGGGGTGAGTTACTTGGTGGCAAGTAAGAGGCTTCGGAGTCTTTAGGAGTCGTTTGCAGAATACTAGTCAGAAATTCGGTTCGGAGTAACTTTTATCATGTGGTAAAATAATTAATGGCTAAGATTTATTCTTAAAGAAATAAATCATGAATGGATGGCTAATATTAATCTTGGAACACAATTACCAGGTTAGAAATTATTTTTACCATTGATTTCGAGTTTTTCGATTACTAACTTTTTTTTTGCACACGTAAAATCGTCACTAAAAATGAATTCCCGGTTCAAAAGTCTCTAGTGAGAAAAATAAATCAATGGCAAGCAAGTATTTACTTTTTACTAGTTAAATTTGACTTAGAGAAATTAATTACCCTCTTAAAGTCAAGTGTGATCTATTAATTATCATTTTCTTATTTTTTTTCTTTTTTTACCATTAGGCTTGCTTCACAAA
Source organism: Arachis stenosperma (assembly GCF_014773155.1). Classification (NCBI taxonomy): domain Eukaryota; kingdom Viridiplantae; phylum Streptophyta; class Magnoliopsida; order Fabales; family Fabaceae; genus Arachis; species Arachis stenosperma. Next base: position 89,708,482 of record NC_080383.1, on the reverse strand, counting down.
TAGTTTTTGGTAAGTGGTTCAAAATTTTGTAAAATAAATTACAAAATAGCCAAAAAAATTAGTTTATTGAAAATCAGATTCTTACAGAATTGGTCATTAAACCGTTCTAATTATTAGTTTATTAGTTTAATGGATTAATTAGTTTAACCATAGTTCAACCAAAATAATTCAATTATAATAAATAATATATAAAATTAAAAATAAACATACAAAAATACACAAATTAAAAATAAAATATGATTCAAATTAAAAATTTATAAACTGAATCACACAAAAGTTAAATAATAAAGTAATTAATTCTAGATATAAAAAAGACAACATTAAAATTTGTTATTAATATTCAAATGAACTAGTGATAAATAATAATAATAATAATAATAATAATAATAATAATAATAATAATAATAATAATAATAATAATAATTTTTTCGCTCCGAACCTTAATATTTTAGAAAAAATATGAATCTTCTGTTAAAAAAAGTCAAATAGTAATGGAAATTGATTTTGTATGGATTTTGCTTTATATATGGTTAAGTGGAGAAAAATTATTATCGGAAGTGATCTTACAAAAAGAAAAAATAATTACAATATGAAGATCTTTTAAAAAGAAAAAATAACATTGAACAAAAAATGAGATAAGAGAATGGTGATATTAATGGTATTAGTATTAGTGTTTGTATTAATGTTGATAGAAAAAATAATGATGATAATAAAATATAATTGCACAATAAATATAGTAGAACTAAAAGTTATAATAATAAAGATGAGAAAAAGTGGTGATAACAATAATTAGAGTTCATTTTATTATTAAATTTTTTATGTGAAATTTAAAATTCTACTCTTTATAAATTATAAATAAAATTTTTATAAAATTAATTTTTATTATTATTTAAAAAATTTTATAACAGAAAATTCGTATTATCCTAAAATAATAAAATTGGAATCAAAATATATTTTTTAATAAAGAATTATATTATCTTTCATAAAAATAAACAAATTTAAATTGGATTTATTTAAATTTATCCGCCTTACACAACTCATCAAAACAGATGGTGTTGTTTGCTATTCAATTATGGAATTTATGCACAGAAAAATAGTAATGCCATTTCCTTGTGTTATTTAATTAGTTATGCAATCTAATTATACTTAGTTTTGTTATGTAATTTATTAAAGTTATTTAATTTGTTTATGTTATTTAGTTAAACAATAATTTTGATTTATCTCTTTATTTTAGTTGTTTATATAGATATATGTGAGTTGACTTGACTTATTTCAATATAATAAAATTAATATAGAACAATTAAAAAATATTATGCTTTAATATCTAATAATTTTATATTCTTATTGTTTGATATAACTATTTACCTACATTTACCTGATGGTTAAACTACTGGGATAAATTGTTTCATCAGAATTTTATAACAAAAAAGACTATAATAATAATAATAATAATAATAATAATAATAATAATAATAATAATAATAATAATTAAATTTGAGTAATTCAAATCAACTCAAATAAACTTGAGTAAACTATTGAGTTTATAATTTTATTTTTAAAAATTATCAAATATTTTAATACTCAATAAATAACTAATAACAAATTGTAGATCAGCATCAAATTAGTAAATTTTATTATAAGTCTAACCTATTAAAAATAAAGCTTAATCTAAATTATTTTTTGAAAGAGCCAAGCAGCAGAAACAATACAAATATTCAGCACAAGAACAATATAAAAGCACTTACAACACAATATGGCAGCAATTATAAAGAAGCAAATATAGCAAGTAAAGCAATAACAAGAATACACCGAAATTTTAACGTGTAAAACTCTCTCAATGTGAGAGGTAAAACCCACGAGTCGTTCAGACCAATGTAATAACTCCACTATAACCAAATGAGGTACAAGAGAGTCTCAAACAAAGCACAAAAACGTGCATATAACCAGCCAAAACATCAAAGTACCAAAGCTTACAAATCAGAAGCAAGAAGATGAAAAATACCCAAAAATAGAACTGTTGTTCGAAGCCTATTTCTCCCTCTGTAGATCTCCAATCACGATCTCCACCGTCCAGAATGAAAACCAAGATGAGAAAATCTGCAGTTCAAATTTCACGTCGATCCAACGGTGAAAACTGAGAAAATACTGTTCAAAGATTGCTGCTCTGTGTAAAATAAAAAAAACCTATTTTCTCTATTGCGAAGCCAATTTCTCCCACTACAAATCTCCAATCAATATCTTCACTGTCCAGAATGAAGAACAAGAAACTCTTTACATACTTTAGTTGCTACAATAAACTCTACCTCTGTGATAGAAAGTGCAACACACTTCTATAACCTTGACTGCCATGAAATAGCTTCTCCTGCAAACTTGACCAAATAACTTGAAGTAGACTTTTGAGAATCAATATCTCCTACTATGTCTGCATTAGTAAAGCCAACTAGCAAAGGTTTCTCACTACCAAAATTCAAACTCAATTTAGTTGTACCTTTGAGATATCTCATAATCCATTTAACAACATTCCAATGTTCTTTACCTAAATTAGAGAGAAAATGACTCACAGTTTCAACCGCACGAGCAATGTCTGGTCAAGTACACACCATAGCATACATCAAGCTTCTAACAGCTGAGGCATAAGAAATTTCATTCATTGTTTGTTTCTCCTCATCAGTGGTTGGACACTGCTTGGTGCTCAACTTAAAATGAGGAGCAAAAGAACTAGCAACACATTTGGCATCATTCATGTCAAACATTTGAAGCACCTTCTTTATTTACTTTTCTTATGACAAATAAAGCTTTTTGGAATCTTTATAACGAGTAATAGTCATGTCCAAAATCTATTTGGTAGGACCCAAGTCCTTCATAGCAAAGAACTTGCTCAACTGTTTCTTCAACTCATTAATCCTCAAAACATTCTTGCACACAATCAAAATATCATCCACATAAAGCAAAAGAATGATAAAATCACCATCAGAAAATTTTTGCACAAATACACAATGATCTGAAGTTGTCTTACGGTAACCATGCTCCCCCATAACAAATTCAAACTTCTTGTACCACTGTCTTGGAGCTTGTTTCAACCCATAAAGACTCTTTTTAAGCTTGCACACAAAATCTACCTTTCCTTTAACAACAAAGTCCTCCAGTTACTCTATGTAGATCTCCTTGTCTAAATCACCATGAAGAAAAGTTGTCTTCACATCCATTTGCTCAATCTCCATATCAAGAGACGATGCTAATCCAAACACAGCATGAACGGATGGCATCCTCACAATAGGAGAAAAGATCTCCTCATAATCAACACATCTTCTCTGGCTAAAGCCTCTAACAACCAATCTAGCTTTATACTGAGGCTTAGAATTGTGTTCTTCATTCTTGATTCTGAATACCCATTTGTTCTTCGAAACTCTCTTACCCTTCAGTAGCTTCACTAACTCATAGGTATCATTCTCAAGCAAGGACTTCATTTCTTCTTGCATAGCTTCAAGCCATTGAGCTTTGCTTTCATCTTCAACAGCCTCTTCCAAACATTCAGGTTCTCCCCCACCAGTTAACAAAATAAACTCATATGGAGAATACCTTGACGAAGGCTTCCTCTCTCTTGTAGACTTTCTAAGTGCATTTGCAGGAATTTCTAAACCTGGTTGTTCATCTTGATCATCATTACCAACTTCATCAAGTATTGGATCAACTGTTCCATATTCACTTGCACTTGTATCATGCTTATTATTTTGAGTTTCAACTCTACCATCTTCCACCATAGGCATAGAGGGAATAATATCCAAGTCAGAAAAATCATCACTAGGCTGAACCATTGGTTTCTTTGCATTATCAACATTCTTCAATGTTTGTTCTTCAACAAAGACAACATCTCTACTCTGAATCACCTTCTGGCTAACAGGATCATAAAACCTGTAACCAAACTCATTCATACCATAGCCAATAAAAATACACTGTTTAGTCTTTACATCAAATTTGGATCTCTCATCTTTGGGAATATGAACAAAAGCTTTACATCCAAAAACTCTTAAATGATCATAAGAAACATCTTTACCTGACCATATCTTCTCTGGCACTTCAAATTGTAAGGGAACAGATGGTGTTGGGTTTACGACATGAACAACGGTGCTCAAAGCTTCACCCCAAAAGGATTTTGCCAATCCAGATCGTGACAATAAGCACCTAAATCTATCAATCAATGTTCTGTTCATCCTTTCAACCAAGCCATTCATCAACTGAGGAGTCTTCGGAGGAGTTTTCTTATGTCTTATACCATGCTCTTTGCAATAAGCATCAAATGGACCTAGTACTCACCACCATTGTCAGTACGATGCATTTTAACTTCTTCCCAGTTTCTCTTTTAACAGAAGCTTAAAATTGCTTGAACACATTCAAAACTTGATCTTTGGTCTTCAAAGTGTACACCCATAATAAAGGTTACAAAATAAATAGTCCCTCCAAGTGTTCTTGTCTTCATTGGCCTACATACATTAGAATGCACTAAGTCAAGTATCTCTGGCTTCCTTGAAGGTGGATGGCTCTTGAAAGAAACCCTGTTTTATTTTTCAGCAAAGCAATAGTTGTACTTTTGCAAAGCAACTTTGCAACCAGATAAAAGATTTCTCTTGGATAACGTATTCATGCCTTTCTCACTCATATGACATAATCTCTTATGCCACAAATTAGTTTCATCAACAAACTCAGCAGCATTAACAACATCTTCACAGTCTTTGTTTGAGTTAAATAAAGAGTAGAGTATCGTGTACCTCTAGTAACAACCATAGAACCCTTGGTGACCTTGCAACTATCACGAGAAAATGAGCTATCCAATTCTTTATCACACAATTTACCAACAGAAAGTAAGTTCAACCGAATATCTGGAACATACTTCATACGCTTCAAAGTCAACTTGGTACCATTGGAGGTTTCTAAGCAACCTGTTCAACACCGGCACATTTTGCAACACCTTAATGAACCATTTTTACATCACCAAAATCACCAAAAGTATAAGATGTAAACAAATCCCTCCTAGATGTAACATGAATAGAAGCACCACTATCAACTACCCAACTAGTGTTATTATCAACAAGGTTAACAGATTCAAACTCCTCAACAAGAAAAAAATCATCATGAGTTACGTTAACCTTGTCTTCATTGCTACCATCATCTTTATTTTTGCTCTTGTCTTTACTTGCCTTGGCTTTCTCCTTCATTAGCTGCCAAAAATTTTTTTTCACATGTCCCTTTTGACCACAATGATGACACTCAATATTTTTATACTTTTCTCGAGACTTATTTCTGCTTTGATCTCTACTTTTAGGACCTCGACTTTCATTTCTTCCCCTAGCCTCAGAAACAAGAACATCTGAATGTGTAGTCGATGTACCTTGTGACTTTCTTCTCATTTCTTTATTCAAAACACTGCTCTTGGCAAGATCCATAGAGATTACACCATCAGGAGCAGAATTGGACAATGACATTCTGAAAATTTTTCATGAGTCTGGTAAAGAGCCAAGAAGTAATAATCCTTGAACCTCTTCATCAAACTTGATACCCATGGAAGATAACTGATTCATTATTCCTTGGAAGTTATTCAAGTGATATGTCATTGATGTCCCATCTGTATATTTTAAAGCCAACAACTGCTTGATCAAAAACATGTTGTTATTCTTAGTTTTCTGAGCATACATTTGTTCAAGTTTAATCCAAAGGGTCTGAGCATGTGTCTCTCTAATAATATGGTTTAACACATTATCGTCAATCCACTGCCTAATATATCCACAAACTTGTCTATTCAACAAAGTCCAATCGTCATCAGATTTATCATTAGACTTCTTTGTACCAAAAACTGGTTGATGAAAATTCTTGACATAAAGCAAATATTCCATCTTTGACTTACACAAATCATAATTAGGACCATTAAGAGTAATCATCCTACTAGTATTAGTATTAGCTTCCATTGTTCACAGAATCACCAGCCCAGAAAAATATCAACAAGCTCTGATACCAGTATAAAAGAGCCAAGCAACGGAAACAACACAAATATCCAACACAAGAACAATATGGAAGCGCTGACAACACAATATGGCAACAACTATAAACAAGCAAATATAGCAAGTAAAGCAATAACAAGAACACACCGAGATTTTAACGTGGAAATTCCCCCTCAATGTGAGAGGTAAAACCCACGAGTCATCCAAAATAATGAAATAGCTCCACTATAATCAAATAAGATATAAGAGAGTCTCAAATAAAGCACAAAAATGTGTATATAACCAGTCAAAACATTAAAGCACCAAAGCTGACAAATGAGAAGCAAGAAGATGAAAAATACTCAAAAATATAGCTGCTATTCGAAGCTTATTTCTACCTCTGTGGACTTCTAATCACAATCTCCACCATCCAGAATAAATACTAATATAAGAAGAATCTACAGTTCAAATTTCATGTTGATCCAACGATAAAAAAAATGAGAAACTTCTGTTCAAAGATTGCTGCTCTATGTAAAACTGGGAAACCTATTTTCTCTCTTGTGAAGCCAATTTCTCCCATTACAAATCTCCGATCAACATATCCACTGTCCCAAATAAAGAACAAGATAAGAGGAACACAGTTCAAATTTCAAGCTGATCCAACGATGAATGAATGAGAAACTACCATTTGAAATTTAATACTTTGCATAAAAACAGAAATTCTATTTTTCCTCTTCTCTCTCACTTTGATGGCTACACTCTCTACCTCTCAATGACTCCAAAAAATTGATTAGGATAGAGACACAAGAGTGTAAGAATACACCTCCAAAAAGTTGGACTTGGGCCTCACAAAGGAGAGAAAAAAATCCAACATTTTCACCTCTATTTTCATCTTATCTCTAGAGAGTAAAACAAGTAAAAAGAAATTTAAAATATAAAAAGATATTAAGGTCGATACCCATGTTGCTTGAGTTGTCTGACACCGAGTTTGCGAAGTCAATCCGTGGGCCACATGACTCAAAATTAAGTTCGAAGGTGACATCTGCGCAACAATGCTGTTATAAAATTTTAGTACCTACATAGCAAAATGATAAAGAATTTATGTCTTTAAATCATTGTAAAATGACTTTTTAAGTGTTGCTCATTCTAAAATAGTAATTGTGTAAAGTTTTTTTAGATGCTTTGTCCCAATTATTAATTAATGTAATAAAATTTTGTAAAATAACTTTTATTTCTCATTTTATTTGATTATAAATAGAGGTTTTTTCACTTAATAACCACCCTCACTATACCATTGTCTTTATATATATATATATATACACACACACACAAAATGCTGAATACCATTATATTTATCATCGCACATTAGCGTCAACTTTATCGACGGATTTATAGACAGTTTTCATGTGAAATTCGTCAGATCAAATCATTATCGACGGATTTACGTTTTCAACGATAAATTCGCTGATAATAGTTGGAAGAAAAATGGGAGAAATAGGTGTGAAATGTAGTATGGGATTTACCGGCGAACATCCGTCGATAAACCCATTTTAGTGTAATGTTGCGATTTGGTGATTGCAATGTGTTACCGTCGGATAGCCCTAAAATTCAAAGCGCAAACCCTCTCTCCCTTCATTTTGAAATCTCCTATCTCTAACCTTTATTCTCCCTATCTCTTTAACCCTCTCCTCTTCCCGCCGCTCCGTCAGCCCCACTGCCACCGGCCCCTCCAGTCGCTGCCTCCTCTTTTCTTTACCGAAACCAGTCCGTTCCTGCTTTCTCCTTCGTCAGCCGCGACCCCCCCCCCCACACACACACTCTCTCTCTCTCTCTCTCTCTCTCTCTCTCTCTCTCTCTCTCTCTCTATTTGTGTGCTGTTGTCACCGCCCAGCATCACTGCTGTCACCATCCAGTGCCGCCACTGCATCTCTCTCTCTCTCTCTTAAGTTCTTCTTCCTCTGTTGACTCCTCAGATTTCTTGGTCACTCTTTTTCTTTGTTTAAGTTAATTTATGATTTAGTTATATGTTAATTCAGGATTTAGGATTTGATTATTTTATGCTAATTTAGGATTTAGGGTTAAATTAATTTAGGATTTAGTTATATGTTAATTTAGAATTTAGGATTTGATTATTATATGCTAATTTAGGATTTAGGATGAAGTAAATTTTGGATTTAGAAATTAGTTATATGTTAATTTAGGATTTAAGATTTGATTATCATATGCTACTTTAGGATTTAGGTGTAGGTTAACCTTGATATTAATAATTAAGATGCACTTTCAAGTAAATTTACATGAGCATAAATTGCTTCAAATTTAGTACTATGGTTCTAAATAGAGATAGATATATGTATATGCTAAGTAAAAGTACGTGCTATATATACAACATTATATATATAGTATGAATTCAAGTATGAAAACAAAGTGAAATTGGAATAAAAAGATAGATGGTGATGGAGGTATGAAGCTTCTTCACATGGCTTTCAAACAAAAAACTAAATATAAAAGTATGCACTTTTCTAAAGTTGTTTAGTTGTAGTGACTTTTAAATTTTTCAAAGGCCAAGTGTGATAGTACATACACAAGAGAGAAATGTTTATTGTATACTCTTATTTATATGTAATAACTTCTATGAATTAATGAGAATGTTGCATTTTCAATGTATAAACAAGTTAATATATTTTGCTGGAAATATTGTGAATTTAATTGAGTTTTGAGTGATGCTCTGAATTAAGGTTGGTTGAAATTGTGGAAACTGTAAAGGTGGATATATGTCCAATTTTAGGGGAGATTATGTCAATTTTTTTTAAATAATGTAATGTTGAAGGATTTGTGTAGTATATATACTGATTAGTGTTAATAATATATTCTCTTTGCTCAGTCATCGCTCTCTACCCTGACTACCCCGTCGCCCCCTATGATGTCATAGGTGGGTCCAGCGGATCAGCAGTTCATCATGGTCTCGAATCCGAACTACGTTCCTCCTTCTACTATGCCCCTACAAATTCGGTGACAGATCCCGTTGTGGGTGATTCGTCTAATGCATCCCAGCAGGATGTCCCTCCACCACCGTCCGTCATACAGATGAGAATTTGACCTGATGGCATGTAGGCATGAGTTATTACTATTTTTATGTCTTTTATATGGATAAGGTTTATGTGTTTTTATGTGTTTGTTAAACTTAAAGTTTTTTATTGATAGGTTTGTACCGAACAACAATACATGTATACAAGAGATTTTCGAGGTGATTAAGTCAATGTACGACCATCCATGGCTAAGCTACACGAAGATCCCTCCTGAGACCAGAGAGTGATGGTTTCAGAAGTGGGCGGTAAGAACCTAATGTTATTGAATCAACTGTATTTGAACTGTATTTTATTTTAACTAACTAATATTGTTGAATCATTTTGTGCAATTGAAATTTATGTGGGATACAGAACATGGTTTCATAATCAGGAAGATCGACAACCACCAGGCAGCTAAACGACTTCAGATGATGATGAGCGACATTCATCAGGGGCGTGACCACCTAACGATCTAGATCCATCCATATATCAAGAAGGAACTGGAGGCCCATTTTAGAAATGATGAGGGGTTCAAGCATCACCGTCTGACAAACATTGCTAATAGGGCTTCACCGAGGTCGTCAATTTATACGAGTGGGTCGACGACTTTCATGAAGACGAAGAGTGGGCTGGTAAGTAGTTTGCTAATGTTTGTTAATTATTACTTAAATTAGTTGTTTCTTGATTTATTTTATTGGTTGATTTCAATATATGTAGTCTAAGCCGTTGGATCGTGAGCCCCACAAGAATCGCGTCTTCAGGTTGGGGTCGTTCTCCACCAACAGCCTTCGTACCTTCGCATTGGCAGCTTCATCTGCCTCTGTCTCTGCCACCAGCCCTGCCAATCCCAAGGAAGTTGACGACTTCAGGGAGGAGGTGTAGAAGCTCACACAGGAGTTTCACCAACAAGCTCAACAGTTTAAGCAGATATACAATGAGCTTCTTGCACGCAAGGGAAACATGCATCCATCAACTCGCAGATGACGAAGAAGCTGAAGCGGCTAGAGCATTTGCGAGAGCAGATGCACGCTGGAGGCACCGGCATTGCTGGTAGGACACTGACATCAGCACCTACTCTGCCGCCTCAGCAGAGGGAAGACGATGACGACGATTACTTGGATCTGTAGAATTTAGGGATTTAATTTATTTTATGTCTATTTCATTGTATTTTACTTCTGTGATATTTTAATATAATCAGACAATTGATATTTGATAAAATTATTAGTTGATTTCTGGTAATTTTAAATTTTTGCCCTAATTATATTAATAAGAATTTTAATTTGACTACTAATTGTGTTTTAATTGTGAAAAAAAAACTACTATAAAATTTATCGACGGACAAATCTCACAGTAATTAACATCAAAATATATAATATGGCACTAAAATTATTGTCACAATAATCCAACAATAATCAATAACTTAGTCCCGATAAATTTATTAAAAAACCGATAAAAAATATGCTGATAATTAACGTCGGATGAAATACTCTATTAATAAATAATTTTTGATGCTGTTTATACCGTTAAATTCAATTTAACATTAAATTATTTATCGTTAAATTTATTTAATGAATCTGACAATAAATTAAACGGTCCACTTTTTGTAGTATATATATATATAAAAGATCTTTAGAAAACTTTTTTTAAAAGGTAATAAACCCTTTTTGTTAGGGAATAAGATGGATAGTACATATATAGGGTCAGAGGGTGATAATGACATTCACAATGATTATGCGATACATGTTCACTTATTAATCTAGATTTCTTTTCGGTAACTCGTACATTGGTAGTGGATTGGTGGATGCACGTGTATATATATATATATATATATATATATATATATATATATATATATATATTCTACCATTATTATTTGCAAATACTTATCATGATGATATTGTTTTTTAATTTTTATGTTTTGTTTGGCAAATTATACAAAGGTCCAAGTCCAACATATTTCTATCCATGCGTGGAAATGTGGAATAATAATATTATGGTACATTTTAGGTAAAGGACGAAGAAAACGAATAAAATAAGAGTTAATGCATAGACTTAGAGTTTGTTGGTGCGAGTGTAATGTATATAATAATTGAAATTGTTGTACCTTGTTGAAAACTCTCATGCTCTTCTTATTGTTTACTATGAATAACCCACGGAATTTGTAACAAATGGATCAGAAATTCATTCATTCATAAATCATGCATATATCCCACTAAAGGCGAGTGGGTAGACAATTTATGTGGCCAATGATAAACCTCACTCGAGAATGTGTACTTGGTTGAACAAAAACATAAAAGACAGGTTGTAAAACTCAAATCGGTTATTGAAATTTATTAATTTAAAGATTCAACTGATTTAATTGTAGTTTAACTGAAAGAATCGAATTATAATAAAATATTATATAAAATTATAAATAAATACATAAAATATAAATGTATGCTAATATAAATTTTAAAAATATATAAATTAAAATATAAAACCAACTAAAATTTTATAATTTCATATAAGTATAACATAATAGTCAAATAAAAAATAGTTAAACCTCAAAGTTTATATAATTCATGATATTATATATTTTATGTTATAAAATAATAAAAAATAATCAAACAAAAAAATTATTCATATAGGAATATCTTAATTTATAAATTTTTTATTTGAAAAATAAGTGTATTTGATATCTTTTGATTTTAATATATTTTTAATTGAAATTAAATATATTATGTTTTTGTTATTATTAAATGTAAATGTAATAATATTAAAAGATAAAAATAATTTATTATATATAAAAATCTTTTTCCTTTTGCTCCAGACTTGAATTTATTAAAAAAAAAATTTGAAAAAATCATAATTATAAAAAAATTTTAAAATTCAATCGATTTAGGGCCCGTTTGGAAAAATTTAGAAGTAACTTTTTTTAACTTTTGACTTATGAAAAGTAGTAGTATTAATGTCGAGTGCAATTTTCAAAACCAAATTGCAACTTTCTAAGAAGCTATTTAGGAGCTTATAGAGAAGTTAAAAAAATGACTTCTCTCATAATACTTCTACTTTTCATCACATTTCTATAAAATAAGCACTTTTAGAGTTAAAAATCCAAATACAAAATAAGTTATTTTTAACAGAGTCATTTATTGTTTAAGTTATTTTATCAAAATGAATTTAATTAAGTTGGTTACCCAAACTTAGTAATTTGTTGTCATGAAATCACTCTTTTTCAAACAAGAATTTTTTTTTTTGGGTTTGCTTGACTTTTGTATAGGTTTTCTTTTTTCATTTTATTTGTCTTATGCTATTTTTTTTTCATTTTTAGGATTCACCAAGGATCGAACTTAAAACCTTTCAAATATAGAGTTCTAATATCATGTCATGATATATCTCAAAAATTTAAACTGATAAAAAGAGACAAAATAAATAATTTTTTGTAATCTGACTCTAAAAGTTGAGTTAAAATTATTGAGACATTTAATTTGTTTTATGTTCGAATTTTAAAAAACACAAACATTTTGAAGAAACACTACTACTTGAGCGTATATTATGGCTACAAATCCAACAGATCTAAGCTATATAGGGAGAGAAAAAGTGAAAAACGCATATAAATTAGGAAAAATTTCAAATATATTAAGAATATCGGTGTTTCAGTTTTAACCGTTAATTTTAATTATTATATATTATATATATTTTTTATAATTCAAATCAACGGTTAAAACAATTAAAACACCAGTGTTTTCGGTACACTTGAAACTCTTCCAGTAAGTTAAAGTACTAGTCATTCATAAATTTCTCTTATGATGACTTAATAATAAGGGTAAAAAACACAAGTAAACCATGGGAAGAAACTTGTTACATGAATAAGCCAAATGGAAAAGTGACTTACGAATCAGCCAAAGCCTATTTCTATATAATTTGAACCTAATAGGTTTGAACTCTATTTGTACATAAATCGAACCTAATTGGTTCGAACTTGATATGTATAATTCAAACCTAATTGGTTCGAATTACTATTCATTTCGTGGCTCAAATAATTCGAACCTAATTGGTTCGAATTACTCTTTATTAGGGCGACTACTAATTCGAACCTAATTGGTTCGAATTACATGCAATTGTGGTATAAAATGAGTTCGAATCAAGCAAATTCGAACCACTTCTCATTTCTCATACCCCACTAAATCCCAGAGAAAACGACACAGATTCGATCCAAGAAATAGTTGAACCGAAGACTCAGCTTATGGGGGACGATCCTGAAAGGCTGTACCGGTTGGAGGGGGTTGCTCATATAGCCGGGGTGATTAAGGACGAGGTTAGTATATAGAAAACTTTGTGCACACAATTTATTTGAGTTAGTGATTTTGCCTGTGGTTTTAGTGGTGGTGGTATTGCAAATGGTTTATGTTAGAGGTTTTGCATGCGGTTTAGTTGGTGATTTATGTTAAGTGATTTTTTGTAAGTGGTTTTATATGTGGTTGTGTTAATTGTTTATGTAAGTGGTTTATGTTAGTGGTTTATGTTAGGTGGTATTGTTAGTGGTTTATGTTAGGTGGTATTGTTAGTGGTTTATTGTAGTGGTATTGCAAATGGTTTATTTTAGTAGTTTTGCATGCGGTTTGGTTGGTGGTTTATGCTAAGTGGTTTTTTGTAAGTAGTTTATGTAAGTGATTTATTGTGTTAGTTTTTTTTTTTTTGCTTACCAGTATTGTATGTGGTTCTAATAATGCGGTCCATTTAATGTGCAGCCACAGCGATGCATCAGGAGCATGCGGCGGCAACAAGGCATGCCACTCGATGAGCGTTATGTTCCATACTTGTAGATGGCCGGGTTATACCATCTGGCTAGGCTCAACGATAGATGGTATCGGTTAGATGAGCCCCTTGTCAGCGCCTTTGTCGAGCGGTGGCGTCCTGAGACACACACCTTCCATATGCCCTTCGGAGAGTGCACCATCACGCTTCAGGACATGGCGTACCAGTTAGGGTTGGCAGTGGACGGGCGTTATGTGAGCGGTTGCCTTACAGATTTGCATACGTATATCGAGGGCGGACGTCCAGCTTGGGTGTGGTTCGGGGAGTTGCTTGGAGTGATTCCTCCTCCGAGCCAGGTTCAGAAGTTCGCAGTTAACGGCACCTGGTTCTAGGAGACTTTCGGAGAGTGCCCCGAGGGAGCCGATGAGGAGACTGTGCGCCGATTTGCTCGTGCCTATATCATGATGTTGTTAGGCACTCAGTTGTTTGGAGACAAGTCCGGCAACCGCATTCACATCAGATGGCTTCCCTACGTTGCTAGGCTTGAGGAGATGGGTTCCTACAGTTGGGGATCTGCTGCATTGGCTTGGTTGTAGCGGTGCATGTGCCGAGTGGCAAACAGACATGTGGTGAAGTTAGCGGGTCCACTACAGCTACTTCAGTCCTGAATTTTCTGGCGCTTTCCCAGGTTTAGGCCTGCTGGGTATGACACGTGCAGCTGGCCTTTGGCATCGAGGTATGCTACTCATGCTTTTATATTTCAAGTTAACATAGATATTCTTCATATACGCTTGTAGTGTATTACAAATATGTCATAGTCCTGATTAACCATCACACCCATGTGCGCTGCAGGTGGTCAGGTTACAGCCCTTCCTATAGCGAGAAGGGTCCTAGAGTACAGAGCACGCGACTGAAGATAGACATGCTGCAGCCCAGGGATGTGAGTGTTGTTCCTGTCATACTTTTATTTGAATAACTAGACATTATATGTTTCTGTATTATAAGAGTTGGCGTGGCAACATAGCTATTTTTCTGTGCAGTTTATCTGGATGCCGTATAGCTCCCACGATGTACTTCAGGTTGTGCATCCGGAGGCGTTGGAGCCTCGCCACACGGCGCTTTGGCGGTCTATCACGTCGCTTATATACTTTGCCATTGTAGAATGGCATCAGGTAGATAGGGTTCTACCTCAGTTCGGTGGTGTGTAGCCCCTCCCGTGTCCCGCCCTTAACATCGACTTTCTGATGTCGAAGGACGGGAGAGGCGGTGATCGTTGGTTCCCGTCTGTATTACGGCATTGGCATACTCATTGGGAGACTCGTGCGGACCACGTCCTCCGGTTCGATGTTGTTGCCGAGCCTGGACCTTCGCACACCTTCCTAGACTGGTGGAGTCGGCATGGAAAGAGGCTCTTATCACCCGAGTTTGATCTGGGGGATCCGAGGGGCGTTCCTATTCCTGTCGAGGCATCACAGAGGGGTCCTAGGCGAGTTTCCGACATGGATCGAGTCAACGACGTCCCTGATAGGCGACGGGTTGAGAGGAGAGCTCGTGTCGGGACACGAAGGAGCCAGCGTGAATGGAGGTGGGTAGAGCAGGCTATCGACGAGGCTGATGAGGCAGGTAGGGGTGCTCGTCGAGGACGAGGGCGTGGAGGCAGACGGAGGGCACCCGTTGCGGGCCAGGACCATGGTGAGGCTGGTGGCCTTGGTGGACAGGGGCACGCCACCGGAGATCCCGCTGCCCATGCTGAGGCTGGACTTGGGGAGGTGCCGTTGGGAGATTACTGTGTCGGAGTTCCCCCTTACGACCACACACCTCAGGAGAGTAGGCCATGGGTGAGTCCAGGCAGCACGTTTTCAGACTTACTTGCCGGTGTTGGGTTTGATGGGGATCTTGGATCCCCCTTCTTTGATGACATCAGTGCCATGATGCATGATAATGAGGCTGTCCCTGGGCGGAGTCAGACGACGGGGACACAGGCAGCGTTAGATGTCGATCTGAATGAGCCGCCCTCTGTGCCTCCTCCTTAGTATTTCGCTTTGGGTGGTACCCCAGCGTCGGCACATACTGCTGGGTCACATTCAGTTGCCGGGCCGTCCTCATCCCGACCGGTACATGTCCAGCCTAGGACGCCTGCACAGCCAGCCCCGCAGGACGAGGACGAGGAGGACGAGATCGAGGATGAGGAGCCGCTTATCCGGAGAGGTCAGAGGACACGGGTTCCACGTCGTTGCTTCACGGGGTCGCACCTTTTTAGATGATTTATGTGCCGAGTTGTATGTTACCCATGTTGGTCTATATATTTTGTTACCAGTGTTACTTCGTATCCACCTTTACATGTATGTCTGTGTTGCTCTGAAAACATCTGTATTTAGTATTTTGATGTTATTTAATTGCCGCATCATGTCTTGATTAATGTAACTCGTACACTAATTTATTCCCATGCACGTAACATATTCAGCTCTGTTCCTTACTAATTCGAACTAATTAGGTTCTAATTATTTGAGCCACGAAATGAATAGTAATTCGAACCAATTAGGTTCGAATTATACATATCAAGTTCGAACCAATTAGGTTCGATTTATGTACAAATAGAATTTGAACCTATTAGGTTCGAATTATATAGAAATAGGCTTTGGCTGATTTGTGAGTCATTTTTTCATTTGGCTTATTCATGTAACAAGTTTCCTTTCATGGCTTATTTGTGTTTTTTATCCTAATAATAATAGATGATAATTGGCATGTCTTGATTTGAAGGGTCACTGGTGTAATGGCTACACCTCAATGAATGGCAGCCCTGTCTATGTAAGGGCAACTAAGCGATAGTGCTAATTCCCCTATATATGGATATGGGTAAGTGATATGCATCAGCAATCATGTCAATGTAACTCAGATATATAAAATATCTAAAAAAAAATTGAATAAGATTGAGATATTCAAAAATTGACGATCTACTTCATCATGTTACTTATTTATTCCAAAATGCTAAACATCTTGATGATTTATGGTTAAGGGTTTGCATATGATTGATAATTCTTATATATATATATATATATATATATATATATATATATATATATATTTGAAATTAATGCGCCCAACACTTAATCGTATTATTATATTTTTTTTGAAAAAGACAAACTGAAATTGAAAATCGGATGATAGTAGTGGCTTTGTAGTTTGTATAGGGCCCTCAATGCAACACAAGCGCTTATCCCTTATTCTGAGTTCTCAAGCACTCAACTTATTGTACAGCATTAAAGTCAGAACCTTTCACAAATTAAAGTCAGCATTGGTCAAATAATTATATAATGCAACTTTATGCAAAATAAAAAAGTGTTCTCAAACTCGTGCGTTAACTTGAGTTACGAATTTATGAATTTAGGTAGTAGAATAAATTGACTTGAACATAAATTTAATTTTGAATAAAGGTTAAATTCAGTCAAATTCACGAGTCTATAACTGAATTAGCGAATTTATGGTCTCTTTTTTGTTAAAAAACGACACCATTTTCTTTTAGCATTACAATTATACCACCAAAAAACATTCAAACTCACCATTCTCTTACTTTGGGTAATTTCTCTCAAGTCTCACACTCTCATTGTTCTGTGTTTTCTTCGGTATCCGTCGCACTGCTGCTATTCACCTGCTTTGCCTACCTTTGTTCTGCTTTGTGCCATCGTTTTTGGGTTCTACCTTTGTTGTTCTCTGGTTTGCTTTTCTTCATGCCTCTACCGTCCGCAACTCAGTCGTGTTGCTACCATCGCCAGTTTGCCTTCTTCCCCTACGGACTCCTACTTTTGCTCTGGTTCGCGCTGTCGTCAACTTTCTGACTCTTTGGCTTCTGCACGATGTCTCTGGCTCTTTGTTGTCGCCTCTGTTTTGTGCTGCTACTGCCGTCATTCTCGTCGCAGCTTCTGTTTTGTGCTGCTACTGTCGTCATTTTCCATCGCAGCTGGTTGCCAGGTTGTTGTTTTCCTCACTTGTGTCGTTGTATTCATGTAATTTTATTGCTTGAACCTTTTCTAGATTAGAGTTTAGTCATTTAGATTTTACGAATTACAATGTTAACTGGTTTGTTGGGATGTGCCGAAGTTGCTTTACCTATCAAGTACTTAGGAATTTCTCTAGGTGCAAATCCTCGATTGGTGAATACTTGGAAACCATCATAAACAAGGTGAAAGATAACCTTAGCTTATGGAAAGAGAAGTCTCTCAGCAAAGCTGGTAAGCTAGTTCTCATAAAGTCTGTTCTTAATAGCTTACGGTTTACTACTTATACTTGTATAAGATGCCAAAGGCGGTTGCAGAAAAGATAATTGGGTTACAAAACAGATTTTTGTAGAGTAAAGAAGATGGGAATAACGGTATACCACATGTGAAATGGGAGATAGTGCAAGCTCCGAAGAAGCTAGGTGGTTTGGGGGTGGGGGATGCATTGATCAGAAATGCGTCGCTTCTGTTCAAGTGGTAGTGGCACTTTTCAAAGGAGGATTGTCTATTGTGGAAGAAGATTGTATGCTCTTATAATCATTTGAACCCAACTGTAATGTTGTCAAAGCAGCCATTACCATCAAGAGGTGGTCCGTGAAAAGATATCTGCCAACTTAATATTAAAGAGCAATAGGTAAAAGATATGATGATCAGTGGTTTGCCTATGGAGGTGAAAAATGACAGATGTATTCGATTTTGAGAGGATGATTGGTTACAATGTGGCTCTTTGAAAGATAGTTTTCCGAGACTCTTCTCTGTTCCAAATTAGCAAGGATCTGTCATAGGGGACTGTGGGTTCTGAGATGGGTTAGAGTGGGTATGAAATTTTCAGTGGAGGAGAGAATTATTCCAATGGGAGTTAGAGTTTCTCAATCAACTTCATGATCGGTTACGGCTAGTAAGATTATCGTCTAGTAGAGAGGATACAGTTATATGGAAATTTGACAGACCAAGTGTTTTTTCTACTAATTCATTTGTGCATGTGTTGCAGAAAGAGACTCTCTCGGAGGACATCACAAGCTACAGCTTCACTAGTACCATATGAAGAGGATTGGTCCCTCCAAGAATAAAACTATTTGCATGGTTTGTCTTAGTAGGCAGGGTCAACATTAAAGAGGGACTGAGTAGGCTAGAAATTATTCATCATAGTGATAATATTTGTGTTTTGTGTAAAAAAGAAATAGAATTTGTGCATCGTTTGTTTCTTGGCTGTGAGTTTACGTGATAGATGTGGCACGCTTGGTTGACGTGTGCTGATAGAGCTTCGGCTATTTTGGGGACTGTCAAAGAGCTATTTGAAAGTTGGATTGGAGTATCTAGTCATAACTTTGAGCAAAAGAAGTGTCTGATAGTGTTCTTTGTGGTTATTTGGAACATTTGGTTGGAACGAAATAGCAGAGTATTCCAAAGCCAGAGACAAGTGTTGATGGAATTAAGAATAGATCGTTTTTAGTTACAGGGAATGGTGTGGTGTTGATCCGTTTGGTTGTTGATAGCAATACCGGAAATGACAATGGATTATACCCAATTTTACTGTGTTTATTGTCTTGTATTCATAGTTGTGTTTTTTTTAGTTCCTACATACTCCACTTTAGTGTGTTGAGCTCTCTTTGTTCAAAAAGATATTTATAATTTTAATTTTATAATTTATAGAATCATGATTAATGGTTATAAACTTATTGGTAATTTGATTATTTGAATTATGTGTTCTATATTTGTTGTACTAATCGTATAAGCATAATTATAAAGAATTTAAATGTGTGTTTTAAACTCTAAAGTCGTACTTGTTATAATAATGTATGTTATACTATTTTAGTTTATTATGTATATATTAAAAAAAATTCATAACAAATTTGCACGAATCTACCAGTTAACTCATGAATCGAGTCACAAATTTATTTAAACTTACAAATTTAACAACCTTGATAAGGTTATAGAAATTAATTAGGAATTGAACACAATTAACAATTAACTAGTTTTCCTTATCTAATTTGAAATTATAGTATTTTATTTGACTCTTCTGTAGATATTAATAAAATTCTTTTTATTTTTAATATACTTATGTCTTTTCTTCTTAAATTAATAGTATAATGTGCATATTCACTTTATTAATAGATGTCTAACCTGTGTCATCTCAAATGATACTACAAAAATCACACGGTTCACGACGGTTTTAAACCGCCACCAGAAATAGATCTACAAAATAAAGAAAAAACCTGTGCATATTCACTTGAAACTTCACTAATGCACGCACCGACCTGGATGCCCCCTTTTTTCCTTCTTTGCTACATGTCGATAATAACTAAAGAAAGAAATAAAGAAGATTAAATTAAATTAAATTAAACTAAACTTACCAGTCGTATATAGTAGTATTTCTATGACTGTTTCTTCATCTTTGCTTCTTTCAATAAAATATTTATATTTGAATTGGTAATGAACATAAATATTTTTTTCATAAAGATATTATTTTCTTATTTTTAGAATTTTTTTTTGGCAGTAAATTTAAAACTCGAAAATTTCGGAAAATCTTATTAAGAGTTAATTTTGATTTATTTATTTATTAAGTACTTTAGTCTCATAAATAATTATTTTATTAAAGATAATTAAAAAAAATTGATTAATTGAGTTTAAAATAATTTAAAGTTTTATCTGATTTTATAATTATCGAATCATTTTCTATATTTAAATTATAAAGTTTAACAAATATAAAATAATAAAAATTTTATATGATTTGATTTAAATAATTAAAATTTCAGAATTCAATACTTTAATTCTTATAAACAAAGAAAATTAATTATATTATATTATATTTTAAATTAGAATATTTAACTAAAAGCTAATCAACAAATTGATAATTAAATAATATTTTTAAAATAATTTTAAAAAATTCATTTAGAATTTAATTTAATATAATATCTCTTAATTTTATTAAAATTTAACAAAACCTTAATTTACTCAAAAATTCATAATTTTACATTTGTCCTAGATTAAACCCTAATCCTAAAATTAAACACACAAAACTGCCAATGTTTTCCTTTTCTTACCAAACCCAGCAGCAGCATAGAACAATTCCATGGAAAGAAAGGGAGGAAAGACAGAGGGCTCGAGGGAGAGAGCGATGGAGAGCTAAGAAGGGAGAGGGGGAGCTGCACCCTGTTGCCGATCTGCCACCGTCTCCACCGCTATCACCGGCAAGAAGCAGAGCCAAACGAAAGAGAGAGATCAATGGAAGAGAGGAAGAAGGGCGTCGACGCTGTCGCAGAGGGAGACGCAAGAAGCCGCCGCACTCCGCTGGTGCCACAAAGCCATCGTTGTCGTGCTCTGTCGCCGTCGCCTCGGACTGTCGCCATCACCGTCGCACCGCTCCTGCCGAGCCGTCGCCAAGTCTGGCCGCCGATCAGAGCCCTAGCCATTGCCGTCAAAGACACCACCGCCGCCACTGCCGTCAATTGGGGTCAGAATCGTTGCTGTTGCGCCTGTTCCCATCGATTGGGCTGTCATTGAAGTTGCTAATTTTGTTCCAATTCCTCTATTGTTGATACTGTAAGCTTTAATCCTTGCCCTGGTTCTATCCTATTCCTATGTCTTTCTCCTGTTGTAGCTAAGGGAACCTATGTCTCTATTTAGTACTGCTACTCTATTTTTCCTGTTTGTTGCTAGAACCATTATGGTAGTGTTGAGGCCATCAGAAAATCGTTAGAGTTGCTGTTGATGAGTCTGATATTGCTACTTCAATTATGGTTTGCTCTTCTCCATGATTACGTTCCATTTGCACATTTTATTGTCACTGCCACGCTTGTTTTGATTTAATTCTAGTATATGGTCTGTTTTAAAATTCTCAAGGCTGTGTTCACTTTTGATTCCTATTCAATTTGAATTCTCTATTCTACTGTAACTATCAAGTCGTGGAATTGTTGCCGATGCTGCCATGAAATAAAAACGGAACAGAGTTGTCACGTTTAATCTACGCGAGTTCGACTAAATTGAGGTAGGGGATTATTTTAAAGTTAAAATATTTTGGGGTTGAATACCTAATGAGTTTAGTGGATTAATGCAAATGAATTCATTTATGTGCTTGAAATGATTTTCTGCTGTGATTGAATGGATTATTAATTTGTCAAATTTTTTGAATTTCTGGCGAAAATGATTGAATATGTTGATTTTGAACTTTTCATTAAAATTAGTTCTTATTGATTCTAAATAATGGATTCAGAAATGTTAATTTAAAATGTCGGTTTTGTTGAGTTGAGATTGAAAAGAGGGGACCCGTGATGGGTGACAAATTCCAGTTTTTAGGAAAGGTGCTGCAGGAATTTTTCTAAAGATTTTGAAGAAGTTTTGGTTGTGAATTCAAAATTGATTTTGATTTGAGTAACCTAAATAACAGAGGTATGTTTTGAATGCTTTTGAAGATTATTAAAGAAAATTGAATTTTTATGATTTGGTTAACTTGTGGTTTTAAACTCATTTGGTTTTTAATAATGAGAAGAGATTTGATTAACCAGTCAAAAGACTTTAAAATAGTAAAATTTAGAATAAATTCAAGGGTTTGGGAATAGAAAAGTGAGTTTAAGGTTTTTAATGAAATTGAACATAAGAGTTAAGAGAAAGAAAACTATTTTAAGAAGCATGGTGCAAAAAGTGTGGTGTTGATTTGGAGGTAAGTTTAGTGAGTTATTTGAAGGTTATACTTGAAATTGAGATGTGATTTAGTGACAACTGGTTTTGGTTAAGGTCTGATAGTGATTTCGAGGTTGGGAGAGGATAATGATTAAATATGATTGAGGTATGGTGATGATTCAGATTAATTATAGTGATGTGGGGTGATGACTGTAGTTGATGATAATGGTTATGTTATCGATGACAAGATTTGTGATGAATGAGACATGATTGAGAATGATGTGAATATTGATGAATTATGATTGAAATATTCATATGACTTATTTATTTGAATTATCTGAGACACGAGTTTCCCTAGGTAGACGAAGTGGCTTTCCACCACTTGCTCAAGGTTGAGACTCGATACTCTGTTGACCCTCTGTCGCAAGATGTGACTGGGCACTTTAACTCCCGGGGTTCTCCCATGGGCATGCGTAAATATATGAAATTTATGTAATTGAGTTTGGAGTTTGAATCCATAGATATTATTCTTGAGCTTGGGGATGCGCGCATAGAGGGACTGTTCAATGGTTAGCTACCAGGACATGTCGAGTTGGATGTATAACTGACAGATGAGCTCATTAGCTATAGGACAAGCATGTATCATATGTATTTTTATGTTTTGATTGAGTATGTATTTGTTTTGGTTTGCCTAATTGCTTAGCCATGTTCATCTGCTACTTGTTTTACTTGCTATACTTGAATCCTATCAGTGATTTCTTTGTTTATCTTGTATGTGTATGTTTATCTGAGAGACCCTTTTTGGTGGAGGCATGATAAGGGTGGTTTCTGGTATGTGGTAATGAAAGTTGAGACAGGTGGATTAGGTGTTGCCTGAGTATTCTAATGTATGTATTATTTGGATATGAGTGAACGAGGTAAGTTGGATAGAAAGTCACTAGGCACAACTTTGGTCCTTTTTGTTTCTTTAAACTATTCATCTTACTGATTTGTAAGTTAAAGGAATTTCTTTAAACACCTTTTTAAAGTAAGTTTTTCACCAAACTTTTTCAAAAGGTTATTTCAAGAATAAACTGTTTTATAATGGAATTAATTCTATTTGCAAGTATTTCTTTACTTTGATGATATTCCCGTCCCTACTGAGAATATGTGATTTGTTCTCACCCCAATATCTTTCACCCTTTCAGTGATACAGGTTCGAAGACTCAATTTGAAGCTGTGGACGATTATTGACTTTATTTATGAGTTAAGTTACTTTCATAGAGTTCCCTCGCTTGTTGCTTAAGATTTTTATTTTATACAGAGGGATAGGTGTTGTATCTGAGTTTTATTTTGATTTACTTGTATAAGATTTATTATTATTAGTAACTATGTGATTATTATTACTTGGTGATGTTTGATATATGATTTTTAATGAGTTGAAAACAATTTTCTGGCATTTTATTAAAGGTTGAAACGAGATATCGAACTAAAGGCTCAATATTAAATAGTTAGTAAGGAATACAGGTTAGTAACACCTTACTTTTAGTACGATCATGACATATTAGAAGTTGGGCTGTTATAGTCAAAATTTTGAATGAGATCAAAGCTTTACTCTGCATCCTCTCCTCCCAGGTGTGGCACTAGCTGTAAGTTAGTTTTTAAATTGGTGTGTAGCTTGGGATCAGATTATGGAGTCCATCATGGGAGAACATGACGGTTCGTCACTGGCATCTTTGTTTGTTCACCGACGCCTTTGTAGAGGAAACAGTCAAGAGTAGTGGAAGTGGAAGGGAGCGCCCATGTTAAAGGAACTTATTCAACATGATGGAAGAGCAAGGGAAGGAGATAGAGGAACAAAATAGAGGAACTGAGGATGACGATGAAGATAAAGATTGAATGAGGTTAGAGTTGAATTAAGCTAGCAAAGATAATTTGGAAAATTTTAATAGTTTTTTAGAACTTGGGTAGTTTTATCAAAAAAACCCCATCATTCATGAGTATAAGATTACACTACAAGAAAAGCTCTGAATATTGTCAGATTTAGCGGCAGATATTAGCGGCGATTTTACGGGCAGATTTATCGGGGGTTTCAGTGTCGAATTCGTCAGGACAAAGCATTACCAGCGGAGTTTCAATTCCGATGGTAAATTCGCCAGTATTAAATGGCAAGAAGATGAGAAAGATAGGCAAAAAATTTAGCTTCGGATTTTTTTTACAGTAAAGACGTTTAGTGGAATGCTGCGTTTTGGTGACCCACAACACATTATCGTAGGATTTTCTGCCAGTAAATTCAATGGTAATCGTATCCTAGATTCGAACTGCGAACCCTCTTTCTTTTTATTTCAAATTTCTCTCTCTCTCTCTCTCTCTCTCTCTCTCTCTCTCACTTTCTCTCTCCTCTCCATCAACATCTCACCGTCAGACCCTCCTCTCTGACAACCCCTCCGACGCCACCCTCTCACTGTTCTACTACCGCTGTTGTCGCAAACACTTCTGCTGCCACTTCTACTCTTCTTTTTCTCCTGCTACTCTTCTTCTCGACGTCGACGTCAGGGGCAAGGTTAAAAGCTCCTGCTCAGTCGTTCTCTTCTCCTGTTAAAGCTTATTTCAGGTAATGCTTCTGAACTTTTTAAATAGGATTAAGGTCTGAGTTTACTTGTTATTTTAAAATAGAATTTGTGTTTATTATTGTTGATTTATGTTAATTATTTTGATTTGTGTTGATTATTCAGGTTGCTTAGTAAAGTTTTCATTATATATTTTTTTATTATTATTGATTTAATTTGTTCTTAATTTAGAATCAGTTAGAGAATTTATAAAAATTAGTTCAACATGATGTTATGTTTATTGAATTTGAATTTGAATTTATTTGGACTAGATTGATTGACATTTTGCTGAATTTCTGCAATGTGCTGCAGATTGTTGTGTCATTGATGCTGATTTGTGTGAATTGATATTAAAGGAATACTTAGTTTTGATATTTCTTATTGTTTGATGCTTTTTGATAAACTACTATTTTATGGTTTATCTTGTGCTAAATAGAGTGAATTTTATAAATCTTTTATACACTTATTCATATAGAATGCATGGTTTTACATTTTTCTTCCCAAATTGATGCTATAATTGAAAACATGCTTATTTGGCCATAAATTCGTTATTTTGAATCCTCTCTTATTTCCATTCGATGCCGTGATATGTGTGTTAAGTGTTTTCAAGGATTACCGGGTAGGAATAGCTTAGAGGATGGAAAAAAAGCATACAAAAGAGGAAGGAACACAAGAAATTAAAGATTTCATGGGCGAGCACCGACGCGCACGCGTGGAGCGACGCGTACGCGTGGTCAGGAGAAATTACAGCGACGCGCACGCGTGTAGCACGCATGCGCGTGACTAGAGGAATGTGCATCGACGCGTACGTGTGGACGACATGTATGCGTGACAGGCCGTCACGTGCTGCATATTAGAATTCGCCGGGGGCGATTTCTGGGCCCTTTTTGACCCAGTTTCAGGCCCGAAAATCCATATTAGAGGTAGGGGTGTAGCTGAGACTTGGACACTTTTCATTCTCAATTAGTTTTAGTTTAGTTGGGAGAATTCTAGAGAAAAAAAAAAAACACTAGCTCTCATAGGGTTCTTAACTTTTCGTAGTTTTTCTTAGTTTTGCTTGGATTGGATCTTGAGAGAGTTGCTACTATTTTCGGTAGAAGTTTTCGTCATTATAGTTTGTCTTTCTCTTACCTCACTCTTATGCTTTCCATTTAGTTGCTTGAATCCATGTTTTTATTTTCTTAATTTTGAATTTATTAATATAATGAACCATTTTTTCTTATATTTAATCCCGTTGCTTCTTTGATTTCGTTTAATCAATTCCAATTTTGTTCTTATTAATTTAATTTTAATTATTATGTCTCACATCTACTCTCTTCTCATGTTTGTGAAAATGACATTCATGTTAATGGAGTAGAGCTCTCAACTTGGCTTTGGAGCTAATTAATTGGAACCCCTTGAGTTGAAAACTCAAGTTTTAATTTAAACTTTGAAATTGTTGCCTGACTCTATTTTCACTAACTCTAGTCCCTCCATGGGAAGGGGCTAGAACTTGTGAGTCAGAGTTAGTGTACCCAATTGACCTTCCTTAGCAACTGCAAGATGATAACTGATTGGAAGCAATATATATTTTTTACTATTTTACTTGGAAAAACCAACAGGGATAGAAATTCCAATTAATCCTCCCTCGGCCGAGGCTTTTTATTTTAAATACATAACACCTCTTGCTACTTATTCCTTGCATAATTATTCGTTATTTATTTTTCCATTTTCAATTCTAAAACTTTCTCCGAAAACCCCTGACCAATAAATTGCACTCTTTTGTCAACTCTTTGGGAAACGACCTGGGAATTCTACTCCCATTTATTTATTCCTTAATTGTGACATCTTTTAAATTGATAGTGGGAATTTCGTCGATTAAGACTGTACTCACAACGCAATTTTTATTAATATTTCTTAACCGGCATTTTTCTGCCTGTCACTTTTGCACGCCAAGTGCTCGATTATATGCCTCTATGTTTAATTTGTGTTTTAGTTGATAATTAGTATTATATATCCTTGAGTTAAATTTAATTTTTAGTCAAGATAGGTTAAATTTAAAGTATTAGGTTGTACTCATTTACTATAACAATGTAAGTTCATTATTTTTAGGATTATTCTAATTCATATGTATAGTTATTGAAGAAACCATGTATTATAAGGCAACAATTAACCATCATTTTTTAAATCTTGGTATATTTAACATAATTCCTTATATTTTCAAATAAATGTATAATGATTAACGTTACATATATTGACATTTGTTGATATTTAAATATCAATATATATGATGCCCTTATAAATGTATACAATAGTATATACAAGTTAATATATTCTGCTAGAAATGTTGTGAATTTAATTGAGTTTTGACTGATGTTGTAGATTGATGTTGCTTAGATTTATGGGAACCGCAAAGACGAATATATCTCAAATTTTAGGTGAGGTTATGTTAAATTTTTTTTGAAATAATATAAATGTTGAAGGATTTGTGTTGTATATATATTGATAAGTGTTAATTGGTATTCTCTTTATATACATGAGGATAGGTAGCAGAGGTGTCACGAGTCGGTCTCGTGGTTGTGATAGAGGGAGAGTTTCCACCGGTACCCCCAGGGACTTCTCAGTCCTCGTCCTCTACCCCAATTACCTTGTCGACCCATGTGACGTCATAGGCGGGTCCACCGAACCAGCAGTTCATCATGGTTCTGAACCCTAACTACATCACTCCTTTTGCTATGCCCCTCTGCCCTCTACAACTCCAGCGACAGATATTGCGGTGAGTGATTCCTCTAATGCGTCCCAGCCAGATGCCCCTCCACCACTGTGGTACGAATGAAGATTTGGCCTGATGGCATTCAGGCGTGAGTATTATTTTAATGCCTTTTATTCGCAATCTATTTTCGATTTGTTAAGTTTTATGAGTTTACTAATCTTAAATTTTTCATTAATAGGTTTGCACCAAACAACAATGTATGTACACAGAAAATCTTCAATATGATTAAGTCCATGTACAAGCATCCATGGCTAAGCTATATAAAGATCCCTGCTGAGACCAGAGAGCGATGGTTTCAGAAGTGGGCGGTAAGAACCTAATGTTGTTGAATTAACTGTATTTTAACTGTATTTTATTTAGACTATCTAATGTTGTTGAATTACTTTGTGCAGGAGAACTTTATATAGAATAGGGAACATGATATCTTTATCAGAAAAATCTATGACCACCGGATAGCTAGGCGAATTTAGCAAATGATGCAAGACATTTTTCGGGGGTGCGACCATCTCACAATTTGGCTCCATCCAGATATTAAGAAGGAACTGGATGTCCATTTTAGTACTGATGAGGGGTTCAAGTATCGTCGTCTGAAAAACAGAACTAACAGGGTTTGCCGAGGTCGTCAAAGTATACCGATGGGTTGGTGACTTTCATGAAGAGGAAGAGCAGGCTAGTATGTAGTTTACTAATCTTTGTTAATTATTACTTGAATTAATTAATTGTTACTTGATTTATTTTATTAGTAGGTTTCAATCTGTGTAGTCTAAGTCGTTAGAGCGTGAGGTGACATTAGCGGAGACCTTTAAGTATACCCATACATTGAAGGCCAACAAGGAGAGATTTGCTGATGAACGATCTGCGGCTCATTATTTGAGTTTCAATTAATTCTAACTTTGAAATATATTCGGTTTAAAGTCAATTAGTTCTTATCCTAATGACAATGTGTGTTACACAGAAGGACTACACGCAGAGATTGGAGGCCATGACCCAACAATCTCAGCCTAGTGGGGATGACCCTAGCTCCGATGCCTCAGTCGTTGATCCTAATAGGGTTTGGCATGAGACCGTCTCTGATCCCTACAAGAATCGAATCTACAGGTTGGGGTTATTCTTCGCTAGCGGCCTCCGCACCTTCACGTTGGCAGCTTCATCTACCTTTGCCTCTGCCACTAGTTCTTCTGATACCGACGAAGTTGCCGATTTGAGGGAGGAGGTACAGAAGCTCACACAGGAGCTTCACCAACAAGCTCAGCAGTTTGACGAGAGGTACAACGAGCTTCTTGCACACGTGGGAGACACCGTTGCCATCAAGTCGAAGCTGACAGAGAAGTTGGAGCAGCTAGAGCGCTTGTGAGATCATATGGCAGTGTATGAGCAGATGCGTGCTGGAGGCAACGGTGCTACTGGTGGGGCACCAACATCAGCACCTAGTCCGCCACCTCAGTAGGGGAAAGATGACGACGACGACAACGATTACCGGGATCCGTAGAGTTTAGAGATTTAATTTATTTTATATCTATTTCATTATATTTTACTTCTTTGACTTTTTATTATATTCAGATATTTGATATTTAATAAAATCATTAGTCGATTTTTAGTATTTTGAATTTATGTACTAATCTTGTAAAAAAATTAATTTGACTACTAATTGTGCGCTAATTGTGAAAAAAAAAATTGCATACCGTTGGATTTATTGGCGTAATAATCGGATGATAAATAGGCACCACAAAACATAATATGGAGCCAAAATTACCGTCGAAAAAATCTAACGGTAACCAATTGCTTATTTTCGTTGTATTAATTGCAAAATCTTACGCAAAATCCGCCAGTAATTAACGTCGGACGATATAATCTGCAGATAAATATTTTCCGGCACCGTTTATACCATCAAATTCATTCCGATAATACTCAACGTCTTTTTTGTAGTTTTAATTCCATTTTTTTATGGGTAGATTTATCAACATTTTAAACACTCGTGGTAGAAATGATATTTATCCTTTTCAAATTCATCAACAATAAAATTTATATCAAACTTTTTAACAATCTTCCTTTCAATATAAAGTAAGAGACAATTGATAAGAAATTTATTTTCTTTTTCTATCTTGCTTTTAATGATTCTTTTATAATGTTCATAATTGAAATTTGAAAAAAATATCACAATTGTAGTAATTAAAATAATGAGAGCCAATACTAAACAAATTAAATGATTAATAAAAAGATATAATACATATTTTCATATTTCCATTCATCCTTGGCATAACTCATTATTAGAAATAATGCATTCAATATATATAATTGGTTTTTTGTTGCAACACTTGACAAATCGTGACTAACTTTCAATATATTGTTAAATATAAAACAAAGACAAATTCAAAGAAAGTAATAGTATTAGAAATAGTACTAATATCCCCGTGGATCCAGAAATTCCTTTTTTTTTAAGTACTTCACAAATAACGTCAAGCATACATAGCAAAATACATACAAAATTTAAATTAAATGATAACCCTATCTAGCTAGCATCTCTGCCAGCTCTATGCAAAGTACATATCTGGTTAAGCCTCTCAATTTCATCATTAGCAATTAAGTTTGTAACATGAGTTTCTTGAACAACTCACATGACCCTTAATTGAACAACTAATGTAAGTTTAAAAAAAATTGAGGAACACAACAAATTTCTTTAGCTGTTAAAACAAGTATTAACTGCACTCTATGAGTAAATTAAACAACAAATACAATAGGCACAAACAATCCAATTTGTTCACAAATCAATATCACAAGCATTTTTTTATTTCTTTCTAACTTTATAAATAATTATGTAAAATTTAGAATTATCAATTTCTTTTTGAATAACTGCTCATATTTTTAAGCAAAAATATACCATATATTTTTTGAACACTAAAAGAGGTATATTGAGCATTTTCTTAAACATTTTTAAGGACGAAATTGACATAAGCTAAAGGGTTATGCTAGGTAACTAATGACTTTCTTGAACAACATGAACAACGGATCCTAAAATTGACCCAGTTCAAATAAAACACACTACACTCCAAATTACTTACCTAAATCTTAATATTAGAATAACCATCTACATACCTAGTGAATTGAATATCCAATATATCTATTGTTCACATTGTTTAATATTTTCATAATTTACCTATATTTTTTTAAGCTAAAAACTCAATTAATTCGAAAAAATTTTCTCTATTCAAAGTTTAAATACTTCATCAAATGTAAACCATCAAATGGATGTCTTCATCAGTAAACTGATATTTTCAATAGTTTGCTTTTTAAGACTTTGTCTTTATGTTATGACTAGATTGAGCTATTAAATCATTATAATATTTCACACATGTGGGGAGTTAAGAACAAAGCTTTCATGAGATAGAAATGCACACTTATCTCCACTATTATTAGCTTCTTCCATCTTGTAGACCTAACTATGAAAATGTACTTTTTCATTATTGCAAGCGCCATCATATTTGCTAAATAAGTAACAAGCCAAACCATAACCACTACAAAATGAGTAATTTTATCCAAAACGGTGCAATTTCTTATATAAGTGCTTTTTAAAAAAAAATAATTTAATTCGAATGCATTGTTTATGTAAGTAATTTTATACATACATGAAATCATATAATTTTATATTAATAAAAATAATTATTTTTTATATTAATTTTGTGATTTTAAAAAAATAAATGTAATTAAATAATTGAGTACTGTCACTGCAGTAAAATTGAGTTCAAAATAATAAAATTGTCTATATATGCATAATCAATTTCACTTGCTAGGATAAGTCTTAGTTTTTTTTTTTAAATTAAGAATGAGATTCGAATTCGTGACCTTTAAATAAGTATGAAGAGATTATGTCATTTGAATTCTAATTCATTGACTAGGATAAATCTTAGTTGGTTATTATTACTATTATTTCTCCACTCTTCCACTTGTATTAAAGATAAGATTGTCATTTGATTTGATGTGATTACATTCTTATTTTTATTGGTTTTCTTTTTAGTTATACAATACTTAAATGCACTTTTTGATGATGGATCTTTCTATTTTGCATTTCATTTTCCCCGTTATTTTCTTTTCATCAACTAATATATGGATGCATGCATTCATTATATTATTGATGTTGCATCATCTATCATCTTCTAATTACCTACCTTGGCACCATTCGTTGTTCTGCAAGAATATATAATAAAAATAATTTTAGGTATTTCTGAAATATCAGTATTTTAATAGTTATTATTATTGATTTTTTTTAAATTAGGAAACTCCGCCTATATTATACTTGCGGTACATAGCCAGTCCCAAGCCCGGATAAAGGAGGAGAGTTGTGTTAGGTTTTCGGCAACCAACATAAAAATATAGTTGAACCCCCATGACATGAATCAAAGACATTATTGCGCTAAAGTTAGGTCGTTGCCCGGAAGCAACGCGCCGTATGGCTCGAGTACGGTGTCAAAGCAAGAGCCGCTGTATCGGTGCCCGGATGTAGTGTTAAATGAGCAAGGGTTCTCGCGTTTTCGTGAACGGACGAGGGTAAATAAGCTAGTTCACAAAGTAAAAGGTAAAGGTCGAAGCGACAGAAGGTTGAGTTTTGGGACATGAAACATAGGCACTCTAACAGGAAAGTCCATGGAGGTGGTGGACACCATGACAAGGAGGAAGATTAACATTATGTGCCTACAAGAAACGAAATGGGTTGGTGCAAAGGCTAGGGAGTTGGATACTTCTGGTTTCAAACTTTGGTATACAGGAAAGGTGAAGAATAGGAATGGGGTTGGAATAATTGTGGATAAGCAGTGGAGGAAGGACGTAGTGGATGTTAAGAGGGTGAGAGATCGGATCATCTCTATCAAACTTGTGGTGGAGGGAGGTGCTTTCCATGTGATTAGCGCCTATGCACCGCAAGTGGGTTCGGACGAACAACACAAGATAAGGTTTTGGGAGGATCTAGAGAGTTTGGTTCAAGGCATACCTTTGGGAGATAAGATTTTCTTAGGAGGAGATTTAAATGGCCATGTTGGGAGAGAAGTGACTGGATATGGGAGTATTCACGGAGGCCATGGTTTCGGGGTGATCAATGCCAAGGGTAAAACTATTTTGGACTTTTTCTCAACCTTTGATATTTTCATCGCAAATACATGTTTTAAAAAGAGAGACGAACATCTTATAACCTATAAGAGTGGCATGACAAGCTCTCAAATCGACTTCTTCTTGCTGAGGAGAGTCGACCGGAAATTTTGCATTAACTGTAAAATTATCTCGGGAGAGAGTTTGACAACACAACATAGGGTGCTCGTCATGGATTTTTGCGTTGAGTAAAAGTTGAGGAAAAGACATCATACGAAGAACCCAAGGACGAGGTGGTGGCGGATGAAAGGTGAGGAACAAAGAAGCTTCCTAAGACAGGTAGGAGAAGAGGCAAAGTGGGATGGGAATGGAAGCGCAGAAGAGATGTGGAGGGAGATGGCAGAAGTTATTAGAAGAACAGCAAAAGAAGGTTTTGGTGAATCTAAAGGAATAGGACCAAGAGACAAGGAGTCCTGGTGGTGGAATGCGAGTATACAAGAAAAGATAAAGATAAAAAAGGAATGCTTTAAAGAGTGGTCTTTATGCCGCAATGCAGATAACTAGGAAGGGAGATGGCAGAAGTTATTAGAAGAATAGCAAAAGAAAGTTTTGGTGAATCTAAAGGAATAGGACCAAGAGACAAGGAGTCCTGGTGGTGGAATGCGAGTATACAAGAAAAGATAAAGATAAAAAGAGAATGCTTTAAAGAGTGGTCTTTATGCCGCAATGCAGATAACTGGAAAAAATATAAGGCGGCTAAGAAAGAGACAAAAGTGGCTGTAAGTGAAGCAAAAACAAGAGCATATGAGGGTCTCTACCAGTCTTTGGGCACGAAAGAAGGAGAAAAAGGTATATATAGAATCGCAAAGAGCCGGAAAAGAAGAACGAAAGATTTGGATCAGGTTAAGTGCATAAAGGATAAGGATGGAGAGGTGTTGGCTCAAGAGGAGAAGATTAATAAAGGGTGGAAGAGCTACTTCTACGAGTTATTTAATGAGGGATAGAAGACTCTTCCGAACCTTGGTCGATTATGCACAAGGGAAGAAGATCAAAACTTTGACTACTATCGAAGGATTCGAGACTTCGAGGTAAAAGAGGCTCTAAAGCAGATGAAAAATGGTAGGGCAGTAGGACCTGATAATATCCCGATTGAGGTTTGGAAGGGTCTTGGAGAAAAAGGCATCAACTGGTTAACTAAGCTTTTTAATGAGATTTTAAGGTCAAAGAAGATGCCTGATGAGTGGAGAAAGAGCACCTTGGTACCTATCTACAAGAATAAGGGGGATATACAAAGTTGCGGAAACTATAAAGAGATTAAGCTTATGAGTCATACTATGAAGTTATGGAAAAGGGAGATAGAACGGAGGTTGAGAAAAGAGACACAAGTAACAGAGAACCAATTCGGATTTATGCCAGGAAGATCTACCACTGAAGCGATATACCTATTAAGAAGGATGATGGAGAGGTATCGTAGTAATAAAAGGGATCTACATATGGTGTTTATTGATTTGGAAAAAGCATATGATAGGGTACCAAGGGAGGTCTTATGGAAGGTTTTAGAAAAGATGAGAGTAAGGATCACGTATATTCGGGCAATTAAAGACATGTATGATGGGGCCACAACTAGTGTGAAGACTCAAGGTGGTGTGACGGAGGAATTTCCTATTGGTATAGAATTACACCAGGGATCATCCTTAAATCCATACCTTTTCACATTAGTCTTGGAAGTACTCACAGAGCACATCCAAGAGCCTGTGCCATGGTGCATGCTTTTTGCCGATGACATCGTCCTTATGGGAGAGTCAAGGGAAGACCTAAATAAGAAGTTGGAGTTATGGAGAGAAGCTTTAGAAGTGTATGGTCTGCGCATAAGCCGTAGCAAGACGGAATATATGGAATGTAAGTTCAGTCTGAGAAGGGAAAACCCCAATATAGAGGTGAAGATTGGAGAAAACATCCTAAGAAAAGTTAAAAGTTTTAAGTATCTTGGGTGCATCATACAGGATAATGGAGAGATTGAACAGGATATAAATCATAGGATCCAAGTAGGTTGGTCAAAATGGCGGAGTGCATCTGGTTTTATATGCGACAAAAAAGTGCCTTTAAAACTTAAAGGTAAATTCTATCGCACTGCTATAAGACCGGCTATGCTGTATGGTACGGAGTGTTGGACGACTAAAGGGGAGCACGAACAGAAGCTAAGTGTGGCAGAGATGAAGATGTTGAGATGGATGAGTGGTCATACGCGATTGGATAAAATAAGGAATGAAGATATTAGGGAGAGAGTTGGAGTAGCACCCATTGTGGAAAAGTTGGTTGAATCGCGTCTCAGGTGGTTTGGACATGTGAGAAGAAGATCGATAGAACATCCAGTCAGGAGGGTGGATGAGATGGAAGATGGACAAAGGGCGAAAGGCAGAGGAAGACCTAAGAAGACCATCCATGAGGTGGTCAAACGAGATCTACATGTAAACGGTCTCTCTGTAGACATGATATATGACAGAGCACAATGGCGTCGTTTGATTCATGTAGCCGACCCCACTTAGTGGGACAAGGCTTTGTTATTGTTGTTGTTGTTGTTTTTTTTTTTAAATTAGGAGTGAGATTTGAATTTGTGATCGATTGTTAGTTTTATTAATTATAAAAAATATATAATATATATTAATTAAAATTAACAATTCAAACTATTAAATCAGAACACTAATATTTTAAAACTTTAATCATATGTATAATCTTTTTTCACTCACATTTTTATGATATCCTTTTTAATTGTTTCATTCTCAAAAGAGTTGGCAATGCTTTTAAAATATATGATGCAACATGGAACGAAATATATATGATTAGTGATTCTCAATGCAATTATTTCTCAACATCACGAATCTCCATTCAATCTCGTGAAGCTCCAACTGATGAATAAATTGAAGCCATGCTTGGACTTATTTTTTTCAATCGGTGGTTACAGACTCGATTCTGAAGAGGAGAAAAAGCACACCATGCTTATAAGTCAACAAAAAACAATTGACAAAAAAAATAATAAAAAATCATTAAAAATAAGGAAAATTCTGCGGTGTTTATATCAAAGATAAGCATAGTATGTTGATATTGCATGTCAACGTTAGGCAAAGACACGTCAATAGTAAAGTCACAGCCGTGCACAAAGAAGAACGGAACCGTTCTGCTTAAGAATTTTATTAGGGACAATGGTGTAATGGTTTGGTTAAATAAGCAAGTCATTAGAGGTAGGTTCAGTGGGCCGTTGTTTAACGGACTTCTATTGTTTTTTTTTTTTCGGTGACAGACTTCTTTTGTTTGAGAATGTGTTGTATACTTTTCTAGGAGGCCCTAAAGAAATGGGTAATGTTATCCATGGACAAAAAATTTTATTTGAGATGGAGTAAGAAAAAGTTATGCGTGGGTTTATTGTATGAATATATGCTACTGTTGAGGTTTTAATAGTCTAAAGTGATTGTGATATTTCTTATATGGGGCTGTGGCCGGGGCCGGTCGTCATCGCTGATATATTCGTCACCGAACTCGGACGCCGCCTCCGATACGAGTCTTGGCTGCGGTGTTTGTCTCCGGCAGAAGAGGCAGCAAGTCGCAGTGGGACGTTGTGGTCGTCGTATTGTTCCCTCGAGCGTCGCTGTCAGCTTTGTCGTCACCGTTAACCTACGACGTGCAATCCGATCTGGTGAGTGTTAAGAAGTTTTAGTGTTTCTGTTTTAATTTAGTTGACGTAATTCATCACTGCAGTCTGATATTTTTGTTGAAAGTTGAATGGGTTAGTGAAATTAGTTAGGTTAAATTAGTTTGTTACGAAAGGGATTTGGTATTGATTGAAAATTGAGTTTATTATTGTGTTGCTGAATAATCAGTTATTTAATATTATTTGCTGTGAAACACAATGGCTTAAGATTGAATCTGTTGTTGTGTTGTTTAGACAGTGACTAAACTAATTTCTTGTTTATGTAAATATGTAAATCATGTTTCTTTGCTGAAAATGATTAGAGTTGAATTTGGTTGATTAGGATGGCAAAATTTTTATGGGATTCATAACTGAAGATTGAATCCATTGTTGATTGCTAAAATAAACACTAAGCTAAAATAATTACTAAATCTAATCTTTTGGGAGAAAAGTCAGGGTTGGAAGCACATCTTGGGGGCCCCTGCCTGTTTAATATCATTTATTTATTTTTATAGAATTCGTATAATTGTCATGTTTATATGAAATTTTTACCTATTGTTTATTTTTGTATTGAAGTATTTTTTTTCCTTGTATTATGAATCTATTAATTCTATAAGAGTACTAAAGAGTATTGAGAGTACAAGAATGAAGAGTATGAATATTTATTTAAATACGTAAAATAAGATTACAAAATAATATAGAAAATTTATTTAAAGTTATATCCTTTTGAATGTATTTTATGGAAATGTTATTTTGAATAATATGATACTAACAACACTTAGTTCACTATAATCTATTTTAGTATAAAAATTGTCAAACAAAAACCATGTCAATACCAACTTACTTTTGATGAAAATAAATTATGTAAAATCCATTTTGCAGAAACTCCCTTTTCTAAATTTTAATCCACACACACCCAGAAGTATATAATGCCATTGTATCATTCTATTTGGCCTGTGCCTAAAATTTTTCATTTATGTATGATAGAAATGAATGTTGTTAAATGTCAATAAAATGAAAGGAGAAGATTTTTTAAGAGTTAATTGAGATAATATTATGTACTCTTTATTTTCGTTAATTTGGTTCTGTTTCTATTTTTGTTTGCGTTACTTAATTGTTTTGGTCCTTGAATGTGAATATTTGAAGTGATGAAAAGTAGGCTTTGCTGCAAATTTTGGTCTCATTTAAGGATGTAATAATTTCGAATTGCTGGCATATTTTTGGGAAATAATTTGCGGGCTGATTTTATTTTTGTATGTCACGTGTGTACAGAGGAGTATGGGAGTTTATTCTTAGCAATGATTAGTGTCGTTAATTTGGCGAGTATTTAAGTTTGCTATAGCAGTAGGTTTGTGTCTTAATTTGTTTGGGCGTAAATTGTCATTAGAGAAGGTTCTAAGATGATAGAAATTTTAGAAAGGGCTAATTTAAAGTAGAGTACTTATTCTTCTCCCAACATTTCAGTGTACTCTAATTGCAAAAGTTTAAGCATGCTACCTAAGCAGGGATGATGGACATTAGAATAGGTTTGTTTGGAAATAGCATTTTGGTGGTTGTTGCTGGCTTCGTTTATTGTCTAATGGGAATATGACTTAAGTGAGATGGGTTGATAGTGTTTTTGTGAATTTGTTTTGTCTTGGAATCTGTAGATGGGAACCACCAACAAGATGTGTGACAATGACGATGCTTGTCAAGAGAATGCCTACACTAGAAATGGATCAAAGAATGTGGATGAGGATACGACTCACAATACTACCGAGAGTAAATTTTTCTACCGAGACATGGGAGAATTTGGTGACGTTGAAGGGATAGATGTGGAAGACATAATGAAGAAGGTATTTAGGAGCGATGAGGACGCGTATGAGTTCTATAAGAAGTTTGGAAAATATCACAGCTTTGGAGTTAGGAAGGGGGATTCCTGGAAGGATGAGGACGGTATTGTCACAAGGCGGAGGTTCTTCTGCAACAGGCAAGGTTTGAGAGATGAAAAGCACTATAATCGGGTAGATAGGATGAGGGTTCATAAACCAGAAACGAGGACTAATTGCGAAGCGAAGTTCTCCATATACCTTGACATGAGTGCTTCTGTGTGGCGAGTAAGGAAGATTGAAAATAAGCACAATCATGACTTGACCCCTAGTTGCATGGTGCATTTGATTGCGAAGTACCGGTCACTCACGGATGCCGCCAAAGCTCAGATAGATGGGTTGAACGAGTATGGAATTTCCACAGCAAAGAGTGTACGATATATGGCCGGGATGGCTGGAGGATACTCGTTGGTTGGCTTCTTAAAAAAGGATGCCTATAATCACATTGATAAAAGAAGGCGTGTAACGATTGCAGAAGGCGATGCAGACGCTGCGCTTGCATATTTAGAAGGTAAGACAGAATCGGATCCGATGGCCATGGCACGGTATAGTTTGACCAATGAGGGAATGCTAGGCAATATGTTTTGGGCCGATGGGGGCAGCAGAGTCGATTACCAGTACTTCGGGGATGTCCTTGCGTTTGATGCGACATACAAAAAGAACAGTATAGGCGGCCATTGGTAATCTTCTCAGGGGCCAACAACCACAAGCAGACGACCATTTTTGGTTTTGGTTTACTAATGGATGAGACATTTGAATCTTATAAGTGGATATTGGAGAACATGTTGGAGGTGATGTGCATGAAGGAGCCATCAGTGGTTGTTACAGATGGGGATGAGGTGATGCGTAAAGCCATAACTTTAGTGTTTCCGAAGGCAACCCACCGCCTATGTGCATGGCATTTTCAGAAAAATATTACGGCCAACGTGAAGGAGCCGTCACTCCGATCACGATTTAACCGATGGTTATATGCGGACATCGACATTCGTGAATTTCTGACTGAGTGGGACCTAGCGGTTGAAGAGTTCAAACTTCAAGATAGCCTATGGGCGAGGCAGGTGTTTGGTAAGAAGGAAATGTGGGTGAATGCATATCTGAGGAATAAGTTTTGCGCCGGGTTTAGGACCACATCTCGATGCGAAGGTATAAATGCAGTGGTCAAGAATTTCCTTCAATCGAAGCATACTATTCTTGAACTTGTGCAGAACCTGGAGGTAATGGTACGTGATTATCGGAATAACGAGCTTCTAGCCCAGTTCAGAACCATTGACACTTTCCCAGTAATGACGACTAGCCTCGATGCCATAGAGCGGTTCGCTGCACTGACATATACAAAAGAAGTCTTTGCGGACGTTAAACGAGAGATTGAACGAGTTACAGTCGTTAATTTGGTCCGGTTAAGAAGATCTTTAAACACAAGGGTATACTCATTGGAAGAGTACGGATCTCCTGGGAGAGTTATTCTAGTACTGTTTGATCGGAATATGGGAAGGCTCAAGTGTCGGTGTGACGGTTGGACGAAATACGGATACCCATGTCGCCATCTCTTTTTTGTCATGAAGCATGAGCATCTGCAAGAAATCCCGAAGCAGCTGATTATGAAACGATGGACAAAGAATGCCAAAGCGTTGGAGGAATATGTGGAGAAGACAAACGATGGAGGCGACCGGTCCTTCTTGCTTAGACATGGAGCATTGCATACCGCATGCTGCTGGCTTTTTTTCCTAGGTGCGCAACAGTTTCATTTGTTCGGGAAGGCCATGAAGGGAATTCGGGAGCTATGTAGGGATCTCGAATGTGAATGTGGACACGCTGAAGAAATCAAACACACAAAAGGGGAACGAAAAGTTATTCGTGACCCTGTGCGTGTTAGGACAAAAGGGGCGCCTAAGGTGCCTAAAGGAAAAAGCAATGGACGCGAAAGGAAATGCACAAAGTGTAAGAATACTGGCCATACGAAACGAAAATGCCTGGATGATTACCGGGTACGGCTAGATGAAATGGAGCAAGATAAACTTCCTGTCCCCCCCTTAGATGAACACATGCAGGAGATTAAGCAATTTGCTTTGCTGGAGGAGGTATGATCACAACTAGAATTAAGCACCCATGGGTTATCTTTCTGTATACCACAATTGTCTAGGGTCATGAGCAAATAACCAATGTATGGTATATCTCATCAAATTTGATTTCATTATGGAGTTTTCCCGGTATATTGATATGCAGTTAGGTGATGCGGGTTTGACCGGAAGCAACTTTGGCACCATCTCCGATCCAACTAAGACTTGTGCTGACCACGTTGTTGAAGATGACACTAACACAGCTTATTACCAAAGGTTGATTGCCATGATTTGCACCCAAGCATCTGTGATGGAAGGTGGTCGCTTTGACCTGAATGATATGTAAGCTTTCTGCTGTGTTTTTTTTATGATGGATGCACTTGGTGGTTCCATATTTTTACTTCATTGCTTAAAGCCGATAATTCACAAACATCAAAGATCTCGTTATAATTAAATTTAATATCCAATACCCATTTAGACATTAATCAATGTATCGATCTGCAGCCTACCGTCGTTCGATTGCAATAATAGACTATTAACAGTTGCTCTCTTCATTAAACATTATTGGAAGCTGAATTTCTAGAACTTGTAGGGATTCGGTTGAAATTTCCTTTTCTAATCTTTTTGAAGTGCAATAAACTTCTTTTGTTTAATTTCTGGTTTCTCTAAATTTTGTTTTCTACAGGACTGGGGATTCATGAAGCATTCAGGGAATATGGCATTGGTCAGCATTTAGTAACTATCTGTGGAAAGTATAGGCCTCAGCCCACTTTGTGATACTGGATTTTGTTTGTTTCACAACTTGATGATTTCATTTGAATTGCCGTTATAAACCAATCTTTTTTTTTCTTTTTAAATATTTTTAACACTCTTCTAAGGATCATATAAAACATCTTGTTCTGATTATGGAATGGCGTCTTAACATTATCTATTTGTGTAGCAGCTGGTGTTCATGGTGTCATTGCTTAAAAGAAAAGTCTAAATGTAACTTTGCTGTGATCTTCAATGGACGTGGGTGACCTGGAGCAGTGGTTGCGTCATGCGAATTAATTTTCAATTTAGCTTGTTTACTATTTTACATCGAACATTAACTGGTTTTAATGTACCTCACATACA
The DNA here is from genome assembly GCF_014773155.1 of Arachis stenosperma. Lineage (NCBI taxonomy): Eukaryota > Viridiplantae > Streptophyta > Magnoliopsida > Fabales > Fabaceae > Arachis > Arachis stenosperma. Next base: position 89,666,951 of record NC_080383.1, on the reverse strand, counting down.
CTATCACCGCTTATGTTGAATATTGTTATGCCGAAAGGGAATCTGGTTAAAGAACTTACTAACATAGACCACCAAATTGGTCCTCATGTATTGGAAATAGCTTTATTTTTAAGTCATGTACCCAGGAAATAGCCTTATTTTTAAGTAATGTATACAGGAAATGTGAAATGTGACCATCTTTTATGCTCATTTGAAGCTTTGGGTCATACTTGCCTCATTATGGGCCGATAATACAGGTTATCAACAACTGTGAACACATTTTCTACCAATTATGAGATATTTGAGTGATGATATAATATTACCATATCCTGGGATTCCCATTTTTTACTACTTAGTTACGTTGTAAAGGGTTCGTTGCTTGTGACTCTGGGTCGTGTTTAGAGCCCATGTTTTCACGGAATGAAAATAACACCGACTATAAGAGTAGGATGGAAAATGAATTTCCAGAAAGTAATTTTAATTAGAAAGCTGCTACCAACAATAAAGATACAATTACAGCAACTGATGTTAATCAAAATATTGCAGGGTTGGACCTCCCTATGGGTCCAGCATAATCACAGAATCAACCCACGTCAATTCATAGTGCAACTAACATGCCCATAGGGCATATGCAACAATCTCCAACCCTGATATATATCATTCATAGTATGATTACACACCTTCACATATATAGTGAAAGGTGCCACCAAAAGGTTGTCATGAGTTCATATAGTTGACCCATCTCATTTCGGGTTCTAATACACACAAGATAATATTCACCTAGCACTAGATTACTACTCAGGGCATGCTGCAATTGGAGATCGTACGTAAATAACCCTGAACCAAAACAGTAGTCATCAATATATAGGAGTCAAGCAGCTCCACTCTAAAATGACAAGCTGGGGCTTAAGGGTGGATTAGTTGCATTCCGTGTCTTCTTTATTGAAGACCTCACCATGTTATCCCAGTTATCAACCGCCATCCGAGAAATGTCATTGCGGATGACATTATGCCTCCCCATGACTAGATCAACAGCCAATCTCATTCTGGTTGCATCATTAACTACCTACAGGAACAATAGCAATACGTTATGACAGTCCTTTGTGTCCATGTTGAGCGGAACCTCAACGGAGTTTATAACATTTACCTGCAAATTATAATCTCGCCAAAGATGTGATTGAATCATCCACTGTGCAACCCAAACGCCACAGTCAACACTGAGATAATAATCATCATCGTGAGTCATGCTGAAAGAATAATGATATATCCAATGAAAAGAGTGATGTCTATATCACTCATGAATTTGGAGCTTGCTGTCCAATTTCTGGTTCAACAAGGATGTATGACGAACACCTAGGATAGAAAGTTTGGCCTTGCTCAACATCCTTGTCAAAGACACTTTCATTCAACATGTTCTCGATGAAGAAGGCCTGCACAAAAGGAACCGTTAGGCCTTGACCTTAGTCACGTTGTCCTTCCACTACAATGACATGCAATTCATAAGCATACTCTTACCACATATTTGATCTGATCTAATCGAGCCTTTCTCTCTGCAGGAACATCGGACTTAGCCGAATCAAGGTACACCAATTCAGCGTTACATAAGTCGACAATCATGAGGTACCAATGACTGTCTCTAAATAGGGGGACATATATCTCCAGTTCATACATTTCAGCAAATGAAAAAATTAGAGTTCTGTTGGTTACACCTAAATTGCAAACAGGAGAAAGTAACTTAAAATTAAGTACCTTCATTAATTTATCTGCAAAGCCCATGTATTTTCTTTTGATAAAATCCAGAGTCTCAGCGCAGTGGGAAGTAGGGCTCAGAGCAATTTGCTAACAGCCACTCAAACACAATAAAGAACTATGTGAATTAAAAGGACTTAAAATTTTATATTGGGACAGAGCTATAGTTTTGTAACTTACGGCAAATGTTGTTGGCAACCACCACTTCATTTCCAAATCGTCGAATCTAGTATTAGTGCACATGGATGCCACCAAGTTCAGGATCTAACGAAGTCAAGTCAAAAAAATAGTTTACATAATTTATTAACTTATTTCAAAACAAAAAAGAAACTCATTACATCATCACAACAAGAGCCATTTTGAATAATATTAAAATTTATATTAACTTACGTCGTCTACAACCATTCTTCCCGGAATGAGTGTTTGGAGTGACTCCCTTGTTCCATCACAATGGTCGTCCGGGACTAGCATCTCTCTACACGATTTAATATTGTAGTCATTAGCAACAATAACACCAGGACAAATGATAGACCCGAAGGCAGGTAGTTTAAGATAATATTTGTTGTCGTGTAACTAACTTTTTTGGCAATGTGGCCGAGAAAATGTATGCTGCAACCGCAAGCTCCATTCCAATAAACTGCACCCCTGGTGGGGGTCGAAACAATAGATCGAAGCACTACCACAAATAAAAATACTCCCATGTTAAGTTAATAGTACGGACACATTTTTTGTGAATTTACGTAAATGTAAAACATTCAGTTTACCTCTGGCATCTCAGCACCATTCATAAAGGAAGATAGGTGGGTATAGTAAGTAAATGGGGTTCCCGGACCTTGTTGCCGGACAGCGCTGACGGAGTCAGTGTCATCCTCAGGTTCAAAATCTAACTTTCGCTGATAAAAAAAAATTATTTACAATCCTAATCCATCAAACGCACAATGTAAAGACTAATAAAAATTGATATCCAATACCACATTCATATGTACCTTCAATGGTGGAGCAGGAATGTTGGTATTGGAACCCTCTGCGTTCCTTTTACCTTTGTCCTTCTTTGTAGCCTTTTGACCACTTTCGATAACCTTAGCCTTTCCTTTGTTTCTTCCGGTGTTGCATTTCGAGACCTTTGTCCCTTCACATACTTTAGATCTCGGATGAGCACACATTTGGGGGTTTAGCACCTTCTGACTTCCTTTTTTTGCCGACTGCACTACCTCTTCGTGTACAACATCAGAAGACTTCCTTTGTTCCCTCAACAGTGCTTCGAGAACCTTTCCGTGCCCCATGATGACTTCAGTAAGCTTTTGTATTTGATCTGCCTGTGACTTCAGAATCACTTCCGTCGTCCTGTCCTCGTGCCGAAGATGCTATATTATGAACCCAAAAAGTAGAGTCAAAATCTTTCATAAGTTCAACTGATCGACGAATTGGCTAAAACCATAAACCAGAAAATGCAACAAAGGATCAGTTTTTCTTACGTCGTTTACGCGACTGAGAAGGTCTAACAGCCTTTGGTCCATATCGTTGGACGACTTGGTTCCATCATCGGGTACTTCTCTGAATAAAACACATAACAAACCTGTGTCTATTATACCAAGGGATTTGTAGAATGATTTGAAGACATACTTGGGGTATTCCATACTTACTTGTCAATGCCCGATTCCATTGCCTGCTACTCATCCATAGATGGATCCATCTCAGTTGCTTTGGCATGCTTCGTCATCGTGACTTCCATTAGAAGCTTCAACTCTTGAGCCAATGTCACAGTACAGAACGTACACTACAACTCAATACCTTTCTAACATGTATTCCTTTGTATATAGTAATGGGTCTTCCCGAGTATGATTTTGTATTGGGCCCGTAGTAGAGGTCTGGCCCAACCACCATTGTGCATTGGTTACATGCATCATACCCCTACTCTAACTCAAATGGATATAGAGACGACAAAAAAAAAATTTTGGATGTCACCACAAAGGTCCTTCATGAACATAATCTCACTTACTGAAAATCCGGGACACCTTTCTCATACAGAATTGTTACCACTTCTCCCAAGATCTGAAATGACTGAGAAGACAACACACTGATCCCTAATCCTCTGATACCATCCTCATCAAATCATAGTCTCTTCTTTGTCAATCATATGTCTAATCAAGTCCTCCATCTTCATACTCAACTGCTACTTTCATTGCACACTTAACAAAGGATTTCGTAAATCTCATTGATTTGATCATTTTCTATTGCAGTTGTCATACTTTTTTCATGCTTTCTAGTTAATTAAATTTCCAAATATGCCAATTTCTGAGTAAACCGTCACTGTGTATATCCTATTTGATGAGCTGGTTCCTTTGTTTTTAAACATAAATAATTTGCAGTTAAATGTTATATAAAAGATCAAATCCAAACCTACTCATCTTACTGTGGCACATTATGAAAATATCAATAAACACAAGCAATTCAATTTGAAATTCTATGACTTAAACATGTCAAAGCCAATGTCATTCGTTGTTACGTTATAAACTTGTTAAGCAACTTTTACATCTACCATATAAAAACTCCCCTTATCTGTAACCAATCTCAAACCCCAATCTGAATCCCCTGTCGAATTAATTTTACTTTTTAAAGATTTCTAGTATATGGGAATGAACCTTACTTCCACCATGCCTCTATATAGAGAAGCTTATTTTTAAACTATTGCTGAATACTTTATCAAGTCAAACAACGCATATTTAACATAACTAATATTATACATTAAATTAGAGTTCACATCTTGTAGCTAATAAGAAATTAAGTGAACAACCTTTTCAGGAACAAGATCAGGCTTCACATAGCTAGGCTAACTAGAACCTTGTTTAAAACTCTGAGTAATTGCAACATCCATCAACTTCGAGTTGCAGGTTCTAGCTAATACGAAAATAACTTCACAACCTTTTCAGGAACAAGATCAACCTTCATATGGATAAGCTAATAACACGTCGGTTAAAACTCTGACTAATTACAAAATCCATCATCAAATAACAATTGATGATTACAACAACTACATACAGAGCACACTTCTAACAATGCAATGACCCACCTAATCTATGACTAAAAGCAACTAATGAACAACAAACATTTTTCACACGAAGAATAGAAAGAGTCACATCCCAGACAGATAACTTTGGAGGGATGAAACCTCCGCCTTAAGTCGTGAGTTCTCCAACTCAAGTTCGCGGACTCTGTTATAGTTGAAGTCGACAACAGTCAATTTAGTTGTTTCCACAATCTTGTTAAGCATCTTTAAAGATGCATCTTGCCTTGCTTTTACTTCCTCAGAGAAGAGAACGCCTCGGGCAATAAGTTCCAGTCCTAAGTGGTTATCTGAAATCACCACTATGAAGCCGACAAGATTGCCCCCTTCCCTCGTGCACGAATCCCTGCGGTAATAACTCGGTGGAGGAAATGATAGAGCCACACACGCCCGCCGCAACATCTCTTCCATGTCCCCCGCAACAACGACGTCCTCTTCCATCTTAAGCCAGGGTACTGCAAACCCACATTTGAAATCAACTATAAACAACGGAATTAACCTTACTAAACATTTAAAATTTTATTATTCAAGGTTCACAGAGTACATACCTACAACCTCAGAAGAGCTAGTACAACCCCCAACATTAGAAACTCTTTTTTCGCCTCTAGTTATGCTCAAACCTTGAAAATAACTGGATAATGTCCCTCTGTTGCCATTGGTTGGTTGGCCACCTCCTCCACGGTCGTCGTCGTCTTCCCCACCGTTGTCTCCTCCGGAGCGCAGCCACTCCACCGCCTCACGCCGCACTTGGAATCCTTTATATTCATTACCCTTGAAACCCAAAACTTGCCTCTTACAATCAACCCAGTTCGTGTAAATTCCCGGAACCCTACCCTTCCTCACAACATAATAGTTATACCTACCACCTTCCATTGAGTCTACACTGAAGCTTCACCTCTCCATAATATAACCCCCTTTCTTTTATAAGTTACCCTCCTTATTCAGATAGGAGAACACGTCTTGTATAACGTGGCATCCTCCATAAAGATTATTGTATTCCCTATGAAGAGCTAACTTTGATTAAAAGTAGTATTTAATTTAGTTATTTTTTTGTTTATATATGATTAGGTATTAAAATTGTAAATAAAAATAATTCATTGTTATATTTATTGACAGTCATAAAATTAATTCAAAAAAATTTGGTTTTGATACAGTTGAATTTTAATTTTAATTATCAATCATAATATTAACATTCACTCAAAATATTTTTAATAAATATCTAAAGAAAATGAAAATATATCTTATAACGCCATTCTAATTTCAAAGTCAATCAAAAAGTAATCAAATATGTACTTTTAGGGGTGGCAAAACCTGCCGGCCCGGCCCAACCTAACCCGCCCAATAAACGTGGCAGAGCGGCCCGTCCCGCCAACTAAAATGGGTTCAAAATGCTAGTCCGTCCCGCTTTATGGCGGATTGACGGGTTGGCGGGCTACCCCGCTTAACTATTCTTTTTTTTAAATAAAATTTATTAAAATTAACCCAAAAAAATAATTAAAAAATCAAATACAATAAAAAAATTTAAATTATAATATAAATTTTTTTACTATTTTTTTAATTTTAAGTTCAATAAAATTATTCAAAATAATATTAGTCAATAGAATCATATTTATTTTAAAAATAAGTCAAATAATTTGAGCATATATACGGAATTGTAAAATAAAATAAATATACTTAATAATTATAAGAAGAATAAAAATAAAAAATAAAAAAAATTGTTTAAAAATTTTATAATTATTAATTTTATAATAACAATCACTCTTATATTTAATAAAAAAAAAACTTCGGCCCGGCGGACCGCCCCACCAAAATCCGCCAATTTGGCGGTGCGGGTTTGGCGGGTTTTTTAAATTTGGCGGGCTTCAAATCCTAGACCGACCCGTCCTTTTTAGCGGGTTTAGAGGATAGACCCGGCGAATTCAATCCGTTTTGTCACCCCTATGTACTCTGTGGATTGTAGGAGGAGTACGAGTTAATTATAACGTTTATGTGCTTTCATGTCGTAATGGCCTATCTTACTGTGCACCAATTAAATTGGCCAAACTATTATATTAATATTTATAGTATAATAAGTACAAACAAATTAAGAAATTATTTAAAGTTAAGAATATTATTTATTATAAATTTAAACAAATATTTTTAAATAAAATTTTTACATATTCAATCATAAAGTTGATATACCGTTAATAAATTAGTAACAATAATCATATTATGTATTATTAGTTTTATGATCTATATAATTTAAATAATTACGTAAAAACTAACAAATACGTTATTTGACATATGTGTCATACATAATAATAATAACAGTTTAATTTTCATGTACTATCAACATAAATAATTTTATATATGTATACATACAATTATATAGTAACGTATCCGTAAAAATAAATACTTTTTAAATTCACTGCGTGAATAATTATCCAAAAAAATAAATATAATTGCATGATTGTATAAAATATTTTACACTCTCAGTTAATCAAAATTAAACTCTAATAATAATGATGATGATACTCTTCCTAGACTTTGAGATGCACAAAATTTTTTGGAATAATGTATATGTTTTGGTGACCAAATAAAATAAAGTTATATATATAAAATTATTACCTCATATACATAATAAAATAATCAAATAAACGAAAATTGAATAACAAGGTAAAATCATAAATATTGGGCACCAACTAAGTGAGTCACCTAGAAGTAAAATTATATATAAAAAAAAATTATTTCCATTTTAATGTTTTAATAACATCATTTACTTAACATATACAATAATGTATCAAGTTTTATGAATAATTTTATTTTCATCAATTATACCAAATAATTAATAATTTATTGAAAAAAAATACTAATATAATAAATATCATAACGATGCAAAATTAATGTAAATTTATATTCTATCAAATTCTTTTAAGCTAAATAGGCCTTGACATATAACGTTAAAACGAAGTCGTTTTATCTGAATGAGTTGAGGTTTAATTACTCTACAGGTCTCTATAGTTTTATCGAATTTTCAATTAGGTTGTTATATTTTTTTTAACTGGATCTCTATAGGTTAAATTTTTTTTCCAATTAACTCCCTGCCATAAAAATAACGTTTAACATAACAGAATATATTCTGTTTAAAAAATGATATCTTTATGATTGGGTTGGAATACCTAGTTAAACAGACATCTATTTTTGACTTATGAAGAGTAGTAGTATTAATGTTTGGTGCAATTTTCAAAACTAAATCGTAGCTTTCTAAGAAGCTATTTAAGAACTTATAGAGAAGTTAAAAAAATAAATAACTTCTCTCATAGTACTACAATTTTTTATCACACTTTTATATAACAGGCACTTTTAAAACTAAAAATTCAAAAACAAAATAACTTATTTATAAGTTACTTTTAATATATTCATTTATTACTTAAATTATTTTCTCAAAAGTAGCTTAATTACGTTATTTTCCCAAACTGAACCTTAAACTCTACTAATTAATAAATTGGGTAAAATATATTTTTTGTCCCCGAAGTTTGGAAAAAGATTTAAAAATACCTCTAAATTTTATTTTGTTTCAATTTTGTCCTAAAAGTTTTCGATTTGCATCAAATATACTATCGGAGGCTAAATTTTTAAAAAATTTTAGACCAATATAACAATATTGCATAAAAATTATGCTTGATTTGCTTGTGTTGAGGGTTGTTCTCATGATATTATTGTTGAACCGATCTTAAATTTTTTGAAAAATCATCCGTCAGGGGTATATTTGATGCAAATAAAAAACTTATGGGACAAAATTCACACAAAATAAAGCTTGGGGATATTTTTAAAATTTTTGTCAAACTTTAGAACAAAAAATATACTTTACCCTAATGAATTTTATCTACTATGATGGTTCACTTGCAAACTTTTAAACTGTAATAACTTAACTACTTAACCAAAAAAATGATATATTTATAAGAAGTATGACAATCACTATAGACTATTATAACATCAGCAGTGACATATACTCATACAATAAACCCACGTATGATTTTCTCTTACTCCATCTCAAATAGAATTTTCTGTCCATGAATAACATTATCCATTTCTTTATGGCCTCCTAGTAAAGTATACAAACACATTCTCAAACAATCATGAGTCCGTCACCCAAAAAAAAAAAAAAAAAGAAATCCGTATAACAACGGCCCACTGAACCTACCTCTAATGACTTCCTTATTTAACCAAACCATTACACCAATGTCCCTAATAAAATTTTTAAGCAGAACGGTTCTGTTCTTTTTTGTGTACGGATGTAAATTTACCATTGACGTGTCTTTGCCTAACGTTGACATGCAATATCAACATACTATGCTTATCTTTGATATAAGCACCATAGAATTTTCCTAAAAATAAACACGATAGACAACAAACTCACATAAGAATAAACACCCAATCTCAATATTTTTTTTTCGATAAATCAAACATCCTCAATTCCAACGGTAAGACAAAGGTTCAAAAAATAAGAATTAACCAAAAGAGAGACACAAGGAACTTGCAAATTTCACACTCATGTTTTGTATGATGGGCTTTAAATTCATAGTTTTATTTCTCAAAAAAATTTGTTCCCAACACACCACCTCTTTCCCTTTTAGCCAATCTACTATGTGAAAGATTACCATGTGTTCATGACACACAGCGAAAGAAAAGAAAGTAATCCTAAAGATCGATTTTGTGCTTAAACTTTATTTGAATAATATATAGATTAGATCTGTTTTGGCAAGGATACTCTTCTCCGAGGTATAGCTCGGCTTTGCTCTTTTCATCACTACAACGTCTCGGCCCTAAAGCGTAGCACCCTTGCGAACTTGAACCCAAGCGTGGTACTTGCAAAAAGGACTCTGATGCTCAAGTCAGTGGGAGATTACTAGATAAAAGTAAGCGAATAATCAACGTGGTGTTTCAGTGGGTTGTTGTTAAATGATCTGTCTTGTATTGTCGGCCCTCAACTTGATTTATAGTTCGTGTGAAGTTGACTTATTCTTCGGTTGGTGTCGAGATCTTTGTGGCCGACGTCAGTGCAAGATATTTGGGGGAGAGGTTTAGTGGGATAAGATTTTGTTATGTTGACTTGCTGATTTTACGTTTTAGCAAGTTGAGCTTCAAACTATGTTTTATACCTCGGTCATGGGTAGGTATGTCAGCCCCAAGCTCAATGAGTATTAACGTTCCTCAAGCTTGAGCTATAATTTGAAGAGGCAATAGTAAAATTAAAAAATAAAAAAATTAAAATTTAAAAGTGTACCTTGTGAGCTGTGTTTGTAATAAATGAATTATGTAACCTCTTTGATTGGTTTTGGGCCTTGAGATCCCTCGGGGAATTGAACAGTTAAGCTTTTAATTATCCACTAAGTTAGTGGGTTGCGACTTACCTTTATTACCGTTTTTTCTTTTGGAAAAGACATGAAGATTTACCCAAATTTCTTGTTGGTTAAGTATTTTTTTTTCTTTGTTTTTGTCGTTTTACCTTCACCATGGTTAGGGAAAGAGGAAAAGAGAGAGAAAAGGAAAAATAAAAAGTGGCTGAAGTGAAAAATGAGAACCCCTATCATTGGGTGCACGTTGATGTGAAAACTCATTCTTCTTCTTATTGTGACAAGGAATCGCTTTGTGAGGTTAGAGCTTTGAAGCTAGTTAGGGATGGCGCGAATGTTGGGGTTGAGTTGCTTCCTTGCGATAGTGACCAGAGGGTTTGTGAGAAGAGGGGTGATTGGGGTTACTTCTATATGTATACCCTGTGTTTTACTAAGCTTTACTTGCAGTTTCCTTTTACTGAATTTCAGTGCAAGGTTTTAACCCAGTTTAACTGCGCTCCTTCGCAGTTGCATCCCAATTCTTGGGTATTTCTTCGAGCGTTTGAGTGTTGAATGGATTTTTTGAATTTTTCTATTTCGCTGAACATCTTTTTTTCGTTATTTCAGTCTAAGCGGGTTCGGAAGGGTCTGTGGGTGTTCTTTAGTAGCTTTCCTGGTCATTCCCTCTTCTTGATGTACAAATATTCTTTTAAAAATTTCAAATCGATGTTTGTTAGGGTTCGATCCTTGGAGACTGAATACCCGTTTTATTTAGACAACGAGTTGATAAAGAGGTTTCCACTGTATTGGTGTCTGAAAACGTTGCAAATATTGGAGTCCATAGAGAGGAGTGAGGAGAAAAATATGTTTTTGGATTATGTAATAGAATGTTTTGCTGAGGGTGAGTGTCTATCTATTTCGGAGTTATTGAGATTTAATAAAGAAAATGACAGGGAAGGGATGGAGGTGTATATAGGTAATGTATGTGGTTTTTAGGTTTTCGTACGTATTGATTTGGTTACTGATGTATGTAAGATTTTTGTTGTTTCGTAGGTGGACGCGTGCCGAATTTGAACATGTCTCGTCTTCAATCTTTTTTGAAGAGGAAGGGTGAAAAAGGTGTTGGCAGTTCGGGCATTGTGAAGGAAGTAAGTGGGGATGCCACATTCTCTACTGCTCAGGTTCCTCCTTCTCCTAAAAGGAGGAAAATGGATTTTGAGAAGTCCCTTGAAGTTTTGTCTGAGGGGGATTATGATGCCGGAAGTAAGCCAGTTTTTGAGAGGCAAAGGAGAATGCATGGATTCATTGATGGTGTGAATCCTCAGTCCGTTTGGAGTGACAAGTTTTCTTTTTTTGAGCTTGTTGATCGGGTGTCCTAGTACCCCGGAGATATGAGCTTGACCCGTCATACTGGTGTGGAAGCGATGGGGAAATTTGTTCAGGTTGAAATGCTTTTGTATTGTTTACTTTTGTTTGGTTATTATTAGTCTCGTGTCCGCATTTTTGTGATCATCGTTTGATTTATGTTTGTAGATCGTTGCATCTCGTTTACTGTGTGTTGGTCGGGCCACCAAGCTCTTGGGTGCAGAATAGCAAGTAGCTACTGATAAAGTTGTCGGCCTTGAGCATTCTGTTAAAGAACAAGAGAATGTGATCATAGATGCTACTTCTAAGATGAAGGAAAAAGAGGAGGAGATTTCTCAGCTCCAATATCACTATTTGTTGCAAAGCCAAATGAAAGATAGTGATAAAGTCAAGGGCGAGTTGACTGCTCGCATTCATGAACTCAAAAATGAGGGGTTGGAAATGTTTGCTGCTAGTTTCGATCGTGCTGTCAGTCAGGTGCTTGTGTTTTCTCCCAACTTTGACGTCGGAAGGCTTGATGTGACGAAGATCGTGATTGATGGACAACTTGTACAGGATGAGGCGGGTGATGGTCATGCTGAGAATGTTCCTCCCCCCTCTTGAAAAAGTTAATATTTGTAATTTTAAATACATGACTTTCTTTGTTTTGGTATGGTAGTTTGGATGCCAATCTTCGAATCGGTTTAGTTGTATTTGGAATACTTTATCCGATGTATGGTGTCGGCTATGACTGTTATGAATATTTTAAGATGTCTATTGCATATATACGGATGTTGTCTCCAACTTTTGATTTGTTGGTTTGCCATTACCGACTAGTAAAGTATAGTTTGTTGCAATGATCGGAGAGAGAAAAAGAATTAGATTTATTTGTATATAAAAAGGACCTTTTAGCTTTTAAAAGGTGTGGGGTGGTCGGTCTCGTTAAAACCTGTCTGAGTAAAACCCTCGATAGGGATAAAACCTCGTGATCAGGAAAAAGAGTACCTGACCACTCCACTTTTACAAGAAGAGATTAACTATAATAGATATTTAGAGATGAGTTGTTCCAAGTGTTGGGGAGGGCTGCCCCTTCCAATGTTTCGAGATAATATGCCCCTTTTCCAATGACTTTAGAAATTCGGAAGGGGCCTTCCCAATTAGCAGCTAATTTTCCATGTCCTGGGGGTTTCCGGATTTCTTCTATTTATCTCAGTACCAAGTCTCCTTCTTTTAGAGTTCTTGGCGTACTTTCTTGCTATACTGCTTTTGCGTTGCTAGTTGTATGGATCTTTGTCTAAGCTCGGTCAGACATCGGACTTTGCCTATTGTATCAAGCTCAAATGATCTGGCTTCCCTGTTGACGTTTTCGTCAAAGTAGTCGGTCCGAACTGACCCCGGACCGACTTCAATAGGGATCATGCAGTCTGAGCTGTATACTAATCGGAACGGGCTTTCTTTCGTTGTGGATTGTGGAGTCGTGTTATAACTCCACAAAATTTCTGGTATGAGTTCGGCCCAGCGTTCCTTAGAATCTGTTAGCTATTTCTTTAAGGCCTGCAAAATAACTTTGTTAGCAGCCTCTGCGAGCCCATTACTTTGTGGGTGTTCGACAAAGGAAAAATGGTGTTTGACATGAAGGTTAGATAAAAACAAAGCTATTTTCTTATCAGTAAATTGTCGACCATTATCAGAAACAATTTCCATGGGCAAGCCATATCTACATATAATAAATTTTCAAATGAATGTTTGTACCTTATCTGAGGTTATTTTTGCGAGTGGTTGTGCTTCTATCCACTTTGTGAAGTAGTCAATTGCCACTAATAAAAATTTTACCTATCCTGGTGCTATTGGGAATGGGCCGAGTATATCCATCCCCCCATTTATGAAAATGCCAACTAACGTCTGAGGTATGCAATAGTTTGGCCGGGCTATGAATGAGTGGCATGCATTTCTGGCAGGCGTCGCACCTTTTCACCTTGTTTTTGTAGTCTTCTCGTAACGTTGGCCAGTAGTATCCTGCTCTTAGAATTTTTGTGGCTAAGCTCCTGCTTCTAGTGTGGTGTCCACAAATACCATCATGGACTTCAGCAATGGCATTTACTGCATCTTCTTGGCCGAGACATTTTAGTAGTGGCCTAGAGATTCCCCGTTTGTGTAGGTCGGTTCCCATCATGGTGTAATGGCTCGCTTTATGTCTGAATGACCTCGGATTTTTCTCCTCTGGTATTGCTCCAACTCTTAAATAGCGAATGAATGGGCTTTGCCAATCTTCTTCCTGTGATATACTTAAAACAGATTTGATATCTAAACTTAGTTCTGTTAGCGTGAGATGATATAATTTATCTAATGAATCGATTACCCTGTATGTAGCTAATTTGGATAAAATATCGGCTCTACAATTTTATTCTCTAGGTACATGTGATATTTCAAAATTTTAAAAAAGTTGTATCATATTTTTTGCCGAAGTTAGATACTTTTCTAGGAGTTGATCTCATACCTAAAAATGACCGATTACCTGTTGTACTACGAGGAGAAAATCACAATATACTTTAGATTTTTTACTTCTATTTCTTTTGCCAACCAGAGGCCTGCTAAGAGCGCTTCATATTCGACTTGGTTATTGGTTGCTTGAAATAGAAATTTGATTAACTACTCGGCTTGGACTCTAGTGTCGTCCTTTAGTAGGATCCTTGCTCCACATCCACTTTCATTTGATGCACCGTCTACATACAGTTTCCATATCTTGTCTGGTTCTTCGAGGTCGGGAAGTTCTGATATGAAGTCGCACTACAAGAAAATAAGCTTTTTGCCACACTTTAAAAATGTGCCAAAAAGTGCAAAAAAGCATGCCAATAGCTTTTCGCCACGCTTTTTGAGCTATTGGCACGCTTTTGAAAGGGTCACATCCGCCAACGTGCTGGTTGCTCTATCGCCACGCTTTTGTGAATCTATTGGCACGCTTTTTTTGTTGGCACGCTTTCCTCTCTTGCCATGCTTAAAAAGCGTGGCCATAGGTCTTAACCTATAGGTACGCTTAAAAAGCGTACCGAAAAGTGCACATATCGCCACACTTTTAAAACATCTCAGAACATATGCTTTGGGTATTCTTTAAAAGCGTGCCGATAGGGGAAGATATGGATACACTTTTCAAACATACCAATAGGGTAAACATATGGCTATGCTCCAAAAGCGTGGCTATTTATAAATACGAAAAGATACGGCTACGCTTAGAAAACGTGCCAATAGATGAGGATATAGGTACGCTTTTAAAGCGTGCCGGTTGCCAAGTTATGGCCACGCTTATTAAGCGTGCTTGTTGAACCCAAAATTAAGATATAGCCACCTTTTTTAAGCGTGCCCATAAGTTTGGTCAGAATTTTTTTTTCATTAATCTTCCTAATATTTCGTGCAAAATTCATATATAATTTTAAAATCATAGACCAAAATAAAATTATATATATTGAACTAATCCAACAAATATAAACTTTCCCAGAAAAAAATATATACATATAAAACTTGTCACCACAAAAGTAGGCTTTGATGACAAAGTACCAAAAAGTAAAGTTATAAGAAGTAAATAAGAATTGCAATTCCAACAAATGTCACATATCTACTTCTTTTATATACTTAGTTGGTACTGGATTCGAAGGTCCCAGAAGGTTTGGACTATTAAATGATCTCATAACAAAACATGTTTTTTTAAGTTTTTTTAATAACTGCTAAATAGTTCTTTTTTAATTTTAATTACAAATTAACCCTATATATTTTATTTAATTATAAAAACTGTTTTTTATTTTATAAATTATTATTTTATCATTCATCTATTATGTTTATTAACAATCAAAAAAAGAATAACGAATTAGATATTTCATTGATCGTAATAATATTTTTTGCCATTCCAATCGATTAAAAGTTTATATTTGATCCGTGATGTTTGTGCAGGGGCTGTGAAATCGTGTTTATTGGATTGAATTATCAAAACAATCGATTGAATTTCAAGTTTCCATAACTCAATCGATTAGACTACAGATTATCACAAAATAATCGATTGAAAATTGTATGATAATATGATTTTCGCAAAAATTAATCGATTGAACGTTAATTAAAATGTTAGTTTTTTAAAATTCAATCGATTTCTTATGTTGGTGCCATAGGAGGCTAAGGAAGAGAACAAGGAGCACGACGATGGCGTAGTTCATCTGGAAGTAAGCCATGTTAGTGCGCACGCACGAGAGCGTGTCTGAGAATCCAGATGGGAGACCGAAGGAGTGGAGGTTGAACATGAGCTTCCATGGGCGGCGCGTGCCTAGACCTTCCTTGATCCGCTGCTTGGCGCGTGAGAGGAACTCCAGATTTGAGGAGGGAGAAGAGGAGGTTGGGATGGTTCCGTACGTCGTCATCGATCTCTAAGCTTCGAAGTGGAGAAGACGACGAATCATTAATAGGAATGCCAATTTTTATTAATTATTTATTTATTTATATTATAAGCTCCAATTTTTATTTATTAATTCAATTGATTAGGTAGTATAAGCAATAGAATGAATTTTAAAAAATTCACATTTCAGTTATCGTTCAATCTATTGGGTAATATGAACAATCTATTGTTTTGGGGTAAAAAACCATATTAAGCCAAATGAGTGGAAAAATAACGTAAATACGCCAAAGCAAAAATCGTTTCAGCAATAAGCCAGACCGCATTTTTATATAATTCGAACCAGCTTGGTTCGAACTCAAAAGGGTAGTAAATCGAACCAGGGTGGTTCGAATTAGAGGTTGATATTTAAACGTAATTCGAACCAAAGTGGTTCGAACTCCAATCCCACGTAATTCGAACTAGGCTAGTTCGAACTACGCCCAAGTTTGCAAAGCATATAATTCGAACCAAGCTGGTTCGAATTACCCTTGATTCGGCTATATAAGGAGTTCGAATCACCCTCATTCGAACTCTTATTCCTCCCCCCTACCCCACAAAATCTCAGAGAAAATGACCGAGATTCTCTCCGAATAATAGCTGAACGGAATACTCTGCTCATGGGGGACGATCCGGCACGGTTATATCGCTTGGACGGAGTCGCTCATATAGCCGGGGTCATCGACGAGGAGGTTAGTACGGAAATATTTTTTATTCTAGCGGTATTTGTGCCTTAGTGGTTTTGCATGTGGGTTAGATGGTGGTTTATGTTAGTGGTTTATGTTAGTGGTTTATGTAGGTGGTTTATGTTAGTGGTTTTTGTTAGTGGTTTAAGTTAGTGGTTTATGCTAGTGGGTTAAGTTAGTGGTTTCTGTTGGTGGTTTATGTTAGTGGTTTATGTTAGTGGTTTATGTTAGTGGTTTATGTTAGTGGTTTATGTTAGTGGTTTAGGGTAGGTGATTTTCGTTAGTGGTTTTATGTTGGTGATTTGTTTGACTTTTTTTATGCTACTTGTTTTACCGTAGCTCTTTTACGTAAACCGGTTTAGTTAAGCTGTTTCTCGTTAGGCTGGTTTATTTATGCGGTTTAGTTGTGCGGTCTATGGATTTGTTTTCTAGTTGGTTATCTTTCATGTAATGTTATGCGGTCTTATTTAGCAGAATGGTATGTTGATGATTTATCGTGCTGCTTATGGTTGTGGTTGCATTTCAAGCCGGTTCTAACTGAGCGTTTCATTTTGTGAGCAGCCCCAGCGATGCATTAGGAGCATGCGGCGGCAGCAAGGCATGCGACTTGATGACAGATACGTTCCGTACTTGCAGATGGCAGGTCTATACCATCTTGCAAGGCTGAACGACCGATGGTTCCGGCTAGTTGTGTGATAAAGTTGCCCTGACAAGGGTGAGTTCCTTTTGCAGTTTCTATGGATGCCGTATACTACTCCGGACGTACTTCAGGTTGTGCATCCAGAGGTTTTGGAGCCTCGGCATATGGCGTTGTGGCGCTCTGTGACGGCGCTGATCTACTTTGCTGTGATAGAGTGGCATCAGATAGATCGTGTTCTTCCGCAGTTTGGTGGGGTTCAGCCCATTCCGCATCCCGCACTGAACATTGACTTTTTGATGTCCAAGGACGGTAGAGGCGGCGATCGATGGTTCCCGTCTACTTTGCAGAGGTGGCATCTCCTTTGGGACTCTCGTCAGGACTGTGTGCTGAGGTTCGACGTTGTAGGCGACCCCGGTCCTTCGCATGCGTTCCTTGACTGGTGGCGTCAGTATGGGAAGAGGTTCTTGTCTCCGGAGTCACAGTTGGGGATCCTAGAGCAGTTCCTATTCCATTACAGGCCTCACAGCGGGGTCCGGGGCGAGTTCCTGACATGGATCGTCCTGAGGACGTGCCGGACAGGCGTAGGGTTGAGAGGAGGATGGGTGTGGGGACACGGAGGAGCCAGCGTGAGTGGAGGTGGCCTGACCTTGGTGTGCACGATGATTACGACGCCGGTCCCGCTAGAGGCGGAGGACGAGGCCGGCGAGGTAGGGCGAGGGGTCGTCCTGACCATGGGGACGACACCGACGATCAGCATCGGCCCGTTGGTGGGGGTGGTTCAGGGGCTGCTGCATCTGCTGGTACTACCACACACGATCATGGTCATGCAGGTGAGTGGTGTGGCACAGGGATGGGTGCCGGGGCTGACACAGGTGATGCTGTACTTGGATCAGGCCCTCTTGGAGATTACTTCGTTGGTGTGCCAGCCGATGACCAGCCTGAGCAGGGGGGGACACCTTGGCGCATCTCCGGATCACAGTGGTCAGACTTCATTGGGTCAGACACGCTTGTTGGGGACTTTGGGAGTCCACGCTTCCTTGACGAGATCAGCGCCATCATGCAGGGGGACGCCACTCCGCGCAGTGGTGGTCAGTCAGTCTCACACTAATTCAAACCGGTCTGGTTCGACCTATGATTGGTGTAATTCGAACCAGCCCGGTTCGAATTACACGGAAAACCCTCTCTCTCTATAATTTGAACCACCTTGGTTCGAATTACGTTCATTCATAATTCGAACCAGGTTGGTTCGATTTATTAACAAATAAAATAACCTAATTCGAACCACCCTGGTTCGATTTACTACCATTTTGAGTTCGAACCAAGCTGGTTCGAATTATATAAAAATGCAGTCTGGCTTATTACTGAAACGATTTTTGCTTTGGCGTATTTACGTTATTTTTCCACTCATTTGGCTTAATATGGTTTTTTACCCATTGTTTTGTGATAATTTGTAGTCCAATCGATTGAGTTATGGAAAACCTGAAATTCAATCGATTGATTTTTAAATAAACACGATTTCACAGCCCTGGACGAATGTTATGGATCAAATATAAACTTTTAATCGATTGGAATGGCCAAAAAGTTTATTATGATCAATGGAAGATCTAATTCGTTATTGTTTTTTATTTTGATTGTTAATAAACATAATAGATAAATGATAAAATAATAATTTATAAAATAAAAAATAATTTTTATAATTAAATAAAATATATGGGATTAATTTGTAATTAAAATTAAAAAATGACTATTTAACAATTATTAAAAAAACTTAAAAAATATATTTTGTTATGAGACTATTTAATGGTACAAACATTTTAGAATCATCGAATCCTTAGTCTACTTAGTTACAAAATATCAAATTTCATGAGTAGTGTGATCATTCATTATGAGCTCCATTATTTTTATCACTGCCCTGTGGAATTTTAAATAATCTTATGTTAGTGCATGTTATAAAAGCGATTTCAATTAAGACCAACAAATTCAATTAAGACCAACAAATTCAATTCCAAATTCAAATTAATTAAACATAAAAATGACAAGACAACTTTAATTAGATCCTACAATATTGCATATTCAGCCATTAAAACAAAAAACACATATCAAACACAAAAGAAATAATTCCTATATAAGGACACAACCATATATGCTCCCCTTGGCACTTTTTTATCTAGCATCATTGATAACATACTTATATTCTAATTCAATAGATACTTTATTTGAATAGAAACTAAGAAAAATAGAAAGTCAGCTCCTGCCATAAATTGAATTGAACACATACACTTATTTCATTCTATTTATCTACAGAAATTGAAAGAAAAACTCATGCGAAGCAGCAAATTAAACAATCAACAGTACATATTCAGCAAATTATGGGGTTGAACTTACTACATTTCTATCTCATGTACCTACATCATTATGGTTTGATTCCATCTAATCCACTTCATGGTTTCAGTCACCCCTTAAGTCCAATTGAGTTTCTTTTATCACCTCTTCAAAATTTTTGTCGTCCAATATGCATTTAGTTGAGTTTAAAAATTCACTGTTGTTTATAAATTTCATTTCTTGAATGTCCAGGAATTTTTTCCCTCCATCACGAGTGTCCACTTCACAAGACGAGAGAAGTTGTACGTCATTGATTTCGTCCTTCTTTATCACCTTATTTTTTTGGAATACTAATTTTACCATAAATTTAGTTTTTGGTGCTAATGTATTTCATAAGTACTTCTTTTAACAAAAATTTTAAAAAGTTCAATTATTCTGTTGGTATAATTTTTAATTAGTATTTTATATCTTTTTTTTAATTAGATTTTTGCACTAATTTTTTTTAATTAAGTCTCTTTTAGTAGTAATTGGTTTAATTATATAGAAACCTAACTAAAAAAATTAGTACAAGAACTCAAATAAAAAAAATGTAAGAATTCAATTAAAAAAATAAATATAAAAATTCAATTAAAAAAAATATAAAGATCTAATTAAAAATTTTACAAAACTATAAAAATTAATACATTAATTAAACCATTTTAAAACTGTCACCATTTATATCTAGTTGAACAATATCATAGATCAGAGACAGTCATGTCGGGTCAACAACCGCTTTGACAGAGCTATAATTTGCTTGGACTCAAACTAGATTTGATTTATAATCTTTTAGCTTGGAGTGGATAACAAAGATAAAACAAAGACAACTCAGTTTTTTTTTAACCTCTTTGTATACATGTGCATAGGGTTGGCATTTTACGTTTGTGGAACATGTGCATAGGCTTGGAATTATATATATTATTATGTAGGGAATGTCACATGCCCCCTGCCTAGCCCTGTTCATATTATTGAGACAACTACAATTCAAAATCTTATAAGGCCTTGGTTGATTGCTGTTAATATTTGGTGAATTTTGTGGTTTCTTTTACTGCAATGTCTAAATTGTTCAATTTACTTTTAAAAATAAAAAAATATATTTAAAATAAAAATAAAATATTTAAAATTTATTAAATATTATATATTTATTTTTTTTAATAAGTTAGGTATAATATGATAAACACAGTAATATTCACCTTAATATTTATTAGGTAACACTTCATTTGATTATAGTACTTTTAAGAAATGAGGAGTGCAGTGTTACGCAGTCAGCATATTTTGTGATTTATATCCATTAATTAATTGTTATTAGTGTTTTTAATGATATGAGATTATATCTAATGGTGTAAGATTACTCATTTTTTTTATTGGTTAAGTGATGCCGAGATTTTAATAAAAGTGCTGGTCTCCTAAACTTTCTCTTAAAGAAATACCAATGCATAAATCCTTTAGATTGTGTTTGTTTATAAAGACATGACAGTGACAGAGACATAAAATCGTGTTTGACAGAGGAAACATGAACAGAGACAATGTATCTAGAGACACTAAATTAGTATATTTTGTGATCATTCTAATAGAAAAGACACGAAGACACTAACAAGGGACACAATTTATTTTTTATTTTTTCTTTCATTATTCTTATTAATTTTGCATAATTATATTTTTTATTATTATATTTTTCGTCTCAAATTTTTTTACTGAAAAAAGAGAATAAATTAGATTTTTATAATTTATTTTAGTTTATCACCAAACAAAAAATATAAAAACACAAAATTTTGTGTTTTTGTCCTTTATATTTTATTTTTAATGTCTTATTTTATTCGATTCTTAAAAATAAATACAGCCTTAGAAAATTACAGCAAAAATCATTAATTCATCATTGCATTGACACTTGGCGGTAGGATAGCTTCTCAAAAGGGTGAAAATTTTTTTCTAAAATAAAAAAGTTAGTGAAATAAGAAAACTATTATCATTAAATGATTGTGAGTTTTGTTATCTTATTCAAAAAAATTATTTTCTTATTTTATCAATATATTCTCGCTAAATGTAAAATAAAGATAAATTCAACAAACATAATAACATCACAAACGGCACTGATACCAAGACGAGTGAAAATATGATCTCTTTCGTATTATTTTCAAGCACTTCATAAATGTCTTTTAGGTTTAATTTAAATCATTTTTACCTTAATGTTTAAAATTAGTTTTTATTCTAATCCTACATTTTAACTATGTCTATTAATATAATTTAAAATTGTTCTCAATTTAAAAATTTATAATCATTTTCACCTGTAATATTTGATTTATATTTCAAAATTATCCTAATCGATCAAACTATCATTAATAGAATGAACTAACAGATAGGTAGAATTGAAAAGGATTACAAATTTTAAGAATATAATTTATACAAATTAAATATTAAAGATACTTTAAAAAAAAAGAAAAACATATATATATTTTGCTTTTAGCAAGACATGTTTGTGAGTTAGTATGTGAGTTTTTGTTGCCAATGAAAAAGAAGTACGTAAGTATTGTTTAGTTGGTTTTTTTCAGTGATATAGACTATATAGCTACATAAAAATGATGTTATTTTTCATAATAAAATAATAGAGATTAAAGAATGTATGAAACAATCTTTTTCATATGTCACAGAATAGTATTATAAATGACTCATATTATTGATGACAATGCCAGAAATAACATAAGAATTGTATCACTGTTATGTTTTGTTTATCTATGTAATACTCCATATGTGTGTTGAGTTCTTTCTTTCTAAAAAGGGTTTTTGTTGACAATGAATATCTTCGAGCATATTCTGTGCACAATTTTAATATGCAAGTATTTTCCGGAAAAAAAAAAGGGTTTAAAACATAATTATGAATTTCCCGTATAAAAGCCTAATACTGTAATACACAAACATAAAGAGGCGCTAGAATCTTTGTCCTATTCTTTTCTGTTGAGGGTGATCTTCGCATATCCATGTAAATGAAGTAATATGCAGTTCCTAATTTGTCTTACATTGCCGAGGAATAATTAATATGCCTTATAAAGAGAATGTTAATAATGTGCTTTGAAAGTCACCAAAAAAAATAATGTGCTTTAATTTGAAAAAAATATGAAATGCAGTGTTTTTTTATTTAAATTCTAAATTTTAAATTTGAATTATTATATAAAATATAATAAATAAATAATTAAAATTTATTTAATTAATGATAAATACAATATTCTTTCCTTAATAAAAACGTTTAACGATAAGAAAATTTTAGTATTTATATTCATGCTTTAATAATAAATACAATATTCATGCTTTATTATAAAATAATTTTAGAGTTGGCAACTTTTAGTATTTTTGCTAGGTAGACAACGAAAATTATGAACAATGCAAATAATAGATTACATCTTATACCCATTAAATATAAATATATTTAATTAATTTAAAATTTAAATTTTAAAATTAAAATAAAATTTTTTATCTTATTGTTTACGTCGTTTAAAAAAAGTGTTGTTCTTCTATTTTTTTTAGTATTTTTGTTATCATTTAATTATTACAAACATTAAATTATTTTTAACAAATTCTAAAAAGTGTGAGTGCAAATTATATTAATTCATATGTGTAAAATTATCATAAATATAAGTACAAATTATATATTTATTGTATGTAAAACTCCTATAATATAAATACAAATTATTGCTGGAAAAAAATAATATTTATTGGGTATATAGTGTTGTTCTTTTATTATTTATATTATATATTATATTGCTTATTATCTAGTACCATTAAACGTGACCGTGCTATGCCTTTTTCCTTTTAAACTCTTCCACTTACTAATCATTTTCATTTCACACATAAACACCAGTTGGTTCCACACACAGACCAAAAATAGATGGAAGTTTGGAATAAAAGTTTGCTAAAACATCTAACTTTTCCTCTCATGAGCGATTCTTATATTTTCTTGTGTTAATTAAGGACAAGAGGTGTGTGAAGCCAGATTGTGAACTAGTTTGAGCTCTATTTGTTGTTATTAAATATTAACAGGTTGAGTTCATAAGTTTTTGGGATGAGTTTTAATCCAAATTAGAGATATATTAAATAAGTTGAATTTGAATTTATTTGATAAATTCAGTTAAGTTGACTCAATTATATATATTTTTTATTATAATTATTTATATTAATATATATTATATATTATATATTATATATTTACATTTTATAACTTAATAATAATAATAATAATAATAATAATAATAATAATAATAATAATAATAATAATAATAATAATTGTATACACACACATAATTACAATATTTATATTGGTTAAGGTGTATTATTTTTTATTTATGTCATATCTAAATTGTAATATCTTTATTTATTTTATTATAGATTAAATAGATAACAAAGTCTAACTAAATTATTTATGACAGAAAAAAAACACATCTATATATTAATGTTTTGATATAAAATTTGTATAGTCAATTTTAAATATGATTTTAATAAAAAATATAGACTATAATTAATAGTTTTATATATGAATTATAGATATAGTTGATGTTAAAGTCAACCTATGAAACTTTTAATCAATAAAATTTGATAAGAAAAGTATAGGTAACTAACAACATTTTTTAACAATGTTTGAATAATGTGAATTAATAGAATTAAAAAAGTAAATTAATTTTAAATTTAATTAATAAAATTAAATTATGGTGTAGTGTAATTGATGGTTGTTCGTTCAAGATAATCATTGTTTATCTAATATTTCCCAATTTGATATAGGCGGATGGCTAACTAATCGAATCGAGCCATGTGCCAAGTTTGAATTGGATTTGGCTAGACTCAATTTAGCTAACTTCTAGTTTTAATTATGTTGTTCTAAAATGCAAATGGAAAAAGGTTTTGCCGTTTCTAGTTATTGGAAGTTTAAAGGACAGCAATCTTAGAAAAGATTCTTGTCAAATTTGACAATATCACCAAACAAAATCCAAGATTTGGTTTCTAAATTACGGCACACTTTTTGCTAAGACCTTTTTTATTCCATGTCATAAATTGCAGCCTAATAATGTGTTTAGGTGGATGAATATAAGGTTAGGAAAATTCACCAATGCAAAAATGGGTTTAGCCATCTTTTCTTTTCATCTCCTACTTCTTTAAATTCTGAACTTGTGAATGTAACTTTAGAGAAGTTTGATAAATTCACAAAAATGGATTTATCCTCTAAGAAGAAGAAGAAAACTTATTTTTATATAACAGTTTTATATAACTATTTTATTTAATTTAATATTTATAATTTCATACATATAATATTTATAATTATATATTTATCGTATCTAAATATTTAATATTATTCATTTTGTAACGATAATTAACAAATATAAAATATAATAAATTTTGGCTAATTTAAATTGACTTTTATTATTTTGTAAACCTTTTTGTTTTATTACTTTTTGTTTCTACTATTTTTTATCCTAAGATATTTGCATGTTCTTATGTAAAATAGAGAAAATCGAAATCTTATCTAAATTTAAAAAAGTAAATTAAATACGTAAAACGTAAAATTATAATAAGCTTTAAATCCTAAAAATATCAGATCTAATATAAATTTTATAAAATTGATTGACTTAATTATAATATCAAAAAATTTTAACAGTTAAATCGAAATTCTAACTACTATACTCTTACGTGCTAAGGGGCTCACTCTGCTGTGATGAAGTAATAAATAGAGATGGAAAAAATAATTGAGATTGTATTGATGAATAGAGAGCAGAGAGAGTGATATGATCATGCTCCCCTTTGACTGTGGGGTCTCCAAATTCTGAAGGATTCAGCAAGGTTTTGGAAGTTTGTTGCAGCTGAATTAGATGAAACAGTGCATTCCTCATTCATTCTTCCATATGTCAAATTCAACAAAAGGGAAGTTACCAAAGACATATCACATCACTTTTTACATAGAATTGGATATGGTATTCTATCACTCTTTTTGAAAGTTGTTACTACTTAATAATAACGGTGGAGAGATCACTTTCCATTGAAGATTGAACCGCATCAGTTTCAAAGAGAGGTTTGTTTGACATTGAGTTGTTTCAATTTGCAACAGAGCAAAACAGAGTATTGAGCACATGGCTATTTTTTATTATTATTAATTTATTATTTGCTTGTTTGTTTTTGAACAAATGGAAGGGAAGCTAAGACTAAAGAATAAAGACAAGAGGATATTCACACATGGGGCATGACACATTGAATGGATACTTTTCTTCACATTCAAGGGATCCCTTCCCTTCAATTTTCTGCAAATCAAACTTTGGCGGCAGAATATGTGACAACTATAGTATATTTCTATATAATATGTGTATTTAGATTTTTTCTTTCTTGTACATAATAACAATAAAGTTTTATCTCACTGTGTTGCATCTAAAATAAAATGCATCTATCTTATGATACATAAGCTGTGTTTAACAATTTCATTGATTTGAAAAAGATCTTTCAAACTAAAAAAATTAATAAAATAATAAAATAAAAAATTAATTATTATTGAATTTATATCTTTTACTGTCTGTGAATCTATTATATTAAGGGTAAATATTCTTTTCGACTCCTCACCTTTTTTACGTGAGACATATCGCACCCTAATTATTCTCAAACATCAATTTGGTTTTTAACTATTAATAAACTTGGACAAATCGACCCTTACAACTGATTGATAGCAGGTTACTCTTCTGACGTATTAGGTGTGTGTCAAGTGTCAACCCCAAATAGTTATAAAGACTAAAAATACTCTACTTACACAAAAATAAAAAATAAAAAATCCTCATCTTCTCTTCTCCTCTTCTTCTCTTTTTCTTCCTTCTCTTCTTTTGCTTTTTCTTTGCCGGTCACCATCATCATCGAGCTTTGCCTTCACAACCATCACTGCGGCACCACCATCGCTGAACGAGCTTCTCTTTTCTTCTTCCTTTCTCTGCTTTCCTCTCTTTTTTCTTCCTCCATCACGCCATTTTTAAAACTATTATCTTCTTCCTTTGTTTTTCCACCAATAGTCACCACCATCTTTTTCCTTAATATTTATTCATCCATTATTTTGTTGGGTGATTATTGATTTAAAAAATTTTGATTTTCTAACAAAATATTAAAGACATTTCTTAGCGCTAGTAGAATGATTCACATAAAATTTACTTAAATTTTTTGTTATAAATCATATAGTTATTTTTTTTGCTCATATCCACTCTCTCGATTAATGGAGGAACTTATGTCCATGGTAAAATAGAGGGAGAAAATAGTGGTTATGAAAATGGCGCGATAGAGGAAGAAAAAGAGAAGAAGATGAGAAAGAGGATAGGAAAAGGAAGAAGAAAAGAGAAGCTGGTTTGACGATAGTGATGCCACGGTGATAGTTGTGAAGGAGAAGCTCGATGATGGTGGTGATGAAGATGATGGTGATTGGCAAAGAGAAAAGAGAAAAAAAGAAGAGGAGAAAGAAAAGGAAAAGAAGAGGAGGATTTTTTATTTTAAATTTTTTATTTTTTTGTAGGGAGAAAGTTTTTAATTTCTACAATTATTTGAAGTTGACACTTGACACACACTTGGCACGTGAGACAGATAACTTGCTACCAATAAATTGTATGGGTCGATTTATTAAATTTTACTAATGGGTGAGAGTCGGATTAAAATTTAAGAATAACTAAGGTACGATATGTCTCATAAAAAAATTACGAAATGAGAAGGATATTTATTTTTATATTAATTAAAAGTAATTGGATACTTATTTTTCATAGTAGAAGAGTTTGATGACAAAAATTTAACTAGGAGAAAAAATGTACAAGATTAAGTTTTTGAGTTTAAAAAAAATAAATTATTTTTAACATAAAAATATAAAATATTAATAAATTTATTTATATATAATCAAAATTAATTGTATATAAAAATATTCTTTGTATGATAAAAATATTTAAATATTAATTTTATTTATAGATAAATTTATTAATATTTTAAATTTGTATAGATTAAAATAATAATTTATTTTTTTTACAAATATAAAATTAATTCTGTTGTAAAAAATATTCTCAAGTCAAATGCTTTGTTGTAAAAAAAATTCTGCGCTTCATTCACGCTATTAGCTCTATTTCTAGAATAACTTGGGAGAAAGAAATGATGCGTTTGATAATGCTAGATTCAATTATGTAAAGTGTATATTAAAATCAATTATTAAAATTAATTATTATTATATAATATATATTAAAATATAAAATATATATTAAAAATAATTATATTATATATATATTTATATAAAAATATATAATAATTAATTTTAATAGTTAATTTAATATATAAATATTATTTTTTTACTAGACTACACCATTATAATAGGAAAAACAAAATAAAAAGAAAGAGACAGCACATACAAATACGAGAAAATGTTTAATATACCATATTGTTAATATGGATTTCTATTTAAGAGTAATGTTTTTTTTTTTGTAAATCAATTTACACAAGTATCATTATATTTTTAGCTGGCATATCGTTTATTTGTTAGGCACCACTTAAATAAATATCCTAAAAACAATTTTATTTAAAGACGTTTATGTGGCAAAATCTAAATCATACATTCTAAAATCACATTTTTAATTATATAACACTTAAAACCATAGTTTTTTATGAAAAGTGTCACCTAATGAACAAAAGTAAATTAAAAGATTTAAGAGAAGAAATAATTAAATTATCAAAATTAATAGATCAAAAACTAATGATTTTAACTAATGTTAATTGTAATGACACCGAATTCTTAAAATCAATACAAAATGATTTTTTTCAAAATCTTTATTTTACTATAAGTTTTATTGAAGGACTTCAAAAACCTGAAAAAACTTATATTTCACATAAAATTTCTAAAAAATGCTACCATGAAAATGATTTCCCACATCTTTATCATACTTTTAACCCACAATTAAATTCTATAGTAGATATACTTGAAGAAATATTAGTATTCATAAATTTTCAAAGAAATAAGGAAAAAGAGGAACCTAATATAAACAAAATATTAAATAAATATTTTCAGAAAGAGAACTCTAAAGAAGAAAAAACTAAAAATATAGCCAACATAACAAAACTAAAAGTAAAACCACCATTGAAATTATGAATATTGAAGAAAAATTAGAAGAAGTTACAATGCTCTTTAAACAATTAAAAATGGATCAAGAAAATAATATTATGGAACAAGAATTTCAAATAGAAGAAGAATTAGTAAATTCTGAAAATATAGAAAATGAAGAACACATCCTAGATTATTCAAGTGATGAAAAACCAGCAATTCCAATACAAGTAAAAAATGAAGCTGGAACATCTAAGGATAATCAATCTCAATTTAAATCGGAAACGGGTTTTGAAAATTATGCTTTTAAAAAGGGATTTATAAAAAAATTCAAAGTATACAAAAATACCATCAAAATACGTTCCTAAGATCCAGGAAACGGAAGGAGATAGAATGCTCGATTTAGACTGTAAAAAGAATGAAAAAGAAATTTTCGAGAACTGGTTGAATTCCTTTTTATTAGAAGCCTTTACTAATATAAAACTTAGTGAATTGTCTGGAGGAGATATCTGGAATTATATAGGGTTTCACACTAAAGGAACTGTAAGAGATTATATGACATCAATAGAAAACCAAATAATAGAAGAATTAGCAACAAAAACAACAGTTTACGATAAGATATTACATATAATGATGATTCTGTAAAAAGAATTTTTTGGAAAAAATATTATAGATCATAGACAAGAAGTCTATGATAAAGAATATCAAGAAGCAAAATATCATTTAGCTAATATTCAAATATATGATTTATTTAATGTGGAATCTTATATATGTGAATACAGAATACATTATTATAAACTAAAAGAAGAAGATAAAAATCATTATCTTAGTATGTATATAACAAAACTTCCATACCCTGCTAATGAATTTATAATGGAAAGATTTATAAGAGAAATAAATAGAGGAATAATTGAAAATAATTTTGGCGGAGCAACCTCTGCAATAAGAGAGGAAATAAAAGAACGTTGTATGCAAGAAGCAACTCAAAAAAGATTTGAAAATATAATTAGAATTTACTGTCAGGATAATGAAGAAATACCTCAAAAATATGGTCTTAATAAAAATTTTCAAAAAAAAAGAAAATATCAATTTAGAAAAAGAAAATACTATCCAAACTGGAGAAAAAAGAGGTATTTTAGAAAAAGAAATAACAATAAAAACAAAAAACAAAAAAATGACTATTGCCCAAATAAAAAAGAAAATTATAAGTGTTGGTATTGCCAAGAAGAAGGACACTATGCAAATAAATGTCCAAAAAAGAAGGATAAAAAAGACCTTACCAAACAATTAGAAATTGCTAAGTCTTGTTTCATGGAACCATTAGAAGAATCAGATGATAACTTAGACTACATCTTTGAATATGTCTCAGAAACAGACTCAGAGACTGAGTAATAATGCCACATTTATTACTATAAAAATAACAGAAAAGTTTGTAAATGCTTTCATAAATTCTGGAGCAACACAATGCTTTGCTAGTACAAATATAAAACTTGATTGGAAAAAATTAAAGAAACCATTAAGAGTTAGAATAGCTGACAAATCAATACATAAAATTGACCAAAAAGCAGAAATGGTTGAAATATTTATTCAAAATTATAGGTTCATTGTTCCATCTATATATATGTTAGATTCGGGGATGGATTTTATCATAGGAAATAACTTCTTAAAGCTATATCATCCTTTCATTCAAGAATTAACATATATAGTTTTAAAAGCTCCACACGATTCCTCAATAAATCAAAAATCAAAACGTATAAAAATACTAACTACTACCATAGATAAGATTTTAAAATTTAAAATATTTTCTATATTAGAAACATGTTATTTAAATTTATATTTTCAGATAAATATTCCAAAAAATAATCTTGAAATAAAAATAGAAGAACTTCTGGATGAAATTTGTGCTGAAAATCCTTTAGATATTAAAAATACAAATAAAGAATTAGTAAACATTAAATTAAAAGATCCTACAAAAGAAATAAATATTCCAAATAAAATTCCTTATTCCGCAAGAGATAGAGAAGAGTTCTCATTAGAATGTAAAGATCTTTTGGAAAAAGGAATTATAAGATTAAGTAAAAGTCCTCATGCGGCTCCAGCCTTTTATGTCGAAAATAATAATAAAATTAAAAGGGAAAAACGAAGAATGGTAATTAATTATAAGAAAATGAATGAAGCAACTGTTGGTGATGCTCATAAACTTTCAAGAAAAGATTCTATTTTAGAAAAAATCAAAGGAGCAACTTGGTTTTCATCTCTTAATGCAAAATCAAGATATTGGCAACTTCGTTTAGACGAAAAAATAAAGAAATTAACTGCTTTTACTTGCCCAACAAAAGAATCAACAAGTGTGTTACTCTATGAATGGAATGTTTTACCATTCGGATTAAAACAAGCCCCAGGTATCTATCAAAAATTTATGGAAGAAAATTTAAAAGAGTTAAATGAATTTATCTTAGTTGACATTGATGATATATTAATTTTTACAAAACAGGATAAAGAAGATCATCTTCAAAAATTATTAATAGTTTTAGAAAGATGCAAAGAAAAAGGATTAGTTCTTAGCAAAAAGAAAGCAAAAATAGCAAGACAAGAAATAGAGTTTCTTGGGTTAATTTTATCCACTCAAGGAAAGCTAAAACTACAACCAAATATTTTAGAAAAGGTAAATTTATTTCCTAATAAAATAGAAGTTAGAAAACAATTACAAAGATTTTTAGGATGTATAAATTATATTTCTGATCAAGGATTTTTAAAGAATATAACAGAATACACTAAAAACTTATTTCCAAAAATAAGTACTAAAAAAGAATTGAAATGGGAAGAAAAAGATAGTATGCAAATTCAAAGAGTCAAAGAATTATGTAAAAAGCTTCCGAAACTTTATATTCCAGAAGAAAACGACTACTTAATAGTAGAAACAGATGCTTCAGACATAACCTGGTCAGGATGTCTAAAAGCTAAGAAAACTATAAGAAGTTGGAAACAAGAAAAAGAATCACTAGATTCTAAATATTCCCCAAAGGAATTACTTTGCATGTATATTTCAGGAATTTTTACTCCAACAGAGCAGAGATATACTACTCATGAAAAGGAAACTCTAACAGCAATTAAATCTCTTAAAAAATAGAAAATTGATTTACTACCCAAAGAATTTACATTAAGAACAGATTCAAGTTACCTAACAGGTTTCATTCGATACAATTTAAAAGTTGATTATAATCATGGGCGACTGGTAAGATGGCAATTATTTTTGTCACAATATCCAATAAAAATTGAATATATTAAGGGTGACAAAAATGTTATTGCAGATACATTAACAAGAGAATGGAGTTCGTTTACAACGCATTGAATCAAGAAATTCAAAAATATCAGCAGGAACTCGAAGAATGCAAACATTGTCAGCAGATAAGGACACAGATCCAATCCCTCAAGAAGGCCATTGAAACAATGAAATCAACACAACAAGCAAAACCATCAGAGTTCAGCCAGCTAAGCATGGTGGACAAACCAGGTGAAGAAAAAATTTCAGAAAATAAAACAATTGCTGAAATTATTAAAAAATCCACAAAAGATAAAAAATATTGTATAATTTATAATGGCCCCATGAAAGGAATATATGATGCCTGGGAAAAAGTAGCACCATTCACATATCAATTAAAGATAGTTCATAAAGGAGGATTTTTAACATTAGAAGAGGCAAAGAAATCCTTCAGGGAATATGAAGCTCTTCATCCAGAGCAAACCCTAAAAAAAGCAGATAAAACTCCAATTCAAGCCCAGAGAACAGGAATAATGAGAAACATTCCTACAAGGGCTGAAATCAAGAAAAAGAAAAGGGTTTGTAGATCAAATCTCAGAGAAACCCTTAATATAATCCTGAATTAGACTGAAGAAAAAAGGGCAAGTCTGGGATACTATCCTATTGCCAAAAAACAGCTAACAAAGCTGGTTATCTTTCTAGAGGCTTTTCCATCTGATACTTATCAGTTTTTCCAGTATGAATTAATTGATACAATTTTAATTTTTAATGATCTAAAAATTATTAGTGAGTTTCCTGCAGGATTCGTTGATGCATTAAAGAGATTTAAAAATATGATTGACAATGTAAATTCAAGGGATATATCCCTAAAATTTACAAATAGTTAACCTATTTTTAATGAAGAAGAATACTGCTTAGTTCCAGCACACCAAGTAATATTCATGTCCGTCTTCCCAGGAAACTTTCAACCAATTGATCAAATTCAAGATTTAACAATCTACAGTCATGAAGGAAGACTAGCCAGTACATTAGCAAAGGTCTTTGAAAGAACTCAAAAAATAACAAGGGAATCTCACACAAGAATTAATTATAAAAGCAGAAATACTCTACTTATATCCAATAAAAAAAATGAAATTGAAGAAAGAGAGATGAGACTCTTGGTGGAATTTGAATCTGCATTCTACAATCTATCCGGACTCTTAGAGAAGCTCCCTGAAGGGATAAAAAGGAATCTCTGCTATTTGATAAAAGACAGAGAAGACCACAAGTGCCAGCTATGTGCCTCAAAAATATCTCTGAAAAAAGCAATAATGAAATGGAATCCACCCACATGATAAAAGAAGATGACAGTACATCCACCCACATGATAAAAGAAGAGGATAGTGCATCCACCCATATGATAAGAGGACAGCGCATCTGAAGCATTCCTTAACATTATTGTATAATGACGTAAGCGCTTAGGTCATAGAGCACCAACAATGTAGCTGGTGCAAGATAATAAAACAATGACGTAAGCAATGACGTCATAAGAAGGGTAAGGATGGGAATTGTCCATCAGACCCAACCATTATAAATAGAGTGCTTAGGCAATTGAAGAAGCATCAGAAAACAGAAAGCAGAAGGCTAAGAGTACTCATATGCTAGGAGAGCAAAGAGGAAGCTGCCGAGGCGATTCTGTAGTCTGACAAAAGAATTCCCTTAGGAAAAATAGTTTTAAACTCCCCTCTGGAGTTAATATCTATAATCTCCCCTCTAGAGATAAAAACACCTTATGTAAAATATACTAAATAAAGGAAGTTTTTCTCCAGAAAGGTATGTCTTTGTCCTAATCTCTTAGTTATGAATTATTTAGAAAGCTTAGAATTAACGGAAGAATCTGATTATTATAGATTAACTGCTTTATTAGATAATGAAAAACAGGTTGTTCTAAAAACAGAACTAAATCTCAAATCAAATGAAAATTTTAATGAACAAAATTTTTTAAAAGAAGTTTTTAATAGAAAAAATATAATATACTATGGAAAAATTCAACTTGAAGCCCCTGTAAAAATAAAATCTGCTAATGGAGAACTTGAAATAGCTTTGATAAATGATGAAGAATTAAGTAAACAAATTGGAAAAATTAAGGATCAACAGAAAAGATCTAAAATTGGATGGATTCATATTAGTACCATACAAGTTTTAATCAAATCTACATATATGAAAGGAATTAATTCACCAATAAGTTTAGCAATCTGTGACAAAAGAATCACTGATGACCCGATAGATCAAATAATCGGAATTGTTCATGGAAATTTGGCAAATGTAAATGTTAAATTTAACGCCCATCTTGGATATGTTATACCTTTATCAACTGAAAATCATGGTAGATCTATAAGTTTAGCTTATAAATTTCATAGAAAAAGTTTAATGGAACAAGATGATGAACCATTTTCAATTACATATATGCAATAAATTATGCTTTAACAAATAGTCATCATAGTATAATATTTAAAAACAGAGAAAGAATTTATGTTGATGAATTATTTAAGAAAATTATAAAAACAGAAATACCAAAATATAAAGCTATTGAAAACCCAGTTCTATTATTAAAAGAACCATCAAATAGATCGGTTTCATCAAATTTTCAAATAAGAAAATCTAAAATCAATAGTCCCTTAAGTTTATCTAAATTAAAAATTAAAGAAGAAAACTCTGAAATAAAAGAATTAACAAAAAAGGTCGAAAAAATTAAATGAAACCCTAAATACTAAACTATGACAATAAATAAGGAAGAAATATATGTAACTTATCAAGATAAAAAATAAGAGCTCTTTGAGCGAGAGAATCGTTTGAACTATTTACAGTTCTCTGAAATAAATCAGAGAGCATTTAAAGCTCTAAAAATAATCTATAACAAGTTAAAAAGAGAAGTTGAAGAGCTAGAAAAATTAATAGAATCTCTAGAAAATAGTGATGAGTCAATGATAGAGTTTGTAGAAATTCTAAAATAAATAATGATAAGAAAATAATTTAGGAAGATTACCTAATTTATGAGGCATAAAAAGATTGAAAAACCAGAAAATAAAATAAAAAGGAAAAGAGTGAAAAAATTAAAAAATAAAATAAAGGAGTATAAGAGAATTAAACAATCTTCAGATCGAAATTGATGACCTTATAATAAAAAAGATAGAAATAAGAATAAATATAAACAAGTTAGAATTAAATCTGAGAAATTTATAAATGTTTGGAAAATCATATTACAATTAAAACTGTTGAAGGATAGTTAGAGAAAGTGTAAAAGAAGAATTATAAATATACATCAAGGACTAGTAATAAATAATCATTTAACAAATATGAGAGAAATTACAGAATGGTTAATACTCTAGATTATGAAGCTGAAAATTATTTAAATAAAGCACCACTAATTGAATTCATACAAATTATAAACTTATTCGAAGCAAAATATAAAAAGTTAATAAAAATTTCAAAAGAAGAATTAAAAGAAGGGTCGAAATTGAAAAAATTGGTATCAAAGCCAAGTTAACAATTAAGGGTAACACTTTCTCTTTAAGCAACACTTTTAATAATACGCTTTTAAATCAATAACAGCCACAAAATAAAAAACGTCTTTATAAAAAGATGAAATTGGCATTTTTACTGTAGCATCCCTTATTTGTTTTGGATGGATTCTGGTATAACTATAAGCGAATCATGCACTTCATTCGACAATAGATTCGTATATAAGCATAAAATAAAAACCCAAAAAAAATTATAAACAAAAATTTAGGTAGGTTCAGATAATCAATTATCCCAACAAAGTTAGAATATGTCTTCTATCTATTTAAATACTAAAAAATATTTACAAATTACACACTAAAATAGTTTTTACATAGTTGAACAGCAGTCGGGGAGCTTGAAAAATTTGTTTGGAAGGGCCAAATATTTTAATAAAATATTATATAATAGTATTTATATTAAAATAAAATTAATAAATACAATTATTTTATTTTTAAATTTATTATTAATATGTAGGATTATATATGATTAAAATTAATAAAAAATAATTTTGATTTTGATTAATAAATTTTTTGTTTAGATTAATAAGCCAATTTGATTTTAAATAAAAAATCAATTATAAAAAAATCAGTTTTTACATGAAAAAAATTAATTTTTGCATATAAAAATCTATTTTTATTTAAAAAATTAATTTTTTAACTAAAAATTAATTTTTCTTTTTAAAAATTGATTTTTTTATTTAAATTATATACAATTAATTTTACTTTTGATAATATTTATTTCTCAAAAATTTTAAGATTAATTATTTTAATTACAAATTAAATAATATAATATAACAAAATAAAATCTTAAATTTTTAATAAAATAAAAATATCAAAATTTATTAATATAAACATTGTTATACTATAATGGCATTAAATTTGTAAAGTTGATTTAAAAATAAAATAATAATTTTTTATTAATAACTAATATTATTATTAGTTATATTATAATTTTTATTATTTTAAAAATAAAATAATGCATGAAATTATATGAGTAGCTAAATATAATTCAGTGTTAATTCTATAATGATATTTAATTTGTAACATTGATTTAAAGATATGTCACTTGTTGTTGATTTAAATATATGTTATTTGTTATGTCAAATAGGATAGGATAAAAAATTTGAAAGAATGATAAAGATGGACATAAAATTCAAATACATAAATTGAAAGTATATCAATTTAATCAAACAAACTAATTTTATTTTTTTTAGAGTAAAATTACTAATATTTTTACAA
Organism: Arachis stenosperma; assembly: GCF_014773155.1. NCBI lineage: Eukaryota > Viridiplantae > Streptophyta > Magnoliopsida > Fabales > Fabaceae > Arachis > Arachis stenosperma. Next base: position 89,630,292 of record NC_080383.1, on the reverse strand, counting down.
AAATTTTGGAGAGGCCATAGTCCCTTGCCCTAACAAAACTCTGCCAATGTTGGACAGTAAGAATCAAACTCAAACTTTTATAAAATTTGAATATTGTTTGTTTGATTAATTTTCAATGTTGTATAGCTCATCCAACCTTAATTGAATTCAGCTTTTTTTTTTCGGGATGAGATATATGCGAATTATAGATATCAGCTTTTAAATCTTTGGATAAATTATCAAAATACACTTGAATTATTTGTGTGCTGATAAAATATTTTTGAATTTTATTATCGATAAAATATTTTTAAATAATTTAAAAATATATTAAAAATATCTAGTTGTAATTAGGGGATTTGTTCTATTAACAAAAAAATATGATTTGTTAATATCAAAACTTTATTTACCACATAAAAAAAATTATTTGCCACATCACTTATTTCTGCTAATAAAAAATTTCTTAGTTTATAAATGTATATTTTTGTCACGCTTTTAAATAATTTAAAAATATTTTTATTGATAATAAAATTTAAGAATATTTTTATCAACAACAAAATATTTTAAATATAATTTTTGGTGATTTACCCTTAATTTTTTCTCAATTATACTTAAGTAAAATTTTCAAAATACTTTTCTTGTTCTGAGGATGCAGTTACCGTTACATAAATGATTTATTGCCAGAAATAAATAAATATAAAAGACAATTTATGATTTATTAATTACCGACTTATACGTCATATGTAACCGTTTTATAACAGGCGCATCAAATATATTTGTTATCACCATAACAAAAATTATTTTTAGTGATAATAATATGATAACTACTAACATATTTTATTTAACTTAATTTTTATAGTAATTATATATTTATCATTATTATTATATGTTACAATAACAATTATATATTTTTTATGGACATTAAAATTATTTTTAGTAGTAATTATATAATTGTCAATAAATATATTAATATTTATTTTTATTGTTGTTAAAAAAATAAATAATAATTAAAAATGATATTTTTAGTATTGTACCAATTATGTGGATTGTCTTTGAACAAATTAAAATACAATAAACATTATATTCAAATTCAATTATCTTAAGTGTATATTAAAATTAGTTATTAAAATTAATTACTGAGTGTAAAATATATATTTAAATATAAAATATATATAAAAAATAAATAAAATTATATATATATTTTTATATATAAATATATAGTGTGCAAATAATATTTTTATTCCGATTAAATAAAATATGCTCTTTATATAGATGGTGAAAGACAATGACAATAGAAAAATATATTATCACATTATTACAAAAACCACCTCTGGCAGAACTGAAATAGCATATAGTCTCTATTATGCATTTAATAGGTAAGAAATGTGTTACATCATGATTTTTATCACTAAAATTTTTGACAAAAATTCCTCAGTCGGTCAGTCCCTAATATATATATAACCAAAAGATAGCACTTTCTATTTGACTTTGTGATGTTGATGAAAACCACTATTCCTAACATAGAAGGAATGTCTAATCCCAATTAATAGTATTTGACTACATATGTTATCATTAATGTTAATATTATTATATTATTCTATTATGATTTTCCTACATTCCACAACACATGTCACGACAACTTGTGTGCCTATATAAATACCGAACTATCAATGCTCATAGCCTAATAATCACACACACAAATACACCACTTTTGAGCTCATTCTTTATTTCTCATGGCAATAATAAGCTGGAGAGTTTTGTGCTTTCTTCTTCTCTTCACATCAATTTTGATCAACCACGAGGCTCGGCCAGTTCCTTCGCCGCAGCCGCCGCTGCCGACCAGCCTAGGACACCGTGTCTTTGTAGAAAATGCGAAACAAATGTTGAAGGAAATCATAAGGAGGAAGCAGTTGCTGGGAACCCAATACAAAATCAATAGACTTAGCCCAGGTGGTCCTAATCCTCATCATCATCGTTGATTAATAGTAGTAATATAATTAACAGGTGAAGATTCGTATGCAGTTATTTTCATATAATTAAAAATTATTAGATAATTTAATATGTTTGACTAAATTATTATCTAACCATTTTTAACCATCAATAGATAACTGCACGCATGTGAGTTTCTACCATATTAATAATTCGCATTCTATCTTTAGAGTTATAGGGGATCATTATTGTTCCTCAAAAATAATCATCCGAATTCTTTGTGATTATTGTTGATACATTTGTGTATCATTGAGATTATGATGCTTAGAAAAAATCAAGAAATTAAAGGGGACAGTGTTGAGTGTCGTCCTATAAGAATTAAGCAGCTGCATTTGGAGCATAGTGGTAAGATTGGTCACATTTGTATAAACTTTATATATATATATATATATATATATTTTTTTTTTACTATTGAAAGAAGAGAGAGACGGGTGTTGTATTTTAGAAATAGATTACTTTTTTTTTTCATTTGATGTTTATTATGTATTAAACCTTATCTATGTTGTTATTTATTATTGAAGCTTCTTTTTCTATCATATCCTTTTTTCTTAAAAACAATCTTCTTTTGTAGTTAGCTAGTCACTCTCATCAGCTCTCAAGTTTGAATAAAAGAAGAAAGTTGCGTTAAATTGTTGACTATAAACACGTAAAACTTTGTTAAATCTTTATATATGGCGAAAATAAAGCTTAATTAATTAGATATTATTATTTGTTATGTACTTACAAGTGTAAATATTAAGATAAAATAAATCAACATAGTATTATAACAATAATAATGGTATTTAGATTAATTTTTAGTAACGCACGTTAAATAAAGAAATAAATAAAAATAACTATCCGATATAAAACATGTCACGTGCTAATATAATAAGCATCTTGTTAGTTTAAGAGGAGTTTCTGGATCCCAATGAGTGCTTCTCAACTTTGAGCAATTTTCAGAAAAAGGGGGATAGTTCACTGTTCTGAACCTTCTCTTCAGTCTTAACCATTTTGCGCATTCAAATCAGGCTTCTACGCACATGTTCAAAGCACTACTGAATTAAATCAGACTTTGCATTCCTCATCACATGCAACGAAAGATTCAACAGTGTTTTGGGGTCAACTTTGAAAGTACAAATTCATATATTTTTTGGAATCATTTTGGGTCACGGTAAGCATTAAAAAATAATGATAAATTTTAATATACTTATAATTTAATTAAGAGTAACAATAGAAATCGGTTTTCGAGATTTTTAAGACAAGAACTCTAGTCTTTTAACTTTTTAAATACATAAAAAATTCCACTAAATTTAATTCCGACAGACAAATCAGTATCTGGCCTTATTTTTCCGTTAATGACAAACGAAAAATACTGACTTGAAAGATGGACAAGCACATGTGATATTTAATTGTTCACATGTACAAACAGGACAAACAGTGCTAGAAAACTAGTTATTATAGACGGATATTTCTGACAGATTTTATCCCACGAAAATACAGACAGAATTTGAGAGGGATTTTTTGTCAGAAAACAAAAAAATAAATTAGCATAAATTACAGACGAAAAAGAAAATCCGTCGATAATTTTGTCGGAAAAATTAATTTTTTTTCGTGGAAAATGATTACAGACGAAAAATCCATCTGTAATTAAATGGACAAAAAGCGCTGCATTTTATTAAATTATTACCGACAGAAAATCTGTCTGTAATTTAAATTTTCCGTGGAAAAATATTGATGTAAACCTAACTTAACCCTAGTGTCTCAAGCTTCATTCACAATTCACACACGTTCATTCACACTTCACACACGAGCTTCTTCCTCACGAGCTGCTTCTTCTCTGGTCGCACGAGCTTCTTCCGCCGTTGCCGTTGTTCGTATCGCACGATCTCTCTATCATCCCTTACGTCGCACGAGCTCCTTCCACCGCTGCTCTCGCCACGTCTGCCCCCTTTATCGCTATCGTTGCTATTATTAGCATTGATTGAATCTCAATAACAAATGGTGAAATTCAACTTGATGCTAGCTGCAGTATTGATTTCTAGTTTGCTTTTTAATAATAATGCATTCTTGTTTGATGATTGATGAGAATATTAAATTCAATTTTGTCTAAATATTTAGTTTCAGATTGTTGAGAATAAATCTGCTCTTAAAGAGTGTATTTTGTTATATCAAATTTCATGTTTTTTCCTTACTGAATGTGCGTTCCATAATTAGTATTTATTATATACCGCAACTCTAACTCTCTCTCTCTCTCTCTCTCTTTTTCTCTCTCTCATTGCATAGTAGTTGATTGTTAAAAGACTAATTTGTGTGTTCGTTTAGAGCTTTTTGGTCCAATCCTTTCAACTTTTTGCTTGGAGTTTAAGTTAGTGCAATTCTTGTGTTGTAAACTTCATTGATTTCTAGGGTATTGTATGATAAATAAAATATTACTTATGTTGTGTTGTTGCTTGTATTACATTGAGTGTTGTACGATAAATGAAATATTGCTTCTATCCGGGGATCATATTGAAAAATAAGGTTTTGAGGATTAAGGATAAGTCTACTGATCAGGTTCAAACATCCCTTTGAACATCAGTTTTTGTTCCTAATTGTGATTCATTAAATCTTCGTCTCCCTGAATATGAATGTAACTAATTTTATTTTTTTCCTCATACTCTAGCCTACTTTTGTGAGGTTTTGAAGTCTATTGGAGAGTCATGAATAATGAATAGTGACTCCACTAACAACATCAATTGTGTGTTTCCTTCTTGCAAGGATAGGAGCAATATGCTGCAACTTGGTATGTGATTGATAGATTCTGTGAGGGGATTGAAAAACTTGAATTTTGGCAGAATTTGAATGGAGTACTTGTTTTAAATGTTTTTTCAGGGAAAACTTTGTTGTCCACACTTGATTGCATGATCAAGATTGCAAATGACAAATTTGATATCATGACATTCGAAAAATCTACACCTACATATGGCTCCCCTTCCTTTCATGGTAGTAGCTTCTTGGGCAGCTCTTCTCCGGACACGTCTAGAAGTGTTCTTTCAGAACCCATGAAATACACTACCAAAACCAGAGAGAATAATCCAAGATCTTCTGGTACCTCACTGCTTAGGACTCTCAGAATTTAGTCTTTGGAAAAGCTGAATCAAATTTATTTGAAGCGCTTGTCTTTCCATATGTCACCACCGTCCACAAGGCAACTCAAAACAAGAAGATTAATGAGGAACCATACAGAGAAATGGAAGTGGATCACAAAGATGTAAAAGCTGAAAAGGATGACACACCAGACTTATAACCGATAGTTTTAGTATGGTTGAACAATATACTGGGAATTATAGTTGATGATCAATACACTTTGTTTATGTTTTGAATTATATTGACTTGCTTGTTTATAGTAATTTTCTTTTAGTTTGATAATACGATGAATTTATTTATTTTTTGAAATATTATAAATATTCGAATGCAAATTAGATAAAAATTTGTATTAAATTTATATTTATTTTGTATGAAAACAAGTTTATTTTGCAATGGAAAAATCTAAAAAAATCTATTTTATCTTACTGATGGATTTACAGACAGATTTTCTGTCTGTATTCAGAGTTTGAGATGATTTTCCAAGGTTCCAATTACCGATGAAAAATCCGTCGAAAAGTTTGACATTTCAGGGAAATGGATGGGAGAATTTTGCCGAGGAAAAATCTGTCGGTAACTGGTAAAAATCCTTCAGAAAAAAATCCGTCGGTAACCAAAAATTCGTTTGTAATAAAGACTAAATCTGTTTGTAAATCTTTCTGTATTAATTTATTTTCTAGTTGTGAAATTAGTCCCCGGGGTTAGGACTTTAAAACTGTATCGTTCTTTCTCCATTTTTTTCCCAGCCACCATTCTCACTTTTGCGGCTCTCCCTTGAACATCTAGTTGTCTGTTCCGCTATTTTTTTCCTTCCTGAGTTTGAAGCCGCAATTTGAATTCTAGTTTACCGAGCTCGACTGTTACAATCGTCATCGCCTTCTCATCACCTTCCTCTTCACGTCATGCTCGCCTCCAAACATGCCTTCCAGTTCCAACCGTTGCTGTTGGGTTCACGTCATCTAGCCACCTGAATAGAAAGAACATAACAGAAGATTTTTCGAAGGTGACTTCCCATCTTTCTCCCCTTCCAACCATCGCCATCAAAGCCTTCTTTCTCATGCGAGCCTAACTTCTCGTTCCCTTCCTTCTTTCAGTTTCTCATAATGATTTTCAATTGAATTTTTATTTCATTATTAGTTCTTAATGGGTGGTGATTGCTGTGTTTCAAATTGGTTTTTTATTTCTCACATTGTTAATTAGTGGTGGCTGTTGTGTTAGTGCTTTAGTTCATTAGTTGTTTTTTCTATAGTTCTATTCAAGTGACCTTGTGATTTGAAGGGGCTTGAGTCTGATAGTTTTAAAAGAAGATATTTGATTATTAGAAATGCGGAATCAATGAATGATTCAATGAAGGATGTTATTATCTTGTTGAGAATAAAAAAAGAAGCCTAATAATTTGAGATAAATTCAAAACGACACAATCTTAAAGATCTAAATCCAGGGACTAATTTGTCCTGTCGAGTTGTCCATGTATGTTTATTTATGCTTCTAGATCAGTATTTTTCGTTTGTTATTGATGAAAAATTAAGGATGGGTACTGATTTGTTTGTCGGAGTTAAATTTAGAAGAATTTTGTGTATTTAAAAAGTTAGGAGACTAAAATGTTCGATATTAAATATTTCGAAAACTGATTTAAGTAATTACTCTTTAACTAATAAATTTATAACTTTTTTTTTGTTTCTGCATGGATATAATTATTACTAAATTGTCCTTAAATTTCTTAAAAATTTAACTGTTAAAACTACATTTAATATAAACTAAAAAAATTTTAGAATAAAATTAAAACAAATTAAAATTTAAATATATTTTAAAATTTTTTTAAAAATTTCAGAAAAAATACTTTATCCAAATTATATATCTTAAATAAGTTTTTGCTATTATAAAATACTTTTTTAGTAATAGTCTTTCTCTATTTAATTACCACCGATAAAAAAATTTTAAAAATAAATTTATTAATAGTTGGTAGGAATTTGAAATCTCTGTAAATTACAAATAAAATTCTCATAAAACTAATTTTTGTTACTATTTAATTAATTTTTTAATAAAAAAATTTGTATTATTCGAAAATAAAATAATTGAGAACCGAAGTGTCTCCTTTTAGAAAAAAACGCAACCAAATTAAATCTTTACTCTATTAAAAAGTAAAATAAGTAAGTGTGGCACCAAATGATCATCAGTCATAAGAAAGATTCCTACTATATTGCCCGAAAAAAAAATGCTTGCTTCGATAAAATCTACTTATGAGAAGAAAATATATATTTTTTTAAAGAAAACTTATCCAAACGGGTTTTTTAAAAATAATTTTTAATCAAAAGAAGTCCCTTTATTTTTGTGAAAAAACGAGAAAAAGGTACCCAAAGCAAACCCCTGTTTCTTTTAGTAGTTTTATTACGAATGCCACTTTGAAATGGAAACTTAAAGAAGCGAGAAAATTATATAACTTGATGAGTAAAGTATAGAGTTTATACATATATAACCAACAATACTAAGTCTACAAAAAAAATATTAAATGAGTTATCAATACAATATATATTTATATACAATATATGATATATTATAAGTGAACTAGTAATTAATTTTTATCATACATACAGAATTAGGATTTTTTATTTAAATAAATAAAATAAATATAATAATTACTAAAATAAATAATTTAAAAAATATTTACCGACTTAAATGCCTTAATCTTATCTCGTTTATACTGTAAACAAGATAACACGTCAGCTGCACCGCGGCTATCTCGTTTACACTATAAAGGAGATATATCCTTTATCTCATTTACACTGTAAACGAGATAAGGCATGACCGTGCCTATAAGTATAAGTCGTTTACAACATGTGTCTGGGTCCCATTTTGACTTAGTCAATCTCTTTCTCCCCCTCTTTTAACCCTTTCCTACCATATTTGAGACTGATACGGTGATGGCACGCCAGGCGGGGAACGACAGAGACATCAACAGACTGAACGAGACGTCGCATTATGCCAGGACGACCGACTTCGAGGTTAGTTGTGTTCTGTTTCGTTAATCTAAGTATGTGGACATTGTTAGGGTAGTCCCGTATAGTAACAAGCACTCAGTAAAATGCTTTAGGGATTGGTCTGTAGGATGAATTTAGAACTGTATTTACTTGTATAAGATTGTTATGACTTAATTAGGATTTGCTTACTGGCATATGTAATTTAGAGACATGTGTAGACTAGAAACATGGAAATATGTACTTAAGTAAAAGTAGTTCTATGTTCTTAAGTAGACTACAAAAATTTATGATTATCTCTTTATAAGTTGAAATTTTTTTTCTTATTCCGCAGAGGCCTTGCCTTCTACTACTCCGGCGAGTCATCCATACCTTTCCTCCACCGGACGCCATCGTCCCGTATTTGGCTGAGGCCGGATTCGGCGACACGGTGCCTTTCAGGGACTTCACTTTTGACAATTCCCTGATTTCGACACTCGTGGAGCGATGGCGTCCGGAGACGCACACGTTTCATCTCCCGTGGGGTGAGGTCACTATCATCCTGTAGGACTTAGCGTACCACCTAGCCCTAAGCGCACACGGAAACCCCGTCCGGGGGTGCCATCGTGACTTCAGTAGGTGGTACCACCGGAGACGTGGGCCATGGTGGAGCAGCTGCTTGGTGCCAGGCCTCCAATGGTGGCACAGCAGGCTGCGCAGAGGAAGGAGTCCTTCACGCTGAAACTGGTGTGGTTGCGTGATCGAGTCCGCCAGATGCCCCCGACCGACGACCCGGAGACCCTCCGACAATACGCCAGGTGCTATTTATGTTACTGATCGGAGGGTATCTATTGACAGACAAGTCTAACAACCTAGTGCACATACGTTGTCTACCGGTTTTCCGAGACTTCGCGGAGTGTAAGGCGTTATCCTGAGACTCGACTGTGCGGTCTGGACGTACCAATCACTCTGTTTGGCGACACAGCGAGGCGTCACGAACATCGCCGGTTGCACTCCGCTTTTGATGAGCTAGATTTATCAGAGATTTCCTCAGTGGTGTCCACCAGATAGATGAATCTACCAGTATCCGCTAGCTGCAAGGTAACCAAATATTATTTTTGTATTTGCATTAAATATTATTGTCAATTCATATGGCTTATTACTTGATGAATCGTATATATCTCCATTACTATAAGGTTGGTTGGATTGCAGCAGCAGAGTAGGGATCAGCATCAGGCTAGAGTCCTGCATTTGAGGGTTTCGATCGACCGGTTACAGTTCGATGAGGTTAGTCATGAAATAAAATATATTGTGATTTTAAATACTTGTTCTGTTGTATTACAGTTAGATAGATAGCATATGGTTACTGATGTCGGACATATTTTTTATTCAGTTTGCATGGAGAGTCTACAATGACCCTGCGATGCAGGCCCTGTGCCCGCACTGGTTCCGTGAGAATGAGGAGTGGGGTACCTGGTTGTCAGCCGTCCCCCTGGTCTACTTCAACATTGTCCGATTTCACCACATTGATCGGGTGAAACGGCAATTCAATGGAGAGCAGCAGGTGCCAGGCACTCCAGTGAATCTTGACAGGCATGAATCGTGGATAATTTCTTCAAAGTTATATGACTGTAGTTGTTTGTTATTTTGATAATGATACTAGTTTATTTACTTATTGTGTTGAACAATAGGTATCTCACCACCACTGGCCGTGGTGAGGATGTCTCGTGGCCAGAGTGACTCCAGCAGTGGTATGATGGTTGGACCCAGAGGTTCGACCCCAGTCGCAGGATCACCGTGCATCATACATTTGACATCAGGCCTTCTAGAGAGTACTATGATTGGTGGCGTGGGGGTTGCTGTGTGCGGCTTCTATCGGGGCAGGAGGTTTTGGAGGACCCGAGGCTGGTAGAGTTTCCCCCCGACGTCCAGCCCACTGCCAGCCAGCCGAGAGACGATCTCACCCTCCTGAGGGCGTGCTGGATCGGAAGAGACGTGCGAGGGAGGGGAGAAAGGACACTCGACGACCTGCTAGGAGGGAGAGGGGCCATAGAGAGCGTCGACCAGGTGATTCGGTCAGGAGGGCTAGGGCTAGGCCTCGACGGGCTAGGGGTGATGCAGAGTCTGAGGAGGAGGCGGAGTACGACCACCAGGAGGATGACGGTGACATCCCATATCACAGTATGGCTTCACCTACGGGACCGACTCCTCCGCCTCCTCCCCTTCCCCCGTGGCACGGAGCGTGGCATTCATCTGGTTCCAGTGGGCAGCAGTCTCGGCCAGCTTGGGATATATCACCACCAGGTTGGTATGAGGGAGGTGTCCATTGTAGAACGGTTTGACACGTAGGTCACAAATGGTACCAGGAAAAAAACTCTACAATGCCTAAAGCAGCTTCGGCACCTTATTTTACGACTATTTCCAATCCCCGTATATCTGTGTAGTTGCCTTCTACTTGGCCATCCACACCTTTCTGTATGATGGTTTGAAGTGATAGCTTGCTTGGACCGCACCTTGTAAAACTAGAATGCTTACAGAAGGTTGGATTGAATCAAAGGCAAGATGACTCTGCAGATCAGACTGTTGGCTAACTGACGATGGTCTTGAGATATGGTGGGTGCTAGACAACTGTTCACTCCACCAACCCTCTGAACCTCCCTGAACATAACAAAACAATATTGCTTTAGCCATGTGGTACACCTACTTCATATATCGTACAGAAGTACTGAAAAGCGCAACTAAATTTAAGCTTACCAGTATCCGAGGTTCTGCCGATGGGCCACACAAAGGCTCCATTGACATCCATTCTCAGCTTGACGGCACTGCACATGGTACTTTAACCGGTCCGATTCGATCACTCGATACTCCACACTCCTGCAAATACTGTAGTTCTTCACACCCTGAAGCACTGCCTCTTGGCTTCTAAACTTGTGGTTGACCCAAAACTCTACACCGCCGTCTAGGTTGTAATCCTCTTCACCCGTGTCAAGAAACAGAATTCTCTCATGCATGGCGTCCAGATCCAGAATGCGATAGTGACTTGGCACTGTCGATAGCGGTGGAATTGGGTGAGGTGGAGGCAAGACATGGTGCACCATAGTCTGGACAGGTGTCTCCGAAACACGCTCATCCTTATCCCCACCATCGGACGAGTCATTGTCCGCACGGTCCGCCACATAATCCTCGTCCGAATCCTCCTCGCCCTCCTCTGCCTCGTCCACTAGAATGGCTACATGAATGGGCGGTGGTGCGAGAAGTCGGTCGTCCTGTATATAGGTCGAGCATACGGAACTCCCACCACCACTGTGTCTTACCACCTCTGTGAAAAACTCCATTACCTGCTCCACCATGATCCTCCCATGAATGTCGAACATCAGTCGCACATGCTCGTCCCCTTCAAGTCGGAATAGTCAAAACTGGAAGACTCCGTTACCCATAGGTGCCAGCAACCTATACGCCACCCTTCCGATTTTCCTCGCTTGTGTTCCACCGAGCTTGTTCAATATCAAACTCTTCAAATCCGACAACGTTTCCACACGTTGAGTGCGAAACAATATCGGATCCTCACACTGAAATGCACCCCGTTGTCGTCATTTCTCTTACGACAATTCGGATAAACAAGCACAACTATCTATAGACTATTATTGGCCATTAATGCCTGGTATTCGTGAGAAATATGAGATACAAAAAGGATAGAAAAAGTTTGTGAGAAATACCAAGTGTTAGACATCCTTTTATAGCTGCTGTGATTGCCTTCTATATATATTTTGTTTACAATGTAAACGAGATAAACATTTCATGTATCTCGTTTACAGTGTAAACAAAATACACGTCTATCTCGTTTACACTATATATATATATATATATATATATATATATATATATATATATATATATATATATATATCGTTTACAGTATAAACGAGATACATAAATTGTCATCTCGTTTACACTGTAAACGAGATATGACTTAAAAATACAAAACGGTAAATATTTTTTAAATTATTTATTTCAGTAATTATTATATTTATTTTATTTATTTAAATAAAAAATCCTATAAAATTATATACATATATATATATATATATATATATATATTCAATACTTTATTTTTATACCAGAATTTAGTATTTATAATTTATGATTTTAAAATTTAATATATTAATTAAAAATAATAAATTTTATAGGTAATATAATATTATTCTATTTAAATCTTTTGTTGCTCTTTCTTGTTCTTATTTTTTAACCAAAAACAAAAAATCAACTGTCTTATTTGATATCAATTCTATTTTTTTTTCTCTTCTAATCAAGTGAAACCCACTATCAGATGGTATAAAATTTAAAACGAGAAAAAATGAGAATGGTTAGGAATCAGTAAATTTTATAATTTATAAATATTAATTAGTTATTATTGATAATTTTAACGGTGTGAGATTTTATATAATAATATTAGATTACTCAATTTTTTTATAATTAAATGTTAATTAGATTTTAATAAAAGTATTGAAAACTAGACTTTCTCAAACTTAATTATAACTTAAACAAGTAGCCAGTAACTTGGATTAGTAAGTGCCTGGTAGGGCCCTAAAGGATCCTGTTATCAACCGATTAAGATTGGGAACTAAAAGAATTAGATTGAAATTGACATTTTGTTTGTTAATCAATAATAAAGTATGTTTCACTACGTTTACATAGGTGGTATATATTCTGGATATTATTCAATATATCTAGTCAATTGTCATCATTAATTCTTCCGAAAGTCAACATGCCTTTTCCCTTTTCATTTTAGATGCGGTTAATTGATTGGGTTAGTATATTCTACCCATAGAATTAAGGACTAATACATATAATTATCAAACCGCTAATTAATCTGAATGCTAAAAGTTATATACTAGGATTATTAGTATATATTTTTGTTATATTTTTGGAGTTATTTCAATTCTCTTTCACACATGATTTATACATAATCACTAATTTGTTTAAAGTAATACGATAAAAATCGGCCAACTTTAATCATGTTAATATGAATAATTTATAAGAAAATGATATTGTCATTCTTATTTTTAATAAAACTTTGTATGAATTTATAAAAAAAAATGAGGTTAGCTTAGGGGCTAATCTTTTTGTTATAGAAGTATAAGTGGTGATATATTTTAATATTGTAATTTTTGGTGTTTTTTAAAACGGTGAAAAATACACAAATTGAAAGGTCCGATTTCTGTACTTTAAATTTTTTAATTTTTTTAACACAAATCGGACGATCCGATTTGTGTACCTCTAATATATCAGCCGGTCCGATTTCTACTTCTCTAGTTAAATGATTTCACATTTAAGTATAACACTCCAGCAATTCACATTTTAAAAAAAATACCACTACCACTCCAATATTAAAAATAAAAAATTCTAGCTTAGAACGAGATCATAAAAGCAAAATAAAAGACACTAAATTTAAAGAAAAAACTCTCAAAACTTGAAAAAGTAAGAATTCAGTTAAAAAAAGACTTCCAGTGATGATGAAATGGTAGTAGCATATTTCAGAAAGGAATTTACTGAAATTGAGAAAACTGATGAGATACCTATCAGAATATGATCAAGAGATCGAGAGAGAAAAAAAAAACATCATTTTCGTTTATAAAATTAAACTTAATACACATTCTTCCTATCTTCCTTTACAAATTGATGACATTTGAAGCTGGCACTTGATGCACAGACCTTAGAATAAAAACATTTGCATAAGCTGAAGAAGGATAAGATTAAGAAATAGTGGGGTAGTGACAATTTCATGTTTAGGGATTACAAAATTGAAGGGTGAGTGGCACATACATACATTTGTGGGTCGGTTATGAGAGGAAACTTTCTCTTGTCAAATGATGACCACTTTCTTTCGGTCACATACATAGCCACATAGGAAAAGATATATGCATACTTAACACTTTCTATGCAAATCCAACAACCATCAAAGTTTTCAAATTCTTATATATATCCATCATTGCTTGTTTGTGAGAAAGAATAAAGAAAATATTTTATATTCCATGGCGGCTTATAACTTATTAAGTAAAAACAACGAGGCCAATTCTACCAAATAAAGTTCATTTTCTTTAAGAAAGCCATCACCTGCTTCAGGATATCTTTGTTGGTTATGGCTACCCACATTGCCTTCTTTTCTTCTTGTTTGTTTTTTTGCAAAGATAATGTTTTCAAAGTTTTTTTTCGAGTAAACACCCAATCCGGTCTTTGTCTATTTTTATGATGGACAAAGTAATTCCTGTTCAAAAAAAAAAGGAATATTTTGACTCTCAATCTTTTTATTTTGGGACAATATAATCCATCTCTTAAAAATATTATTTAAATAATTATAAAAATTAGTTTTGTGGGAGTTTTATTTGTATTTTGTGAGGGTTTTAAACCTCCACAAACTATTAATAAATTTGTTTTTGAAAAATTCTTTCACCAATAGTGATTAAGTGAAGAAAAATTATCAATGAAAATGATGTCACAAAAAAATAGTAATTGTAATACAAATACTTTTTAAAAGAATAAAATATCATCGAATAAGAAATGAAAAAAGAAAACTTTAATATTGATAATATTGGTATTAGTGATGATGACTGTAGAGGAGATAATGATAATGATAAATCAATAAAAATAATCGAAATAGGAGCCATAATAATGAGGAAGAAGAAGGTAGTAGTAGTAGTGGTAATAATTAGCTATATTATTGAAAATAATTTTGTGAAGGTTTAAAACCCCCACAAAATACAAATAAAACCCCCCACAAAATTAATTTTTATTATTATTTAAATAATTTTTTTAATAGAGGGATCATATTGTCCCAAAATAAAAAGATTGAGAGTCGAAGTATCACTTCTTTTTTTACAGAAATCGTTTTATCCTTCGTGAAAATAGATAAGGAATAGGGCTATATCTAGACAAACAAAAAAACTATGCTAGCAAGTGCTGGGGAGAAAAAAAAACCATCTCAAATCATCATCAAACAAAGAAATAATCTCATCTCATTAAGGTAGTGTTTGGTAGAGAGACAGAGATTGAAAGACTGAGACTGAGAGATAGAGACTAAAAAACAGAGACCGAAATAAATTTTAGTATTCTGTTTGGTGCAAAGTAAGAGACAGAAATTGAAACAAGAATAAAACTCTAATTTAATTTGTACAAAGGATAAAATTAAAATTAATTAATTGAAATGAAAATATTTTAGGTATAAAATGTTATTAAAATTTCAGTCTCTATATCTAAAAATTTTAGTCCATGTGTTCCTACTTTTTGGAAGTACTGAAATACTGAAATTTTAGAGACAGAAATTTTAGTACCAATTTCTGAGCCAACAAACATGATACTGTGTTTTAGTCTTTCAATCTTTATTCCAATATCTCAAAACAAACACTACCTAAGAGTATTAAAATAGACATGTAGCCGTTGTTTATAAGATCATCAACTGTATCTTGTTATCTTTTCGATAAACCTGCAATATTTGAACTTTTCAATCACAAATTAATTAGAAAAACTTAATTTTTAGAATAAGAATTGCATATGAGTAAAGATGACTCGTTGAAAGTGAACGAAAGATGCTGCAATCTAATAATATTTTTAAAATTATATATAATTTTGATGTATTAATAATATATATATTTCATTATTGTATGATAATGTGTCATTCGGATTTATTAATAACATTTTCAAATATTAAAATACAAGTAATTATTTTACTAATTTCAATACAATTAGAAGTAGAAAATGGAAAACTTTTTGAGTATAGAATTTAAACAGTATATTAGATAATAACGGTAGTGGTTGTTAGATAAAAATAAAGGATTACCTGCCATTTTCCTTGCCAATTTAGTATTCGAAAGATTTATAAAACGATCATTAAAAAATGTTATTAATAAAATTATTTTTAAATAATTTAAAAATATGACAAAAAAAATTAATAATTATTATAATTTTTATAAATAATAAAAAAATTTTATATTTAGCAAATAACTTATCTATTAGATTTAAATTAGTGGCCACATTTAAATAAATCTTTAAAAGATGCAAAAAAAAATTCAAAACAAAATCTGATATTTAAATTTTTTTTGTTATTTATCAAAAAAAATTTTTTATTTACAATAAAAAGATTTTTAAAAAATTCACTTTACAAAAAACTACCAAATTTTAAAAATAAAAAGATTTATTTTTTTTAAAAATGTGTCAGTAATGCAAATTTTTGAATACCATTTTAATAATCTACTTAATATACTAAAATTGGGTTTTTTTTACTAATGAAAGTGAGATGTCAATTTCTCATAAATTCATTTTTCTCCAAAATGAAAGCACTATTCTCTCTTTTAAATTTATTTAAAAAAAATATATTTATTATAATTATATTACAATTATATTATAATTAGCATTTAATGAATAATGCATGATTATACTAATTTAGAAAAATATATTTATTATAATTATATAAAATCAATATTTAATGCATTATCAATTAAATAAAAGTGAGGTGTCAATTCCTCATGAATTCATTTTTTCTCCAAAATAAAAGCACTATTCTCTCTTCTAAATTTATTTTAGAAAAATATCTTTATTATAATTATATTATAATATTTCAATTATATTACTATTAACATTTAATGAATAATTCATGATTATACTAATTTAAAAAAATATCTTTATTACAATTATATAAAATCAATATTTAATACATTATTAAACTAATTATCAATCGAGAATATTTTTAAAAATTTTAATTATATTGATGTAATTCTAATTCTCATTTATTATACAATAATTTTATTAGTGGCAAGTTGTAATGTTAATGGTGACCCATTTATATTGATATCAATTGATAATAATAATAATAATAGATATCAATAATTAAATACTAAAATATCTACCAAACATTGTTTACCTAGCTTCAATTAGTTAACAAATTTAATTTTAGTTGCTATATTTTATTTTTTACATAATTATATTAATTGTCAATAAATTTTTTATAATTATAAATCAAATCAGTATTTAATATATAATTATGTTAATTGTCAATAATTTTAATTTTCACTCATTGTAATATAATTTTAAATTAATCGTAATTTCTGATAAGTTAATATTGATATCTACCTTAAAAAAATAAAATAAAAATCTATTATTCTAATCATGATAAAAAAAAGTATATGATATGATAATAGCTTATTCAATCACGGCAAATATATGATGTATAATGTAAATAATAAAAAATTAACTTAATAATAACTAATTTATATAATTATTTTTGTTCTAATAAAGGCTATATATAGTGTTTTTGTGTGGTTTATGATCCTAGATCTGAGAGTCAACTTATTTTTTTTAATTTATTATTCTTCCTTGACTACTTCATAGAATAAGAATGTATTTTTCATTTTTATCGAAGTTGATCCTTTTAAGGTACAATTTATAATTTTTTATAGTATTTATATCATTCTATTATATTATTCTTTTGATAATATAATGATTGTTCTTACTCCAACTTATTCTTTTCGTCTGATGTTCCAGTGTAATTGTCTTTTGTCGCAATCGTTTACAATGCACCACGTTCATCCAATACCATCATAAGTTGTATTCACTTATTTGGGTTCTAATTACATGGATGTAAGCATCTAATGAAGGGACAGTAAACTCTATTTTACCAAAGGATGGTTCCTGGATCTATTCACATATTATGATCAACCTAATGGAATGTGGGAGGAGCTCGATTTTTGATCGAGGAATTATTTCCACGAAGTTTTGTAGGCCAAGTTCAAGTTTCATCCCCTCCAGAAATCTTCGAAATAGATCACATAATGAGATTAAATTTCCTCAACTTAAGTTTAGTTTTAGTAAATCCGTGTCAAACTCGAAAATGCAATTTCAACTATTGGTAATTGATGGTTATCAGTGGCTAGAGCATCTCCTATTCAAGTATCACATGTCTTTCTTATTCTTGGATGCTAAGCAAAACTTCACAAATCTTTTAAGTGACCTTAGGTATCCAAACTAATTTGGATCCTTTGAAGTTAACTCTTCTTGGTTACCCAAGTGCATTAAAATCACAAACAACCTTGTATGTTTTGTTTTCTACTCTTCTTTTGTCAATAAAGCATTAAGAAGAAGAGTGACCAAATTTATTGCAATTAAAACAGTGATTTGTGAAAGCATGTTGTTGAAAACACTTTAAGATATAATGCTGATAGTGATCAAAAGATTTGATTTTTCTGGTATTTGAAAGGGTACATTTCTTTTGAAAGATCCATCTCTAACATTAGTACCTCCTTTTGCCAGAAACCTTAAACCAGAATTTCTTGACATAGATGGGTATCTAGAACGTGAGGCACTTTTGCAAAAAAGAAATTTTCTAAAAACATCCTCATTGTTAGAGATGTAACCCAGACCAAAGTTTATTTGAAGCAGGTTCAGATTTTGAATAAGATGCATTTTTTTATCAAAATATGACTTTTCAAAGTCAGTATCAATGTTAGATGAATATTCAAGGTCAGATTTATCAAAAGATGATTTTATTTTTGAAGATGATGCTGTGAATTTGCAAGTAATTTTTTTTTAAATGCATCATTTTTCATTACATACCCTAAACCTGATTTTTCAAACAAAGTTCTTTGATTAGCAAGTAATTTGTCTAAGTTATTTGAGTTATGTGCAAACTTTGCTAAATCATGATTCAAATTTTTGATCATTTAATCTTTTATTTTTAGCAACAGGTTTTTGAGAGAGATCAATAATGTGCTTTCCATTGAACATTTTAATTTCAGAAAAAAAATCTATTTTCTTTAATGAAATCAAAAGCACATTTGGTCTCTTTTACCCTTTTCTTTCAAAAACTTATTTTTAGCATTCAAATTTTTATTTTCAGATCTACATTTGTTGTATTTATTCATTAATATTTTAGAAAGGTGAGAGAGATCATCAATAGTCACATGCAAATCATCAAGAGATAAGTCATAAAAATTTACCTCTTTTTGTTGATCTTCATCAGTTATGACACAGATTTGTGCTCTATCTTCAGAGTCTTCTTCCTTATCTGAGTCAATCTTGAGATCCTCCCAAGAAGCCATAAGTCCTTTTCCTTTTGGTTCATTTGAGTTGCCACCTCTGCTTCTTCCTTTGAGTTTCATCATCCTTCTAAGTTTCCTAGCAAAATATGCAAACTCGTAATCTTATAAACAGTCACTGGATTCATTATCTAATGATTCAGTGCAAGATTTAAGAACCACTCTCCCCTCTCTCTTTTTTTGTATCATCATTTTTTTATTTCATATGCTAGTAACTTTTCTCTCAACTCATTACAGGTTATTTCACTTTCCACTCTCCTGTCAAGCTTCTCAAGATTTTTCTCACTAGCATTTGTTCGGAATGAGTAATCCCCATAGCTTCCAAGATATTAATGATGATAAAGAATCATGTCATCAATTAATTCTTCTTCCTTCATAGAGAACATCTCATACTCTCTGCTCAGCATGGCACTTCTATTTTTTTTTTGTGATGCCCTCAGGTGTGACTTGAAACTTTATCCCAGATTTTCTTTGCTGTTTTGCATCTTGAAGCCTTCTAGTATCCCTTGAAGTTGATTACACAGTTCAGCATGTTGACAGCATTACCTTTTAGTTTTCCTTTCCTTTTGTCATCTTCATTCAATTCTGCTTCGGCTTTGGGAGAGACAATACCACCTGCGCCATCCTTTGGAGGGACTTGAGGATCATTTATGATTATCTTCCACATGATGTAATCAACTGACTGAGAAAAGATCTTCATTCTTTCTTTTCAATAATTGAATTTTTTTAATTTTCTTCCTTTTTTTTAAAGAATGAAGATCTGTTGTTGGACTGTCCTTCTGTCAGAATATAAGCCACTGTGTTTGAACCCATGTAGTTCGCCATCGGGATCTTTTTCTCCAAGTTGTGAAGCTTGATCTCTTTGAGACCAAGCTCTGATACCAATCGATGATTATCAGTGGCTAAAAGAAGGGGGGTTGAATATTAGCCCTCTTTTTCTGAATGTTACTTTCTGCTTTTAGAATTGCTTCAGGAGATATTTTTGCTTTTTGTTCCATAACTAGTAAAGAGACATTTTCTTTTTGTCTCGTAATCGGTTAGGAGATATTTTTCAATTTTGTCTCCCACGAAGAGAAATAATAAAGGAGTAGAAGAGAAAGAGAGAATCACACCCAGAAGTATCCTGGTTCAGCTGCTCAGTGCAATGCAGCCTACATTCAGTCTCCATCACAACTGTGACAGAATTTTACTATAATCAACCTGATTACAGACACCAATTCTTTCCTAGGAACTACCCATTCCTATCCGGGACAAGTCCAAAATCTATCCCCAAAATTGAACTTGACTTGGTCACCTACCAAGCTTTCAACTGCTAAGTGCTAACCCAACTTGCAAGAGAATCCCCTCAGGATCATGATAACAAAACAGAAATATATACAAAGAATTTCTGAGATAATAATGGCTTTTTCTTTAACTCTCTGCTTTTTTCCACTCATTGGCTTTTTCTTACAAAACCTCACATTTTGCCTTTTACCAATGAAACACAGACAGATTCACTGAGAAAAAGAAATATTCAATGAAAGTCATGAAGGAGAAGAATAAACAGCTCCAAGAGCTATGGAAACCCGAACGTGTGCTCTCATTCCTTATCTCAAGCCTTGACTGTTCACCCTTATTATAGAAGGGGAAGCCTCCAAGGTTGAAACGGTTTAACTGAGCCAACTTCTTCTTCTTCACGCATCAAACCGGTTCGGACAGAGAGAGAAAAGAGATAACCGAATGCAAAAACTAACATGCAATTACCTCTGTGTCTTTCCTTCACACCAATCTTCATCAATTTGGGCATTCCATCTTGACTTGTATTCCAAGAAGGATTCCTGGCCGTTGATGAGTCCTTGATGCTTGACAGCTCCTCCTGCTCTTATCTTCTGCCTCATCCTCCACGTAGCTACAGTAGCTACCTCCTATGGTGGTTGATCAAAAATAGAGACGAGCCATGCTTCCAAGGGATCTTCTTCCTCTGACCGAGTTGATCTCTTCTATTTTTGAGTATGGAGAGTTTGAGACTTCCTCACCACTTCTTACCGTAAGTGGCAAAGATCTCGGTCATACCCTACTGTGGATCTTCTTTTTTCTAATGCCATAATCACAATGGCTTCTTCATTTCTTATAGCTTCACTGCTACAGTGCCTAATCCCTGATAACTTGCTTCTTCTTCTTTCCTGTGACATGACCGAAAACAAAGAGAGAGAGGAGAGAGAAGATACAAAGCTTTTCAAAGTACAATTAAATGAATTGAAATCCCACTCACATTACTCAAGGAGTGGAGTAACGTGTGGAACCATCAATGCAATTAACTCCATTTAATTTTTTTTTCAGTTGCCAGTACATGGAGTTTAATTTAATTAAAATTTGAATTCCATATCCTATGGAAGTAGGTAACCGAATGGTGCATCAACAAATTGAACCCCTTTATTTTATCATCACCGTATGACTTCTTTCAATGCAAATAAATTGAATTGAATTGATTTACAGTTATCACGGCATAAGGTCATGTGTCAGACTTTTGGTTACCAAGAAATAAAGTTAATTGAGTTGAAATTTGAATTCTAATAACCAATGTATGGAGCAACGAAGCATGCTTGAGATCCTTGGGCTCCATTCTTTGATTTATCAACTTTGGTTTATGGGCTTTTGATTTGCGCTTATCTCAATCTCAAAATTCAGCCACTTATATTTGAATTAATTTTGCCCAATACTGAATAGTTCTCTTTAAACACAAGCCATAAACACATCTCCTTCAGGACGTGTACACCATATTTTATCAAATTTTCACATTCTTTTACACACATGACTGGATAATTGATACTGATGTCACTGCACATATTACTTTTTTTTCTTCATACTTTTCACGCTCATCACAAAATAGATCCTGTATTAATCAAATGTCCAAATAGAACTGAGACCACAGCAACAATGAGTAGAACTATAATTTTACCCCGTAATCTTTACCTTACAAATGTGTTATATGTGCCCTCTTTCAATTTTAATCTCATATCTGTGTCTAAAGTAACTAATTTTTTACCTTATCAATTCTTACTTAACAATACATGATGTGAGATATAGGACAACTTTTTTTTTAAGATGATTGGTCATGCTAGACAAAGAGATAACTTGTATATCTTTAATATATACAAATGCAATTTATGTCAACTTAGAAGCAATGAATAGAGAACTAGTCAACACTAGCAATTCAGTTAGTGTTGCTGCTATCACATATACTATAAATCATGAAACTTGACATTGTAGGTTAGGACATGTCTCAATTGATAGGTTATAGGAAATGAAAAAGAGTTATCCTTTTATTGTATATCCATTAAAAAATGAACCTTGTGAACCATGTTATTATGCAAAACAAAAAAGATTATCTTTTCATTTGAGTCAAACAAAATCTGTTAATTTATTTGATTTACTGCACATGGATATTTGGGAACCTATTTCTACCCCATCTTTTGCTGGCCATAAGTATTTTTTAACAATAGTAGAAGACAAAAGCAGGTTCACAGACAAAAGTGAAACTTCTTTTTTTATCTAACAATTTGTGCAATTAATTGAAATCTAATTTCAAACAAAAATGAAAAAAATATCAGAAAAACAGAAAATAATTCATCAGACTTCATGTGTTGAGACACC
The DNA here is from genome assembly GCF_014773155.1 of Arachis stenosperma. NCBI lineage: Eukaryota > Viridiplantae > Streptophyta > Magnoliopsida > Fabales > Fabaceae > Arachis > Arachis stenosperma. The sequence goes on along the minus strand of NC_080383.1, from coordinate 89,607,554 downwards.
TCAACAAAATGGATTCGTAGAACAAAAACATCAAGATATTTTAAATATTGCTAGAACACTCATTTTTAAGACTGATCTTCCTAAAATTTTTTGGAGATGTGTTGCATTACATGTTGTACATATTCTAAATAGAGTGCCTAGTTCATCTATTAATAATAAAAGTTCTTATTAGATTTTTTTAGTAAAATGTCAAACATTCAACCTTTTAGAATTTTTTGATGTCTTGCATTTGCTTCAATTTTAGTTGCAAATAGAAAGAAATTGGATAAAAGAGGAAGAAAATATATTTTTTTTTGCTTTAAAGTAGGAACAAAAGGATATCTTTTGATGGACAATAATAACAAATAATTTTTCATATCTAAAAATGTAATTTTTTATGAAAATTTCTTTTCATATAAGAATAATCAAGTTTCCATCGATTTGAACATGTTTCTAATTCTAATTAAGACACTAAGTCTACACTACATAATCATGATCCTATAGATGTCTTTAATAGCAGCACATTATCTTTCAATACCTTAGACTTACATTCCATTCAACATACATTACTAAACACTCCTTCCAACACAATTGATGTTCAACCACAGCTAACCTTACCCATCTCTTTGAGTTTACCAACAGCAGAGCATCATGTACTATCCCATCATATGATGAAAACCAATCTAATCTCCATTCCGCTGATATTAATCCATCTCCTTCACTAAGAAAATCTCTTAGAGAAAGACACAAGTCAAAATATCTTGATGATTATGAATGTATGCAAATCACTGTCTCTGATAGCATGGTCCAATCATCAATCACAAAACGGTATCTTATTTTCAATTACTTGAGTTACAATTCTCTATCACAATCACACAAAGCCCTTTCCATTATAATTTCACAAATTTGAAATCAAAGAGCTATGAGCAGGCTATTCTGAGTGATTGTTGGCAGAAAACAATCAAAGCTGAGCTTGAAGCATTAGAGGAAAGCAAGACTTGGAAATTTACTACTCTACCGAAAAAGAAGCATGCAATCAGATGTAAATGGGTATTTAAAATCAAGTATAACTCTAATGGGACTATAGAGAGACACAAAGCAGGGCTTATAGCCAAGGATTTCACTCAAACACAAGGGTATGCCTCTTTTGATACCTTTGGTCCTGTAATCAATATGACTATCCTTTGTGTACTCTTAACAATTGCAGCTGGTAAAAACTGGTTTTTCATCAATTAGATGTGACCACTTCCTTTCTTCATGGTTATCTACCTGAAGAAGTCTATATGAAGTTGCCCGCTGGTTTAAATGCGCAGCTAGGAATGACTTGCAAGCTGGAACGATCCTTATATGGCCTTAAGCAAGCAAATCACCACTGGAACTCTAAGTTATACTTTGTCTTGATTGCTTCAGGTTACTCACAATCAAAGGCAGATAATTCTCTTTTCACTAAATCTTCTCCAACAGGTTTCACTTATATTCTTGTTTATGTCGATGATTTGGTTCTAATGGAGGATGACATAGAAGAGATTGAACGTGTGAAGATGAAATTCGACACTTTGTTCAAAATCAAGGATTTAGGCAAACTAAAATTCTTCTTGGGCATGAAAGTTGCAAGGAGCAAAAAGGGTATAGCTTTATATCAAAGGAAGTATACTCTTGATCTTCTAAAAGAGTATGGATTATTAGATTCAAAATCAACTAGCATACTTATGAATTATTCAATTCATCTCTCAAAGTCATCAGGAACATTATTGATATACCTCACTAATACCAGGTCTGACATACGCTTTGCTGTTAGCAAATTAAGTCAATTTCTAGATTGTTCCACAGATGAGCACTTCAAAACAGCCTCACATGTGTTGAAGTACTTGAAAGGAGCTCCTGAAAAAGGATTACCTTTTGAGTCTATTTGTGACTTATCCCTCCGTGGTTTCTCAGGGGTACATGTCTGGATACCCGAAGATCAATGTCCGGATATTGCTTCTTTCTTGAAAGATCTTTGGTGTCCTGGAAAAGTAACAGCAAATAGTTGCTCGATCATCTTCGGATGCAGAGTATCGAGTAATGGCTTTTGCAACTTGTGAAGGAATTTGGCTTATGTACATCTTGAATGACTTCAAAATCAAGTTACCAAACCCTATGACATTATTTTGTGACAACCAATCTGCTAGATATATTGAGGCTAACATAATGAGATTAGTTGTCACAAAGGATGAAACACAATGAGATTAGTTGTTACAAAGAGAGAGAAGGTTTTCTTTAAAGCTCATGCCAATTCCATCAAGAGAACAACTTGCTGATGTTCTTACAAAGGCACTTCCACCAGGTCCTTTTGAAGAGATATATAGTAAGTTTGGAATGTATAATTTGTACACTCCCAACTTAAGAGAGGCTATTAATGTATGAATACTACAAGTACTTTCAATACTCCCTGTTTATTGGGTATTGTGTGACACTAGTAGATGACAGATGTATAATAGAATATGAAGAGGTAGCTAGTATAATTTTTTTCTTCTTTCTTTTTGGCTATATATAGCTGTATCTTTTATTTCTGTAAACGTGTGATTTCTCCACTAATGCAATAGACACATTTCTCTCTTCTTTAGCTTGCATAGCAGAATCTTTATTTTTCACCAAGAAATCTACAGTTTAGAATATATTTCATCAAAGACTATAAGAAAGATTTAATTATTAAAAAAATCGTTAATTAAAGAAAGGTGTACGTATTCAAATTTAATGCATAAGATACGGTTTCAAACCGAAAAAAATATTTAAAACAAATATGTTACTTACACGATCAAATTTAACCAATCTCAACTCATAGATCTTATTGATACTAATAGTATTAATCAATTGATCTCATTTAATGATGATACAATTCATATATACATCATAGAGGTAGAAAAGACCAAATATGATAATAGACTTCATGACGACGATAGTGATAATCTTTATAATAGAGTCCAAAATCCATCAAATTTCGTAACATAAAAAAGAAGTTAGTAATTTTGGCAAAAGTTGTATAGTGCATCTGAAAAAATAGATTTATGAAAAATTCAGGGACAGAGAGAAATTTATCGGAAGAGTCCCAACAATAACAAAGATATAACAGAGTTACCTAAGTGTAGTAAAGACATCTGTGTACAAAAAGATGAAATTGATAAAAACAAAGAAAATATATCAAAAAGAAAGAAGAGAAAACATAACGGCGATGGAGAGTAAGACGATGGAGAAGGAAAAAATACAAAATAAAAAACAAAAAAAGAAAAGAGAATAACATAATAATTTTATCATTTCAAATTCTATTTGTTGGTCCTTTTTTAATATAATTTTTATTTGGTCTTTTTTAATAATTTTAATATAATTGATTCTTTTTATTAATTAAAGTCTCATAATGGTCTTGGGCATTAATTTTTTCAAATAAAAACTTAGAAAATTCCTTAAATGCTCTAGGAGCGTAATTCACGGACATTCTGATTACAATCAATTAAAAAGTATTATTTAAATTTCCTTAGAAAAAAGAATTATCCAAAATGAACCTCCAAGATTCAGGTTCTATACTAGCAGAAATTTAACCAATCTAGCATGATCAGTTTGACATTTCATTAGCTGTGTAAAAGTTTTCTGGAGAGAAATCGTTTTGTTCCAAGCTAAAGACTCAAATATCCTTAATTTTACCTTGACTATAGTCATACACTAATATTTATTCAAATATCATTTTTTATGAGTAGTGATAATATTTGTATGTTATTTTATAACTAGGGTTAATGCTTAATTTAATTACCATAATCACATAGATGAGTCATTTTAGTCACAATAACTATTAAATATCAACACTTAATTTACTACAAGAAAAATATTGAGTACTGTCAAAATTATTAAAAAAATTTACCAGTAATATATTTACCGGCAAAACATCCAAATGCCTAATCAAATGAAGATGTGCATTGGAACCGTAGTAAAATTACTAGAAAATCAAATTGTATTTTAAAGTAAATGTAGTTCCGTAAACCAGCAAAAGTACAGGCATGATATTAGAGATAAATGGTCATTAAACTGTATAAGAAATCTTCAAAGTTCATATATAGTATATATCTATTCAACAAAATTTTCATAAAAATCTCAAAACTGGCTGTAATCACTGTCAAATAAGAGAAAAACCGAATCAACAATCTCTCTAATCATGAACTCGAAATCCGAAGTAAAAGGGCACAGCGCATCAAGACAAGTTCAAAGCTATATCAAAGAATACATGAATCAAGAAGAACTCAAATAGAGGAAGATAGATGCAACAAGGATTTTAAATAAGCATATGCACTTAAGATCAACAAGAATGCATATGAATAGAGAAACAGAGCGGAAACATCAAATTATTTTTCAAGAGGAGTAGTAACAAGAACTTCAAGTTAGGATATGAAAGAACAGGTCGACTCGAACAGAATTCAAGACACATAACTGAGCAGCCTCGAGAAAAGTTTTCAACGTTCCCATAACCCGCGATTCGCTTTACTCAAAACTCATATATCATCTATGATAACCCATTAGTGCTCTTATATACATAATTCACTAGTATTAAGCCGGCCAAACTTAATACCAAGAATCATGCAATGCAAGACTAATAGCGTTAATCAATAGATCGTCATGTGCACAAAGCTCTAATTCTCATCATTTGATAAGACCTAATACATGACAAACGCTCAGAGTATGCAATTGAAGCATAGTCAGTCCATTCCTCAGGCTCTACAGGAAGAACTGCTCTGATACCATAATGTAACACCCTAACTACCAAAGCTCGCGCTTCCGGCTGCGCAACTCTGATAGCTCGGACATTACGACGACATTTATACTATTTAATACTAAAATATGAGCCTGTTTAAAAACTTTAAACCGCAATACCGCTCCCAAAAATCCTTTTGCTATACAACGTACATCCATACATACCATACAACTTACAAAAACTCATAAAGAGTACATCCGGATATATATACATACATATATAAATAATATTACAAACATTATCCAGTACAATTCCTATCCCTCTCACAGAATATATCAAGATAAAGGCGAGGGTACAAAATAATAATCTAAAGCAATACAGAGCATCTCAATAACAAATAATTAAACTCTTCATAACTTCTGCGCCCAAATCCTGAAAGGGGAAAAATGTAGGGGGGTGAGAACATCATCCTCGAAAGGGTTCTCAGTAGAGGGTTTTTGGGAATTACTGTAATAGGATACATGAAGATAAATCGTACCAGTGATTAATAACCATCTTATGCCTCTTTTCAAAAACAACAGTTTACAATAAAAGTAAAGTCGGAAATCTTTTCTGAAAGAGGAACCATTCAATTCTCAAAACATCAAAGCCTTTCAAATGGTTTATCTATACTGAACCAAAGTAGCCTTTCACATTTTATTCCAAACCAGAAACACAAAACCGAAATCAACCATCGGTTCATCTCATTCCAACCACGGCCCTAGGCCCAATCAATCCAACCACGGCCCTAGGCCCAAACAATCTAACCTTCAACCAAATCACCACAATCCAACAGAGTTCCAGAAGCAAACACAAGTAGGGAGATGCAAACACAAACAAACAGTTATTGCAAGTAGAACAATTAGCAGTTAATCACATAGGCAAACCAAGTACAATATGCATACCCAAACAATGTCACATAGATGCATATGATGCATGCCTGTCCCTAGTGGCTGATGATATCATCTGTCGGTTATAGAGCCAACCCGACAAGTCCTGGTAGCTAACCATTGGACTGTCCCTCTGTCATGCATCCCCAACTCGAGTTATACTCGTCATAACTTGATCATAATCATGATCTATATCCATCACCCTCACTGGTGAATATATTCGGGGGCGAGCTCATCCGGGTCTTTCACAGTGCCCGGCCACACTTATGACATAGGGTCAGAAGAGTATCAAGTCTCAACCTGGAGCACGTGGTGGCTAGCCACTGCTACTACCCAGGGAAACTCGTAACTCCAATAGTGGAAGTGCAAAAATCACAACTTATCAATATCTCAGCATAAATGCTTTCATTCTCAATCATGGATCAACATCCATCTCAGCCATCCGGCTCACGGTTCAATCCAGAACCAGCCAATATTCATATCATACACAGCCATTCCGGCTCACGGTTCAATCCAGAACCAATCAATATGTATAAACATACACAGCCAATCCGGCTCTCAACAAAACAGCACTTCCACATTCAAAATCACTAAATTCATGAAATTGGCATTTAAGCCATAAATCATTTTCTCTATTAATTTCACTTTGAAATCAAGTTTCAACTCTTTTCAGCCTTGGCTTTAGAAATCTTGTTTCTTAAATCATCTCAGGCTCATAAGCCAAATTTACTCAAAGTGAGTTTCCTTTTTAAAACAGAGCCACTCTCGGCATTCTCTTTCCAAAACTTCCAAAACCATGGCAAGTTAAGGATTTATTTCAAAGCATTCAAAATCACCCATCCAACAATGGGATTTTATAACAAAAGTTTCTCGGCAGAGTCCCAAGTCTTTAGGGAAGGTCAACTTATATAAATTCCTTAGAATTCATTGAAACTCTTAAAATCATAAATCCTCGGTTCAAGTAAATAAAACTGAATTTATTATAAGACCGATCATACAAAATCACAACTTCCAACCCGGTCCAAAAATCAACTCATTTGAAACGGAACCGGTTCATTTGAATCAAACCATTTTCAGGTTTCTTTTTGGAACCCATTTTTCCAACTCTTCCAAAATGCCTCAAACTTGATTACTCAATCAAAAGTCTAGGTTCCTTTAAAAATCACTAAAACTCCTTTTTATATTGAAATCAATATTAAAACATCCTTCTTTCCTTCAGTGATTCAAATGGTAAAAGTAGTTCATTTCTAAATAAGCCGAATTCAAAGTATAAGGTTCATTAAATAAATTAAGCTTGAAAACATAAATATTCTCTTAATAAGTCAAATAATACAATTTCTCAAATCCAACCCTTTTTAAATAACTTTTCAAACAAGGTTAGGATTTTGTAGAAATTTTGACAGCACCTCCCCTAAAACTTGGACTTTTGCCACCCGGTTCGGGTCCCTGCTAAACCGTTTCTCATTCCTTTTCAACAGCTCAAAACCAGAAATCAATTCAAAAGCAAGCTAAATCCAACAGTCGCCTCAGTGGCATATCTCAAGGAAATCATTTCAAAAATCAACTCGATATCAACCGTTTTAACTCATTTCCAAAGCCTTAAAGAAACAGCTCAGTAACAAATCATTTGTCCAAAACCGAATCAATTAAAGTAAACCAGACTGAATTCAAAAGTGCATTCAACTTTTCAAAGCATCAAAACAATTAACTCAAATCAAATCAATCATCAGCGGATTGAACTCAGATTTCAAATTCTCAAAGAATCAACTTCAAAACATTACATTTCACAAGCCGTACAACAATTCAGCCAAACCAACATCCATAATCATTCGAGCCAGTCAAATAATACATAAGGCAGATACAATCACCAAATACACAATATCTCACATCAGTATCCATATGTAATAATTCCAATACATAAAACATAGTTTTTGGAAAGCGCCCCTACCTCAAAACGCAAATCCATAACCCAAACGGCTCACAGAGTCCTTTCCGTCTCAACTCGAAATCACCGGCAACCAAAACCTCAGCTTTTCTCACTCTTGCAGTAACCACATCAACTCTAAACGCAACATACAACAACCGAAACTCAATCTTATAGCCATTAACGCCACAAACCTCAGCGTGAAATAACAGAATACTAGCGAAAGGACTTTCAAATCGAATTGCTTACCGAACCGAAGGAGGAACGGCTGAACCGACACAGCACCAGTCTCCGAACCGGTCCGGCGGCAACCCGGCTGTCAGCCCCAAGCGGCAGCAATGACCTGAACCATATGCAGTGACCGTAAGGTTTCCAGAAACTCAACGGAAAGGAGAACCAACTCAAGACCCTTACCGATAGACTTTTCCAGCGATGGCAAGGGCAGCCAGAAACTCCAACGGTGCTCCCGGAAATCACAGAACCACTCCCGGCGGTCCGAAATCCCTTTCTGACAACGACAGCTCCGGCGAAGGCGGCGCCGGCGACAGACCAGAGCACCAGAAGCAGAGAGGATTCATCTTGCTTCCCTCTCACACGTCCGTTGCACAGCAGTGGCCTCCACTGGCGACAGCGGCGGATCCCCACCTCCTCCCAGTCTCAGACGTGAGTTCTCCTTCGCATCCACCTGTCATGCTCGACGGCGACCACTACAGACCCTTTCAGAGCAGCGACGGCGGCGAGGCTTGAAGCAGCGCCCTTCCTCCTCTTCGCGGCGGCTCTATCGTCGACAACAGCAGTGCTGTTGGAGGTTATGGAAGCAGTGACGGCAGAGTTGGCAGTGGCAGAATCGCGACCGGGCAGGGACGCAGGGCATGGCTTCGACGGCGGCGCTCCCCGCGTGCGGCAGAGCGTGACGGCAACGAAGCCTCATCTCCCTCCCTCGCGTCACTCACTCTCTTTTCGTTCAGATCTCCCTTCCTCTCTGTTAACGACGGCGGCGACGGTGGCAGTGACTCCCACCGCGCCGCCTCCCTCTTCTCCCCTCTATCTCGTTTTTCTTTTGCTTCTGTTCCTTTCTTTCATGAAGAAAGAACAAAAGGAAACTGTGCGTGCTATAGCTGCTGGGTTCTGGGGGGAAAAAGGTAGCTAGGTTAGGGTTTAGTCAAAATTAGGTTTAGGGGTAATTTGGTAATTTCAAATAAAATTGGGTATAATATAATAATTGAAATCCAAATTAAATCCAACACTATTTGTACATAGAAAATACTATTTGCTCATCAATTTCACAAATTATTTTCAATAAAATGTCTAAGTCCAAAAATTAGAAATAATATACTTAATTTTCTTCGTTTTCCAAAATAGTAGTAATAATATTTAAAATATTATTTATCTAATCCAAATCATATAAAATCCTTATTATTTCATAACTACCAACTTTATAAATTTGAATATAGAAAATAATCCAACAATTGTGAAATTGGATAAAAATCATAACTTATCTCAAATTCAATAAATCAAAACTTGCCTTAATTATCTTTAATAAAATAATTTCTGAAATTAAGGCTATAAATAACTATATGATTTGAGACTTACTCATAAAAATACTTTTCAAAGGTTTTGGGTCTTACATTCTACCCACCTTATAAAAATTTTCGCCCTCGAAAATTGATACAAAATAAAAGAAATTCCATAACAGTTCACCCTTGAACCCATTTACGGAAGAAGCAAAAATAACTCAAAATATAATCATATATACGATTTTCAAATACTTTGATTGTCATAAGCATAAGGATGTAAAGGTAGGAGTGTGATTGCAAAGCAAACGTTTCAAGGTAGGCTCAATGCAAAAGATAACATGGGTCAATCATGTGATAGAAGGGCAAGGCATCAAAGGCTATCAAACAGGATGGAGTTAAAACGACGTGCTTAACCTCCGCACACTAATCTCATATCAACCTCAAAGTTTCAACTTTCCAACTCCATCAGGCACTTTACAATCCCATACTCGATCCGAGCCTTACAACCGCAAACCCGTTCGCAAGGAACAAAACGCCCACAACTCATACGTTGCACACCTACCGCTTCAACTTCCGTATACACATCACGTCTTAAAGAACTAACGTATCGCGTTACTACGTCTACAAATCGCACGTGATATCAAAACAATTCTCGAGTCTACTCAGAAGGATACAAGATTTGAAAAGGAGAGTCAAAAGTCAATGATAATACTCAAAGATTTGAGAGAATGTATTCAATTCCAAATAAACAAGGACACTCAAACAATGAAGTTTACTAGAAATAAATCAATTGACAACTTCAAAAATAACCCTTAGATCAAGGAAACTCAATGGGATCATCAAAGAGAAAGTCAACGCATTAGTTTGAAACAATCTCAAGCTGAATCGAAGAAGTACGAGGTCTACAGAAAAGAATATCTCAGACCCAAGACAAAGCTCACAGAACTCAAGAGCATGATTAAAATACTTCCGAATATATTGTTCATAAAAGAATTGAAAACTTGCGGAAAAATCACTTCGCAGTTTAGAAGAAAGTCAAGTAATAAACATTCTTCAAGAGAGTAGCAAAAGCATAAACGTGGCTTTACTTCAATGCAATTTCATGTTGAAGTAGATTATGTAAAGCTTTAAAAACAAAATGCACACAAGTTTGGCTAAGAGCTAAAATATTTCCTCAAATATTTTAGAAAGATAGTTAGGTGCACAACTCGACCAAAAGCAGTTCATAAAACTCGGAAGAAGAATCAAATGCTTGTTCAAAAATCATCAAAGTCCATATTCAAACAAGCGTGTATAACCTTTATAGCGAGACTGAAAGAGGAAGTTAAACTCTTTTTAGAAAAGAAACTCCAAAGTAAAAATTTGTTTACAATTTGGTAAATGAAATAAGTGATGCGTTACACACGAATCGGTTTCCACTAACCAAGGAAGCTTCTCAAAACTTTATTTACAATAGCGCATGCCAACTTTAAAACAACTTTGCCAAAATTTGAACAATGGTTTCAATCGTAACCAAGCAACAGAAAATAAATTTCGATTGAAACTTTTTTTTTACTAAAGAATTTAAATCTTCTTTAAAAGGTTCAAAACAAGACTCCAAAAGTGTTCTTGAAATCACCATCTCCGAAGAACATTTAAGAAAATTAGGATGTACTTAAAAAGGAGTCAAGCTTTGCAAGAAAGGATCTTAAACCAAAATAGTTCAAACAAGATCCACTAGGCATGATACAACAAACAAGCTTTCAATTGATCCAAAAGAATACAAAAGTCGTAGGAAAAGGCAACCCAATCATTAGTAATTTCCCAAAGATAAATCTTTGACTAAAAACTTTTGTAAAGATAATGAGAGGATATATAAATGATGCACTATTTTTAAACGAATCAAACTAACTCACATAAGAATGAGATTCACAAGATTGGAAAAACCAAGATCAATGGTAATGTTCACAAATCGTAAAAGATTAGTTAAAAGTAAGGTCAAGTATGATATTCATATAGATGGAAGGTTTAGTAGGGAATTTAGTTCGTTCATAGGAAGAAAGCTATGAGTCCAACACTCTCAAAAGAACAACAATGGCATAAATCATATAGCATGCTAAATCAAACTCAATTCAAAATAAGTTAAGTAAAGCTTATCAAATGAGACTCAACTGGGAGAAAAGTGAAAAAGCTTTCCTTTCCAAAATTTTGAAAAACATCCAAATGCCTAATCAAATGAAGATGTGCATTGGAACCGTAGTAAAATTACTAGAAAATCAAATTGTATTTTAAAGTAAATGTAGTTCCGTAAACCAGCAAAAGTACAGGCATGATATTAGAGATAAATGGTCATTAAACTGTATAAGAAATCTTCAAAGTTCATATATAGTATATATCTATTCAACAAAATTTTCATAAAAATCTCAAAACTGGCTGTAATCACTGTCAAATAAGAGAAAAACCGAATCAACAATCTCTCTAATCATGAACTCGAAATCCGAAGTAAAAGGGCACAGCGCATCAAGACAAGTTCAAAGCTATATCAAAGAATACATGAATCAAGAAGAACTCAAATAGAGGAAGATAGATGCAACAAGGATTTTAAATAAGCATATGCACTTAAGATCAACAAGAATGCATATGAATAGAGAAACAGAGCGGAAACATCAAATTATTTTTCAAGAGGAGTAGTAACAAGAACTTCAAGTTAGGATATGAAAGAACAGGTCGACTCGAACAGAATTCAAGACACATAACTGAGCAGCCTCGAGAAAAGTTTTCAACGTTCCCATAACCCGCGATTCGCTTTACTCAAAACTCATATATCATCTATGATAACCCATTAGTGCTCTTATATACATAATTCACTAGTATTAAGCCGGCCAAACTTAATACCAAGAATCATGCAATGCAAGACTAATAGCGTTAATCAATAGATCGTCATGTGCACAAAGCTCTAATTCTCATCATTTGATAAGACCTAATACATGACAAACGCTCAGAGTATGCAATTGAAGCATATTCAGTCCATTCCTCAGGCTCTACAGGAAGAACTGCTCTGATACCATAATGTAACACCCTAACTACCAAAGCTCGCGCTTCCGGCTGCGCAACTCTGATAGCTCGGACATTACGACGACATTTATACTATTTAATACTAAAATATGAGCCTGTTTAAAAACTTTAAACCGCAATACCGCTCCCAAAAATCCTTTTGCTATACAACGTACATCCATACATACCATACAACTTACAAAAACTCATAAAGAGTACATCCGGATATATACATACATATATATAAATAATATTACAAACATTATCCAGTACAATTCCTATCCCTCTCACAGAATATATCAAGATAAAGGCGAGGGTACAAAATAATAATCTAAAGCAATACAGAGCATCTCAATAACAAATAATTAAACTCTTCATAACTTCTGCGCCCAAATCCTGAAAGGGGAAAAATGTAGGGGGGTGAGAACATCATCCTCGAAAGGGTTCTCAGTAGAGGGTTTTTGGGAATTACTGTAATAGGATACATGAAGATAAATCGTACCAGTGATTAATAACCATCTTATGCCTCTTTTCAAAAACAACAGTTTACAATAAAAGTAAAGTCGGAAATCTTTTCTGAAAGAGGAACCATTCAATTCTCAAAACATCAAAGCCTTTCAAAATGGTTTATCTATACTGAACCAAAGTAGCCTTTCACATTTTATTCCAAACCAGAAACACAAAACCGAAATCAACCATCGGTTCATCTCATTCCAACCACGGCCCTAGGCCCAATCAATCCAACCACGGCCCTAGGCCCAAACAATCCAACCTTCAACCAAATCACCACAATCCAACAGAGTTCCAGAAGCAAACACAAGTAGGGAGATGCAAACACAAACAAACAGTTATTGCAAGTAGAACAATTAGCAGTTAATCACATAGGCAAACCAAGTACAATATGCATACCCAAACAATGTCACATAGATGCATATGATGCATGCCTGTCCCTAGTGGCTGATGATATCATCTGTCGGTTATAGAGCCAACCCGACAAGTCCTGGTAGCTAACCATTGGACTGTCCCTCTGTCATGCATCCCCAACTCGAGTTATACTCGTCATAACTTGATCATAATCATGATCTATATCCATCACCCTCACTGGTGAATATATTCGGGGGCGAGCTCATCCGGGTCTTTCACAGTGCCCGGCCACACTTATGACATAGGGTCAGAAGAGTATCAAGTCTCAACCTGGAGCACGTGGTGGCTAGCCACTGCTACTACCCAGGGAAACTCGTAACTCCAATAGTGGAAGTGCAAAAATCACAACTTATCAATATCTCAGCATAAATGCTTTCATTCTCAATCATGGATCAACATCCATCTCAGCCATCCGGCTCACGGTTCAATCCAGAACCAGCCAATATTCATATCATACACAGCCATTCCGGCTCACGGTTCAATCCAGAACCAATCAATATGTATAAACATACACAGCCAATCCGGCTCTCAACAAAACAGCACTTCCACATTCAAAATCACTAAATTCATGAAATTGGCATTTAAGCCATAAATCATTTTCTCTATTAATTTCACTTTGAAATCAAGTTTCAACTCTTTTCAGCCTTGGCTTTAGAAATCTTGTTTCTTAAATCATCTCAGGCTCATAAGCCAAATTTACTCAAAGTGAGTTTCCTTTTTAAAACAGAGCCACTCTCGGCATTCTCTTTCCAAAACTTCCAAAACCATGGCAAGTTAAGGATTTATTTCAAAGCATTCAAAATCACCCATCCAACAATGGGATTTTATAACAAAAGTTTCTCGGCAGAGTCCCAAGTCTTTAGGGAAGGTCAACTTATATAAATTCCTTAGAATTCATTGAAACTCTTAAAATCATAAATCCTCGGTTCAAGTAAATAAAACTGAATTTATTATAAGACCGATCATACAAAATCACAACTTCCAACCCGGTCCAAAAATCAACTCATTTGAAACGGAACCGGTTCATTTGAATCAAACCATTTTCAGGTTTCTTTTTGGAACCCATTTTTCCAACTCTTCCAAAATGCCTCAAACTTGATTACTCAATCAAAAGTCTAGGTTCCTTTAAAAATCACTAAAACTCCTTTTTATATTGAAATCAATATTAAAACATCCTTCTTTCCTTCAGTGATTCAAATGGTAAAAGTAGTTCATTTCTAAATAAGCCGAATTCAAAGTATAAGGTTCATTAAATAAATTAAGCTTGAAAACATAAATATTCTCTTAATAAGTCAAATAATACAATTTCTCAAATCCAACCCTTTTTAAATAACTTTTCAAACAAGGTTAGGATTTTGTAGAAATTTTGACAGCACCTCCCCTAAAACTTGGACTTTTGCCACCCGGTTCGGGTCCCTGCTAAACCGTTTCTCATTCCTTTTCAACAGCTCAAAACCAGAAATCAATTCAAAAGCAAGCTAAATCCAACAGTCGCCTCAGTGGCATATCTCAAGGAAATCATTTCAAAAATCAACTCGATATCAACCGTTTTAACTCATTTCCAAAGCCTTAAAGAAACAGCTCAGTAACAAATCATTTGTCCAAAACCGAATCAATTAAAGTAAACCAGGCTGAATTCAAAAGTGCATTCAACTTTTCAAATCATCAAAACAATTAACTCAAATCAAATCAATCATCAGCGGATTGAACTCAGATTTCAATTTCTCAAAGAATCAACTTCAAAACATTACATTTCACAAGCCGTACAACAATTCAGCCAAACCAACATCCATAATCATTCGAGCCAGTCAAATAATACATAAGGCAGATACAATCACCAAATACACAATATCTCACATCAGTATCCATATGTAATAATTCCAATACATAAAACATAGTTTTTGGAAAGCGCCCCTACCTCAAAACGCAAATCCATAACCCAAACGGCTCACAGAGTCCTTTCCGTCTCAACTCGAAATCACCGGCAACCAAAACCTCAGCTTTTCTCACTCTTGCAGTAACCACATCAACTCTAAACGCAACATACAACAACCGAAACTCAATCTTATAGCCATTAACGCCACAAACCTCAGCGTGAAATAACAGAATACTAGCGAAAGGACTTTCAAATCGAAATGCTTACCGAACCGAAGGAGGAACGGCTGAACCGACACAGCACCAGTCTCCGAACCGGTCCGGCGGCAACCCGGCTGTCAGCCCCAAGCGGCAGCGATGACCTGAACCATATGCAGTGACCGTAAGGTTTCCAGAAACTCAACGGAAAGGAGAACCAACTCAAGACCCTTACCGATAGACTTTTCCAGCGATGGCAAGGGCAGCCAGAAACTCCAACGGTGCTCCCGGAAATCACAGAACCACTCCCGGCGGTCCGAAATCCCTTTCTGACAACGACAGCTCTGGCGAAGGCGGCGCCGGCGACAGACCAGAGCACCAGAAGCAGAGAGGATTCATCTTGCTTCCCTCTCACACGTCCGTTGCACAGCAGTGGCCTCCACTGGCGACAGCGGCGGATCCCCACCTCCTCCCAGTCTCAGACGTGAGTTCTCCTTCGCATCCACCTGTCATGCTCGACGGCGACCACTACAGACCCTTTCAGAGCAGCGACGGCGGCGAGGCTTGAAGCAGCGCCCTTCCTCCTCTTCGCGGCGGCTCTATCGTCGACAACAGCAGTGCTGTTGGAGGTTATGGAAGCAGTGACGGCAGAGTTGGCAGTGGCAGAATCGCGACCGGGCAGGGACGCAGGGCATGGCTTCGACGGCGGCGCTCCCCGCGTGCGGCAGAGCGTGACGGCAACGAAGCCTCATCTCCCTCCCTCGCGTCACTCACTCTCTTCTCGTTCAGATCTCCCTTCCTCTCTGTTAACGACGGCGGCGACGGTGGCAGTGACTCCCACCGCGCCGCCTCCCTCTTCTCCCCTCTATCTCGTTTTTCTTTTGCTTCTGTTCCTTTCTTTCATGAAGAAAGAACAAAAGGACTGTGCGTGCTATAGCTGCTGGGTTCTGGGGGGAAAAAGCTAGCTAAAATAAAATTGGGTATAATATAATAATTGAAATCCAAATTAAATCCAACACTATTTGTACATAGAAAATACTATTTGCTCATCAATTTCACAAATTATTTTCAATAAAATGTCTAAGTCCAAAAATTAGAAATAATATACTTAATTTTCTTCGTTTTCCAAAATAGTAGTAATAATATTTAAAATATTATCTATCTAATCCAAATCATATAAAATCCTTATTATTTCATAACTACCAACTTTATAAATTTGAATATAGAAAATAATCCAACAATTGTGAAATTGGATAAAAATCATAACTTATCTCAAATTCAATAAATCAAAACTTGCCTTAATTATCTTTAATAAAATAATTTCTGAAATTAAGGCTATAAATAACTATATGATTTGAGACTTACTCATAAAAATACTTTTCAAAGGTTTTGGGTCTTACACGGAATTCGCGAGCACACGATGTAGTGGATCTGGCAAGAGGCGCGGCGATGGAGGCGGGCGTGTGGTAGCGGTGAACCGAAGTGAGAGTGAGAGGACTGGGGGAGAGGGGGCAGTGCTGTGTCTCTGTGTGTGGGAGTGGGAGTGAGAGAGAGTAATGCGAAAATGAGGGGAGAGAGGGTTTGTAAATTTAGGGTAAGATTACTGTCGGATTTACCATTGAAAAAATTCGCCGGTAGTGCTTTGCAAGTGACCAAAGTCCAAAACGCAGCGTTACATTAATCAAGGTTACCGGCGAATAAATCCCGCTGATAAATCCGACGGTAATGCTCGCGTCAATTTTTTCTTTTTTTTCCTCTATTTATTACCGGCGAATTTATCGTCAAAAAATCAAATCCAATGGTAACTTTTTTACTCGACGAATTTATTGTCAAATTCATCGATAAATATATCGATAACCCACCACTAATGTTCTTTGCTAAATCCGACAATATTCAATGTTTTTCTTGTAGTAATTGATCAGAGTACTCCAAAAAATGACTGATTTCTGTTGAGTAGGATGACTTTTCATATTAAATGCCATGCAGTTTCACAACTCCACAAATAGTGTTAGAATTAAAAATGTTTGAATGGACTAATTCAATTTACAGTAATATTAGAGAGATAATAATTTAAAATTATTTTATTTAACTAAACATCTATAATGTAACATATATAATCATACATTTATTACATATAATATTATTTTACTATGGAAAAGTATTTGAAACTAAAAGATTACCAATCAAAAACTAAATAAAACCACATTAATTTATATTAATAATTAATTTTAAATTTAAAGAATTCAAAATTTAAAAAATTTAAAATTAATTAAGTAAACCTAATTAAAACCTATAAAAACCTTTCTCTTTTCTCTCACATTAACCTACCCATCTCCAACAATCACACACACTGACTTCTCTCTCTCACCAATGCGGGCGCACTGCTGATCGTAAGATTCAGAAAACACTGATGGAGTTGCTTAATCAACTAGATGGATTTGATCAACTTGAAAAGGTACAGCATGCTTCATTTACTTTGTTTTTATTTGGAGACCACCGTATGATTTAGAAACATTTTTTCTCTTCCCTATAGCAATTTAGAAGGATTAAAAACTTTATCTTGGAGACCACCGTATGGTTTAAAAACATTTGCGACGTGTTCCAGCTGGAGGTTGGGATCCTGAGGTCCAATTGGCTGGACGGTGCTAACTACTTGGGCCAGGAGACAGTTGATAATTTTGTTTGCAATATTTGGGAGAAAGCTGATTTTATTGTTTATATGAAGATGTTGCTCTGTGTTTTGAGATATTAGGTGCCATTTTGATAATTAAAGAGACTGCAAACTACACAATTACAAAATTATAAAAAAAATATTTATTTAATATAAAAAAACATCCTAATACTTAATAAAAGAAACATCCAATTATATTTTAGCAAAAATAATTAAATATCTATAAAATTTAAAAAATAAATATGAAATTCTTAAAGAAATAGAGACATTCACATTTGCAATACAAAAAAATTCGAAAAATATATAAAAGAACATCATTTAGTATGAAAAAGAAACATTCTGATACTTAACAGAAAAAACATCCATATATATTTACTCGTATAGATTTTGGATTCACCCAAAGGTATTTGGCTGGTTTTTGGCTAATATCTTTTTGGTTCCCTAGCATTGCTCTTTTACTATTCTACTGATAATTAATGAATGTAAAATAAGATTAACAATAATTAAAGAATGTAAAATAAGCAAACTTTGAATTATTTTGGTAAATTTTTTATTGTCTCTCGAACGTTTTGTTTAATTTAAAAATATATTTTCAGTGATTAAAATAACTATGTATTTTGAAGACACCAAAAATAGAAAAAGCTCATGTATATTGCAAAAATTAAAATGACTCTTCATTTAACTATGAGAATTAAATGAATCATTAGCCCTTATAACTAACCAAAATGTAGGCCCTAAGAAAAAAATATATTGTTTGGCAATAGGAGCGGAAGTTGAAGAGAAATGGATTCTCTCTATTTTTTTTTTTTAACACTTAAAAGAATAAAGTGTGATATATTATTTTTAATTTTATAAATGAAACCAAAAATAGATAGAAGAGAGAAAACAATAAAAGATGAGATTAAATACTGGACACTATCTAATTTTTTTTTTTTTACTGAAAAAGATTCACTCCCATGTTGAGGGGTATGAGATATGTGCTTTAGAATCGAAAAAACTGATCCAACTAACATGTTAGTTTTCATACAAACCGACAAACCGTTAGGGATAAAGCCTACTTTAATTGAAGGAGGTGCCGCAACAATTCATTAAACTAAAGTAGGAATTCATGGATAATCTATAAAATTGATTGTCTCCTCTTAAATCTTACTTTAATTCATTGATTCATTCATCTTATATTGATTGAGATCAGTCTGACCATAATTCAAGTTATACATTTCCATTTAATATTTCAACTTTTCAAGATACAAACCAAGCAACATACTGGACAGATTAGATCATAAACTATCTAGCTAGTTATGGTTTTCGGTTTAAGTATTTCTTTTTAATTTGAGTAATTGATCAAATTATGCTCAGAACAGTTCATTAATATTTGTATCCTAACAAGGGAAGAGAGACAAATGTCGAATAAAAATTACAAATTTAAATATTATAAGTTTAATTATTGAGTATTGGTGAATTATAGAATAAAGACAGATTTTTTTTTATAAAATGAAAGAAAGATTGAAAAAGTTAGAATTTATATTTTAAATAATAATAAAATAATAAAAAATAACTATAAAAAAATTTATATTTTTTTTTATACAATTTTAGTTTGTATAATAGAGTGTCCCTTGAGTATTACATTAAGTCAGTTTTCAATTTGGCTTCTAAAATATTCTACCTCTCATTGTCAGATAAGATATGATATTTTATGAAATATGCAATGTCAATGCATGACTATCTTTTTCAGAAAACAAAAAAAAGTATATTTTCTTTGTACCATAAAGGTTGAATCAAGCTTAACCATTGGGCCGCATCCCATTGTCCACTTACGAAACCTATGAGAGGAATGCTAAAGAATAAATGAAAAGCAATGCTTAAGCTTAATTGTTATGTATTAATAATATTAAAGAATTCTAATTTATTATCTAATTAGATATTCATATTTGTAAGATTTTTGAACTAATAGGTAAATCAAATTTCTCTTTTATTTTTTGCTTAATGTAATAACATCATTTTTCTTTTGTATTCTTTTTTCACACTAACATCTTTATTTTGATATACTGACAGTGTAAAATATTTTATACAGTTATACAATTATATGATGTTATTAAGGTTATGTTTGTTTAGAGAGATATGACACTGAGACAAAGACACAGAGATACAAAATCGTGTTTGGCAGAAGAGACATGGACAGAGACAATGTGTCCAGAGACACTAAATTAGTATATTTTGTGTCCATTCTGACAGGAAGGATACAGAGACACTAACAAGGGACAAAACTTATTTTTTATTTTTTCTTTCATTATTCTTGTTAATTTTTTATAATTATATTTTTTATTATTATATTTTTCATTTCAAATTTTTTGAATGAAAAAAATAAAAATAAATTAAATTTTTATAATTTATTCTAATTTATCACCAAATAGAATATAAGAACACAAAATTTTATGTTTCTCCTGTCTTGTTCTCAGTATCTTGTCCTGTTCTTGAAAATAAATGCAGCCTAAATGTACTATGTACATATAAAATTATTTACACTTACGATACATCAAAATTAAATTCTATTTTTATAGACTACAAGCTTACAACTTTTAATTCACCAAAAGAAGAGTTTTATCTTCTTTTGGTGTAAAATTGCGTATATGGCCATATAAATACAAAGACGGCATGTAAGCTGAATAAGCAGCTGTTTGTCTGAGGCAATTCTGGCGTGGCCCATGTGATTTGTGGAGAAAGCACACACATCATACATTAATATGACGCAAATTTGCAAAAGGATTTGGACTGGAGTCTAAGGAATCTTGCCTCTAATACTCTTTTCATTTTTTCTTTTTTCTTTTTTCTTTTCTTCTCTTAATGGAGTCAATAAAATAATGGTTTAGTTAGAGGTGAGAACGACAATATATGATGAATAGAAGGCTAGGTGGCTAATGCTTAATGGGAGGATGAATCAACAAGTCACGGTTGATCTAGGTGGTAAATAATCAAAAATAAGAGGAAGAATCAAATTGAATGAATTAGGCATATAATGCAATTAGGAATAGACACTATACATTTATAGAAACCAATATAACCTTATACGGAAAATTGAATGAAGCCCAAAAAGAGATATATGACAAGTTGTTTTGGATTGTTGGAATATGCTTACAAGGCTACCAATAAAGCTCTTATTGTAAATGGAATTCCAACAGTTCCAACCACATGCATCACATTCAGCCTCGGACACTTGTGTATAAATGGGAGTGCCATTCTTATCCTCCAAGCCACACTCACTCACTCACTCTCATTGATAGCTTTACGTTATAAGCACTTGAGCTTATTGTTCTTGCTTCTTGTTGCAAGATAATGGCTATGACTTCAATGATGCCAAGAAGAGAGTTTGTTATTCTCTTTATGATTGTTGTTATAGTTTCTTTGTTTGTAGTGAGATCGGAGGGAAGACATTTCCCTGAGTACAAAAACACCATTGGTAATAAAAGGATTAACAGTGAGGTTCACTTACATGACATGCTCAACAATGCACGAAGAAGTATAGAGTATCACAAGAAAAGGTTAATGTTGGCCGGAGACAAAGTGATGAGGGTGTCGCCGGCTGGTCCAGATCCTCAACATCACTAGGGTTATCAAAAATGTTATTTGAATATTTTCTGTGAACATTCTAGTGTCCACACAAATATTTTGTATTTTTCGCCTTCTAAATGATACTTGATTGAAACCATAATAATATGAGAAATGCTATTTGTACACCAAAATTAGCCACTAAAATCAGCCACTAATGTATTTGTGTATAAATACATGTGTGGTTTAATTTATTTTCAATATATATTTGTATTCCAACATATATTTTATACTAGTGGCTGACTTTGGTGACTGATTTTGGTATGCACGTAGCATAACCCTAATGATATTTTTCTATCAAGGTTTACACACCAAATCCCACCATCAATCTTGTATTGTGACCTAATTTCTAAGGGAAATTGATGGTTGTGGTTTTGAATGCAAACTTTTGCACCAAAAAATGAGTGTGTTAATTATTATTGGCCATATAGCTCAAGTTGCACAAAATCCCCCCAGCGTATATAGTATTTACTGAGAATGACTCCCTTCTATAAAAAAAAAATATTAAATTGGTTTTTGTTCATTTTTATCATGAATTAAATAGATGGAGTCAACGTAGGATATCCACAAAATTATCTAATCAATAATAATATTAAGTTCTAAATAAAAAGATTCATTCCTATTGGCTTATTAGAGGATACTTTGAGTGACTAGACAGTTGTCTTTTGCATCATTTTATCTTGAAACAAGCCTGACTTCTAGGTTGATTTTATCTGAATAGGATATTATCCTTGTAAGCATAAACTGAGTTCGGTAATAAAGGAAAAAAGTATCCATCATTCACTACCCGAAAGAATACATTTTATCTTGATTGCTAAAAGACTTGCGCTATAGCATACCAGCATATACAGTCATAGAGATATATGTCTTATCAAGTTGGTATGTTGCTCATCAATGCATCAAATCCATCAAAGATAACCCCAAAGATATTTTATTTGCCTGAACAAAAATAACTCAAAAGATGAAAATAACAAAAAATTCTTGAAGGATTTAAAATTTGACAAGAATAATTAATTGTCAAATAGATCCATTTTTGTTGACGAAAAACGTTGTTATGACACAAAAATGTTACAATATTACATGACGTAATTCATTCTTTTCTGTCAACAAAAACTGAACTATTTGACCATTGGATACCTTTGTCAACTTTTTAAATCTATCAGCAACTCTTCTATTGTCTATGTTTTGAAATTATTTTTGTCAGCGCATAAATCTTTTTGGTGCATTTTTGGTAATTTACTCGTTGTTCGACGTACGAAACTAATCTGCAACGATAACCTACTAGAATCACAAAACTAGTAATGTTGAGGATCTGATCCAGCAAGGGTTGACACCCTCCAATTTTCTTACCCCTACCATTCACCTCTGTTGGTGATACTCACTACTAAGAGGGCAACTAATAATCCTTTTACTAATGTTTTGAGTACTCACTTCATGCAATGGAACTATAACTAGAAGAAAAAATTCTCCTGGCATAACTGAAGTAGCCATTTATCTTAAAGAGTAACTCAAATGTCAAGAAAACAGTTGGCTTAATTTGAGTTAACCTTCAATCAAGTACAATTTCTAGCAATTAGATGGAAGAGGGTACTGATATATATTACCTCCATTTTGTTCAGGGACCAAAGTCAATACCATTGAACATTTGGACTTGCATGGCCCTTGGAAGCCATGGCATAGTAATCAAGCATGCAAGTATGTTTTGTATTCATCATCAATCAAATCAGAGATGTATTGAAATAAATCATAAATCATCTTTATAAATCAGACCAAAAGAGAATTCTAAAAGACTATAACTTAATATTTGAAATGTACAAAATATCCCTATTTATAAGTGAGTGTCTATTCAAAATGGTTTTCTCAAAAGTAAAGTTGTAAAATAAGATAATTCTACTCATTTAAAAATCATTCCAAACCAAAGAATTGAATTCAATTCTACTAATATATTAAACTCATTCCAAACCATGAAATTAAATTTCAAATAGAAATCAATTCCTTTTTTAATAGAATAGAATTCTTTTCTCACATTAAAAACACTTTCCAAACACACTCTAATCGCGTAGATCAAATAGCAAAGTGAATAACTTGAAAAGAAAAAAAAATAGATAAATACTCATCTCGAAAAAAAGTAGCTAGACATTTGTATGTCCTTACACGACCTGAAAATTAATTAGCACCAAAACATTAATATTTTCTTCTTTTTATTAACAAAAGGGTCCTTATCTTCATCTTTTTGTTAGTGTTAAAAGTACATTGATCTAAATTGCACAAAAAATAATAGTGCTGTATAATAAGGAACAAATAGAGCATATATAAAATCTTTTGTCACTATAACATTAAAATCTTTTAATTCAAGAGTAACAAATGATCATCTTCCTTGAATATAAAATGCAGCAATTCTTAAATATTTGTATTCAAGATACCTAAGGTGCTCCTTTCAGACTCTCTCGTAATTTGCCTCTCTTGGATTTTCCAGTCTTTGTATCCCACTGCAATGGAAATAAACAACAAATATTACATTCAGCTAATGTTTCGGTCATAGATCTCAATTCCTGCTTCCTATAATAAATTGAACCGAATTGAACTTAATAAAGACAATTTTTTGACACAAAAAATTTAAATTTTGAAAAAGGAGAGAGAATGAAGAGCATAACTCAAAAATTTTAGTTATAATACTTTTTTCCTTGTAATTTCAAATTGAGAAATGATCGTTGAACACCAAAAAAAAAAGAGAGAGAAATGATAAATTCTTATAATTGGTACATCTAAAAATCTATCTACTAAATAATCCTTAGATATTGTATAAATTATAACTCCTGCCATTGTGAATGAAGTTTTGAATTAGGACAATTAATAAGCTTATTATTAGAACTTAGGAGATCATTAAAACTATCAAATTTGTGGCCAATTGATGATGAATCCAGAAAGAGAAGCTCCATTTACTTCACCTTTGGGTCTCCCCTATCCAGTCCAGAATATGAGAACAATCTTCCCGCTTCAAAAAATGCCTTCACAAGAAACTAAATGTTAATGTTGTTCCAACAAGAAATATATTCAATAGTGTTTGTACACATATCTTCTGCACACAATCTAAACTACCTATTTCTGGTTCTGTAGGACTTAATTAAATTAGCTTCTCGGTGATTAGAAATATCTCGTGGCATTCTTAGACTCTCGGGCACAACAAGCCTTCTGCTCCTGTTCTGGTATGAATCAACAATGAAGTTGAGTACTGTTTCCTGCCATGAGTTGTTCATCTCAAGATCAACATAAGGTAACAGAAAAATAAATGCATGGGGCAAAAAGAAAACGGTCAGAAGCAAACCACAACTCAAGTATAAGAAAAGGAATTTAATAATGTTTGGTACAGCAGCACTAGAAAAGCAAATTGCGAGAAGTGTGTTATCTAAAGCCATAACAATAAGGTTATGATCTTGTAAATTAAAGAGGTCAGAAGTTCAAATAAAGAAAACAATCCAAAATACTTTCCCTAGATCCCACCAGTTAGGACATAAAGAGATGTTGGTTAGCAGTAATTAAAGCAGGTCGAGCTGAGGACATTAGGTTAAGTTTGTTTATAGTTGTTCTAGCATAAATAAGAAATTACAAGAGAATGGTTATATATGCACATGCAGTAATGATCAGTGGCAAGAAAGGTTCAATAGTTATACCAGAGGTTTAGAAGCATCAAGCCAGTCATATATTTTTTCATTTCGAAACCATGTCAGCTGTCTCTTCGCAAAATTTCTGCAGAAAATTTCAGGGAATATTCCTAAATAGCCAATAATATGCATCAAAGATAAATGGAAATCAAATACCAAAAAACATGAGAGATGATGACAAGCAGGGGGAATACAGAAGAAAAAGGAAGCAACTGCTTTTTTAATAACTTTTTACACCATGGAGTAGTAAAATCAGTTAGTACCAAATAAGATTTAGCGTTGACACACAGCAGAGTGTACGTGAATAACAGAAGAAAATTTTTTTGCAACAGTTATCTTGTAGAGGATATAATGCAGTACCGTGATACTTTTTGAAATTCAGATAAGAACTTGTAAAATTCTCCTACTGAACTCTGACCATTTAGCTTTCTGCAACTTAATAAGTACTCCATGGCCTGGAATTATTGACTCATGTTAATAAAGAATCATACTATATAAATATTCATGTTAGTCTGTTACTCCATAATTTATAGTAGGCATTTATTTGCATAGCCTATGAGCATAATTTTTTATTTTATATATGTATTAATTTTCATATACACTATTTTCTTATTTTCATAACACACGTTTTCAAATTTTTTTTCTTATGATTATATCTTCAGCATGCATACAAATCCATGCTTATTTCCTTTAACATAACAAACCCAGTTAAACTGTGGTTTAACCACAGTATTACCTCAAAACAATTCAAAGATCAGTTCAATTCTGAGATTTTAACATATAGTTCAAAAATCAAAAAGAACTTTAATGTTTTACCTGTCGTGCAATGTGGATTATTCAAGCTTATTTCAGTAATGAAAATTTGCAAATATAAGAAGTTAAATGTATATACAAAATATATAGAGATAGTATACTTGTCTGTAACCAATTCCTCGTGTTGCAGAATTAGAATTTGGAAGAAGACCCAAATTAAGAAGCCACTGAGCCTCAGATAGAATCCCATCCCTTCCTGTAGCCAAAGTGAACTAAGACAATTATTGGAATTGAATATTCATGATATTGACAGACAATATAGCATATATTATTATCATCGTGGACCTTTTAATGAATAGTTACTTGCAACTTGCAAGGAAATTGGTATCCAAGAAGATAATTACATATCAACAGAGAAGTAACACAGAAGAATGCTCAACAGAATGTATAAATCATGTTTGTTTCCAGTTTATGATTATACCTAATAGCATTTCTTCACACCGATAATCAAGTGATTTATAGAGGTCAAGTCTTTGGACAGAAAGGAAAAAACACATAAACTCGTAGTCCAAATCTGACATATTGGTTTCTTCTGTTGTGTTTGCCTCAGATGACTCAGAACCATCAATAACACTAAAGTCATCCTGTTTCCTGAAAGAATCATATGGTACCCGAAAAGCAGAAGGAGGTGATCCACTGGACTGCCATTCCAAAGAATTAAAAAAGAGTAAATTTACGAACATATCTCAGATAGTAATCCATTCAAATCATACATTTCAAATTTATATCCACAGAAAAATACAAGTAATCCTAGTAATTCATTCAAATGTACTCTTCAAATTTATATCCACAGAAAAATACAAGTATAAATAATTCACAAGTAAAATTCAGTTGATTGTTACATTTAAGCAGATTCCGCATTGAGAAAAATTAAGTCTGAGATACACCCGTTAAGGCTGGTAAAATAATTATTCTTGTGCTTATATTTACGCTGTTGCAATAAAATGAATAAGATATATAAAGGCAGGACGAGAACTGATATTAAAATGTTAACATCAAGATTTTTTTTAATTTCTGGAAGAGCTTTTGTCAAAGCCAGAAAGGCTTAGAAACCATGCAGAATTCAAAGTTGCTAATATGCAGCTTATAAAATTGCAAGCTTACCTTAATAATTTCCAGGCTACGCCGTAAGCGATACCAATCATTCACTGGTAAAAGTTGGGCCTTCGGATCACCGGCTTTTACCACCAATTGCACAGCTGCATCCCATTCTTCTTTTCTCTGTAGTTCAGCCAACTCTAGATGTACTTTGGATGCAATCTCCGGAGAAGCTATAGGCACATCTGGCTTTCCATATATGAACCTTTAAAATCAAAGTTCAAACAACAAACTCATAGGTATCAAATGTGCCACATTAGATTGTTTATAACCACTTAATATTTATAAACAAGAAACTCAATAATGGTATGAGATAAGACAGTAATAATTCACAACTATAGTGAATGCCCTATAGCAGCAGTTGAAAGGAGTTTATGATGCTTATTGAAATAATGGGTTTTAGCAAAGGGAGAAGGAAAAGAACAAAAAAGCTAATGAACAATATGAACTGTGATATATAAGACAAAAGCATTAATTCCTATGTACCAGTGGCAGATTGTTAATCCTGATTACATAATTGAAAAAAACATAAGAATTTTGGATAATCTAAGTTAGTCTATGATGTTTAATATTTTAAAATAAAATCAAAATGAAATAAGACATTTTCCTCATTTCTAACAAGATTTCAAAGAAGAAAAACTACTATAACCCGTAGCTGGTTATCAGTGTGTTAACAAAGATTAGTGAATTACAATAATATCCTAGGAATATAATCATATATCCACATCCTTCAAGAACACAAGTCTGCAGCAATTGGAACCATATCAGCAACATCTTTTTGTGTTGATTTACAATTATATTAATGCCAAACCAAGCTTTTCCTACCCTTTTCATTCAGCAGGTTGCAAAATAAGAAAAGTGTCTCATTTTTTATTTATGCTTTCATATTGCCTTGTTATTGATACATCATACAACTACTGTACTACAGATAAGCAGTTCCATTTGAAACGATAATTAGTTGACAAATAGGCGGCAGAAAAAGGCATACCATCTTAAATACAGTCCAGTGCCCCCGACAACTATGGGAACACGTCCTTTGTCAAGAATAGATCTTGTAGCTTGCCTTGCATCCTCGAAAAACTGTCCAACAGAATAGTCTGATAAATAATAATTAGTTTTACCTATAGAAAAAATAAGCTCTTCAAAGATCAAATATGAGATGAACTAATATGCAGTGATGATAATCATAATGAATAGACACTCAAACAAATATAGCCAGCCAACAGACAACACACCTTCAGATGGATGCAGTATGTCAACCAGATGATGTGGTACCTCCTGACAAGAAAACACAAATAGAAACAGTGATTTCAAATTACCTTAACTATATTTGCAGTTGAATAAAACTGGTTACCAGATATTCAGTAATTCAGTGCTAGCACTAATTGGTAATGCAAATTTCAGTGAACAATGAACATATTCTCAAAGAAATTTACATTTTCAAAACTTTAAAAATGAATATATTCGATCAGCTTCATCATTCAGAATTTCACGACTTGAAGCAGTTAAAATCCTTGAGATGGGTTGAATTTTTTGCGCCGATACAGAGTATGGCCAAAAGATTAGAACGTTAGCAATGTATTCCATGCCTCGTCTAAGACACAGCCATCAATGATTCAATGGTCCTCCATAATATTTACAGATGACCACCACATCCATACTATTTGTATTATTACACATGTCGCCCCTTCATAATTAGCAATTATCTTAAGAAGATAGAAGCTGGAGTTTTGTGAAACTTCTTGAATATAGAGTAACCATGGACAAGAGAAGAAACCAGAAAGAATAATATTAAAGCAAGATC
Source organism: Arachis stenosperma (assembly GCF_014773155.1). Taxonomy (NCBI): domain Eukaryota; kingdom Viridiplantae; phylum Streptophyta; class Magnoliopsida; order Fabales; family Fabaceae; genus Arachis; species Arachis stenosperma. Next base: position 89,578,807 of record NC_080383.1, on the reverse strand, counting down.
TGAACTAGAATGTGCATATGAATATGTCCCACTAATTATGAAGCTACCCTCTTTAGATGGTTTTCCTTTTGAACGATAAGTAGTCATCAATTCTCATCTTTTCCTTTTTTTTTTCCCTTCGCAGTCATCGAAACTTAAAATTGAAAAATCACATGAGCATTTGTCAAATATGAATCATATGTATAATTATTTTAGAGAAAAAAACAACCTTGTTTGCCGAAACTAAACCAAAACTCTACCAACCTCATCACAGCTTACTGTCATTAGAGAGTATGTTAACTACCAGAATAATTTCAAATAAAATAAGTAGTGCATTTCCAAATGACCCATCTGATTCAATTAGTCAACTAATTACACCAAGCAATACGATCTACTGATAAAAATAAAGGAAAACTGACATAACAGACAATCCATACAAAATTTCAGGGATTTAAAGTGAAAATCTATCTAATATAAACTAATGCAGAGTAGCATATGATGTCACAGGTATGCACCTTTCTATCATTTTGGGAAGGCTTTGCAGATCCAATATCAAGACCCCGATATACCTGCGGCACAAGAAACCATTTTCATTAAAAACTCAAAACAACAACCTCAACAGTTGTTAAATCACAAAAAGTTCCTACGTCAAAGAGGAAGTAACACAAATACAGCAAAATCCAAGGAGATGGACAAGCATCATTTCCATGGTATTCCCTTGAAAAATCAACCTATCACCGTTCTCATAACTCGTTCACCAAAATATTATCTTGGTACATTTTAACATAATATGTTTCCCCTGCATAATAATAAAAATGATTACAATAATATCAAAAGAAAAATAGCAAGCAGCCAGAAATCCAGAATTATCTAAGCTTTGGACGAACGAATGATTTTCGCTCTTATTGACTAATCTCTGAAAACACTTGACAATAATTCTAACACAAATAAAACCAACAATGAAATATTACTATTACTACTACTACAGCTGCTAACAATAACAACACAATAATTTCTCAACAGCTGAAGTCCAAAAGTTAGCTCCACAGAATTTTTTCACTGACCATGTGAATCTTGAAATTCAGAATTCTAAAAGTCTAAAACTAGCAAGACATTCAACAACAAGAACAATTTCAAATTATCAAGCAGAAAAAAGAAAAAGAAAAAAAAGGCGCCAAAAATGCTGGTTTGGTTGTCTAAACCTGGATAGAGTCGGCACTGACGATTTCCCCGTTGAGGCGCTTGGCGAGCTCAAGAGCGAGGCGGCTCTTGCCGGTACCGGTGGGTCCGGAAATGACTATCACCTTCTCTTTCTCCTTCTTGGCGGCGGCGGAAGCGCCGGCAAGGTATCGCCAGCGAAGAGCGAGGGAAAGCGGTGGTGATCGAGAAAGCGAGGTCTCCGGGAGACGGAGGCAGGTGCGGAGGTTACAGACTCCATTGTGAATCATCTTTGTGAATTCAGCTGAACTCTGAGTCCTCACTGCATTCTGAAGTCACAATGGATAAATATGTTAGATGGAGAATTGGAGATATTTGTATTTCCCACTTGATTTTATTGTTTTATTGTTTATATATTTATTTTCGGTCATGCTAGGTAGCCAAATAGTATAGAAATGTCACAAGTAGAACTGACCTATACTTTTTTATCATTCATATTTTTTATCATCCAACTTTCTTTTTTTTTATTTTTTTTTGGTAGTTCGAGTCATTAATGTTCTTTTTAAAATTAATTTTAATTTTATTTAAATTAAATTTTTAATAATATTTTTTTATTTTATTATTATTTACTAAAATATATTTTTTTATAAAAATTATGGATATTAAATTAAAAAATTTTAACAATTTTTACTATACAACTCATATTTTACTTATAAATTATTAAAAAATAAAATATAAAATATAAACAAAAATTAAAAAATAAATTTTTAAAAATAATTATTATACTTTTTATATTAAAATCAATAAATAAGCATACATATGAATATTAAATAAAAAATATTAAAATAATTAAAATCAAAACTTTAGTGCACATATGAAATAATATGAAAAATATAATAAGACGTATAGTTTAAAATTTGGTAATATTAATTATAGATATTATATATATGAAATTATGAATATTATGAGTATGAAATTATGTATGTTATTAACATGAAATTATAGATGTTATGTGTATGAATTTATGGATGTTATGAGTAAATTTATTAATTGAATAAATTAATTTAAGAATTTGATAAATTTTTTTAAATTCAATCTCGACCTCTAGATGAGTATGAGATGACTATGCCATTTAAGTTATAGCTCGTTGGCAACTTGATAGTTACTTATGCAATAACTAAAAAATGATATGTATATGGATGTAATATCTAATAAATATTAATTTAATTTTTAGATATTAGTTGTATATAATTATACATATTATGTGTATGAACTTAGTTAGTACAGTATAATTATAAATGCACATAAAAACACAAAAAAAAGTTTAAATCAGTTTATTACCATACCTTATTAGAGCTAGTGTGATTTTTTATATTCTTAAAAATTGGTTGATTAGCAATAATTTCATCGAGTAAATCCGTCTATTGTTCAAATTATTTTTCCACTCCTTCCAACATAGGTACCATGTTAAAGTCAAATTCAAATACCATATTATTTGCAATGATAACTATGACTTGTTATAAATTTTTTTTACCTATCCCAATTGAGCTTCCAATTGAACTAAAGTCGTGATTTTTAGGTACTTAATATAGACGTTTCTGATTGTGCTTCAATTACACTAAAGTAATTTTTGTCTCTGAACCTATACGGCCTTCACGATTTTTCTAGCAATTATAATGAATGAAACAAAGTCTTTATGTTTCAATTAATTTCCACGTACAAATCTTTTTGCTATACAAGTTTTATAAGTCCTGAAAATTCCTTACCCCTAAAACGCGCCTCTTCTAGCACGTTTAGTCCACGCGCCTCCTTAACAGATTTTTCAATTAATGAACGCGCGAATATATAACTTCCTTTTTCGAAAGCATTTGGTTTTCTTTTTCAAATTTCTTCTACGTTTTCTTGCCTTTTCTCTTCAATCTCTTTCATGCGTTTCTCTTTGCATTTTCCTTCAACGTTTACTTGTGTTTCTCTCTCTGTTCTCTTTTTTCGTTTTCTTGATTTCCATTCTTTCTGAAATCAAGCTCTGAAATCGTTTTGAAGATAATGGATGATTCAACTTCAGATTATCCGCTGAACCAAAGCGAAGTGAATTTTGAATTTGAATCCAATAAAGTTCCTAAGGTGTTGTTTAATTTCAATTAATATTTTTGTTAGTAGTTTATGATTGTGGAGTTGAATAATGTGTGAACCTTGCTTGTGAAACTTGCTATTCATTGTTCGTTGTTTGAATTGAATCTAATGTACTAGTTCTGATGAATTTTCTGCATTTTATATCAAACTTTCGAGTGTAAATCAGGAATATTTGGGTGTATTTTAGGAAATTTTTGGTGTATTTACAGTTTATGACTTTTTATCTGGCTGAGGGTGAATTGTCTTAATCTTTTAGTTAAATTGTTTTAGTTTCTATTTAATGATGATTCATGACTCAGATTTTTGTTATTTTTTATGATGGTTTTATAGTTGTATTTGCATTATGCTTGTTTTAATATGGTGTATTTTGGGTGTACTTTGTAGCCCCTTTCTGGTTGATGAGCAGTTTATTCCTAAGATTGGGATGACTTTTAACACCCTTGAAGATGCTGCAAAATTCTACAAGGATTATTCAAAGGCTGAAAGTTTTTCTACAAGGGTTCGGAGCACAAATAAGAAGGAAAACGAAATTAAGAATCAATTGATTACATATAGCAGAGAGAGAAAATGGAAATCGAAAATATCTCCGACCGAGAAGACAAACCCCTCGGTTGGTTTAAATTGTCCTGCAAGAATTTATATACACATATTTAAGGACATTGGTGTTTGGATCATTTCTAAGGTCATGTTGCATCATTCACATCCCTGCTGTCCAAATCAAGCAGAGATGTTCAAATAGCACAGGAAACTAAGCATGTCCGTACGTCGTACAATAGAGAATAACGAGGAAGCCGGTATCAGACCAAGCAAAACTTACCGATCATTTGTGGCAGCAGCCGGGGGTCACCGCAAGTTAAATTTTATAAAAAAAAACGTGAAAAATTACATCACGAGAGAAGTGCGAAATATTTCAGAACTAGACGATGCAAAAGAATTCGGAAAATACTTATTAAGAATGAAAGAGAAGAATCATAATTTCTTTTCTGAGCTCAAAATCGAGGACGGTCAGTCGATTAAGCTTGCTTTTTGGGCGGACGCAAGGAGCAGAGCTGCCTGTGAGTATTTCGAAGATGTTATTTCATTCGACACCACCTACAATACAAACAGGTAATATGTTGTTCTGGTTTATGATGCTGAATTAATGTTGTTTTATAAATCTGCTATAGAGGTCTATATTGGATGTTTTTTGGTGTATAGTTACATTATTTGGGTGTATTTAACGATTTGAATTCTGTTTTGTCGTAATCTGTTTCAGGTATAATCTGATTTTTGGTTCTTTTGTCGGGGTGAATCACCATGGTCAGTCAACACTTTTGGGATGTGCTTTGATGAAAAACGAAGATATTCAATCATTCAAATGGTTATTTCAATGTTGGCTTCGTTGCATGGGAGAAAATGCTCCGAAAAAGATTCTCACTGATCAATGCGCATTGATGCAAAGGGCTATCGAGGCTTGTATGTCCACAATTATTCACCGTTGGTGTATTTGGCACATCATGAAAAAGATTCCAAGCAAATTAAACGACTACAAGGGACACCTTGAAATTGAACAAGAAATGAGATATGTTGTTTGGAACTCTCATACCAAAGAATCATTTAATAGGAATTGGAATGATTTTCTGCTGAAGTATGGTCTTGGACAATGACAAACCCCAATTTGACGGTTTGTTTTGTATTGAATTTAGAGCATCTTGATAGCCTTTTGTCACATTTAGCCTAGGAATTAGCATGATTTCGTAATCTCTCCCGTATTTGTGCTTAAGTGTAAAAACATGCTTTTTAAGCCTTATTTTGATAAATTCTATTTCCTCTTTGATTCCATAAGATGCCTTGATATGTTTGTTAGTAATCTCAGGATGAAATAGGCTAAGCATGGATCAAAGGAAGCAAGGAAGGAAGCATACAAATGGAGAGAAGCATAAAAAGTCAAAGAAGCAAAGTCAGCCATGCACGCGCACGCGCACAAGGCGCTCGCGCGCACATTGCGAGTCAGGCCAAGGACGCGCACGCGTACCATGCGCGCACGCGCCGATGATGGCACATGACCTCATTAAAGCAGCACGTGCCTGGCGATTTTGGGAAGGTTTCAGCAACCAACTTTGGCGCCAAAATGCATATAAGAGCCAAGGAATGAAGAGGGAAACACATGTTAGTTACCATTAGCTTAGTTTTAGTAGTTAGAGTTAGTTTCTAGAGAGAGAAGCTCTCACTTCTCTCTAGAATTAGGATTAGGATTAGGTTTAGTTCTTAGATTTAGATTTAGATTCATCTTCTTCTACTTCTATCTTCTCAATTCCTTGTTGTTACATTCATTCTTCTTCCATTCTTTTATTGAAATCTCTTTTATGTTGTTCTTATATTTTGTTGTAGATCTAGTATTGTTCCTTCTACTTTCTTCCAATTCAATAAAAGGTAATTCATAATAAATGTGTTTCTTTTGATTGTTGTTGTTAATTCCTTTCAATAAATGTTGTTAGATTCTATTCTTGTTGTCAATTTGCTTTGCTTTTGTGCCTTCCAAGTGTTTGATGAAATGCTTGGTTGGATTTTAGTGTAGGTTTTGTTCCTCTTGGCCTAGGTAGAGTAATTAGTGACTCTTGAGTTATCTAATTCTTTTGTTGGTTGATAATTAGAAGTTGCTAATTGATTTGAATGCCTCTAAAGCTAGTCTTTCCTTTAGGAGTTGATTAGGACTTGAGGAATCAAATTGATTCATCCACTTGACTTTCCTCCATAGTTAGAGGTTAACTAAGTGGGAGCAATGGACAATTTGTTATCACAATTGAAGAGGATAACTAGGATAGGACTTCTAGTTCTCATATCTTGCCAAGAGCTTTGTTAGTTGTTAGTTTATTTCCTTTGCCATTTTATAATTCTTGTCTATAATCTCAAAAACCCCAAAATAACTCACAACCAATAACAAAAACACTTTATTGTAAATCCTAGGGAGAACGACCCGAGTTTAAATACTTCGGTTTATAGATTTTAGGGGTTTGTACTTGTGACAAACAAATTTTTGTATGAGAGGATTATTGTTGGTTTAGAGACTATACTTCGACGAGATTTCATTTGTAAAATTCTAAACCGTCAAAAATCCAATCGTCAGACAACAAGTGGCTTTCATGTAATGTCTTTTAAAATCTGCAGCAGAGGTGTAAATTGCAAGTTTTTGGGTGTATTATAGTCTGATTTGGGTATTTTTTGCATAGCTTTATGAAGACCGTCATATATGGATTCCAATTTATCTAGATCACCCCTTTTGGGCTAGGATGAGAAGCACACAAAGGAGCGAGAGCATACATGCGTTTTTTAACAAGTTCATTACCCAGAACAGCTCACTTATCCAATTCGACAAACAATACGATAATTGTCTCGGAAGCAGGGAGCAAAAAGAGAGAGAACCGGATGCTGCAGATTTTCACATCGTCATACCCTGTGCAAAAAAATCCTCCATAGAAGCCTAGTTTCAACATATGTACACTCACCAAAAATTTAGGGAAGTCCAAGCATAATTCAGAGAAAATGTGAATTGCATCACAAGATCAACGAACTCTGGTCTAGGCTATTCGGTATACGAAGTTACAGAACAAGTTTCCAACTTAACATTCAACAAGTTTGCGGTTACATACGACTTGGTAGCAGCCCAAGTGAAATGCTAGTGCTTATTATTTGAGTCAAGATGGATATTGTGCCGTCACGCCCTAAGCGTGTTAAGCTTTGAACGAGTAAACAAAATGTCACCGAGGTACATATTAGAATGATAGAGCAAGAATGTAAAGAGGAGACACATACACATCAAGAGCAGCCACGACGAGCCACTATTAGAGTCAAGAAGCAAGAGGTTTGACGAATTGGTGTTTCGTTCGTAAAATATATGCGAATTTGCATCAGAATTCAAGGAGCTCACCGTCATTCTCCACCGTACCTACGATAACGTTGTGGTTGAGATGCAAGAACCGAAAGCCAAAAGGAAGGGGACATCTTCGTTATCTCACAAAGATGCTAACTTGGAATCCGTTAGCGAGCTTCAAAACCCTTCAAAGGTGAGAACAAGAGGACATCCCAAAAATAGGTTAGGTTCAAAGTTGGACAAACAGATTGCAAATGCCTCAAAGATAAAGAAAACGAAAGCTCAAAGCGAGGTAAAGTGATGTTCTTTAAACAAGGAGTAATTGAGTTTTTTTTTTTGTTAATAGTTTTGCTAATATGTGAGTTTATTTTTTTCAGTTGAACCTTTTGAGGGTGCATCAGTGGTGCAACCAAATTCCAGCCAATATCACGGACATGTTATAAATTATCAATTCAAAGATCCAACAGCAGGGGATAGGTTTTTGGGTGTATAGTGACAATATTTTGGTGTAACCCTCAATCTTTTGGGTGTATTTTTGCATTCTCTTTTGTTTGACATTTTTCTTTTTTATATTTTTCAAATGCTGCTGTTTGTGTTAGAAATTAGTATTTTATTTATATTTGTTTGTTTTAAATTTATTATACATATACAATCAAATCCTAAAGAGGTTAACAATTCAAATTTCTAAATTCCCATACCTTCTGATTGGTTTTTCCATGAAAATATGTGAGGACTCAATTTAGGTGTATACCGATTATATTTGAGTATATTATTAAAATAATTGGGTGTATTAGTATGTTTGGTATTGTTTTTCTTCATTTTTTTTAACCTGTAATTGATAGCTTTTGAATATAGCACAGACAATTTATGCAAAAACAATTTATAATAAGATTGGATTAAATATTCACAAAATTTATAAAAATTGTTCAAACTATTCCAAAAGTATACACCACTCAAACTAATCACTGTCAATATCACCTAATTCTATTTGACAATATGGACTCAATAACACTGCAGATGGCTTGGACAATCTTATTGCTTCACTTTCTCTAATTGATGTATCTCTATCTCGATTCATCTCATGAAACAGAATCCATGAAGCATATTCAACTCGAAAGTGGTCTACCTCCGCCTATAGTTTAAAAGAATATTCGTTTAATGAACTCTGTTAATTTAGTAAAGTAATAGAGAGTTATAGAGTTTTAAACACAATTACCTGTGTCCAATTGTCCGAGTTATATTTTCCCTTTTTGATGTTTTGAGGCTCAATTATTTCAAGCCATTTTATTACATAAACAGCACAATCATAGCTGAAAACCAAAAATAAATTAGCAAATTAAAATAGGACAGTAATGGAAAACACAATTTTCAGAGAGAAAGATTTATACTGTGTTTTTTTGGCTGAAATGATTATGTATGGGGTTCAATTTCACGATCGTCTTTTTTGAGTGGTGCTCCCCCGGCATATACCCTCATTCTGAAAATCACATACCCCTAAAAACAAAAAACAGAAATAACTTACACCCAAAGGATCCCATAGTACAACTTATTTTGAGCAGAACTACACCCAAATATTAAAATGCAAACAACAGAAATAACTTACAACAATTTTATTAAGCTTCATTCTGGGTTCGGAGGGACACTTTTTATGATACGGGTCAAGGATAAAATTTTTTTTCTAACATTAGCCACCCATATCCACCAATGTTTTGCGTAGCAAACAGGTGCAAATATCTGAAGTATGGCCATATTGAACAGTGTTTTAGTTTAATTGGCACATGACCAAAGAATTGTGATAAGTTTTAGAAACAAAACTTACATATGGATGGGATGCTAATTTTTTTCAGGTGCAAAAAAGGTATGAACATTTTATAGTCTTCAATCATAAATGGCTTTTTTTATTTTGGCTGTAAGAACTCGTTCCCCCCTTCCCCATGATTCCCAATAGCCATGTTTTGCAGTATTTGTGAAACAGCAAAAGAAATATTTAATACACCCAAAATATTACATAAATACACCCAAAATTGAATTCAATACACCTTACCATAATAGTAGGGGAAGACAATAAATTTTTTCTTCAAATCTTTTAATATTTTGTCTGTTCAGAATCAGACACATAGCAGTGACAATCTAGAAAAACAAAAAATCTAAATTAATTACATCAATCAATATTGCAGTCACATGTCATAATAAAATCATTAATCTTATTCTAATATTACTTCAGCTTCGATATATGTACTAGCTTTTAGAGACGCGAAGTAGATTTTTGATAATAGCAATGGTTGTTGGGCATTGAGGGTGCAAACTGGCTCATACTCATTAGTACCTCCATCCCCGTATGTCTTTACATGTGTTGCCCAAAAGTAGCACTTTTCTTTGATTTCAGCTGACAATTCCTTCCTCCTTGCAGGAGTTTCAAACTTTTCAAAATTTCGGCAGGCAGTCTGCTTTTCGAGCGGCAGATTTTTAGCCTCTACAAACTCCAATGCTACCTTAACCCCAGTGTTTGCAATTTTCTCAACCAACTCCTCTAATTCCTCAATTAGTATTGGTGTCTCAGGGCTTTTTCTCTTTTCAGATCCTGGTCACCCCTCTTGAGTCAGGGTTTCTTCTTGACTTGAATTAGTGAAGCCGAGGCTGAATGATGGCGTTGGAAACTGTTTTGGTACATAGGATGCTGTGTTGGTGATCATCATTAATGCAGCAGTGGCTTTAGGGGGTGAATTACTGCGTGTTGACATATAAGATACTATAAGAATAAGAATAGACGAATGATATCGAAAGAGAATTATATTGTGCTGAACTTACATTTTAGATGGAGTTGGTGGCACTGTGGGTGTGCTTTCAGCAGGTTTTTGGGATTGTAGAGTGCTACATGGTTAGAGAAAAGGATTCAAATTATTTAAAAACCAATTACAGCTCAATTCAGATGAGATACACCCAAATAAAAACAAAATACCCCCCAATAATAACCAAATACACCCGAATATTTTTTCTCACCCCTTAATTGTTTCTTCGCTAATTTTCTTGCTCGGGGACTTTGGGGGGATGGTTCAATTTGGGCAGGGCTTGCTGCTGTTGTCTGCGATGGAGGCATGCATACTTGAATTGGAACTCTAAACAAGACAAAAATAAAAAGTTAAAAAACTCCCTTAAAATATATTATTAAAAGGTTGAAATTTAGTTGTAAAACTCACATATCAAGTGGTTCAGATTGTGGATGTGTCTCCATCCGAACAACGATCATCTTCTGTTGAGCTGAGTCACTGACAGATTCTTCTTCCAGACCCAACCTGAAATCCACCCAAATAATGTCAAAATACACCTGAAGCATTGAAAAGAAACACAGGCTCTATTTTTTGAGAACTTATGTAGTTGCGAATTTTTCTTTTTTTTCCTGCCTTTTTTTTCTTCAATAAAACATGAAAGGGATTTTTTTCTAAAAAAATATATACAGAATTAGAAGCATATGGTAAAAAATAAATTAAGCAACCGATATTAGAAACAGAAATTACATGCTATCCATGGGTTTGTTTACGCTGCTTTGATTCATTTGTGCTTGAAACAAAGAATCATTCGCGCTTCCTAAGTTCACCTCCGGCATTCTAAGCATAGAATAAATATCATTCAGTAAAAATACTATTTAGTTAAATCAAGATCTCAAAATTCTATCAAATAAAGGATCTTATGTTTCGGATGAGTTATAGTGGCCTTCCGTCGATGGGAGCCCAACTTCCTTCATCCTACGAAAGCAAAAAACAATTATCAGCAACCAAAGCACCTTAAAATCGGTAATACACACCCAAATTCAACATACTACTGTGCAGCATCCTTTTCATTGGTTTTGTTTTTTTATTCTCTTAAGAATTCTTCTATATCTTCAGTTCTAATATCAGTTCTGACAGTACATGTAAAAGAACATTTTAACAAATATAATTTTGATGATAAAGGGTAAGATAGCTTTACAAAGTATCTTACGCATCATAGAATTGAATTTGTTCTTCAGAAGATGAATCCTCAACAATGTGCTTTCTTTTTTTGGATTGCGTCTTGGAAATCAAAAAAGTATGAATCAGACAGACATAACAAAATTGATGACAAAATACTCTCGAAAGCAGTGCATACTTTTTGGGTGGAGTCTGAATTTTTTCTTTGATTTTTGTTTTATTATTGGTGACGATTCTTCACTTCTGAAATTAAATGAGAAACACTCTGTTAATACATCAAATTTTGATAATAAACAGAAACAAAAACGATGCAATGATAATTTCAGAATCTTACTCATCATTGGATTCACTTTCACTTTCTAAAGTGGAATCCTCCAAAATCTGCTTCCTTTTTCTAGATACCATTCTAGAGGGCAAATAATCATTAGCAAAAAAACCCTAAAAATGACAAAATAAAAAAAAAGATTACTTACTTTTTAGCTGTCCCTATGGATTATTTCCTTCTTTTTGTTGCTTCCTCTGAGTCTTGTTCAAACTCAGACTCACAGGTAAAATCAAGTTCAATATCCGATGAATCACTTTCGAATGAACTTACTACTTTCTTCCTTTTTGTCTTTTTCTTTTTCTTTCATTTTCTTCAACTTCTTTTTCACTTCCGCCTTCTTGACGATACCCTGAAACAGTAGAAATGTTAATTTACACCATCTACATAAATAAAATACAGCCAAATTAGAGAAGGTATTCTATTCAGTTACCATATGACCATTAATTTTTGCTCTGATCCTCGCAAGCAGCAGCTTTCTATTCCAGTGGCTAACCCAGGGCAGTCCAGGAATTGCTTCTCCTTTCTTGTTTGTGTATTTTGTTAGATGAAAATAGAATATCATCAAGGCATAGAGGCAGCCATCAATCGATTTTTTCTTTTTCAAACGGTAATTGATTATGCCTTTGATGATGAAATTGAGCACATGGGCGCCCCAGTCGCACTCTGTTATATTGTCCATCCAAAAAATTGGAGCTAGGTGGACAGGAGATATTTTGTTTATCGCAGTTGGCAACAAGAACGCCATTTGAATATAGAGGATGAAAATCCTCTTGAACATTAAGCGATCTTGGTCGTTGTCAACACCGATATCCATCATCTCATCGGTCAGATTCTTTAATGACTTTTCCTGGAACCTTCTAAAAATCTGTTTATTCTCTTCAGAAAGTTCCTTAAAACTCACTTTATCAGGAAATAGTTCTTCTATAAAAAAGAAAACAAATTACGCTCCAGATTATTTGAAATACACCTAAATACCTAGCCATATACACCTAAATTTATTTCTTAATTACATGAGATAAGAATAAGATATTACAAAGAATAGATTACAGAGAATGAAAGTATAGAGGTTTTCTATAATCAGTTAACTGATGCATTGAGGCCAAGGGCATCCCTTATTATTTTGGGTTTAATTTTAAATGAAATGTGGCTTGTGTCCAGTTTGTTTTTGTCCAAATTAAAGAAATTAGCCAACTCCTTTAAAAGTTTGTGTGGCACATTCATTGGCAGTATGTGCATGAGACCACCAAATCCTAATTCGCGAATGATGGCCTTCTTTGCCTCGCTTATCTTTTCAAACTTTTCACTCAATAGTCGCGTGGCACCTTTCACCTTTTAAGTCCTTGGTTTGCTGTAAACAAAGCAAAATGAGAGCGCGCTTCTCAGTTACTGTAAGAAATAAAAAATTTTGTCAATAGATAAAAATATCAGCCAAATACCAGCGGCATACACGCAAATACCAGTAATATATACCCAAATAACTGCCTAATACGCCCAAATACCAGTCCTATACACCCAAATCCAGTCCTATACACAATTATTATGTTTTGGATTACACAACATTATATGAATTCAAAATGATATTCAATTCAACTAAACATGCATACAATAACACTACAAGCTAAAGCACAAGTACAACAGCACCAGTTACAGTTGAATACTCTTGATATATATACCAGACACATACACCTGCATTTTTTTAATAACATAACATTATATGAGTTCAAAATGATATTTAAGTTCAAAAGTTCACTAGAGGCACCAGTCACATTCGAATTCCATGATACATACCAAAAAATTCGCCATATACACCCAAATATGTGTTCACTTGAAATACAGTACAAAATTTATATGTATGCAAAATAACTTCCAAAGATACAAACATGCACAAAAATAGATGAAAAAGTATGTTAGACCATTCACTAAAAGTACGTAAAACAACGTAAACAACTTGAACAGTTTCACCAAAACAGTATTATCAACTTTAAACCAAGAACATATATACATATATATATATATATATATATATATATATATATATATATATCTACTAAATAAAAGAGAAATACGACGATATAATGCTTCGTTTTCAAAATCAGAAAGAGAAATATGAAAAACCTAGAAGATCAGTGAAACAATACCTTGAATAATGTTTCTTCTTTCTTTTTGGTATTTTTTGATGGAGATTTGGATGTTTTCTTGTTGATTTCGTCGACTGTTGGCGAGGAGTTTGAAAGTTTCTTCAAAGTTGCGCTTGATTTCGAATGTGCCTTGAATCTCGAGGGTTGTGGTTTTGATTAAGGAAGAAGAAGAGTCGTTCATAATGGTGAGTAGCGCGCTTTGGAAACGATTGAGTGACGCGCGTGTTTAACACGCTTGAGTTGAGTGAGAGTAGTTTTTATTAGGTTTGGCCCAACTTGTAGGACTTATAAACCAAAATTACTTGTATGAATAGCATAACTATTTATGTTTTCTCACTCCTACAATGATAATGAAATGGAATAAAGGAATTATAAATCAATTATAATTAAAGTCATTTAATGAATATTATTATTATGGTTCTTTATTATTATTAGTCATTATTGTATTCTTAATTGTAAAAAAAAACATTAAGTAGTGGTTGAAAGGATGTCTAATAGTTAGGGATATGATATTATAATTAATATGATTAATATATAGGGCCGTTAAAAGTATGATAAGTAGATTGATAGGAGAGTGAGATAAAAAATCAAGATGTTATTAAGTTATGTAAATAAAATAAATTTTGGAAAGTTTTGACTAATTATGACTGAAAATTTTTAGTTCTTAAACTTTTTCCTATCGTAAAAATAAATCGATAATAAGAAAACAAAAAAAACATTTGTCTTATTTAAATTAATAAATATTAAATAAGATAAATTAAATACAATTAATAAAAATTAAATAAAATAAATTTTGACTGATTTTGACTAAATTTTTATTGTTACTAAATATTTTCGTATTTTTACACCATCGTTTGGGAAAAAAAAATTTTAATATTGAGTTCAGAAGGGTATTATCTCCAACATAACTCAATATGTGTATTGTATTGTATTAAATTGTAGGAGTTCTGCAACTTTAATTTTTTAAATTTGTTAAAATAACAAAACAGTGATGCTTTTTTCATTTTCAAAATTTAAAAAAATATAAAATAAAATAGCAATGTGGTTTTGTACTTTAATAATTTTCAAAATTTTTAAAATTTTTTTTTAATAAAAATGTTAACGATGTTTTTTAATTAATTAAAAAATATTTTTAGACAAAACGTTAATGTATCTTTTGAAAAGTAAAAATAAAATGATAGAAAACTAAAACTTACTTGAAGTCAAATAATCTGATTTAACATACATTTTTTACTAATATTAAAAAAAATTAGGCCAAAATTTATTCTTAAAAATTTGCAAAATTTTGTGCATTTTTTAGCGTGTGCTTCTTCAAGAAGAGGAAATCGGATGCTATGTCTTCTTCTTCTTCTCCTCCTTTTTTATTATTTTTTAATTTTGTTACTATCGTCACCAATAACACCTCTTCTTCTTCCTTCTCCTCCTCTTATTGAAATTTCGTCTCCTCCTTCTTTTTCATCCTTCTCCTCAATCATCATCATCATAACCATCATCGTTATTGTCATTGTCTTCTTCTAATACATATCGTCATTATCGTTATCATCGAATTTGAATTTATATAATGGACAATTTTCGGTTCATTTGGTATTATATAATAGTTTCGTTTTGAGCTAATTTTTGGTTCATTCGAGACGCAAATGTTTCTGATTTCGAATTTATATAATGGATAATTTTTTATTCATTTGGTATTATACAATGGTTTTATTTTGATAGTATTTTCGGTTCATTTGAGAGGCAGGTGTTTCTGAATTTAAATTTATATAATGGATCATTTTCGGTTCATTTGATATTATACAATGATTTTGTTTTGATAATATTTTCGATGCATTCAATCACCACAGAGAATCAAAATCGATAAAGATGCTAGTAAAATATTAGTGTTGTTGGTGTTGATGATGATGATAATGATAATGGAGGAGAAAAAAGAAAAGAAAAGAGGAGATCAAAGAAATTTAAATAAAAAAGAAACATGAGGAGGAGGAGAAGGAGGAGGAGGAGGAGATGGATGTAGTGGTATGGTGGTGGTGACGATGACGATAATAAAAAAAGATGAAAAAAAAAGAGAAGGAAAAGAAAAAGGAGGAGAAGGGAAAAGAAGAAGACAAAACCCGCACTATAAACTAAATGATTTGGATGAATTTAAATGTAAAATTACTTGAATGTATTGAAATTAATATTTTGTATAGAATGTTAACATTACTTCTTGAAAAATGAAAACTTCAAGTATTACTACAGGTTAATAAAAATTTATTTTCTATTTAATATCTATTTATAATAATTTTTTATAGCATAGTCTTTCCGTACTTATCTAAAAAATTGCAGGTTCGAGTCTCCCTATTTTTAGTAGAAAAATAAAAATAAAAATAAAAGTTTATTTTCTATTTAATATTTATTTATAATAATTTTTAAAATGTTTAATATTGTTTGAATTTTTCCTTTATAATCTTTTAGTAGAAAGCCAAAAAATTAAAAACCGCGAATGAAGTGTCAAAGTTTTTACAAAATTTTAGTTATACATATATAAAGCTATGAATTTCATATCAGCATAATTTTATTGAAAATTTATAGACAAAATCAAGTCATTATTCTAACCTTCTAAATCATGAATAACCCAAACCTGTATTGATAATTTTATAGGATAAAATATTATCTTAATCCTATTATTTGGGACAAATTTTAATTTAATTTCTAACGTTCTAAATATTTTATTTGTCTCAATATTTTAAATAAATTGAAGTTTTGTTTGGTAAAACTTTTTGAATAGGTGCTTGTACTCTTCAAAAGCATAAATAACTCATTTTACGTTTAATAAATAAAAAAAAAAACTCATAAGCTTGTGTTTGTAGTTTTTAAAAAGAGAAAAAAATCCTAAACGACCCCTGACAATAACATCAAAAGACAACGAGGCTCCTAGAGAAAAAAATCCCTTTCCGGCCCCTATTTTTTAACTCTGTTAGACAAATTCGCCATTCCGTTAATAATTTGTCTCTAGAGCTAATTGACCATTTTCTACGTGGCGCGTTAAGTTAATGATGTGTCAGTTAAATGCCAACCTGGATGGAAAGATTAATGGACCACCCAACTCGGCCCCTAACAATTCTATTAAAAAAAGAGGATTCTATTGTGATGACAGAGAACCCCTCTTTCACTCTCTAAAATTACAAAAAACTCTAATTCTCTCTCTTCCAAAATTCGTTGAAGACACTTCACTTTGAGGAAGACGTTGGTCTCGACGGAGCTATTGACGGAATTTTGATGGCCCCGTGACGGAAGAACTGTCTGTTGAGAGGTAAGCTTGGTTACTCACTCTCTCTATCATTACATGTGTATGCAGTGACGGACCCAGAAATTTTATGCTGGGGGGGGGACAAAAATAATACACATTACTATCAAAATATATATTAATTCATATTTAAAAATATAAAAGTGCATATTAATTATTCGAATACAAAAACAAAAACAAAAAATTACATTAGCTGCTAACTTTTTTTGCTTCAAATTTTGAAGGTACTTCTCTTCTTGTTTTCATATTTTGAAAATGTTGAATAATTGTTTCATTATCAACTTGATTGAATATCTCTCTTTCTGTCATTTGGATCATAATTTGAAATTTTGGGTCGTTCTCCAGAATTAGTTACCAGACTTTTCATATTAAATTTTAAGAACTTCTTTTTTATTGGAAGAGACTAATGGAGTGACTTCAGATTCTAGTGGTAGCTTTCTTTTGAAATATTTTTTATTACTATTTCTAAAAATAAAAATATATATTCTAAATTAGTAAATTGATCAATTTACTTTAAAAATTTATATGCAATATAATTACATATAATAGAATAGAACGAAAGATAAACAAATAAATAATAAGGATCACTAAATTGAGAATAAAATAAAATATATAAATTCATGAAGAGAATAAAAAAATAGATTAATACCTAAATTATAATTGTTTAAATTAAAATTTGCAATTGAAAATATCAAAAGGAGAAACAATGAAATTGAAAGATACATAGAGTCATAGAGAGCTATATAAAACAAAATAGAGAATTTAAAATTTACCTTTTGATGAAGAGAAGATGACTACTAGACAAGAAATAGAAAAAAAGGTTGAAAATATGAAACTAAGAAAAGTGTTTAAGAGAATAAATGAGTGACGGCTGAAATTTAAAAATAGAAGAAGACTAAATTTAATTAGGTTAACTAATAGTCAAAATCATAAAAAGATAAAATGAGTTTAGACTTTTAATAATTTAGCTTAATTTATTTGTAGTGGGGTCATTTAAAATTTAAAATGGGACATATTATATATATATATATATATATATATGGTTTAAAAGTATCAAATGACACTGGGGCAAGTGCCCCCCATTCTCAAGCTTAGGTCCGTGCCTGTGTGTATGATCAAATTGAAGTTGGTTTTATTCACACTGTCTGTCATTGAACATGCTTTGAAACTTATGATTTGGAGTATAGTTTATATTCAAATTTTGCATCAAAGGTTAAATTAAAACATGGCTTAGGATTCAATAACAACAAATATGCTCTGTATATTTTGACCGAAAAGCTTATGTGTTTTATGGAGATTGATGCTTCGATTCCTTATTATTCATAAGTTTGCATTTTAGTCTACTGCAAAGCAATATTGTGTTTGTTCTGAATCTTACATGCTCTTCTTGAAAATGATATTTGTCTTTGCTCCACTACATATACGCACACACAAAAATGTTCCATTGGTTATAGATTTTCATTAACTTGTTACATAGTTTTATTTAAATTTTTGCAAGAGTTTAAACAAGTATACCTTGAAATCATTTGGTATGAACTAATCTATTTGAATTTTAGATAAATTAATATATAATTCACATTGACCTGTTTAGTGAATAATCTACATTATAATTTATCTATCTATCTATTAAAATTTGATAAGTTGATATATAATCTACATTAAAATTTGATATATCAATCATTAAAATTATTAAATAATCTACATTACTTTCAAATATATCTACCTATTAACTATTGTTATTGTTGCTGAATTTATTTTTTATTGGTGTTGCAGATGTCTAACTTTGCAGTACCCGTGTCTCACCATGGTGGGAGACTTGAAAAGAATAGTAATGGGGTGTTGCAGTATTTAGATGGAAAGGTACATAAAGTTTTTCCAATGGACTTATATTTAGTGAATTTTTTTATCTAAAAGAACTACTAAAGAGTTTAAGATATGCTGATTATGCTGCAATGTACTGGTTAGGACCCACAGCTTGAAATTTAGAATTTGGTCTTCATGGGATTAAGGGAGATTCTGAGATAAATGATTTGAGAAACAGTTTATTGGCGAATGACTGTTCAGAATTTAATTTATACTTTCAACACCTAGTCGGTGAGTCTTGCTATGTTAACGAGGATTTAGGTCAGGATGCCGCTCAAGTTAAGGATTCTTCCTCCTCATCTTCATTTGCTGAAGATGATAGAAGTTCCGAAGATGAGGCATACAATCCTCCTTCAGATGCATATGATGAGAGTAGTGACATTGATAGTGACAAAGACAGAATAAAGCTGAGGACGCATACTAATAAGGAGGCTGCTGATGAAAAAGATGATTGTGATAACGAGAAGGGTGGTGCTGACGGGAAGACTGCTTGGACTGTGAATACAGACAAGAAAAAGGCTAATTCAAGGAAATATGCGGGAAAAAGAAAGAAACATGCTAGGCCCAACTTTAGTCCTAGTGGAAGGGGTAATATTATAGTTGGTTCAAGGGGCAATATAGGTGGACAACATATTGGGCTTAGTGGTTCTAAGGCCTAACCTGGTTCTAGAAAAGATAAAAGTGGGTCAAGTCACACTAAGGGTGTTGAGCCCATTATTGAAGAAGTTGATTATGAAGAAGAGAAGGAGTATGTTTATAAGAGTGAAGCATTTGTGTCTCATATTTCATCAGATGATGAGGGAGGTAATAAACACCAATGGCCAGAGTACAAAACCAGTTATGGTTATGGAGAAGTGTACTTTGAGTTGGGTATGGAGTTTGACACAATGGCTGAGTTCAAGGAGTGCTTGAAGGATTACTTTGTTTATGACACAAATACGGTTAAGGTTTCCATGCAAGCATGCAGTTGCTGCAATTTTTAGATTGAAAAATCTGGGATACAAATTAGAAGACTTTGTTGATAAGTCACTGACAATAGATGCTGTCTGAGCAGCATACTCCTATGTGATCCAACCAGTAAACAGTCAGGAGTATTGGATCCCCACAGATTGTCAAGAAATTCTCCCTCCCCAATCGTACGTCTAGCTGGCCGACCAAAACTTAGAAAGATGAAAGCTCCTATCGAAATGATGATTGGCAATAAAATTAGGAATTCGCACCAACTTGTAGTAAGTGTGGAGAGAAAGGTCATTATCACAAGACTTGCAAAGGTGCACCTAAGGATCCAAATTGGCAGTCAAAGACTAAAAAGACAAAAAAGGCAAGCAAGACTCAATCAAGAACTTCTGTTGGAGTAGCAACAAACAAGCTAGGACAACATGATCCAATGGTTGCATTTGTTATTTTTTGTATTCTATTTTTTTTAATTATGTTAATTCTGCTAGGTTTGTTATGTGTTGTTGATTGCAAATTGCTGAATCTATATTTTATATTTGCATCACCATTTTCAAAAAAAGGCAAAAAGAATAAGAAAAAGATGTCAAAAGTGAGAGCCTCGTCCAATGTAGACTTTGTTGAAGAGATTGATTTATCTCAATCTGCACCCCATAATGATGGACCTGTGAGTATAGGATTGTATTGGTGATTTTAGTATTGCTCATTTTTTGTTTCTAAATGGTTATTTTATCTTGTGCAGGCTACTCAGTAAATTCCCGAACCTCCTGTTAGGTTTCGAATGAAGCAAACCATTATGAGGCCGCCAATACCACCCACTCAAAACCATCTAGAGCCACTTGGATTAGCTACCTTAGGGACATCCGGCCGCTTGTTTACCTTCATACCAACACTTGGTTTTAGGCCTCCAACTCACACTTGAGAAGATTCATTAATAAATTGCAAGCACCAAGTGAAGACTCATATGTATTTTGCTGATCTATAAGTGAAGAGTTATATGTATCTTATGAACTCAATTAATCATCTTTTGGTTCTTTCATAGTTGTAAATGAATTCACTGGTATATAAGTTAGACAACGAGCAATTTAAAGACATATTATTTTGCTACTGCACAACACAAACAATCATATAGCACATATGAAATACATATTGTACAGACTTTTTTCAGATTGATGAAACATATATTTAGCTTACAATATTTTGTATACCCAGATTTTTATATCTTCATCCATCAAAATATGTGATTACACATTTGTAATATAATCTTATTTCTTTCAATACAATATCATTTCAGATTAAAGTGATAGCAAATTTATTAACATAAAATATAATATTACACAGGTTTAGTTACATCTTAAAAGCATTACAAAGCAACATAATTATCACAAAATGTCACAACTAAGATTATGACAATTACTTAGAAAATGTCCTAAAGACTAAAGCAATTATGATACTAATTATACCCAAAATTATAAGCCTAAAACATCTGAAGTAATATCTACCACCTTGAGATCTAATTTCGTTTTGATTTTTCAAATTGAATTCCATCTCTAACTCCCTTCTCTATGTTCTACCTCCTTCAATCTCTTTTCCATTAGAATATCATTCTTAAAAGTAATGTCCTCATCAATATTTTCGTGAACTAATACATCTATTCACTTTAAATACTTGCAATGTAGGATGGGTACCTGAAAATTAAAAATTTGATTGTTAAAAAAATCAAAATTACATAAATTTTTCAGATTTAAGAAATATACAAAAAAATCAATTTCATGCAAAAATTATAAATCAATAATTACATTGTAATTAGGGCATCCCAAGAAGAACCTATCTGGATTAAGTTTTGTGCAAGATTGAAAGAGAATCGCATAGGAGCCACAGTGACATTTTGGAGACATGAATTTCTTTTTCTTGGCTGCCCAACACTTTCAGAAGAAAAGGTGCAGCACTTACTCTCTTCGCCAACACTATAACCACGCAGAGTACGTCCCCTAGTTTCTGAAGAATGATCTTCATGGCTCATGGTGGTAGACAGTTAGGGTTCTACACGAGAAGGAAGGAGGAAGAGGTGTTTAGGGTTGCTCATGTTCTGTGCAGATAAAACATGAAATTATATTTTTAAAAAATTGTCAGGGGTCAGATTGGGTGATTCATTAATATGTCAATCCAAACTGGCACTTAACGGACACATCACCATATTAACTTTCCACGTATTCACGTTCCGTTAACCCCAAAAATAGATTATTGACGGAGGGACTAATTTGTCTCACAAAAAAAAATATTAGGAGCAAAAAGTGGTTTTTTCCTAGGGGTCTCGTTGTCTTTCGAAAAAATTGCTAGAGACCGGATTGGGCATTCACTTATAAAAATTAAAAATATTTTTAAAAGCACCTAAAAAAGAGGCTGGCTGTTACAACACTCTCCTAATGTTTGGAATTTTAAAACTCCGTGAGATTTAAATTTAAAAAAAATAAAATAAAAAATTTGGATTTATTTTTTTTATTCAAAAAAAATTATTTTCGTCTCTTCCTCTCTTCTCTAATCCCGTCATTGAACATCATCATCTCATTGCCACCTCAAAATGCTATGTCTCCGCTGCTATACAGTCCCGCCACTCGCCACGACACGCCCTGCTGCAACGCCAGCCTGAGGCAGAGACTCTGATTTCATTTACCCAAATTTTTTGGCATCGAAGCGGTTTGAAGCCAGAAAGGAGCAGAGGCGACGACGTAACAAAACGACACCACTGAGGAGAAGGAGAAGCGACGAGTTCGGGTAAAACTAGGGAAGAGCAGAGGCGTTGCAAAACCAGGAAGCCACAGCGATGGAGGTGGGTTGATCGTGGAGTTGGATCTTTTTTAAAGAGTGGCCAAGTTGCATTTTCAGTCGATTTCGATCTCTCCGTGGCAGACTATGAGCACTACGGATGAGTAGTGGTAGCCATGAAGATCAAAACCGTGACAGTGATTTCTCTGGTCCTTGAAGGTCTCCTCGTCACAGTGCGGTGTCTGCAAGCTCCGGGAATGACAAGTCACAGCAGAGACACACGAGCTACAGGAAAGGATAAAGTTAGGTCCGGATCAGATAGGGAATGATTTTCTACTTGTTTGTTTGGATTGGATGCGATTGAAATTTAAATTTAAATATAAATTTAAATAATTAAGTATAAATGTTTAATTGTTAAAATAATTAAATAACTCTAATCTTAAAATGGTATATTTTTTCTATAATTAAACTAAAATGAATTGTGCTCTTTTTAAATTTAAATTAAATTAAATAACTTTAACCTTAAAAAGTAATATAATCTTTTAAATATAAATTTTGAATCTTTCAAACAATAAAACAACTCTTATCTTAAAAGATTATTTTTATCTTTTTAAAATTAATTACAAAATTATTTTACCTTTTTTATAATTAAATTAAATTTTTAATTAAAATTAAATAAATTTAATATTAAAAGATATTTTAGTTTTTAAATTTAATGATAAAAAATATTTTTTTATATTTGTTATAATTTTGTAATAATTTAATATCAACTCAAAAATAAAATAAATTAAAATTAAAATAAAATGAAAAGATTACAACCTATGAAGCACGGACACTTCGTTGAGTTGCCGTGTACGCGTGTTAGACACCACATTCACCAACACTCGTCTGACACGTGTGTTTGCTATGTTCAACTATATTTTAATAAAAAATTCAAAATTCTTTTCCAGGCACATTTGGACACACCTATAAATAATCAACGTATCCAATCTTATTTTTAACATATATTATTGAAATGAATTTAGTTATAGTATATATTATGATTAAAGAGTACTAAAACTCCATATTACTTGAGAGTACCAAATCACGTGTCAAGAAGGTACTTTTCAAGTTAGCTTATGTTTGTCAAAATTTAAAAATTTATTATAATTTTGTACATTAATTAACTTTTAAATTTAATTCTTACATTAATGTCTATATAATATTTTTAAATTTTAAAAGCTATTATACCAAATGCACTTCTTGTTACTTATGCTTATTAAAAATTATTTTAAATTTAATTTACCAAACAAAGATATTATAATTTTAACAAAAGCTAGCTTCTAAAAAATAGTTTTTATTAACTATTTTTGAAAAGTAAAAACTTTACTAAATTAAATTTTAATATTATCTTACTATTAAATTTGACTCAAATAATTAGTAAAAAAAATTTTACACCAGTAATAATTAATAAATCAATTTTACTTACAATCAAACGTTATATTAATTTTTAAATATATTAATTATTCATGTCAAATTCAACCGTAAAACATTAAACTCATTTAAGATGTTAAAGATAAAATTAAAACTCCAAATAATACTTTATTCTAATCTTATATTTTAATTATGTTATAAATAATTAATAATCTTGAATCGTTTTTCACTTCTTAAATACACAACCCATCCCAAATGTAGGAGGAGATTTTGCATTATAAAATTATTTTCTCACATATATATTAATTATTTTTTCCAATTCAATTGCATTTTCGTTGTACAATATTATAAGTTTGCAAACAAATGATTGTATCTGGCCTTCAAAAATGGTGAACTTCAATTCCATGAGATGCAGGTTCATTAAAAAGTAGAGCCAATAAGAAAGTACGACTAAAGTAAGACTACTACATAATAATTCCCAAGGTTCTGAAAATCGGATCGGATCGGTCGGTCCGACCGGTTTAATGGCGAATCAGTAATCTTTACAGTTTGGTTTAACATAAAAAATCATTAGAATCAAAACCGTTTTCAAACTGTTGAACCGGCTGAGAACCGGTCGGTCGGATTGAACCGGGACCCGGCCGGTATTTTCATTTTGTCCAAAAATGCCAAAACGCAGGCGTTTAGCATTCAGTAGAACACCCCAACCCTACCAACCCTAATTCCCTCCAATTCTTCAATGGCGCAGCACACACTCCCTCTCTCGTCCCTCTCATCACCCTCGAGCTGGTCGTTCCTCTCAACACCAGCGAGCTCAATCCCTCCCTTTCGTTCAGCCGCCGAACTGCTCCTGACGCCATCGCCGGTTGGCTCTTCGAAGCTCACTCGGTCCCTCACTCAGCTAACGTCTCAGACTCTCAGCAGTGGAAGCACAGTCGCCGGGCTCGCCTCCTACCTCTGTCGCGTAGCTTTGTTCCTGCCTCCGTCGCCAGTTCTGTTCTTCTAGGTATTTTACTATTTTTTTCACTAATTGTTCGGTCTTCTTCTTGGTTTGAACTTGTTGTTCTTTGGTCTTCTTCTTCGGTCTTCTTTTGCTTTCAGCTGCGAATAAAGCAGAGGCAAGGTCGAGTATTCGAAGGATGGAACAAAGAGAAAATATACTTCCCTCCCACATATAAGTATTCAAACAACTCAGGCAGGTATGCAGGAGATGGAAGACATTCAAAACAAAAGAGAACTCCAGCATGGTAGTGTTCTTAGTTCTTACCACCATCACCTGTGTCAATCAGAGAAGTGGTTAATAGAAATACAAAACAATCAAAATAATGCATGATTTTTTTTCTCAAGGTGTGATAAAATCTTATGGCATGGGAGAGGCCTTCACCAATTATCTTACGTTCGTGGTGTTAGTGAGTCTCCAACCAAGTGGGCCCACAAGCTTTAAAACAAAAAAAACAAAAATAAAGAAAGTGGCATAAAGCCATGGAGAGAGAATGAGAGGCAAGTCCTCATTTTGAAACAAAAAGCAAATACAGAGAGAAGAGAGTTTATTATCGGTGCCGAAGAGGAGAAGAATTTGAGGGAAAAGAGCATGGCCATCTTGATCACATTGACTTGGTAAACTTGCTCTATTTCTTATGAAATTTTAGTATGTTATTCCTGGTGTAGAGATGAACATTAGGATATAACTTGCTTGTTGTATTGCCTTCTCTTTTGCCTGATTTGAGATACCCACTTTGTGGAGGGTTTATGTTGATTCCATCAGTTTTGATGATGTATTTTGTTGATTGTTGAGATGCCCTAATGTCACTAGGAAGACTGTTTGTGTACCCATTATTCTGATAGTGGAAGATTTTCTGGACTAGGTCCCGTGGGTTTTTTTGGCCCTCTTTTGGGGGTTTTCCCACGTTAAAATTCTTGTGTCTGATTATTTAATTTTTGCCATTATATTTGCTGCTTAGAGTATCTTTGGTGTTGTCCATTTACTTGCACAGGTTGTGGGAAAATTATTTTTGGTGCTTCTGCTGTTAGACAGGTTCTTGTTTAAACCTGTGTTGAGTTTTTCCCAACAAAGTGGTATCCAGAGCTTTGGTTGTTTATCTTTGTGTTGATTAAATGGAGGAAAATACTCATGGACCGAATATGGTCAAATTGAATTCCCAAAATTATTCAATTTGAAAGACCCTCATGGAAGATATGCTGTAAAGTAAGGACTTGTATGATCCTGTGGAAGGGGATAAATCCAAAGGTACTAAATCCGATGCTGAATGGAAGAAACTGAATCGGAAGGCAGTTGCTTTGATTAGGCAATGGCTTGATCTTAGCGTGTATCCACATGTTGACACCGAAACGAATGCCAAGAAGATGTGGAAGAAATTGAAGGAGTTATATGAGAGAAAGAATGTGCAAAACAAAGCATTCTTGATTAGAAAGCTTGTCAATATGAAGTATGTTGAAGGTAAATCAATGCCGGAGCACTTGAGCATTTTTCAAGAGACAGTGAACCAACTGACAAATAATGAAATTACTTTGAATGATGAGTTGCAAGCCTTGTTGTTGTTGAGCTCTTTGCCTGATAGTTGGGAAGTTCTGGTTGTGACACTGACTAACTCAACTCCAAAAGGAAAGTTGACGTTAGCAATGGTTAAAGAGAGTATGTTGAATGAAGAAGCCAGAAGAAGAGAACGAGGTTTGACTAATGCCTCCTCCCAGTCAGAAGCACTTGTTTCAGAGTCACGGGGGAGAAGTCAAAGTAGAAAACCTCACTGTTCTGACAGGTCAGAGAGTCAAAACAAGTCAAGAGGAAAATACAAGCCAAGAAAGGAGTTCATTTGTCACCATTATGGCAAGCTGTGGCATATCAAGAGGTATTGTAGGTTCTTGAAAAGAGAACAATCAAGGAAAAGAAACGAAGACAAAGGTAAAGATGGTGATAAAGAAACTGCTGCTATTGTTTATGAAGATATTCTTATCACATATGATGAAAATTATGTGAATCTTGTCTGTGATGATTCCACTTGGATTATGGACTCTGGTGCCTCATGTCATGTCACTCCGAGGCGTGAATTTTTCACTTCCTATACTGCTAGAAATTTTGGCAAGATCAAATTGGGAGATAAAGGAGTGTGTGATATCATTGGTATGGGTGATATGTGGCTTGAAACTAACATGGGATGCAAGTTGCAGTTGAAGAATGTTAGGCATGCGCCAGATATGTGGTTCAATCTCATTTCAGTGAAGGCATTAGATCAAGAAGGCTATTGCACTTCCTTTGGTAGTGAAAAATGTAAGATTACCAAAGCAGCTCTCATTGTTTCTAGAGAAGACAATAGTCTCACTACTCTCTACCGGTTGCAAGCAAAGTTGTGCAAAGAAGATGTGAATGTAGCTGATGATTCCTCTTCTGATTTGTGGCATATACGTCTTGGTCACTTGAGCGAGAAAGGACTAAGCGTCTTAGCCAAAAAGCACTCACTTCCCATGAAAGGTACAACTTTAAATACTTGCACTCATTGTTTTGTTGGAAAGCATGCTAGAGTATCATTTCATAATTCTGGACCTCATAGGAGATCACATGTTCTAGATTTAGTTCACACTGATGTTTGCACTATGAATGTTAAGACACTAGGTGGTGCATCATATTTTGTTACTTTTATTAATGATTATTCTCAAAGAGTGTGGGCTTTTGTCTTGAAATCTAAAGACCAGGTGCTCGGTATCTTCAAACACTTTCATGCAAGTGTTGAAAGAGAAACAGGAAGGAAATTGAAATGTGTTCGAGAAGATAATGGTGGTGAATACAGGGGTCCGTTTGAAGATTATTGTAAAAGACATGGGATCAAGCTTGAGAAGACGGTTCCTAAGACTCCTCAACATAATGGAGTTGCAGAGAGAATGAATCGCACTATCAATGATAGAGTCAGGTGTATGCTCTCTCATGCAAAGTTGCCTAAATCCTTTTGGGGTGAATCGATGAGGACTGCAGTAGATTTGATCAACCTTTCTCCTTCAGTTTCACTAAATGGTGATGTTCCAGAGAAAGTTTGGAGAGGGAAAGATGTCTCCAATAGTCACTTACGAGTGTTCGGCTACAGAGCTTTTGTTCATATTCCAAGAGATGAAAGGTCTAAACTTGATGGAAAGTCAAAGCATTGTATCTTCATGGGTTATGATCATGAAGACTTTGGTTACAGATTATGGGATCCGGTGAGCAAGAAGATAATTAGAAGCCGAGATGTGATTTTTCTTGAAGACCAAACTATTGAAGATCTTGAGAAGACAGATAAGCCAACAATAACTGTTAGACGTTCTGCTGATGATGAACCTGGTCCTTCCACTAGACCTCCTGTTGATGGGGGAGATGTACAAGTTGATAATGATGGTGATGATTTGCATGATGAACCTACACCTCAACCTGAGGTGCCAGATGTTGAAGTTCCACTTGAACCACCAGTTGAGCCTGAATTGAGAAGATCTACTAGAGATCGTCATCCTTCTCAGAAATATTCTCCTCATGAGTATGTGATGAACACTGAGACTGGGGTGCCAGAGTGCTACCAGGAAGCTATATCTGATGAGCATAAGGAAGATTGGTTGAAGGCCATGCAAGAAGAAATGAAATCCTTGCATGAGAATCATACTTTTGAATTGGTGAAGTTGCCGAAGGGTAAGAGAGCATTTAAGAATAAATGGATGTTCAAATTGAAAGCAGATGAAAATGTCTCAGGGCCAAGGTACAAAGCTCAATTGGTTGTGAAAGGCTTTGAGCAAAAGAAAGGTATTGATTTTGAGAAAGTTTTCTCTCTATTTGTGAAGATGTCCTCTATTCGAGTTGTGCTTGGATTGGCAGCTAGCTTGAATTTGGAGGTTGAGCAGCTTGATGTGAAAACTGCATTTCTTCACGGTGACATAGATAAAGAAATTTATATGGAGCAACCATAGGGTTTCGAGGTTAAAGGAAAGGAGCACCTTGTATGCAAGTTGAAGAAGAGCTTATATGGGCCAAAGCAAGCGCCAAGGCAGTGGTACACAAAGTTTGATTCTTTCATGGAAGGTCATGGGTACAATAAGACTTCTTCTGATCATTGTGTGTATGTTAAGAAATTCTCTGATGGTGATTTTATAATTCTCTTGCTTTATGTTGATGACATGTTGATTGTTGGTCATGGCACTAAGAAGATTGAAAGTCTTAAGAAAGACTTGAACAGATCCTTTGCTATGAAGGATTTGGGTCCTGCAAAGAAAATCCTTGGCATGAGTATCACTCGTGACAGGAAGAATGGAAAACTGTGGTTGTCACAGCAGAAGTACATTGAAAAGGTTTTAGAGAGGTTTAGCATGAGTAATTCGAAACCTGTTAGTACTCCACTTGCTAGTCATTTCAAGCTGAGTTCGCAGCAATGTCCTACAAGTGAGAAAGAAAAAGCAGAAATGAAGAAGATTCCATATGCATCTGCAGTTTGCAATTTGATGTATGCTATGGTTTGCACCAGGCCGGATATTGCTCATGCCGTTGGAGTTGTTAGTCGGTTTCTCTCTAATCCTGGCAAGAAACACTGGCAAGCAGTGAAGTGGATTCTCAGATACCTTAATGGTACTTCCAGAGTTTGTTTATGCTTTGGAAGCGGCCAACCTGTGTTGGATGGTTACACAGATGCGGATATGGCTGGGGATCTTGATTCAAGAAAGTCTACTTCTGGTTATATGATGACTTTTGCAGGGGGAGCTGTGTCGTGGCAATCTCGACTTCAGAAATGTGTTGCTTTGTCTACTACAGAGGCAGAATACATTGCTGTTGTTGAAGCTTCTAAGGAACTCTTGCGGATGAAGAAATTCCTACAAGAGTTAGGCATCAATCAAGAGAAGTTTGTGTTATTTTGTGACAGTCAGAGTGCTATCCATCTCAGCAAGAATCCGACGTTTCATTCCCGATTAAAGCACATAGAGGTGGGGTATCATTGGATACGTCAAGTGCTTGAGATGAAGTCATATGCACTTGAGAAGATCCATACTGATAATAATGGTTCAGATATGATGACTAAGAGTTTACCTATAGTGAAGTTTGATTCCTGCAAAGAGAAGGCGGGGTTGGTGGAGCAGCCTATCCCCACTTGAGTTGGTGAGGGGGAGATTTGTTAGTGGGTCCCCAACTAAGTGGGCCCACAAGCTTTAAAACAAAAAAAATAAAGAAAGTGGCATAAAGCCACGGAGAGAGAATGAGAGGCAAGTCCTCATTTTGAAACAAAAAGCAAATACAGAGAGAAGAGAGTTTTTTATCGGCGCCGAAGAGGAGAAGAATTTGGGGGAAAAGAGCATGGCCATCTTGATCACATTGACTTGGTAAACTTGCTCCATTTCTTATGAAATTTTAGTATGTTATTCTTGGTGTAGAGATGAACATTAGGATATAACTTGCTTGTTGTATTGCCTTCTCTTTTGCCTGATTTGAGATACCCACTTTGTGGAGGGTTTATGTTGATTCCATCAGTTTTGATGATGTATTTTGTTGATTGTTAAGATGCCCTAGTGTCACTAGGAAGACTGTTTGTGTACTCATTATTCTGATAGTGGAAGATTTTCTGGACTAGGTCCCGTGGGTTTTTTTGTCCCTCTTTTGGGGGTTTTCCCACGTTAAAATTCTGGTGTCTGATTATTTAATTTCTGCCATTATATTTGCTGCTTGGAGTATATTTGGTGTTGCCCATTTAATTGCACAGGTTGTGGAAAAATTATTTTTGGTGCTTCCGCTGTTAGACAGGTTCTTGTTTAAACCTGTGTTGAGTTTTTCCTAACACGTGGGGAGTCAAGATTCTCTGATCATAGACCTGTGTATAGCATATTCTCAGCAGAAGTTGATCAAAGAAGCTCTAGTGGCCAAAATATTTCAGCAAAACCAGCGTTCAACTTTCCAAAACCAGCAAAAGCAGCAACTACAAAACACTAAAATCTGCCTACAGCATTAAGCATTTAGCACATTATGAAACATTCCAAAACACTAAATCTTCACCCAGCAAAACCAGCAACTACAAAACAAAGCCATTAGAAAAATTGAACAAAAAAATTAGGAGCCATCAGCAACTAGTAAACCAGATAACAAACCAACAGAGCCATCAGTAAACTAACAGAGCAATCGAGCCATTGAGCAATTAGAAAATAGTCACACTAAAACAAAGTAACAAACTAACAGGGGGAACGAGCCATCAGTAAAGATGAAGACCAAAAATTAAAAACAGTCACACTAAAAATGGAACAAAAATTGAAGAAGAAGACCGAAGAAGAAGACCAAAGAACAACAATTTTAGAACTTCAAAGTTCAAACCAAGAAGATGACCGAACAATCAGTGAAGAAAAATAGTAAAATACCTAGAAGAACAGAGCTGGCGACGGAGGCATGAACAGAACTAGCGACGGAGGCAGGAACAGAGCTTGCGACAGAGGAACAGAGCTACGCGACAGAGGCAGGAGGCGAGTCCGATGACTGTGCTTCCACTGCTGAGAGTTTGAGATGTTAGCTGAGTGAGGGACCGAGTGAGCTTCGAAGCTCCAACCGGCGACGGCGTCAGGAGCAGTTCGGCGGCTGAACGAAAGGGAGGGATTGAGCTCGCCGGTGTTGAGAGGAACGGCCAGCTCGAGGGTGATGGGAGGGACGAGAGAGGGAGTGTGTGTTGCACCGTTGGAGAATTGGAGGGAGTTGGGGTTGGTAGGGTTGGGGTGTTCTACTGAATGCTAAACGCCTGCGTTTTGGCCTTTTTGGGCAAAGTAAGAAAATCGGCCGGGTCCCGATTCAGTCCAACCGACCGGTTCTCAATCAGTTCAACGGTTTAAAAATGGTTTTAATTTTGGCGGTTTTTAATATTGAACCAAACCGTAAAGATTACCGGTTTACGGTTAAACCGCTCGGACCGGCCGGTCCATTCCGATTTTCAGAATCTTGATTATTCATGTCAAATTCAACCGTAAAATATTAAACTTATTTAAAACATTAAAAGTTAAATTAGAATTTGACTCACATTAAAATCTCAAATAATACTTTATTCTAATCTTATATTTTAATTATGTTATAAATAACCAATAATCCTGAATATTTTTTACCTCTCAAATACATGATCCATCTTAAATGTAAGGAGAGATTTGGGATAATAAAATTATTTTCTCACACATACATTCAAAATTTTTCCCATTTCAATTGCATTTTCGTCGTACAATATTATAAATTTGCAAACAAATAATTGTATCTAGCCTTCAAAAATTGAGAACTTTAATTCCATGACATGCAGGTCCATTAGAAAGTAGAATAATAAGCGAAGTAAGACTAAAGTAAGATTATTACGTAATAATTCCTTCAGCCAAATCAAATAAATCCGAAGTTAACTTCAAGACGATTCTTCTTTATCTTTATTGCAGCACAAGAATAATCTCTGTAGATAGTCACACTTTAGGCGGTGTATGTGTTCCCACCAATTGAGTCTTTAAATTTGTCTGTCTAGATTAAGTGTGGTTGAAATTTAAATTTAAATAATTAAATATAAATATTTAATTTTTAAAATAATTAAATAATTTTAATCTTAAAATAGTATATTTTTATTTTTTTTATAATTAAACTAAAATAGTTATACTCTTTCTAAAATTAAATTAAATTAAATTTTTAATTAAATTAAATAACTTTAATCTTAAGAAATAATATAATCTTTTAAATATAAATTTTGAATATTTCAAACAATTAAACCACTCTTATTTTAAAAGGATATTATCTTTTTAAAATTAATTACAAAATTATTTTACTCTTTTTATATTTAAATTAATTAAATTTAATATTAAAATATATTTTAGTTTTTCAAATTAATGATAAAAAATATTTTTTATTTTTTATTTTTGTTATAATTTAGTAACAATTTATATTAACTCAAAAATAAAATAAATTTAAATTAAAACAATAAAATGAAAAGATTGTAGCTAAACAAAATTTTGATGTTTTTTCCTTCTTTTTATTCGTGACTCAGGAGTACTAAAACTCCATATATAGATGTTTTCTCTTTTTAATAATTAAAGAGTTCTAAAATTTCATATTTTGTTGGAGTATCAAATTACGCGCTAAGAAGAGCTTCTCAAGTTAGTTTATACTTATCAAAATAAAAAAAATTATTACAACTTCGAATATTAATTAATATTTAAATTTAATTCTTACATTAATGTTTATTGTAATGTTTTTAAATTTTAAAAATTATTTTATCAAATGCACATCTTGTTATTTATATTTATTAAAAATTATTTTTAATTTAATTTACTAAACATAAATATTATAATTTAAAAAAATTAACTTTTAAAAATTAATTTTTATAAATTACTCTTAAAAAATAAAAACTTTACTAAATTAAGTCTCAACATCAGTGCCATTAAAGGTTATATTAATATTTAAATATATTAATTATTCATATCAAGTACAACCGTAAAATATTAAACTCATTTAGAATATTAAAAGCTAAATTAGAAGTTAACATTTTTCCAGTTCAATTGTATTTTGGTCTTACAATATTATAAGTTTGCAAACAAATGATTGTATAATTGTATTAGCCTTCAAAAATTATGAACTTCAATTCCATTACATTACATGCAGGTTCATTAGAAAGTAGAGCAATAAGTGAAATAAGACTAAAATAAGACTACTATATAATAATTCCTTCAGCCAAATCAAATAAATATGAAATTGTCTTCAAGACAATTCTTCTTTGTCTACATTGCAGTACAAGAATAATCTTTGCAGGTCGTCACACCTCAAGCATTGTATGTGTTCCATCAGCTGGGCTTCCAAACTTGTCTGTCTAGATTAGGTGTGATTGAAATTTAAATTTAAATAATTAAACAACTCTAATTTTAAAATGGTATATTTTTATTTTCTATAATTAAACTAAAATGAATTGTGCTCTTTTTAAATTAAATTAAATTAAATTTTTAATTAAATTAAATAACTTTAATTTTAAAAAGTAATATAATCTTTTAAATATAAATTTTGAATCTTTCAAACAATTAAACAACTCTTATTTTAAGAGGATATTTTCATTTTAAAATTATTTTAACTTTTTTATAATTAAGTTAAATTTTTAATTAAAATTAAATAAATTTAATATTAAAAGATATTTTAGTTTTAAAAATTAATGATAAAAAATATTTTTTATTTTTTTAGTTTTATTTTTATTTTTATTTTTTATTTTTGTTATAATTTAATAATAATTTAATATCAACTCAAAAATATATTTAAATTAAAACAATAAAATGAAAAGATTGTAAGTAAACAAAATTTTGATGTTCTTTTTTTTCTTCTCTCTCCAGAATACTAAAACTTTATATACAGACATTTCCTCTTTCTTACAATGAAAGAGTGCTAGAATTTCATATTAATTTGGAATATAAAATTAACTTTTTAAATTAGCTTTTACTTATCAAAATTAAAAAAATTATTATAATTTTATACATTAATTAATATTTAAATTTAATACTTATATTAATATTTATTATAATACTTTTTAAATTTTAAAAATTATTTTATCAGATATACTTTTTACTTATGTTTATTAAAAATTATTTTTAATTTAATTTATCAAATATAAACACTATAAATTTTAAAAACACTAACTTTTAGAAACTAAATTTTATAAACTATTTTTAAAGACTAAAAACTTTACTAAATTAAATCTCAACGTCAATTTTACTTACAATCAAACGTTATATTAACTTTTAAATATATTAATTATTTATGTCAAATTCAAGCGTAAAACATTAAACTCATTTAAAACATTAAAAGCTAAATTAAAATTTAACTCACGTTAAAATTCCAAATAATACTTTATTCTAATCTTATATTTCAATTATGTTATAAATAACTAATAATCTTAAATAGTTTTTCACTTCTCAAATACACCCACCATTTGAAGACATTTAACAATATAAAATTATTTTCTCACGTTTATATTAAAAAAAATTTAGATTTTGCATTATAAAATTAGTTTCTCACACATATATTGAAAATTTTTTCCAGTTCAGTTCAATTGCATTTTTGTCAGACAATATTATTAAGTTTGCAAATGATTATATCTAACCTTCAAAAATTGTGAACTTCAGTTCCATGACATGCAGGTTCATTGGAAAGTAGAGCAATAAGTTAAGTAAGACTAGAAGTAAGAATACTACATAATAATTCCTTCGACCAAATCAAATAAACCCAAAGTTGTCTCCAAGACAATTCTTCTTTATCTACATTGTAGCACATCATCACACCTCAGGCAGTGTATGTGTTCCCACCCGCTGGGCCTCCAAAATCCCTGTTTGGAACGTCTCTAGGCTGGTAGTCCCTATTGGGAGCATTGTTCGACCATCCTGCGTTTGGTGGAACTCCGCCCATGTTCTGGTTTGGTGGAACCCCGCCCATGTTCTGGTTTGGAGGCACTCCTCCTCCCATGTTGCCGCCATAGTTATTC
Source organism: Arachis stenosperma (assembly GCF_014773155.1). Classification (NCBI taxonomy): domain Eukaryota; kingdom Viridiplantae; phylum Streptophyta; class Magnoliopsida; order Fabales; family Fabaceae; genus Arachis; species Arachis stenosperma. Next base: position 89,543,527 of record NC_080383.1, on the reverse strand, counting down.
TGTGGCACACCTCCCATTTGACCATAGCCACTGTTTGGAGGCGCAGCCCCCGTGTTAGGAGGTGGGTTGCGGGGAGGATAGGCACCTGGTGCATTCTGAGGATGGTATCCGCCAGCATTTTGAGGTGCATATCCACCTGCATTTTGAGGAGAATATCCACCTGGGCCGCTAGGAGGAGCATATCCACCTTGGTTGTTGGGAGCGTATCCACCTGGGCTGCCAGGAGGAGTGTATCCACCTGGGCTGCCAGGAGGAGTGTATCCACCTTGGCCGCCAGGAGGAGCATATCCGCCTTGGTTGTTGGGAGGGTATGCACCTGGGTTGTTGGGTGGTGCACCACTCATGTTAGGACCAGGACCAGGGCCAGCACCAGGATTTGGCACGGGAGGCCTACCCTGCATGTCTCGGTTCACCACATTTTCCCTCCTCCTATCAAAGTTTCTTGACCTGTCAGCATTCCGAGGCCTGTCATTGCGCCTGTTCCTTTCATTTGCTCTGGCATTGTTTCTAACCCACTCCTCGTGATACTTGGGATCATATGGTACAGCTTGTCCATTGATGAAGGGTTCACCTGGTGAAGGAACCAAAAAAATCCATAATGCATTAGCCAATAGCCAACGCCATAAAAATTAGGCATCATGACATACCATGTTAAAAAGCCTAAGAATTGTTTATCACGATTTTCCAGTTGGGGGAGTACATGAATTAAGAGAAAGAAACATAACACGTGCACACGAGTATATACACAAACAAACATGAGCAAGGTGACAAAACAAGGGACTTTACCTCCGTAATCTTTTTCCTTGACATTCAAATACGAGTCAGGAAGTACCCAACGAACTCTAGGCAACTCTGCAATTTCAACCAAAAAACAAAAATCAAAACCTATTAGCAAAGACAACAAAAATAGAAACCAGAAAAAGAGAGTTGGGAAGTATATTTATTAACCTTTGATTTTGTATGAAAGTTCTTCGGATACAAGTGCCCCAAACGCAAAGTAGTGCCTAGTTGAAACCGAATATATCTTCATCCTTGCTTCTTCTTCACTGCACCCCAAAAAAATAAAAAATAAAAAATACCAAATGATCAGAGCTAAGACCGCAAAAACATTTTATACAACCATTACAATAATAATCATAAGAATCCTCATCTCAAATAGCAACAGACACACAGTTCCAAATTTTAATAGAACACAAATAGCTCTAGCACTGCCCTTCTTCAAAGCTCAATAAAAAAACGTCCAATTATGAGTTAATTTCTTTAGTGTTACTTTTTCTATGAACTACTAATAACAGAATACGAGCACATTCCCTAACTTCCTTGAAATAATTGTTCTTCAACCCTAAGAACATATAGATAGTTTTTGTTGCTGCCAATTTATTAAGATTAGAAAAAAGGTATATTTTTTTTCATTTTACATATATCTTAATTACAGAAGGTAAACAACAGTAATTAAATAACAGCATATCGAATTACATAGAAGAACACTGTAAAATGTTAGAACCACAAAAAAAGAAACTTAATTAACACTTAGGTTTCTGATGATCACCTTCCAATGACTTGAGCTAGGGTTTTGATATAGGAATCAATGATCTCATCGCGGGTTGGGTCTCCTTCAGGCTTCTCCATGACGACGAGCCAGTGCTCGAAGTCGCAACCGTCGAGTAGGATAGTTTCCTTCGGTGGACGGTTGGACCAGTTGGGGTTAGGGTCGTTAAGCGAGGAGGTGGAGGCGCGGGTGGAGAAGAGGGCGGAAGAGGAACGAGGAGGATGGAGGAGGATGCGGAAGGTGGGGTAGGCGACGGAGGCAAGAGGGCGGAGGCGGCGGAGGAAGAAACCAGCAGCGAGAGAGGTGGTGGTAGAGGAAGAGAGTGAGCGAGAGATGAAAGGGGTTAGGGTTAGGGATTTGGGGATGATTCGAGAGAAGATCTGAGTCGCCATCGTTTCGAGGAAGAAGAAGAAGAAGAAAAAGGTTCAGAGCTCAGAATTGAGTGTGAGAGTCTGGAAAAGGGGTTTAGGGTTTTGTTGTTATAAGCTGAGGAGTGAGGGGGATTGGGTTTTTTTTGTTGTTCCGGAATAGTCCTTTTGTGTCTTTTAACAAAATTGAATGTGAAATATAAAATATCTTTATGCTGAATATACGGTATTTTCCAACATTTTTGTTTTTCATTTTTGTGTATTAAATATCATTATCTTTTCTTGTATGAGAGAGACTTTTTCAGTTTTTTTTTTAATGAATAATTTAATAATTTAATTATTTTATTTACTAAAATATGTAATTTGTAACATATTTACTAATTTGTATAATTTTAGATTGTTATCAATAAAACAATATATAATATAATTATTATATCATTTTATTATTTTTAAATTATTTACTTAAGTTGTTATTTTTTAAATTTTAAATTATTTACAAATTATTTTTTTAAATTATAAATTATTATTGATTTAAGTTGTTATTTTTAAATTTTAAATTATTTATTCATAAATTAAAATTTAAAAAAATAATTTAAATTTATTTTTAAACTAATAAATTCACATTATTATTGTGATTTATAACTAAATGCGGATTAGTTTTCAATTTTCACGTAATAACGATAATAATTAGGTTGTTATAATTTTAAATTTTTAAATACTTTTTAAATAAAATCATTCCTAATTTAATAATATTAAATAAAATCATTCTTAATCTAACAATATTCTTACGTTAATGTAAAAAATGATATCTTGCGTAAATTTGTTTATACTTTTCAAATAAAATTATTTTTAATTTAACAATTTTTTTCTGTTAATTTCTACTGATATCTTTATTTAGTTTAATAAATAAATCATTTTTAATCTAACCAGTTTTTTGCGTTAGTTTTATATTTGTCATTTATAAATTATTATTATAGGATAATGAATATAAATTAAACTCGTTGATTAATTTTAAAATTTTATTTATTAATTATAACTTATTATTTACTTACGTTGTTATTTTTTAAATTTTAAATACGTTTTTTTAGATTGTTAGATATTTAATTTTTAATATTGCTAGATAATTTAAAAAATTGCCGTTTATAAATTGTAAGTTATTTGAGTTAATAGTCAAAATCGTCTCTAAAATATACTTCGATCTCCATTTTTATTCCCGAAAGATAAAATTAATCAAATTCGTCCCCAAAAGATAACCAACCTGGTCGCATTAGTCCTTCCGTCATCTCCTGCACTGAGGTGGCTAACTCTTGCTTACTTGGCCTGTTAACTAGCAGCGTGGCACTCGTTTAATGTACCCTCTTATTGCTGATAAGATAAGTTACTTACATCAATTCAAATCAGTCCCTAAGTCCATGAACCTAATCCCAAATTGCACTCGAGGCATAAATTGCTCATCATCATCATATGTTTCGTGATAGTGTTGTTACTATTTTTTTCTCATCTCATCTTTCATATTGACATCATGTAACATGGTCTTCTCACATTCATCCAGTTCCATATCTGTCAATTGGATTTTTGAGGTAATATCGTCTCTAATAATCGGCATTGGTCAGAAAAAAGGAACCCTGAGTCTGGAAAATCCACATTGAACTTTATGTAAAGGCAATTCTTCATGAATGACCTATTGTGTTGTGGCATTTCCTCATCATTTATGGCTTTTGGTTGGCCTACATTATAGATTTTATAAGTTATTTGTGAATCAAAACTACCTTCATAAAATAAATTCTAGTGAAGCACAATCCCAAAATTATCTATAGATAATACCTGGTTTGATGACTTCTCCTGGGTTTGACTTGATCAATAGTTGTCTTCCATCAAGATGGGTGACAACGAACTGGAAGCCACAAAAAGCCTCGGACAAGTTGAGATTGTGCTCAATATAGAGGTCATCATGCTCTCATTTGAATTGTGGGTGCTCCTTCACTTGTAAGACAAAAACAATATCTCTTGTGCATTGTTGTCATACTCGCAAGTTAACTCGGACACAAACTCGTTTCTCGGTAGACTCGAATACACTCAGGTAAACTCGCATAAACTCAGTCAAACTTGCAAGTTTACGGGCGAGTTTGCTTTGTTTGGCCTTTTTCGTCACAACAGTGCCGTTTTGGGCCCAAAAAATATAAAAAAAAAAAGATGAAGAAAGGGAGCAATGTATGAATGTAACCCTAAACACCTAAATCCCTCACTTTGCTCACCGCACTCACTCAGTCACTCTCTTCTGCAAGCCCTCTTCATGTTTTGTCCGTCCCTCGCTGTCGTCTGTCCCTTGCCACCGTTCGCCATTCCCCAAACAGCTCGTCACTGTCTCCCTCTCTGTCGTTCTCTCACTCTCACTCTCTCATTCTACTCTTTATTGACTTTGTTCTGCATCAAAGCTCGTGGACTCATGGAGCCTCTACTGTTGCCACGCTGCCGTCATTCATCGCGTCTTCTGTCGATTCATTGCGTCCTCTGCCAGGTCCTCGCGTACTCTTCCGCCATTTGTTCTTGTCTGCCTGCACAGCACAGCAATGCTTGGTTCCTCAACTGAGCCTACTCCATTCAACCATTCAGATTTACGTATGTTTAAAAAAAAATAGTTACTGAATTTCTGCATGTTGCAGTTGTTACTTGTTAGTGTTAGTTTAGTCTATTCTTAATTGCTATTTCTTATAATTGGTAGTTGTTACTTGTTAGTGCTAGTTAGTTATTACTTGTTACTGAATCTGAATGTCTGAAACTCTAAAATCTCATATCTGAATTTATCAACTTTGTGGATAACTTTGCAACCAAATATGAAACTCTGTAATTTAGTGGATAATTATAAAAATAATTTCTAATCATTTTTTTAGAGATGGATAAAAATAAGTGGATAACTTTGCTAAATCAATTATTTGGTTTGTTGATTTGTTTATTCAAGGACAAAAATACAAAATGTCTGTTGGAGGAAGAACATGAACATGTGAATGATGATGATTTTGTCGACTGTGTGGAACCTGAACTTGAAAGAAATGAGGTTTCTGATGAAGATGGTGAAGATGATGATGTTGATGCAATGGAAGATGAAGATATTGGAGAATTTCAGTTTTAGACTTTTAGTTTATTAGAACATTTAATTGTTGTTTTGTTATTTTCTTCTTTTTTTTTTCCGGTTGTATTCTATGAGCTTTGATTGTGTGATTATGTGTTTTATGTTGAACTAGATGCATATTTGTAAAGGATTTAAATGTATGTTCTAGAGTACTTGTTATAATTGTAGTATTATGTTAATTTATTATGTGTTTTGATGTTGAAATTCTTGAGTCTGAAAGTCTATATTTGACTAAATATATATATTATAGACGATATATATATTTTTTACAAAAAAAATTATAACAGGTAAACTCGTACGAGTTTACGAGTCGAGTCTATGAGTCAAGTCTACGTCAGCTCCACGAGTTTACCTAAACTCACGAGTTTGACAATCTTGCTCCTGTGATTGTGTCAAGCTGCAAAAGGTCCGCATGCATTAATTTAAGAAACACCCATGGAGTGGACTATGATGATTAACTTCAGCCAATCTTACAAAGAATTAACATAGTATACAACCAATAGGAGTAGCATGATGGAGTTCATGAATTCGGAGATAAATCTACATTGGAGGAATAGCTGGAACAACGGAGACATGAAGGAATATCGAGTCAGAGATGATGCAATGGGATGAAGTAGTAGTGTCGAGGAGGAAAAAGGAAGCACTGCCACAACCGAGTGGATTGCTGTGTGTGGTGGTGAAACGGGATGGATCAGAAGCGTGAGAATTATGACAGAATCTGTGGCGAGAAGCGGCGTTGATGATAGACTTTGTTCTACTTTGGGCGACGGCTACGATGCAGATGACGTCGATGCGCAGGTGATGGCGGCGATAAAGGCATAGGCAATGACGCGGGCGGCAGCAAGGACAACCTGGGAACATGGAATCTGCTATGGAGATAAGGTTCAATTCATTTGGATTTGGGATTAGAGTTCATGGACTCAGAGACTGATTTGAATTGATCTAATAAACTTATCTTATCAGTAATAAGAGTGTAGACCAGGTGAGTGTCACACTGGCAGTTAACAGGCCATGTCAGCGAGCGTTAGCCACCTCAGCGTAGGAGATGACGAAAGGACTAACGCGACCAGGTTGATTATTTTTCGGGGGCGAATTTGATTAATTTTATCTTTTGGAGACGAAATAGAGATCGAGGTATCTTTTAGGGACGATTTTGATTACTAATGCTATGTTATTTGCTTAGGTTGTTATGTATTTTAAATTTTTAAATATTTTTTAAATAAAATCATTCCTAATCTAACAATATTAAATAAAATCATTTATAATCTAACAATATTCTTACATTAATTTAAAAAGTGATATTTTGCGTAAATTTATTTATACTTTTTAAATAAAATTAGTTTTATATTTGTCAATTATAAATTGTTATAGAATAATGAATAAATCAAATTCGTTGATTATGACACCTTTTTTAAAATTTTGTTGATTCTTTTTATTTGAACGTTATGTTTGGAACTTTGAATATTTGGGACAAGTTACCTAAATAAAATAATTAGAATCCATATTTACCATATTACAACTTTGTAAAAGAGCATACTCATATGCAACTTTTCTTATTCTATATATACCGCTACCAGGTGTAGCAGTTTTCAAACTTAACGTAATTTGCTAGAGGCAGCCGCGAGTTACGTAGAAAAGCGAGTTGGACAAAAACCGCTAGAGACTATAGCAATTTCTGAAGGAGATGCCAAACTACATATACTGCTACTGACTATAGCGGTTTATGAAGAAACAATGGGTAACGTAATCCGTGGCAACCTGTAGCGGATTATGTATACATAGAGATTATCTTTAATTCTGTAACAATTATGCATGAAATGAAATAAATAATAGAATGAGATTGAATAATGAAATGAATAATGGAATAAAAATGAATGAAAATTTAAGATTTTTACTATTATTCAATTAAATTTATCCATTTTCTTAGACAATTATATACAATTGATCATAGTTATAAATTTCTTTTATATTCACATAACATAAAAGTTTAGTTCTTTTCTTTAATATTCTTAAAAGTAATGAAAATAATTTATAATATTTTTAAAAAATAATTTTAAATATATTTTTTTATACATATTTATTATTGCTTCTAGCATAAAAATAAAATTTTTAAATTTTACAACAATAATTTTTTGTAAGAATAAATTATTTGGATAAATTAAATTTTAAAATAATATATTTTCAAAGACAATTTTTTAAAAATGAATTAATTTTTTTTTAAATAAACAGTTGAATATTGTACTCTTATTAGTGTACTTACTATTTTTTAAGTAAATAAAGGTGATTGTTATTAATCTATTGTGTTTAAAAAATGGTCTACAAAAGTCTATTTTGTAAGTAAATAAGAGTGATTGCTATTGACGTACTCCTCATGTAGCGCCCACGGGTTCGTCCACACTCAGTTAGGGTTTCACTACGCCGCCTCTATGGTTACACCTTTCTTTGTCTTTTCTTCGTCAAAGTCTTTTCCATCTTCTTCTACTTTGTTTCAATTTTTTTTAGAATGACTCTGATGTGACTCGAATTGAGAGGGATTCGCCATGGTAATTCAAGAGTTTTGTTCTTCACGTTCGCACATAGAAGCAGTCAATAAACATGGAGGATAATCACATCTCTTCTTTTCCTGTATTGGCACAATTTTGGGAATTGCCTGAACAATACAAAACGCTTGAGGTTGGCCAAAAAATTGGCTGGGAGACTTGGTCAAATTGAAGATGTTGCTCTGTTTGAAGTTAGAGGCAAAGATACACGCATAGTGAAGACTAAAGTGGAACTGAACGGTGATAAAAGAGTGAGGGATACACTAAAGTTGCTTGATCCTAATTAGAAAATGTTAAAAATTGGAGTACGCTATGAACGTATAGGTGTGTTCTGTACTTATTGTGCAAAATTGGACATGAATCTAAGAACTGCCAATTTTTTATTGATGATTCTACCCAAAACAATATAAAAAAAGATAGAGTTGGTGAATGACTTAAGGCAGATAAAGTTGGTAGGCGTTTAATTGAAAAGAGAGCTTCCTTCAATTCTAATCAACCTCGGGATGGTTCTATTCCAGCTCATCGAAGAAAAAATCTCCACTAGCTTGGCTTCTTGATAGTTTCTCAAAATTGAGTGTGCAAGATGATAAGAAAAAACAGAATAATGAAAAAATTACTGCCAATTCGGGTTCTAAAGCAGAAAATGAGGGTGAATAAGAAAATACTGGTATGGCTACTGATATGAATTCTTCTTCTAATACTTTATTGGAGATATCTTATCCCATGAATAATATCCAACACAATAACAACGTCATATCCAAGCTTGTAAAAGAGAACAAAAAGCCAAACCTAAAACAACTTGCCAGAAAGTCTGTGATAGGTTTCAAACGGACGAGTGGAGGTAACGTTACTAAAGATATTTCAAAGAAAATTTGTCTCAATGATATTGTCTCTGATGCTATGACAATGGAGGGTGCCAGCCTTCAAGTGGTACCTAAAGAAATATAAAACTGCTCTCGTGGAATTGTCAGGGTTTTGGGAGACCACTGACAATCCACACTCTTAAAGAGATTTGCAAATTTTACTCCCTCGAGTTTGGTTTTATCTGTGAAACAAAAAAATCAATCTCAACAAGTTGAAGAAAAACTAAGATATGGTGGTTTCAAGGAATGGTTTATTGTGGATCCAGATGGATTATTTGGGGGTTTGGCAATGGCATAGAGGGATTGTTGCACTGTTCAGATTTTACAGTATGGTAGATTCTTCATTGCGGCATCAGTTCTGACAACTAGTTCTAATGATCCCTATGATGTTCTAGGTGTTTATCTCAATTCAAATGATCAACATAGAATGGCTCAGTTTGCTGAATTAACTTCAATCACCCAACAGTTCGATGGTAAGATTGTGTTAATGGGTGATTATAATGTCATTTCTAATCAATTGGAGAAAGCAGGTGGGAGTGTTAAATCTCCTTCTTCTATTAAAACTTTTAATAGTTTTATTGATGATAATTCTCTGATTGATATTGGTATGGTCGGAAGAGCATTCACTTGGTCGAATAGGCGGAGTGGTGATGAGTTGATACAAGAGAGACTAGACCGATTTCTGGTAGGAGTTAATTGGCAGCAACTCTAATCCAATGCATCGGTTCTTAGACTGTCAGAATCAGGGTCGAATCACTCCCCTCTTCTCTTAGACTCTAATTCGAGAACTGATAGATCTAAACGGCGATTCAAATTCCAAAAAAGATGGTATTCCAATGATGAAATAAGGTAAATTGTTAGAGAGGTTTGGCATGAATAGATTGATGGTTCATCCATGTATATCCTAACTCAAAAAATAAAGCATTGTCGGCATAAGATTGTCAGATGGTAGCAAGAACACATATTTAATTCGAAGGTAGAGATTGATTTACTACAGTTTGAATTAGAGGAACTTCGTTTAGTAGAAATTCATGGAGGAGACATTATTTCAGAAATAGAGGACAAACTTGAGAAAGCATTGCAAAATAAGGAATCTTATTGGAAAGATAAGTCTAGAGTCAAAGGGCTTAAATCCGGTGATCAGAATACAGCTTTCTTCCATCAGAAATTTAGAAATCAAACCCGAAGGAATAAAATTTGGCAATTAACTGGTAGTGATGGTGAAGTGGCTACTTCAAATGCTGGTATTACTTCTGTGGCTGAATCTTATTTCAAGGATATCTTCTCCTCCACTTGTCATGAGAACCCTGAACCTCTGTTTATTGATTTTGAACCTAAGGTTACAGCTCACATGAATCATAGTCCGTAGGCTTCAAAGACCATTGATTATGGAAGAAGTGAAATGTGCAACATTTTCATCCTCAAAGTTCTCCAGGAGATGATGGTATGACAGCAAAATTTTTTCAAAGCTTCTGGAACATACTTAGTGGTGATATGTTTTGAGCAGTTAAGAGCTTCTTTTCAGGGGACAGAATTTTGAAGGGTTTTAACCACACTTGGATCTATCTTATTCTCAAGATTTCTGATGCTAAACATATGACTCAGGTAAGACTAATAAGCTTATCCTCAGTCTTTTACAAGATTATCTCTAAAGTACTTGTACATAGACTTCAAGGTATGATGAATAGCTAATTAGCCCTATGCAGAGTGCTTTTATTAAAGGCAAATCAATCTCTGATAATATCCTAATTGCTCATGAGTGTATGCATTACTTGAAGAACAAAAAAAAAGGGACTCGAAAATGAAATGACGCTAAAATTAGATATGAGTAAGGCATATGCTAGGGTTGAATGACACTTTCTTTGGTTTATATTGGAGAAGTTTGGTTTTGACTCCCGATGGATCATGTGGATTCGAAAATTAGTGACAACTGTTTCTTATTTTGTCATTGTGGAAGGACAATCCTATGGTTTCTTCAAATCAAATAGAGGTATTCGACAAGGAGATCCTCTATCTCCTATCTTTTTCTTTTCTGTGCAGAAGGTCTCTCCTTCTTGCTACACAAGGCAGAACAAAACAGACTAATTCAGGGTCTTCAGATACATAGGCGATGTCCCAAGGTCAACCACCTCCTCTTTGCTGACGATTCCATCTTATTCTGTAAGGCTAATCCTGAAGCATGTTCAAATATCCTGCATTTATTGAATTCTGATGAAAGCATCAGTAGTCAGAGGGTAAATCTTAATAAATCTGTTGTATTCTTTAGCCACAACACTCCTGCCACTATTCGTATACTACTGGCTAACTCTATAAATATTAATCATATTGGGGCTCAGAATAGATACCTTGGTTTGCCTTCTATAGTCTCTAAATTGAAAAAGGCTTCTTTTAGTATAATCAAAGAGAAGGTTCGGAAAAGAACCAAGGGTGGAAGCGCAATCTTCTATCGTCAGGTGGTAGACAGGTTTTGCTTAAAGCAGTGGGAGAAGCTATTCCTATTTATACATTGTCTTGCTTCAAGTTGCCTGATGGTTTAATTTTGAAAATTCACTTTCTACTTTCTCAATTCTGGTGGGGACAAAAAGGTTCTGAAAGGCGGATGGCTTGGATTAGTTGGGACACTATGACTCGCCCACGAAGAGAAGGAGGCCTTGGATTTAAAGATCTCAAAATCCAAAATTTGGTGCTTTTAGGCAAACAGTTTTGGCGACTCGTAACACAAACTACTTCCCTATTATCCAAAATCCTAAGAGGTAAATACTTTAGCAATGGTAATGCTATAACGGAAGAAATTGGAGTCTTACCTTCTTGGAGATAGAGGAGCATACTGGAAGGCTGAAAGATTGTTGAAAGATGTCTTAACTGGGCTGTGGGTATTAGAGAGAATATTCGAACTTTTGAGGATCCTTGGCTGCCTCCTCCGTATCCTTTAATGATTTCTAACATGCCAAACAGACATGCTATTTCTGAGTTGGTTCCAAGAGTTAAAGATCTAATACTGAAGACAAAAATTGGAATCAGAATCTCATTCAAGAATTATTTTCCCAAGACGTTGCAGACAGGATTTTGTCAGTTAAAATTCAGCAGAGTAGGGACAAATTGCAATGGGATTTGAACAAATCCAAGCAATATGATACAGCTTCAGGTTACAGAATTGACTATTTATTTTACCATCCACCTCTGGAGCTTTGCCTTAATTATATGAAGCAGAAAAAGTCGTGGATTGATCTATGAAAGTTGAACTTGCTTTACAAAATTAAGCTATTTATCTGGAAAGCTCTCCATGGCCGGCTTCTGGTGCTTGCTCAGATTTATCACCGCATCCTATCTATATCACCAATATGCCCCTGCTGTCATGAAGCAACAGAAACAATCACTCATTGTTTGATCAATTGCTCTAGAATTAAAGAAGTATGGTCTCAGAGTTATCTTCGTGACTGTCTTCCCCCTCAGAGTCCTAACGACTTTTGGACATGATGGATTGCTTCAACAGAGATGCTTAACCCGTTGAATAATACTGACCGTAATTCTCAATTGCTTGCCATCATTTGCTAGAATTGCTGGAAAGCTCCCAACCAGTTAATTTTTAAAGGTTCTGCTTCAATGCCGTCTGCCATTCTAGCAAGCTCTGTCAAGTTGCTCCGTGATATCCAAAGAACTCACAGTTTAGATCGTCATCTCCATAAGGCAAATTCTTAGTTTCATTCAATTTGATCTATCATTCTTTCTTCTTTAAGATTTTTCTTCGTTTTTCGACCATGCACTGTTGGATGAATACCTTCACTGTATTGTTTTGGGAAATCCCCACCTTTTATTATGCTGTCCTGCTTTTGGACATCTTTGTATTTTATTTTTCAATAATTAATGAAATATAACCTACTATCTTTAGGGAGAAAAAGAGTGATTGCTATTGATCTATTGTATACATCTATAATATTTTTTTTAGGTATTATATATCTTAGATATTCAGTATCTAATTTCTATACTTATTTATCTTTTAATCTTTGTACTCGAGATGTATAATAATATTATAAAAATAAAAATATTCTATGTGGTGCCCATTCAGTAAATAAAGTATTTAAATAATTTAGATAAAAAAAATTCATTATTGGTATTTGGAAAGAAAATGATGAACTTCTGGAGATAATTTACTTAGTCTTCAAACTGATGTGACTGGTGTCTAAGGCCGTCAAAATGGTTAAATTTATCAGGTCAGTCTATTTATCTGTTTAAATGGATAAATTTTATCTCTAAAATTAAGTCCGTTAAAATTTCAGACTAAATGAGTAATTCGTTTAATTTTTTATTATTATTTTTTATAAAAATAATACTTTTAGCTAATATTTTCTTTTATTCAACCTAAAGATCCCATCAACTAAAAAAATAATATTTATTTAAGGTGATGATCTAAAAATAATATTTTTGTTAATTTAAAAAAATAAAATTAAAGAATAAACAGGCTAACTTATCTGGGTGACTATAAACAGCTCAAATTAAAAAATTATGTTTTATAAATAAAACAAATTTAAATGGACTAACTTATTTAACTCTACAAATTTAAAGGATTAAGTACGATTTTGATCCATAACGTAGAAGGCCAAAAATTTATGTCATCTTTTTTTCACTACAAAATGGTCTCGAAGATTTCACTTTGTTTTAAAATCGTCCTTTATACTAAATTTTTAATTTTTATTACTAAATTACCCCTAAAACCTAATAAAAAATAAAAAAGAAAAAAAACGCGTAAAGGGAAAAGGGGAAAGGGAAAACGCGAAGGGAGAAAGGGGGTTTTCAGGAAGAAGAGGGGGAAGGGAAGGGAAAAGGTCCTCGCCGCCGCTTGTTGCTCCTCGTCGTTTCCGCTGGATCTCACCGCCAGATCTCGCCGCTGCTCCTCTTCCTGGCTCGACGTCGATGCCAGCAGATCCGCGAGGGTGGACGTCGCGTGCCGCTCACCGTTTCTGCTCTTCTTCCTTGTTCGGTCGCCAGTCGTCACTGCTCTTCGCTGGTTTTTGGTTTCTTCTGATTTTGCTGCTTCTTCTTCTGATTATCAATTATTCTAGTTTCTGTTCTTTTGTTGTTGTTATTCTCCTGATTCCATTATCCATTGTTTTTTTTGAGTTCTAAGTTCTGGGTTCTGAGTTTTGATGATGATGATGATTTCCTGAGTTCTGGATTCTTGTTGTTCTTTTGTTGTTGTTGTTGTTCTTCTGCTTCTAGCTGCTTTTGTTGTTGTTGTTCTTTTGATTCCATTGTTGTTCTTTGCTTTAGCTGTTGTTGTTTCTATTATGGTTTTGTTTTGGTTTTGCTTCAATTTCTATTTTTGGTTGATTTTAAGGAAGAAGGGAGAAGGGTATTTTCATTCGAAAGAAGATTTTAAAATAAGTTGAAACCTTCACGACTATTTTATAGCAAAAAAAGATCAAAAACAAAATAAATTTTCGACTTTTAAATTTAAAACCAAAATTATACTTAATTCAAATTTAAGTGAACCGAATTTAAATAAATCGGACCGACGTATTTAACAATCCTATTGGTGTCAATTAAATACTAGGTTACATAGGTTATAAGTGGCACATATGACATAACAAATAAGAATGTTGGATTAAACAAGGTATCTTATTTTTTTTCAAAGGATTTACTTATATCTCATATATTATTAACTTTTCTCTCTTGTTGTCACAAATCTTTTTAGTAATTCTGTCGACTAGACAATAACGTTATATATTATTATTTAATTAATAAAAAAATAATCTAATTTATTATTGTATCCTTTAAGAATTAATTTAAAGTGTTCAATATTTTAAGTAAAAAATGGTCTTATACGTGATACGTGATATTTAAAAAAAAAAAAAAACCGTTTTATCTATAATTGACCCATAAAAATATTCTTAAAAGTGAACTTGCAAATAATTTTATTTTAGGGTAAAATATTAAATTGGTCCCTACGTTTAAGCGTTTTAGTCTTTAAAGTTTAAAGTGTCATATTTGAATTCAAAATTTTTTTATAGTTTTAATGTAGTTTTACCGTGAGATCAAAGTTAAATAATTAACAAAATGTCCTACATAACAGCAATATAAGAACAAGGTCGATAATTTGAAAAACAAGTACAAATTCCAAAAGTACAAAATCAACCGTGAATGCATCATAATAAATTGTAAGAAAAATATTTATTTATCATTTTCCTTAGCTCTATAGAAAATATTTCATTTAAATTGTAAGAAAAATAATAAATAAATATATTGATGTATCTACAATTGATTTTGTATCTGTGGAGCTTTGTACTTGTTTTCCAGATTATCGACCTTGTTCTTCTACTGCTATCATTTAGGATGTTCTGTTAATTATTTAACTTTGACCTCACGGTAAAACTACATTGAAATTAAACAAAAAAATTTTAAATTCAAATAGGACACTTTAAATTTTAAGGATCAAACTAAAATTACGACCAAACATAAAAGACCAATTTAACACTTTATCCTTCGTTCTATAATTGTAATTGCTATAACTCTTTCTCTCTTTTCATTTTAAATCATAGTTACAACATGTTATTGATTATTACCTATGTCACTTTTAGCATTAATATAACGGTAACAAATTTCACAAACAATTGGCGATATTCTCAAATCTCAATAGATAATGGTGAAACATTGTTTAACAACACGTAATAGGTCATCCTTAATTATTAAAAAGGAAAATGTCAATTAGATACATTCATATGATTCAATGATTCACTGCTTAAACAAATCTATACAATACAATACAAGGCTTTACACCCATTGGTGACATAATAGAGTTATATTTAAGACGGAGTGAACTATTAAAATGGTACTAAAATTTTTTTATTAAAAATTTAAAAAATACTAATGATAAATAAATTTTAAAAAATTTTAAAATATAATAAAAAATAATAAATATATATCTTAAAAAAGACTTTAGAAATTAGATTTAATATAAACTTTTATAATTATTATTAAAAAAAGATATTTTCATCTTTAAAATTTGATAATTTTATATTTAGTGAATTATTTTAATTTTTTATTTTGAATTACCTCATTTTTTTGAAAAATAAAAAAAATTTAAAGATTAAATTTTATTCTAAATTTTTTGTGTACTTTTTAAATATTCAAATATTTACATAAAAATTCAGATCAAATGAATAAATCGTTTATTAAATAAAATTTTTTTTGTTACTCACAAAAAATATAATAATTATTTGTTATTTTTATTACATTTTCAAATCATTTAGGGACTATTTTGTCAATAACATCTTTCAAGAACCTTTTTTTCGGCAGTTGAATCTTTTGATACCAAATTGATAGTTAACCCTCCAATCTATTACCAAGAAATAATGATTTTTCTAATAGTAGAATAAAATTGCTAACAAAAAAAGTTCCTTAAATTATATATGTATATTATTACTAATTTCAACTAATTTATTTAGCTTGTAAAACTATGTTTGATCCTTGTTTTAATTTTCTTCTACCAACCGAACTATGAGGTGTCTCAGTCTATGTTGCATGGGGAAGATGGTGTAGCAACCAAACAATAACCCTAATTAGTCAATGTTTAGCTCAACAGAAAAAATAACTTGGTACTTATATTATAAGCTTTTTTTTCTTGAATCACTTGAACTTGTCAAACTCTATAAAAATATCCCAAAACTTCCAATAGAAAAATTAAAGACTATTAATCCCATGTTGGATTTGTTTAGAGTGAATAAATTAGAATTGAACTAAGTTTGGTGTGTTAGTTCATCCTCCCTCTATTCCTCTATGAATTTTCATTTATCTTCACATAACATTGATACTACTAAATTCTTTTTCTTCTTCTTCTTCTTCTTCTTGTTCACTTAACACAAAACAAAAATAGTGAAACTAACACAAAATGGGAACACCCTTCAAGCCAATACCAAGCACAAGAAGAAGCACATACTATAGACTAGAAACCAAGAACTTATCTTACAAATTGTGCAGCCAATTTGATGAGTTTAGAAGGCTTTGTTTCGGGTCGAATCGGAGGAGGAGGAGCAGTGCAGGGAAATACATTTTGAAGGATGTTACTTGTGAAGCAAGGCCAGGGGAGTTGACAGCCATTGCTGGCCATAGTGGAGCTGGAAAAACCACCCTGCTTGAAATCCTTGCTGGGAGAATATCTCCTGGCAAAGTTTCCGGCCAATTGCTGGTGAATCATCGGGCGATTGATCCGAACCGGTTCAGAAGAATTTCAGGTCATGTGACACAGGAAGATGCTCTGTTTCCATGTCTTACAGTGAGAGAGACACTCATGTATAGTGCTATGCTGAGGCTTCCCGGGGGCAGAAAAGTGGCTGCTACAAGAGTTGAGGAGTTGATGAAGGAGCTTGGGTTGGATCATGTTGCGGATTCAAGAATTGGTGATGGATCAAGCCATGGAATTTCGGGTGGCGAAAGGAGGAGAGTCTCTATTGGTGCTGATTTAGTTCATGACCCTGCAGTTATCTTGATTGATGAACCAACTTCAGGGTTGGATTCTGCTTCAGCTCTTAATGTAATCTCATTGCTTAGACTAATGGCATTCAATCAAGGAAAGACTATTGTTCTGACTATCCACCAACCTGGTTTTCGCATCTTGGAGCTTCTTGATGGCCTCATTTTGCTCGCGGATGGATTCGTCGTTCACAATGGTTCCTTGAGTCTTCTTGAGGCTAGGCTCAGGCTATCCGGCCATCAAATTCCGCGTCGCGTCAATGTCCTTGAATATGCACTTGATGTCATGGAAAGCTTGGTTATTCATACATCATCAGAGTCTGAGGACAATCAATATCTTCTTAGAGACAGAGAGTATGAAGATCACAGGATGAGAATGCATTGTTCCAAGATTGCTAAAGAAAAGGCTCTCTTGTACTCCAATTCTCCTAGTGAAGAGATTCTAATCTTAGGAAGAAGATTTTGCAGCAACATATTCAGAACTAAGCAACTCTTTCTCACCAGAGTTATACAAGCCTTAGTAGCTGGATTCATTCTTGGAACTATATTCTTGAATACAGGTAACAAGCAAGGTCAATTAGCATTGCAAACGCGAAGCGGCTTCTTCGCTTTCAGCCTTACCTTTCTGTTATCTTCCACCACAGAAGGCTTGCCAATTTTCTTGGAAGAGAGAAGAACTTTGATGAGAGAGACCTCAAGAGGAGCTTATAGAGTTTCTTCCTATGTTCTTGCAAATACACTTGTTTTTCTTCCTTTCCTTCTAATGGTTTGTGTTCTATATACCACCCCGGTTTATTGGCTTGTAGGATTAAGGAAAGACATTGATGCATTCCTCTACTTCTCTCTAGTTGTTTGGTTGGTCCTCCTCATGTCGAACTCTCTTGTGGCGTGTTTCAGCGCTCTTGTGCCGAATTTCATCCTTGGAAACTCAGTGATCGCAGGCCTAATGGGGTCTTTCTTTCTGTTTTCGGGGTATTTCATATCCAAGGAGAAGATGCCTAGCTACTGGATTTTTATGCACTATTTGAGTTTATTCAAATACCCTTTTGAGTGTCTTATGATAAATGAGTATGGAGAAGAGCAAGGAAGAAGAAGATGCCTAGAAACTGGGAATGGAGAATGCATATTGCATGGAGTTGAGTTCTTAGAACAACAGGGTTTGAAGGAGTCAAAAAAGTGGACCAATTTGGTTGTCATGTTGGGGTTCATAATAGGGTATAGAGTTCTTTGCTTTTGTATTCTTTGGTTCAGATGTTACAGAACCAGAAACTGAAATCAGGTTTACCACAAATTATTAGGTGCTAATTACAACCATTTTACTGTTTTCATTTATTTATTATTCACCATTGTTAGTGAATATTGATAAGCATAGTTCATGTTCACATGCAAATTATGAATATTGTTTTGTAATAACCAAGCAAAAGTTATCTGATTTTTCTGAAGTATTTACATACAATGCTTCTTATCATGATTATGATTGTGCATTCGTTTACCATTAAGATCAACACTGATGAAGGAAGACAAGAATTTGCAAAGCTTATTATACAATGGAAAAGCATTATGCTTATAATAAACATGAAAAACCAAAATTAAAGCACTTTTTATTTAAATCACTGACTAACCCTATACAAATCTGTTCTGTAATTTCCTAAATGGAATCATTGATTATGATCTATAAACAATAGAAGAATATTTAGTGCAAAATTGCATACAGTAATTTGTATCTCCACAAATCATTGAAGACACAAAAGGGTCAAGCAATAGGGAGCTTAATTGCTTCCATCATCTATCATAAATTGAAGTGAAGGTCATTGTAGCATAAGATCCTGTGCTTCCTGAAAAAGATGAACTTTCCAAATCATCTTTCCTTTCTGAACTAGTCATAGCCATCAAAGATGTATTTTCCACTTCAATTTCTTCAACCTTGCCTTTCTGTTTTCCTTGATCTTTCGATTCCACAAACTCAAATAGTAAGCCTGGTTTTGACATCATCTTCTCATTGACATCTGTTTTGCCTATCAGCATGTCGTGCACAGTGGACATTGAAGGCCGGAGCTGAAGAGAATCCTGAATGCAAATGAGACCAATCTTGCAAAACCTTATCGCCTCCTCCACATCAAAGTCGCCGGCTAGCGAGGAATCAACCAAACTCTCCAGCTCCCCCCTCTCATACAAATCCCAAGCCTGAAGACATAATCATTGGTCACCTTTTAAAGTTTCAGTTCCCATCAATACTACTTCAAAATGAACATTAATATCCTAGTAGTAGTGGTAGTAACCTATGTTTGACAATTGCTACATTACTTAACATAAGATTGCATAACAGTGAAATTAGGAATCCAAATCAGAAGACAAATAAGATGGGAAAATAGGAAATAAAATGAATAGAAAGAGGGTTAAAAGGAATTCAGCAAATCCAAATATGTATCTTAAATTTACTTTGATATTTAACTAATTATGAACTTCCAAAGACTCATGCACTTACCTTTGTGTGTAGATACCTTTCTTTTGCAGGTAAACGTCTATTTGTGTTACACCTTCCGCTAACAATTTCTAATAGCAGAACTCCAAAACTGTAGACATCTGATTTTCTTGTCACTTGACTTCGTATCGCATATTCAGGTGCTAGATAGCCACTAACAAAGGCAAAAATGAATGAACTAATCCATGATTCTGAAAGAATTGAAAGATAGAAATCAAGAATGAACTTACGCTGTGCCAGCAACAAGGGTACTAATATGGGTAATGTTTGCCGGAATAAGCCTTGCTAGACCGAAATCCGAAATTTTGGGCTGCAAGTCTTTGTCAAGTAATATATTGCTAGCTTTAATGTCTCTATGGATAATATGTGGCTCAACTTCATGATGAAGAAATTCAAGACCCCGCGCAATGCAGATGCAAATGTTCCTCCGTGTATGCCAGCTTTAGTACAAGCTACTATGGCCTCCACCTATAAATAACAGCTAATTTATATAATTTTAAAAGGAAGAGTGCAAGAATAGTGTCTCTATGGCTGCGTTTGTTTCCAAGAACAGGACAGGACAAAATATTGAGAACAGGACAGGATAAGATACTGACTAGAACAAATTATAAAAATCCAATTTATTCTCATTTTTTTTCATTCAAAAAATTTGAAATGAAAAATATAATAATAAAAAATATAATTATAAAAAATTAACAAAAATAATGAAAGAAAAAATAAAAAATAAGTTGTGTCCCTTGTTAGTGTCTCCGTGTTCTTCATGTCAGGATTGACACAAAATACACTAATTTAGTGTCTCTTGACACTTTGTCTCTGTCCATGTCTCTTCTGCCAAACACAATTTTGTGTCTCTGTGTCTCTATTTTAGTGTCATGTCTCTGTAAACAAATACAGTCTATGTTCCAAGATAGAACCAAAAGCTACTAGGAGATTTATAATACATTCAGATGAAATGTGAAAAGTTTACTCACCACCAAGTGTTTGTGCTAGGCTGTTATTCTCAAGATAGCCATATACCAAAATCCTCTGGTTCCTTTCCACACAGCAACCATACAACTTAACTAGATTCTCATGCTCTATAGTAGAAATCACCTCGATTTCCGTCAAGAACTCTTTGACTCCTTGTTTAGATTCAGCTGACAAAACCTTAATAGCAGCCAGAGTACCATCTCCCAACTTTCCCTGCTCAGTATACAAACTACAAAATTAAAACTAGAAACTTTCTTTCTCAATAAATGTGAGGCACTTATGAATTGTGGCAATCACCTTATATACCGATCCGAAACCTCCCTCCCCTATCTTATTTGCAGGACTAAAATTTTCTGTCGCAATCTGCAATTCCTTGTATGTGTAGAGATTGATGTTCTTAAAGCTAGAAAGATCTGTTGCAGCATATAAACATGAATATAAACAATAGAAACATTTTGAACATATCAAATTCTCAAAAATCTGCACACCTATATCAGCTCCGGTTGGTTGCGCCGCCGAAGAAGACCCCTTTCTTCCACAAAGAAGAGAGAAACAACTCATCACAAACAAACTCAACCAACTTCAGCATCAAAACTCAACAACATTAATATCCAATCCTCAGCGAAACATAACTATTTGTCACGAGAGTATGTGCTGAAAAACAAACAAATAATTCAAATTACAGTGTTCTCTAACCAACATATAAATAAAAAGTCACCCCGTATACTATTTATTAGTCAACTTTAAAAAGTCTACTTGCTTGTGCTACCTTCTGTACAGCACCGGTTTATATAATTATATGTTACTTTATATCTCTATTAAAAAATAAGGAGTAACACTTGGAACAAGTTCTAATTTAGTAATTAATGTTTTAAATATTTTATTTTAATCTAAAAAAATTTCAAATTTTCTATTTCAGTTTCGAAAGTAATGTTATTCTATAATTAAATTTGATACGAACAATTAGTATATTGAAGAGTCAATAATATTTAATTTTGATACATAAGTAAAAATGTAAAATCAATTCATTAACCATCACTAAAATAAAAAAAAAAATTTTATTCTAAAATGTTAATGATTAATTGATAGAATTTGGGAATCTTTTTAAGAAAAAGAGATCCATTAGAAAACATATTACGAAAAAATTTTGGTTAAGTTTTTTAATATACCGAAAATATATGACTTAATAATAATGTTGTTCACATCCATGTTAGTCATTTTATTAATAATTCAGATCAAATTTAATAATAAGATAATATTAATTTCGTTTAAAATTTTTTGAAATAAAAATAAGATATTTAAAATATTAAAAATTAAAAATATTTTTTTTTCCAAAAATTAAAAAGAGTGCAATTGAATCTCATTGAAATAATAAAATTGCATATAGTAACGACACGAAGTTAAATAATAATGAATATACATTGGACATGTACAGTTGTGAGTTGCTCAACAAACAAAAATGATTCCATGTCGATAGGGCTGGCAATTCATACCCCACCCGCGGGATCCAACCCGGTTCAACCCGTTCGGATAGGGTAGGCTACTCTACCCGCAGCGGGTAGAGTAGGGTACGGTCCGGCAGACACGGACCCAGCTTGTAGTATGAGGGGGCACTTGCCCTCACTGTATTTTCATTTTTTTAAGAAATAGTTATATATAATATATTTTTATTTTAAATTTTAAATAATTCATTATAAATAAATTAAATTTAATTGGTCAAAATTTTAAATTTATATTTATATTTTTTAATTATTTTAACTATTATTTAATCTAATCAAATTTAGTTTTTAGGTCATCACTCTTTTATTTTTTTAAATTTTTTTTATTTTTATATTTTCAACCTTCTTTTTATATTTTTTGTCTAGTGATCATCTTCTCTTTATCAAAAAGTAAAATTTAAATTCTTTATTTTTTTATATAGCTCTCTATAACTTTATGTATCTTCCAATTTTATTGTTTCGCTTTTTAAAATTTTCAATTGCAAATTTTAGTTCAAACAATTATAATTTAGATATTAATCTAATGTTTTATTTTTTTATGACTTTATATATTTTATTTTATTCTCAATTTATTCATAATTATTACTTATTTTATATCTTATGTTCTATTATATGTACCTATATTGCATATAAAATTTTAAAATAAATTGATTAATTTATTAATTTAGAATATATTTTTTATTTTTAGAAATAATAATAAAAAATATATAAATTACAACATATAATTAAAGAAATGCATAAAATATTTCATCTAATATTATATCAAAATTAAATTAATTAAAAAATATAACAAATTTAATTATTTAAAAAAAATATAAATTATGTTTCTATTATTTTATATAAACATATTCTTTATATACAAATTTAATTTTTCTAGTATTCAATAATAATTCTAGTTTCAAATTATAAATACTAGTGTATCATTAGTTGCTAATGGGCTAATTGATTCGGTCTTTTATTATTAAATATGTATAAAAAATTAGTTAGGATAACAAATTTTTTATAATTTAATTAAAATATTTTAAGTTCAAGTTTTAAAAATAAAAAATGTTTTTTATAAATTATAAATGAATAATATTTTAAAAATAAAAATGTTCACAAACTTTTTTAATTTTTATATCTCTATATAATTAATAATATTCAACAAATTTTATTTTGTATATATATTTTTGCCCCCACTTTCAAAATTTTCTGAGTCCGTCACTGCGGTCCGGGTATGTCTGTGGATAGGGTAGGGTACGGGTTTAGGGTGTACCCTACCCTACCCTACCCGCACTCATATATAACACATATTTTATTAAAATCTCTCTCTATATAGTGAAGAAAGTGAGAGTTGAACCCACAACCTCTCTTATGTAATGATTTATAATAAGTGAACAACCACTAAACTAGTTTGTTAATTTAGTAATTTAAAGCTTTAGTTTTTTATTTTTTATATTATTAATACGTATAAAATTCGAAATAATTGAATTTTATATTTACTTTGAAAAAATTTGATATTTCTGCGGGTAGAGTAGGGTAGGGTAGGGTTTAGAATTTTAGGGTGCGGGTAGAGTTAGAGTTGAGAGATTCTCAACCCGCGAATAGGATAGAGTAGAGTTTTAATGAAATTTTTAACCCACAGGTAGGGTTAGGGTAGGATCCAAACCCTACCCTATTCTATCCATTGCCAGCCCTACATGTCGAGAGAAAAATATATCAAAAACCATTGTTTTATTCCTAGATTTTCTTAAGAAAGAAAGTAACAGGGTGAATTTTAGTATACAGATCAAAATTGGTACAGATTTAAAGATTTGCTTACACCACATTTTCTAAAGCCACACTTTAAACCGTAACTCTTCACAAAGAAAAGCGTCACCTAATGGAAAAAAGTAAATTAGAAGATTTAAGAGAAGAAATAATCAAGTTATCAAAATTAATAGATCAAAAATTAATGATTTTAACTAATGTTAACTGTAATGACACCGAATTCTTAAAATCAATATAAAATGATTTTTCTCAAAATCTTTATTTTACTATAAGTTTTATTGAATGACTTTAAAAACCTGAAAAAACTTATTTTTCACACGGAATTTCTAAGAAATGTTACCATGGAAATGATTCCCCACATCTTTATCATACTTTTAACCCACAATTAAATTCTATAGTAGATATGCTTGAAGAAATATTAGTATCCATAAAATTTCAAAGAAATAAAGAAAAAGAGAATCCCAAAGAAGAAAAATTTCAAAATATAATCAACATAACAGATCTAAAAGTAAAACCACCACTAAAATTATGAATATTGAAGAAAAATTAGAAGAAGTTACAATGCTTTTTAAACAATTAAAAATGGCTCAAGAAAATAATATTATGGAACAAGGATTTCAAATAGAAGAAGAATTAGTAAATTCCGAAAATATAGAAAACGAAGAACACATCCTAGATTATTCAAGTGACGAAGAACCAGCAATTCCAATACAAGTAAAAAATGAAGCTGGAACATCTAAAGATAACCAATCTCAATATAAATGGGAAACAAGTTTTGATAATTATGCTTTTAAAAAAGGATTTATAAATAAAGATTCAAAATATACAAAAATACCATCAAAATACGTTCCTAAAATCCAGGAAATGGAAGGAGAAAGAATGCTTGATTTAGACTGTAAAAAGAATGAAAAAAAAATTTTCGAAAATTGATTGAATTCCTTTTTATTAGAAGCTTTTACTAATCCAAAGCTTAGTGAATTATCTGGAAGAGATATTTGGAATTACATAGGATTTCATACTAAAGGAACTATAAGAGATTATATGACATCAATAGAAAACCAAATAATAGAAGAATTAGAAACAAAAACAACAGCTTATGATAAGATATTATATATAATGATGATTCTATATAAAGAATTTTTTGGAAAAAATATTATAGATCATAGACAAGAAGTCTATAATAAAGAATATCAAGAAGCAAAAAACCATTTAGCTAATATTCAGATATATGATTTATGTAATGTGGAATCTTATATATGTGAATATAGAATACATTATTACAAATTAAAAGAAGAAGATAAAAATCATTATCTCAGTATGTATATAACAAAACTTCCATATCCTGCTAATGAATTTATAACGGGAAGATTTATAAGAGAAATAAATAGAGGAACAATTGAAAATAATTTTGGTGGAGCAACCTCTGCAATAAGAGAGGAAATAAAAGAACGTTGTATGCAAGAAGCAACTCAAAAAAGATTTGCAAATATAATTAGAATTTGCTGTCAGGATAATGAAGAGATACCTCAAAAATATGGTCTTAATAAAAATTTTCAAAGAAAAAGAAAATATCAATTTAGAAGAAAAAAATACTATCCAAACTGGAGAAAAAAAAGATATTTTAGGAAAGAAAATAACAATAAAAACAAAAGACAAAGAAATAACTATTGCCCGAATAAAAAAAAATTGTAAATGTTGGTATTGCCAAGAAGAAGGACACTACGCAAATGAATGCCAAAAAAAGAAGGATAAAAAGGATCTTACTAAACAAATAGAAATTGCTAAGTCTTGTTTCATGGAACCATTAGAAGAATCTGATGATAACTTAGACTATATTTTTGAATATGTCTCAGAAACAGACTCAGAGATTGAGTAATAATGCTACATTTATTACTATAAAATAACAGAAAAATTTATAAATGCTTTCATAGATTCTGGAGCAACACAATGCTTTGCTAGTTCAAATATAAAACTTGATTGGAAAAAATTAAAGAAACCATTAAGAGTTAGAATAGTTGACAAATCAATACATAAAATTGACCAAAAAGCAGAGATGGTTGAAATTTTTATTCAAAATTATAGATTCATTGTTCCATCTATATATATGTTAGATTCGGGAATGGATTTTATCATAGGAAATAACTTTTTAAAGCTATATCATCCATTCATTCAAGAATTAACATATATAGTTTTAAAAGCTCCACACGATTCTTCAATAAATCAAAAATCAAAACGTATAAAAATACCAACTACTACTATAGATAAGATCTTAAAATTTAAAATATTTTCTATATTAGAAACATGTTATTTAAATCTATACTTTCAGATAAATATTCCAAAAAATAATCTTGAAATAAAGATAGAAGAACTTTTGAATGAAATTTGTGCTGAAAATCCTTTAGATATTAAAAATACAAATAACGAATTAGTAAGCATTAAATTAAAAGATCCCACAAAAGAGATAAATGTTCCAAATAAAATTCCTTATTCTGCAAGAGATAGAGAAGAGTTCTCACTAGAATGTAAAGATCTTTTGGAAAAAGGAATTATAAGATTAAGTAAAAGTCCTCATGCGGCTCCAGCTTTTTACGTTGAAAACAATAATGAAATTAAAAGGGGAAAACGAAGAATGGTAATAAACTATAAGAAAATGAATGAAGCAACTATTGGTGATGCTCATAAACTTCCAAGAAAAGATTCTATTTTAGAAAAAATCAAAGGAGCAACTTGGTTTTCATCTCTTGATGCAAAATCAGGATATTGGCAACTTCGTTTAGACGAAGAAACAAAGAAATTAACTGCTTTTACTTGTCCAACAAAAGAATCAACAAGTGTGTTGCTCTATGAATGGAATGTATTACCATTCGGATTAAAACAAGCCCCAGGTATTTATCAAAGATTTATGGAAGGAAATCTAAAGGAGTTAAATGAATTTGTTTTAGTGTACATTGATGATATACTAATTTTTACAAAACAGGATAAAGAAGATCATCTTCAAAAATTATTAATAGTTTTAGAAAGATGTAAAGAAAAAGGATTAGTTCTTAGCAAAAAGAAAGCAAGAATAGCAAAACAAGAAATAGAGTTTCTTGGATTAATTCTATCCACTGAAGGAAAGCTAAAACTACAACCAAATGTTCTAGAAAAAGTAAATTTATTTCCTAATAAAATAGAAGATAGAAAACAATTACAAAGATTTTTAGGGTGTATAAATTATATTTCTGATCAAGGATTTTTAAAGAATATAACAGAATACACTAAAAGCTTATTTCCAAAAATAAGTACTAAAAAAGAATGGAAATGGGATGAAAAAGATAGTATACAAATTCAAAGAATTAAAGAATTATGTGAAAAACTTCCAGAACTTTATATTCCAGAGGAAAATGACTACTTAATAGTAGAAACAGATGCCTCAGACATAACCTGGTCAGGATGTCTAAAAGCTAAGAAAGCTATAAAAAGCTTAGAACAAGAAAAAGAATCACTAGATTCTAAATATCCCCCAAAGGAATTACTTTGCAGGTATATTTCAGGAACTTTTACTCCAACAGAACAGAGATATACCACTCATGAAAAGGAAACTCTGGCAGCAATTAAATCTCTTAAGAAATGGAAAATCGATTTACTACCCAAAGAATTTACATTAAGGACAGATTCAAGTTATCTAACAGGTTTTATACGATATAATTTAAAAGTTGATTATAATCATGGACGATTGGTAAGATGGCAATTATTTTTGTTACAATATCCAATAAAAATTGAATATATTAAGGGTGACAAAAATGTTATTGCAGATACATTAACAAGAGAATGGAGTTCGTCTACAACGCATTAGATCAAGAAATTCAAAAATACGAACAAGAACTCGAAAAATGCAAGCATTGTCAGCAAATAAGGATACAAATCCAATCCCTCAAGAAGGCCATCGAAGCAATGAAATCAACACAACAACCAAAACCATCAGAGTTCAGCCAGCTAAGCGTGGTGGACAAATCAGGTGAAGAAAAAATTCCAGAAAATAAAACAATTGCTGAAATTATCAAAAAATCCACCCAAGATAAAAAATATTATGTAATTTATAATGGCCCCATGAAAGGAGTATATGATGCATGGGAAAAAGCAGCACCATTTACACATCAATCAAGGATAATTCATAAAGGAGGGTTTTTAACACTGGAAGAAGCAAAAGAATCCTTCAGGGAATATGAAGCTCTTCATCCAGAGCAAACCCTAAAAAGAGCAGATAAAGCTCCAATTCAAACCCAGAGAACAGGGATAATAAGAAACATTCCTACAAGGGCTGAAATCAAGGAAAAGAAAAGGATCTGTAGATCAAATCTCAGAGAAACCCTTAACATAGTCCTAAATTGGACTGAAGAAAAAAGGGCAATCTTGGGATATTATCCTATTGCCAAAGAACAGTTAACAAAGCTGGTTATATTTCCAGATGCTTCTCCATCTGACACCTATCAGTTTTTCCAGTATGGATTAATTGATATAATTTTAATTTTTAATGATTTAAAAATTATTAGTGAGTTTCCTGCAGGATTCGTTGATGCAGTAAAGAGATTTAAAAATATGATTGACAACGTAAATCCAAGGGATATATCCCTAAAATTTACGAATAGTCAACCTATTTTTAATGAAGAAGAAGAATGCTTGGTTCCAGCACATCAAGTAATCTTCATGTCCGTCTTCCCAGGAAATTTTCAACCAATTGATCAAGTTCAAGATTTAACAATCTACAGTCATGAAGGAAGACTAGCCAGCACACTAGCAAGGGTCTTCGAAAGAACTCAAAGGATAACAAGGAAATCTCACACAAGAATCAATTATAAAAGCAGAAATACTTTGCTTGTATCCAGTAAAAGGAATGAAATTGAAGAAAGAGAGATGAGACTCTTAGTGGAATTTGAATCAGCATTCTACAACTTATCTGGGCTCTTAGAAAAGCTCCCCGAAGGGATAAAGAGGAATCTCTGCTATTTGATAAAAGACAGAGAAGACCACAAGTGCCAGCTATGTGTCTCAGAGTTATCTGAAGAAAGCAATAATGAAACGGAATCAACCCACATGATAAAGGAAGGAGACAACACATCTGAAGGCCACATAATGAAAGAGGAGGACAGCACATCTGAAGCATCTCTCAACATTATTGCATAATGACGTAAGCGCTTAGGTCATAGAGCACCAACAATGTAGCTGGTGCAAGATAATAAACAATGACGTAAGCAATGACGTCATAAGAAGGGTAAGGATGGGAATTGTCCATCAGACCCAACCATTATAAATAGGTTGCTTAGACAATTGTAGAAATCATCAAACCATAGAAAGCAGGAGGCTAAGAGTACTCATATGCTAGGAGAGCAAGGAGGAAGCTGCCGAGGCGATTCTATAGTTTGAAGAAGAATTCCCTTAGGAAAAACCAATTCTAAACTCCCCTCTGGAGTTAGTATCTACAATCTCCCCTCTGGAGATAAAAACATCTTATGTAAATATTCTAAATAAAGGAAGTTTTTCTCCAGAAAGGTACGCCCTTATCCTAATCTCATAGTTATGAATTATTTAGAAAGTTTAGAATTAACGGAAGAATCTGATTATTATAGATTATCTGCCTTATTAGATAATAAAAAACAGGCTGTTCTAAAAACTGAATTAAATCTCAAATCAAATGAAAATTTTAATAAACAAAATCTTTTAAAAGAAGTTTTTAATAGAAAAAAATATAATATACTATGGAAAAATTCAACTTGAAGCCCCTATAAAGATAAAATCCGCCAATGGAGAACTTGAGATAGCTTTGATAAATGATGAAGAATTGAGTAAACAGATTGAAAAAATTAAGGATCAACAAAAAAGATCTAAAATTGGATGGATTCATATTAGTACTATACAAGTCTTAATCAAATCTACATATATGAAAGGAATTAATTCACCAATAAGCTTAGCAATCTGTGACAAAAGAATTACTGATGACCCAATAGATCAAATAATTAGAATTGTTCATGGAAACTTGGCAAACGTAAATGTTAAATTCAATGCCCATCTTGGATATGCTATACCTTTATCAACTGAAAATCTTGGAAGATCTATAAGTTTGGCTTATAAATTTCACAGAAAAAATCTAATGGAACAAGACGATGAACCATTTTCAATTACATATGCAATAAATTATGCTTTAACAAATAGCCATCATAGTATAATATTTAAAAATAGAGAAAGAATTTATGTCGATGAATTATTTCAGAAAATTGTAAAGACAGAAATACCAAAATATAAAGCTATTGAAAACCCAGTTCTTTTACTAAAAGAACCATCAGGAAAATTAGTTTCATCAAATTTTCAAATAAGAGAATCCAAAATTAATAGCCCGTTAAGTTTATCTAAGTTAAAGATCAAAGAAGAAAATTCTGAAATAAAAGAATTAACAAAAAAAGTCGAAAAATTAAATGAAACCCTAAACACTAAGTTATGACAATAAATAAAGAAAAAATATATGTAACCTATCAAGATAAGAAACAAGAGCTCTTTGAAAGAGAAAATCGGTTGAATTATTTACAATTTTCTGAAATAAATCAAAGAGCATTTAAAGCTCTAAAAATAATCTATGACAAATTAAAAGGAGAAGTTGAAGAGTTAGAAAAATTAATAGAATCTCTAGAAAATAGTGATGAATCGATGATAGAATTTGCAGAAATTCTAAGATAAATAATGAAGTATACAAAGATTGAAAGACCAGAAAATAAAATAAAAAGAAAAAGGGCGAAAAATTAAAAAGTAAAATAAAGGAGTATAAAAGGGAATTAAATAATCTTCAGTTCGAAATTAATGACCTTATAATAAAAAGGATAGAAATAAAAACAAATATAAACAAGTTGGAGCTAAACTTAAAAAATCTATAAATGCCTAGAACACCATATTATGACCTAAAAGAATTAAAGCTGTTGAAAGAAAAAATGGAGAATGAAGTTGAAAAATTAAAAAGATATTTAGAAACAACAGAAAGTGTAGAAATAAAAGAAGTTTTTGAGGATTTGAAAAATTATATTAAAGAAAAAGACAAACAGATAAAAGATTTTATATACAATAATCCATGCAAAAAAGAATATTATAAACTAAAACAAGATTGAAAAACTATAAAAATGAAATCAGAATTAGTAATAGAAATGGTCAATATTTTTGATTATAAAATTACAAATTATAAAGTACTACCAACCAAATCTATACAAATTATAAACTTATTCGAAGTAAAATATGAAGAGTTAATAGAAATTTTGAAAAAGAAATTACATTTTAAAAATTGGTATCAGAGCCAAGTTAACGATTAAAGGTAACACTTTCTCTTTAAGCAACATTTTTAGTGACACGCTTTTAAATCATTAAAAGATAAAAATATGTAAATCTGTACAAAAGTATATCTGTACAGTAGATGGACCCAAGTAATAGACATAACAGATTTGAATTAGCCCATAGCAGGAAGAAGATGAAGATGAAAGTAGTGAGTTTTCAAAGTCAAATACTAACTTTTCAAAACCTTGGGCAGCGTTAAGAAGTTATAGAGGGATAACGTAACACGCCCCGACTCACATTTGATATTCAGCATTTTTGTTTCGTGGATGGGAATCAAGTTGCATGTCTCTTTATCACTCTCTTGTCTCATGCCAGCCTGGGGTGGGACCTACATACAACTATGTGTAATAAAGTATTTTTTTGGCGTACTTGTTCTCTCATTTTGGTATATGATTTCTTTGGTTCATGCCGGGTAATAGCACTTCTTCAAGATAACATATGAGAATTTGATAATATAAATCTCAAAGTAATACATAAAATGAGACACAAAATAATAAGAATGGGTCGTTAAATAAAAAAAATTAGTTAATATAGGACACATAAAATTACTAATTAAAAATTTATTGTAGAAAACGATATCAAATTTAAATTTTTAATATATTTATTAAAATAAAATATTTAAAATATTTTATTATTATTAACCTAAAGACACATATTAACTAAATTTATAAAAAATGATTTAAAGTTGGTTTTGTTGTGATAAAGATAATGTGGATGGCCTTAATATTTGGGCGATTCAGTTTTTCAATAAAAGAAAGTTCAAATTCTCATTAATGAAATTTGAAAATAAAAATCTTGATGCGTATATAAATAGATGGTTAAGTTTTTGACAATTAGCGTGTGTTTGTTTGCTTAGACATATTGGTGCGCGAAATTGTGAACTATACTTTTTCACAACTCTCATAATCCCTGGTAATGGCTCCAAAAACTTGGTGCGCTCAATACCATGGCATTACACAACTTCGCACAACTAACCAGCAAGTGCACTGGGTCGTCCAAGTAATAAACCTTACGTGAGTAAGGGTCGATCCCACGGAGATTGTTAGTATTGAAGCAAGCTATGGTCATCTTGTAAATCTTAGTCAGGCAAACTCAGATATATATGGTGATGAACGAAAACAACATAAAAGATAAAGATAGTGATACTTATGTAATTCATTGGTAGGAACTTCAGATAAGCGCATGAAGATGCCTTCCCTTCCGTCTCTCTGCTTTCCTACTGTCTTCATCCAACCCTTCTTACTCCTTTCCATGGCAAGCTCGTATAGGGTCTCACTGTTGTCAGCAGCTACCTCCCATCCTCGCAGTGAAAGCTAATGCACACACTCTGTCACAGTGCTGCCAATCACCGGTGTGGTTCCCTCCCCTACCGGAATAGAATAACTCTTTTGCGTCTGTCACTAACGCCCAGTAGGTTACAGGTTTGAAGCACGTCACAGTCATTCAATCATTGAATCCTACTCAGAATACCACAGACAAGGTTAGACCTTCCGGATTCTCTTGAATGCTGCCATCAGTTCTTACCTATACCACGAAGACTCTAATCTCACGGAATGGTTGGCTCGTTTGTCAGGCGAGCACTCGGTTGTCAGGCGATCAACCATGCATCGTGCAATCAGAAATCCAAGAGATATTCACCAAGCCTCAAATGCTTGTAGAACAAGAGTGGTTGTCAGTCACTTTGTTCATGAGTGAGAATGGTGATGGGCGTCAATCATCACCTTCATCATGTTGAAGAACAAGTGATATCTTGGATAAAGAACAAGCGGAATTTGAATGGAAGAACAATAGTAATTGCATTAATACTCGAGGTACAGCAGAGCTCCACACCTTAATCTATGGTGTGTAGAAACTCCACCGTTGAAAATACATAAGCATAAGGTCTAGGCATGGCCGAATGGCCAGCCTCCCAATGATCTAAGAACTAAAATGTCCAAAGATGATCTAGAGATCTAAAAGTGATCAAAAGGTTTCTATACAATAGTAAAAGGTCCTACTTATAAGAAACTAGTAGCCTAGGGTGTACAGAAATGAGTAAATGACATAAAAATCCTCTTCCGGGCCCACTTGGTGTGTGCTTGGGCTGAGCAATAAAGCAATTTCATGTAGAGACTCTTCTTGGAGTTAAACGCCAGCTTTGGTGCCAGTTTGGGCGTTTAACTCCCATTTGGGTGCCAGTTCCAGCGTTTAACGCTGGGATTCCTTGAGGTGACTTTGAACGCCGGTTTGGGCCATCAAATCTTGGGCAAAGTATGGACTATTATATATTGCTGGAAAGCCCAGGATGTCTACTTTCCAACGCCGTTGAGAGCGCGCCAATTGGGCTTCTGTAGCTCCAGAAAATCCGCTTCGAATGCAGGGAGGTCAGAATCCAACAGCATCTGCAGTCCTTTTTGGTCTCAGGATCAGATTTTTGCTCAGGTCCCTCAATTTCAGCCAGAAAATACCTGAAATCACAGAAAAACACACAAACTCATAGTAAAGTCCAGAAAAGTGAATTTTAATTAAAAACTAATAAAAATATACTAAAAACTAACTATATCATATCAAAAATATACTAAAAACAATGCCAAAAAGTATACAAATTATCCGCTCATCACAACACCAAACTTAAATTGTTGCTTGTCCCCAAGCAACTGAAAATCAAATAAGATAAAAAGAAGAGAATATGCAATGAACTCCAAAAACATCTATGAAGATCAGTATTAATTAGATGAGCGGGGCTTTTAGCTTTTTGTCTCTGAATAGTTTTGGCATCTTACTCTATCCCTTGTAATTCAGAATGATTGGCTTCTTTAGGAACTTAGAATCCAGATAGTGTTAATGATTCTCCTAGTAAAGTATGATGATTCTTGAACATAGCTATTTATTGAGTCTTGGCTGTGGCCCAAAGCACTCTGTCTTCCAGTATTACCACCGGATACATACATGCCACAGACACATAATTGGGTGAACCTTTTCAGATTGTGACTCAGCTTTGCTAAAGTCCCCAATTAGAGGTATCCAGGGTTCTTAAGCACACTCTTATTGCCTTGGATCACAACTCTTATTCCTTTCTCTCTTTTTTTTTCGTTTTTTTTTCGGTTTTTTTTTTGAAATGCTTTTTCTTGCTTCAAGAATCATTTTATTGATTTTTCAGATCCTCAGTAACATGTCTCCTTTTTCATCATTCTTTCAAGAGCCAACATTCATGAACCACAAATTCAAAAGACATATGCACTGTTTAAGCATACATTCAGAGAACAAAAATATTGCCACCACATCAAAATAATTAAACTATTATAAAATTCAAAATTCATGCAATTCTTTCTTTTATCAATTAGGCACATTTTTATTGAAGAAAGGTGATGGATTCATAGGACATTCATAACTTTAAGGCATAGACACTAAGACACTAATGATCATAAGACACAAACATGGATAAACATAAGCATTAAAATTCGAAAAACAGAAGAACAATAACAAGGAAATCAAAGAACGGGTCCACCTTAGTGATGGCGGCTCTTTCTTGCTCTTGAAGATCCTATGGAGTGCTTGAGCTCCTCAATGTCTCTTCCTTGTCTTTGTTGCTCCTCCCTCATGATTCTTTGATCTTCTCTAATTTCATGAAGGATGATGGAGTGTTCTTGATGCTCCACCCTCAGTTGTCCCATGTTAGAACTTAGTTCTCCTAGGGAGGTGTTTAGTTGCTCCCAATAGTTTTGTGGAGGAAAATTCATCCCTTGAGGAATCTCAGGGATCTCATGATGAGTGAGATCTCTTGTGTACTCCATCCTTTTCTTGGTGATGGGCTTGTCCTCATCAATGGGAATGTCTCCCTCTATGTCAACTCCAACTGAATAACAGAGGTGACAAATGAGATGAGGAAAGGCTAACCTTGCCAAGGTGGAGGTCTTGTCCGCCACCTTATAGAGTTCTTGGGCTATAACCTCATGAACCTCTATTTCTTCTCCAATCATGATACTATGGATCATGATGGCCCGGTCTACGGTAACTTCGGACCGGTTGCTAGTGGGGATGATTGAGCGTTGTATGAACTCTAACCATCCTCTAGCCACGGGCTTGAGGTCATGCCTTCTCAATTGGACCGGCTTTCCTCTTGAATCTTGCTTCCATTGTGCGCCCTCTTCACATATGACTGTGAGGACTTGGTCCAACCTTTGATCAAAGTTGACCCTTCTAGTGTAAGGATGCTCATCTCCTTGCATCATAGGCAAGTTGAACGCCACCCTCACACTCTCCGGACTAAAATCCAAGTATTTCCCCCGAACCATAGTGAGATAGTTCTTTGGATTCGGGTTCACACTTTGGTCATGGTTCTTTGTGATCCATGCATTGGCATAGAACTCTTGAACCATCAAGATTCCGACTTGTTGAATGGGGTTGGTAAGAACTTCCCAACCTCTTCTTCGGATCTCATGGCGGATCTCCGGATATTCACCCTTTTTGAGTGAAAAGGGGACCTCGGAGATCACCTTCTTCAAGGCCACAACTTCATAGAAGTGGTCTTGATGCACCCTTGAGAGAAATCTATCCATCTCCCATGACTCGGAGGTGGAAGCTTTTGCCTTCCCTTTCCTCTTTTTAGAGGTTTCTCCGGCCTTAGATGCCATAAATGGTTATGGAAAAATGAAAAAGCAACGCTTTTACCATACCAAACTTAAAATGTTTGCTCGTCCTCGAGCAAAAGAAGAAAGAAGAGAGTAGAAGAAGAAGAAATGAAGAAGAGGGAGATGGTGGTGTATTCGGCCAAGAAGGGGGAAGAAAGGGTGTTTAGGTTGTGTGAAAATGAAGAGTTGAAGAAGGGTATTTATAGGAGGGAGGGAGAGTGGTTTGAATTTGAAGGGTGAGGTTGGTGGGGTTTATGAGGGATGGATGTGAGTGGTGAAGAGAAAGATGGGATTTGATAGGTGAGGGGTTTTTGGGGAAGAGGTGTTGAGGTGATTGGTGAATGGGGGAAGAAGAGAGAGAGTGATGGTAGGGTCCTGTGGGGTCCACAGATCCTGTAGTGTCAAGGAAAAGTCATCCCTGCACCAAATGTTGCTCAAAATCACGTTTTGAGCCATTTCTGGCGTTAAACGCCGGGCTGGTGCCCATTCCTGGCGTTTAACGCCAGGTTCTTGCCCTTTACTGGCGTTTAACGCCAGTCTGGTGCCCCTTTCTGGCGTTAAACGCCCAGAATGGTGCCAGACTGGGCGTTAAACGCCCAACAGCTAGCATTACTGGCGTTTGAACGCCAGTTTCTTCTCCTCCAGGGTGTGCTGTTTTTCTTCCTGTTTTTCATTCTGTTTTTGCTTTTTTCATTGTTTTTGTGACTTCTTATGATCATCAACCTACAAAAAGATAAAATAACAAAAGAAAATAATTAATTATAAAACATTGGGTTGCCTCCCAACAAGCGCTTCTTTAATGTCATTAGCTTGACAGAGGGCTCTCATGGAGCCTCAGAAATGCTCAGAACCGTGTTGAAACCTCCCAACACCAAACTTAGAGTTTGAATGTGGGGTTTCAACACCAAACTTAGAGTTTGGTTGTAGCCTCCCGACACCAAACTTAGAGTTTGACTGTGGGGGCTCTGTTTGGCTCTGTTTTGAGAGGAGCTCTTCATGCTTCCTCTCCATGATGACAGAGGGATATCCTTGGGTCTTAAACACCAAGGATTTTTCATTCACTTGAATGATTAACTCTCCTCTGTCAACATCAATCACAGCCTTTGCTGTGGCTAGGAAGGGTCTGCCAAGGATGATGGATTCATCCATGCACTTCCCAGTCTCTAGGACTATGAAATCAGTAGGAATGTACTGGTCTTCAACTTTAACCAGAACATCCTCTACAAGTCCATGGGCTTGTTTTCTTGAGTTGTCTGCCATCTCTAATGAGATTCTTGCAGCTTGCACCTCTAAGATCCCTAATTTCTCCATTACAGAGAGGGGCATGAGGTTCACACTTGACCCTAAGTCACACAAGGCCTTCTTGAAGGTCATGGTGCCTATGGTACAAGGTATAGAAAACTTCCCAGGATCCTGCCTCTTTTGAGGCAGTTTCTGCCTAGACAAGTCATCCAGTTCTTTGGTGAGCAAGGGAGGTTCATCCTCCCAAGTCTCATTTCCAAATAACTTGTCATTTAGTTTCATGATTGCTCCAAGGTATTTAGCAACTTGCTCTTCAGTGACATACTCATCCTCTTCAGACGAAGAATACTCATCAGAGCTCATGAATGGCAGAAGTAAGTCCAATGGAATCTCTATGGTCTCATTTTGAGCCTCAGATTCCCAAGGTTCCTCATTGAGGAACTCAGAGGAGAGTGGTGCACGCCCACTGAGGTCTTTCTCAGTGGCGTCTTCTTCCTCTCTTTCCTCTCCATATTCGGCCATGTTGATGGCCTTGCACTCTCCTTTTGGATTTTCTTCTGTATTACTTGGGAGAGTACTAGGAGGGAGTTCAGTAACTTTCTTGCTCAGCTGACCCACTTGTCCTTCCAAATTTCTGATGGAGGACCTTGTTTCATTCATGAAACTTTGAGTGGTCTTTATTAGATCAGAGACCATTGTTGCTAAGTCAGAAGTATTCTGCTTAGAACTCTCTGTCTGTTGCTGAGAAGATGATGGAAAAGGCTTGCCATTGCTAAACCTGTTTCTTCCACCATTATTGTTATTGAAACCTTGTTGAGGTCTCTCTTGATTCTTCCATGAGAGATTTGGGTGATTTCTCCATGAAGAATTGTAGGTATTTCCATAGGGTTCTCCTAGGTAATTCACCTCTTCCATGGAAGGGTTCTCAGGATCATAAGCTTCTTCCTCAGATGAAGCATCCTTAGTACTGTTTGGTGCATTTTGCATTCCAGACAGACTTTGAGAAATCAAATTGACTTGTTGAGTCAATATTTTATTCTGAGCCAATATGGCATTCAGAGTGTCAATCTCAAGAACTCCTTTCTTCTGACTAGTCCCATTGTTCACAGGATTTCTTTCAGAAGTGTACATGAATTGGTTATTTGCAACCATTTCAATCAATTCTTGAGCTTCTGCAGGCGTCTTCTTCAAATGAAGAGATCCTCCAGCAGAGCTATCCAAAGACATCTTGGATAGTTCAGAGAGACCATCATAGAAGATACCTATGATGCTCCATTCAGAAAGCATGTCTGAAGGACATCTTCTGATTAATTGTTTGTATCTTTCCCAAGCTTCATAGAGGGATTCTCCATCCTTCTGTCTGAAGGTTTGGACTTCCACTCTAAGCTTACTCCATCTTTGTGGTGGAAAGAACTTTGCCAAGAAGGCATTGACTAGCTTTTCCCAAGAGTCCAAGCTTTCTTTAGGTTGAGAATCCAACCATATTCTAGCTCTGTCTCTTACAGCAAAAGGGAATAGCATCAGTCTATAGACCTCAGGGTTAACCCCATTAGTCTTGACTGTATCACAGATTTGCAAGAATTCAGCTAAAAACTGATGAGGATCTTCCATTGGAAGTCCATGGAACTTGCAATTCTGTTGCATTAGAGAAACTAATTGAGGCTTAAGCTCAAAGTTGTTTGCTCCAATGGCAGGGATAGAGATGCTTCTCCCATAGAAGTCGGGAGTAGGTGCAGTAAAGTCACCCAGCACCTTCCTTGCATTGTTGGCATTGTTGTTGTTTTCGGCTGCCATGGGTTCTTCTTCTTTGAAGAATTCGGTCAGGTCCTCTAAAGAGAGTTATGCTTTGGCTTCTCTTAGCTTTCTCTTCAAGGTCCTTTCGGGTTCAGGTTCAGCTTCAACAAGAATGCCTTTGTCTCTGCTCCTGCTCATATGAAAGAGAAGAGAAAAAGAAAATGTGGAATCCTCTATGTCACGGTATAGAGATTCCTTGAAATGTCAGAGGAAAAGAGAAATAGAAAGAAGAAGGAGAAGAAGAATTCGAACTTTAATTAGATAAGGTTCGAATTGTGCATTTAGAAGGAGTGGTACTCCATAAATAGAAGGATGTGAGAAGGAGGGAAGAGGATTTTCGAAAATTCAATTAAAAGATTTTGAAAACATTTTGAAAATTTGATTGATAATTTTCGAAAATTGAAAGTGGAAGAGAAATCAAGTGATTTTTGAAAAAGATTTTGAAATTAGAAACTAAAAGATTTGATTGAAAACTAATTTGAAAAAGATATGATAAAAAAATATGATTGAAAGGTTATTGTCTTAAAAAGATGTGATTGAGAAGATATGATTTGAAAACCATTTTAAAAGATATGTTTTGAAATTATTTTAAAAGATTTGATTTGGAAAATTAGTGACTTGCCTAACAAGAAAAGATATGATTCAAACATAAAACCTTCCTTAACAGAAAAGGCAAAAATTGTTCAATCAAATCATTAATTGTTAGTAAGTATCTTTGAAAGGAAAGAAATTAATTTTGAAAACATTTGAGTGAAAAGATTTGATTTGAAAAAGATTTGATTTTGAAAAACTTGAAAAAAATTGATTTGAAAACAAAATCTTCCCCCTAGCACCATCCTGGCGTTAAACGCCCAGAATGGTATACATTCTGGCGTTTAACGCCCAAAATGCTACCTTTTTGGGCGTTAAACGCCCAACCAGGTGCCCTGGCTGGCGTTTAAACGCCAGTCTGCCTTCTTCACTGGGCATTTTTGAATGCTCAGCTTTTTCTGTATAATTCCTCTGCAGTGTGTTCTGAATCTTCAATCCCTTATATCATTGACTTGAAAAGACACAAATTAAAAATATTTTTGGATTTTTAATAATTAAAATGCAACAAGAATCAAATAACAATGCATGCAAGACACCAAACTTAGCAGTTTGTATACTACTGACACTAATGAACTGAAAATGCATATGAGACACACAAAATACTCAAGTCAATAGAATTCAAAGATCAGAGCAAGTGAATCATCAAGAACATCTTGAAGATCACTAAGACATATGAATGCATGCAGTTGACACCAAACTTAGGATGAGACACTAGACTCAAACAAGAAATATTTTTGAATTTATGATTTTTTAATTTTTAATTTTTTTTTGTGTTTTTCGAAAATTAAGTGGAAAAAGAAGGTATCAAAATTCTTAATGAGAATTCCAGGAATCAGTGCAATGCTAGTCTAAGACTCCGGTCCAGGAATTAGACATGGCTTCACAGCCAGCCAAGCTTCCAAAGAAAGCTTCGGTCCAAAACACTAGACATGACCAAAGGTCAGCCAAGCCTTAGCAAATCACTGCTCCAAAAGCAAGATTGATACGAAATCAACAAGCTCTTGTGGTGATAAGTTGAAACCTCGGTCCAATCAGATTAGACATGGCTTCTCAGCCAGCCAGATTTCAACAAATCATCATGAAACTCTAGAATTCATCTTCAAGAATTTCGAAAAAAAATACCTAATCTAAGCAACAAGATGAACCGTCAGTTGTCCAGCCTGAACAATCCCGGGCAATAACACCAAAAATTTGATGTTGTTGCCGGATCTTGGCACTGATGTTACCAAAGGCTTGCTCAAAACTAGAACAATCCCCGGCAACGGCGCCAAAAACTTGGTGCGCGAAATTGTGAACTATACTTTTTCACAACTCTCATAATCCCTGGTAATGGCTCCAAAAACTTGGTGCGCTCAATACCATGGCATTACACAACTTCGCACAACTAACCAGCAAGTGCACTGGGTCGTCCAAGTAATAAACCTTACGTGAGTAAGGGTCGATCCCACGGAGATTGTTAGTATTGAAGCAAGCTATGGTCATCTTGTAAATCTTAGTCAGGCAAACTCAGATATATATGGTGATGAACGAAAACAACATAAAAGATAAAGATAGTGATACTTATGTAATTCATTGGTAGGAACTTCAGATAAGCGCATGAAGATGCCTTCCCTTCCGTCTCTCTGCTTTCCTACTGTCTTCATCCAACCCTTCTTACTCCTTTCCATGGCAAGCTCGTATAGGGTCTCACTGTTGTCAGCAGCTACCTCCCATCCTCGCAGTGAAAGCTAATGCACACACTCTGTCACAGTGCTGCCAATCACCGGTGTGGTTCCCTCCCCTACCGGAATAGAATAACTCTTTTGCGTCTGTCACTAACGCCCAGTAGGTTACAGGTTTGAAGCACGTCACAGTCATTCAATCATTGAATCCTACTCAGAATACCACAGACAAGGTTAGACCTTCCGGATTCTCTTGAATGCTGCCATCAGTTCTTGCCTATACCACGAAGACTCTGATCTCACGGAATGGTTGGCTCGTTTGTCAGGCGAGCACTCGGTTGTCAGGCGATCAACCATGCATCGTGCAATCAGGAATCCAAGAGATATTCACCAAGCCTCAAATGCTTGTAGAACAAGAGTGGTTGTCAGTCACTTTGTTCATGAGTGAGAATGGTGATGGGCGTCAATCATCACCTTCATCATGTTGAAGAACAAGTGATATCTTGGATAAAGAACAAGCGGAATTTGAATGGAAGAACAATAGTAATTGCATTAATACTCGAGGTACAGCAGAGCTCCACACCTTAATCTATGGTGTGTAGAAACTCCACCGTTGAAAATACATAAGCATAAGGTCTAGGCATGGCCGAATGGCCAGCCTCCCAATGATCTAAGAACTAAAATGTCCAAAGATGATCTAGAGATCTAAAAGTGATCAAAAGGTTTCTATACAATAGTAAAAGGTCCTACTTATAAGAAACTAGTAGCCTAGGGTGTACAGAAATGAGTAAATGACATAAAAATCCTCTTCCGGGCCCACTTGGTGTGTGCTTGGGCTGAGCAATGAAGCAATTTCGTGTAGAGACTCTTCTTGGAGTTAAACACCAGCTTTGGTGCCAGTTTGGGCGTTTAACTCCCATTTGGGTGCCAGTTCCAGCGTTTAACGCTGGGATTCCTTGAGGTGACTTTGAACGCCGGTTTGGGCCATCAAATCTTGGGCAAAGTATGGACTATTATATATTGCTGGAAAGCCCAGGATGTCTACTTTCCAACGCCGTTGAGAGCGCGCCAATTGGGCTTCTGTAGCTCCAGAAAATCCGCTTCGAATGCAGGGAAGTCAGAATCCAACAGCATCTGCAGTCCTTTTTGGTCTCAGGATCAGATTTTTGCTCAGGTCCCTCAATTTCAGCCAGAAAATACCTGAAATCACAGAAAAACACACAAACTCATAGTAAAGTCCAGAAAAGTGAATTTTAATTAAAAACTAATAAAAATATACTAAAAACTAACTATATCATATCAAAAACATACTAAAAACAATGCCAAAAAGTATACAAATTATCCGCTCATTACATATACACTAGTACATAGACATAGTGGTATAGTCTACTGTTTGTTTGCTGAGACATGAATTTTAAATGGACACGGTAGTACACAGATATATACAGAATACATGTTTTCAATGTCTCTCCTTAAAGTTGAGACACTGAGACACAACTTATGAGACACAATTTTTTCCACTTTTATTCCTAATTAATTTAAAAAATTCTAGCATTATTCCTACCTCAACCCGATCCTAACCTTTTCTCTACTCCCTTTTTCTTTTCCGTCAGTCTTCTACCCGTCTCTAGATTCTTCTCCTCTGCCATAGATCTCGTCGTCACTGCATGCCTCCCTCCTTCGATGATCCTCTCTCTCTCTCTCTCTCTCTCTCTCTCTCTCTCTCTCTCTCTCTCTCTCTCTCTCTTCTTTGTCGCATTCTTAAATTTGTGTCTCCTATGCGCTCTTCTGTCGTCGTCTTTCTCGGATTTGCACCGCCTCTGCATCGCTGCCGCCACTTACCAGATCTGTCGTCCTTGCCGTCCATCCCTCGCGACACAGAGACAAAGCATCGTCCAACCCATAGCGAGTCATAGCACTGTCCAACCCTCTCGACACAGCAAATCAGTGTTGCCATCCAACACTTGTGACGCAGAAAATCGCAGCACCCTCCTCTACCCCTTCTCTCACCGTCTCCCTCATCTCTTTCATTTTTCTGTGATTTTTTTAATTTTGGTTATGGTTACTGTGATTATTGTCTCTGTCTTTTCTATCTTTTTTTTTTATTTTTTTGAGATAAATGGTGATTATTAAAAAATTTATCAATAATTTTTTGGTAATTATAGACAATGATGAAGATGATAAATCTGATAGTAGTAGTGATGGTGGTAGTAAAGGGTGATGATGGCAGTAGATGGTGGTAGTTGTGGATACAATGGTGTTATTGGTGAGGATAAATTTATCATTTGAATAAATTTGTGTATACCAGTGTACTGCTATGTATAATGTTGCCAAACAAGATAAAAAGTTTGTGTATGTTCATATCTATGTGATGTTGTGTCTTTGTGTCTCTATCCATTGCTGGTTAAGACAGCAAACAAACGGAGCCTTAGTGCATCAATAACATAAACACTCCCCTC
Organism: Arachis stenosperma; assembly: GCF_014773155.1. Lineage (NCBI taxonomy): Eukaryota > Viridiplantae > Streptophyta > Magnoliopsida > Fabales > Fabaceae > Arachis > Arachis stenosperma. Next base: position 89,500,205 of record NC_080383.1, on the reverse strand, counting down.
TCTCTCTCTATTGGTAAATATTAATACTAGAGTATTCTATTTATACGTCTTAATTATTTATTTATTTATTTATTTATTTATTTTATAACACGTTATCAGCACGAAACTCTGATCAAAATTTAAGAATATTTAGGTAATAATTTTTTATTATGTCAAAACTTTCTCATCTTGAATTTAATGCTCTTGATATATCTGGAAACAACTACTTATCATGGATACTAGATGCTGAAATTCATCTTGATTCAATGGATCTTGGAGATACCATTAAGGCTGAAAATAATGCATCCCAAAAGGATAAAGCCAAAGCCATGATCTTTCTTCATTGTCATCTTGACGAATGATTGAAAAATGAATATCACACACTAAAAGATCCTGCAGATCTGTGGAAGAATCTTGAAGAAAGGTATAATAATTAAAAGACAGTGATACTTCTCCAAACTCGATATGAGTGGACACACTTGCGTCTACAGGATTTTAAATCTATAAATGAATGTAATTCAGCAATGTTCTGAATTACGTCACGAATGAAATTATGTGAAGAAAAGATAATTGATAATGACATATTAAAGAAAACTTTCTCGACCTTCCATGCCTCGAATGTGCTCCTGTAGCAGTAGTATCGAGAAAATAAGTCTTAAGTACTAAACAGATAACTAGTAAGGGTAAAACAGTCTATTTAGTGCTATAATCCACTTCTAGGGCCCACTTGGTGAGTGTTCGGGCTGAGCTTTGATGAGATCCACGTGCTATGGGGCTCCTTGGGCTTTGAACGCTGGTCCTCTCTGGGCGTTTGGACGCTGGTCTCTACTCTTTGGGCACTGGATGCTTGGAAGGGGCAGGAAGCTGGTGTTGGACGCCAGTTTTGTGCCTTCTAATTCGAAGCAAAGTATGAACTATTATATATTTCTGGAAAGCTCATGAAGTCAGATTTCCATAGCCATTGATAGTGCTCTATTTGGACTTCTCTAACTTCAGAAAAGCTCTTCCGAGTGTAAGGAGGTCAGATCCAGACAGCATCTACAGTGCTTTCTCTGTCTCTGAATCAGACTTTTGCTCCAGCTCCTCAATTTCAGCCAGAAATTACCTGAAATTGTACAAAAACATAAAAACTCAAAGTAGAATCCAAAAATGTTAATTTAACACTAAAACCTATAAAAACTTAATAAAAACTAAACAAAACGCACTAAAAACTATATGAAAATGATGCCAAAAAGTATATAAAATATCCGCTCATTATGCCTCTTAGAAAAACAATTTTAATCAGGGAATGCAATGTTACTGCGCATGTATTTTTACTCATTTTATTATTATTATTATTCTTTGTCTTTAAAGAAAATGGCAAGGACATATAATGAAGATATTTACCTTACTGATAGTCCAAGTTCGCATACCATTCTCAAAAGTAATAGAAGAATATGTTAATAATATTATCGGCTCGGGCAATGTGATAGAAGGCTCCAGAAGAGCTATAATTTTGTTTCCTATAGGAACAAAATTCATAATAAATAATGCACTATTGTTTACCAAGTCTCTAAGGAACTTATTGAGTTTCAAAGATATTCGCTGAAGTAGATATCATATTGAAATAATGAATGAGAGAACTTATGAGTACTTATATATCACAACTCATGATTTAAATAAAAATGTTATATTAGAAAAGTTACCCTCACTTTTATCTGGGTTATATTATACTAAAATTAGTGCAATTAAATCGCATGCCATTGTAAACTAAAAGTTTCCTAACTCAAATGAATTTATAATTTGGTATGATCGATTGGGTCATCCTGGAACAACCATGATACAGACAATTATTGAAATTTTTCATTGACATTCACTAAAAAACCAGAAGATTCTTAAATCTAGTGAATTTTGTTGTGTTGCATGTTCTCAGAGAAAGCTAATTTTAAGGACATCACTAGTAAAGATTGGATTTGAGTCCCTTAAATTCCTAGAAAAGATTCAAGACGATATACATGGACTTATTCATCCACCATGTGAATTTTTTAGATATTTTATGGTCCTAATAGATGCATCATCGAGATGGTCACATGTGTACTTATTGTCCTCTCGTAACCTGGCGTTTGTAAGATTACTTATTCAAATTATTCAACTAAAAGTATAGTATCCAGAAAATTCAATCAAAGAAATTCGTCTTGATAATGCTGGTGAATTCACTTCTCAAGCCTTTGATGCTTATTGTATGGCTAACGGAATAAGCGTTGAACATCCAGTAGCTCATGTTCACACGCAAAATGAGTTAGCAGAATCACTTATTAAACACCTCCAATTAATTACTAGACCCTTATTTATGAGAACAAATCTCCCCACCTCTTCTTGGGGACATACAATTTTACATGCTGCAGCATTTATTCGTTTGAGACCAATAAGTTACCATCAATTCTCTCCTCTGTAATCAGCTTTTGGCCAGCCGCCAAATGTTTTCCATTTAAGAATATTCGGGTGTTCGATAAAGTTCCAATCGCCCCGCCTTATCCCACCAAAATAGGACCCCAAAAAAATTGGGGATATATGATTCTCCCTTTATAGTGAGGTACCTTGAGATACAAACTGGAGATGTATTCAAAGCCCGATTTGTAGATTGTCATTTTGATGAATCAAAATTTTTAACATTAAGAGGAGAGAATAAGTTTCTTGAGAAGGAACTTAATTGGAATACATCATCTTTGATGCATTCAGATCCTCGATCAGGAAAATGTGAACTAGAAGTTCAAAAAATTATACATTTGTAAAGAATAGCAAATGAATTGCCTGATGCATTTTCTGATACGAAAAGGAGAGCTAAATCCTATATACCAGCTAAAAATGCTCTAATTTGAATTAGTGTCCTAGTCGGACAAATGACCACCGAAACAAATTCACGTTAGAAGCGTGGTAGACCTATCGATTCCAAGGACAAAAATTCTCAAAAAGGAAAAGAGGTTAATACTATTCATGTTAAAAAGGATAAAGACATAATAAAGACACATGCAGTTGTCCAAAATTTTGATATAGTTTTGATGCCAGAAGACGTTCAGTTACCTGAAAATTCTGAAAATTATGAAAATGATGAGATCTCGATAAATTATGTCTATACATGAGAAAAATAAAACCGAAATAAAACAATTCTCAATGAAATATTTGCATATAATGTGACATTACACATCATGCATGAAAGTAAGGATCTTGAGTCAAGAACAGCCGAAGAATGTCGACAAAAGAATGATTGACCGAAATGGGAAGAAGCCATGAAGGCTGAGTTCGACACACTTGCAAAGCATAAAGTCTTTGGACTTGTAGTCCGTACACCAGAAGATGTAAAACCTGTTAGATACAAATGGGTATTTGTGAGAAAACGAAATGAGAAAATAGTTGTACGCTACAAAGCTCGACTTTTGGGGCAAGATTTTTCACAAAAACCCGGTATAGATTATGAAGAAACATATTCCTCTATAGTTGATGCAATAACATTGCGTTATTTGGTCAGTTTATCCGCATACCATAAACTATATATGCATCTAATGGATGTGATAAGGGCTTATTTATACGGATCATTAGATTGTGATATCTATATGAAAATCCCTAAAGGACTAAAGATATCTAAACTATCCAATGAATATTCGCAAGGGTTATACTAGTCAAATTGCAAAGATCTTTATATGGTCTAAAGCAATCTTGGAGAATGTGGTATAATCGCCTTACTGAGTATTTGACCAAAAATGAATTAAAAAATGATGATATCTGTCCATGTATTTTTATAAAAAAAAATATGGATTTGGATTCATTATAATTGTTATGTATGTTGATGATTTAAAGATCATTGAACCTCTGAAGAGATTCCAACAATTATAAAAGCTCTAAAAGAAGAATTTGAAATGAAAGATCTTGAAAAGACTAAATTTTGTCTGAGCTTGTAGATCGAGCATACAAAAAACGAAATCTTTATTCATCAAACAATATACACAAAAAAGATTTTGAAGAGATTTTATATAGATAAGTCACATCCATTAAGTATCCTAATGATCGTAAGATCTTTGGATGTGAAAAAAGATCAATTCTGTCCTAAAAAAGAAAATGAAGATATCCTTGGTTTTGAAGTACCATATCTCAGTGTCATTGGAGCACTAATGTATCTTGCTAATAATACACGACCTGATATATCATTTCCTGTGAATTTACTAGTAAGATATAGTTCCTTTCCAACCAGAAAACATTGGAATGGAATTAAATAAATCTTTCGATATCTTTATAGAACAGTTGATATAGGTTTGTTTTATCCATATGAATCCAAGTCACATTTAGTTGGCTATGCAGATGCAGGATACTTGTCTGATCTATATAAAGGAATATCTCAAGCAGGATACCTATTCACATATGGTGATACAGCTATATCATAGAGGTCCACAAAACAGACGATAGCAGCAACATCATGTAATCATGCTGAAATACTAGCGATACATGAAGCAAGCGCGAGTGTTTTTAGCTCAGGAATTTAATCCAATATATTCTATCATCATGTGGACTGATTGATCATAAAATAGCTCCAACTATTCTGTTTGAAGATAATATAGCATGCATTACTCAACTTAAGGGTGGATACATAAAAGATGATAGCACAAAGCATATTTCTCCTAAATTCTTTTTCACTCATGATCTTCAAAATCAAAGAACAATTGGTGTCCAATAGATTCGCTCAAGCGATAATCTGACAGATTTATTTACAAAGTCACTTCCAAAATTCTCATTTAAAAGACTGATACATCAGATTAGAATGCGCTGATTTCGAGATATTAAATAATGTCGACAAGAAAGGGAGACTATATTCTTTTTTCCTTAATCAGGTTTTTTTTCCCTACTGGATTTTTTTTGACAAAGTTTTTAACAAGGTAGTCCTTATCATAAAGAATATTGTATTTTTTTTTCTTCACTAAAGTTTTTTTTCATTGGATTTTTCTTTAAGAAGGTTTTAACGAGGCAATAATTTTAAATGGTCATCCAATGGGAGTGTTGTGATAAGGATGATGCAGATGTCCATTAATATTTGGACAGCTTAGTTTCTCAATGAAAGAAAGTTTAAATTCTCATTAATGAAAGTTAAAAATAAAAAACTTGATGCGTGTATAAATAGAGGGTTAAGCCTCTGACAATTAGTATAACAATAACATAAACACTCCTTTCTTTCTTTTTATGCACTATAAGATATATATATTATTCATGAATATTAATATTAGAATCTTCTATTTATACGTTTTTATTTTGTATTTATTTTTTTCCTTATTTATTTGTTTTACAACAGGTTTTGAATAAAGAATAGTTAGCATTTAAGGGTCATAGAGTTGGTGGTTGCTATAGGATATCGGCTCTTCAGGTCTTCAGGACATCTGGACATGGCATATGACAGGCTAGGTAAATTAATGGACCTAACGTAAGTCCTTATGTATGAGTTGACACAGTCTTTTTTTTTCTTTCAAAAAAGTAGTTCTACACTTCTCATTAAATTTTGGATCTTAACTAGGTTTGAACTAGGAAACTGTTGACTTCAAATTGTTCTAATATTTTAAATTTCAACATCAATTTTATTTGCTAAGCTTCAATATCATACCCGATCTTAGGATTAGACCTGCACAAGAGGAAATGCGGCGGCACAAAAGATCAAGGAAGAAATGGGTCAAGTTTACAGCATACACGACGACGAAGTGAACCTTCTTTGATGCTCAGACAATCAATCATGAGATGAAGACCAAAGTTATTAACAAAACCATTTCTCACCGTGTTATTTATAGTTTTATACCTCACTCAGGGTTCAGATATGACTCACATTATTGATTATTCATACACAAACCTCTAGTACATCAGCACAGTAATTTAAATACACTATCTATGGGCTTGTAAACACTATGGTCTTTGCAAGTTCTAGTCCTAGCTTGCGTCCAAAAAGCTTCTCCACAATAGCTAATGCGAATTCTATAGAAGTCCCTGGGCCTCTGCTGGTAACAAGATTGCCATCAACTACAACCCTGTTTTCGGCTTCACTCGGATCTGATAACTTGTTGCACAAGGCAGGAAATGCCGTGGCTTTTTTCCCCTGTATTCAATAGAATATATGCGCATGCCTAAAATTAATAACGGGACCCAAGTAAAGTCAATAAAGCCCATATATCACTTTATAAAAATGCAGAATAGTAACGAATTTGAAAGTTAAATGCCACGTGAAATCTTGTTATGCATCCTTTTCTCACTGTGGGCAGCTTGAAAATAACTTGGGTTAGGGGTAATGAAAACTAAACTAAGCCACATGAACTCAGATAATAGGGTGTAACTAAGAAAAATCAATGTATATATCATTGTCAATGGCCTAGGAAACAGATACCTTTAGTAAGCCATGAGGCTCCAAGACCAAGGCTGGGGAGGCACAAATTGCTCCATAATATCTGTTTTCCCTCTGCTTTTTCAGTAAGCTCACCAAGGTTTCTGACTTTGCAAAAGTTTGAGCACCACCAAGTCCACCCTGCAAGTGATAGGAATATATTTAGACAACCAAAATACTACATACTAAATTAGTTGCTCTAAGAAAGCAAGACGACTACTTACTGGCAATACAATAAGGTCATATGAAAGTTTAGCTGCCTCATCAAGGAGCATATCTGCCTCCAGTTTGACGTTACGTGATGCAACAATCTCTAGTTTGTCCTCAAGAGAAGCTACCACAACATTTGCCTTTGCTCTACGCAGTATATCAATGATGATCACAGCTTCCATTTCCTCTGAGCCATTAGCAATTGGTACAAGAACCTAAAAAGAGTGCAAATGCATATAGCATTTAATAAACTTTATTTGTGGTAACAATCATATCAAGAAATTTCAAATTCCAATGAAGATAAAGTACTTTGTCCTCCACAGATAATTCCAATTTTTTTCCCTAGTCATACATAGATAACTCACTGAGAATCCTAGCCAGTGTCAAGGCCCAAACCTCACCTTGGGAGGATTTTCAGTTGTCCATTGCACAGGGTTTAGCTCCGCAAAAACATATTCATCACCGTGACTAGAACGCATGACCTGAATGTGAAATTAAAAGAATACCCATGAGAGAGGTAGAAAATATCCTAGCGGGAAAATGACATCATGAAGCAAACATAATTGTCAGCAATTTTCAATGCAAAATTTGCTGAAACACCCCCACAATCCCCTCCGCAGGTATACAGCAGGAACACCCCACCCCACATTAAAAAAAAAAATGCCATCTCTCCTATGCCACCTAAGCATAACTATCTCCCACCTAACCTCACTTTCTTGCTATATCAAGCTCACCTGATTCCTCCTCACATACCAATTACTAATATGGGACTTGGATTTCTATCACACTCATCAGCAAAAAAAAGTCATCTTTGAGGACCAACCCATAACAAATTATATTTAAGTCTTGAGCCTATCCCATAACCGTTTGCAATATCCATATATCAGACAACACTTTATAAAACCTAGCTAAACTTCTCACAAAAACCATATCACCATTTATCAACCATATTCAATGCCAAATTACTCCCAGATGCAATCATGCTAACCATACTACTAGTAATAAGTGTACAGCATCATGAATGAATTTCTTTTCCACATTTTTCCCTCTGCAAAGAATAAAATAATCAAGAATGAAAAACTCGCCAATGGACCAGCAACTTCATCAGCTTTCTGTTTTCCATATAATTGCTCAACCAGTGCAACCCCAAACTCCATGGTCGTGCCCGGTGCACGACTAGTCACAACTTTGCCATCCAGTTGCACCCTTGACTCAACAGTTGTCGTGTAAGATGCCAATTTTTCCATAAATGCGGGATAACAAGTTGCCTGTCCTACAATAACACAGTCATTCATCTTGGATTCTTAAAAATAAGCAACATAACCAAAGAGAATCAACAAGCTTTTACCTTCACCCCCTTCAGCAAGCCCCATGGACCAAGTACTGCAGCAGGAGCAGCACACACTGCAGCATAAAGTCGTCCATCCTCAACATGCTTTTTCACCAACTTTTCCAGAACTCCACATTCTCTAAGATGATCAACGCCTGGAACACCTCCCTGCACACAAAACACATAAAATGACTGATAATTATTTAAGGTTATCCAACTAATCACTCAAAAATTGAAAATATTTGTCTCCGATAAATGTTACTCCACCAATTTTGATAACCAAATATAAAATACAAGAAAAAAGAAAATTAACGAACCAATTCAGTTTACAACGGCACACAGTACCAAACATGTTCACCAATAATACAATTAATCCACCAATTTGATCACTAAACATGACAATCACAGCTCGTAACAACTCCCAATCCAATATCAAGCGAGAGAGAGGGAGAGAGAGAGAGTTACTGGTAGAGCGACGAGGTCGAAGGTGGTGTCAACAACATCGGAGACGACAGCGTCAGCTACGATCTTAACGCCGTGGAGAGCTTGAACGGTGAGCTGATTTCCGGCGGATGCAACGGTGACGTCTGCCCCGGAGCGCCGTAGCACGTCGACGGTGATGACGGCCTCCATAGGCTCGGTGCCATCGGCAATCGGAACTAATACCTAGCAATTTCAAGTTTCAACAGCACAATGAGTAAGTAAAGGGAATGAAGCATAAGGCTTTGTTTGGATTGTTATAATTTATTTGTTACCTTTCGAGAGATTGAAGCCATTATTTGGGAAGCGGAGAGTGAGAAGCAAACGCGGTGTTTGGGACGGTTTGGGGAGAGTTTAGGAGTGAAGTTAGTGAGGGGGTGAGGGAGGACTCGTAAGTGACGCAATGCCATTTGCGCTTTCTATAATCTATATTCTTAAGCCTTCTAGATGACTCTCTCTGTTCGGAAAATGAGTCTCTGTGTTGTGTATACGTGTCTCCTCCACGTTCATCCTCAGCTGTTGCTGCTACTTCCACGTTCCAAACTATGCCCATCCATCATCCATGGTAAATATTAAATAACCAGAATAACTGTAATTTTGTTAACAAAATTATTGCAAGATTTTTTAGGAGTACGATAATGATACATGGCAGGTTTTCACTCTTCACTTTTCATCAAGAAATGGGTATTTCCAAACAACTGGTAATAAAGGTATGTTCAATTTTTAAGAGGAGGTGCATAAAGTGAAAATAAAAAAAATAATTAGAATGCCATCAAAATTTATTATTTTTGTTATTAATTATTATTAATATTTAAAAATATAAAATAAAATATATTATTAAGTTATTAGAAAAAAAATTAAATTAATAATTAAATAATAAAAAAATAAATTATAATATCCCTAATATTTCTTAAACTAAAGCATAAAAATAAGAGTTGTTGTTTTACTTTCAAAAATATTTAACAATTGAAAAATAATCTTCAAGATTTATCTCATTGTAATGTTATTTTATTAAAATAATAGTAGGATTCATATAATTAATAGAACTAATTTTAATAATAGGATGGTTATTAATTAATAAATAAATGTTAATGGAAGTTTTTAAACAATAAATTTTATTTATATTTTGTTAACATCAATATTCTAAAAAACAAATTTGAATCGATTCTAAAAGAATTTTTATAATTGTCTTATCATCGTTACATACTTATATTGTTGTCGTCGTCGTCTAGAGATAGTAACGGATTCCCATTGGGTGGAGATATGTTCCCACCCCTCGCCTCCATAACCTATTTCTGTCTTGCGACGGGGATTTCGTATTCGCCGAGAACTTGAGTCTCTGCGGATATCCGCAGATTTTTGTATAAAATAATAAAGATAAAAAATAATAAAAAAAAGAAAAAATTAAAAAAATAAAGACAATCTTCAATGGTTACTACAAACATAATTCTCATAGTATTTAAAGACTTAAATAACAATAACCAACAAATATAAATTTATAAACAACCAAATATATCCATAAACAATCAAACATAATGCATCACATTGTAAAAACATAATTCTGAAGCCTTCTTTCATCCTATAATGGTAGTGATAATAGATTTCAATTTGTTTGAATCCTACATAAAAAAGAAAACAATTTAAAAATAAAATTGTATAATAACTCAATAATAAGTCAATAATATGAAAAAAGAATGTATTGTATATAATTTGGTAGTTTACTTACATCAACATCTCTTTTAATGTTATGAATTGTCTAGCACTCAAATCTTATGTTAGTTGTGGTGCCAAGTTCATTCCAAAGTCAGTATTGATTACAAATTAAAGCCTCTAATGTATCTAGACGCAACCTACTATGATGCGGTGTAACAAATCTACCGCTCGTACTAAATGAAGATACAGAGAAAACTGTAGAGATAGGAATCGCAAAAAAAATCCCTAGCAATAACTTGCAAAGTGGAAAACTTCGCTTCATTTGATTTTTACCAATTTAAGACACCAAAATCATATTCAATTTATGGCACTAGTCTTTCTTTAAGATAATAATCCAACTCGCTCTTTGTATCAATAAATGCAGATTCTTCAGTTACATGCGTAGCAAAGTCAGCTTTCCAAGATTCATAGCTAAACTTTCTCCCCCTTGAACCTTAAGGAATTGGTGGTGGGGACAGCATATCTAATTGAGCAGCTTAGTCTCTCTCTCTTCCCTTTATTGCATATTCTAAAACTAAATCTTGCACTACCCTTTTTACTTGACCAATTACATCGCCAAACCGTGTCACCGATCGTGAAGCTGTGTCTGTCGCCGCCGAGCCAAACGCGAGAGAAAGGGAGCTGCCGCAGTGCGCACTCTGTCGCGACTGCCGGAGGTTTTCGTTGGAGCTGCTGCTCCAATTTTTGTTGTTCTTCTTTTTCATAGTAAGTTACTCGCTCTCTGAAGCCTTACTGTAATCGTTCTAGTTATCTGTGGTTAAAGATTTTGAAGTATGGATGTTGTATGGTTAATTTAATGGGTTTGCATGTCGAAATTGAGGTTGTTGCTGAACCACCGGAGCTTCTAACCACTGTCGGAGTTGCTGCCGGATAAGTTCTGAATGGCTTCTGCATCGTTCTTTTATTTCAGTAATGTGGTTAATTTCGTTATATTTTTTTTAAGGTTTTGGCGACGTTAATGTTTTAGGATTAAGTTATCAGGGCCGCATGTTGTGATTTATAGCTGTTCATGTTGTTGCGGAGCTGTGGATACTACCGCCACTGATTTCAAGTCGAGAGAAAAAAGGTTTCTTGACGAATTTGGTTTTTGGTTTGTGGGTTTTGACTCTTCGAGGTAGGAGTTTTTCTAAAAACTCAATTTTATAATTTGAAATTGTTATAAATGGATATTGATGTGAAAAATACATTTTTAGTGATTGTATATGTCTTATGTATTGTTTGACTATTTTGGATTAATATGATTGTTAGTTTGATTGAATTATTGTTTGGTTTTGTTAAACGGATGATTGCTGAATTATTTCTTGAAATTTTTGGAAATGAGTTTGATTCGTTGAAAATGATTTTATTTTGAATCAGTTTCCTTGAGATATGAAAATGGTATGAATTTTTGGAATCAACCTGATTTTGAATTGATTTGGTTTTGAACCCATTGGAAAGGGTTGTGGAATGGTTTAGTTGGGACTCGAAAAGGGTGGCAAAGTCCAAGTTTTAGGAGAGGTGCTGCCGAAATTTCTATAAATCTGAGACCTTGTTTAAAATGTTATTTAGAAAATTATGAATTTATGAATTGTATTATTTTACTTTAATTATTTAAGAAAATAATGAATTATGTTTTGAATTGAATTATTGAAAAGAGAATTATGATTGAGTTTTATTTCTTAAGGAAAAGTATTATACTTTGAGTGCAAGTTATTTAGAAAATACTTATGTTTGAGGTTGATTTAAATGTGAAAAGGGTTATATTTTGAATTGGATTAAAGAAACACATTCGGAGGAGTTTTAGTGAATTTAAAGGAAATTGGACTTTGATTGAATAATTTCGTTTGTGACATTTTAGAAGAAGTCAGAGAATTGGTTTTATAAGTGAACCTAAAGGTGGTTTTGATTTGAATGGATTAGTTTTGTTCTAAGTGATTTCGGTTTTGAAATTTATTTGGGACTTTTTATTTATATGATTTGGTTTTGATTTAATTTAGGAACTTTATTTAATTGATTCAAATTAAGAAAAGAAATTATTTTTAAGGATTTTGAATGAGTTTAATAAATTGAGAGTTGGCGGATTTCTCCCTTAAAGTCTTGAGACTTTGCCGAGATAGTTAATGAATAACTCCTGATTCAAAATACTTAAGTGACTATTTTAAGAATGAATAATTTTTAAGGTTGGTTTAGGAAAATTTAATTGAGTGGAAATGAGTGTTATAAAAGAGGAATGATTTTGGTGTCAAAGTAAAGTGATTTGAGGAAAACATTATATATGGCATGAATGATGATTTGGCTTGATGTGGATTGTTGAGGAAGTGCGGAAATGATGAGAAATGAATGATATGAAATTAATACTTGGCTTATGCAAAGTGCAGAAATGATGATGAATGAATGATATGAAATTATTATTTGGCTTATACACTTCTAATTATCTGATATACGAGTTTTTCTAGGTAAGAGGCAGTGGCTTGCCACCACGTGCTCCAGGTTGAGACTCGATACTCTGTTGACCCTACGTCACAAGATGTGATTGGGCACTTTAACTCCTCGAAAATTCTCCCAATGAGCTTAATTTATTTATAATTGAGAAAAAGCTATGCATAGACTCTTGGGGATGACGCACGGGGGACTGTCTAGGGTTTAGCAGCTGGACATGTTAGGTTGGCTTTATAACCGACAGATGAGACTCATTAGCCAGAGGATAAGCATTCATCATATGCATCTATGTGACATTTTGATACTATATATATATGTATATGATTTATAAGTATTGTATCTGGTCTGTATGTACGTATTTATGTATTTATGTTTTCAACCTAAAAATTCTTTTTGAAAGATTATACGCTTTAAAGTTTTAAACAGGCTCCTATCTTAGTATTAAATATGTTAAGAGTCATCGTAATACATGAGCTATTAGAGTGATGCAGCCGGAAGCGTGACATTCTGGTAGAAAAGGTGTTACATCGAACTTGCTAGCCCCTTGGCTTTGTCTCAACCCATGCCTGCATCCGTTAAAAGGTCCTTCTCGGTGATGGCATCTTTCCTCGACTTTGCATAGTGAATTCACAGGATCTCGAGGACCTTGTCGTGGCCACAAACAACACCGGTCAGCTTCTTTATCTGTTTTGTTTGCGGTTAGACAACAACCTGTGTCTTCCTTTCATTACTGAGCAAATGTTGTTGGATCTAAAAATAGTTCAATACATTACAAAAAACATATAGAAACCTTAATGACGCTCTTTCTTAAGTTAAATAAGAAAATGCCCCAAAACATGATAAATAGCTTCTCTAAATACTTGCCCCACGAAACCGGTTAAAGATGGTAACCAAAGTATCGTATCCCCTATCCATGTCTTCAAGACTAAGAGGAGGAATATACTTGCGAAATGTGCCAACAGAACCCATTTTAGTTGCCTTCAAGGTAGTGACATGAACCATACATGAAGAAAATTATACAGGAGACTAATATGATCTCATCTAGAACAGACTGATGCTGCGACGCCAATTTGGATTTGTTAACTTCTTCTAACTTTTCCTTTGGTCCTCCCATGTATTCTCCTTTGACAATCAAGCCACGCGATGGGCTATCTGTTTTTTTTTTTTGTGAAGAAAATGGTGCCAACAAGTGCAATAGGAGTTGTGATTGTTCGGTTTTCCAAAGACGCTTTTAATAAGGGTTGAAACATCTATAGACCCCCACCCCACACGAAGGCCTACTTTTCGTGTGGAGAAAGCAAAGACAAAAAGCCCTGGATTGAAAGAAATGCCCTTGGCTTGTCATTTCATTTTTCGCATAAATTAAATCAAGAGGTAACAATTCGCTTACAACATCATTTGGGGCCCATCATCCCACACATGTTCACAAAATTTTAAATCTTAACCACGATGTTGAAAAATACATATTTCTATGTCAAGCTCTTTTAGAAGAATTTTAAAATTAATTGGTTTAGTGCTTAACACGCCACATGAATGATGTCCATTAGCCACCTTATCTGCACTGATTGCTGTGATTTGAATTGCACCAGTTGTCATATCGACACCGTCACATCTTTGAGAAATTAAACCCATTGAAAAAGTAAATACAATCTCTCACCAAGTAAGCATATGAAATATTATTTTTCTTTTTCCATTACCTGGATCAAGACTTACTAAAATCGACTGCTAAGAGAATTGAAATATCACTATCACATATGTCCAAGACTTAACAAAATAGTGAAGAAATTGATAGAAAACTTGAAAAAGTAGCCACTTACTCCTGGGTCAATGATCATGCACACTCCTCGGAAAAACAAATGTGTCGCAGAAGCCACACCATCGCTTAGGTTTCAAAACACCCGTCGCCCTTATATTATTAGACCATTTAACAACAATACAACTAGTATTATTTCCACAATGTTTTATCCCATATTTTGAATTTTAGAATAATTTCATATTCATAAAATATGCAAACTCAAACTCGGCATACGATTTTGCATTCCTAAAGAGATCATTTTAAACAAAATATAAACAAATAAAGAACAAAAAAATCATGATAAATAACATCAACGACATCACCATTAATTATTATTGTTGAAGAAATCATACAATCGATAAACATGACCAAAACAAAAAGGAGAACAGCAACTAGCCACTATCCCTTACATTAACATCACTCAAGCTCCACAGCGAGATAAACTACATTTACATAACATTTTCATCTAAGAACCCTAAACATTAACCCAATGTCCAAAAGTTATAATACTAATTATACCATTTCCATAATACTGAGTTGGGTGCATCTTTGTTACCTCGTAATCCTACTTCGCCTTTTCTAGCACCACAACGAACATAGCAACCTAATCGCGAAGTTCAGAATTGTCTTCCTCCATCCTTTGAATTCGTTGTTGCAAAGGGGTCACTTCCTTTTTCCTCAACTCCGCCAGTTCCTCTTGCAAGCGATTGCCACACCAAAAGTTATAGTCGCAGATGTTGTAACATGTTGCCTTCAGCAACTTTTCAAGCATTACAAATGATGCTTCTTGATGATCAACACGTTCATCCACTGATTGTGGTCAGTATACAACAAGCTCTAAATCCTGCAGTTCCTTGGCAGAACCACCGTGTAGCTAAACACAACAGATGAACCACTTGACGTCTCCTGCGAAACATACATGGGAGATCCAATTTGTAGGAATGCACATGCTCACAGCAGCATAACTTCCATTTCATCGACATGGAAAACTTTGACTCATCCTCCTAGGTCATAACCACACAGCTGAACCACAATAATTTTTCTAGCAAAAAAATGAAAAAAAAAAGAAAACCCCAAATTACTGCCAGCAGTAAACAAAAACAATAACTAACAAACAACTTTTCATCTTCTTAATAATAATAGAACAACAAAATTGATAAACCTTCAGTGACAGTCACGATGCTGCTGCCACCCCCCAATTGCAACGCTGGAGTTCACCCTCATCCCTTCCACTGTCTGAAAAATAACCCTAGACTTCGTATCACTTGTATCCGATAAAAGCGGTGGTGGACCACCACCATCATCGCCGCCATCATTACTTCCAAGCCAAGCTTCAGCCTCATTTCGGAAACAAAATCCCTTGTACTGGTTGCCCTTGTAGCTCTCCACTTGTTCCATACACTTTGACCACAACGTGTAAATCCTAGGTATACGCTCCACTTTCACAACATAGTATTGATACCTCCCAAAATCCTTTCGTGCTCCCTCACACGCGATAATGACTTCACACCTTCAATGGACGTTAAGCCTTCTCACAACATAAACATGTAAAGCTTAGTAATGAGGTAGTGGAGAGCGTAAAGGTTTAGGGTTTGTAACAGTGAGAAGAGGGGATAAAGCAAAATCTATATGTTTATGGGAGAAAAGGAGCACCTTTATGTGCTGTTTTTCAATACCTTCCTAGGCTGAAATTTACACATATACTCTACTCATGTTCCTTCCAAGACACACCTACACATTCTTCTTACATTTGTCTCCTTATTTTCTCAAAAATATTTACCTTCATAAAACATAACTTATATGGTACACCGTAACATAAAAAAATATAAAACAAAATATTCATAAATTTTGCAACAAGCTTTTCCTAATTATTTATTCGTTATAACGTATTCTATTTATTGTGAAATAATTTTCGTCTCTTCATGAAGGATAACATTGTAAATTCCTAGAAAAATTATATATTGCTTAGTAACATCCAACGAGTAATAAATCTTCTATGAATGCCATCAAATGGACCATGCCCTAAACCCCACCAATTTCCCAATGTGCACTTTGCAAAACCCATGCTAAATATATTGCTCAATACTAACGACATGTATTTATATATGTATCAGATTTTTTTTTGTATTTTCAAAAATAAAAACCATATCGTAAGGCTGGTTTTATATAAATTTGGTGTGTATTCGAAAAAATACAATACTAATAAAAAAAAGATAAATAGCAATTTTTTTTATTTCCCTAAACTTTCAACAATGCAGCATTCATTCTCAAATTCTGTATCAACCAGGCAACAAAAATACAAATAACAAAAGTTACTAGTCTTTATTGAAAAGGAAATACATAAAACAAAGAAAATATATTTGCTTTAGACAAAGAAAATATATTTGATAAATTAAATTAAAAATAACTTTCCATAAGCACAACCAACAATAGCTGAGTTTGGTAAAATATATTTTAAAGTTAAAAAAATTCTATAGGATTCACAGGTAATCTTTGAAAAGATCCACCTTTGGTCCTTTCAGAAGTACCCCTTTCCTTTAAAAGATACAAGCACAAGCATATGGTATATAGGATTCACTAAACGCAAAATGTGGAGCTAGTGTGTTTGAAAAGCATAGGCACCCCTTCAAAAAATTTAACCCAACCAAGCCTTGGCTAATTAAAAGTTTAACTGCGATAACTAAATAGAGAAAAATAATAAAAAATCTAAAAATATTTGTTAGGCATTATAACGTGAATCATCAATTCTTAAGGCCACAGTGCGTGCAAAGAAGGCGTGCATTTTAGTAGGATGCATTTACTATGAAATTGAAAACGTTTATGTTTACGATTACACAACAAAGAAATTGGATGTTCTTTCGTATGAAAGGCTATGGTGTTTACAGATTAATGGATTGTGATATCCAACCAGTTCCTATAATGTTTATCATAATGAGTTCAACGGGTTGTCTAACAAGGATACACGTTCTTTTGTCGGTGCTCACTCAATGTATTAACGTGAGCTAGACTGTCTTCCACAATGAATTTAAGAAGTCTAATGAGGGTCTGTCATAGGAACACGGTTTGTGACCAAAAAATGTGAGCTAAACAACTTGAATGACGAAGTTAACAATTCTAATAAGGGTCTATGATCGGAAACCCATAGTGAGAGTTACCTTCAATCCGGTTATCTGGTACATGTTGTGACTAGATTGTGAAGTGATTCTCCCCTAATGTCACTAACCTCTTGGGGAGAGCGACGGAATACAAACTTTGCCGAGTATGTTACTCAAAACATCCTTTAGCGGCCTATATTTCTTAACGTCAATTTTGTAAGTCGTCAAAGATTGATCGGGTCACTACAAGAAAGTATCAGAATAGCGACCGATTTTAGCAACCAAAAAAATTGGTTACTAATAACAACCGATATAGAATTTCTAGGACCAAAAAAATTTTGGTCGCTAAATCGGTTGCTAAATTACATTCAGCGACCGACAAAATCAGTCATTAATAGCAACTGAATTAGCGACCGATAAGGTTTTAATGCAACTAGAATAATGTTGGTCGCTATTTTTCAATTAGTGACTGAATTAGCAACCAAAACAGAAAGTAATGACTTTGGGAGTGTTGGTCACAAAAATCGGTCGCTAGTTTTTAATTTAGCGACCGATTTTGCAACTAATAGTGAAATAGGGTGAACAATTATTTGGTCGCTAATTCAGTTGCTAAATTACTGGTCGCTAAATCGATTGCTAATTGTTAAGTTAGTGACTGATTTTAGTGACAAACAAAAATCAGTCACTAATAGCCACCGGATTAGCAACCGAATAATTTTATACAGCTGGAATATAAATGGTCGCTAAAATCAGTCGCTATTTTTTAATTTAGCGACCGAATTAGCAGCCAAAATAAAAGAAGAAATGTCCTTGGGACTTTTGGTCACAAAATCGGTCGCTGTTTTTTAATTTAGTGACCAATTTTGCAACTGATCAATAAATTAAATTGAATGAAACGTGGTTAGTTGCTAATTCGGTTGCTAAAGTTGTGGTCACTAAATCGGTTGCTAATTAATAATAATAAAAATATTATCTAAATTATCTTGGCTAACGCTAACTCACCCACCCACACACCATTCTCATCTCTAATTAGATACCATTATCGTCTCTCAGCACCATGGTCGTCTTCCTCGCCACCATGTTCTGCGTCTCGGTACCGAGGTCCCGTCGGCATCGTCTTCTGCGATCTCGGCACTGTCTCATGAGGTGTCGTCATCATTTTCTTCTACAGTCTTGATGTCGTCGCCTTTGTTGTTGAGATCTCGGCGCCGTCTTTGTTGTCTTTAAGCAGGTAACCTCCTCATCGTCATCTTCAAGCAGGGAACCTCCTAATCACTGATTCCAATCTATTCTGTTAGGTTTGTTTTTTTTTTCCTCTAGTTAGGGTTTTAGCGATGTGCTTCGTTGAATTTGCCAGATCTCCAACTCCACTTCATTCTTCTTCCTCCGCTTCTTCCCCCACTGCTTGCGATGCCAATGCCTCTTCCTCTTCCTCTTCCTCTTTATCTCCTGCTTCTAGGTTCATTCACCTTTTCCCTCTCTTCTCATTCATTCATTGCATTTCCTTTCAATTCTCTTTGTTCCTATTTTTCAATATCAGTGACTGTTTAGCTGCTTTTCAGGTTTTCTCTTTCAAATGCTAGTAATATCAAAGTTTTTGCATTGCTTTATTTTTGCAAGTAGGGTTTTTACTCTTTTAGTTATCGAAGCTTAGCCACATCTACTTTGTAGATTTAGCCATGATCTTTCAACCTTCAAATCAGGGAAAGGCATGAACTGGAATTGGAATTCAAGAGATATTGGGATGCATTTCGGTCATCCAGCTCTGAGAAGGTTCCTACTTGTCATTATTTAGTTTCTTCGATGGTTTAGTGGATATTTCACCTAGTATTATATGTTACGGTAAATGATGAGTTGCTAATTCTTCCTCGTTTACTTGCAGAAAAAGGAAGCCGCCTTGAATTCTTATGTAGGTATCTTTTATTGATTAGTAAGGCAGCATTCTAATTTAGCTCATTTACTTACCAGGTAACTGGAAGCTCATATTACTATTAGTTTTCCCTCTTCTGGTGCATGGTACAATAATGCTAGTTATGCTAGTTATATTAATTATTATTATTATTATCACCTGTTCTATTTCAATTTCAATGCAAACTGTTTTAATTTGGTTGGATATTGTGCAAAAAAGGGGCAACATATGCTTGTATATGTTTACATGAGTAAAGGCAGCTTGGCTTCCCCCTTGTACAGTAAGTTGTTTTTGTCTTTGTCTATCTTTATTCTCTTTGGTATGAGAAATTGTAAGTCCTAAATTTCATTAGTTAGTTGAAGAGAATAAAATAAAATAAATACTTTCTTTATTTTTCTTTCTCAAGCGAAGAGAATGGGATGCTGGGAGAGACCATTTTTAATTAATATCAATTAACTTTTTTTTAGATTATTTCCAACAAAGACAAATTGTCCTTCATATTCAATAGTAACTGTTATTGAAGTTATGTTATTAATATTTTAGTTTTGGGTTTGTTTTAATTTTTAAAATACCATTTTTTTAATGATAAAAAAAGAAACTAAGGACACTATCTCTTGCCATTTTAAAAGTTGTCTTTCATGATCATGCCATCTGGCCATATCCATGTCTCCAATGCATAGAACTATTATCTCTATTATGTCACATTGAATGCTCATTTCAAGGCTAATGGGTCCATAACTGAATGATTCGTATCTGTCATAATTTAAATATTTTGTAGGCAATAGCAATAATAAAGCTACTAAGTAATGTGCATTTTAAGTAATCAAAAGAGGGTGTCAGACTAAATCACTAATTACCAAGGATAAAGGGTGTTGTTCCCCATTGCTCTTTTGAATTCCCACATATAAACACAAATAAGAATTCACACTCTGTCAAAAAATTCTAAGGTAAAATACTTCTATTCCTAGTTTTAGGACTGTTTGGGTGAGCTATCTATTCCTTTAACCTCTTTCTTTGTGTTGAGCCTTAAAAAGAGTCTTCATTCATTTTATGAATAGTTCATTACATTCTTTACAATAGAAGTCTCAAGCAAGATTATGAGAAGATCAATCTACACATTCCTTCAAAACTATCACTATTTCATGGTGTTGGTAATGGTTTTGATTGATCTATACCACACTTCCTTGAAGGTTCATTAGCATAATTTGTTTGAGTGATCAAGAGCTGTCCACGTGGCAAGTAATGTGCCTCAAGCCCAAGGAAATAGCTAAACTACTTTCCTAGATCTTTCAAAGAAAATACTGCATTGAGCTTTCTAATGAGAGAAGAGATTTCTGATTTATTATTTTCTGTCATTATTATGTCATCTACATATACAAGTAAATATATAGCATAAGAAGAAGCAATTTTCATGAATAAAGACACATCAAACTTTGCCTTAGTGAATCCAAATTGATTCAGTGTTTGTGATCATCCATAAATTGATTTATGCAAATCACAAACTAAAGAAGAGATAGTATTGACATGTCCTTCATGTTGTACCATATACACTTATTTTAATAAAAGTATTGATATGATATATATATATATATATATATATATATATATATATATACACACACAAAAATCACCCTTATATATGTCAAATTTCTCTTAAAAAAACTTGTTAACAGTGTTGCTCCAACTGTTTTTGGTCATCAAGACATAAAGAGAGCAATCCTTCTTATGCTTATGGGCGGTGTCCATAAATTAACTCATGAAGGCATCAACTTCAGAGGAGCTAAAATGGTTCTATTGACTTCATTTTTTTAGGAGTGTCACACATCAAATCTCTCTTTTTTCAGCATGTCAAAGAACTTCTCAAACAATGCTATTGACCATAAAGATAAGCAATTGCGAACTGTAAGTTCTTTTCATTCTATTTCTTTTTTGTGTTTAGTCACAGACTCACAGTTTGATTGTTAGTGCCACTTAAGATAATTTAATCAAGCTAAAGTATTCTTTTTCTGGATAAACAAAGAAATAATACTCACAAAACAAGAAGGATAATGCAAACAGTATGAAGGACAAGTTCACGAGATAGCCTTGTTAGTTGTTACTTAAGATAGGAATAAATAATCTAGCTGAAGCATAATTCGTCTAAATTCAAATTTTTTGCTTAATGGTATTAAGATATTAATGAGGTCAATTGTTTTAAATTTATTAATTGGAGAACCTTTGGTGGAGTGTGGTGCTTTGTGCAACTCCATGGGATGCATTCTGCTGAATATTTACTGTTGCTATGCCAGAAATAGTCTGGTATATAACTAATTTGAATAAGCTGAGGATATGAACTTATCAAAAAGATATTCTGTTTTGATGAGGAGGAAGTATACAAATTGTATCTATGTTTTTTTCATTTTGCAAGGAATCAGAACAAATATGTCATATTTGATTGAGGTCGCATGAATTGTTTCTATTTCCATCATGATGTTGGTTCCTATTGTTTATAAGATGCATGTTCTGAATTTTGTAGGTGAAGAATCTTGAAAGAGGATATTTTAAAATATAGAATCTACATTGCTCTGGTCAACGTCCCCAACATTTCAAGGTCACTGAAAATCATCTTGAATATCCTTATGATAGATAGATAGATAGATAGATAGATAGATAGATAGATATAGGTGTTAGACAAGAATGTATATAAGAAAATCAAGAAAAAGTAGACCAATCTGTTACTTGCTATGTCAATGGATTTAAGTGTAATTCTGTTAATTGATGTAATTAGTAATATGAAGAGTGTTGTTTATTTTGTGTTATTATTATTGTTGTCTATGTTATTTTGGTTATTGTTTACTTTTATGTTGTTTACTTTTCAATATTTAATGGCCTAAATGTAAAAATTTAGTAAAAATAATAATTAAAAAGTTAGGATCAACCATGAAAATGTGGTTACTAAAATGCTTAGTTGCTAATTAGCGACTGATTTAGCGACTGAAAAGTTGGTCGCTATTTAATGATCGATTTGCTCAGAGACCGCTTTAATAACGAAAATTTTGATCACAAATTAGCGACCGATTTTGTTAGCGACCGATAATCTTTGGTAAGGGTTTGGTGGCCTTGTTAACAAATCGGTCACTAAAATCGATCGCTAACGTTTAGCGACAGAAAGTGGTTGCTATTTTCTTTTTAGCGACAATGGTTTTAGTGACCACCTAAATCGGTCGCTATTCCGGTAATTTTTTGTAGTGGGTACTCTTCGTATTTTTTAATATTTCGGATCTCACCCAAAACTTAGTCAAATCTATCACTAATTATCCATTTTTATCTTTCTATATTTTTTTTTAGTTCGAAATTCTTTTTGAAATTTTAAATTCTTTTATAAAAGCAAAACAAAATGATAATTGAAAAAGACAAAGAAATAGGATAATTAAGTAGAATAATATTAAAAAATTGCATTAACCTAATCAAACTCAACGACTATTTTTGCAAATGGGTTTTTCAATTATTCTCGTATACCATATATATTAAATAAAATAAAAAAATTTATAAATTTTTAAAAAATTTAAAAATTTCAATTTTAACTTAACCAGTGTATTTATTTAGTAAGATTCAAAAAATAAAAATTTTAAGTATATAATTAATCATATTTTAATCAAGTTATCTATATAAAAAGATTCACTAAACAAAAGTGTAATTCAAACTAACCAAATTTTTAAATACAAATGACAAAATAACTTCGTAATAACTTAATTATTCTTATTATTTGTGACATGTGGCATTAAACTACCACGTCCAATTGCCACGAGATACTAAATGTGAAACGTTATCATCTAACTCCACCAAGAAGAACCAATTCGACTAATGTTTTATCTTTCACAGGTCAAAATCACTAATTTCAATTTTCAGGGATGAAATTTACTATTAATAAAAAAACTAATAAGAAAAAATATCTTCTAAAATAAAAAACCTATTTACTATTCCACTCAGACTAACTATATTATACTTACCTACAACAACACAATCAAATTCATCATTATGCATTCAGTTTTTTAATGTAACCCACCAAGTCCAAAATGACATACATGGGCCTAATAACAAAAAACTATCAATGTATCCAACTTACATATCATCCTAATACAAGAGAATAAAAACCAATAAAGGTCAATGTACGCAGCACGTAGGCTAAAGATAATGACAAAAATCAATATGTACATCATCAAAGTAAACACAAGAAGTCAGATCCAAAAAAACAACCATCAACTACACTACATGTCACCTGAAGCATAATAAAATATTCAACATTGTTATAACTAATCACTTTTAAATTAAATTCTAATACGCCAATAACCTTTCCTACAAAAACATTGTCCCATGTAGCCTTTGTCCCAGCAACATCACTTTCCAAGATACTATCACGGTAAATTTTAGAATATTAGATTTAACGTTAGGAGATCTCTTGCTGTTAGGTTTTTGCCGAACCCAAACGCGTGTACTCAGGAGATGACGAATGTCATCAAATTGATGTACGACCACCCCTGGCGTAGCTACACAAAGATCCCCACTGAGATCAGGCAGTGCTGGTTTGAAAAATGGGCAGTAATTACATTAATTGTTTCTGTTTAATTATTTTTTGCTAGTTTATATCCTCTATCTTGTTTAACTGAATTTGAAGCTTCTTTGTTGCAGCTGCACTTCATTTGGGATGCTGAGCACGACCTGGCCATCCGAAAGATATTTGACCATAGGATGGATGAACGGGTTTTTGATGGTGTAGAATTTCACAAATGAAACCTCGTTGCAAGTATAGTTTCTAAACCAACAAATAATTCTCTCATGCAAAAATTTGGTTGTCACAAGTAACAAACCCCACTAAAAATAATAACCGAAGTATTCAAATCTTGAGTCGTCTCTCAAAGGAATCGCAGGGAAGTGTTATTGTTATTGGTTATGGGACAAGTGTTTTTGGGGTTTTGAATAGGAAACATGAAAGACGGCAAGAAAGTAAATGGAAACTCAAATAATAAAAAGGTCTTGGCAAGGAATGATGGTCAAGGATCTTTATCCTTGTCACTAAACACAATATGATAATTTTAAGGATTAATCCCATTAAGTCATCCTCTAATGAATAAAGGAAAGTCAAATGAGCTACACTAATCATAATCCATATGTCCTAGCCTTCTCACTAATTAATTTGGGAAAAGCTAGAGTCAATGGACACCAATAATCAACACTTGGACATTAGTAACTCAAGTTCACCTAAGTTACCTTCCCAAGCCAAGAATACAAAAATCTGCTCTAACATCCTTCCAAATATTTAATCAAACACTTGGAAGGCATATAAGGAAGGCATTGTAAACTTGCAAGAATATTAAACCTACAACTATCCAATTATAAAGAAACAATAACAACAACTCAATTGAACAACAATGGAATATAAAACATGAATTGCATTAAAATAAAATCCAAATCCAATGATAGTGCATCAACATGAAAGAGACATCAAAAGAGAAATTGGCAAGAAAATTAAAAGAGCAAAGATGTAACAACAAGAAATTGTAGTGGAAACAAGATGAAAGTAAGAAATTAAACCTAGATCTAGAGAAGAATTAAACCTAATCATAATCCGAATTCTAGAGAGAAGGGAGAGCTTCTCTCTCTAGAAACCTATCCTAAAAGCATGATAAAACTCAACTCCACTACTTCTAAAACTACTTGGTAACTAACTTCCCTCATCCCCCTTCTATCCTTGGGTTTAATAGCATCAGAAATGAGTTGGATTTGGGCCTGGGAAGCCCAGAAATCGTCCCCAACGAATTCACTTTAAGTGGGTCACGTGCGAGCACTGACGCGTACGCATGGGTCACGCGTACGCATCGCTTGACAATTTGCTATCCATGCGTACGCGTTGCCAAGCGACTTCACTTCCACGCTTACGCGTTTGCTGCACATGCGCGTCGATGAGTGCATCCCAAATTATTGGTTTTCCATTATTTCTCCACTTTGCATGCTTTTCTCTTCATTCCTTTGATCCATTCATAGCCCTTTTCATCTTGAAATCACTAATAAACATATCAAGGCATCTAGTGGAATCAAAGGTGAATCAAAATTAACAACTTAAGGGCCTAAAAAGCATATTTTTATACTTAAGCACAATTTAGGAGAAAATTATGAAACCATACCATTTCCTTGAATAAATATGGGAAAAGAGGATAAAATCCACAAAAATTAAGCACAAAGTGTACCACAAAATAGTGGTGCATTAATAGGTCGGCGGCTCTAGCAGATGATGGATGATGTTCGCCACAGCCGGGACCAGCGGATGTGCTATCTCCGACCGGAGGTAAAGAAGGGTATGTTTGCTCATTGGAAGACTGATACGAGGTTCAGGCATTGGCATCTCACCAACCGAGCTAACAGGGCATTGGAGAGGTCATCAAAGTACATCGGCGGCTCGCGCGGCCTTCATGAAGATGAAGGCCAAGTTGGAATGTAATTCCTTTAATATTGTTAATAACTTCGTTATGTTATCTATTTTGCATATCATTAGTAGGCATTCAAATAATTTTGTATTTTAATGCAACTTATGTAGTTGAAGTCATTAGACTGCGAGGCTACTTTGTCGAACACCTTCAAGTACACCCACATGCTGAAAGAGAACAAAGCAAGATTTGTTGATCAGTGGTCTCAATACAATTATATGAATAAACATACGTTTGATTATCTTCTGCTATGAACTTGTTAGATATTAACTGTATATCTATCTTAGCTTACTAATCACACAGTAACTTGTGTTAATTGCATATGAGTCCTACACATAGAGACTAGAGGCCACGACTCAATAGTCTCAGCAAAGTGGGGAGGACATCGCCGATGGATCTGTGGCCTTAGTCGTCCACCCTGATGTAGTTTGGTGCGAGATCGCCTTAGCCTCGTACAAGAACCGCGTATACGGGATGGGGATGGGGTCGTTCTTCGCTAGTAGCCTCTAGACCTCGACGTTAAGGCTGTCGTCAGGCTCCGCTACTAGTCAAGCCATCCAGCCCGAGGAAAGCATGGATTTGAGGCTCCAAGTCCAGGAGCTCCAACACAACTTTCACTAGCAGGCTTAGAAGCTTAACGATTATCGGGAGAGGTATCAGAAGATCCTCACCCGCGTGATGTCTACGGATGAGCTCAGGTTAGAGTTTAGGGAGTCGCCGAAACGGATGCAGCATATGGAGGCTCAAATGAAGGTGTATCAGACCCGGTTGCTCTGCTGGCATCGACTCTGCTGGTGGTAGCACTGCTGGTGGTGGCAGTGGTCCTGCTGCAAGTCGCAGCGGAAGTACTGGTGGCACGCGAATATCATCACTGCCTTCTACACCGTCGACTCAGGGCTACATGGCTAACGACGATGTCGACTACCTAGATCTGTTGATATTAGTTTTTTTTATTTATCGTTTCATACATTTATTCGGTATAGTTGACTTTTATTTAATTTTCACATTGTATTATTTATTTATTTCGAAAAAAAAATTTTCATTATTTACGAATTGACCACTAATTGTGTGAAAAAAAAATTAAATTTAAAATTAAGATTGACAATTTATTTCAAATTCCAAAAGAATAATGACATTACCGTCGGAATTACCATAGGATTAATTTGACGGTAACATGGCGCGTAAAAACATGTTTTGGCGCTAACATTACCGTCGGAAATATCCGACAATAACCAATTAATTTCTTGAGCTGGTAATCCGACAGTAATTACCAGCGAACGAAATAAATTTGACGATAAATATTTACTGACGAGATTTATACCGTCAGATTATTTTTTATGGTAAATCCGACGGTATTCAGTATTTTTTTGTAGTGCCCCTTCTTTCTTCTTCCTTTAGCTAAAATGTTGAGAGAAAAACTCAAAGAACTTCCATGAACATCAAGCTTCAAGCTTGGTTCTTTTGATTCCTAAAAACCTCACTAAAAATCTAAACCGATTAAAGTATTCTTTTCTTCATTATTTACACATTCATACCAGTTTTCCTAAGGTGAGATGAGGTCTCATGGCTGTTCTTCCCTCTTGAAATTTTTGGCCATACAGAAATTATGACCAAACTAACTATTTTTGATGTTTTCTCATGAGATCTCTTGTCTAGGTGCCGTGTGAACTAAGAAAGCTTCAATTTCAGCAAGAGAAGGGTGAGAAAATCCTTCCTAATATTCTGAAGTAGGTTTAAATTTTTTTTTTGTGCATCATGGTTTTAAAGTTGGTTTTGAATAAAAACTATTGAAAAGTGAGCTAGAAACCTCCTAAGTATAACCGGTTTTGAGGGTAGATGACCGAGTATTGTTGACCAACACGAGATGTATATATGTGTGTGGTTGCTAATAACTCCTATATGTTATTATTCATTTATTTGTTATTTCGTCTATGAATGCTTCAGCTTGTTAAACAAAACATTTAAAAAAAATTACCTCGCAACATAACTATGTTTTAACAACGAATTAAGCTCATATAATAAATAATAGAAAAGGTTTAAGGGAAGCAAGTTAGTAAAGCTTCGCTTCTAGCGTGATCATGACATGCTAGAAGTTGGGTCGTTATAGCATCTAGTGTTAAGAGCCATTGATTCGTTTTCATCTCAAAGTTCAATTCTAATGCAAGCGCAAGAATTCCTTTAAAACGGTTCATCACACATGCAAATGCTCCCTGATGCTATTATATCAAATGTCTTGATTTATAACATGATGCCATATGTCATATCCTATGCGAAAGCCATAATTCAAACTCGTCATTCCGAATTTCTCAACGAAAGACATTATTTTTGTTTGTTCAGATTGTATTTGGATATTATTATCCAAAATTCGTTATTGTACGTTGATGACTTCATTATCCAGAATTCGTCATTAGACGTTGATGACTACGACAACATTATCACTGACTTGATCATTGAAGATTCCATAGGAGACACTAATAATATTAAGATGGTTCCTGCGTCGAATAGTATTCTTGAGTCTCTCGAGAAAATAAAGTTTGAATATACTAACAAAGCAATAGAGAGGTCCAGTATTTGTCTAACTACATTTGATTATGGTGGTGATGCAGAACAAGTTTCATCAACGCCTTGTAAGCATGTGTATCATCAAGAATGCCTCGTCCATTAGCTCAAGACTTATCCTTTATGTCCTTTATGTCGCTATCCGATGGAAATTAATTAATTTGTCAAAAATGCAAATTAAAAAAATTGAAATTAGTTACTTGATTTTGTGTAGTTTGGTTGTAATTTTTCATGTGAAAGTATTATGCATTTAATCACGATTTGTTGTGTAGAACTCTCATTTTTAATTTTTATTTTTCTTTTTTCTTCTAGTTCAATATTATTTTCTGTTTTAACATTTTTCTCATTTCCAATTTTTACTTTTCTTTATGTGCTAGTTCGATACTATTTTCAGTTTTAGTTTTCTAAGAAATTTTAATAAGAAAAAAATTTTAGTTTTGTTTGTTAAAAAAGGATTTAGAATTGTTCATATTAGAATGAGAATTCTAGCTGTGGACTATAATCTCTAAAAATTCAATTAAGAATTAGGATTAATTTCAAACTTTAGATACAAAATTAAATCAAATTAAACCTATATTGTGAAAAAAAATATTTTAACCAAATAAAATTCGTTAGCAAGATTTAAATCTCTAAAATCAAACTTGCAAAAGAATACTCCCTAGCAGAATTGAATGGAAGCATTAATCGTGAGATTTAACGCAAGAAGTGATAAAGGATTTTAAAGTATTCTAAAAGGATATGTGTTAACTTCTTTTAAAAGTTTTCAGTTTTTTCTTTTACTTTAGATCATCTAAAGTGAGGAAGTTGGTAAAATGATAAAGTAATAGATTAATCACTATCGATTTTGTAAATTCTATAAATTGTATGCCCCACTTTCTTAATTTAAAAATGATTAACTATTCACTTTATTACTTTACCAGCTTCATCACTTTAAATGATCTTAATCATTTTTTTATAAGTGATTTCTAAATATCTTGTAATAAGTATTCATTAAAATTTGAATAAAGTGACAATTATATCCTAGAGAATTTCGACTTCAGACTAATTAGTCTATAAAGAAAAAAAGTACCAATTGAATCTTGTACGATAGCAAACAACAGACACATTATATCTTTCTGTCTATAGATAGTGCAAAACGAAACTATCTATAGTGACATGTCTCATTGCTACCACATGAGCATGAGAGCGATGTTATTTTGGACAATGAAACATTCGTTATTTTTTAAGTTTCCATATTACTCACATCAAATTCTCTCTACTTATCATGAATCTTATGAAGCGTGAAATTTTGCTCCAAAAGTTGTTATCTCCCTGACAATGCTCCATAAACAGACACGTCACTGTAGTTAACCGTACATATAACTACTACCGTTAAATTTTACATGATGAATTGATAGAAGGACATAACATGTCTCTTATTTACTATTGTTGAAGACCTAATTACTTTTCTTTTTTCTGTGGATAATTAGTCCGAGGTCAAAATTTTGAAGAAACTAATTGTCAGTTTACTCTTAAAATTTTGAGAATGGCACGCATAAATTTTTCTAATTTTATGTTAGAAAAGTTAAATTGTTACTACAATATGTTTCAATATTACTGACGGTTAATTAAATTTACCAACAGCTAAAACATCAGTAAAATTATGTTGATAAATGGTACGTTGGAAAAACCCAACCTAATTTAATGGATGGCTAGATCGTTGGTAATATTAACGTTGACAAAGTAATTAAAAAAATTAATATTTACCGATATTTAGACTGTCGGTAATTTTAGCGTTGTGAAAAAGAAATAACATATTTATCGACGCCAGAGTTGTCGGTAAATTTAATAACTAATTTATCATTATTAAATATTATCGACGATTTAGCTGTTAGTAAAATTATTGTTTACTAATTTTTTTAATTGAATTCTTTCTATATTAAGAATTTTATTCTCCAATACCACCTGTTATATATTATCAAATAATTTATAAACCTTGCCATTTAATCAATTGTACTTTATAAATAATAAAAAATTACTCTAAACTTAGTACACAATAAAGTAAACTAATCATACATAAAAAATTGATAAAAAATATAGATAATGTGTAATTACAAATTACACTTCAAGAAATAAACGGGAAGGATCTCTATGTCCCTGCACGGAATTATTTTGCCTTTCCCATTCTACAATTTATCTTAGAGGTTTAAGTCTCTATCCTAAACATGCAATAATTGCCAAGGTAAAAATTTTTCAATTTAGAAATATCTTTCACTTATATTATATATAATGTTCATGTTCAATTAAGTTTACTAGCAATAGAAACACAATTTGATAAATCAATGTCAACTTAATTAGAGAAATTAAACTACTAGATCTGTCAAAAACAACAAAACAATCTTTGCAGTTGCAGCATCGACGTCCCTCAAAACTCAATTCTAATGCAAGTGCAAAAGTTCCTTTAAAACGGTTCATCACCCATGCAAATGCATTGCGCTGATGCTGTTATACCAAACGTCTAGATGCATAACATGATGGCAGATGTCATATCCTACACAAAAGCAATAATTCAAACTCGTTCTTCCGGATTCCTCTATAAAAGACCTGATTTTCGTTTGTTCATATTGGATTTAGATATTATTATCCAATATTCATTATTGTACGTTGATGAATTCATTCCAGAATTCGTCATTGAATGTTGATGACTACAATAACATTATCACCGACTTGATCATTGAAGAGTCCATCGGAGATACTAATAATATTAAGATGGTCCCTGCGTTGAAGAGTGCCATTGAGTCTCTTCAGAAAGTAAAGCTTGAAAAGAATAACAATGCAACAGAGATGTGCAATATTTGATTATGGTGATGATGTAAAACAAGTTTCATCAATGCCTTATAAGCATGTATATAATCGAGAATGCCTCGTCCACTGGATCAAGACTAGTACATTATGTCGCTATCTAATGGCAACTAATTAGATTGTCAAAAATGTAAATAAAAAATTGAAATTAGTTACTTGATTCTGTGTAGTTTGTTTGTAATTTATCATGTAAATAGTATTATACATTTAATCATGATTTGTTGTGTGAAATTCTCATTTTCAATTTTTATTTTTCTTTCTTCTTCTAGTTCAATATTATTTTCTGTATGAATTTTTTCTTGCTTCCAATTTTTATTTTTCCCTTTGTGCTAGTTCGATACTATTTTCTTTTTTAATTTTCTAAGTAATTTCAATAAAAAATAACTTTATTTTTATTTGTTAAAGAAAGGATTTATAATTGTTATATTAGAATAAGAATTCTAGTTGTAGACTATAATGTCTGAAAATTCAATTAAGTATTAGGATTTATTTCAAACTTTACATACAAAATTAAATCAAATTAAACTATTGTCATGGAAAAAACAAAGATATTTTAACCAAATAAAATTCGTTAGCAAGATCTAAATCTCAAAAATTAAACTTGCGAAATAATACTCCCTATTGGAATTGAATGGAAGCGTTAATCATGAGATTTAAAGCAAGTAGTGATAAAGGATTTTAAAAGGATATGTGTTAACTCTTTTAAAAAGTTGTCTTTTTTTTTTTAGTTTAGATCATCTACAGTGAAGAAGTTGTTGGTAAAGTGGTAAAGTAATAGGCTAATCACTATCGATTTTGTAACTTTTATGAAATGTGTGTCTCACTTTCTTAATTTAAAAATGATTAACTGTTCACTTTATCACTTTACCTAGTTTTTCACTTTAGAGGATCTTAATCTTTTTTTATAAGTGATTTATAAATATCTTGTAATAAGTATTCATTAAAATTTGAATAGGGACAATTACATTTTAGATAATTCTGGCTTCAAACTAATTAATCCATAAAAAAAGTATCAATTGGATTTTCTATGATAGCAAGCAGCAGAGACATTATGTCCTTCTGTCTATAGTTAATGCAAAATGAAACTATTTACAGTGACATGTCTCGTTGCTACCACGTGAATATGAGAACGATGTTATTTCGAACAATGAAACATTCGCTATTTTCTAAGTTTTCATATAACTCTTGTCAACTGCTCTCTATTTACTACGAATCCCACGAAGCATGAAATTTCGCCCCAAAAGTTGTTATCTCCTTGACAATGCTCTATAAACAGACACGTTATTGTAGTTAACGATACACATAACCACTACAATTAAATTTTACATGATGAATTGATGGAAAGACGTAATATGTCTCTTATTTACCATCGTGGAAGACCTATTTAGTTTTTTTCTTCAGTGACTAATTAGTCCAAGGTCGAAATCCTCAAGAAACTAATTGTCACTTTACTCTTAAAATTTGTAGACAAGCATGCATATTTTTTTTTAATTTTATGTTAGAAAAGTTAAATTGTTACTACAACACATTTCGATATTACTGATGGTTAATTAAATTTACTGCCGACTAAAACATCGATAAAATTACGTTGGTAAATGGTTAGTTGAAAAAGCTGACCTAATTTAATGGATGGCTAGATTGTCGGTAATATTAACGTCGACAAAATAATTAAAAAATTAATATTTACCGATATTTAAACCGTCAGTAATTTTAGCGTTGTACAAAAGAAATAACATATTTACCGAAGGTTTAGCTCTCGATAAAATTATTGTTTACTAAATTTTTTTAATTGAATTCATTGTATATTAAGAATTTTATCCTTCGATACCTATTATATATTGTCAAATAATTTATAAACCTTGTCATTTAATCAATTGTACTTTATAAATAATAAAATTAACATTACTCTAAACTTAGTACATAATAAAATACACTAATCATACACAAACAAGTGATAAAAAATATAGATAATGTATAATTACAAACTACACGTCAACAAATAAACTATTTGCCTTCACAAAGGATCTCTATGCCCCCCACATAATTATTTTGCCTCTCCCATTCTACGAATTTATCTTAGGGGTTTAAGTCTCTATCTTAAACATGCAATAATTATCAAGGTAAATACTTTTTCGATTTAAAAATATCTTTCACTTATATTATTTATAATTTTCAAGTTCAATTTAGTTTATTAGCAATAAAAACACAATTAGATAAATGAATGCCAACTTAGTTGGAGAAATTAAACTATTTGATCCATCAAAAACAACAAAAGCAACCAAAAAATCCCTGCAGTTGCAACATCAATATCCTTTATAAAGCCACCAAGAATTTGAAAAAATATATTTGGGTCAAATCTCAAAACTCAAAATATCAAAAAATAGGAACACTAAAAAACGAATGAAAAAATTCAACTAATAAAAAAATTAAATCGATTAGATTGAAGAAAAACTCACCACTGTCACAATGGTGGTGATGAAATGTTGAACGGAGCTTCTAAGGGGGAGAAAATGTAGAGAGAAAGTGAGGGTAGTGAGAAGGTTGAGAGAGAAATGAGAATCTGAAATGAAAGGAAGGTGAGGGAGGGTTACGAATTTGAAATCTGATTAGCCCTTTATTGACATGCGACAGCGGCGAAACACTGCATTTCATTTATTCAATTTTGCCGACGGCAATTAACAACGTTAAATTCATTCGTTTTATTAAATTGAACTTATAGGTCATGGGTAAATATAATATTTTGTTAACACCACGTATATATTTATAGATGGTTAAGCTGTCGGGTAATATTTTCTCACACCGAAATTTAGTGATGGTTACTGATAGCTATGCCATCAATAAAACAAATCCTAAAAAAAAATTAAAAATTAAAACCAACTAAATTTACTGATGCCTTCAAAATTTACTGATAGCCAGACCATTGATAATCTTCATCACTGAAACGGTTGCCAGAGGGTCCGTCCATAATCACGACTCATGTAGTAGTGTGTTTCAGTTTTTTAATTCCATAAAAATCAAGCATAGTATGTTTCGGTTTTTAATTTAAAGATAGCTTTTGCTTTGGTGGCGACAAAGAGGACCTTGCGAAAGTCTGAGGCGGAGATGATGGTGACACAGCTAAAGGTTCTTGGAGGGAGAGAGCGCAGTTGAGGTTCTTGGAGGCTTCGACTATGATACGGCTAAAGGGTCGCTCGTTGAAAGTGGGGCTGCCAGGGGCACTTTTTCTTGAAGGGGTCGCTCGTAGCACTCGGTCTTGAACGAGTCATTCTCGTTAGCCGTCGAAAACTCGCTCTGCGACTATGATTAGGTATGAGAGTTCGTCATTAATTCACTTCTCTTGGTAATGTTGTTGTTGCTGCTCCGACAACGCCATTGCCGCCATCTCCTAGTGACACAACCATTGAGGTCAAATGAACCCAATAAGTGGAGGATATAGGCAAATTAGTAAATTCATATTACATATACATTTTTTTTAGTATTTACTGTTAATAGGGTTTAATTATAAAATCTGATATAGTATAGGGACTCAACTAAAAAAAATTATTAGTTTGATTAAAAATTCGGTAAAACTATAAAGACTTTTAGAATGATTAAACTTAAAATATATGACAAATATCATATTTAAATTATATAATTATAAATATATAAGTATAAAATTATTATTTATATTGAATTATATTTAATATTCATGGTCAAATTAATGAAATTATCACAATTCTAAAATAATTAGTTTTTAGTTATGATATAGGTTTTAATTTATTATTATTGGTTTTGAATCGATCATCATTTATTTTCAATTTTTTATCCAAGTATGAATTTTTTTAAAGAAATAATTTTTGCTATTTTCCATACATAACAAGTAACTTGCATAAGTTTTAAAACCTTTTGTACATATCATTTAAGTTTAGAGTATATATTTGACTCTTATATTACTCATTTTATAATAATAATAAAAAAAATAAAGTAACTTACAATATTTATTTCTAATAAGTGTATGATAACATGACAAAACCAACTAAACCAGAGTTGGATGGAAGCAAATTAAACCCTAAATCATCATCTTTTTCACTATCTACTTTTTTTTTTATTATCAACATGACATCAATACCAAATTTGGCTTGCTTTGTGGAACTAACATGCAGATTGAATATAAGTTCCATTAATTACTTCAATGACATTCTTAAAAAATGATCATTATTTTTTTATATTTTTGGATGAACTAAACCTGATGTACTTGAATAATAATTTTAGACAAATAACTAATATCCCATGAAATTGTCTATTTATAATCTTTCATGAGTGTTGAATCATTTCTTTTGCTATCTTGACTAAATATGTTTAAAAATATTAATATCATCTATTGAATCTCTTTTCTTTTATTAATAATTTGTAGACCATGTTTAACTGTCAGTACAAAAAAAAAAAACATGTTTTTTCATTCAAAACTATTAACATTATCTAATAGGATAATTTTATAAAATTGTTTATTCCCACAAATTATCTGTTCTTTGATTTGTTTCTTGTTCTCTTTACATATATATTTCACTACTGCATGTGGAGTAATTAATGTGTTACCTCCTTATTTTTATTGTAGTCTCTTTATAATAAAAAAAGTAATTTTGATTTTTTATCCTTCTTTTTTTTTGATTGTGACATCTTGTCATAAAAAATTTATCAACAAAATTATTTGTATTGGATTTAGATATAACATGATATCACAGAAATGGTCATATAACAATAGTAGTGGCGTCAAATAAGATCATAGCTTGATCCAATGGTAATTAATTTACCGTCTGATTTACCATAAAAAATAATCTAACGGTATAAATTTTGCCGGTAAATATTTACCGTCGGATTACCAGTTTAAGAAATTAATTGATTACTGTTGGATGTTTTTGACGGTAATGTTAGCGTCAAAACATATTTTTACACACCATGTTATCGTCAGATTATTCTTATGGTAATTCCGATGGTAATGCTATTGTTTTTTAGAATTTAAAATAAATGGTCAATTTTAATTTTAAATTTAATTTTTTTTCACATAATTAATAGTCAATTCGTAAATAATAAATAATAAATAGGAAGCATTGCATTAATTCCAAAAATGAATATGATTTCAAATAATGATAGCATTTTAATCAAGTTCACATAAGATAATTTCTATTTATAGTGTCTTTTAGTATGACAATTAACAAGACTCAAGGATAGAAGTTAAAAATTATGGGTCTATACTTACTAAGACCGATTTTTACGCACTGATAATTATATGTAACACTTTCAAAAGTTAAGAACAAGCAAGAGACAAAGGTTTTAATTCAGAATCCTAAAGCGGTCTTTGAATATTGCACAATTAATATTGTGTATAGAGAAGTATTTGATAAATTGAATTGTTCAAGTACTGTTTAATCAATTGGTATCTGTCTGTTATTAATTATATTTTTCATATATATTTTTTTATATTTGGATAGAAATTTTTAAATAAAGAATATTTAAATTTTATTTAATATTAGAACATAGATATAACCTATAATGTGCAACGATTAATAATGGAGAGAAAAAAATGTGCACGCATATTTTTTCATAAAAATTAAGAAGTTGATTTATTGCATATTATGCTTTTTTAATTAATCTAATTATTTTATAATTTTTTTTTGTTATATACTATTGTTTAGTATTTGCATAAATAAAAAGCAATAAATTGAGTTTACTTTTAAAATTAAATTTATTAATTTTTTTTTAAAAAATACTTCAAATATAAATAAAATATTAAATATTTTTTATGAATGTAGTGGTATATACATCAGTTTTTTTTTTGAAAGTAATTCAACTTTATAAACACAGGTACCAGCTACTACACAATGAAAAATTCTAAAACAAAAAGAGACTAATTAAACAGAAGAAATGTTTGTCTGTCTAGCATTAATTATATAATATACCCTTGTGTAACTTGAATGAAAAATTATACAGAAAATTAAATTGCATACCATCTTAATATGGAAGCGTCCCATATTTTCTCTTACCACTCTCTTGTCTGATTTCACGTGGAATATGATCTGCAATGCGAGAAATCGTGAGATGTATGGAAGTGTGAAATGGGTTTATGTTCCCTTAGTGGGGGCCCCAATTGCCCATATTTCCATAGAGAATAAATCAATAAATAAATTCTTCCCTCGAATCAAATTTGTGTTGGTTAAGTGGTTAGTTCACTCCTCTATTTAAGTAAATGTAGACGGATCCTTAAATATAACTCAAATTTGCGATAAATTAATTTTTGACTTGTCGAATTAGGAAATACCGTGAAAAACAAAAAAAAACTCATCCCTCAAAATATGATGGTCTCATTAATTAATAATTAGGAGTTTTAATTGTTTTTATAATTATCTTTCTCATTCTTCAATAGTTAAAAACTAAAAATTTTAATATATATTTTAAAACATTATTAAAAAATTTAAAACTTTTTAGTACACCACAATTCATTTTTAATAGTTGACTAATGAAATTTATTGTTTAAATTTTTTTTTCCTTCTAAAAGTTTAACTCAAAACATAATGTTTAAATAACTAAGAATATTGTTACTAAAAATAAATGCTTTTAAAACTTCTTTGATAAATACACTATAACAGTATCGAAAACTTCATACCTTTAATTTTCAATAAAAGATTTCTAAAGTTAGCTAAATCTTCATTTTTAATAAAATTAAGATTTAACTATTCGTTAATTTTTATAATTTTATTAAATTTTTAATAAATTTTTTTAACTTATAATATTATAATTAAATTTCTATAATAAATAAATATTTATAATAGATTTTTATTAGATATTTTTTGAAAATAATTAATATTTTTAAATTATTTATTTTAAAATATTTATTTATAATTTATTTTATACTAAACAAAAAAAGAAATATTTTAAAATTATTTATATTTAATAAAAATAATTTTAAAAAATAAAATTTTTATCTATTACAACAGATATCCAATTAAAAGTTTAGAAAAATTATAAAGACTAATAATTAATGACTTTGTTAATGGGTATTTTTATTGAAAAAAAAAAAGAAGAAAAAAATGACGGAGACAAGAATAAGTGATAATAAAAAATAAAAAATTAAAAAAAATAATTCGCTAAAATAAAAAAAATTGATAAAGTGATAAAGTAAAGAATTAATTATTATTATTAATTTTGTAGTTTTTATAAAATATATATTCTATTATCTTAATTTAAGATTGAATCTCATTTTATTATTTTACTAATTTTTTCATTCTTTAGGATCTTAATTTAATAATCTAAAATTAATGACTTTGTTAATAGGTGGCTAAT
Organism: Arachis stenosperma; assembly: GCF_014773155.1. Classification (NCBI taxonomy): domain Eukaryota; kingdom Viridiplantae; phylum Streptophyta; class Magnoliopsida; order Fabales; family Fabaceae; genus Arachis; species Arachis stenosperma. The sequence continues at coordinate 89,461,713 of NC_080383.1, read as the reverse complement.
TTTTTTATATAAAAAAATATTGATATTTTTGTTGAAAATAAAATTATTTAGTGTAATTATATGTAGGTAAATTTTACATATAGAAATTTAATATGTAGAGTGTGTGTTACAATATGCTGCGTATTAGACACATGTCATCGTGTTAATATTTTGGTCAACATGCATATATATATATATATATTTGGATTTTGTTAGATAGACAATGCTTTTTATGATCAATGTAAACAATAAGCTTTAAAATTGACTCAATAAAATAAAAACAAACTACAGTCTCGAATTACCTACCTAATCATTTGCACGGTGGAAACTCAGATGCAGTCGACTTTACGTGAAATTGATACTTGAGAACCGTTAGATGATTTGATTGATTTGACTAAATTTTCATCTAACGACTCTCAGGTATCAACTTCACGTGAAGTCGACTTCACCTGAGTTTTCACCCCATCTGCACACCTAATAAATTGAACATCCAATATATCAATTATTCACATTGTTTAATATTTTCATTGTTTACCTATACTTCTTTCAACACACTCATAAAACTTTAATATATTTCAAATATCAATATTCAACAAAAATATCATTTTTGTCTCGATATTAAAAATAATTTCTGTTGATGGCTTTCCTGTCCGAAAATAAGAAAAAGAAAAGAAGATAGACCAGAGCAAGTGGTAATGAAAATTGAAGAAAATGAAAAAAAATGAGAGCACAGTAGTAAGTAGTACATGACAATATCACATTACAACACTTAACTTACACAGTTACACATAGTCACATGGGAGATGCTTCTGTAAAAGAGAGAGAAACAAGGCGTATGCGTTGCGAGATACACATATTTTAGAGAGAGAAAGAGAGAATAGAGACTTCTAGAGAGAGAGAGTGGGTGTTTTATGTCTTTTTTGGGTTAGACTCTTTTTCCATATCTGTTGCAGGGTGGTGTGGTGTGGTGTGGTGTGTGGCACTGTGTGGGTGAGTTTCCCAAAGCTCTCTATTCTGAAAGGTGTGTGGTGTTGTTGATGAAGCAGAGGGGCATGGAGAATAGAATGAATGAAGCCATGGCATCCCTCAATTGGTGCTATTTATTTGCTCAGAGACTTTCACCTGCTTCTGCAGAAATTTGAGGAACCCTAATTTCTGATTGGGTTTCCTTTTTCTTCTCCCATTCTGGTGGGTTTCTCATGGGCTTTAAACCTGAAACTGTTTTTTATGCATATTTGGTGTTTGTTGAAATGCTTGATTCATTTTCATGGCTCTTGGGCACAGATTATGAATTTCATTGAAAATCTGAGCTTGGTGGGTCCTGATCTATGACATAATCTTAATTCTTAGCTCTTTTGCTTTGGATTTATGCATTATCATCCATTTCTGGGTCTAAATCTTTGTTCTGTGTTTCAATGCTGCTTATTCGTTCATGCATGTTGATTTCTGTGTTTTCCTTTGCAATTCCGACTCTCTCTCTCTCTCTCTCTCTCTCTCTCTCTCTCTATTGAATGCTTAATTCAATTAATTGGTATTTGTTAATCAATGTAATTTTATTTTACTGTTTTAAAAAAAAGAAAAAAAAAAGAGGAAAAGGATGAGGTTCTTGTCCAAAAAGATTTCCAGAACTTTAGTCGTTGAAGTTTGGTGACAACTTCAGTGTTGTATGTCATAATGTCTAAAGAAAATGTCGTTGTATATGTGTAAACTATGAAAGGTTTGTAGGATTTAGGATTTTTTGAATTTGTATTTTGATTTCATTCAGATTTCCCATTTTGCATGTCTTCGGTTCTGTGTTGCTTGCTAGGTAATGTTGCTCAGTTTAATGAAAATGCTTTGCTAATATAACCAGAAAAAGTTTATTAGACATTGTTGTCTTGTTTTAAAGACCATTCCCCGCAACTTCCACGAGGGAAACATGATAAATACTCTGATTTTTTAGGAAGAGTACAATGGGTGAATTTCCAGTTAATGGTTTTGAAGCGAACTCTAATGTTGAAACATGAAAGCGCTGTTGCATGAAAACCGTAACATGTCTGATCCTCGTTCCCTCGGTTAAATGTCATGTTTGTCAGTGAGAAACTTTCTCTATATTATGAAACACTGCTGCATTAAAAATAATGTGTCCAATTTCCTATCCACTGGATTGCTAATGAAAAATTGTTCTAAATTGGGGGCAAAGAAAATGTTGCTACCGGATTCTGTTAAAGGAGGAAACAATCATAATACCAAATTGCTCTTAGGGCAATGATGTTAGTTCATCAAAGAAAACAATCATAATTCTCACTTATACTCCAACTTTCTGCTTAGTTCACTTGGGAGGAAAGGAAAAGATGTACGACGGAATAAACATACCTACTTGATGATTTATTTATTTATTCTCATTACATTACAATTTCTATTTAACGAATTTCTATCTTCGGATGACATATGGATGACTTCAATATAGAAGCTAAACAGTCTTGGATGTTTTAGTTTTGATTTCCTTTTCTTTTTAAATTTATTTATTTGTTTGTTTAATTAATAACTGCATCTTGTTAGTGTAATAACTTACTTCACTTTCTTATGCAGATTATCAGGCCTTTGTCTTTTTATTTGTCAACCAAGGTTTGAAATGACGGAGTTTGTAAAATACTAGTTTATAGCTGAAAAAATGGCCAACTACTTCCTTAGGTTGTTTACAAAAAGCCAGAGGTAGCTTCTTAATGTAGCAACATGTAGATTACCAAGAGCAGTTGCAAATAAAGTGATACTGCATTAATCAGCACAGATATCAATCAGCAAACAAATGGAAGGCTTATGCGAGGAGGGATCTAATGAAGAAAGACAGATTTTTACTGAGGTCTTTTCCAGTAATGGCATTTTTCAGTCTAGTCAGAGGTGTCTTGTTTCTGGAGTTATCAACTTTGAATGTGAATCTGCAAAAAACACTTTCAAATCATTCTGCTCTAGTAATGAAGTTTCAGCTGTACTGCGCTCCTCATCTTCAAGATTTAAACATCCCGAGGAGGACCTTAATGCCATTCAAGATTCCAAAGAGACTGCTTTGGGGTGTGTGCCAAAGATTTTCACATGTGAAGATGATCAAAATGACGAGGAAATGAATGTCAAGCGAATGAAGTTTTCTTTACATGAAACTCCTAGTGGTAGATCTGATTCAGAAAATGTTTTGAATCCATCAGAACTTTCAAAAGATACAGTTTCTAATTTATCTCATGCTGACTGTGATAGTGAACCCATTGCTTTTCATTTAGTTGAATCATCCAAGTGTGGTGTGATATCTAGTAGCTATCTGTTGAAGCATAATGTGTTACAGAGCAAACCAGTGGCTAAGGGTGATGTAGATGCTACAAAATGTAAATCAGCAACTGCAGACAGTAATGTTGCAAAAGAGGTGATTGTAGGTAAGGCAATTGCTTCTCCTGCTTCCCAGGAGAGCTTTGCAAACAGGCTTGTGGTTACGACATCATCAATCAGTGCTGTGAATCCTTTACATGCTGAAGAAATGTCAAAAGACTTCATATCTTCTGACATGGATATTTCAGATTCATTATCAAAGCTGGACAAAAAGGATCCTCGTACTTTGCTGCAGTTTCATATTTTGCGGTTGCTTACAGCGGCAGGATGGTCAGTTGAGAAGCGTAAACGCCCTAGTAGGCGATACATTGAGTCCGTTTATAGGACTCCAAAAGGAAAAACTGTCCGGGAATTTACAAAGGCTTGGAGATTATGCGGTCAGCTTCTGTCTGTTGAAAAATGTAATTTAGCATATGAAGAATGTAAGGAATGGAGTGATATTAGTCAATTTTGGTCTGATTTGTCCATTGCACTGATAAATGTTGAAAAAGGAATGAACCAGTTAGAGACTGCTTCTATGTTGGCTTATCAATGGTGGCTTCTGGATCCTTTTGTAGTAGTAATTTTTTTTAATAGAAAGATTGGTGCGCTGAAAAAGGGAGAAGTAATCAAATCAACTCGAACTTTAGTTTCGGGTAACAGTGCTTGTAAACGGAAATCAGATGAAGATATATATGTTGTAGCGAATCCCAGCAGCATAGAAAACCATTGTAGAAAAATCTCTGTAAACAAAAGCAGTATGGATCTAGTTTTCTCACCTGGTTATGGATTAGATAGCAGTGGCACTCAGCAAAGTGCTTGCTCTTTTGATATTCTTACAAGTTCGGGAAATTCAATACAAATGCTTGAAGGGTCTAAGGTAAATGATGTTCCCCAGGCTAACGTTGGAAATTCTCAAAGGGTTGATGAAGATAATGGGATTGAGGGAGATGTACTATTGGAAATGTCACAGGAAAAGAATGCATCTGAATTAAGCCATGCCCTTGTTCATTTTCATGACTCTGAGGCTATTCAACAGTCTAATTATAGTGATGGAGAGGGCAGAAAAATCTCAACAGCTTCTGTATCTGAGACAGATAAGACATGCTCTGCCACCAGTGTTATTCTTAAGAAGAAAATGAGGAGGAGGTGCAAAAGGGTATCTCAGATCAAACTGAGTATGTTATACCGTAGTGACATGGTGGGCTCAACTGTTACTGAGCAGATGCAATCACTGAATGGTGGTCCAAGTGGAACTCAGTTTGGGTTGGAAGAGGCTCACGATAATCTAGCAGACGATTCAGGAACAAAAAGAAGCTGCAGGAAGTTATCATCTGTCGGTGCATCCCAGCATATTAGGAAACCAAACTACTCCATAAATGGAATGAATAAGTCCAGTAGATGCCGGATTAAAGATGATGATCTGTTGGTCTCAGCAATATTCAAGAACAAGGATTCTGGCCAAAATATGATTCGTGGTAATTCTAAAGCAAAATCTGGCAAATTGAGAGGCCGGAGAAATCTTAAAAGCCAAAAGGGCAGATGTCGGTTGCTACCAAGGAATCTTTGCAATGCAGGGAATCACAATAAGGATGGCAAGAGGTATTATTTGGGGTCAAGGACAGTCGTGTCCTGGTTGATTGAGAATGGTGTGATATCTATAAATGATGTGATTCAATACCGTAGCCTTAAAGATGATGCTGTCATTAAGGATGGTAGGATTACCAAGGATGGTGTTGTGTGCAAGTGTTGTTCTGATGTGTTTACATTATCAGAGTTCAAATTTCATGCTGGTTTTGCACTGAATCGTCCCTGCTTGAATCTTTTCATGGAGTCTGGTGAGCCGTTTACACTGTGCCTCCTTCAAGCTTGGTCTTCTGAGTACAAAGCCAGGAAAAGTCAGAATCAAGCTGTGAAAGTTGATAATGATGATAGAAATGATGACTCATGCGGCCTATGTGGGGAGGGGGGTGAGCTGATTTGTTGTGATAACTGTCCGTCTACTTTTCATCTGACTTGTTTGTCCACTCAGGTATATGTGCTTTCTGGAGTAGGCTAGTTTCTTTCTTATGTTCCCTAGTTTTTCATATTGTTTTTTCTGCTACTTTTTAGGAATTAGACTTACTATTAAGTGATTGTTATAACGTCATCCTTTACAGTTATTATTTATATACATACTATATATGTAGTCTTTTACAATAGCATCATACAAGTAGTACTGCCCCTTCCTTTGTCAAATTGTGGTAGAAGATTACTTCTTTTTTTCTTGTATGGAGTCAGGAATGTTTATCTGTACTTATTGCTTGAAAACTATAGTAGATTGTAGTAAGGGTTTTCTATGGTTAGTGGATGTTCTCTATCACTTCTATGAACTTGACTATGTGGTCAAGAGTAAAGTCATTTTGTTCCCTGGTATATATTTTACTTGCAATTTCTTGTTTAATAGCACTTAAGCTATGCGCTTAATTTGTTTTGATTTGGTATGGAGATTCTGTGAGCATATTCACACTTGACTTTTTGACTGTATGCTGGCTGGGTACTGGTCAAGTTTCTTTTTTATGTTATCAGGATTTAAAGGCGTGTATTTATGTTGTTCTAGTCTGCCCTTTTTTCTTGTCCTCTTTAGATCTTGTTTATATTTTGTACTATGTGGATGTCGTTATTGTTGGAGTTCTATCACCCTACCATGAAAGAATGATGACTGTTTCTTGTACATCAGGAGATCCCTGATGGCAACTGGTACTGCACAAATTGCACTTGTCGGATATGTGGAAATTTGGTCATGGACAAGGAGGCTTCAGATGGGTATGATTCATTGCAATGTTCACAATGTGAACATAAATGTAAGTATGCCCTGTGCACATTGCATTTATAGATCTTGTTTATTTGACTCTCCTTACACTCCAGAATGGTGGGTGATTGGATGCCTCATTCACTCAGATCAATGCCTCCCTAACTATTATTATTATTATTATTATTATTATTATTATTGACTGCTTAATTTGTTCATGAAGAAGGATTTCTCTTGGCTGAAAGTTTATGCACTTTTTCCTTTTTGGTGCTTCAGTAATGATTTTATCAGATTATTATTAACATGTATTTGAACAGATCATGATAAATGCCTGAAAGAAAGAGATAAACAAGAAGGCTTTCTTCCAGATACTTGGTTTTGTGGTCAGAGTTGTCAGGAGGTACTTGCTAAATTTTTCTTAAGAAGTTTCCAGGCTTCCGTTTGAAATTGATTTCTTGAGGCAGTGGTGTGGGGTGTTGGCGCAACTACTTATTATTATTGTTATTGTTATTATTATTATTGTTGTTATTGTTATTGTTATTGTTGTTATTATTATATACTCTGTAGAGTAATTTGGAATTATTGTTGGGGAAATGGCATGGTTTGAAGAAAGCTTTGGAGAATGAGTGACTCAGTAACCAAGTGAAGTGAGTGAGTGTGATTGGTTGGTGAGTGTGGGTGGTGGTGGCAACTGTCCAGTTGGGGGGGGGGGGGGGTAGTGGCACTGTGGTGATGTTGGAGAGAGAAAAAGTGATGATGATGAAGAAGAGTTGATGATTAGAATAAGGATAAAATTGGAAAAAAAATAAAAGAGTTGACTAACTGTTGACCATAAAGAAATTAACGGTAGGGGTAAAATTGAAACTTATCAAAAACTTTAGGGACAATTGAAATAAATTAAATGTTAAGGGTAGATATTGATATTTAGATTGAAACATATAAAATGAATCTTCAGCATATTAATGCGATTCTTAAACTGTACTTTCTAACTAAAATTCAGAGTCATCCTTATTTCAAATTATTCTATGGTGATTATAATTGAGAGCAATGTGCTTGATTCTGCTTTAATGTTTCCATGACTGTTGCTTTGTTGCCTTTTATAGTTTTACAATATCAGAATGAATTTGACAGCTTTCAAAGTTATATTTTTCTCGAAATTTTACATTCTTCCTTTCTGGGGATTATTGTAGTAGATGCCTGTTTATAAGTGAACTAGAAAAGTGAAAACCTTTTCAGTTTCTTGCAAAAGATAGACAAGTCTTGTATGTAACATAAATTTCATGTTTATGCTAGTATTTTGACATTTATGCAAATAATAATAATTTTTATTTGTTAGAGTTGCTTTTGCTATATTCAACAGGGAGCTTATGCTTGTTTTAACATTAGGATCTTATCCATGCCATTAAGAGAAATTCTCTAGGAGTAAATGATCAACAAATTTACTGATGAATGTTTTTGCCTGCGTGATTGAGATGCTATAGATAATGGTATAATGGATTGCATTATCCATTAATTCCTTCTGTGTTGGTTTTATTGCAACAGTTCTATCTTACAGCATGACTGCATGAGTTCCTTGTACACTGTAATGTTATTTTCTATCCAAGGACTTGACACTTGGAATTTGCAGGTATACGCTGGTCTCCAATCTCAAGTGGGGTTAGTTAATCATGTTTCCAATGGCTTCTCATGGATGCTTCTTAGATGCATCCATGATGACCAAAAGGTTCATTCTACCCAGTGGTTAGCCCTGAAGGCGGTGTGCAATACTAAGTTAGCTGTTGCGCTTACTATCATGGAGGAGTGTTTTTTGTCGATGTTGGATCCAAGAACAGGCATACACATGATACCCCAACTATTGTACAACTGGGGGTTTGTTCTTCTTTCCTATGACAATTTTGCCTTGCCTCAGCAACTCTTTTTCAATGCCTCATCTTCTGAGGTTCTTACATTTTGTTTTCCTTACTCCCTCTGTAATTGTCTTTCACTTTTTGGGTTCATTGAAAAATTAATATTTCTAGACATGAAAGTGACACTTATTTTGAAACAGAGGGAGTATCTTCTATTGCATTTTAGCTTATCCCACCTAATGGGACAAGACTTTATTGTTGTTGCTGTATCTTCTATTGCATTTTGATCTGAAAGTTCGCATCTCTAAATTTCAGGTCTGATTTTGCTCGCCTGAATTTTCAAGGGTTTTACACTGTGGTATTGGAAAAGCAGGATGTGTTAACATCTGTAGCATGTATTAGGTAAAACATATAATATAGATATTTTACCTTCTGGAATTTATGGCAGGTTTTGTGCTATTTAGAATACAATCCCTGACACACACTTATGTGGGGAATCCAAGAATCAAGTTCAACTACTTTTCTAATATCAAATATGCAAAGCAAATTAGTGGAATGCCTTTTAATTGTTCTCCAGCTTACCCTTCCAGATGATTTACTAATGAATTAGGTTATTGTCGAAGTAATTTTATTCATTTGAGTTGCCATGGGTGTATAATTGCATCATAAATGAAGGATTTCTCCTTTGCAGGGTGCATGGAACTACAGTTGCTGAGATGCCTCTCATTGCAACTTGCAGTCGGTTTCGTCGGCAAGGAATGTGCCGACTCCTTGTGAGTTCAATTGAAGAGGTATTATTTGCCCGAAGTTTTGTATCTATCCAAAATTTTCATTAAAACAAAAAGTTATGTTCCAGTTTCTTCCTTGTTGGTTTGCATTCTTTAGTTTGAACATTCCTACTTTCCTCTGTTTGGTATTTTTTTAGGACTTTTGTATTTCTAACAATTTTTTTATTAGCAGATGCTAACATCTGTCAAGGTAGAGAAGCTTGTGGTAGCAGCAATTCCAGATTTGGTGGAGACATGGACCAAAGGATTTGGATTCACACCTGTGGATGCCGCCGAAAAGCAGAAGTTCAACAAAATCAACTTCATGGTTTTTCCTGGAACAGTGTTACTTGAAAAACCCTTGTACAAGAAGGAAAGACCCGAAGGTATTTTCATTTGTGTATATTTATAGCATGCTATGATTGTAAAATATTACTAAAATTCATTGTTGTCAACTGAAAAAGGAATCTGTTATGCATCAATGATGGCAGCAAATGAACCAACCAAAGTAGGTATCAGTTCCGAAGAAATGGCCCTGGATAAATCAGCACTAGAAGATGTTGGAGACATTGCTACTGACGACGTGGGTGCTGATAAGTCAGGGAAACCAGCAGAACTTGAAGGTAAGAATCACAGAGACACCATTGCTGACAGGGAAACCAGCAGAGATGATAACACTCAAGCCATCAACAACGACGACACTGGATTAGACGCCACAAAATCAACAGAAATTAGTAGCTGTTTTGGAGCAGAGATCATCCCGGTAATGGTCTCGGACAAGTCTGATAAATTGTGCGGCGGAGACAGCATGCTCGAACTGAGAACGAGCAGCGAAATCCAAACGGCGTGTAAGTTGGGACAGCAATCAAGTGAGGACTGTAATGTAAAGAAAGATGGTGCTGAATCAGGTGTATTAGTTATTGAGGAAAAGGATGTCAAAGTAGGTGAAGTTCAGGAAAATGCAAATGTGCAGGGTAATTTTTCAAATTTGTCCTGTAAAACATTCGTGGGCAGCAATTTTGAAATTGATTCTAGTATTGAACGATCAGGTGAAACTGCTCTTTTTGGAACATTTGCAAAGTCTGCAAGTTGAATGATGAGTTGAAAAAAAAAATAGATTTTTTTTGTGGAAATGGTGTGATGCTCATAATTTATGTTTTAGCATAGAGTATAAGTAAAACTGTTTTTTTTTTTCCTACAGTATTTCTCAATCCGATAAGTTAATGATTAATTCGTCGCAGATTGGAGTTCTATTTAAGGATTTGTTATTAGTTAATAGGTTGATGTATGCATAAGGCAAGATTTGAATTTCTGATACTTGCTTAAGCAGATTAGCTCAAACTACTAGATCAACCTAAGTTGGTAAGATTTGAACTTCTGATCTATTATTAATATATTGTGAAAATTTAGGATTTAGAGTTTATACACTAATAGAAGAAGTTTTTTTTTTTTTACTTTTTAGTTGAGTTGGATGGAGCTTTTAAGTTTAGAGTTAAAAAACTACATTAACTATGTTTGGTGTATATTAGATATCTATTATATTATATATTATATAAAAATTAGATTTTTGCACTTAATGATGTTTCTAATAGTATTTTTTTATTTATTTCTTTTGACTCATTGAATATAATTTATTACGGTAAATTAATTATATCAACTAATTAATTTTATTAGATATTTAAATATTACATAATTTATATCAATCAATTAATTGTAATTTATTATATCGATTATTTTAATTCATTGATTTATAAAATCTAAAATAAAATAAATGATTTATTACTTGTTTTAATTGAATATAATAAATACAGATTAATTTGATTAAGAAAATCAATCTCCTAAAAGAGTATTTTTCTATTTATTTTATTCAATAAATCTAAACAATTATAATAAATTAATGGTTTATAGGCTCCGATCCGATCCGATTTGTGTGCATCCTAGTGAAGTGTATTGTAGTGTGGAATTACTTTTAATTTGTGTTGTACAATGGTATTATGTTATAATTTGAGTTTTTACTTTAGAACTGTGTCATGATTTTATCTCATCGTTTTTTCTCGAATATCAAATTGATGTATTTTTATTTATTATTATTGAAATGGATGTGATATGAAATTTACAAAGAAAAATCTCACATTCAATTCATTTATTGTAGTCTATCTCTTCTATTTCTTTTATTTTCTTCTTATTTATTTAAACTTTTTTTATTATGAATTTTATCATTTTTATAAATAAATAATCATTAATCCATTTCACGTTAAAAAAAATAAAAAAATTGATCAACCTAAACTGATTTGCATATAAATAATATTTATATGAAGTGAATATTATGTTAAGTAAAATAATAGCCAAACAATAATATATATATATATATATATATATATATATATATATATCAGTGAAAAAAAAAAGGATCATATTATTCTTTTAAATATGAGAAGAATATTGTTTTTATTATCAATTCTTAATTACTTATTTTAACTCAATAAATTTAATTTCTATTAATTAAAATAAAAAATTAATTCAATTATTGTTATTTAATTCATTCTTTTTAGGTGACAATTAAAATTATTATAATTACTGCTAATCTTCTCTATATTCAATCAATTAATAATAAATATCAATAACTACTAAATGTATTGTAATTTTTGCTATATATTTAAGCATGTATAATGTACAATTATACAAATATAAATTTTATGTTGATGCATAAATTATTGAAAGCAAATGCACTATATATAGAGAGAGTTTAATTTGTATTGCACAGAAGATAAAATACGGAAATAAATTAAATTTTTTTGTATTTATTAATTGCTTAACTTATATAATAATAGAATATGTTAAATTTTTAATAGTAATTATAATTGTCATTTATTGAAAATATAAATTAAAGGTTATAATAATTAATGTATTTGTAATTTTACGAAAAAAATTAATTTTTTTAGTAGATATTAATTGTTTAATAACCCCACCAATACATATATGTTTAACCAAATTAATATAGGATTAAAATGAATTTTTAATGGAATTTTAAAACTTCAAATAATAAAGGAATATTGTATTTGTACCAGTCACCCACAAAGTAAATCTCAATTTCAATGGCGTTAGAAGTCAGAACAAAAATTTAATTTTTTTTACCATCGATATTCTTAAAAATACAAGAGTTATTTGATCAACGAGTTATATTTACATATCATTAATGTTAATATTAACATGTTTACAAATATGATTATATCTAAGAATTAAACTCAATTACTAAAAAAAATAATTTTGATGTAGTAAAACAAATTTTCTACACCAACAAAAATAATTACTGTCTTTAAAAAAATGAATTTTTTAAATAAGAATAAATACATCAAAATTAAATTGATTATTAAAAAGTAAAAATTTACGTGCAGTAAATTATCTTTATGTAAAGAGTAAACTATTAAAAATGTATTCGATTAATTTTATTGTTGACAAAAATATACTCAAATTTTGTTATTAACAAAAATGTCCTTAAAAATTTTTAAAATGCAACAAAAATGTCTAAAAAGAATATTTTTTTTGTAAGTGGGAAATAATTTTTATATTTGACAAACCGTTTATGTATTAGATCTAAAATTTATAGAAATATTTAGAAAATTATTTAAAAAATATTCACAAAAAATTAGATAAAAATTTGATCTCTATATTTTTGTTTTTTAAAATTATTATTTGTTGTTGACATAAAAAATCACAAAAAAATATATACTTAGCAAAAAATTATCAAATTTTAAGGATAAAAATATTTTATTTTTCTAATTATGCTTGAAAAAAAATATCAAAATTCAATTTTTAAAGCATTTTTTGAGAATACATATTTAATGTTGGATATTTTTGTCACATTCTAAAATTATTTAAGGGTATTTTTGTCGAAAGCAAAATTCGAGTAATTTTTGGTGGTTTATCCTTATGTAAAATTGATAATTAAATTATTGAATAATAACTTAGTTAAATATATCAAATCATTTAACGAGTCTCAGTTAATAACTTCACAAAGTAAATTTTCATAATGATTCATGAGATTCACATAATTACTTGAAATGGTCCTTGTATAATGACCCACATTTTTTAAAATATAAATATAAATAAATTATAATTTATTTTGTAAATTGAAGTTACTTATTTTTAGACATTATTTTATTATAATTAATTAAATTGTTTTTATAACTATTTGAATTCAATCAAGTTTATATTCTTATATATATATATTTTTTATGTTAAAATATTTTACATAATTAAAACTATAATTTTAGTGATTTATAAGTAATAAAAATTATATGTATATTTTAATTTGAGTAAATGATATTTTTAATTTTAAAAATAGAGTTTAGTTAATAATATTATTATCGAGTTCGATATCCGGCAATATAAATAAATATCGGCACTTTTTGATGAACTTAATTTTATCAATACTTCATCGTATATCTTTTATCATTATGTTACTAATATAATTTATATTAGTAATTTACATATATTATTATTATTTATGTTTTAATATATTTAGTTTTCATAAATACCCTTTTGAAATATTTATTATAACTTAAACCGCTGAATTAACAACTCCAAAACATAACACCCAACCTATGATTAACCAAGCCATGACATCTAATCTTTTTACTAAGCAAATCTCCTTCTCTAATTATAAACCACCATCAGCCACCTCATTAGCTAAACTTATTATTCTTAATTTCATTCCATTATGCCGAACTATTAAAGAAAGAAAAGAAAGGAAATGTGAATCAAACTAAACCTATGACACCTTAATTAGGATTATTATTCAATGAATAATTTTCTTGGTTCCTTTCTTTGGCTTAAGCCATTAACGGAACAAAGATCAATAAAAGTCAAACGTGACACATAACCCTATTCATTAATCACCAGAACATCTTTACTTCATATTGGTTGCTTTCATCACCGAACTCAGAAGAAAGAAAATAAGAAAAGAAAAGACCGAAGCTTGCATGGAAAAAAATCGTAACCCCACCAAAATTTTCGACTCCAATTTATTGCGATTTGTAACTTTAATAAAAAATTTAATCTAATAAAAGTGTTCATATCTTCATCCTCTATACGTTTGGCATTATTTTTGTTCGGTAAAAGTTGACGGTGACGTAGCTCCCCTTCCTATTGAATTCGGCTAATTAGAGTTTTAGAAGACACAGACGATTTCTAACGTTTTCTTTTTCAGCAACTCGATCAAAAAATTTATCCAAAATTTTTGTTGTTTTGATTTTGTACGGAGATAGAGTTTGGTAATTTTATGATGATTAAATGTGAATTTGATAAATGAATGTTAGTTTGATTGATTATTGTTTGAGGTTGATTAAGTTTATATTAAAATCTTGTTGAATTATTGTTGTTGCTTGTGATTTGTTGGTTTGACTATGAAGAACACCTCGGCTGAGATTGTTGTGATGATTTTGGGACTGTTGTAATATGATATTTTGAGAAAATTAATGAAATTTGGTGGTTGAAAGATTGAATGAAAAAGTGTGAGAAATCAGTAACGGTAAAGCTAAAAAATAGACCTAAAAATCAAGCAAAAAACTTAAAAATTTTGGGAATGGAGTTCGGTCTTTTGGTAAAGCTATAATCATGGAAACAAAATTTATATTTGAGATTAAAATAATAATTTAATAAAAATTTTAAGTTAGTTTTATAATTATATACGTTTTGGATATTTTGGATAATAATTAAGTTCAAGAGTCAGATGGAAATTTTATAAAAGATGCAAGATTATTTTGGTAATTATATTATATATAAGAATATTTTAATAAATTATAAAATATATTGGGGTAAAAAATATAATTATTTTAGAAAACTCAAAGATACAGAATAATTTATAAAAGATTAATAATAAAGTTTAAGTTAATAAATTTTGGGTAATAAAAAAATTATTATTATTGTTATTAATTTATTAAGATTATTATTTATATATTTTTGAAATATATTATATATTAGTATTTTTATTTAAAAGATATTATTTTATTTACGATATACTAAAAAGGTAAGCAGAGAACAGTCCTGAAAACTTTAGAAAGACAAATCTAAATTAAAAATCTTTGATTCTCTTTTCATAAGACACTTAGGAAAATGCGAGAGAATAATAGAAAGATAATATATATTGTGGAATGATAAAAAAAGAGAAGAAAGAAAGAACGAAAAGAAAATGAGATAAGCAGAGATATGGTGGTGTATCCACCGAGATTTGCTTTCCAAAGACACATCGGCCAATCCAGTGGATGGTCACACCTGTAAGACAGAGGTTGCTTACAAAGGTTATCAATACATACATTGGCTAGAGAAAGTCTCACCTGTAAGACCGAGGTTACTTACAGATGTTATGTTTGCATACATCAACTCAAGAGAGTCACACCTGTAAGACAGATGTTGCTTATAGAGGTTATGGCACTGAAAGTCAAACTCAGACAAAGGTTGCTGAGTTAAGTCAGAATATAATTCAATAAATAACAGAATAAATTTTAAAAGCTTTAGAGAACACCGACTTAATTAAAGAACCTTATGATTCTTTTCCATAAGATATTTAGTGAAGGATGAGAGAATAGTGCGAAGATAGTTTGATTTATTTATGTTGATATTCAAAAGACTGAAGAGAAGATAAATCGGCACATGTGATTATGAGAATGATTAAAAGGTCACGAGAGGGTGACGGAAAGTAAATAGTTATGGTGCTAATATGAAAATGTTAAACCGTGGGCTTTGTATGTGAATGACTGTGCGGGGATGCCCGTAAATGTGAAATGGCTTCCAGGAACATGGGTCACATGTTTCAGTTGGAGAATCAGCGCCTGCAAGAAGTAGAAACTTGCAGAGGTTATGTCGCTGGAATGCCTTATCCGACTTGCGTGTTGGATTGCGTCGAGTGCAGGTCGAAACCGATAAATGAGCTCATTACCTACACTAGGGATAGACATACATCATGCTTGTTTGCGCATATCTCTGTGCTATGTAACTCTGTCATTGTGTGTGTGTTGCATGACTGATTGTCTTCTGTGTTCTTTTATTATTTATGCTTGTAGGTGTTCTGCTGTTAGTCGCGGTTGGCTAATAATAGCAAAATGAACTTAACTTCTAACCCCAATCCTACTAAAAACTCCTCAGTTCATATCCTCTATTTCCATCCATTTTCAGCTACAGGTGTGAAGGTTTAGTGCGGAGCTACAGGAGCATAGAAGATTATGTTTACGAGTTGAGTTGTTAGATTTTATTTTTTCCTCGTCATTTATTGTTTTGGTTTTTAGAGAGGACTTGTAGTTTAGAATTTTTTATTAAGTCTATATATGTAATGTTATGTGGAATAAAAAACTATTTCGTTTTCTTAATTAAAGTTTTGGTTTGTATTCGCAAAGGCTCAATATTAAATAAAGATAGTATAGAATAAAAAGGTTTAGAGGTAAGTAATGCCTGAGCTTTTGGTACGAGCATGAGGTGCTAAAAGTTAGAGTGTTACATTATGCTATCAGAGTAGTTCGTTTCTGTTAGAACCTTAGAAATAGACTAACTATGCTTCACTTCATACTCTAAGTGTTTGTCATGCTTTGTGACTTGTTCTGATAATAAGAGTTTAGATTTTATATGCATGATCAACACTGCTGGCTTACCATTGCATACCTCATGATATTAAGTCTGGCCAACTTAATATATACTAATGATTTATGTATATAAAAACAATAATGGGTTATCATGGACAAAATAGAAGTAATAGGTAATGCAAATTACGGGGTTTGAAAACATTAGAGGTTACAAAGTTAAGCTCAGTTTCGAAGTATAGCGCTTATTCATGCTAATGAACTCGTGCCATCACTTTCTTCATTGTCTTCATTGAAATTCTTACTTCGTATTTTCTCAGAATGTAATTTGATTATTTCCCAACCATAACTTATTGTTCCTATGTACCCTTATTTGCCTGTAAATCTAATTGCCTACTTGACCTCTTTCGAATATTATCTTTGACATTTCTTGTACTTCTCTTCGTAGATCCTGTTAAGAGAATCATTAGAATCGAATTAGATTAATTAGTATCATTTGTATTTATATAGCGTATCTGTATATTAATTGTAGGATTCTATACTTATATTACTTTGATTCTACTAGCAGCTATAGATACCCCTTGTACATTATACTTTTCTTCAATCTGAATAGTACACAAAACACTTTCTTCAGATTTCTCTCTTGTTTCTAACATGGTATCAAGAGCATAAGTTTTTTTTTCCCATGAAAATTCATTCATAGCCCCTTGTTTTTTCCTCTTCCAGCAATGTTCTTTGGCCTCATTTTTCGATCCATTTCTGATGTTTTGGTTCGTCACCGTCCCTACCACCATCTTCGTCTCGTCGTTGCAAGTTCAATGACACCAGCCTCGTTGCCATTAACCACTACACGCGCTGCCTAAAGGTCGCCGTCCGTTTTGCTTCTCTTCCTTCTTCCAGATGCTTCCAGGACCGTCCGATCTCAGCATCAACGCCCAGGATTGATCCACATGTCGCGAAGCCATGCCCCCATCATCAGCGCCCACCCAGCACTATTCGTTCTTCAGCAACGATCCACCGGTCCAGCGAGCGCTACGTGTCGCGGAATCAGCACCTCCAGCAACCCGCGCTAGCACCCGACTCGACCCGGACCGATTCGCTACCCGCGCACCGCCCTCGCTGACGAGGTGCTGACGAGGCTTCTCTTCTCCACTCAGACGTCACCACGTATCACCTTTCCTGCTGACGTGGCTGCTGACGTGGAATATGACGTGGTAGCTGACGTGTCAAACAGTAGGGCCCTCCCTAAGGTTTTTTGGTAAGCTCTTTCTGATTTTGTCGTCTGTTTTCTCATTTTCTGCTTCGAAGCTGCCATTTTCTCTCCTCTCTTTGATCTCTGTATCTACTATTATGGATAAGTCAGATGTTTTTGCTGCCACAAACAAAAAGGATAAATTTTATCGAAACTGTAACCGCTCTGGGCACCTCTTCTCAGACTGTCCTTCTATTGAATGTCGCATATGCCACCAGAAAGGTCACATTAGCTACCATTGTTCACAACTGTTCTGTCATTATTACAAGCTCTCGGGACATTTGATTACTGCCTGTCCTACTCGCCCACCACGTCCTCATCATCTCAAGCATGCTTGTCATCCCAACTTCTCGAAGAATGTGTCTGCTTCTACTGTTGCTGCTACTACTGAATCTACCATCTATGCTCATCTCAACCTGTCTCCTGTCTTTCTCTCTGATATTGCGTCTCTCTTTAAGCATCTTCTCTCCCATTCTGGTAATATTCCTGCTGCTTTTTTGACTCCTCCAAGTAATTCTACATGGTACTTTGATTCCGGTTGCTTTAATCACATGTCACCTTTGCGTCATCTCTTCTCGTCTTTGTCTACCACTACAAATGCACCTTCTGTCAATATTGCTAATGGTTCCCTCTTGCACGCAATACACAAGGATTCTATTTCCCAGTCAACTCTTAATCTCCCTGATACTTATTACATTCCCAAGTTGAACTTTAACCTCATTTCTGTTGGTCAACTTGTTGATCTCGGTTTTGATATCACTTTTTCTATTTCTGGTTGTCGTGTACAAGATCGTCGAACGGGACAAATCATCGGGACTGAACGTAAGGTCGAAAGGTTGTTTGAACTCGAGAATCTTCATATTCCTCTTGTGCCAAATCTCTGTGCTGCTTCTTCTCCTTCTACTCTTCACTTATGGCATCAACGTCTTGCCCACACCTCCTTGGGAAAGATGTGTCCTCTTGTGTCTCAGGGTATTTTTGGTCAGGTTAATCATGAGTCTTTTGATTGTATTTCTTGTCAAACTGTTAAACAACCCGCTTTATCTTTTCACAAGAATTCCTCTCTTGCTTGCTCTCCTTGTGATCATATTCACTCTGATGTTTAGGGTCCCGCTCCCACCGCTTCTATGGGAGGAGCTCGATACTTTGTCGTTTTTATTGATGATTATTCACGTTTTACTTGGGTTTATTTGATGACCAATTGCCATGAGTTACCTCAGATTTATATTAACTTTGCCACTATGATTAAAACTCAATTTTCCAAAGTCATTAAGCTTTTTTGCCGCGATAATGCTATGGAATACCGTGATTCCAAACTCCTAACCTTTCTTGTAGAACAGGGTACCTTGTCTGAGTTTTCTTGCTCTGGTACGTCTCAACAAAATGGCCGAGCTGAACGCAAACCCGTCACATTCTTGACTCTGTTCGTGCAATGGTTCTTTCTTCTTCATGTCCTGAGCGTACTTGGGGTGAAGTTGTTCTCACTGCTGTCCATATTATCAATAGATTCTTTTCTTCTGTTCTTGGTAATGTTACTCCCTTTGAGCGTCTTTATCATACCTCCCCAGATTATAGTTCTCTTCGAATTTTTGGTTGTGTCTATTTTATTCTTCTTCAGCCTCATGAACATAGTAAACTTGAACCTCGGGCTCGTATGTGTTGTTTCCTTGGTTATGGCACTGAACACAAGGGTTATCGTTGTTGAAATCCTCTCTCTAACCATATTCGTATATCTCATCATGTTGTCTTTTGGGAGCATCACATGTTTTCTCGGTTCTCCTCCTTTAAGTCCATTCCTCCTACTCAGTCACCTTTCTTCACTAACCCTAATGTTGAACTTTTTTCTAGTGATGATTCTATAGGTTCTATCTCGGGTCACGCTCTACAGCCTCCTACTCTTTCGCCTTCTCCATCTCTCGATGATTCTAGACTAGACGTCGATCCTGCTCCTACCGTCATGCCTCCTCCTACAACTTGTTCTTCTAGGGTAAGAAATTCACCTCCTCATCTTCTTGATTATCATTACTTTTCTACTATTCTTCATCAACATGAACCTAAGCCATTCAGAGAAGCCTCCACAAATTTAAATTGGCAACAAGCAATGCAGGAAGAAATACAGGCACTTGAAAAAGCACACACTTGGAATTTGGTTAATCCTCCCTCTAGTCAGGAAGTTGTGGGTAGTAGATGGGTATACAAGATCAAGACTAGCTTCGATGGTTCTATTAACCGTTATAAGGCACGCTTAGTTGCTCAAGGTTGTACGCAAGAGTATGGTATTGACTATGAAGAGACTTTTGCTCCTGTTGCTCGTCTCACATTTGTTCGAACTCTTCTTGCCATTGCTGCGGTCAAAAAATGGCCTCTCAGTCAGATGGACGTGAAGAATGCATTTCTTAATGGAGATTTGAAAAAGAAGGTCTATATGAAACCACCTCCAGGTTATCCTTGTCCTTCTAGCAAAGTCTGTCTCCTTTGCAAGGCACTTTATGGTCTTAAGCAAGCTCCTCGTGAATTGTTTGACAAGTTCAGCACCACTATCTGCAATCTCGGTTTCACTTGCAGCCCTCATGAGAATGTGCTTTTTATTCGTAAAAGTGAACGTGGAGTTGTTCTTCTGCTTTTGAATGTTGATGACATGATCATTACTGGAGATGATGTTGATGGTATCACTGATCTCAAAGCCTCTCTTCACCATACCTTTGAGATGAAAGATCTTGGTTCCCTTAGTTATTTTCTTGGTCTCGATGTCATATCCACAGATGATGGCATCTATCTCTCTCAGGCAAAGTATGCTTCAGATCTTCTTGCCCGCGCCGGAATTACAGATAGTCGCATTGAGTCTACTCCCTTTGAGCCTAATGTTTGATTTACCCCTATGGATGACATTGTTTTGGATAATCATACTCTCTATCAATGGTTAGTTGGAGGTCTCGTCTACTTGACTGTCACCCGACCATATATTGCCTATCTGGTTCATGTACTTAGCCAGTTTTTATCAGCTCCTCGTACTACTCACTATGCGACAGTTCTTCGCATTCTTCGCTACATCAAAGACACCCTGTTTCATGGCCTTTCGAGTAAATGATATTTTTAATTTTAAAAATAGAATTTAGTTAATAATATTATTATCGAACTCGATATCCGCCAATATAAATAAATATCGGTACTTTTCACTAAACTTATTTTTGCTAATACTTCATCGTATATCTTTTATTATTATATCACTAATATCATTTATATTAGTAATTCACATATATTATTACTTATATTTAAATATATTTAATTTTTATAAATATCCATTTGAAATATTTATCACTTAAACCGTTAAATCAGCAACTTCAAAGCATGACACTCAACCTATGATTAACCAAGACATGACACCTAATTTTTTTTACTAAGCAAATCTCCTTCTCTAATTATAAACCACCATCAGCCACCTCATTAGCTAAACTTATTATTCTTAATTTCATTCTATTGTGCCGAACCATTAAAGAAAGAAAACAAAGGAAACGTAAATCAAACAAAACCTATGACACCTTAATTAGGATTATTATTCAATGAATAATTTTCTTGGTTTCTTTCTTTGGCTTAAGCCATTAACGAAACAAAGATCAATAAAAACGAGATAATACTCAATTTGGTTCCTGAACTTACACGCGAGACTCAATTTAGTCCCTGAAGTTTTAATTGCCTCTATTTAGTCCCCAAACTTTGTGAACATAACTCATGTTAGTCCTTGAAACAATTTTCAACGTACAAATATTAACGGAACACTGTTGTGACAGCCGGATGCCACGCTAAACTTTGTAAAATAATGTCGATTTCGTTTTGGCACTCAAATAACCCAAAAACAACATCCTAAATGGTGTTTATTAAAATTTTACCTAACAAAATAAGTAATACGATGCTGTTTTTGAGCTACTTAAATGTCAAAACCAAAATTGTATCATTTTACAAGTTTTAACGTGACATGTGATAGTCTACAACAGCGCTCTATTAACGTTTTTATACTAAAAATGTTATCAGGGACTAATATGAGGCACGTTTATAAACTCCGGGGACTAAATAGAGGCAATTGAAATCTCAGGGACTAAATTGAGATTCGCATGTAAGTTCAGGGACCAAATTGAGTATTATCTCCAATAAAAACTAAACGTGACTTGTGCATGCATATATATAAATATATAAACGTGACACATAACCTTATTCATTAATCACCAAACAGTTCCTTTCATCACCGAACTCAGAAGAAAGAAAATAAGGAAAAGAGAGACCGAAACTTGCATGGAAGAAAACCGTAACCCCACTAAAATTTTCGACTTTAATTTCTTACAATCCGTAACTCTAATAAAAAATTTAATCCAATAAAATATTTATATCCTCCTCTTTTACATGTTATTATTTCTGTTCGGTAGAAATTGATAATAATGTAACTCCTCTTTTTTTTAAATTTGGCTAATTAAATTTTTAAAAGTTACAGACGATTTTTGATGTTTTTTTCTTAAGCAATTCGATCAAAAAGTTTTTTCGAAATTTTTGTTATTTTAATTTTATACGGAGGTAGGATTTGGTAATTTTATAATGATTAAATGTGAATTTGATAAGTGAATGTTGATTTGATTGATTATTGTTTGAGGTTGATTAAGTTTATGTTGAAATCTTGTTGAATTATTGTTGTTGCTTGTGATTTGTTGGTTCGACTATGAAGAATAGTTCAACGGAGGTTGTTCTAATGATTTTAGGACTGTTGTGATGTGGTATTTTGAGAAAATTAATGAAATTTGGTGGTTGGAAGATTAAATGAAAATTTGTGAAAAATCGGTAACTATAAAGTTCAAAAACGAACTTAAAAATCCAACAGAAAATTTGAAGAATTTTAGAAATATGGTTCGGTCATTTGATAAAGCTATAATCATGGAAACAAAATTTATATTTGAGATTGAAATAGTAATTGAATAAAAACTTGAAGTTAGTTTTATAATTATATACATTTTGGTGTAGTTTGGGTAATAAAAAACTATTTCAATTTCTTAATTAAAGTTTTGATTCATATTTGCGAATGTTCAATATTAAATAAAGATAGTATAAAAAAAAGTTTAGAGATAAGTAATGCCTGAATTTTTGGTACAATCATGAAGTGCTAAAAGTTAGCGTGGTACACCTTGAAATCCAAATTTTTTTTAATAATGATCCCTCAAATAGAACTCCGAGTACCATAATGATTTCTATGTCATTTTTGGTACTGAGTCAGATGTCAGTGCTGATGTGACCATCTTTAACTATGTTAGACAACTCCAATGATCAAGTGATATAGATTCATTTCAATTTAGATCCAATTCGATCTTTTTTCCAATTTATAATCCTAATCCCATTGTGTAGAATACTTTTCCTATGTTCTTCTTCATCTTCTTCTTCAGCTCTTTTTTCTTTTTTTTTTTTTGTCGTGTTAACTTACTCCAAGAATTTATAAAATTAATAAAATAGAAATATTTATACATATATATGCACAGAAAAAATAATTTTAAGAATATCCACCTTATTTAATTTTGTCAACAGAATAATTTTTTTTGTAACATATAAGGAAAAGAAAAAGATTTATCTAAAAATCAATCTAAAAGAAGGCAAAATAATGATGTTTAATTCAAGTTTAAGTTCCTAACTTATAAAGGGTAAGAAAATGAATTTATAGAGTCCAATCTCCTTGTCGGAGATGTTGCAACCAAGAAAATATCTATTTTTAAAAGTTTTTGTAGATCATACCAAGTATAATAGTTTTTATTATATACTACTACATATTGAAAATGGTAAGACATAATGAGTTAGTTTTGTACAGAATATAAGTTTGGACTCGATGATATAGTCGTCATATAAAACAATATGAATCGAGTAAAATAAATTGATCTTGTTCTTCGTAATAGTGTCTGAAAAAATTTACTGACACACTTAAAGAGCAATTAAAGAAAATAAAATTTGTTGGTTTTAACAGATTATCAAAACTATTGAAATAAAAAAAATTAAAAAGATAAAGAATATAATATAAAAATACAGGAGAAATATTCTACCCAATAGAATTAGGGTTATAAATTAAAGAAAGACTTACATTAGATTCAAATTAAAATAAATCTACCTCATTTAGTCATTGAAACTATCTAACATAGTAAAAGATAACCATGTTAGCCTTTCAACAATTTACTCAACACCAAAAATAATATAAAAATTATTGTAATACTTAAAATTCTAAAAAATCACTATAAAATCATTTTTTTGTGTGACTTAAATAAATTAAACAAAAAAATAAAAAAAATTGTTTAAATAAAGCGATAATTTCATTTAAAATTAATTTTAAACAATTTTTAAAATGATAAAAGCTCTACATTAAAAAATTGTAACTTTGTCACCATTGCCATCTAAATCTCAGAAACCATTTAAAATAATTACTTAAATTTCAGAGACAGTTACAAAAATTTATTCCAACTTCACGTGAATTCAACCCGTTTACGCCTAATTAAATTCAGAAAATTTTGATGTAAGGAAAAAAAAAAAATGAAAATGGAGTTAGGCCGGGTAGGGGTTTTCTTACGAGTTACGATAGACTCATCTAAACAGCAGACGGAGACAGTGAGAAACTGCACAGTGCAGTCCCTTGTTTGTTTCTTCTCCCATCAACCTTGCCATGAACAAACCCCAAACTCTCCAACACACACCACCATAGCCACCACCATTTCAGGGGAAGAGTGAACCACCACAACAACAACCATCCATGCCTTCCTCTTCCCCAAAGTCCGTCTTCCACGCACGCCCTTTCCATTCTTCATTGTCTTCTCGCAGATCCACCTTTCTATTCCTCTTCCTCTTTGGACTCTCCGGATTCGTCTTCGGCCTCACCGCCTTCTTCAGGCCCAACCCATGCCCATCCGCCAGGCCCAAATCGGTTCGGGTCACTTGGGACCACGGCGGAGACGCCGCTCGTGCTGCTTCCGGCGGGGTTGACGATCGCCACAAGGTCATGGGCTTCGTCGGAATTTTCACCGGCTTCGGATCCGCCGGGAGGAGGCAGGCTCTGAGGAAGACTTGGTTCCCTTCCGATCCCAGTGGTCTTAAGAGGTTCGAATTTGATCCAATTATTCATTCAATTTTTGTAAGAAAGAAACTTTGTTTTTTTGACGAGTAGTGCTATATCATGATGCTAAATAGAGTGAAAATTAAATGTAGTCGGTATTTGATACTTGTAAGAATTAATCAATACTTGTTTCATTTAGTAGGAGGATATAAAATTATTTCTTTAATACTCTGCACTCTGCTTTAGCATTTGTTTCTTTGTAGAATTGGGATTTTCAGTGTGACTAGATTTGAATATGATCTTCCTAGTGCATTGTTTTTGGTGATGGGTTGCAGAGGTAGGACAAACTGGCATAGTTTGATTCATGTAGCTAACTGATCTAGTTGAGGAAAAGGCCTTGTTGTTATTTGTCATGGTTTCGTCGTCCAGAAAGTGAGTAATTTGGAAAGATCTTGTTGTGGAACTGCATCAATGATCTAGTTTGGGAAATTTGATTTTTTTTCTTGTAGTGTTAGTGTTTGAAAGGTGAGGATCTCTTTCTCCCTTCGGTAATGCAATAATTTCTTTTCAGTTTAATCCAATCATGCATCGAACAGTATTTGACGCTGGTAGTAACTATGTTGTTATCATCTATATGGTTCAACATAAAAAAAAGTTACATGTGTCTGCATTGAACTTCATATTTTACAATCAATTGGTGTATGTTTGAACTTTGGAGATGCGACTGTGAACTGTGTCTGTATATATGTAGGATCGTTAGAGAGCTTTAGCTGGGGTGTGTATCTCTGAAAACATTCAGAATTGATATGCGTATGCTTATGATTACTAATTCCTAGTTGCCTTTCCTTGTAGCTTGGAAGAAGCCACAGGCTTGGCTTTTCGGTTTATTATTGGTAGAACAAATGATAGATCAAAGATGACTGCACTTCAGAAGGAAATAGCAGAATACGATGACTTTATTCAATTGGACATCGAAGAGGAGTACAGTAAGCTCCCATACAAAACGTGTGTGCTGAAAATAACTGAACTGCTGCATTTTATATCTCTAGTTTGATGCTAAGTTGAACTTGTTTATTTATTTGCAGGTTGGCTTACTTCAAAGCTGCGTACGCACTTTTTGATTGTGACTTCTATGTCAAAGCGGATGATGACATATATTTAAGGCCAGGTGCTAGATCTTTCGATGCTAATCTAGTTAAATATAATGACCATTGTTTGCCACATTATGTTACCATTCTAATTAATTGTTTTTTGAATTAATTTTCAAATTATTGTCAGATCGTCTTTCCTTACTATTGGCAACAGAGCGGTCTCACCCTCAGACTTACATAGGATGCATGAAAAAAGGCCCTGTTTTTACGGATCCAAAACTCAAATGGTCAGTTGTGTTAGAATGAATATTTTATCTTAAGGGTTTAAATTTTATCCTTCCTTGGCTTAGTTTCTCAACTTGGCACTTTAGCATGCCACTTTTTCTTTGGGGGATAAGACATTTCATTATTAAGTTGCTCTTACCATCTTGATATATTGATGCTTAATTCTTGGAAAAAGAAATATAGATTACTGGTACTATTTGTGGAACTGACAATTTGTTAATTACTTGCTCGAGACTTGAGAGAGCATTTTTGAATGTCTGATACTAAATTTTGTAACCATGTCATTTTACTTTTCTGTGTAAGCCTGACACTTTGCGAAGTATGTATGCATTCTAAAATCTAAACTTGTTACTCAGTGTTTAAATCTTGTTGAAATAAAATAACTAGGTAATATGTAACATTAGCAAAATTCCAATAGAATATTAGTAGGATTTTATTTTGAGTCCAACTTAAAGATTTTTGGGAAAATTACATTCATCTCCTTCAACGTCTATTGCTCTTACACTTCATCTCGTCTGATTTTCAAGTTGATATTTACCAGTTACCTCCATTATTTTAACATATTTATGTAAATTCCTAACCTGTTCTTCTACTTCCACTCCAATCCTCTCCTGCCAACCACCATCATCATCTGCATACATTCAAAATCAACCAAGATTTAGAACCAAGCTTGATTTAAAATCAAATTACTCCATATAATCAGTAGATTCAACTGGTGATTTGCATATAGTTCCATTTTCTCTTGAATCAATGAAGTGTCCTATGCTACACTGACGACTAGAGGCACGATAATGTTTTCATTAACTTTACTGGCAAATCTTGCAGGTATGAACCACTATCTCATTTGCTTGGAAAGGAGTATTTTCTTCATGCTTATGGTCCTATATATGCACTTTCTGCTGATGTTGTATCAAGTTTGGGTGCTCTTAGGAATAACAGGCAAGTCTTTCCTTCTCCACAACTTGATTGTTTTAGCCTTGACCTTTAGAAGATTTATTTTGAAGATATTCATCATTCGATGTAACACTTGATGTAGTTATAGTTGGGTGTCAATTTATACTTATTTCAGAAAAAGATAATTGTTGTAGCGATTAGTGAATAGTGATATGACCTTTGCATTGTATAGTGTATCCTCATTTCTTTAGTTATGCATTTACAAGCTTGGGTCAGAAATAGTCTTGCTTCATAACTTCGTATAATCAGAAATGTTCCTGGTTTTTTTTTTTTTTTTTTTTTTTTTTTTTTTTGGGGAGGGGGGGTTGTTTGACATGCTGGGTGGTGTGGTTAGCCATTCACTTTTGACCTCCATGTATGTGCTTGGATAAATTGGAAGAAAAAGAGGGGGCAAAATATTGTCCATATATAATGTGTTTAGTTATTTTGGGTCATGTCATAAGAAAGTAAATTGGGAGTATGCTCTTAATAATCCCTCCCATAAGTAGGTTGGTGGAGATGTTGATGGTTTTGTGGTTGCAACTTATAGAGACTAACAAATTGTACATTCTAATGTCATATTTTAGATTTCTGAATAGTTCTTGAGGTCTTAAATATTTGTTTCTTTGTTTCTTCTTACTGCAAAGGGATGAATATCACGATGTGTTGTGGCCCATGTTCATTGGCCATCCTTCCTGATGTGTATTACTTTAAAAATGTAATGATCACTTTGTCTTTTTTTTTTTTTTTGTGTCAAATCAGTTTCCGGATGTTCAGTAATGAGGATGTAACCATTGGAGCCTGGATGCTTGCAATGAATGTCCACCATGAGAATAATAAAGAACTTTGTTCTACGGAATGTACATCCACATCTATTGCTGTTTGGGATATTCCGAAATGTTCAGGTTATTTTCATATCAAAAACTTGTCACAGGGCATATGGTATTTGATTTAGGATGTTAACAATAACATGAAAATTGCATGAAATCATGGATTCTATTAAGCAGTTCAAATAAAAAGGAAAATGCTTTATCCTAACTATTGGAATATCGTTTCCTTACAGGCCTCTGTAATCCGGAAAAGAAGATGCTGGAACTCCATAAAATGGACAGCTGTGTTCGGAGTCCAACTGTGGAACCTGATGAATAGTGTTTGTGTTTTGCATACCAACATATACTCAATGAAGTGGAGACAAAGATCAGAAGGTACTTGAGGATTTACTTGCTCTTCTCGTGTTGTTACTGCCACGCGCTGCTACCGTTGCCAATCTTTTTCTATCAATTGATCTTTTTCCTCCAATTCACAGTTTTTTTTGTTGTAAGACTGTTGTGTTTTCTTCTTTTCCTCTCTTTAGTAACGAATGCCGTTGCTTTGTGTAGAGCATATGCAATTAGATAGACTATACGGATGATGATTCATTCAACTTTACTGATGATTCATTTAACTTTACTAATTTCTGATTTTATTTTTAATTTTTTTTGGTTTGAAGAAATAGATTAATTATATGTACTATTAAATTCTGTCATCTCCTGAGGAATGAAGCATTGCTGAGTAATGAGTATGTGCTTCTCTGCTATATGTTTGTGTGTGCACGTGCATGCGTGTGTTTTTATGGTATTTTAAAGGTGGGTTTGTGAGTTTGGATTTTAGAGGGAAAATGCATAAGGGAATGGTTTGATGAGTCTTCTTTTTTTTTTTTTTGGTCAAGTGGATTGGACAGTCTCGAATCCTAGGCATTACACACATGTTTCACACACCCACACAACACACTCACACACACTACATGAGTATTATGGGTTCTTAAACAATAACCAGCCTCAGCTGGAATTCGAACCCGAGTGTTTGATGAGTCTTCAAACCCTTTTCATCCGTTCTTTTTTCATCTAAAACCTTGATCCGCAGACAGATCCTAAGACTAAAGGTTTTGTTGGTTCATCATGAACTATCAAGGTGGTGTATCTTTTTTCTAAAGATAAACGAAATGGCAAACAACTCTCATCATAGTTCCAACTCCCAAAGTTTAAAGTTGTGAAGAGATAATAGTATTCCATATTATATTAGTTGCTAGTGGTATTTTTCAAAATATAGGCAATGTACTTCAATCAGATTATTGACTTGTGAACTACTATATAAGTGAGACGAAATATGATTTTAGTTTTCATGCTAATTTATTTTAATATTCAGTTATATCATTTTATGTAATTATTAGTAGCCAAATTTATTAACCAAAGAAAGGAAAAAAGATACAGCAACTCTTTTTTAAACTTTTAAAAAAAATTAAACCTTTTATTTCTAATATTATTGTAAATGGTAATAGGTGCCTAGGTGGAGTGGACTCTTAGCAATACCAACTACGAAGTCTCATAGCAATTTCAAATTTGGAAATATTATCTTGGGCTTCTCTCCTCCTCTACCCACAACAAAAGAAATTAAAATTAAAATATGTTTCTTTTCAATAAAAGCCATATAAAGTAGGAAAGCATACCAGTTTAGTTCAATATGTGGTATACTTCTATTGGTATTTGATGAAAAAAGTTGATTAATTATAAATAAAAAAATGTTAAAAACGAATAAAAGAATAAAGTTGATTTATTCGTGCCTTTTTACTTGTTTAATTGACCGGTCTAGGCATTTGTTTTCCTTTTCCATATCCTTTTCATCACTAAATTTGAGGACTAGCTTTTTTCAATCATCTTTCTTAATCTTTTGCTTTTTGTTTTTTGGGTGTCCTATGCTATTCTCTAATTCGGCAAGTCAATGACTAATACATCGCAGATTTCAGCTTTAATATACACAAGACGTGGTTTAAACCCCGACACTTATTTATACAGATGAGTAAACTGATCACTTGACCAATCCAAATTAATTTTCTTAATCTTTTGCTTTAATTTAATAAAGTGTACATCCAAAGTGGAAACCCGTTGGCATCACTAAAGGATCTCCGCATGATTTGGACATAAGTATTCGGATTTTGTCTTCAAAAGAAGCATTATATGCCACATATGCGGCAAAAGAAACGGTGTGAATAGCAAATGCAAACTAGTGGTGGATTGGCAATTTTTCTCTTAAATTTCAATACCATTCTTTCCCAACATTTACAATGCAGCAGTTAATATGTTTAAGTAATAAAATAGTCAATTGAGTTAGTTGAATGGTCAATTTATTTGTTCGTTAAAATAAGTATTGGAAGTTTGATTTTTTTACCTTGTGTATATAATAATTTATTGATTAACATTCATCTTTAAATAAAACTTAAATTTAAAACGAATTAATCTTTAACTTACTAAATTAAAAAATATTTTGCAAAAATAAATATGTTAAGTAATAAATTATGTTCTAATTTTTAGGATTTTGCTAGTTATTTCTCAATATAATTGTTAAACCACTTAAAAAGTTAAAAAATTTGTAGAAGAAATAAAGTTTTGAACTTTGATTGAAACTTGAAAATTTCTGAGTTTTGAAGTTTTAACTCTTCCCTTGATGACACTCATTCACAAATAAAAGTATAAAACTTCATTTTGGAACTCTTAAGCCATTTAAGAATTTATCCCAACGGTAAATATGAGGCATTTGATTGAACATTTTGAAGAGGATCTTCAACATTGATGCTATTCCACCATATTTTAAGTTACATCAAATGTCACTATCTCATTGAATCATTTACCTGGTTGATTTCTCTAATAGAACATATTCCGCTTCCAAATTTTGCATACCTTATATTGGAGCATAACAACCAACACTATCTTTTCCCATTTAATTAATTCACACGTCAATCATTGCATTTTAGGAAACTAAGCAAATTGATGAGCCCCAATGAATCAACACAAAAATAATCCCTGCAAAATAATATTTATTTATTGCAAGTTGGAGCCATTAGCATATATGGTAGGAACTTCTTGTTGCTTGGTCCATGTGAGAAAGTTCATGTCCAGGAAAAAAAAATTAAAAATAAAATCGATGCTTGATGAATTAATATTTGTATTTTGAAATATAAGAATGGTTGAATCCAAAGTAACATGGATTGGACCCCATTGTTAAAGACCTGAACTGAAACTCTTTTTCCAAATAAAAAGGTGGGTGTCACCTTTCGTTGAAGTCAAGCTTCTTAATCATAATATTAATATACTATATAATTATTATTAAAAAAATAGCTAGCGTTATGAATCTGGAGCTTATATTATTATGACATTATAAGCAACATGTGCATCATTGAAGTCTCATCCAATGAGAGTACTTATCAAGAATCTTAATAAGTGGGTGGGAGTATGGGCCTCTCAATAATGGACCCATTATTGGCCCATGAAAAGTCAATGATGTTGGGCCAGGTTTACTATTTCTGGCAAGCTTTTCAAGGAATCAGGATACAGAGAGGGACCCATGTGGCCCATTAAGCCATTTCTACTTTTTGGAATTATTTATATTCATCTCATTTCACATATATATTATGGTAATGACCTTGATATTATATAATAGAGTCACAACTCTACATGGGGATTGATAAGAGGACATAAGACAATGATATTATGTTGATCATCACAGGGTCCCAAGGTTAGTATGTTAATTTTCATTGTTAGTGGTGTGAGACTTTGATCAGTTTATGGATTGTGATTCATATGCCACTATAGCCACCAGCATAAAATTTGAAGGGTTTTGTCACAAAGCAGGAACCATCATTATTGTATAATATAGTTGGTTTGGAAAATGAGGACTGAAAATCAATAATATGCCATTATGATCTTCAATAATATTGGTTGATTTATATATATATATATATATTTATCCTACATGGCAGAGAGTAACATGAGGTTGAAGCTTCATTACTATTGGTTTTAATTTGATACTTTGTGTTAATTGGTTGTTGATGTACTTTGTTAGTTAATTTGTTAAGGTTATTTTTATTAGTAGAATTTTTTTTAAAATTATTAGATACATAATATGCATTAAAAATATTAAATTTTTAACTTTACAATGAGTGCACATTCTCTAAATTTCTATTCTAAAAATTTTAATTGAATGCTAATACGTTTTGAAGAAAGTAAGAAGTGCAACGCTCTTAAATTTTAAAACTTAAATTTTATACTCTAAATTCTAGATTATGAGCTCTAAAAATTTTATTTTAAATTCTAAATTCTAAATCATAATTTTTAAATTTTAAATAAAAAATTAAAATTTATTTAATTAATAAAAAATATAATATTATATTCTTTATTTAATAAACCATTTAAAGATGGACCAAAATTTTGACTACCATCCTTAAGGCACATAGTAACAAATTTGAACACCTTTTATTTGTGTAACAAAACTAAGTCACTTATTTTTTCAGCATAAGCAATAATTTTAGCTGTCCATTTGTTTCAAGATTTTTTGGCAGTAGTTGCAAAACAGTTACTAAATATTTATTAACAAAAACTACATTTAAATTAACAACATAAAAGTATTTACAAAAAAAGGTTAATATTTTTCTCTTTTTCTTTAATTTTTTTCTTTTTATTTCTCTAATACTTATTTATTACTTTATTAACTGAGTGTTAATTAAAAAATTAATTCTATAGCAAAATCGTTAATTACAATGGAATGTGTCATGATGTCTTAGTCAAAAATTTATTTGCTGTGTCCTAGAGATGATAATATATTTTAAAAAAAAAATTGTTGGTAACCCTTGCTCTCTAAAGGGACCTCTATTAATTACCATCAGATTAATCAATATCTTATTAATCATGTTCTTATAAATATAGTCCAAATTAAAGCTGCATTAGACTTATGATTCACTCGAATATTCATTTTACGATAATAAAGGAAAAATAGAAAAAAAAATTATAAAGTACCAACATATTATTTGTCAACTTATTATTTTTAACAATAATTAATTATTATATTTTAAATACATATATAAAAAGATACATCCAGAAAATATATTTATAAAAATATTTTTATTAGACACAGTTATAAAAAATACATTTTTATTAAACACATCTATAAAGACACTTATATTAAATATAATCATAAATAAGAGTTGGTTACTGTTGATAACGCAACAAAATTGAATAGGAAAACACCTATATGACCCACAAGACACAACCCAAAAAATATAAGAACATTACTTAATATTCCTCTGTATATTTATTTTTATTATCCATAATATTCTAAACTTTTTATGTCTAGATATATAGAGAAAAATATGATATACAATAAGTTATAAAGTAATTGGGGTAAGTACATACAACTTTCACTGCTAGAAAAAGCGTATTTAGCGACGCAAAAAATTGACGGTTATCTCTTTTGTCGATATTTTTTGACAGCTTACTGTTAATATTTAAAAAAATTAATTAAAAAATAAAATAATAAAATCAACAATTTGGTCGTTGATTTTTTTATGATGCATTAAATATCTTTTAACTATCTTCATATTGTCGACGAAGCGTTGAAAATACTTTTATATTAAAATCGACACATATGACATCTATTTTTATATTTAAAATATCGATAACATTTTCGTTGATAAATTTAAACGGTCCAAATTGCTTTTTAAAATCAAATAAATAGTGTGGATACAATGTATAAAATAGACGCTAAAAACGTTTTTTTTTTCAAAATAAAATCGACATACATACCGTCGATTTTTATTGCTAAAACCAGCAGCCTGCACCCACTTCTCGCTCCAAGTTCAGAAACACAATTTTATCCTTTTCTTTTCTGCATTTCACTTTTTTTTCTGTGCATTCGGAGTGATGGCGGCGCAACCATGAAGTGGGCTGAAATTGTGTTTCTGAAAAAATAAGGAATGAAAAGCCTATTTTACTTTATAAATATCAAATAAAAAATTATTTTCTTTTTTTTTTATTCTAAAGAGAAAAAAAAGACTAACATTAACTTTTTCTTAAAACTAAAACATATTAATGAATAGAATTATTTAGCCAAATCAGATTTAATTAAATTCATATTTAATCCTAAAAGAAAATGATCCGAAATAAATCGAGTTAAATTCTTGCTTAACCTTTTTCAATCTAAAATTCTTTTTCCTTAAAAAAAGGAACTGGTTTCCTTATTTCTAATTATGATAACAATTTGCCACTCAAAGCAGTGGCAATGAAATTAATTCAAGAAAGTTCTTAATCATAACCTTATATACAAAATACTGTTTACAGCATTAATTAATTAATAGGGGTCAATGATGAAATCACCATAGGGGAAAGAATCTTCAATGCCCTTTGAATTTTGTTGTTTATTCTGAGTGCTTGGTGGAATAATTTCAGTCACAAGAAGTCCTTTTCATTTTATTTATTTATGATGCCCTTCCTCTCTTAGCTTCTTTTATGGTCCATGCTGTTCATTCCTAATGGCCATCACGTGCCATTGCAGTTCCTCAATCCCCTCAAAATTATATATGCTTCTGGATTTGTATAATTTTTGCATGTTTTTTTATATATTAAAAAACTTTTAGAATCAATAAGAATTGAATTTTTAAATTTTTTTAATTATAAAAATTATGATGTCATATTATAAAATTATTTATTTCAAAAATTTAAATTGATAAATAAATATACATCAATATTGTTATATATCTTATACTTCTCATAATAAAAAAATAAATAAGAAGAATGAGAAAAAGGATTACATGGAGAAATATTTTTCTTTTTCTTAATGAAATCTTCTATTTGGAAATTTAATTAATTATTAATTGAGATCTCTCAATGAATTTTTTTATTCATATAACTTGACTTCAAAATCTGTTATTAAAGATCCAATATTTATCACTTTGATTAAATTTGTTACTAATAATAAAAAAGACTTGTAATTTTTGAAGTATATTTAAGGAGAGGGATTTATTTTTCTCAAAATTGATGATAATAACATTTGTTTTTATAATTTTTTTAAATGAGTAGCATTATTAATTACAGAATAGAAAAATTGCTCCCCTATACTTATTGTGTATCATAGAAATATGGTCATAATTACACATTTTTATTTATAATATTTTAAATATTATATAGATAAATATCATTAATTATCATCCTACTTAAAAGAAATGCACAAACAGGCTAAATGTTTGTTATATTGTATCATTAATTAAGCGTGTATTACACATATATTATGTAATTTTGGTGTGATATTTTGATATGGTAAAAAAATTATTGTCACAAAAAATCGTCACTAATAATTTTAAATATGAACAAAATTATCTAAAATTGTGACTAATAGCTTAAAAAAACAAGACAAATTTTTTTGCTTAAAATCAACACTATTGATTTTATGAGAGAATCTTTGCCAAAAGTAAATTGGCACTGCCAATTTTATTGTTGTAAAATTCCAAAAAAAAAAGACGTCTATTTTCATATAATGAAACAACTAATATAAAGATTATTTTAAAAAATTTAATAATTAGCTCCAACCTATTCTATAATAATAATAGTAATAATAATTAAAATAACACCTTAGTAATAATAATAATAATTGTGATGAATGGAAAATTGTGTGTTAGGAAATGAGACAAGAAAGTAGGAAGAGAGAAAATGTTTCACGAAAAAGGTGTTTTTACTTCACAAATTGGTAGTAACGATTTATGCTATGTTTCTCAATCATTGATCTTGAATCCAATGGTGATGAAGTAAATGTTAATAACGATTTAATTTAAAAAGTTGTTTACGATTTCATTAAATACAAAATAACATTTCTTAACTTGGTCTTACACACTCAAATTATAATTTATCTGCATTACACAATTTTTGTTAAAAAAAAAATCAACATTAACAAAGATAGAAACATCAAGCATTTTTCGTTTGAAAAAAAAATTATGACTAAAAATCAGAAATTAAAAGATTGAAACTAAATTAAGTTTATATATTATATGTAATATTAAATATATTACATTGAGTTAAATATTAAATTTAATTTAAAATAAATATAAAAATTAAAAAATAAATTTAAATTTAAAATATTAAATAAATATTTTAAAAATAAATATTATTAAAATTTTAATTTTTTATTTCAAAATTTTTTTATTCTCATTAAAAATATTTAAAAAATTAAAATTTTAATTTTAATTTTTAATTATTAAATACAATATTAAATCTCAATCTTCCCATTTTAATTGCATTGTATGAGAAATAATAAATGTATGTGACATCCCAATTCCACATAACAAGGATCAAATAATAATAGCTGTGCCCTGACACACTTTCCTCATTGATATGCCACTTTTCACCATCCCTATAATATTTATATTTATATTTATATTTTATAAAAAAACATACATTATACAAACCGATCTAAATTACAACATTTATACAATTTAATTCAAATAAAAAATTAATTAAAACTAATTAATTTAGATTTAATTAGATTTTATTTTGTAAATGACTGAATCAAATTTTAAATATATTTTTTATTCAATTCAAAATTACACCATAAATAAAATTAATGTTTAAATTGAATAAGTTTTTAACTTAAAATCCATTAAGACTACACTGCCAACACCGTTGTCATCTTTAATGGAAAACAATAGAATGACATAGGCCTTCAAAGTTCAAAGCATGTAAACAAATGTAGTTGGGAATAAAAACAATTACTAAATGACTGAACATAAAGAACAGACAAAAACTAACATATATAGAAGAGCTTCCTTGGTAGAAAAAAATAAAATCACCCCATTGTCTTTGCCAGTCCAATTAATTAAGAATCCTATGTAGGAATTTGCCCTAATTTCATTATTGCCATGTTCCCTGTGGTAGCTTTCAATAAATTTTGAGGAAAAAATAATTAAAATATCTATGCCCTCTCCTACCAATTTGAAATCCCAAACATTCTATAACACAACATCGAATAATTTCATAGGGAGTGCCTAGATTCTTGTGACATTTTAAGGAATTTACATTTTTTTGCAATATTATTTTACGAGTTAAGTTTATGTTCAGTCTTACGATTCAAC
This sequence comes from Arachis stenosperma, assembly GCF_014773155.1. Lineage (NCBI taxonomy): Eukaryota > Viridiplantae > Streptophyta > Magnoliopsida > Fabales > Fabaceae > Arachis > Arachis stenosperma. The sequence continues at coordinate 89,424,873 of NC_080383.1, read as the reverse complement.
AAATTACGATTATGAACTAATTTAACGAGTCCAGATAAAAGATTATGCTTTTGTAAATAAATTGTGCTTTTGCGATTAAAACAATTGTTACAAAATAAATAGTGTTTTTATAATAGAAAAAAATAAAAGATATTACAAAATCAAGTTATATTTGATAACAAAATTTTGTGATAGAAAAAATTATATTGTTATGAAAAATATTTTAATGATAAAAAATTATTACTACTTTTATAATAAATTTTTATTTTTATATTAAAAAAATGTATTACAAACTATTATTTTGTATTATGATAATTTTATTTTTTGTTATAAAAATTTTTTATAACGAAATATATTATAACAACTCTTTTTTTATTATAAATTTCTTTTCTTTTAAAATTCAAAATTTTTGTAATAAATTTTTTTATTATAAATATTATTTTTTCTTGTAGTGAATTTAAAAAGAAGAAAGTATAGAATTTTGTATGTATCTCTAATAAATTGTTTAGTTATTTATACATATTTCTCTTCTTTTCCACTTCTTTTATTATTAAACCACTAAATCTCCATTTTTATTATAGCCTTATTTTACTCGAATAAGATCTCATAAAAAGGACAAAAATCACATAAACAAATAATATTTATTATTATTATTATTATTATTATTATTATTATTATTATTATTATTATTATTATTATTATTATTATCTAAAATTTTTAATCAAAACACTAACATATTTATTATATTAAAAAGTTTCTGAAAATTGATATCGTACGACTAATACTGTAATCAATATTTAATATAAAAAATATAAAATTTTTAAAAATAAAAACATCTCAAACTAAATTAAAAAAATATTCAAAATTTAAATTTGAAAAAAAATATTTTTAATCAACTTCATATTAAATTTATTTAATATTTTATTATAATATTTACTAAACTTAGTTTCTATAATATTGATTTTCTAGTATCACTCTTATTATATTAACCTTTTCACATGGAAGAAAATTAAGTATTGTAGGATTATTTGTTTTTACACATCCTCATGCATATGCATACATTGATTAGAAACTATTCAAAAGTTACACATGAACGAAGTATTAGTTGTACTTGGTTGCACAATGTATATGGGACTAGATAACTATACATATGAAAATAACCAACTTGAGTTGGTGGGTTGGTCGAGTGGTCAGTTCACTCGTCTGCTTAAGCAAGTGTTGGGGGTTAAATAGAACTCAGATCGCGACAGATTAATCTTTAACCTGTCGGGTTGAGGGATACCGTCAACAACCAAAAAGAAAACTATACATATGAAAATGAAACCATGCTTGATTATTATTTGCCTTTGATCTATCTAAGGGTCCAAGAGAGACATCCCTTTTAGTTATGTTCGGTTCTTTTGACAAAGAACAAGACAAGAAACCCTAAAGATAGGTGTGTCTATATCTATTCATGAACTATACCAATCCATCAGTGTCCCTGACACCCATGATTACACTGTCCCAAAAATTTTTTATTTTTATTATTTAATTATCCAATGATCCGTACTAATAATGTTAATTCGAGGTTACTTCACATGAAAGAGGACATTACATTCATTCTGAGTAGTATACTCACATCCATCACATGCATGCCATTTTATCCTCTTGGAAATTACAAACTTTCAATACTATAAATTCTTCCCCTAAGATTTCCAATGCAATGCAAAAATCTGTGGATATGCTTCTTCATTGGTTGCTTTCCAAGGCTAGCTAGCTTCTACTCTATTGTGATTTCTTTTCTCATGAATGATGCCATTGCCAAACTATTTCTTTAGTCTTTTTACTTTCTTACTTCATCTTTTAGTTTCTTCAATTTTTTTTAGCTAGAAGACTGTTTCATTAGGTTGGTGTATGCATGACACAAATAATATAAAGATAAAATAATTTATGAAATTAATTAACAAGTGTCCTATAAATATTTTGTTAAAGGTATTAGTATAATAAATTTATATTAAAAAATGAATATTTAAAATTTTTAAGATATTTATTGTATATTTAATGGAAAATAAAATTTTAAAATTATAAAAACATAACCATTTATTATATATCTTTTTCTATTAATTTAAATTTTTTTAAAAAGTAATATCATGATAAAATATTAGAATTTTTATGATAAAAAAATATAGAATTAGATCCACATGATATTTCCAAATAAAAAATAATAATAATATAGACAAATAAAAAGAAAAAAAATACTATCCAAAAAATTTACGCAAATCTATAAAAGGTCTTGTGCGTGAAAAAATGTATTAGAGATATAATTATGTTGGAATAAATTAATTTTTAATAATCTAGATCATTCATATTGAATCGCCAAAAATATATATTATAATGTAAAAGTGTACCTTTACTCATAAGATTCAGAAACAATGGAAGGATTTAGATTTTGTGGTTCTTTCGATCTTCCTCAACCAAAGCCTTCTGTATTTCTAAACGGCTGAATTGTGACTTTTTTTTATGGGGAAAGAATAACAAATGCGGCTTTGTTATATTGGGGACCGAAACCTTGAAGACCTATTTATAGTTGAGCATGATACACATGAAATCCTAAAGTCCAAATAAAATAGTATCTAAAGTTCAAAAGATAATATATCTAAAGTTCAAAAGATAATTATCTAAGGAACAAAAGATAATATCTGATTTTATTCTCATTTAATTCCAAATCAAAAGTAATAATGACTTATTCAATTTAGTAAATATTTATAACAATAAATGAGATCACTATTATATAAGTCATTTAATTTGAAATAGCATAATTTGTGATTATAATTAATATATATTGCCCACAAACAAATTAAAAAATTAAAATAATTTTTTAACAAATTATTCATACGTTTTTTTTGTCCGTTTAAATTTTTGAAAAAAATACCATCGTGACAAAAATTTCTAATAATAAAAATAACCCTCAGCAAAACTCATAATTTTAAATATATTTAGAATTGGAGATATATATAATTATGTAAAAATAATATGATAGAATTAGGATTTTTTATTAAATATAGTCTTGGAGTTTATTATAAGTTTTACTTTTATCATCAGTGATAAAGTTTTTAAATAATTTTATAAATTTTATGTCCATGAAAAAGATTTTTATATAGTTTACAAGATAAAATATTGAATTGAATTGAATTAGACTCTTTCAATCTCAATTCTAATATAATAATAAAACCTATTCAATTCAATGTCATTGAATCATTTATTTATAAATGCTCACACTTCTAATAATAATTATTATCTTTTAACCTGAAAAAAATATATTACAAATCTCACGTTATATATGGTCAATAGATGAACATAAAATTTAGTGTTCCATTCACCTAATCAAAGTCCGCATTATAAGAAATATTCTTGTACTAATACATGCTATGCTCGACATTAATAACAAGAACTCCTTCAATTTGCCTCTTATGAATACCATAGGGCAAAAATTTTATGGCGGAACTTTAGGTTAAACGATAATACTAAACCCTAATTAAGAATTATCTACCAATGCAAGAGTTTTAAGCTCAGTTAGAGTAAGCAGTTTAGTTAAGTTTCTTTAAAAAAAATTAAATAATAAATACTTATATTAAAAATAAGTTATTTTATATTTGATTTTTTAGTTTTAAATGTGTTTATTTTTAAAAAATATAATAAAAAAAATTTTATTATGAATTTTTTTTAATTTCTCTATAAACACTTAAATAATTTTTTAAAAAATTATAATTTAATTCTAAAAATTATATCAGACATTAATACCATTATTTTTTATAAATAAAAAATTCAAAAAAAAATAATTTTTAAAATTTTTCAAACGAATCCTTAGTATTAATTAATTATGTGGGAGAAGCTAAACATCGAAAAGAATAACTTTTAATTTGTATATGATTTCAAAGGGAGTGAAGATGAAGAAGTGATAGGAAGAGAATCAAAGATGCATGTGTGTGCTCAGAAAGATAAGGATAAGAAAACGGTGACCCATTGGAGACACATACAAAAGCTTGAGAAAAGGATTTCACAAACACACCCAACTAATTAAAAGGCTTTATTATATGTTTTTCCAGATACCACAAGCACATGGCCTATCACGTGCTATATATTATTTCAGACAAATGACACAGAACCATCTTATCCACTTAGAATTTGTTGATCAGAAGAAGAGTTGTTATGATGATTCATGAGAAAGTTAGAAGGTGTTCCTATATACTGATTTTCATGTCCTTTTGTGGTGCTGCACCCTTCAGTTTTCTCTGATAAACCATTCTGCTAATTATTTTATTTTATTTTATTTTTATTTATGGGGTGTGTGATGACCATTTTGCAAAGTTACAAACTTTCTGAGCTTTTCCGGGCAAAGGAATAACACACGTACACTATCTTGATGCATATAGTGACAAATTAAAGTAACAACAAAGCCTACAAATTAATTATGCATACTTTACTATTGTTATCGTTTAAAAATTTATTAACATAGAAAATCATTGGACTACTCTAGTTAGCATAGTTTTCCTATATATTGGGTTAGTTTGCTATATCTAATACATAGAACTTTCTTAATGCTGTTTTTTTTTTTTCACCAAAAAGTCTAAGGTCTATTTTCTTTTCTTTTTTCATGTATAATATATTCAAAACTTGGGAATCTAATTTGAAACAAAAATATTACACCAACTCAAATCATCCGTAACAACTTTTTTTTTGTTTTTCACGGTATTTCTTAACTCGATAAAATAAGAATTAATTTATTGTAGATTTGAACTTTATTTAAAAGTTTATTATTGGCCAATAATAGATTACTACATGTATAAAGTAGAATTCAAACCTCCAACATTTACTTATACGGACAAATAAGCTAAGTACTCCACCAACAAAAACATCTAATTATATATATATATATATATATATATATATATATATATATATATATATATATATATATATATAGTGTTCAACACACCTATGAAAAAAACGAATTTGTAAATCTGTATAGTGAGTCCTACCTTAGCTTATATTTAAAGAAAAAAACAAGCACAAAAACAATCTTTTTCAATCCAAACATTTCTTTATTTTTATAGTGTTATTTTTTATATATATTTTTTGAGTGAATGGTCAAATTCATTCCTAAAATATTATTTATTTTTTAAAAGTGTGATGTTACTAGAGGCCTATAGGAAGTTGTTATCAATTTTTTGTTCTCATGATTCTTTTTGTCTGTCCTATTGTCTTGGAACTCCATATACATATGTCGTTGGTGATCCAATCGCTTTATTTACTCAATAGGTGGAAGATGCCACCTAAGAAAAGACGTGGTAGAGCTGTTAATGCTCCTGATACTGCTGAATCCAATAGGACAGTTTCTCCGCCACTTGGAGTCCTTCGACAAAGACCAAGGAGTCAAAGAATAGCTGATAGGCGCGGAGAAAGGATATCCCGTGAAGGAGTTCAAGAAAATCCCGCAGTAGGAGTGGCTTAAGTAGACTTGACAGCTGAGTTGAGGGGAATGAATCAAACTCTTAATGCGGTATTACAGATCCTAACAAATCAAAATAGGGGTGAAGCGAGACTTCCTAATGCACCGAATTCTCAGCCTCATAGGGTTCATCAATTGTTTGGGGATCAAGAGCCACCAATTGAGAAGAATTTGAAGTTGAATTCGTCCACTTTCAATGGAGATTCATTGGATGAAGATCCACAACAATATCTAGAGGATGCAAAGAAAGATATTCGAGCTCTCAAGTGCACCAAGGAATGGGCTGTTGAGTTAGTATCCTACAACTTGCGTGGTTCAGTAAGGTATTAGTATGAGTTTCTTCTTGAGAGCAAAGAAGCAGCTGGACTTCCTCCTCCCTCTTGGGAAGAGTTCACTGAAGAGTTTCTTGCTCGATTTTATCCAGATAACAAGCAAGCAGAAGATGCAATTGCCTTTGAAAGATTAAGGCAAGAGAATATGACAGGGACTGAGTATGCTAAGGAGTTTAGTAGACTTTCTAAGAGTGCTCCATACTTGGTGAATTCAGAAGAGATGAAAGTACGCCGGTTCCTTCATGGGTTGGCAGAACCTATGTTCACCACTCTTATGCCTGAAGTCGGACGCATGTCTTTTAAGGATGTCCTAAACTCTGCTTATGGAATTGAAGCTGGGATAGCAGAGAGAAATGCTTTTAAGGATGTTGGTAAGAAGCCTAAGATGAAGGGACAATTTTCTGGTGGAGCTAGTTCAGGAGGATTTCAGTCTCATCATGGTCAAACTAATCAGCAAGGTTATTCGGGGTATCGAGCTCGTCCTCAAGCATCTTTTGGTGGGGTCGCTTCTTTTGGATCTACTCCCATGGGTGTTTCGAATCCCAGATCTTTTGTTAAGAGCACCTTTTAATCTAGTGCACAGGGTTCAAATCAAACAAGGTCAGCTCAGCCCTATTGTCTTCAGTGTGGGAGTTACCATTCTGGTATATGTTTCAAGGCTACTGGAGCATGTTTTGGTTGTAGTCAATCTGGTCATCTTAGGAGAGATTGTCCAAATGCTAGAGGAGGCTTTGCTCCAGGCATTGCACGTCCTACAACGCCAATGCCATCATCTTCAGCTATGTCTATTGAAAATTCTTCTGGTCCTAGTGGCAGAGGAGTAGGTGGCAGGGGTCAAACTTATAACAGAGGAGGGAGCCAAAGAGAAAGAGGTCAGGCACGTGTGTACGCTTTAACACGTCAAGATGCTCAAGCTTCTAATGCTGTGGTGGCAGGTACTTTACAAGTTTGTTCTTTAGATGCTCGAGTGTTATTTGATACGGGTTCTCATTATTTATATGTATCTCCATATCTTGCATCTTGTTTCGATAAACAACCTGAACTGTTATCCCACTCATTTCATGTTGGCACTCCACTTGGAGTCTCCACGGTGGTTCGAGTCGTGTTTCAGTCTTGTGTTGTTAGAATTTATACAGTTGAAACCTTAGCTGATTTGATCCTTTTAGAACCAATAGAAGATATTGATGTCATCTTAGGCATGGATTGGTTAGCAACTTGTCATGCTGATGTGGGCTGTTACTCTAAAACTGTGAAGTTTGACATACCGGGTATCTCACATTTTATTTTTAAGGGTGATGATTGTCCCACTTTAGCTAGCATCATCTCATCTATGAGTGCTATGCAATTAATGGATAAGAAAAACCAAGAATTTCTGGCAGTTGTTAGAGATGTTGATGCCGAAGTGCCTAGTCTTGATCAGGTTCCTATTGTTAGAGAATTCCCTGACGTGTTCTCTGATGAGCTACCGGGGATGCCGCTTGACCGTGAAGTTGAGTTTTCCATAGAATTGGCTCCGGGAGTCCAACCTGTGTCCATTCCTCCCTATCATATGGCTCCAACTGAGTTACGAGAATTAAAAGTTCAATTGGAAGATATGTTAGAGAAAGAATTCATTCGTCCTAGCACTTCTTCGTGGGGAGCTCCTATTCTATTCGTAAAGAAGAAGGATGGAGCGATGCGACTATGTGTGGATTATCGTCAGCTCAATATGATAACTATTCGCAACAAGTATCCATTGCCAAGGATTGATGATTTGTTCGATCAACTTCAAGGAGCTACATGTTTCTCAAAAATTGACTTGCGTTCAGGGTACCATCAATTGAAGATAAAAGAGGAAGACATTCCGAAAACTGCTTTTCGTACTCGCTATGGGCATATGAGTTCTTAGTAATGTCCTTTGGTCTGACGAATGCGCCTACAGCTTTCATGGACTTAATGAATTGAGTCTTCAAACCTTTCTTAGATCGTTTTGTTATCGTCTTCATCGATGATATCTTGGTGTATTCGAAAAGTGCTACGGAGCATGAGTGTCATTTGAGGATTGTGTTACAAACCTTAAAGGATCACAAGCTCTATGCTAAGTTTTCTAAATGTGAGTTTTGGCTTGATCAAGTGACATTCTTAGGGCATGTGGTATCAAAAGATGGAATCATGATGGATCCAAAGAAGGTTGAAGCCGTTCAAAAGTGGCCAAGGCCTACTACAGTGACAGAAATTCGTAGCTTTCTAGGGTTGGTCGGCTACTATCGGCAATTCATCAAGGACTTCTCGAAAATTTCGGCACCATTAACCAAATTAACTCAGAAGAATGTGAAGTTTCAATGGTCAGAAGCTTGTGAGAAAAGTTTCCAGACACTTAAGGCTTGTCTAACCTCAACTCCAGTTCTTGTTTTACCTTCTGGGTCTGGGGGATTCTCAGTCTTTTTCGATGCATCTCGGATAAGACTTGGTTGTGTATTAATGCAGCATGGCCACGTTATTGCCTATGCCTCGTGACAACTTAAGAAGTATGAGCAGAATTATCCAACTCATGACCTAGAAATGACAGCGGTCGTCTTTACTTTAAAGATTTGGAGACACTACCTTTATAGTGAGACCTGTGAAATCTATACGGATCACAAGAGTTTAAAGTATATATTTCAACAGAAGGATTTAAATTTGAGGCAACGGAGATGGATGGAGTTGCTAAAAGATTACAATTGTACCATTTTGTATCATCCTGGAAAGGCAAATGTTGTAGCAGATGCCCTCAGTAGAAAATCTATGGGTAGTTTGGCCCATATCACTCTTGCAAGGAGACCAATTGTTGAAGAAGTCCATCAATTGGAGGCCGGTGGAATTCAATTTGACCTTGGAGAATCAGGAGTTTTCTTAGCACATGTTCAAGCCCAATCTTCTCTAATAGAACAGATCAAGGTTGCACAAAGTGATGATCCGAAACTAAGAAAGCTTATGGAAGATGTTCGCAATGGGAGGAACTCATACTTTTCTCTTGATCAAGATGTTTTGCGTTGTGGTCAACGCTTATGTGTGCCAGATAACCCCGACTTGAAGAAAGCTATTTTGGAGGAGGCTCACAATTCTAAGTACACAATTCATCCGAACTCTAATAAGATGTATCAAGATTTGAAACAATTATTTTTGTGGAAAGGCATGAAGAAAGATATAGGAGTTTTTGTTTCTCATTGCTTAACTTGCCAACAGGTTAAAGCTGAACATCAAAGACCTGCTGGGTTATTGTAACAAATTGAGATACCTGAATGGAAGTGGGAAAGGATTACGATGGATTTTGTAACAGGTTTACCTCGTAGCTTTAAGGGTTTTGATTCAATTAGGGTAGTTGTGGATAGAATGACAAAGTCGGCTCACTTTCTTCCGGTGAAAACAACTTTCAGTGCAGCTCGGTATGCTCAACTTTATGTTGATGAGATAGTTAAGTTACATGGAATTCCAGTGTCTATTATTTCAGATTGCGGGTCCCAGTTTACCTCTCATTTTTGGAAATCTTTTCAAAAAGCGTTAGGAACTCTTCTGGATCTTAGCACAGCTTTTCACCCTCAAACCGATGGACAATCAAAGAGGATGATCCAGACATTGGAAGACATGTTAAGGTGTTGTGTTCTAGATTTTGGAAGAAATTGGGACAGGTATCTACCTTTGATTGAGTTCTCTTATAATAATAGTTATCAAGCCAGCATTCAAATGGCACCATTTGAGGCTCTTTATAGAAGAAGATGCAGGTCACCTATTGGATGGTTTGAAATTGGCGAGGTTAAGCTTTTGGGGCCAAATTTGGTACAAGATGCAGTTGAGAAGGTTCGCTTAATAAGAGAACGTTTATTAGCAGCTCAAAGTAGGCAAAATGCTTATGTTGATAATAGGAGGCGTAACTTAGAGTTTTCAGTGGGTGATCAAGTGTTTCTTAAGGTGTCGCCTATGAAGGGAGTGATGAGGTTTGGAAAAAGAGGGAAGCTAAGTCCACGTTATATTGGTCCATTTGAGATATTGGACAGAATAGGTGCAGTCGCTTATCGCTTGGCACTACCGTCTGAGTTGTCTATAATTCATCCAGTTTTTCATGTATCAATGTTGCGCAAATACCTTTCTGACCCATCTCATGTGCTTACACCACAAGCCATAGAGCTAAAGGAGGATTTATCATTTGAAAAGGAACCGTGGCTATAGTTGATTGCCAAGTAAAGAAACTACGTTCTAAAGCGATAGCATCTGTGAAAGTTGTTTGGAAGAATCATTCGGTAGAAGAAGCAACTTGGGAAGTGGAGGATGCTATGCGCGACAAATATCCGTATTTGTTTGAGTCTGAAGGTAACTATCACACTTATCACCGTATATGAATTCGAAATTCGGGGACTGAATTTATTAAGGGGGAGAGAATGTAATAACCGAAAGAAAGAAAAAAAAGAAAGAGAAAGAGAGAGTGGCACGTGGGGGGCACATGCCCCCACTTAACCTCTTTTTTTTCTCTTCTGGAACTCTCTCGAGCTCCCAATCCCTCTCTATCTCTCGTTTCTTTTCCATTCTTTCATACAAGAAATAACAAACCCTCTCCTTCCCTTCACCTTCTCTTCTACCCTATCTTCTTCATTTCAAAATTTTTTATTTCAACCACAACACACTAAATTTCATTTTATCCTTCTATTTTATCTCCATTTTAATACATCATTTATAACCAAAGAGAAATTTCAGTTTCACAGTCCCAAATCAAAGAGTTCAACTTAATGAGTGAAGGAAGCATTCAACTTTGAGTTTCAATTATTATTGAGGCTTCAAGGTAACTCTTTGACTCAATAATTAGCCATATTCCCAATTTTCGTCATCTCTATATTTATGGGTATGTATAAATACGAATTAGGGTTATTAGGGTTAGAAAATTTGGGGCTTTTGTCAAGGTGAGTAAGATTATGTTAATTGACAATATTAGTAGCTCACAAATATCATTATTGTCATATTTCTAGAGTTGTAGAATTATTGGACATCATTTGGTAGCTCGTTGACACACTCAGAGTTGCTTCCGGTTCTTTAGAATCAAGTTGTGAGTGGATATTATATCTATAATTATTTTTAAATATATTATTATCAATATTTTTGTTGAATCATTAATTTTGGAGTTTGAAAATATTTTATTATTGTGATTTTTGAATTTTTGAAATGAATATTGATTTGTGAAATTTACAATTTTATAAAAATACACACGAGACGATATTTATATATTTTGTAAAGTATACATGTTTTCTTATTTGACTTTATTAAATTTTAATTAAATTTTAGTATGCAATCTTATATATATTGATTTGCTATGGAATTTAGCAGTATGTTATAAGTATTAGAGATTTTTATAAGTGATTTGGTTTGGGTTGGTTTGGGAGACTCTGACTAGAAAACCGTAGTTAACAGCGGTTATGATGTTAACCTAGATGCATCTGGCTCATACCTCAGCTAGCAAGGGCGTTGCTAGTCTAACGTGTAGGTCACACATTGGATCTGTTATACCGTACGGACACACTAGAGGAAAAGGCTACCCTTAGAGGTAGAGCCGCCCTAGGTGTGTAATATTTGATTTGATTTGACTTCTGGAATGAGAACTCCCATTTCAGTTCATCCGCTTCACTACTTATTTATTTGTTTGCATAATTAATTAATATGAATTTCTCATCTCTGAAAAGAAATATAATTTCCAAGGTAAACTCTGTATTGTCTCGTGTGGGTTATAGATGTAATATTTTCTCACTGAGTTGCAAAACTCGCCCTATTATATTCCCATGTTTTTCAGATACAAGAGTCATTCAAGGTTCCATTCCACCTGCCCCTCAATAGATCTTAGTCATTTCGGTGAGCCATTTTTCTTTCCAAGGGCTAAGTAATTATGTAATGGAACCTTTGCTCAAATTTTAGATTATGTCAATGCTCCATATATCACAGGCAGGATCCTCGTGTGGATTATGTTATTTTGAATCTTGAACTATTTAGATAGTAATTATAAGTTGGTTATGTAAGACTTATGGATTTAACTATATACCCTAGTTATCAATATATATATATATATATATATATATATATATATATATATATATATATATATATATATATATATATATATATATATGGTGTGTATTTTGGATATATGTGGTTGTGGATATAGTTAGAATACGCTGTTGTTGTCGTCTTTGGAAATGGATACTTATTATTGATACAGGGAGTTAATATTTATGTTGGTAAGGTTCTAGAAATAGAGGAGATTCTGTCCGCTTTTTTTTTTTTTGAAAATTTGGTCGTTTGGCTTGCTGAGGGACTTGTCCCTTGAGCGCCAGTCATAGCTAAGTTCGGGCCATGACAATAAAAGATAATACAAATAAATAGTTTATTTTTATACTATAGAAATATAAAGAAAATATACGCAAAATAATCCAAACATTATAATTTGTGTTTATTTTATTTTAGAATTAATCTCTATATACAAGTCATTTAATTAAACAAGTCCAACTAAGTCATTTACATTCACGCGTGCATTCTTTTTTGCACCCTTGCTACACATTCTTCTTCTTCGTCACTCCTCATACTTTGTCTTCTTCTTCTTCTCATTTTTTTTCATTATTTTTCTCTTTCGTTATCATCATTACTAATACAACCACCTCCTCCTCATTCCTCCGATCCTCCTCTTTCTTTTAACATTGGAATTTCTTCTTCTCCTTCCTTTTTCTCCTTCTCCTCCATCATCTTCATCATCATGATCATAATCGTTATACTCATCGTCGTCTTCTTCTTATACGTATTGTCGTTATCATTATCATCGTTATTGTTATCGTTATCGTAGAATTTTTGCCATATTGATGACATTGCTTGATCCAAAATTGATTTAGACGTGTTTTTGTTGATAATTTAGTCATTTTTGTGTGTTGTTTTCAAACTGAATTTGTGTGTCACAATCATTAAGTAATTTTAGTGCATTTTTTAGTTAATTGAAGTTTAATTTGTAGCAAAATTTTGGTGTAAAAACTAAGAAATTTATGTATTATTGTTAGGAAATTTCGGTTTATTTTTATTCTGATAAGTTCTGCATAATTCAAAACTCTTCCTCTTCCTCCTCCTCATCTTTTGCTGCTTCTTCTTCTTTTTTATCGTCATCGTCTTCTTCTTTTTTTTTCTTATTACTCTTTTCTTTCTTATTTTACTTTCTCAAATTTCTTCTTGTTTTACTCTCTTAATAAGAATTAAAAAAACAAACAAAGAAAAAGAAAAAGCACATAATAATGCTGTAAAATTATTTAGAAGAGGATGAACCTACATTTATTCAACTAAAAGAAATAAAAAAAAGAAAAAAATGCATAAAAAAATATTTTTATGCATTTGTAGCAAAATTTTGGTGAAAAAACTAAAAAATTTGTGTTATTGTTAAGAAATTTCAGTATATTTTTATTCTGATAAGTTCTGCGTAATTCAAAACTCTTCCTCTTCCTCTTCCTCTTCCTCATCCTCATTTTCTGCTTTTTTTTCTTCTTTTTCATCATCATCATCATCATCATCATCATCTCCTTTTTTTTTCTTATTCATCTTTTCTTTCTTGTTTTTCGTTTTCAAGTTTCTTCTTGTCTTACTCTCTTAATAAGAATAAAAGCAAAAAATTAAATAAAGAAGAAGAAATACATAATACTACAAAATTATCATACTCATTTTCATGTTGATTACCTTCGTTTAATGCAGATTGGTGGCAGTGGCGTTTTTATATCACCCTTGACCTACATTTTTTGAGAAAACGCCAAGATGGCGCTAGCTACTTTCTGAACTTGGACTGTATCCATTTATGATTAATGGTTTAAACCTTTTTCATATACTATGGACGCAGAAGCACATCGACTTTGATAAAATCTGCAAAGTACACCCCCATTCTGAATTAGAAACTAAAAATGCATTTCTTGATTTTCATTAATAGCAACTTCTGGATTATTGATGTTGGTTGGAAGTTTTGTTGGCGAGCAAGCCTATATTTTTCTCATTTTTGTCTCTCTTTGGCACTTGTTAATAATATGGATAAAGAAGTGAGTTCATTTTCTTGGTATCCTTTATTTTTCGTTTACGTCTTTAGTTGGAAAAAGTGTAGTTGAAGTTGAAGGTTCAATTGCTATGAAATATAGCTTTGGTGTTGTATTTTTAACTTTCTATTATATTTTGTAACAATAGTTTAAAATAGATAAATTATATCTTATAAATTCAGGATATGTTTGAACTTTACTCTTGTTCTTTTTTTGGATTAAGTTACGTTCTATATATCATACTCAGCAATAATTAGTTACGATAATATATAGGTTACGAATAACTTATGTTAACTGATAAAGTAAAGGAAATTAGTAATATAGAATTGTAATATATAGAAGAAGGATAAATTAGTGTATAAACTAATGAAAAATAGCTTAGTAATTTATCTTTCAAAGAAAATAGAAAAAATATCTAATAACATAATTTCTCACTCCCAAATATCTTCATGCTCTGCTTCCACCTTACTCCTATATTTTCAAGCATTCTCTTGGATTACAAGACATAAATCGTTGTACTCCTCTAAAACTAAATCCACGGCAAGTCTCATTCGTATGGAGTCGTTAATCTTATTAGAGCACCAATAATATAATTCTAATTAGAAGTGTGTTGAAAAAATTTTGTTAAAAATACTTTGTTATAAATATTACCTGAATATTAAAGTCATCTTGTAGAGTACATTCTCTCATCCAACTGGTCACCCAAACTCTACTATCATTCCTAAGGTATAAAGCATTCAACAAATAGTTATTATATACATATAAGATATAAACTATTGAACTTGTTATAATATTTAAAAAAAAATTGAGAAGACTTACGGTCTATTTTTTTGAGTGGGTAGGCCAAAAGGTGTGATAGGTCAAAAAGTGGAGCAATCTACAACTTTAGACTTATAATCATAAAAAATATGATCATCTAACATCGCTTCTAAATAAGTTGCCTATACAAGAGTGAATTATACATGATTTAAATTGACTATAAGTACTAGTTACAACAAACGGTTATTTAAATTGTTAAATTGTTAAACGATTCTAGATGATTGAGTATTGATTTAGTACTAATTTAGAACAAATAATCACCACTTTAATTACGTTTCTTTTGCGTTGTTGATATTTTCTGACACAAGGCAGTGAATCCAATAAGATTAGGCGACGACTTGTAAAGTCAACAATAACCAAATACCAATATAGTTCCTCATAGATAGGGATAAAAACCTACAATTAACCTTAAACTATTATAAACATTAGGAAAATAAAAGAGTATATTAATGAAAAATAAATTGGTCACTTGTACCCTAATGACGTGGCTAACTTTTAGTGACATATAAGCACCAAAGAAATCACAGATAACCTTAGTCGATTTGTATTTGTCGCTTAAAGCATATCGCTGCAAACACAAGAATAATTGTTAAATAAAAATATCTTTTCAATTTAACTACTTTTGAATTGCTAATTTAATTATAAACTTTACTCGTGTGAGTACATGGCATGGTTTAGTCTAGAAAAAAGAACTTCTTTATAAATTAGTATATCCATTCAAACTATTAGACAAAAATATTATAGGGATAAATTTACTGCAAAATGTTCAGGCATGAACCAGCAAATTAGATCTTCATTCCTACGTCGAAATACACGTGTTATCATAAGTGCAACCAGGTTTATAACCTAACAATATGTTAAATTTATATGTAAAATATATTTATAGGTAAAATATAAATCACAAAAATATAATTGAAAGAAAAAGTGTAATATGCATTTACTTCTATACTTACTCGTGATTTGACTTATTTCTCCGGCATAAGACATCTAAATGTACTTCTATAACCTTTTTCATCTGAGATTACCAACTCTTCAGAACCGCCAAAGTCATAAAATGGTTAGTTAGGAGAATCATAGAATTTTTAAACTATTACACATTACACATAATCATCATAAATCACACGTACGGATCTAACGTATCCGAAAAAATATAGGCTACAACATCAGCTTGAGAATCGGTTAACATTATCGAAAGTGTAGGATCAAATACAATAAGTGTCCACCACTGCAGTTTAAAAAAATAGTTTCAAGACTAAACTAAAATTAAAGGAAAAAGAAAAAAAAAGTAAAAGAAAGAAAAAAAATAAGGTTACCTTTGGTAGTACAGCTCATACTCTAACATGTGATTGTTCATTAGATAGAGTTGTTGCTTCACGAGTGATGTCTGAATGGAATAACTTTTTGGGTTAAATCGGTAAGATACTAGTAAGATCACTACTAGTTTTTGTACTTTCTGAAGATTGCACAATTACAGTAGGATCCAATATCGAACTACTATTTGTGAAAGTTATCTGTTGTGCCATGATCACATCAATCTTTTGGTGTAGAACATGAATCTGTTGTGCCATGAACTACTAGTTTTTCTGTCCATGAACATATTCTTGACCTGCATTTTTTTCATTGGAATAATCTTTTACTACTCACTCAGATAGTATTTTGTCTTGTATTGTACCATATAACCCCTTAGATGAATATATAGCACATTCGGTTATAAAAGATAAGATAAGATAAAAATTTTAAAAATATTTTATTTTTATCTTTTTTTTTAATTTATCTAATTAGAGTAAGATAAAAAATTAAGAATAATAAGATTATATCAAATAATCTAATTTTATCTTTTTTAAAAAATTAATATTTAAAATATAACCTCATATTTATTATTATTTTAATATAAAAAAAGATACCAAATTTTGGCCATGGAAAATAATTAATTTAGATAAATTTTAATTTTTAATTTAAATTTAAATCATATAAATTGTTGGTTATCATATTTAAATTATTAAAAAAGAATTAATTATGTGCAACATAATCTTATTATTATATATAACCACTCAAACATAGAACACTATTAACTATTTTTATCAAAACTAAAATTGTAATTTAGTAGAGCAATGGAAGAAAAAATAGTAGACGATCACATTGGATCTTCTTCGATGAAAATCATCGAAAATTCTCTGTTGAAGCAAATACTACATGCAATGGAGGTAATATATCAAACTCATGATAAATTATAATGTTATTTATATATACCAATACTAATTTTCTTTTTATAATGTAGTCTTTATCCAGAAAAGTTGATGAGATGGAGAAAGCAATGTAGATGGCAAAGAAGTCACTTGATAAGCTAATAACCGCCTTTCAATGTAAAATTGATGAGAAGCATCATGAGAAATCTGATCATACAGACCTATATGAGATGAAGAATAAATCCTGTGGTGATGTAACAAAGAAGAACTCTTGTCCATCACAAGTAAAAGACGAAAATGGTGTGTTTATGGATTTATCTGACGAAAATAAGGACGTTGAGATTTTGCACAATTTGCCACCATCGTTCTGCAAAAGGATGCAAACATGCATCAATGGAGAAGGAAAGTCGAAGCCAAAGTCAAGAATAGATTTTCAAACAAATAGCAAAACCCATAAACTGTACAAGAACATCCGAGTATGTTTGTAAGGCAAAAGGACAAATTGGCAAGAGTCAATAATCCACCATCTATCCAAAATATGACGTTTGCACAACCAGCTAAAATGCCAAAACTTGAGCACAAAGGTCAACTATCAAGCAAGATGACAGAAACTAGAGTACACAAAGGGCCTTTAACTTTCAGCATAGACAATGCACGGTTAACGAAATCTGCGAAATAACAAAAAATGGCTTTCAAGTCAACTTCTATCTCAAAGGTATTTCATATAGTTAAATATAATTTATTAGCAGAGTATTCAAATATGTATATTGTGGATAACCTCTATGTTTTGTGCAGAATCATAATTGTTCATTCAAACCACTACAAGATATGAGGTTGAGTGAGGACTTGATCAATATAGCTATGTACATCTTTGCTGCTGATAAATGATATAGCGTGAGCATTTTTTTGTTATCTTTTATTTTTAATTTTAGTTAGGGAAAGTATGAGGAGCCAATGAGATATTTATACAATGTGTACAATGGAGGTTTATAGAGTATTAGAAATATAATTATTAGTGTTATATTTTCCCATCAGCTGAAGCTTTTGGGATGAGTGGTATCATGACATGGTATTAAAGCGCTAGATCCGAAAGGTCAAGAGTTCGATCCTTGGTGAACCCAAAAATTAAACTAATTTTTCGAGAAGATGTTTATTATCCTTTGTACTCGGATGGTTATTCTAAATAGTATAGGGGATGTTCATTTCATAACTCAATAGCCATTGTACACATTGTACAAATAGTCTATTGTCTCCCTAGCGGGATCCTTATATATATACAAAAGTAACCCAAACGGCGACATATTATATATGTGAAACAATACTAAAAGACATATATACTAACGCACACAGTCACAACATCTAATAAATATATATGTATATTTCTATATATGCAATTTTGTAATGTAATATGAAACGCATATATATATTGACCCAGAGAAAATAAACCTGAATATTTTGATGATTAAATTTAATGTATGCTCTGATATCATTTGTTGGAATAAATTAATTTCAATAATCTAGATTATCCATATTGAATCACAAAAAATATAACATAATGTAGAAGCGTACTTTTACTCATAAGAGTCAGAAATTGATAGAAGAATTTGGATCTTGTGGTTCTTTCGATCTTCCTCAACCAAAGTCTTTTGTATCCTTAGGCGGCTTAATTGTGACTCTTCTGATGGGAAAAGAGCAACAAAGGCGGTTTTTGGTATGTTGGGAGACCGAAACCCTAAAGGCACTATTTATATTTGAGCATGACACCCATTAAACCCTAAAGCCCAAATAAAATAGTATCTAAAGTCCAAAAGATAATATATCTAAAATCCAAAAGATAATTATCTAAAGAACAAAAGATAATATCTGGTTTTATTCTCATTTAATTCCAAATCAAAAGTAATAATGACTTATTCAATTTAGCATTAAATGAGATCACCTTTATATAAATTATTTAATTTGAAATAGCATAATTTGTGATTATAATTAATATATATATTGTCCATAAACAAATTAGAAAATTAAAATAATTTCCTAATAGTTTGAGCAGCAGCCTCTACGTCATAATACTCAACAATCATCAGTCATTGGGGGCTCCATACTGATCATAGGTCCATAGATAAATATTATTTTGCAATTATTGCAGCGATTAATTTATGGTATTATTGTCAACCGATCATTATCTAAAGTGATTTGGATATATACATCCCTGGTATTTGTTGCCTTCGTATCTCATACGTGCAATTGGGTTGATTGATTATTTTGAATTTCAATGGAGATCTTAAATCGATGACAAATGTCCGGATAATTAATAGGAACATGCATTGGTTTGATGACCAGCCTATATAATTGAAATTTAAAAATGGAAGCTTTTGCAAATTTTCTATCAAATGCTATTCACAGGAGGTGGCAAGAAACACAGGGAGGCATTCATCGTCTTCTGGATCTACAACACCCAAAGCAAATGGAAAAGCTAAAGATAAATGTACAGTGATGTGAATTACATAAGCAGGAGTTAATTTTTGAAGATTTCACTTTGAAATGCTTGCCCTTGTCCCAATACTCATTTTCATCTCTCCAAATTCGTCCGTGCCATTTTTCGACAATAGTTAAACTCTGATCGGGGTTGTTTACGATCAGTATTTTGTTGTATGATAATAGTTCTGTACCATGTGAAATCCCAAAATCTTTTCATTAGAAAATTAAATAGTTGCTATTCATATTTCATAATGTATGCATCAGAGAGTCCCACGACTTCTCTAGTTCTCTTTTCCCTTTGTGATTCATTTTTTATTTTTTCCACAAGTTCAAAGTTCAAACTATTAATATGCAATATCTTGTACTCTTGTTAATCCATCTCATTAATTGTGAACTCCAACCAAATACGGTGACAATGTTTTGGAGAGTAGACTGATACAAAGATAATGGATATCACTATTCATTTTTTGATAATTTTAGTTTGATTTTTATCACATTGATGAAAAAATAAAATAAAAAAATAACTCATGCATAAATTGACGAGTAAATTATTATTTCCATACTTAAAGTTTTTGAATGCAAACAAATTTATTTATGAACAAATATAACTGAAGTTGTATTCATAAAAAAGAAATTCCAATAAATAAAACCATCCAAATGTTAACTTTCGATGATTCTATTAAAATTTGATGAGTCTATTAAGTTTTAATTTATCTTTTTAATTATTATTTCAATATTTAAATGAGCAAAAATATAAATATATTATTTTTAAAAATATGTAAATTTAAAATTTTATATAAAAATGAAAAAGATAAATTTAAAATTTTAAGAGTAAAATTTCACTTCGATCTTTAATCATTTACAAAAAGGACCTAGCATAATCAGTGAATAGATCATTATTATCTAAATTTCAAGTAATTTTGTAGTTATAGTTGTAAATTATATATTATACAGTTTATTTTTTTACTTTAATAAAGATGACTTCATCATAAAAAATTGAAAAAAAAAATGAGGTTAACACTGATGATTTTTAGTTTTATCCAAAATTATAAGTAAGTTCTTAATAGGATAACGTAAAAGTGATACACAATGAGAGAGATAAAAAATACATAATTAAAAAATTTGTCTATTTTAGTAAGTCTAACAAGAAGACATGAATAATTCTTCCCAATTTCAATAAAGATGCTATGGGTGTATCATAAGCCACTATAATTGAAATCCTCGTTAACATCTGTCCGTATCTTATTCCAATCTCTGGTGATGAAATCCAATACTAAATACATTTTAGTTCTTTCCTCATGCAACTATAATTTATTTTTACTAAACGTTAACACATGTATTACTGTAATTAAAGAGCAAAATTTTGTATGTTAAAAGTTACCTTTGGGGGGACAACAAGAGTGAATTCCTGTTGCACATCCATCCATTGCATAACCCATACAGCTGAATCATTGCTGTGTGAAAACGTATCATGTAATACAAGTAAGGCCATCGAAAGCAAAATATATATATTAAATTAAATAACAAGCAATTTGAATAATTACCTATTTGTGTATCTAGGAATACCTATTTTTCTACGGACTTCCCAATCCTCGAAATTCACTATTTTTTGTATAACATATTCTGCATACTTTTCTGAAAATATTATTTTAGAAAGAGCCACTCCCTGTAATAAGAATATTGTGCTTTATTATTCGAAGTAATGTTATTATTTGCTTTGCAACGGAGTAGGTGAACTTACTATATTTCTAATATGATGCTTGCATGGTTCATCATATTCAACCTTACAGTGAGAGTTTAAATGATAAAGTATTTTGTCAGGAATGCTCACTACTATTAGATACCAGTGATCATTCTTTTTGATTAGGACATATATCTGCATAACAAATATGATGTAATATGTTTAAGTACAAATTTGAGTACTTTTTATTATAATAAAAATATTTCAATAATTAATGAGAACTTACAAATTGAAGGTCACGAATTGGTGGCATATAATGTGCATATTTTTTTCTGTAGGTCATGATCCTCCATATGTAACGAGACATCATCCTAGGTATGTTTGAGCACAATGGTTATTTATTTTACTTAGTTAAAATGAGCAAATCAAGATTTTGACTTAACGCAAATGATGGTGGAAGGGACCAAACATTCACTAATTTAGTCATGCTAATATTTGATGTTATCTTCAATATCATCAGCTTTATTACCAGTTCAGACACTTGCTTTCCAAATACGAGACAGAACAGATCTTCTCTAATTACAATTGTGGCGTAAATATGAATCAAATCCTTTCTAACACAGCCACCATGTTAGCCACAGAGATAACTAAAAGAAAAAGTCTAGGGAGCCAATGGCCTAAGCGTACAATATGTACAATGGAGGTTTAAGAAGTATTAGAGATATGACCATTAGTGTTACATTGTCCTGTCAGGTTACGCTTTTGGGATGAGTGGTTTCAGATATGGTATTAGAGTTCTAGATTCGAAAGGTCAAGAGTTCGATCCTTGGTGAACCCCAAAATCAGTTTAATTTTTTATTGAGATGTTTATTATCCTTGGTATCCGGATGGTTATCTTTGGTATCGGATGGTTATTCTAGCTAGTATGGTGATGTTCATTTTATTCATGGACCAAAAATTTAGCCCATTGTACACATTGTACACTTAAGCCATTGGCTCCCTAGCACTACCCTATATATAAATATATGTATACTACTAATCGTTTATATATATATATATATTTGATTATACATTGAGACATGTATATATTTTACATGAGATGGTCTTCCTTTTATTAGTTTAGCAAAAATTTTTTTGAACTTTTTTTTATAATAAGTAATAAATTGATTTTTTTTTAATATTAATAAAGTATTGCTAATCTTTGATCGTCTTGGATCTGTTTTTTTGTGTAACATTAATTAGAATAAAATTGATTAATAATCCTTTTTGGGATATAAAGATTATTGTGTACATGTCACTTATGCGAATATTAATCTACTAAAAGAAGATTTATATTTGGCCAAATTGTGTGTATACATTAATAATATTTGAGTAATAAAAAATATTATTTAATTGTTACATAAGAAAATTAGTAACAATTTGGATTATTATACCCACTTTTTTTTATAAAGATTTGGTTTTGGAATAAATTAATTGAATATTATGCTGCCAAAGTAGTCTCTTTTTGTAAAAATTGATTTATTTAAAACATAAGAAATATGGTGATATATAATACATGTGAATATTGGTCAGCCCAAAGGAAGGTCTATATTTGGCCGAATTATATACACATGTTGATAGTAAATATATGTTTGAGTAACTTATTAAGAATAAAGTAATGCTTATTATTTATGCGGATAATAATCGACCCAAAGGAAGTTTATTGTTTGGCCAAATAATAAGCATTGCACACTTTTGTTTATTTTCTATTAATTATACGGTCAATAATCGGTTCAAAGGAAGGTTATTGTTTGAAAATTAATAGAAAATATACGCGGTAATAAAATAGGTTGCAAAATTTAAGTTTCCATGTGCACATTAAGTCGGTCCAAAGAAATGCTTAATGTGTGATATGAATTTTGACAATATTTGTTACTGCAATGAGAGTATCACTTACAGTTAATTTTCAATCCAAAGATTGAAAATTAATGTTGTTCTAGATATCTCAATATAGATTTTTCTCCCATTATTTAACTAATGTTTACTACATATTTTTTTTGTTCTAATAAAAAGAAAATATGGCTTCAGCTGCCAATGTTTTTACACAATAACAGTATTCCTATGCTAAATGGTTCAAACTTTAAGGTTTGGAAGGATACCATGGAGATTGTCCTCGGTTGTATGTGTAGCGACCTTCAGTTTTAAAAATATAAATATAAATAAGTTATAATTTATTTTATAAAATTAAAATTTTTTATTTTTAGAAAATTATTTTTATTATCAGTAATTGAACTAATTTTATAATAATTTGAATTTAATCAAATCTATATTATTATTATTATTATTATTATTATTATTATTATTATTATTATTATTATTATTATTATTATTAGATATAATTGTCATGAGTATTATATGTAGTATAAATTTATATAGTTTTAAACCCTAGTATTATGTATTCATTATTGTTATTATATTCACTACGTTGTTGTTGTTATTATTATTACTATTATTATTATTATTATTATTATTATTATTATTATTATTACATGATCATCATTGCTATTGCGAATATTATTATTACTATTATTAATTATAAAGGATAAAAATCAAAGGCGGTTTATAGTTTGAATTAAGTTATATATATATATATTATCACTATTATTATGCATATATACATACATATAAATATATAATAATAATAAGGAAAGCTAAGGCGGCTTATATATAAGCCTTCATAAGTCATACGTATATATATATATATAGATGAACATCATAAGAAAGAAAAAGAGAGAGAGTAGCGTAACGAAGAAAAAAAAAAGGAAAGAACGTAAATTCCTTCGAACTTCCGGCTTTGATTTCTTGCAATCCGTAACTCCAATCAAAAATCTAGTCCGGTAAGAGTATTCGTAACCTCCTCCTCTATACGTTGGCACCATTTTTTATTAGTGGAAGTTGACAATGACGTAGCTCCTCTTTCTTTTGAATTTGGCCAACGGGAATTTTAGGAGGCATAAACGATTCTGGACATTTTCTTCTTCAATAGCTCAGTCAAAAAGCTTCTTCGGAGCTTTGAATATTTTGATTCCGTACGAAGGTATGGTTTTGGTTTCTCGTAGTTAATGTTTAATGTCACGTGAAAACTTAGGCTAGAAGACCTTAAGATAGGAATGAAATGAATGAATAATTTATGGATTGTGTATATGGTATAAAATGTGAGGTTTAGCTGTTGTCAATAATTTGCTGTTGAAGTTGGTCGGTTTGAAAAAAAAGATTTAATATTAGTATTTGCTTGATTTTGAAATAATTTGTTATTGGAAATGATTTGAATGACTGAGAGGTGTTTGGTTTGATAGTTGGGACCCTTGAAGGGTGGCAGAAATTTGAGTCTTAGAGGATATATTGCCAAAATTTCTATAAGAATTGGAGTTTTGATTTGAGGTATTATTTTAAAAGGGAAAGAGATTATTATGTGGCTTGTGTATTTGAGACTATTTGTTGACCCTCTGTCGCAAGATGTGACCGGGCACTTTAACTCCCCGGATTCCCCCATGGGCATGCATATAAATATGAATATTGAATATTATTGAGCTTGGAGTTTAACTCCATGGAATACTATATTATTGAGCTTGGAGTTCAACTCCATGGAATACTATACTATTGAGCTTGGAGTGTGACTCCATGGAATATTATATTTGAGCTTGGAGTTTGACTCCATGGAATATTATTGAGCTTGGGGATGCGCGCACAGAGGGACTGTCCAATGGTTAACTACCAGGACTTGTCGGGTTGGCTGTATAACCGACAGATGAGACTCATCAGCCATAGGACAGGCATACATCATATGCATTTGTTTGTCTGCTTGAGTGTGCATTGTTTTGGTTTGCTTAACTGTTTAAAACTGCTTATCCGCTACTTGTTCTATTTGCTGTGAATGCTTCTCTATCTGTGTTTTCTTTGTTTGAGCTGTATGTGTATGTTTTCTTAAAAATTTCTCTTGACGAAGGTGTGAGGAGAGAGGGTTGTTCTACCAGTGATTCGGAGGAATAGAGGAGACAGAACGTGAATTATTAGGTTAAAGTTAGATTCAGAATTAGAATACCTTAGACAACTTACCTAATTTCTGGTTTAGTTGAATTCTTAGGTTGAAATCTGAGTGTCGAAGTTCTAGGAATGCCTCTGGCTTTCCCGATACCTTTTATATTAACTATGCGGGCACCTTTACCATACTGAGAACCTCTGGTTCTCATCCCATACTATGTTGTTATTTTCAGATGCAGGTCGAGAGACACCTCGTTGAGCGTTTGGGTATCTTCCTTACGAGCGAAGAACTGTCTTTTGGACTGTCATATTTGTTTTAGGCTATGTATATATGTTTATAGAATCTCCGCATGTATATTTTGTGTTTTGTCCCTCCTAGAGGTCGACTTGGAGATACAGGGGTTTATTTTGTGGTTTGAGTTTTATTTTGGGTTGTACATATACATAATTATATACTCTGGTCGGCCTTAGCTTCGCAGGTCGAGTCTGGAGCTTGCTGTCTGAGTTTTGGAACTCTGATATGTATATATATGTGTACAGTTATCTTTCGATTTTACCTGTCCATTTTACGAATATCCATGCGAGTGTGTCACGATTTCCTGTTTATCAATTTGTTTAGCTTGTTCTTCAAGGCTCCTAAATATGATTTCACCCAACTATATCTATGTAGATATCATTTTCTTTTGGAGGTTGTAATACCTTGCCACCTCTGCTTTACGACTTAAGCGTAAGGCCCTGTGTGGTAGGGTGTTACATTATGGTATCAGAGCAGTTCGTTCCTATAGAGCCTGAGGGATGGACTGATTATGCTTCTGGGCATACTCTGGGTGTGTGTATGTGCTATTAGGATATCTGATTGATATATATGGCATAAATGTTCATGAGCATGCATCTGGAACTTGAAACATTAAACTTGCGATATTGAGACTGATCAACTTAATATCACTTGTTTGGTGTGAACAGGGACCAAATGTCGTCTCGTGGATCCGAACGAGGTGTTCAGAGAGGAAATCCCGTGGTTGAACCAATGCAAGGACGTCCAGGTGGAAACCCTAGTGCTAGTACAAGTAACGTAAGTCGATATTATAGGTCTATGACCCTTACTGACTTCCTCAAGAGTGGTCCACCTCGGTTTAACGGAAACGCCAATGCCCTGGAGGCTGATCAGTGGTTTCGAGAAGTGGAGAGGTTTTTGTACACTCAGCATGTTCCTGAAGTACAGTCAGTAGAGATAGTGACTCATATATTGGAAGGAGATGCTCAGAATTGGTGGCAAGAATTGTGTCATACCTTGCAGGTGGAGTTAACGGATGTCTCTTGGCATGGATTCAAGACAGAGTTTTATGGGAGATATTTCTTGCATGCATTTCGCATTGCAAAGGAATTGGAGTTAATGCAGCTGAAGCAAAAGGATATGTCCGTTGCCGACTATACCCGTGAATTCGACAACCTGTGCCGTTTCTCAAAAACTTGTCAAGGAAATCCAGCTGATTATGAGGAATGGAAGTGTGCTCAGTACGAGAAAGGACTAAGGAGAGATATCTTTAATTATGTGTATCCACAAAAGTTAACAAATTTCACTGAGTTGGTTAAGAAGAGCCAGCTCGCTGAGGATTGCTCCATGAAGTGGACACTGCTACATGAAGGCTTTGGTGAGACCACTCCAGAAGAGCCGCGCAGGTACGGACTGGGAATGTGTTTTCGATGTGGAGCACCGGGACATATGTCTAGGGATTGTTCGCGTGGGAGAGCCGCAAATACGGGTTGGCCACGACAGGATCGAGGTAAGTATGATACCGAATGCGTAGACAGGATTTGTTCTGTATAGAGCTAGGACCCCGCTTTCGTTTAGGTTACATAACCAGATATGGAAGTTTAGGACTGGAAAGGCTGGATGTAGTTTTGGAGTTGGACACGGACTAGGAATTTAGGCCGATAGAAATATCTCTTTGATAACCAGTTAGGTGTCGAGAGAAAAAGTAAGTTGTGATAGGTTTAGTGTTAGAGGTTGAACCAGTTTTGATAGTATTACGTATGATGACACCATTAGAATCAGCAGAACTTAGGAGCTAGATGACGCGAATATTAGAAACGATAACCCCGTCGTTCTAATACCAACCTGCCTTATAACCTTTCTGCATCGAATCTATCTTGTATCTTCCACTTTGCGTAGACTTTTAAGTTATAAGAATATACTGGATTTACAAACTAAGCATGTCAAATCTTTCTGTTTTCTTTGACATGTTTAAGAAGGAAAGTTACGTTAGTATGAATCTTTTCTAATTTTATATCAATTTTCGAGGGCGAAAATTTTTGTAAGGTGGGTAGAATGTAGCGACCTTCAGTTTTAAAAATATAAATATAAATAAGTTATAATTTATTTTATAAAATTAAAATTTTTTATTTTTAGAAAATTATTTTTATTATCAGTAATTGAACTAATTTTATAATAATTTGAATTTAATCAAATCTATATTATTATTATTATTATTATTATTATTATTATTATTATTATTATTATTATTATTATTATTATTATTATTAGATATAATTGTCATGAGTATTATATGTAGTATAAATTTATATAGTTTTAAACCCTAGTATTATGTATTCATTATTGTTATTATATTCACTACGTTGTTGTTGTAATTATTATTACTATTATTATTATTATTATTATTATTATTATTATTATTATTATTACATGATCATCATTGCTATTGCGAATATTATTATTACTATTATTAATTATAAAGGATAAAAATCAAAGGCGGTTTATAGTTTGAATTAAGTTATATATATATATTATCACTATTATTATGCATATATACATACATATAAATATAATAATAATAAGGAAAGCTAAGGCGGCTTATATATAAGCCTTCATAAGTCATACGTATATATATATATATAGATGAACATCATAAGAAAGAAAAAGAGAGAGAGTAGCGTAACGAAGAAAAAAAAAAGGAAAGAACGTAAATTCCTTCGAACTTCCGGCTTTGATTTCTTGCAATCCGTAACTCCAATCAAAAATCTAGTCCGGTAAGAGTATTCGTAACCTCCTCCTCTATACGTTGGCACCATTTTTATTAGTGGAAGTTGACAATGACGTAGCTCCTCTTTCTTTTGAATTTGGCCAACGGGAATTTTAGGAGGCATAAACGATTCTGGACATTTTCTTCTTCAATAGCTCAGTCAAAAAGCTTCTTCGGAGCTTTGAATATTTTGATTCCGTACGAAGGTATGGTTTTGGTTTCTCGTAGTTAATGTTTAATGTCACGTGAAAACTTAGGCTAGAAGACCTTAAGATAGGAATGAAATGAATGAATAATTTATGGATTGTGTATATGGTATAAAATGTGAGGTTTAGCTGTTGTCAATAATTTGCTGTTGAAGTTGGTCGGTTTGAAAAAAAAGATTTAATATTAGTATTTGCTTGATTTTGAAATAATTTGTTATTGGAAATGATTTGAATGACTGAGAGGTGTTTGGTTTGATAGTTGGGACCCTTGAAGGGTGGCAGAAATTTGAGTCTTAGAGGATATATTGCCAAAATTTCTATAAGAATTGGAGTTTTGATTTGAGGTATTATTTTAAAAGGGAAAGAGATTATTATGTGGCTTGTGTATTTGAGACTATTTGTTGACCCTCTGTCGCAAGATGTGACCGGGCACTTTAACTCCCCGGATTCCCCCATGGGCATGCATATAAATATGAATATTGAATATTATTGAGCTTGGAGTTTAACTCCATGGAATACTATATTATTGAGCTTGGAGTTCAACTCCATGGAATACTATACTATTGAGCTTGGAGTGTGACTCCATGGAATATTATATTTGAGCTTGGAGTTTGACTCCATGGAATATTATTGAGCTTGGGGATGCGCGCACAGAGGGACTGTCCAATGGTTAACTACCAGGACTTGTCGGGTTGGCTGTATAACCGACAGATGAGACTCATCAGCCATAGGACAGGCATACATCATATGCATTTGTTTGTCTGCTTGAGTGTGCATTGTTTTGGTTTGCTTAACTGTTTAAAACTGCTTATCCGCTACTTGTTCTATTTGCTGTGAATGCTTCTCTATCTGTGTTTTCTTTGTTTGAGCTGTATGTGTATGTTTTCTTAAAAATTTCTCTTGACGAAGGTGTGAGGAGAGAGGGTTGTTCTACCAGTGATTCGGAGGAATAGAGGAGACAGAACGTGAATTATTAGGTTAAAGTTAGATTCAGAATTAGAATACCTTAGACAACTTACCTAATTTCTGGTTTAGTTGAATTCTTAGGTTGAAATCTGAGTGTCGAAGTTCTAGGAATGCCTCTGGCTTTCCCGATACCTTTTATATTAACTATGCGGGCACCTTTACCATACTGAGAACCTCTGGTTCTCATCCCATACTATGTTGTTATTTTCAGATGCAGGTCGAGAGACACCTCGTTGAGCGTTTGGGTATCTTCCTTACGAGCGAAGAACTGTCTTTTGGACTGTCATATTTTGTTTTAGGCTATGTATATATGTTTATAGAATCTCCGCATGTATATTTTGTGTTTTGTCCCTCCTAGAGGTCGACTTGGAGATACAGGGGTTTATTTTGTGGTTTGAGTTTTATTTTGGGTTGTACATATACATAATTATATACTCTGGTCGGCCTTAGCTTCGCAGGTCGAGTCTGGAGCTTGCTGTCTGAGTTTTGGAACTCTGATATGTATATATATGTGTACAGTTATCTTTCGATTTTACCTGTCCATTTTACGAATATCCATGCGAGTGTGTCACGATTTCCTGTTTATCAATTTGTTTAGCTTGTTCTTCAAGGCTCCTAAATATGATTTCACCCAACTATATCTATGTAGATATCATTTTCTTTTGGAGGTTGTAATACCTTGCCACCTCTGCTTTACGACTTAAGCGTAAGGCCCTGTGTGGTAGGGTGTTACAGTATGGATCTGGATATAGCTCTTCGAGAGGAGAAACTCACTTTCATTCAAGAAAATCTCAATGAGGTTAAAATAGAGAAGTGGGAGAGATCCAATCGAATGAGCATTATGATCATGAATGCTCAATTCCTGAGGTGTTTCGGGGCTCAATTACTGAGGATAAAGATGCCAAATAGTTCATGAAAGATGTTGAAAAATTCTTCACTAAGAATGAAAAGGCGGAGGTAAGTAGCCTTTTGAGCAAACTTGTCTCCATGAGGTATAAAGTTAAAGGGAACATAAGGGACTACATTATGGAAATGTCTCGTCTTGCTTCAAAATTGAAAGCACTAAAGTTATAGTTGTCTGAAGATTTACTTATGCATTTCATTTTGACTTCCCTTCCTGCACACTTTGGGCAATTCAAAATGAGTTATAACACTTTGAAGGACACTTGGTCCTTAAATGAGCTTATATCTCACTGTGTGCAAGAAGAAGAGAGGCTACAACAAGATAAGACTGAAAGTGCTCACATGGTTTCATCTTCTCAGTATAAAAGAAAGCGTGATACTACTGCAGATGCACCTTCTCAGCAGAAAAAGGCTAAGAAACAGGATCAAGCTTCAACCTATTTCTTCTGTAAGAAGGTGGGACATATGAAGAAAGATTGTACCAAATATGCCACTTGGCGTGTAAAGAAGAGTATAATTCTTACTTTAGTTTGTTCTGAGGCTAGTTTAATTTATGCACCTGTTGATACTTGGTGGGTAGATTCTGCTGCTACTACTCATGTAAGTGTTACTATGCAGGGTTGCCTGTGGAGCCGACCGCCAAGTGATGTTGAAAGATACATCTATGTGGTAGACGGCAATATAGTTGCAGTCGAAGCTATTAGAACCTTAGATTATGTTCCACGAGTGGATTTTACTTGAATTTATTAGAGACATTTTATGCACTGTCATTTAGACGAAATTTAGTTTTTGTTTTTTTGTTTGACAAATCAGGTTATTTTTATTCATTTGAAAACAATAAAGTCAGTCTATTTTATAATTCGAATAATATTTACTCTGGTTGTTAGGTGGATAATCTATATAGGTTTGATTTGAATTCCTATAATAATGAAATACTGCAAACATGTACAAAACAAAAACTAAATGAGAATTCGGCATCATTATGTCACAAATGCCTAGGTCACATCTCTAAATAGAGAATTCAAAGGCTCGTGTTGGATGGAATTCTTGGACTCCTAAATTTAGCAAACTTTGAAGTCTGCATTGAGTGCAGAAAGGGAAAAAGGACAAATGAAAGGAAATTAGGTGCCAATAGAGCTAAAGATGTCTTAGAACTGATACATACTGATATGTGTGGCCCATTCCCTACTGTCTCTTGGAATGGACAACGGTACTTTATTACGTTCATAGATGACTACTCTCGTTACAGTATTCATGAAAAGTCCCAAGTCTTGGATGTTTTCAAGTCTTTTAAAGCTGAAGTTGAACTTCAACTTGGAAAGAAAATTAAAGCTGTCAAATCTGATCGTGGTGGTGAATACTACGGAAGATATGACAGATCAGGTGAGCAACGTCCCGGGCCTTTTGCTCTTTTCTTAGAGGAGTATGGTATTATTTCGCAATACACCATGCCAGGCAAACCTAGCATGAATGGTGTTGCAGAGCGAAGGAACTGAACTCTTAAGAACATGGTGAGAAGTATGATTAGTCATTCTTCCTTGCCTGAATTACTCTGGGGAGAAGTCTTAAAGACCATAGTGTACATCCTTAATAGGGTA
The DNA here is from genome assembly GCF_014773155.1 of Arachis stenosperma. Classification (NCBI taxonomy): domain Eukaryota; kingdom Viridiplantae; phylum Streptophyta; class Magnoliopsida; order Fabales; family Fabaceae; genus Arachis; species Arachis stenosperma. Next base: position 89,393,131 of record NC_080383.1, on the reverse strand, counting down.
CCAAGCAAAGCAGTTAATAAATCCCCATATGAAATTTGGACTGGGAAAAGGCCTAGTATAAATCATTTGTATATTTGGGGATGTCCAGCTGAGGCGCAACCTTATAGGTCGCATGAAAGAAATTTGGACTCAAGAACAATTAGTTGCTACTTTGTTGGTTATGCTGAGCGTTCACGGGGTACAAGTTTTACAATCCTGCATCAAGATCTATTTTTGAAATGAAAAATGCAAGATTTCTTAAGGATGTTGAGTTTCGGGGGAAGGAAATATTAGAAATGTTGCTTTTGATGAGGATTCCATAACTGACAATGATCAGGTCCTTGTGCCTATTGTTATTCAAGATACAGTTATAGTACAAGAGCAAAATGAGAATTCTACTGTATATCCAGTTACAGTACAAGAGAACAATGAGAATACTGTTGTTGCTCAAGATACTGCTACAGCATAGGAAAATAATAAGAATCCTTCTCAATCCTAACCCGTACAGCAAGTTCAACAACCTCAAGAAGTACCATTAAGGAGATCTAACAGAAAAAGGAGAAAATCCATCTATGATCTCAAACAAGCTTCTCGTCAATGGTGTCACAAGTTTAAGGCATTACCTCATATAGTTTTGAGGTAAATATTATAGATGAATGTGTATACCACAAGTTCAGTGGGAGTAAATACATATTTTTGGTCTTATATGTTGATGACATTCTACTTGCCAGTAACGATATAGGCTTGTCGCATAAAACTAAGAAATTTCTATCGAACAAATTCGAAATGAAAGATCTTGGTGATGCCTCTTTTGTATTAGGAATCGAGATACTAAGAGATCACTCTCAAGGTATTATTGGATTATCACAAAAGAACTATATCAAAAAAGATTTTAAGTAGATATGTCATGGAAAATTGTAGACCAATGGACTTACCCGTAGCTAAAGGAGACAAGTTTAGTCTCAAGCAATGCCCCAAAATGATCTTGAGAAGACAGAAATGCATGATAAACCTTATGCATCAGCACTACGGAATTTAGTGTATGCTCAATTCTGAACACATCTCGATATATCATTTATAGTTGGAGTGTTGGGTAGATACTTGAGCAATCCAGACATAGATCATTAGATAGTTGTTAAACGCGTAATGCATTATTTAAAGAAAACAAATGATTACATGCTTATTTATTGGAGATCAAAAAATTTGGAGATCATTAGGTACTCTGATTCCGATTTCATAGCATATGGTTGCAAAACTTTGTCACTGAACTTTATATAGTAGATGATATTCAGAGGACATTAAAGATATTTTGTGTAACACCCTAATATTCAAATCCTTATGCTCGAGTCATAAGTCAATGATATTACGGTGGTACGACTCTCAGGTGGATTTTTAATATATAAATGTAGTTAATTTCGAAAGGAGTATTAATCGAGAAGCCTGAAAAGAGTAGAAATAAAATCGCGAAGACGTATCACTCACGTTTTGACAACGAAAAGTTAAACTGTGAAGCCGAAAGCGATAAACGGACAAGGCATAAAGGAGATTAAGAGATAGATAACGGATAGATATATATAACATAAGTAATAGCCACTAGTCGCGACCCGCGAAGTTTAGGTCGGCTAGGGTACAGTATGAAAGTAGTTGACAACAGTACATCCTAATCTCTCCCAAAGGAAACATAAGAGCCTCTATAGGCAAGTTCCAAAAGAGTTCAACACATAATATAATCCTTTCAAAACAAAGGTGGAGAGATTCTAAGCAAAACACAAAGTAGAGAAAATAAATATCTTCGCCGTCTCTCAGACGAACCGCAGCTCACTTCTGAGCACCTGAACCTGTATCTGAAAAACAAGAGATATATACGGAATGAGAACCCCGGGCCCATGGGTTCCCAGTACGGTAAAAGTGCCAAATAAATACAATGCACTGTAATAAAAACTCACTAAGCGTCCTAAACTCCTTTTCACCAAGTATCCAGCCTAGATTCTCACTAATCCATAAATAGGCATCTGTCGTAAGGGGATACTAAATCTAGTTCATGTTACACATGTTTCCCAATTCGCTGATTCTTTCACGAATCAGACTCAGAATCATAAGCAAAACCATCATCAGTTGTTCTGCCTCAGCAACTCTATATCAATACATCATACCCTCGCCTGGAGCTAGTGAAATCACATCACTGCGTCTACCCAGGGAGCTCAAATGATCTCATTCGAAAATCATCATCATTATGCAATCGCATTATCAATTCATCTCATCAAGAACAGCCCCCATCATCCACCAACACCATCATGAGGGATCTCTCAGTTGTACAAACACAAGCAATACAGACAAGTAATACACAAATAAGGTACAAGTAGAACAAGTAGCATGTAATCAGGTAACATAGCATATATGATATAGAAATCCAAAACAATAGGCAAACCCAAACAATTCAAACATATGCAAATGATGAATGCCTGCCCTATGCTGATGATATCATCTGTCGGTTATCAAGCCAACCCGACGTGTCCGGTAGCTAACCCGGGCACAGTCTCTCTGTTGCGTATTAATATCATTAGAGGGAATATGTGCCCTGTCACCATTAGAGGGTATCTGCGCCCTGTCGCCATTAGAGGGTATCTGCGCCCTGTCGCCATTAGAGGGTATCGGTGCCTGTCACCCTTACAACCAGAGAGAAAACACAAGCATGCTTACATTCAACATTTTTCACATTACCCGGAGCAAGTGGGACGAGCCACAACCCTTGCTACTGCCCAGTATCTTAAACATTAACCCGGAGCAAGTGGACGACCACACCCTTGCTACTGCCCAGGTATCTCAAACATATTCATTAATCAATTCAATTATCTCCCATTATCAAATCTCAACATTAACCTGGAGCAAGTGGGACGAACCACCACCCTTACTACTACCCAGGTATCACAAATACATTCATTCATTAATCATATGCAATATTCTCAGCCTAATCATAATGGCTTTGCCGTGACCCGGCATAACTCAGCCATCCGGCTCATGGTCCAATCAAGAACCAGCCATTATCAATAAATAGCCCTTCGGCTCATGGCATACACGGTACTCCCACGTCATCCTCCATATCTCATATACTCATCGTTGATCATCATTGATCATAACTTTTCCCCTTGCTTCACTCGCAAGTTACCACATCCCCTAACTCTTTTCTCATTGATAGGCATATCATAATGATTTAATACATAAGGGTGAGATCGGAGGCTTAAAAGTATAGATTTGGCTCTAGAACTCAAAAATCAACGTTGGCATGAAAGAGGGCCACGCGTACGCGCACTCCACGCGCACGCGCGGATGGCCTTAAAAACTCATCGACGCGCAGCGTCATGCACGCTAACGCGTGGATTACAAACTTGCCAATCGACGCGCACGCGTCAACCACGCGTACGCGGTGTTCTCGTGCCCAGGCACAACACTGGCACAGTCCTGGCATAACTCTCTGGAAAATGGCTGGGCATTGGGTGCACAATCGGCGCGCCCGCGCACATCACGCGCACGCGTGGATGGCACTTTTCGGAAGAACGGCGCGTACCGCCAAGTGTGCCCACGCGCAAGGGGTCATTCTGCTAAAATTTTCTAAGTTAAAAACTGCAGAATTCACAGATTTAAACCGCAATCTTCCAACGGACATAACTTCCTAATTTTAAATCGTTTTCACCCGTTCTTCGAACGGCATGGACATCCCGGATCCAATTTCATTTCTAAACAGATTTGGTACAAAACAAGATCCGTAGTCCAAGTTATGTCCCATCAAAGTATGCCCAAACACCATATTTTCATACAAAACTACAATATGCCTTTTCAAAACAAGCCATTTTCACTCTTTCAAAATCAACCAAAACATGCCAATTTCAACCCTTTTGAAACCAATCAAAATATACCCAAAATCACATCAAGCCTCCTCAACTCATACTTAACACTTTACCACGAATCGCAAAACCATCATATAACCATCTTTACCCTTTCAAGCAAATGGCTAAATACAAACATATAACATGTCATACATCCTTCCTCATCTCAATTTCCAACAATACTATTTCCAATCAACCATCATTATACATAATCAATATCATAATCACTATCGTGGTTTCACCCACAAATCAACCTTAATCATCCCTCAAGCATATATCACAACATATATACCTCTCATGCATCACCATACCATCAAGACATCAATAATCAATCACATATGACATAATATTTCTCAACCCAAACCAAACATACTTCATCTACATAATTTCACCCTTCAACTCCTCACACCTCATTATTCACAATCACCCAATCATTCGCATATTCATTATATGAAATTCATCCAATCACTTGTGTCATCATACAATGCACACATCAACTTACCTCCCTTACCTCTTTCCGGCCTCCGGCCTAAATTTACGGCCTCCGGCCCAATTTAACAATTAAATGCATAACCACAAATTAATACTCATTATCCAATACTTCAAATTTTCAATACACCAAGCATACAAGGCCACACAATTCTCACCCAATCATCAATTCACATTACATACAACTATGCATATTAGCATCAACCATTTACACAATCCAAACTTAATCCTAGGGGCATCTAGCCTAGGAATTCTCATCACACACACGGTACTTAAATGAAACTTAAACCGTACCTCTTGTAGCCAAATCAATTGAGCCTCTTCTATGGAAGTCTCCACCACCCTTAGCTCCAAGCCTCACCAAAGGTCCACAAGCAATACCAACCTCCCAATTGTGCATCAAAATCACCAAATACACTAACATAACCAATCACATACATACATCACCTAGGCTCATAAAGATGATAATCACAAGGGTTTGAGCACTTCTTACCTCAGCCCATGAATTAGGGATAGAACCCACTTAGAATCCATGTTGGAGTATCCCTAAACACCCAAAATCACAAGATTTCAACACTAACTTCCCAAAAACGTGTAACAGTGGGGAATTTCGAAAACTGGGCAGATATGAATGGAATACTCACCACAAAACTTAGATATAATTGTAGAGGATGAGAAGAGCGACGCGTGGCTGCAAACGGCTCGTCAATCGGAGCTCCGTAGCTCAAGTTATGGTGATTTGAAGATCAAAGAGAGTTAGGTTTTCTCTCTTCTCTTCTCTCTTCTTAATTCAGCGCCCCAACCCTTCTCTTTAGGGTAAAATGAGCTGAAATGCTCATAACTAATGTTTATATATGTTGGGTCTTGGGCCCACTTAGGCCCAGTTCACTTATTTTTGTCCGTTGGTCCAATTTTGGGCTAAAACCTTTAAGATTAGCGCTCCAAATCGCACTTTAAATATTTCTACCTCCCCTAATCATAATTCCTCATTTCTTAATCTTATTTACTCATAATCAATTTTCTCAGCTGCAGTACCAGACAGGTCTCAGCCGGTACTGCCGATCAAAATTCCACTGCGCGCTTTTACGCAGAAAACTATGTCTTCCGACTCGGAAAAATTCACTGAATCCAAATATCATTGAAATCATCAATTCCAATTGCCAAATCTTCCACCATATTCGCTCCTACTTAACTCATTATTTAATTAATTTCGGTTAGACCGGGTATTACATTCTACCCCCCTAACAAAATTTTCGCCTTGAAAATCCATCCATCCCTACGAGTACGCGACATAGTATGCCTTTATATCAAACACATAACAGTTCCAAGGTCCCTTTACTCTACGCGCTTCCGTTGCCGCGCTGATTTCTCTATCTCCAAGGGTCTCGGTCATTTGTTCAACGCCGACCAACAGCCTCGTTCCTTACTTTTACCGTCTTATCAACTCACACCTTATTAAATCTCGAATCATGTCATCAATAATTGCCATATTCGTTAATCATAGCCATCATCCCACATCATTATAATCAATCAAAGCTTTCTTCGTTTTAGAATTCAACGAGTTTGTGCTAACAAGCTGACAAACTCTTAAGAATCCGCTTTCCTTTACTAATCTATAAAAGCTTTCGAGACACATCTCTTTTGTTGAAGTTACTCAGATCAAAAATCATTTTCAAAAACATAACCAAATACTCCTTCAAATTCTTGGGAAAATTTTCAACAGCACCTCTCCAAAAATTGGAGTTTACCACCCTCACGGGTTCCCTCAACCAATCCCAATACCGCATCGGCATTTCGATTTAATGGTTTTCACATTCGTCGGAAATTTTCAACAGCACCTCTCCAAAAATTGGAGTTTACCACCGTCGGGTTCCCCAAACCAATCCCAATACCGCATCGCATTTCGATTTAATGGTTTTCACATTCGTCTTTCAAAATCAATCATTATAATCTCAAACTAAAACCAAGGTCACTATGACCAAACATCACAGTACATCTCTCAACACCACAACTTGCACTCTCTCATCATCTAAATCCAATTGTGCATTAATGATAATTTCCTCATCCGCTTTAGAACCACAAAGCTCGCAGCCGCAATCATTTCAAACTACTTGGGATCATTACTTGCCAGTAACCGCTTAACCCTTCTAGTATTCAAACATAAGATACTATAGTAACTTTTACAGCTCTCATCGTAGCTATCCTGTGTTACTGCTTCCACAAGTTTCCGTTGCTTTATTCTGATCTCTCGTCTAGTACGAGCTCTATCACTTACTTCCTCAAGTGCTCACCACAACTTAGCTTGACTGGCATTCACTAAATTTCTATCTATGATAGCCAAACCACATACCAACTTAATCGTTCTTTTAGCACGTTGTTACCAATCTTTCGCTTACCAATTCCCAAACTGTCGGATCTAACGGTATCCCCCTTGTTGTAGTGAACACACGACCTTGTTGTTGGCTCTTGGTAGTATTCCGGTTGACCTTCTTAGGACGTTTCTAGGACACATGTCCAACTCCTTCTACAACCATGGCAAAGTCCCATCTACCTCGACGGAGTTCTCGAATGATGGCTTTGACATCGCCCACCAGTCATTCCGTTCTGAGGTTGCTTTCCGTTAAAGCCTACCTAATCATTTATGCTCACCAACCTTCTATTAAGATAACTTAGGGTTATCTAGAACAGATCATAATTTTTCATTCAACCATGTATTATGAGTGAATACCCGCCTTCAGCATTATCTAAAGTGGTAAAGAATTAAGTTATCAGTTTTCTTATTACCTCAGGTATGAAAATCGGACCTGGCAGTCTCCCGATCCTTCCGGTGTGGGCAATCTCTGACCCAATGTCCTAGCTTCCGCAATTGTAACATAAACCCGAACCATAACGACACGGTCTATTTGGGTGATGACCTCCACATCTCTGACAGCTCAAAACATCTGAAGCAGCCACTATTTGTTTTTCCCTACCTTTTTCTTGGGAATTTTTATTCGTCGCAAGGTCATTTCGCCTTTGGGGAGAACGTTGTGGGTATCCTCTTCTCTTAAACTCTTGACCCCTTGTTGGGTACTCTTGATTGTGCTCCCTGCGGTGGGACTCCTGATGGTCATTCTTCGCCTCAACAGCCTTCCTCACACATTCTTCAGCAATACGGCTATTGTTTACAAGTTCGGAGAAGACCCTAATCTCCATCGGTCCAACGGAGCTCAGGATTTCACTTCGAAGTCCCCCCTCATACTTAATACACTTCCATTCCTCGAAGTCTCCCGGGGTTCCTTGACACATACGAGAAAACCTAAATAACTCCTCAAATTTATCCGTATACTCAGATATGGACATTGTACCCTGCTTCAGTTGCAGTAATTCAAGTTCCTTGGCCGTTCTAGCAGAATTCGGGAAGTACTTCTTATAAAATTCCACTTGGAAGGCACCCCAGGTGATAGGATCATTCCCCTGCTGCAGGAGACGTCGAGCCCCTTGCCACCAATGCGATGCTTCCCCGTGAGCAATAGGTAGCAAATTCAACACACTGTCCTTCAGGCAAAGAGCCTCCGCAGTGGCCTGCATAGCAGCAGCCATTCTCCAACGCCGCCTAAGTTTACCGGGTTATTCGGGTTGATTTTCCGGTTCCTGAGTACTAGTACGATCTCTCTCACGTCCCCGACCGGGTCCACGAGGCGCCATCTGGTTCCTATACACACCAAACAATCGATATCAAGTTGATCAGTCTCAATATCGGAAGTATAGTGCTTCAAAGTACCAAAGGTACACTCATGGACTTCATGCTAGATGTATCAGTTAGATACCCTAACTAGCACAGGCACAGACTCAGAGTATGCATTGAAGCATAAGCATTCCATCCCTCAGGCTCACGAGGACGAACTGCTCTGATACCATAATGTAACACCCTAATATTCAAATCCTTATGCTCGAGTCATAAGTCAATGATATTACGGTGGTACGACTCTCAGGTGGATTTTTAATATATAAATGTAGTTAATTTCGAAAGGAGTATTAATCGAGAAGCCTGAAAAGAGTAGAAATAAAATCGCGAAGACGTATCACTCACGTTTCGACAACGAAAAGTTAAACTGTGAAGCCGAAAGCGATAAAACGGACAAGGCATAAAGGAGATTAAGAGATAGATAACGGATATATATATAACATAAGTAATAGCCACTAGTCGCGACCCGCGAAGTTTAGGCCGGCTAGGGTACAGTATGAAAGTAGTTGACAACAGTACATCCTAATCTCTCCCAAAGGAAACATAAGAGCCTCTATAGGCAAGTTCCAAAAGAGTTCAACACATAATATAATCCTTTCAAAACAAAGGTGGAGAGATTCTAAGCAAAACAAAGTAGAGAAAATAAATATCTTCGCCGTCTCTCAGACGAACCGCAGCTCACTTCTGAGCACCTGACCTGTATCTGAAAAACAAGAGATATATACGGAATGAGAACCCCGGGCCCATGGGTTCCCAGTACGGTAAAAGTGCCAAATAATACAATGCACTGCAATAAAAACTCACTAAGCGTTTCTAAACTCCTTTTCACCAAGTATCCAGCCTAGATTCTCACTAATCCTAAATAGGCATCTGTCGTAAGGGGATACTAAATCTAGTTCATGTTACACATGTTTCCCAATTCGCTGATTCTTTCACGAATCAGACTCAGAATCATAAGCAAAACCATCATCAGTTGTTCTGCCTCAGCAACTCTATATCATCATCATACCCTCGCCTGGAGCTAGTGAAATCACATCACTACGTCTACCCAGGGAGCTCAAATGATCTCATTCGAAAATCATCATCATTATGCAATCGCATTATCAATTCATCTCATCAAGAACAGCCCCCATCATCCACCAACACCATCCTGAGGGATCTCTCAGTTGTATAAACACAAGCAATACAGACAAGTAATACACAAATAAGGTACAAGTAGAACAAGTAGCATGTAATCAGGTAACATAGCATATATGATATAGAATCCAAAACAATAGGCAACCCAAACAATTCAAACATATGCAAATGATGAATGCCTGCCCTATGGCTGATGATATCATGTCGGTTATCAAGCCAACCCGACGTGTCGGTAGCTAACCCGGGCACAGTCTCTCTGTTGCGTATAATATCATTAGAGGAATATGTGCCCTGTCACCATTAGAGGGTATCTGCGCCCTGTCGCCATTAGAGGTATCTGCGCCCTGTCGCCATTAGAGGGTATCGGTGCCCTGTCACCTTACAACCAGAGAGAAAACACAAGCATGCTTACATTCAACATTTTTCACCATTACCCGGAGCAAGTGGGACGAGCCACAACCTTGCTACTGCCCAGGTATCTTAAACATTAACCCGGAGCAAGTGGGACGAGCCACAACCCTTGCTACTGCCCAGGTATCTCAAACATATATTCATTCAATCTCAATTCATATTATCAATCCTCATTGTTATCAAATCTCAAACATTAACCTGGAGCAAGTGGGACGAACCACCACCCTTACTACTACCCAGGTATCACAAATACATTCATCATTAATCATATGCAATTATTCTCAGCCATAATCAATAATGGCTTTGCCGTGACCCGGCAATAACTCAGCCATCCGGCTCATGGTCCAATCAAGAACCAGCCATTTATCAATAAATATAGCCCTTCGGCTCATGGCATACACGGTACTCCCACCGTCATCCTCCATCTCATACTCATCGTTGATCATCATTGATCATAACTTTTCCCCTTGCTTCACTCGCAAGTTACCACATCCCCTAACTCTTTTCTCATTGATAGGCATATCATAATGATTTAATACATAAGGGTGAGATCGGAGGCTTAAAGTATGAGATTTGGCTCTTAGAACTCAAAAATCAACGTTGGCATGAAAGCAGGGCCACGCGTACGCGCACTCCACGCGCACGCGCGGATGGCCTTAAAAAACTCATCGACGCGCAAGCGTCATGCACGCTAACGCGTGGATTACAAACTTGCCAATCGACGCGCACGCGTCAACCACGCGTACGCGGGTGTTCTCGTGCCCCAGGCACAACACTGGCACAGTCTTGGCATAACTCTTGGAAAATGGCTGGGCATTGGGTGCAGCACAATCGGCGCGCCCGCGCACATCACGCGCACGCGTGGATGGCACTTTTCGGAAGAACGGCGCGTACGCGCCAAGTGCGCCCACGCGCAAGGGTCATTCTGCTAAATTTTCTAAGTTAAAAACTGCAGAATTCACAGATTTAAACCCCAATCTTCCAACGGACATAACTTCCTCATTTTAAATCGTTTTTCACCCGTTCTTCGAACGGCATGGACATCCCGGATCCAATTTCATTTCTAAACAGATTTGGTACAAAACAGAGATCCGAGTCCAAGTTATGTCCCATCAAAGTATGCCCAAACACCATATTTTCATACAAACTACAATATGCCATTTTCAAAACAAGCCATTTTCAACTCTTTTCAAAATCAACCAAAACATGCCAATTTCAACCCTTTTTGTGAAACCAATCAAATATACCCAAAATCAACATCAAGCCTCAAACTCATACATAACACTTTACCACGAATCGCAAAACATCATATAACCATCTTTACCCATTTCAAGCAAATGGCTAAATTACAAACATAATAACATGTCATACATCCTTCCTCATCTCAATTTCCAACAATACTATTTCCAATCAACCATCATTATACATAATCAATATCATAATCACTATCACGTGGTTTCACCCACAAATCAACCTTAATCATCCCTCAAGCATATATCACAACTATATACCTCTCATGCATCACCATACCATCAAGACATCATAATCATAATCACAATATGACCACATAATATTTCTCAACCCAAAACCAAACATACTTCATCTACATAATTTCACCCTTCAACTCCTCACACCTCATTATTCAACAATCAACCCAATCATTCGCATATTCATTATATGAAATTCATCCAATCACTTGTGTCATCATACAATGCACACATCAACTTACCTCCCTTACCTCTTTCCGGCCTCCGGCCTAAAATTTACGGCCTCCGGCCCAATTTAACAATTTAAATGCATAAACCACAAATTAATACTCATTATCCAATACTTCAAATTTTCAATACACCAAGCATACAAGGCCACACAATTCTCAACCCAATCATCAATTCACATTACATACCAACTATGCATATTAGCATCAACCATTTACACAATCCAAACTTAATCCTAGGGGCATCTAGCCTAGGAATTCTCATCACACACACGGTACTTAAATGAAACTTAAACCGTACCTCTTGTAGCCAAATCAATTGAGCCTCTTCTATGGAAGTCTCCACCACCCTTAGCTCCAAGCCTCACCAAAGGTCCACAAGCAATACCAACCTCCCAATTGTGCATCAAAATCACCAAATACACTAACATAACCTATCACATACATACATCAACTAGGGCTCATAAAGATGATAAATCACAAGGGTTTGAGCACTTCTTACCTCAGCCCATATGAATTAGGGATAGAACCCACTTAGAATCCATGGGAGTATCCCTAAACACCCAAAATCACAAGATTTCAACACTAACTTCCCAAAAACGTGTAACAGTGGGGAATTTCGAAAAACTGGGCAGAGATGAATGGAATACTCACCACAAAACTTAGATATAATTGTAGAGGATGAGAAGAGCGACGCGTGGCCGCAAACGGCTCGTCAATCGGAGCTCCGTAGCTCAAGTTATGGTGATTTGAAGATCAAAGAGAGTTAGGTTTTCTCTCTTCTCTTCTCTCTTCTTAATTCAGCGCCCCAACCCTTCTCTTTCTTAATTCAGCGCCCCAACCCTTCTCTTTAAAATGAGCTGAAATGCTCATAACTAATGTTTATATATGTTGGGTCTTGGGTCCACTTAGGCCCAGTTCACTTATTTTTGTCCGTTGGTCCAATTTTGGGCTAAAACCTTTAAGATTAGCGCTCCAAATCGCACTTTAAATATTTCTACCTCCCCTAATCATAATTCCTCATTTCTTAATCTTATTTACTCATAATCAATTTTCTCAGCTGCAGTACCAGACAGGTCTCAGCCGGTACTGCCGATCAAAATTCCACTGCGCGCTTTTACGCAGAAAACTATGTCTTCCGACTCGGAAAAATTCACTGAATCCAAATATCATATTGAAATCATCAAATTCCAATTGCCAAATCTTCCAACCATATTCGCTCCTGCTTAACTCATTATTTAATTATTTTTCTGCAGAATTAAGTTGATGGTTTATTTCATGTTATGTGAAATGTTCATTTTGCAATATTTGTATTGCGTTTGATCTCAATAAAGTTTTAAAGTTGGACCAGTTGGAAATAGACATGCATGAGATCACTTGGCATGTAATTTCCATATTACTCATCCAAATTTGATCTATGTCGTTAAGTATGTTAGGATGGTGATTGTCGTGGTTTAGTCACGATATTAATGTGATAAAAGCTGCGGTGATTCCATATCTAATATATGAGACGGACCAGATTGTTAAAGTAATGAGAGAAATAGCATTCAGATGCGCGCATAAAGTTTATAAGATGTGATTATGTCAAGAAAGAATATATGTATAGCCCAAGTGGGAGATTATTAGGAAATTATTTTAATTTCCTAATTTGTTTATGGGCAATACATATATTAATTATAATCACAAATTATGCTATTTCAAATTAAATGACTTATATAAAGGTGATCTCATTTATTGTTATAAATGCTAAATTGAATAAGTCATTATTACTTTTGATTTGGAATTAAATGAGAATAAAACCAGATATTATCTTTTGTTCTTTAGATAATTATCTTTTGGATTTTAGATATATTATCTTTTGGACTTTAAATACTATTTTATTTGGACTTTAGGGTTTAATGGATGCCATGCTCAAATATAAATAGTGTCTTTACGGTTTCGGTCTCCAACATACCAAAAGCCGCCTTTGTTGCTCTTTCTCCATCAGAAGAGTCACAATTAAGCCGCTTAGGGATACAGAAGGTTTTGGTTGAGGAAGATCAAAAGAATCACAAGATCCAAATCCTTCCATCAATTTCTGACTCTTATGAGTAAAGGTACGCTTCCGTATTATGTTATATTTTTGGTGATTCAATATGGATGATCTGGGTTATTGAAATTAATTTATTCCAACAAAAACTCCTATTGTTGCAAGGCTATTGCTAATTGCAGATCAGAACTGTCACACAATTACAGGTAAGATCAAAATTAACCATATCATATTGAATAATTTTAATTGGAATTACAACTGGATTTAAAAAGGAAAGGGAGAGGGGAGAAAATGTTTACAATGAATTTTAGGGGAGTTAATTTTTGGAACCTAATGTATGGTCTACTGCTCAAGTTAAATCTCGCATCTCAAATGGCCTTTGTAAATAAATCAACATGAAATATTCCTAACTAGCATCTTAAACCAGAAATAAAGGATTCCAAAACCTTAAACCAAAATACTATACCATATTACATTACTTCATTGCTACTGTACGAAGCATTCTCATCATATACCTACAATATAAGCAATATAATATCATTAGTACTAGCTAATAGGCAGCAATTAAAACTCTATCATAACTCATTGGTAAAATTACTTACTAGTGAATCATCTTCAATGTTCATGTGATCATCCAAGTCATTATCAAATGTGTCAATTCCACGACCTTCTAACTGTGAAATGCCTCGACAAACATGACAAGTTGTTCGATTGTGACCCTCCATGCTACACTGTCTACATTGACGTTTTTTTATTGGACTATGCAGCACCCCTTTTTTTCCTACATTTTCTTGGGTCCCTTGGCATGCTATGTCCCAAATCATTGGTTGCAAGCCCAGCTCCAGAAGCATTCACTTGCATATCATCTCTTACACTATCTACATCATTAACCAACTCTTTTTTTGCAGCAACTTCCTCCTTAAATTATTTCAACAAATTCATGGCCATTTTCCGTGTAAAGATAAATCTCTCGTTATCTTGGTAAGCAAAGTTGGCTAGTTATCTAAACCAATCTATCAAACAACCGTATTGACTTAGCATCAAAGAATCCCAATAAAATCCGACCGCATTTTGCAAACCTACTTTGGTAGTCTTGGTCCACCGAAGCAAGACTAATGACCTTGGCAACTCTTCTATATCTTCATGCACCAAGACGCAAACTATGTGTTTACAAGGTATGCCAAATGATTCTATTCTCATATATGAACAATTGAATTCCATCTCAATGTCACAACAGAATACACGCCACATTTCATTTGGCGTTTGGTCCAAACCGACAAAGTAAATCACATAAGAGCCAGTTTGCCTCATATTTATTACCTTCATTGATGCAGCTCGTACAAGGATTGGTTGGAACATATAAAATATTGATAGGGTGTAAATATTGGCAGCACTCCTCTTTAACTGTTGAAAACAGATTTGCATACTGGGTCTCCCATTCACAAATGCGAGGTCAGCCTAGACCTCTTTTCACCGTATATGGTCGACACATCGATTAAAGTGTTGAATGAACTCAACCAGATTGTACATTGAATTGACATACTTTGCAATGATTGAGTTTAATCCCTCGCACCGAGAAGTAGTCCGAAAACCAGCAAAAAGCTTCCCTCTTATATGTGCAGTTGCCCATGAATGTCTCTTTTTATACATATCTAGGACCCAATTCTTGTTTTCGACACCAAATCCCTCAATCATTTCAAACCACTTTTAACGAAATACATCAATTTTATAATCGACTAGCATACACTTTTTAAACATGGAGGTAAACTGGGGCTTGCCAATGTTACTTGTTGCATTGCGAATCAGATGCCATGCACATAATCTATGATGTGCATTAGAAAATTCTTTTTTAATGACGAACTTCATTGATAGATCACCATCCGTGATAACCGAAACAAGTCTTTCCCATTCATTTCCACCTTCAGTTGTTATAGCAACCACCTATATGTGTCTTTTTTCTCATCACAAATTAAAGCAACAGCAAAGATAATTGTTTGATTATGATGATTGACACCAAAAACTACCACCAATGGACACATATATTTATTAAGAATAAAGAGTACAAATAGAAGAACTTGTTCCGGCAAGAACTTTGTAAATAATTGATGCATATTAAGAATAAAGAGCACAAATAGAAGAAGTATAACAGCAGAAACCTAATCAAGAATGGGAACGGTATACTACAACTAAGTTAATTGGAACATCAAGTTCGTATTTAATTAAATCATCATAGCACACCCTGAGAAATTAAATTCCCAAAACGGTCCCCTTTTCCATAGACATGCAATCATTATTGTTATAAAGGTAAAATTCTTTGATTCAATCATCTACTTTACTAGTTGAGGTTTTGACATTGAAAAGGGAATGGTTCAACAAGGATTTGATCCCCTCATGTTCAAAATGAAAATGACATTAATAATTATTTTAGACATGAGACGATCTAGATCAAGTTTGACTACTAACTATGAATTCATCACCTCAAAAATACACCCTCTAACAAATCTCATCTTACAAACACGAGTAAGATTAGATATTGATCTCTTTACACAAACAATGTTATAAATAGCTAGTAATTTTTCTCAAATATCCACCTAAGATTTGATTGGCCTTTACACTCAATTTTCTTTCGTTTTCATGGCAATAACATTCCTCCTAACTACAGAGTAACACGGCAATATCATCACTATTATCACCAAAAAATGAAAACAACATACAAAATGATGAATTGAAATTAAAAGGCATAATGATTAACTAACCTCCAAGCGTTGAGGCAGCATCTTGCTCGGCGGCGGCGGAAGCAGGTTGCGCAGCGGCGGAAGTAGGTTGCGGCATTGTTTGAGGCTTGTTGCGACGGTGAGGATAAGCGAACGAGAGATACAACAGAGGAAGAGGATGAAAGAATGGCAGTGATTGAAATTGGAGAAAAAATTCTAACAGACATGCTTCTCTTCTCTGAATCTGAAATTAAAAAAAAGGAAAAAAATAAGAAAAAACAAAAATTAGAGGGATCAATATCTAATTATTTATTTTTTCAAAAAAAAATGAAATATATTTTATAATTATTTTAATAATAGTTAATCATACTCCTACATAAAAGTAGGAATAAGGAATCCAAAGCCAAATTTTTATATGATTAACAACCCTTATTTATTGTCAACTTGAGTTTTGACTAACAAATGGTCCAGTACTATTCTTCTTCTCTGGTTAATTAAGGCAAGAAAATTTCTTGTGTATTATGAGAAGTAAATGAATATTTTTGTTCCATAATTTATTTTAATCATTTTGATATTATTTTTTCTTTTAAAAATTTAAAATTTAAAGTTTAAAATTCAGAATTTAGTATTTAAAATTTTATTTTATTAATATTTTAAATTAAAATTAAAATATAATAAATCTATAATAATTTTCTGAAAGACAATTAATTGATTGCAATAAGAGTACTATCTTACTCTTACTCTCAGAACATACATATCACCATTTTTCTTAAAGCAATGTGCATTAGTTATTAACGATAAAATAAGACACCCGACCCCCCGGGGGGATTAACTTAAGTTGTCAAAATGGTATATAAAAGTGACTTTTTTTTTTCTTGCTCTCAAAATTAGCGAGCAATTTTATTAATAAAATATAATATATAACTTTGAAAAAAAATGTTAATAGAAGTTTTCTTTTGCATTATTTGACAAATACATAATGTTAAATTATATCTTTTAAATATTTATTAAAATATAAATGATTTTTTTATTAAAATAATTATAAAAAATATTAATTACTATATCCAAACCAAATATTCTACTTTTAAAAGTATTCATGTGATTATTTAAAAGTGTCTTTTAGGCTGTATATGATTCTAAAGACAGAATAAGATACAAAGTATAGATATATAAAAATTAGTATTTTTATATTTTATTTGATGATAAATTAAATATAAAAAAATAAATTATAAAAATATAAAACTTTTCATAAAAAAATTAAGAAAAAAATATAATGATAAAAAAATATTTATGAAAAACTAATAAAAACAATAAAAAAATAACTTGTATTTTTTATAAAAAAATATAAAATATATTAATTTAATATCTCTATATTCTTATCTTAGTATTATGGAATAAATCCCCTAAATGGTTCTTCAGATTGGACCCGTGCATCAATGTTGCCCCTCACTTTCGAAATGCTCTAATTGCACCCTCCAGATTGAGCTCCGTGCGAAATCCTGGTCCTTCCACCCAATTCCGGTATGACTCAGCAGCCGGAGCGCTGAGCTGACGGTTTATGGTCCACGTAGACCGCCTGAACGACGTCGTTTTGCTTGGAGGGGGTTGATGAATCAGAATGACGGCGTTTTGTGATGGAGAAAAATTGAAAGGTTGCTTGGGAAGAGAGTTGATCATTCGTTAGTCTTTCTCCTACTTCTCTTCAAACGTTTCTTCTCTCTTTCGTCTAGAGAATGCTGTCACATTAGGGCACGTTCTGGTTAGTGCTTGACTGAGTTCATTGGCAGGAGAAGGAAGGACGCCAACTGTACGAAGTTGTTGAAGTAGAGAGTATCGTCATCGTCAGCTACAACAAGGTTAGAAATATAGTGTGTAGTTGAAGTTTAATTTTTTTTTGGGTTTTCATTGATGGCTCTTCACGTGATGTGTTGATTGAAGGAGATTTCATCTTCGTTTGGTATTTTGTTGAGATTTCTATGTTGTAAGGTTTTTTGTGGTTACGATGTTAGCATGGGGTTTGAGTTGCTCTGTTTTTTTATGTATCCAACAAGGGTTGTTTCCTCTAATGATACGGTTGTCTAGTTATGGTCAGAAGATAGTGTTGCATGTGTTTAATTTGTTTGCTTACTTATCTTGCAGATGGATGAAGTACTAGACATTATGATTCATCATGGAGGAACTTTTGAAAAGGGTGTGGATGGAAAGATTGGTTATTATCCAGACAACATAAATTGCCTTGGTGATGTTGAGGTGGATAGGCTAGATGCATTTTACCTGAGAAACTATTATAAGGAGCTAGGTTATGACAAAATGAAGGAAGTTTGGTGGCTTGTACCTGGAAAGAGCATAGGGGAGGGATTGAGGAAGTTAAACAGTGATGCAGACCTAAGAGAGATGTGTGAGATGGGTTTACAAAATGCAGGTCTTGTTGATATCTACATTGAACATGAGGTTTCGTCACCTGAACTGATACAAGGGAAGGAGGTTATGGTATACGTTGATGATCAAGTAAGGGACCTTGGGACGCAAGCTAAGGAAAATGTTGCAGCTGCCCCACACGATGGTGCTAGGCCAAATGATGAAAAAAATCCTACTGCTAATGTTCAGTCACAAGCCAAAGTTAGACACAATATGTAACAATGCGTGCGAAGTATTCAACGCAAAGATTAAGAAACCTAGGAGGAAGCCTATAATCACACTGCTGGAAGAGGTTAGGATGTTCGTAATGAGGACAATGGCCAAAAATAAAGTGAAGCTGGATAATCATGTAGGGATACTTCCCCCAGTGATCAAGAGCAGACTGGAGAAGCCGAGGAAGGAATCTAGGCAATGGCAACCAATCTGGGCTGGAGACACTGGATACGAGAAGTTCGAGGTACATGGACACCCTACGCATCATGTGGTGGATTTGGGGAAAAAGCTATGTACTTGTCAGTTTTGGATGCTAACAGGTAATGTATTTAACTAATAATTAATTATTTAAGTAGTCTGCCTAGTGAACCGAATTAACTATTCACCCAATCGTTATTGTTGTTTATGCTGTTGTAGGAATCCCATGTGTTCACGCATGTGCTGCTATTGCTAGAGTGAACAAGTGGCCAGAAGATTTCTGCCACAAGCTCCTGACAATGGAGTCATACAAAGCCACATACTCCCACCACATAAATCCTTTACCTGGCGAACAATTATGGGAAAGATCTGAGAACAACAGACCATTGGCACCTTTGGTTAAGAGGAAACCGGGACAGCTCCAAACTAAAAGGAGGAAGGATGCGGATCTAGCAAGAAATCAAAGCCAACCACCACTCTGAAGAGACAGCTACGACCATTCACTTGCAAGTATTACTTGCAGAAAGGTCATACAAAAAGAGGGTGTGAGAAGAAGAAGGCTACTGAAGCTGCAGAGGCTGAGAAGAAGAAAGCTACGGAGGCTGCTGCTAAAGACCCTAAGGCTGCTGCTCAGAATGTCACTGCAACTGCCTTTGCATCAGCTACAACAACTACTTCTAATGCACCTCAAGCTGCAAGTGCCTCTGCTACTGCTACAGGATCTGGAACTGCAACAGCGTCTGCTATTGCTACTGCATCTGCCTCTGCTCCTGCCACTCTTGTGGAAATGGATATCCAGCAGGCTAAGATTAATTTGTCTCAGCCCTCATACTCTGAAGCCGAAAACTCCTAAAAGGTATTGTGTATAATAATGCTTCATGTAATGTGTTTTTATTATTTGACAATCATCTTATTTTTTAGGCCTTATTACTGTCTGCATTGCAGGAGCATGAACAAAAGAGGAAGACACCTACAAGACCTGGAAAACTGCCACTTAGAAGAAGGTCACCTACTCCAATTGGCTCTGCATCATTAAATCCAATAGAGGGAGCTAGTGAGGCAACTGCAGCACGGCTGGCCAACTTTCTCACGTTTGTGCCCACCCCAGGGTTCAAACCGCCAAAAAAGAAGTGATTATGTTCATAGCTTTAGGTTGAAATTTTGAAAGTTTGTGATATTTTGTGAAACAATTATCTTTGTCTTTTTTGTTTAGTCATGGTGATTCATAGACACCTCTACAACTTTTAAATACTAACTAAGTTGCTGGAATCTAGCTAAAACAATGCTCAGTATTTTTTTGCTTGTTATTGTGATCAATGCATTATTGAAGAATTTTATATGAACTAGTGTTATTGTCATTCAGTTATGAATTATGCCTTATGTAAGCTTTTGCTATTGTTGCTTATCCATAACATAATTGGGTGTTCAATTCTGTTTACAAAAACAAAACCAAATAATCATTCAATATATCAAAAACAATCTAATGTCAATTACATTGTTCATAAAATGGATTACACTGGTTCTATGCTTCAGTTCTGAGCCTAATCAAACATTCAACAGTAACATCAACACAAACACAAATAACACAAATACCCCTGAACCAAGCACTTGGACCATCACTTTTACATTTCTCATATCTGCTTCCAGTTTGCCCACCTTCCATGCAATGTTCATCTTCATCCCACCATGCTAATCTTCTTCATTAGACTTCACCGGCACCTCATCCTGTACAGAATCCGCCCAGACAAATAACCCACACCAATTCTTTCTACTAGTCTGCAAATATGCATCAACCTTATCAAACAACTATCTCAACTTACCAACACTAGAAATTTCAGCCAGTAAATACACTCACGTTATAATTCGGACACCCGAAGAACGGCTTATTAGGATGAGTCTCCGTCCCTGACCACCGAAGGACAGGCCTGCACCCACAACCACACCACTCTGGAACTGCTGAACGCTGGCTACGCACATTGTTCCCTTTCCAATTTTCGGTCGCAGATGAGCGATTTGACCTTCGAGAAGCGTGACTGTCACTCATGGCGGGAGAGGACAAAGAAGAAGAATAAGAGGACGAAATCGAACAACAGTCAGACCCACCACAGGGTAGAAGCCGAAGAGCTTGAGTTGGACGACGAACTAATTCATACAGGAAGAGGAAAGAACAACTTTAGAGTTTATAATTGATACCATGGACTAATTTGGGAAATTCGGGGATTCTTTGATGATACTCCACATCAGCTAGCCGTTTAAGGCGGCCTACGTGGACCATAAACCGCTAGCTCAACACTCCAGCTACTGAGTCATGCCGGAATTGGATGGAAGGACCAGGATTTCGGACGGAGCTCAATCTGAAGGGTGCAATTAGAGCATTTCGAAAGTGAGGGGCAACATTGGTGCACGGGCCTAATCTGAAGGACCATTTAGGGGATTTACTCTAGTATTATGTGCCTGTAAATAAATACCCTCATGCGGTCCTACTAATCGAGCATGACACCATTCTAATGCCATTTAAGGGGGTTATTATTAACTAAAACAAAAATGCTATTTGTACATTAAAATTAGTTATTAAAATCAACCACTAATGTATTTGGATATAAATATATGTATGATTTAATTTATCTTTAATGTATATTTATATTTCAACATGTATTTTATACTGATAACTGATTTTAGTGACTAATTTTAATATACACGTAATATAATCCTAACTAAAAATATGAGTATTGCCATTTAGCAGTTATAATGAGTAGTAAGAGGTTGAGACATCGTCACAATAGCTAACTGTTTATAAGTTTTTTTTCTTTGCATTTTTTAAGTGTTGATATTTTGAAATTTGTAACATAGCATTTTTTTTTAGAATTGATATCCTAAAGCATTATTTTGTGGCATTTCACTCAGTGGAAGTCATTTGACCTTTTGCAACTCTGAACCCCATTTCTATTTATCATATTTTTTGTAGGCAGTCCTTTTTAATTGATTAATTTTCAACAAAACTATGAGTGTGATAATTTATTTTTTTAATTTTATTTTAATAAAAATAGCGAGTATAAAGTGTACATATAAGCTAAATATCTTTTATTTCATATGTACTTTTTACATTAATAAATTATAAAACATATTTGTATTTATTACACCATCAAAAATTACTAAACCGAATATATTATTCAGACCAAACTGCATAAGAGAAATATATATACATAAAAAATATTAGGTGCACGAATTATTTTTATAACTAAGTCTATTTGATTTTTTTTCCTTTTCTTATGTCTGATCTCTTGCTTTTCTCTTTTATTCAACTAAAATTTTTGTTGCTAATTCTTAAATTATTAGATCAACGTATACTAAAATAATTTAATTACGTAATATTACTGTATTTATATCATATTTAACTGTACAATTTGAATCTGGGTGGAGTTTAATGAGATTGGTGGAGATGAATTTTTAGCATACCTAAATATATATATTTCTGCTTCTGGGAGATCCTCAAGGTAGCACTGAAGAGATTAAGTTAAATTGTGATTCCGGTGCCTTCAGACCATTATTTTTTAGGGCTTGTTTGGGTGAGTTTCTAATAAAATATTTTTTTTCGAGTTATTTTTTTTAAAAGATCTTATTGAAAAGCAAAAATAATTTTATGTTTGGATATCTCATGTAAAAAGGTCTTTTTATCTATCAATTATGTTTGGGTATAACAATATAAAAGTACTTTTTTGTTTATTTATTACATGAAAAACATCTTTTTTTTAAGGAAAAAAGATCTTTTAAAAAAAGATGTAAATTACAGCTTCTCAAAAAAGACCTTTTTTTGATTTTACTAGTGCTTTTACTTTTACTACTAGAAGTTTGCCAAACACGTTAAAAAATAAAAAAAGATCTTTTTTCATTGAAAAAAGATCTTTTTTTAACAAAATAATGGCGCCCAAACATACACTTAGACAGGGACGGTTTTACTTGCATTGATGTGGTCACAAATGTCTCATTACAATTTAAAATTTTTTGGAGTAGTACATAAAAATAATATTTATTTGTCTTTATTAAATTATTAACTTTGACTCTAGAATAATATTTTACTCAATTTTTGAAATTTGATATTCAATTTGAGAACTTTATATTATATATGTGTTATAATAATGATCAATTCTTAAATTTAAATGAGATTAGTGTTCTTTCGTACAAATCAACTTGAAAAATATTATTTATCTATTGATATTTGTTCTGTTAAAGTTAGTTTTAGTTTTTTCTATAACAACGGGATTAATTAAAATAACTTTTTAAACTATAAATATTATTAAGAACTAATGGTATGAGACGTAAATTTTTAAATAATGGTTTAATGATATATATAGAAAGAGATATTTCGATTCTATTGTTAAGAAAAAGATTATTTTAATTTTTAAAAAATATAAAACTTAAAAAAATAAAATTCTAAATTATTTATTATTATTTAAATTAATATTTTAATATTTTAATTTTATAATTAGACATTTTAAAAATTAATCATATTTTACAATAATAATAATAATAATAAGAATAAGAATAATTACTATTATGTTATGTATACATAAAATAACTATTCATAAGAATACATATTAAAATATAAAATATATATTAAAAATAAATTAAATAATATATATTTATATATAAATACATAATAAATAATTTAATAATTAATTTTTTATGTATACATAATATTTTTTATAAAAATTATTATCATATTATATATACTTTGTCCACTATCAAAAATTTTTAAATTCGTCACTTTTCGTAGACATGATCTGATCAAGATAGATTGAGCCAAGATAAGTTCAAGTTGGGTTGATCTACCATATGGTTATCCTAAGTAAACTGCAAATCAGAGCAGAAACTATTTTGTCCTTGCACGTTAAATCTAATAATTCATTAATCTAAGCAATGTCTGTTCTTTGTGCTTTTTGATATCTTTGTAAATTGTAATGGATTAGCTTCCAGTAAATGACAAGTTATAACAGTGACTTGATCACATAAAGTTATGCACATTAGCGATGATTATTTGGTCTTATTAACTAAAAAGTTAGCAAGTTGACAAGATATAGCTAATTCTGCTTTTTCTAGAGCTATAGTTTCTTCCTCTTCTTTTATGTTGAGTTTGTCTCTTTTGGATGTTGGACCAGAGGTTCTGTTTGCTAAGTCCCTAACCTCTAGTTTTCTGTTCTGGTGTTTTAAAAAGATGTTGTTATGCAAATAAAAGTGATTTGACTTTTAAATCCAGGTGCCAATATCAATTGACTATGTTTTGTTTTTAAGTTTAAAAATTTTAAAAATTAATTATAAATGTAATTTTCTTACGGTATCTTTTTATCCGACAAGTCAATGATTAATTTGCATAAATTTGAGTTTTATTTAAAAGTTTATTGTTGACTAATAAATTACTACATATACGATTGAAATTCCTAACACTTATTTAAACAAATAAACGAACTAACTGCCCAACTAAAATATAATTAACTTTGATTAATAAGACACGTATCAATTTCTCAAGTCCACACACTATAAAAAATAGTGAATTTTATGATATCTTTTGTTTTGGTACCTAAATTACGTTTAAAGTAAAAAATCAAATATTCAAAATTTATTAAATATTATTAGTTTCTTATTTTGATAAATTAGACACTATTTATAAAGGACCATAGCAATAAAAAATACTACTATTTTGCAATTTATAGGATACTATAGTAGTATAGTAATTCCCTGTATATAGAAAAAATATTATATTTAGTGATATTATAATACCAAATTGAATGATATACACAACAAATTAAAGACTTAATAACAATTAAATTTTTTTATAAAAATATGTGTAATTGAATATTAAATCATATCCATTGTTTTCATCATAATATGATGTTGAATTCATAGTATTATTGTCATTTTGCACAAAATACAGAACATATGCCTCTCTTTGTTTTCTTGCACTTTCTCACATGATGAATATAAATTAAATATTCGATGATTGTTATGATACCCAAAAAATAGTTTTTAATTTGTTAAAAAAATTAATATTTAATTTAAAAAGATAAAAATAAAAAATATTTACAATTTTTTATAAAAATAAGTTAAATAAAAATTAAATACTAAATAATAAACACCAAAAAATGGATAAATTAAATTTGATATTTATTTGACTTATTAATTTCTTTTTTTTTTAATATAGAAAAATTATCACGTATGCCATAATACTTTTATGAAATTTCAATGTTCTTTGTACGATCAAGTTGTAGGTAAATTTATTTGTCTTGTAATTTTTTATAAAATGACGAATATAACCCTTTAATAAAAAAGGAAAAAGACAAAAACAATAACTTTAAAAATGACTCTACAAATAAATGTTGAAATGAAAAACCAGATAAATTTAAGGGATCATTTGATATGTAATTTTTTTTAAAGTGGCTGAAAAAAATATTATATGAAAAATTTTAGGAGTTAATATATATATATATATATATATATATATTTTAAATTTTTGTCTAATTTTTAAATTAATATTATCTAATATTTTTCTTTTTTATAAGGTATTAATAGATCAAAATTTTTTTAGTGGGTGGACTAAGTGTAAAACATTTTTTTATTATATATTTGAGAATTATTAAAAAACAACTTTTATTCGTTGGAATATTATTTTTTTATTTTTCGGTATGTGCAAAAAAAGTAAAAACATATATGACGGTTTGAATGTTAGTTTTTAATGTTTTAAGTCAACTATTGATTTATACTTTTATATATATATATATATATATATATATATATATATAACAATGTGATAGTAACATCGGCAAAAAAACTCCTTTTTTTTATGTATTTCTCTTGTACATAATATATTTATTAATTTATAATTATTAATGTTATTAATATTTAGTATAGGTGCAGAATACATTAATATATATTATAATGTGTATATTATTTTTATTATATATTTTATATAAATAGTTAATTTAGTAAATAATTATTAATATACATATAGTATAAGTAGACATCTTATTCTTGATTGTTATTAATATAGTTTTGAACATTACCTAAGAATAATAATTCATAAAGGAGGTATATATTGTTGCTATATAGTAAAAATATTTATTTACAAATATTAATTCATACGATGAGACATAAATATTATTCAAGTGTTATTATTTTAAAATTGTAATGGGACACATTTACTGAATTTATATATTATGCTCTTGTGTGAATTATGTTAAATTTTATAATTTATTTTATTGTATAATTATCCGTTAAATTCTATAAATAAGAATTTAATTAAGACACACAAAATTTTCAATATAACCTATTTAATAAGAATAATTCAAATAAAGTATTTTTGTCATTTTATATATTTTCACAATTTCAATTTATATAAAAGTAGTTTTACCTACAATTCAAGATTTATATACAATGATGATCAGATTTTAGTTACTATATTGTAATTATTCTTTTTATTTTTGTACAAATAGTACATAAATAAATAGTGAGTTAATTTTGATAATTTTAAATTGATAATGTCCCTTTTTAAAAAAAAATCGATAATATCTCTCTCAAATTCATATATATAAGTATAATACTTTTAATGTAAAATACATTGTTATTGAATTTTCATCAAATTAGACTAACATTATAATTTTAAAGATAATTCTTAAATATTTTTTTATTAAGTAAGAAATATATTTTTTGTCAATTAAATAAATTTTAGTTTTTTATTATTATATTTTATATTAATGCTTTAAATTGAGAGGTTAAAATTTACTAAGATTTAGGGCCGGATTTAAAACTTAAAATTGAAAGTTTAGAATTTAAAATTCAAAAATTAAGATTTATAGTTTATAGCATTTAAAGAGCCCTCTTTACTTTTTTCCAAAGCACAATAGCATTATTTTAATTAGAATACTCTAAATATTTTTTTCAAAAAAATAATCTAATAGACATACATCACAAACTAAATTCAAGTACGTATGAAATTATTACTCAGTTATTTTTATCTATTTTTATTCATATATATTTATGTCATTTATAATATTTACATAATATTAATTTCCTATTCAAATTTTTTAATGATAATATAATTTTAATTTTATTAACATATATCTTAAGGAAATATTTTAACAGTATCATGAAAAAAATATTTTATTAAAAAATTATAAAAATAAGCTTTTATATTTTTTAATGTATTAAATATATTAAAAAATTATAATTTTTAATTATTATACTATTAAATATGTTTTTAAAACACAAGAAAATTAAATCATTCATATAAAATACATATTAAAATATAAAATATGAATTAAAAATATATAAAAAATATTATTTATTTTTATACAAATACATAATAATTAATTTTTAATATATATATATATATAATTAATATTTTTTTAAAAAGAATTAAATTAAATAATCCACTCCTGCAAACATAAGTGTTAAACCTTTTAATAATATTAAAATTTTGTAAAAAAAATTTTGCAACTAAGACAGAAATTTTATCACAAAAAAATTATTTCTTATACATGTATATAAAAAGTGATATGAAAATTATTTTTACGAAAACTTTTTGTTATAATTCATTATCTTTTTCAAACACAAAAAGATATATATTTTTATGGTTGCATCCAAAATATTTCGGTAAAAATAAAATTTAAATATTGATATTTCGGTGAATATTATTTATTGAGATTATTAGATTATGATAAATATAAAAGTTCATATTAAAAAGAATGTTATAAAATAAATTTATAATAAAGATAATATTTTAAAATATAAAGATATAATAAATATTTAAATTAAATATTTATTTACTGTAAAAAAATTGTATATATATTACAAAAGTTTAAATAATATATGTTTGTGTAACATTTTATTAAATAAAAATATTTCATTAAATACGATTTCAATTATATTAAAAATCTAAATAAAATAATAATTATTTTGTAACAAAAATGCTAGTTGAAAAGAGACCCGGTCATATTAATCCATCACAACGTTCAGCTCTTTTCAATACAAACTGGTCAAAGCATTAAAGGATAAGATGGTAACTTTATCCTTCGTTATGTGGGTGAAGAAAAGTGCAAATTGCTTCTCTATTATGCTCTTTAAATAAACAATTTTACGTATAAAATTCTCGCTTTTATCTCATCTTTCATTATATTTTATTATAAATTTTATTGGTTAAAATGATGAGAATAACAATATTCTATTAAAGTACAACGGTATACTTGAACAGCTTCCCTCTTTATATATAATAAAAGCAAGTGGGTTATGAGAAGATGTAGTATACTAAGGCTAAGAACATAACTGTATGTTATGTTCCATTCGGACATAATTGTCAATTACTCTTCACCATTGATAGATCAGTTCTACCTAACACTACTACTTATCTTCTGCCAAAACAAGAGTAAAAAGAAACATTGCAAAAGGGCCATTATCAAAGATAGCCATATATATATAATTTGGAGGGAGTGGTAGTTGGGAAGAACAAAATTGTCTAGCAATCTATTATTATAGGGACTTAAAAGAATTTTATAGTACACATTAGTGGCTTTGCTGCTTATGTATAAAAACTTCAGATTATAATTGAGTACCTATGAAAAGAATTCAGATTATGGAACCTATGTCGGATATAATGAAATTATAAAAGTATATGTTATTGTGGTTATCATTGTGATGGTTACGATGATTATATATAATTTTAATCTAAGTGTCCTTAAAATTAAAATAATATTTTTATATTTGAAAACACTTTTAGTTTAAAAAATAAAAAATATTACAAAAATATAAAAAAATATTATTTCATTTTTAAAAACTTTTTAAATGTTATCAAAGTTATATATTCGACCTAACCACCATAGCAGTTATATATATATATAGATATATAAAAAACAACACAACTCTTTTGGATTCTGGTGACACCATAATAGTGCCACTAAAACTTGGATATGGTCAGTCCACTAATTAAACAATAATGCAACTTGCTTGTTGACGATATCTTTGGTTAAACTCTGATATATTATATGGTTGGTGCAACAGAATGAACATTTAGATGCCCTGTTCTCTTTAGCTTTAATTAATTTGTTTGATACCTCACCAAAAAAGAAATAAATTGTTTAATAAACCAACAAACACTAATGGTTAATGTTTATTTATTTCGAGTAAAAGAATGGTGAAACATATGCTGCAGCCTGGGATCCCTAATTTTGAATTTTATAGTTTGTGGTGTGGGTTTCAACTTTCAATTTAAATATTTTGAAATAAAATTGATTTCACATATTATACACAGTGGTAAATGGAATATGAAAGAGAATATTCAAGTGACTATTTTTTGGTGCATTTTAGTATACTTATGTTACGGTATCTATGGTAGCTATAATATTTTAAAAAGTGATGTTAAAATTAAAGTAATATTTTTTTTATTATTTAACAATATTTTTTAAAAAATATTGCTAAAAAAAGTATTACCAAAACAGCATGTGATAAGTAGGAAAGATATTGAGTTTTTTACAATTATAACAAAAATATTTTGGTTGCAAAAAATTATGACTTTTTTAAACAAAATCATGTGATAAGTAGGAAAGATATTGAGTTTTTGCAACAGCATATATTTTTGTTACAAAATGTGATTATTTAATGTCAAATTTTCATTAGGGTTAACTATGATTTTGGTCTTTAACGTAGAGGCTGAAAATTTATTTTGTCTCTGGCTCTTTTTCGTTACAAAATGGTCCCTAAGGTTTCAATTTGTTTAAAAATCGTCTTTTGGACGAAAATGACCTTCCCCCATCTTCCCCAAAATGCAGAAACAGATCAGAATGCAGAAGTAGCATGCAGAAGTAGAACTAGTAAAACAACAACAAAAATGAAACAACAACAACTAGAAGAATAACACCAACAACAACAATGGATAATGAAATCAAAGCAACAACAAAAGTAAAACCAGAAGCAGAATCAAAAACAAAAAATTAAAGAAAAAAGGGCTGTAGCGGTGATGGAAAGAGAGGGATTGCGGTGATAAACTGCGAATCGTGAAGAGGAGAAAGATGCGGTGGTGGTGGCATATCGCGTGATGGCGACGCCGCGAATTGCAACGAGAATGACGAAAAATAAACGGTGAAAAAACAGCGGTGGAGGCGGCAACGTGCTCTCCATTACAGGTGGCGGTGTGATGGCCACCTTTCCCAACCCCACCCCCACCCCACCCCCTGACTGTGTCCCCCCCCTACCCCCACTTCGTTTCCTTTCTTTCTTTTTTTTTATTTTATTTTATATTTTTTAGTTAGGGGTAAAATAATAATAAAAATAAAAAATTTGGTAAAAAGGACAATTTTAAAATAAACTGAAATCTTCGAGACCATTTTGTAGTAAAAAAAAGTCGAGGACGAAATAAATTTTCGGCCTCTACCTTAAAGACCAAAATCATACTTAACCCTTTTCATTATAAAAAATATTAATTTATATAACAATTTAAATTTTGTTACAAATATTATGTTTTCATATAGTGCAAGTATTTTTTTATCAACCAAGTCCGAACAAATTGGCTCAAACACACAAAAATCACTCAGAGAACGTGTGCATGAATCATGCACTTTCTTTTTTTTTGTGTTTCTCCATCTTCTTCGTATGTTTCCTCCTCCTTGTCATTCTTCTATTGTTGCTATTGGTGTCATGTCTTTTTCTTTCTCCTTCTAATATTTATTGCAGCATTTTTTTAGGTTTAATTACTCTGTTGGTCCCTATAGTTTTGTGAAATTTTTAATTAGGTCCTTATACTTTTTTCCTTTTAATTAGGTCCCTGCACCAAATTTTTTTTCAATTGAGTCCCTATATCTTTTTTTCCTTTTATTTGAGTCCTTGCACCAATTTTTTTAGTTGGGTCCCTATGCAATTAAGCCAATTACTACTAAGAGGACCTAATTAAAAAAATTGGTGCAGGAACCCAATTAAAAGAAAAAAAAGTATAGAATGAAAATTTCACGAAATTATAGGGACCAACAAGTAATTAAACCTTTTTTATTTCATTTTCTTCTTTGTTTGATTTTTTCTTTTTTTTCTTATTTTTATTCTTCTTAAGAGAATGAAAACAAGAAAAATTATGAAAAAGTGAAAGTAGAAGGAAAAGATGAAGAAGAAAATGAAGAAGAAGATGATAACAATGATGAATAAGAGGAAGATGAAAGTTTTTAATTGTATAGAATTTTTCAAAAAATAACACTGAGATTTTTTAAGCTTAACACAAAAAGTTTTTAAATTTTGACACCAAAATTTTTTAACGGTGACACAAAAATTTCTTAACTAATTAAAAGTTATCAAAAACAAAAATAACACTGAAATTTCTTAAAAACAACATCAAAATTTTTCAACCATGGCACCAAAATTTCTCCGAACATATCTTATTCTTTTTTTCCATATTTTATCTTGTTTGTCTTTCTCAAAAAATTTTGTTCATGTTTTGTTATTGATATAAAATATTTCTATGTCTTCTTATCTTTTACTTCAAAAATAAAAATTTTTATCTAAATAAAATTGTTTTAATGTTGAATTGTATACTCCTAAGTTCTAAACAACAAACGGTCTTATAATGTGAAAAGGAGGTCAATTCAAATACTGTGTTTATCATGGTAATTTTTTTTATTTTATATAATAAATTTTGATGTCAATTTTATTTTATTTTTATATTTTATATAAAAAAATCGGTATCATTCTTCTTTTTCTTTATCATTGTCATCATCATTATCATCATCTCCTTATTAGGTAATTTACATTAATAAATTAAATGATATTTAAAATTATGCAAATATCCTAAATCAATTTTTGCTACATGCCTGTCTTGGAACATCTCTATATAAATCTAATCAATTAAGTTATTTACATGTAAATCAAATCAATTTGATTTAATTTACTGTATATGCTATATCAATATATGTGCTACACCAATAGTAAATTGAATCTAATTTATTCGATTTACTACTACTGCAGCATATATATAGTAAATCAAATCATACTACAAGAAAAATGTTTAGTACCGTTGGATTTACCAGCGAAATACGAAAATAATCCAACGATATAACTCTTTCTGGTAACCAACTACCATTAGATTCTGCGGCAGCTTTTTTTTTAATCTGCCAATAATTACCAACAAAAAAGTTTCAATCTATGAGTAATTTTGGCGTTCCACAATTTTCTTTTCTGCCTAATTACCGTCGAATTTTCGTTCTGATAAATCCGATGGTAAATCCAATTTTTTTTACATTACAGGTGGTCAATTTCTTCTTTATATTTAAATTTATTTTTTGCACAATTAGTAATCAAATTCTAAATAATAGAAACTAAATATGGTAAATTGAATATCAAGTATACAAAAAAAAGTCAAAAAAATAGAATATACAATGAAACAATCTAGAACAAAACTCTAATCACTAAAGATCCTGATTGTCATCATCGTGATCCCCCTAGTTTTATTGAGGCGGTGGACTGTGTGGTGATGTTGGTGCCCCTGTAGTAGCGCCGCTGCCACTGGTCCGCATATGATCTTGGTACACCTCCATTTGTTGCTGCATCTGCTGAAATTGTTCTAGCTCCCGCCTCCACTCCAACCTAAGAGAATATGTGTCTGAGACACGTGTGAGGATCTTCTAATACTTCTCCTCAGACTGCTGCAGCTGCTAAGCCTATTGGTGAAGGCTCCAGGTAAGCTCCAACACTTGCTCCCTCAAATCGACGTTGTCCTCAGGGTCGACGGCCCGGCTGGTGGTAGAGGTAGATGAAGGTCTCAGTGTGGAGGTGTAGAGGTTGTCGGTGAAGAATGATCCCAGCCCATAGACGTGGTTCTTGTATGGGTCAGATGCGGTCTTATGCCAAATTATGTTAGGATCGTCTTCTGATGCAGCGGAGTTGTTGCCCTCATCTCCAGTCTGCTGAGATTGTTGGGTTGCAACCTCCAATCTTTACGTATAGGATTTCTATGTAACACATGTTATATTAGGACTGGAGTTAATTGAAAACATTATATCTCATGATGTTTACTCACATAATGATCTGCAAACCACTAATCAGCAAATCTCTTCTTGTTCTTCTTCAAGGTGTGATTGTAATAGAAGGTCTCCACTATCGTCGCATCATGACTCAACGACTTAGACTGCACATGTTGAAACATGTTAAAGCAAGTAATAATAACATTATACTTCAAAGACAAAACAAACTTAATAACAAATTGAAACAAGTTGCATACCAACTTGGCCTTTGTTTTTATGAAAGTTGCTAACCCACCAGTACGGAGCCAAATAGTGAGCTGGTCACGCTGCTCACATACGACCTCCATCATTTGTTGCTCTCGCCTAGTCATCCGGGTCGAATATCTTCCTAATCATGGTATCGTGAGTCTTGTCTCATATAAATTTTTTCTGTACAAAGAACATTCAACACTAGTAAATCGAAATTAAATACATAATTAAACTAAATAGAAGATATAAACTAAGTAAGGTTTGAATATGTAGAGTTTTTACCGCTCACTTCTGAAACTATCGCTCTTTGGTCTCAGTGGGATCTTATTGTAGCTCGGCCATGGGTGGTCGTACATCAGCTTGATGATATTAGTACACTCCTGTATACATGCATTGTTATTTAGCGTAAGCCTATCAAAGAAAAACTTAAGATTGGTAGTTTACTAAAAAATTATTTGAAGTAATCTATAAACTTCAATTATATTTAGATTTTTTAAAATTTTGACAGAATTTCATCTATAATTAGAATGTGCCACAAACTCTATCCATGAACAATTCACAAACAAACCAATATGAAATTATATGACTTAAGCAGCAACATTCATCAACAATCAATAATTTTTAAATACTTTCAGCAGTTCAAACCTACTAACCTAAATTGAACCTATCTTAACAACCTAAATTCACTAAAACTAGAAAATTGAGTGTAACTAAATTAAACTAACTAACTAAAATGGAAAACTTAAGATTAACAATCACATATGTTAAATAATCTCTTCAAAATACTTTGCATAAAACTTAAAATAGTACTCATATTGTCAAACCATCAGGCCAAATCGTCATCAGTACAATGGGAGGTGGTGAAAGAGAACTTGACTAGGATTCGTGCGAGGATTCCAGTACTGTGGTGACTGTTGCTGGAAGCATCGTCGTCAAAATACTGGGCTATTAAGCTGACGAAGGTGGTGGAGAAGTTCACTCTAGTGAAGTAACCAGATCACTTCCTAGTTATGGGGTGGCACAATAGAAGGAGCCACATAGTTAGGGGTTAGGGACCATGATAAACGGTTGATCTTGTGCACCCATTGCCTGTGACTTCACAAGAGTAGTCATAGTAGAGGGGGAAGACTGAGAAGTCCCAAGGGTACCAGTAGAAATCCTCTCCCTCCTTCTACCATAACCATGAGACTAATCTGTAACACTGCTACCTATCGTCATGTCTGTAAAGAGCATACCAATTAACACAAATCCTCTCACATATATATTATTTGAAAAAAATTTTCACATAACCTCCCCGAGAAAAATGCTAACCTTCATGGTGATAAATCGCACAACAATCAAACAAACTCTAGGGAGAATCAATTATAACTTAAAACTCAAAAACAACCACAACATATAAAAAATAACTTAGCAAACAATAATAAAACACAAAACTTTATAAGGTTACACCTTTGAATCTAAATCTAACTAATCCATCAAAGAATATATTCTCAAACTCTAGAACTACTAAAGCATGCATATCATCAAGCATTGAGAATTTAATAAAGATTTTAATTAAGAACATTTCCATTTTCATCTTTAGTTACTTAACCTAACTAACTCCACTCTTAGATTGATGAGATTAAATATTATCAAACCTTAAATCTTTGATTCTAACCAAAATATTAAACCAAAGACCTAAATCACTCTAAAACCTACTTCACATGCTTTTATAAGTCCAAATCAAAATTTTAAATTCTAATTTGTATAAATTGCTAGACCTTG
Source organism: Arachis stenosperma (assembly GCF_014773155.1). Taxonomy (NCBI): domain Eukaryota; kingdom Viridiplantae; phylum Streptophyta; class Magnoliopsida; order Fabales; family Fabaceae; genus Arachis; species Arachis stenosperma. The sequence continues at coordinate 89,358,223 of NC_080383.1, read as the reverse complement.
TTCAAGCTAAGGTTGAAAATATGTAGTTGTCTCTAAATTTAAGTTCTATTAGGACTTATATGATTTATTTTTTCAACTAATTAGTTTAGTACCTAACTAATTAGGTGTTTTAATTTTTTCATCATTACCAGTACTTACTAAACAAAGAATTCAAACAACACAACAAACAAATTAGTTTAAAATCTATTGTCAACTTTCAACACCGTCTAATATCATTGATCGTCAGAAACTTATAATACCAAACTAGAATCAAATTTAAGAAGTGGGAGGAATGGGTGCTACCTGGAGATAGTAGCAACAACGGTTTGGCAAAAACGACGCAGAGAGACGAATAAAGAGAGCCGGACGACAAGAGGGTACTGTCAGAAGGAGCTGTTGGAGAGAATGTTTTTAATAAAATAGGAACCGAGAGGGAACCAATAGGGTGAGTAGAGAGAGAGTAATTCGAAATAAGCGAGAAGAGGGTTCACAGTTTCAATTTAGGGCACAATTACCGTCGAATTTATCAGCAGATTTATCTAACGGTAAAATTTTTTGAGTACTTTAAAACACAACGTTTCACTAATCAAGGTTACTGTCAGATTTATCTGCCTGTAAATTCGATGGTAATACTCGCGCTAATTAATCTTTTTTCCTCTAAATATTATCGATGAATTACCGTCGGAAAACAGAATCCGACGATAATTCTTTTATCCAACGAATTTATTACCAAATTTATCGGTAAATCTGTCGATAAATCTGATATTAAATTAGACGATAAATTTGACGATATTCAACATTTTTTTATAGTGTCAGATTGATTTAATTTACTACTTATACAACTTTTTGACATTTCTTATTTTTAAGTTAATATATTTACTTTAAAACTCTTCATCTATAATTAAATCAAATATTAAAAAAGAAATCAAAATGAATAAGAATAGAATCCAACTTTTGTATTTTAGTTTAAATTTCAAAAAATTTATATTTTTATAAACTTGTGAATTTAAAACGGAATAATAAACGATTTTTTAAAATTTATTAAAATTTTATCCTTTGATTCATTAGCATCTAAAAAATTATTGTCGAGATTTTTGATATTAAAAAAATTAATATAAAGTATAGTTTTCCAAAATAGTATGAGAATTAAAATTTAAATTCCTTTAGAGTAAAAAATAATAATTAAAATATTATATTAATTAAATTATTATTTATTTTTTATAAAATTAAATATAAAAATTATTGCTTTAAAATATGGATACATACACATACATTAGTACAATAATTTATAATTAAATTAAATGATACTCGTGTCGTATGATACACTATACAATTATACATACACATATACATTAGTACAATAATTTATAATCAAAGAAAAAATGGTTATTGGCAATAAATATTTGCATGTCATCATGAGAAGAGGCAATAGGCAAAGATGCATGCTGGGGTACATGCGTATGTATAGGAATTAAATTATCATTTAATTTGTAAAATCAAAACAATAATTTCTAATCAATCAAAATTTCGATAATAAATTTTTAAATGTTAATAACTAAAAAATATTTTTAATAAATTTTTAGAAATTATTTATTATTTTATTTTAAATTCACAAATTTATAAAAATCTATATATTTTAGAATTTGAATTAAAATACAAAACTTAAATTTTATTCTTATTATTTTAATTTTTTTATATTTTATTTAAATCTAAATGAGTATATTTTATTAATATTTATATTTTAAAATTTATATAATTAACTTAAAAATAAGAAATATAAAAAAGTTGTATAAGTAGTAAATCAAATTAAGTTGATTCAATTTAATATATATATATATATATATATATATATACTGCAGAAATAGTAAATTGAATCAACTAAATTCAATTTATTATTAATGTAGCATATATAATAAATCAAAATTAAGTTGATTCGATTTACATAGATATATTCTAAGATAGACGTGTAATGAAACTAAATTTAGGACATCTATATAACTTTGAACCCTATTCAGTTTATTAATTTAAATTACCTTTTTTATGTTCATTTCCTTCATAAAATTTTATATAAATAAGAGTAAAGTATCGTTTTTATCCCTAACATTTGGGGCAAGTTCTAAAGTTATTCCTAACATTTAAATCTTCTTATTTATATTAAGTCCCTAATATTTTAAAATTGTCTCAATGTTATCCTGCCATTAAGGATCTGTTAATAGATTGACAGCGGGTCAAAATTGAGACTATTTTAAAATGTTAGAGACTTAAATATGATGAAAACGTTAGCGACAAAGAGATACATTACTCTTAGAAAAATTACCAAATCAAATAATATGAAAATAAATTTTAATGGAATAAATTCCATTATAAATTCAAGATTTTAACTTATAATAGAATACTTCTAAAATGATTAATAGATAAACTTTCGAAAAAAAAAATGAGTATGATACTTATATAATAAAGTATAAATTATATATTTTTGTTTCTAATGTATCAAACTTCTTTAATGTTTAATTTAAATAAATTTTATTCTTCACTTAGAAATAAATTTTAATTTTATCCTTCAATAATATCATTTTTTTACGATAAGTACTACGTAGTTATTCAATTATCTTTTAATCACATCTAAGTAAATTATAATTAATCATATTACTTTCATTCTAAATAAAATTATTTTTTTTAATTTCAAAAAAATTTTACTCATCATAAATATTTGTAAAATAATTAGTACGTAAACTTATGAAAAAAAAGATCATAGTATATTTACAATAATATATAATGTACCAAAATTTTTTAGTGTTTAATTTAGTTAAACTTTATTTTTAATTTCGTAATAAATTTTAATTTTATTCTTGAATAATATCAATTTTTATAGTAAATAATTATTCAATTATTTTTTTAATTACATCTAAGTAAATTATTCTTAAGCACATTAAATTATTTTTATTCTAAGTAAATTTATTTTTTATTAAGAGCAAAATTAAAAATAAATTAAATAATTATCTTTTGTAAAAAATTAAAATTATTGAACAAAAGTTTAAATGTATTATAAAGTTAAAAATGAAATTTAATTAAACATTAAAGAATTTTAGTATATTAAAGACAAAAAGATATAATTATATGTTATTGGATATGTACATGCTCTTTTTTTCTTTTTCAAAAGTTTATATACTAGTCATTCTATAAACATGAGTAAAAATCTTGAATTTGTAATGCAATTCATTTCGTTAAAATTTGTTATCATTTTACTTGATTTGGTAATTCTTCTAATAATAATGTATTGTTTTTGTTCCCAATATTTTCGACCTATTTAAATTCCTAAAGTTTTAAGACCGTTTTAATTTTGTTAACAGATCATTAACGGTAATACAATATTGAGATGATTAAAACATTACGAACTTAAATATGATGATTTAAATATTAGGAATAATTTTAAAACTTATCTCAAATATTAAAGATAAAAATAATACTTTACTCAACAAATAAACAAACACAAAAGATAAATAAGAATAAATAAAAAGAAAACATATAAGAAGAAAAATAAAACTATGCCGATGATGACAACGACAATGATATGAAGAAGGAGGGAAAAAAGAAAAAAAAAGAAAAAAATCAACTCAAAAAAAAAAATAGAAAGAACAATGAAGAGAAAGAAAAAAAAACAAATAAAAAAGATAAAAATGCATATATATTATAAGTTAATTGGACTTGGCCAGATAGAATGTTTAATTGCCTAAAATTCTCCTTATTATTATTATTATTATTATTATTATTATTATTATATAACAACTAAGTAGGTAGATGCTTTCTTAGTCTAGTACAATGAACCTTCCCTTAGAGTATCATCATATCCCAGTTTTGTTTGTGTGCTACTTAAGAGAGAGATAGTTCCTTTTTCTTTAATTTCCACCTTTTAAATCTTCTTTGGTCTTTGGTAAAAGACAACTTAATAATAATAATTAATACTCTCAATTAATTAACAAACGTACAAGAAGATTAGTAAGACATAAATATTCAGTGGAGTGTCACAAAAGGAAACAAAAGTGGAGTTTTTTTTTTTTTTTAAAGAAAAGTTAAAATAAACATGGTACCGCAATTCAGCATATACTCACATTTCAGTAGAGTTAGAAAATAATTGAAGTGGAGTTTTCAACGCCCTTTTTTTCTTGGGTAGAAAATAATTGAAATGGAGCATAGCACCAAAAACAACTATACTTCTTTGAATTAATTACTTGAACTACTTATTTGTCCGACCTTTTAATTTAAAAGGCAATATTAGGTCATACTATTTTGTGCAATTATTTGCAGCCAAACTATAGTTAAAAGAATAATAATTTGGATATGTTGAATTTTCTTTTAATTCAAAGGTATTGAGCTTAGAAATTATTCTTAGAGCTAAAAACATTAAAAGGAGAAAGTAAAAATCAAACGAGACATTTTAAACTTAATTAAAATTCATGTAATGAAAATCCTTATTCTAAAATTTAAATTATTAGGTAAAAACACATGATTTTTTTTTTAGAGTAACAAGATATTTTTTTAGATTTTTTAATTATAAAAAGTCTAATACTAAAATATTTATTCTAAAAATTTAAGCTAGCTATTAGATAGAGACTAAAAAAATAATTATATCTAATCATTCACAATATAATGTCGTTATTAAAATTACAGGTTTTGAAAGATAGAATGATAAATAAATAATAATTGAAATTTTTGTATTGAGAAATAAAAAAAAGTTCAAACCTGGTTTTTATTCCTATAAATATCTTAAATATTGGTTTCAATTGCCAGCTTAAAGGTCCATGTATTTATAATCTTAGGTAATTAGTGACGGTATGCATGCCAGAATATATATATATATATATATATATATATTATACAAAAAAATATTTTAAAAATCGTAGAATGTATTTTCATATTTGTGACGGTTAATATAGTAGTTTTGTTGAGTTATTAGCGTTACCGTTGGATTGAAAGAACGTCCAAAAATCTGACAGTAACAGATAGTGTAAATTCTATTTAAAATGATAGATATTTTATTGTTGAATTTTAATTTACGCTATTTTAGTAAATGAAACCAAGGTTATTATCAGATTTTTTCTAACAAAAAATTTGACAATATTGTTGATCTAACTTCGAATTCGCACCCCTTCCCCGTATTTTTACATTATCATCACTCTCACTTCTCTTTTTTCCTCTCTCTTCTTTCTCTTCTCTTACCACCACCAGCTTTCATTATCGCAGCCACTAAGGTTCGTCGTCGCCATCGTTGTTGTCGTCTTCTTTGCTGTTGTGTGGGTATTGCACGAGGGATAGTCATCTTCAAACTCCTTCAGCCACTGTTGCCACTACAGAACCTCGCCATCATGCACCACCTCTTCTACTACCATGTTAGTTTAGTTTGTTAGTTTAATTTGTAGATTAGGTTAATATGTTAGTTTAGATTAGATTAATTTTGTTAGATTAGGGTAAATTTTTATATAGAACATTAATATATTAGTTTTGTTAGTTTAGGTTAATTTTAGTTATTAGGGCTTATGGTTTAAATTAATTTAGAATAATTAAAGATTTAATTAGAATTGTTTTATAGTTTATTGTTGAAATAATCTAGTGTAACTAGTGTTTAGAAAGGATTTATTTAGGGTTTAGGATTATTAGTGTTTACTATCGAATTTTGTGTGAAATAAACTAAATGGCATCATTTAAAATTTTTAACATTATTTTATTATATAATATTACCCTCAGAATTTTCGTAAAAATTTTTTAACAATAATTAGAGCACAAAAAATTTAGTGTGCAACAAACCAAATCTCTCTCTCTCCCTCCCTTTTCTTCTCTCTCCCGGTACCTTTCAACGATTAATTGGGGGATAAGGAGGAGTTTGGTGAACAAAAAGTAGTGATGGAGCAAAAATAGAAGGGAGGAATGAAAGGATGGTGAATTGTTGTACATGTGATAGTGCTAATGGTGGTTAGATAGGGTTAGAAAAAAAAAAGAAAAAAAGGTGTGCAATATGAGAGAAGAATGAAATAAAAAAAAATTTAGAGACTATTTTAGAAATATTTAAAAATGATTTTAAATAATATAAAAATAAAAACTATTTTAATTTTAAGCCTCAATATTAACATAAAAAATATGGATAATTTTATGTTTTTATACGAAGAGAATGAAAAAGAATGTATAAATTTACTTTAAAAGATTAATAAAAATAAAATGACATATTCTCTTAAATAAGTAGTTCTAAAACGAATTTATCTATGTATTATTTTTCGTCTTTATTATAAGGATGGTAAACGGATCGAAACTTGTCAGGCCGATCCGCGTAACCCACTAAAAAGGTGGGTTGGATTGAAAATTTGAGATTGTTAAACTTAAAAAGCTCGTCTAACCCGTCGGACCAGGCGTTTTTTTTTTTTTTGTCAGGACCATTCTCTTATAAATTTCTATAATATTATTGATCTACAAGAGGATGATGATAATTGAAGATATTCTAAGTTATATTTTAGATTATGTTTTATGTTTGATTAATTAAAAACTTGAAGATGTTTAATTATATGTTCTGGTCAAAATTTGTGTTGGTTTGGACAATGTTAGTTTTATATTTGCTTCAAAAAAATTGGTTTATAATTATGTTTATTACATATTTATAATTATAAAGATTTTAATATTTGTGAATTTAAAAATTATAAATTTTTTATATCTTTAAAAAATATAAATTTATTGAAATGGTCGTAAAATTATATATATTATTTAATATTTAATAGTTTATATAAAAAAAATTTTGACAAATTTAACCCACCAACTCGCCAATCTGCCATTAAGTGAAACAAGAGAGGAATTTAGGATTATCTCACTCAGTGGGATGGAATAGATAATCTATTAGTTAATGAACTTTTAGTGAGTCAAGACAGAATGAACTTTTTCATTTATCACCCCCTACTTGCACCAAAAAAAATTATATTGCTTTACCGAAAACCAAAATAATTTTGCTTGGAGCTAGGCGAAATTAAAATTTTCAAATTAAATCAACTTCTATTTGTCAAAAACCTGTGGATATTACTGCCAGATATATTGATTCAATTATTTCAATACAAGTAGTTCGCGGTAGGAAATCAATTCAATATAATTGAATTCGATCATTTGATTTCATATAGAGTTCAAAAGTCTCTTGTTTCATAAATCTGTGACAACATTGTTGTCTAAAAATACAAAGAATTGGTTGACGGTAATCATAGGTTTTACGAGAATATATATATATATAGACTTGTATATTATAGTCACTCTTATTACTTGAGCCAAAAGTAATGCCTTGTCTGTTACTTGCGCATAAAGTTCTTATATTTAGCTAGATTCATAGTATTAGTCTATCAGATACATATACGATAAATTAAACCGCTCCTTCAATCACCATAAAAAAGTACTTTTAGTTTTCGGTTAAAATTTGCTTTTCTATATTATTCGGATTAGAAAAGGAAATAACTATATATGATCTTTATGAAAAAATTGTCTCAAATGCTATGGAGAGAGAGAGAGAGCTGAATGAAAGAACTAGTTTAATTACCTTGAGAGTGTTAGTACAAAAAAAATGGATTTCTCTCGATAAAAAAAACATTTCGACTAAGGTTTTAATTATCGAAACAGGACAGATAAAACTAAAATTAAAGAAAAATAGTATAAGAAGCGTCCTTTCTTTAAACATCAAAATTTGTTATTCGACTATCAAAATTAAATGAGGAATATGGGTGCAGAATTCAAAAAACAAAGTGAAAAGACATAAAACTTAAAAATCAACGAAAACGTGAGTGTTAAAATTTGGGGATCAAAATTCTTAATAGTAAAAATAAGGTTACGGTTGAAAAGAAGGAGGAAGTAAGATAATAGATAACATGCTCCATGACAAGTTCATTTCCATAGTTTATAAATAGTAGAAATTCAGAAGAGTTCTAGGACTTCAATTAAAAATACTAGATCATCATATAAACTCATAAAATTTTCAATCTCTGTGATGCAACGAAAGAACATGGAGTGTAAGTGTATGTGAGTGTTAGAAGTCAATTTTTTTTAATTCATTTTCTTTTGTTTATTTGATTCATTTTCGTTTATTTTCTTTAAATTTGGTATTATTTTTCTTTGGTTAATATTTTACACTTTTATTGTTTTTTATTTAATTATTTATTCCTTTGTTGTTTTCCAAAATTTTAACACTAGTAATTTTGACATAAAATAGCATTGACACCATAATTAAGTAATTCTCGAGTCGAGCTCACTATTTTTCACAGGAGTCGAATCTACTCTCAATACTTGAGATCTTGATACAAGCTCGTTTTGACACTACCTATCAAAATAAAAAAATGAGTGAAATAAATTAGTATGCCTGGTGGGACCCTAGGTTAGATTTGTGTCAAGCTGTGTATGCAATTATACAGTGGTAAGTTAATCATGACAGATAGAGCTTCAACTTTGACGGATACGTCGAATAATAATAGTAAAAATTTCACAAGAGGCCCTGAAATAGAAGCAGTCCCTTCGACCAATCTTTCAAGCCAACAGTCGACAGAAGGTATTCCAACCGCTATACCCGTTACATAGCCTCAATATGGATTACCTCCAAATTATTCGCCACCTCTAGAGAATCCTAATGTCATATATGCTAGAGGTATTAACACTACGAGAAATAATCCTTTTTATGGTCAGACACCTCTTTCAGATTATCCTCCAATGGGTACACACAATCAATACTACCCTTACATAGAAAATTATAATACCTATCAACCCTTAATAAATAGCCCTCTATATCTTGGGACTGTTCCATACCACAATCAATTCCTATGGTGTCGAATGTCATTTCGACACAGGGTGTAGGAGTCCTTAGGGTGTTGATAGGAGGGACCCGTACTTCAATATTTTCGGAAATGTCAAGGCAGATACCTGTAGGGACATCTTCACCTAATACAATCGAGTCTTTGGCTGTATATAGGCAACAAATCGAGGATAGCCATCATAATCTAGTAAATATGCCGACTCAACAGATGACTACAGTATTAAATCCAATGTTAGAAAATAATAATACTAGAATAGAGCAACTTGCTCGACGAGCCGATGATATTACAGGTGCTATGAATCGACCATTAGTCCAACCTTTTAGGGGAGCTCATGTTAAAAATTCTTCTTTCATTTTAAATAGTGGAGATGATCCAAATAGAGTATTAAACGAGGCTAGAGCAAACAATGATGCTTAGGCATATCGTCAAAATATAACCCAAGCAGTTGAGCAAATCTTAAATAGAGCAGGATTAAACATTGGAGTGACAAATCAACTTTATTTTATATTCCTATTTTTAGATTATGTCTTGCAAGTTAAACTCTCCAAGAGAATTAAAACTCCTAAATCTCTCACGAAATTTGCAAGTGAGAGTAGAAAGTCGACAATCGAGCAGTCAAAATAAGCGAGTTGGCCAATAATGAGTATTTAAAAATAAGATATTTTTCTTTTTCAGTGACAAATAATGCTTTTACTTGGTTTTCAAATCTTCAACTCAATTCGATTCATAACTGGGTTCAATTAGAAAGAAGTTTCCATGATCAATTTCTTAAAGGTGAAATGAAGGTGACTTTGTCTGACCTACTTATAGTAAAGAGAGGAAAAGTTGAGTCGATCGATGACTATCTTATACGGTTCAAAAATATGAAAAACAAATGTTTCACCCCTATTATTTAACCAGAAATAGCCAAGATGGCCATCAATGGTCTAATTGTAAGAAATTAATAAATCAACAATTCCTCGACTCGGCTTAGTTGACCGATAAGGTTCAGCAAATTGAAAAGTTAAACAAAGAAAAGGAAGAACTAGAGTAGAACAAAAGAAAACTTTTTTTTCAATAAAAAGGTTAACTATGTTGACTGTATGAGTGAAGAAGAGTCGAACAATGAATCTGTCTTTGCTGCAGAATTAAAAGATGGACTTCCTTATATGTGCCGATCCCTGAAACCAGCAAAAGATAAGACTCCTTTATTAGGAGAAAATACTTATTCTTTCGACCTAACAAAAGCTGAACAAATATTCGACATGTTGTTAAAAGATAAGCAACTTGTACTACCTGAAGAAAAAAGGATGCCATCAGTTTCTGAAATTAAAAATAAGAAGTTTTGTAAATTCTATTAAATTACTGGATATTATACTAACAATTGTTTTCATTTTAGGGATTTGATACAGAAGGCCATTGATGAAGGTCGATTAAAGTTTACTGATAAACCTGAAATAAAGGTAGACTCTAATCCCAAAAGCAAGAGAAGCTCTGTTAGACTTCTTGTTGAGAAAAAGGGAGGAAAAAGGAAATGTGGCTATATGCCCACAATGTTGTGTCCTATTTTACACTTCAGCTGCTAAAGCTTTCGACTCATATAAAAAATGTAGAAAACGCGTCTATCAAGAAGAGTTAAGACAAGCTTGATTGAAGCAATGGGTCAAAGGTCGAGAGTCTGCAGTTGCTCTTGTCAAGCAACAGATGTGCACAGTCTTGACAGTCGACCAGAAATTTCAAGGGGTGTTGAGGCGAACTAGAGTTCCTCCATCTAATGTATCGAACAACAAATGGATTCAGAACAATGCCCTAAAATACTCTAGGAATTATAGTTTTAATGTTCCTGGGAGATGTTTCGAAAATTGGGCTAAAGACCCAAAAAGAGGAAGCTCTAGACAAGGAGCAGAAAGAAGGGGAAATGGTCAAGAAAGGTTTCAACGTAATTTTCGAGAAAGAGCTCTTTTAGTTCTAAGAGTTGTGGCCCAAACACAAAATGGTTATGCCAACACACATGAGCCATATCCAGAATTGACTAAAAAAAGTAAGTCACCTTAAAAGTAGGAACAGAAACGAGACAAGATATTCTCGAGCAAAGACTAGGAGAATGAAGAGTCAAAAGAGATATCAGATATTAAGTCGATCAATTCGATCCCAAAAGGAAAATAAGAAGAAGCACTAACAGAAAATTTTGACACTGGTTTCGAGGATGATCTACATGTGATGTTTGGTAAAATTGGTTTTAGGTATGTTGCCACCATTTCTGTTCTCCATTTCGAGTTTCAGGACAATCCTAAAGGGTCATGAAATTGTCTAAGAGACTATGATGATTTAATTCTAGGTGACGAATGCCTATTTGTCGAAAATAGCATGATTAAGGAGGAGTTATTTGAAAGGCCTAATGAGATTATCATAGGCCATCTTTGTCCATTGCATATTAAGGCCAAACTTGAAGGATTGGTGATTAATCGTATTTTGGTTGATAGAGGAGCAGCAATTGATTTGTTACCTGAAAGTATGCTCCTATTATTGCAGAAAAAATGTCAAGGATCTGATTAAAATAAACTTGGCTGTCATTGGGTTTAATGGTAAGTCGACAACTGCCCTGGGAATGATTCCACTATGGGTTAAAGTCGAAAGCGTCAAACGACCAACAGTATTTATAATAGTACCCACTAAGGCAACTTTTAATATGCTTTTGGAAAGAGATTAGATCCATGGTTTAGGGACAATTACCTCGAGTCTGCATTAGAAATTGGTGTTGTGGGATGAGAATGGAAGGATCAAGCGAATTGGGTATGTTGCCACCGCTTCTGTTCTCCCTTTCGACTTTCAGGACAATCCTAAAGGGTCATGGAATTGTCTAGAATGAGACTGTGATGATATAATCTTAGGTGACGAATGCCGATTTGTCGAAAATAGCATGATTAAGGAGGGGTTATTCGAAAGGCCTGATGAGATTACCCTAGGCCATATTCATTGATGAATCTATATTTGACCATATATTTTGGTTTGATTTGAGTGGATTTCATCATATAAACCCACATTTATTCATTCAAATAGCATACTTTTGTGTTCTCTCCCTAATTTGAGTCTAATTGTGAAAACATGCTATTTTGTGTTTAATTTAATCACTTTGATCCCTCTTTTATCCCATTTGATGCCTTGATGGTTTTATTGAGTGATTTAAGGTGTAATGGGTTGGAATGGCTTGATAAACGTGGAAGGAAAGCATGGAATTGGAAAAAAAATGAAGAAATCAAAGGAGAAAAGTATTTCAGCGTGTGCATACGCACAACCTACTATGCGTACGCACAGGAACCACACAGCCATGTGTGCGTACGCACAACTCCCTGTGCGTACGCACAAGAAGAAAATCAGCAAGTGTGCGTACACACAGGTCCCAGCGCGTGACTTATTTAATGCAAATCATTGGGGGCAATTTTTGGGCCTCTAGAGCCCAATTTTAGACCTTCTAACGCTGATTGGGTGCTATATAAAAAAGGCCCTCTTTCCATGTGGAAGGCGGGAGCAATTAGGGTTAGTTTAGCATTATGTAGGTTGTTTTCTAGAAAGAGAAGCTCCCCCTTCTCTCTAGAATTAGGGTTCTTTAGTTTAATTTCTTATAATTTCTACTTTTAATTCTTGTTTTCATTTACTTTTTCTTGTCATTTATTGTTATTACATCTTTGTTCTTCTTCATTTCTCTTGTTATTTCCTTTATTTTGTCCTTTTTTATGTTTATGCACACTCTTTTTATTTTAATTTTTAATTAATGCAATTTGTGTTTTATGTTCATTTAGTGCTTTCTTTAATTATTATTGTCACTTTCTTGCTTTTGGTAGTTAGCTTTTATTTTTAATGCAATTTAATGTTATTTTATTTTCATGCAAACTAAGTATTTGATAACATGCTTGGCTTAGTTTTTTACATAGTTTTTCTCCACTCTTGGCTTGGAATTGATTACTTTGGTGATCCTTGAGTCATTGATGTCTATTATTGCTTGATACATTAGAGTAGTTAGTTGATTTGGTTGCCCTTGATACTATGTGACCCCTTTAGTGTTGACATAGGACTTATGGATTGAAATCAACTATGCCCACTTGAGTTATCCTCGATGTAGGGTTGACTAAGTAGAATTAACTCTTCATAATCATCATGTGTTTGTGGTTAATGGCTAGGATAGGTAACCTTAGCCCTAAATCCATGCCAAGAGGTTTTCTTGCATTTGAAGTTTTCTTTCCTTGCATTTTATTACTTTTGACTTTTATTGCTTTGATATGTAATTTCTTGCATGTTTATCTTTTCACACTCTTGATTGAGAAATTGGGTGTTTAGGTGGAATTGAGTTGTGGATGTCCATTCCGCATTGTGTGAGGATTGTTAATTAGTTTGGTTTTTCTTGACTCTAAGTGACCCACTAGTGTTGACTTAGGACTTAGGTATTGGATTCAATTATGTCCCTTTGACTAATTCTCAAGTAGGATTGACTAATTGGGATAAATTCCACATAATTGCCATGTTTGTGGTCTACAACTAGGATAGGAAACCTAGATTACCCACTTCTTGCTAAGAGTCCTTTTTATCATTTAATTTCCATTTCCATTGTTTTAATTACTTTCCTTTTAATTTCTTGCATGATCATTTACTTTCTTGCCATTTACATTACTTGCTTCCTTGCAATCATCCAACCCCATTTTTCTCCCATAGCCAATAATTGTACATTTTATTGTAACTCCTAGGGAAGACGACCCGAAGTTGTATTACTCTTGATCTCAGTTATTTTGTATTGAATTTAACATTTGATTGTGAGAATTCATTGTTGGTTTGGACTATGCTATCAAATTGATTATTGTTTTGACTGATTCCAAACTATACAATAAATTCTTCATTGTCATTCGTCTATTGCATATTAAGGCCAAAATTGAAGGATTGATGATTAATTGCATTTTGGTCGATGGAGGAGTAGCAATTAATTTGTTACTTGAAAGTATGCTCCCATTATTGCAGAAAATAGTTAAGGATCTGATTAAAACAAACTTGGCTGTCATTGGGTTCAATAGTAAGTCGACAACTGCCCTGGGAATGATCCCACTCTGGGTTAAAGTCGAAAGCGTCAAACGATCAAAAGTTTTTATAGTAGTAGAGATAAAACAACTAAATACTAAACTAGAAAGCACTAAAAGACTACTAATGATCATGCAAAGATTCAAATAGAAAACCAAAAATAGGGAAAATAGAAGATAAAAATTCTCAACCACCTCAATCATGGTAAATGCTGCTCCCTCTTGGGAATCCTCTCTGACACTTTAGCTCCTCTATGTCGTGCCCCTGTCTCAGCTGCTCCTCCACTAGTTGATGGAGGAGGACTGAGTGATCCTGATGCTCGATCCTTAACTGATCAACAGATGATGTCAGCTCCCCTATGGATCTAGTTTACTGGTCCTAGTAGTCACGGGGAGGGAAATAGACTCCCTGAGGCATCTCCGAAAGATCTTGTGGAGGCGGTGGAACTGGATCTTGTAGTGGTGCATGCCCATGCTCCCTAGCATGCCATATACCATTTCTAGTGATTGGTCTGTCAACACCAATCAGAGTATCTCCATCAATGTAAATTTCGGTTGTTCCACATAGGTGGAAGATGAGATGAGGGAAGGCCAGTCTAGCAAAGGTGGAGGCCTTCTCAGCTATCTTGTACGGCTCTTGAGGGATCACTTGATGCACATCTACCTCATTACCGAGCATGATACAGTGAATCATCACTGTTTGGTCCACTGTAACCTCAGAACGGTTACTCATAGGGATGATGGAAGGTTAGATGAACTCAACCACCCTCGAACAACTGACTTTAGGTCATGCCTATTGGTGCAGAAATTATAACCACAAACTAACCGACAAGTGCACTGGGTCGTACCAAGTAATACCTCATGTGAGTGAGGGTTGATCCCACGAGGATTGATGGATAAAACAATAATGGTTAAGTGATTTACTTAGTTAGGCAAACAGAAAATGGTGTTTGAAGGTTCAAAAGCATTAACAGTAAATTCAGAATATCAGAAAGCAAATAGTAAATTGGTGTGAATAATATATGGAGAAAATAGTTAAGGCTTCAGAGTTATCTATTTTCCGGATTGACTTTTCTTACTAAATATTTTAGTCATGCAAGATTTAATTCATGGCAAACTATATGTGACTAAACCCTAATTCCTTAGACCTTTTTAGTCTCCTCTAACTCTCATCAACTGCTAATTCCTTGGTCACTTAATTCCAATTAGAGGGTGAAGTTCAATTCTAGTTATATGCCACAAAACCCTAATTATCCAAATATAAGAGGATTATATGTCACGTATCTCATTAAGTCCAGATAATTAGAAGTTTAAGAGAAATTATTTTCAAGCTGTTGTTCAAGTAAAGAGCTTTTTCAAGTTATGCAAGAACTCAATTAGAACAAGGGTCATACTTCCGTTCCACCTAAATTCATAAGATAAAGATGAAAACAATTCTTGAATTATAAATCAGTACATGAATTCAAATAGAAAAGTAATATTATCAATCCATACAATAGACAGAGCTCCTAACCTTAACAGTGGAGGTTTAGTTGCTCATGGTTTAGAGAGAAAACTAGGATTCGTAAAAACTATAAATCGCAGAATGAGGTAGAAGAGAAGATAACCCGAAGGGCTGATTCTTTTCCATTTTATATCTAATCCTAATTAATGTAAAATATATTTCCTAAAACTAAAATAATATCTTTTTCTAATTATAAATAAAATAAAAATTTAATCAAAACTAATTAGCTACTCGTACAAGCCCTTGGACGTACATGGGGACCACTGGAGTATTGAGGATCCATGCTGAAATCACGTCAATTAGACCTCTGTAACTCAAGTTATTCCTATTTGAGTGCAAGGAGGTTGGGGTTGACAGCATCATTTGCTTTCTTCCTTTTCTGCTACAAAATTCCATCAAATCCATTCGAATGCTACCTGAAATAAACAGAAATTGTAAACAACTCAAAGTAGCATTCATAGTGGCTAAAAGATATTTAAATCTTGATTAAACTCAATAATTTGAATGCAAATTCACTAGAAAAATATAGAAAAGATGCTCACGCATCACCTGCCTAGCTCAGTAGGGACCTAGTCCAGTCTCTGGTCAGTGTTGGCTCTTCGAGTGTAAGAATGAGGGTCCTCTCTAGATGGTGGTAGCTGCAGTGCTTCCCTCACACTCTCGAGACTAAACTCCATGATCGCCCCTAGGACTGTAGTGTGCCAGTTCTATGGATCCGGATTCACGCCTTGTGCATGCTTGAAAGTCACCCAAGTATTGGCGTAGAACTCTCTGACGATAAGTACGCCCACCTCAATCACGAGGTTGGCCAGAACTTCCTAACCCTGTCTTAGAATCTGGTACTGGATCTCCGGTTACTCATCCTACTTCAGATCAAGGCAGACCTCGGATATCACTTTCTTCTTGCTTACTACCTCATGGAAGTAGTCCTCATGAGTCTTGGAGAGAAACCTAGTGAAATCATATGGACCGGAGGCAGTGGCCTTCTCTTTCCTCTTTCTTGAGGAGGATTCACTAGTTTTAGGTGCCATAGGAGTGGTGAAAAGAGAAAAAGCGGAGCGCCCAATATTAAACTTAAAACGTTTGTTCATGCTTGAACAAAGAAAAAGACAATACAGAAAAGAAGAGATAGAAGAAAGTGATGAAAATGAAAATAAAAATATAGTTGAATGAGGGGGTGCTCACAATTTGAGAGAAAGAAAGAGGGAAGGGATGAATACGAAAAAGGGGAAAGTATGAGGGAAATGTGAATTGTGAGTGTGGTGAAGAGAGGGGAAAGAGTAGGGTATTTATAGAGGAGGGGGTAAGTTCAGTTACATAGGGATGGGGTGGAGGGGAATGAATTTGAATTTGGTTAATGGAAAAGAGAGATTTATGGGATAGATGATGGGGATTAGGTGGAGTAGGGGGGTGATGGGATGGATGAATATGGATGGGAAAGTGGATAAGGAGGAGAGATGAGGGGTAGGTTTGAATGGTCAAAGGGTGAGGGGTTGGGGTTTTAGCCATTGGTTAAACCCCCTCCTTCAAAACTTGAAATTGTGTACTATGCACTAAACGCCAGTCCTAGCATTTTGCGCCAGCAAGGGATACTTTTTCTTATTGGCGCTAAATGTCTATTATGGGCGTTAAAAATGCCCAAAGGGGGGATAAAAATTGGTGAAGGAACGCCCATTATGGGCATTAACGCCCACTCCATGCTCCACTCTGGGCGTTAAACGCTCTCCTAGGGTTTAACGACAGAGCCTCTTTGCCTCTTCCTGGTGCTAAATGTCCAACTTGGTGTTTAGTGCTAGAACATACCTTGCTCTAGGGTTATCTGTTCTCCATTCTGAGTCCTTCTATTCCTGTTCTAAGCACTGTGCATGATCACAAACTAGATTAAACCTAGCAAAACTATAAAATTCAATGGAAAATAAAATGAAAATAGAATCGAAATAAAACTGAAATAAACTAAAGGATGCTTATGGTTGGGTTGCCTTCCAATAAGCGTGTCTTTACCGTCACTAGCTTGACGACCGGCTCCTCTAAGAAGGAGGATCATAGGGGCTCAGGTCTTCACCCTCACTGTGAACTTCTTCCCTGTACTTTCACAAATCAGCTCAACATGCTCAAGGGATAGGATCTGGTTCACTGTGTGAGGTATGACTGGACTTCTAGTAAATATCACCTTCATGCCAGATGAGAAATCTTCAGTAGAGATCTTCTTATTCCTCCAGCCCTTGAGTACCTTCTTCTTGGGGCCTACTCCCTCTTTGGTGGGTGGTGAGTGCACAACACCAAACTTAGATTTGATGTCTAGAAAAACTGTATGGGTTTCCATCAATTGGGAAGGCTTAGGCTTTGAACTTTGCATGCAGGTACCTCCTTCTCCACAGAGTGATGAAGGTTTCAAAAGCTTGAACACCAAATAATTTTTCCACAATTTTTTAGGACCAATTTGCCTCTTTCAACATCAATCAGAGCTCTCCCAGTGGCTAGAAATGGTTTTCCTAGTATGATGGAGTTATTTGCATCCTCTCCCATATCAAGTATGACAAAATCTGCAAGGAGGAATAACTCTCCAACCTTGACCAAGACATTTTCCACTAGCACATGTGCTTGCCTCAGAGACTTGTTAGCCATCTGCAATGCTATCTTTGTAGGTTGTACCTCTTGAATTTTCAGTTTCCGCATCATAGATAATTGCATCAGATTGATACTTGAGCCAAGATCACAAAGAGCCTTGTCAAAAGTGACATTTCCAATAGTACAGGGAATCTGAAAGCTTCTTGGATTTGGCATCTTCTTAGGCAGTTTGCTCTGAATGAGCGTACTACACTCCTTGGTCAACACCACTGTTTCATCTTCCTTTAAGACTTTCTTCTCAGAGAGTAAGCCTTTCATGAAAGCTATATAGGGAGACATCTTCTTCAGAGTCTCTACAAAAGAAATATTGATGTGGAGCTTTTTGAAGACTTCCAAGAACTGATAGTACTGCTTGTCCTTGGTCTCCTTTTGGGATTTCTGAAGTTGTGGTGTTTCAGGCTTTTGAATAGGCACCCTAGGTGGGGCATGTAGCACTGTAGCTTCAGCCTTTTCTAGAGCCTCTTTCTCCTCTGACTCCTTAACAATTGGCGTCTCCTTCTTCATCATGGGGTCATTGGCCATTATGAGAGCCTTACACTCTTCTCTTGGATTTATCTCTGTGTCACCAGAAAGAGTGTTAGGAGGTCTCTCAAGTATTCTTTTACTCAACTGACCCACTTGTACTTTCAAGTTTTGAATGGACACTCTAGTCTCCTGCATAAAGCTATGAGTGCTCTTAGAAAGTTCTACAACTAGAGTAGCCAAGTCAGGAGTGTTTTGGGTTTGTGAGGATGTCTGTTGCTGTTAAAAGGGCTAGAACTGACAGTTGTTGAATCTATTCTGATTAGAGCTACCCTGGTTGTTGTTAAAATTATGTTGGGGCTTCTGGGGTTGCTCTCTCCACCCAAAATTAGGGTGATTCCTCCATTCCTGGTTGAATGTGTTGGCATAGGGATCATTATCGGAATTTCTAGAGAAATTTTCCATATAGTTAACTTGCTCAGTAGTGGTTTGAGCGTAGCCATAAGCGTCCCCTTGGTTGAAACCACCATTCATGTCATATGATGCATTTTGAGTATTGACAGCTGAGACTTGTATCCTACTCAAGTGCTTAGAGATCATACTAGTTTGTTGTGACATGATCTTGTTCTGAGCCAGAATAGCATCCAGGGTGTCCACTTCCATAACTCCTCTCTTCACAGGATTACTGGGATTCACAGGGTTCCTCTCAGAAGAGTAAAGATATTGATTTCTGGCAACCATCTCTATAAGCTCATTAGCCTCTTCAGGCATCTTCTTCATGTATAAGGAACCTCCTACGGAATTATTCAGAGACATCTTACCCATCTCAGAGAGGCCATCATAGAAAATCTGCAGCTTGGTCCAGTTTGTAAACATATCTAGGAGACACTTCCTGATCATCTGCTTGTATCTTTTTCAGGCTTTATAAAGGAATTCTCCATCTTTCTACATGAAGGTCTGAACATCCACCTTCAACTTAGTCAGCTTCTCTGGTGGGTAAAACTTGGTCAGAAATCCAATGACCACCTTGTCCCAAGAGTCCAATCTCTCTTTTGGTTGAATATCTAGCCATTGTTTTACTCTATTCCTCACAGCAAATGGGAAGAGCATGAGCTTGTATACATCAGGATTCACTCCATTAGTCTTCACAGTGTAACAGATTTGCAGGAAATTGGAGATGAAAATATTAGGATCTTTCTGTGAGAATTTGCGAAACTGGCAGTTCTGTTACACTAAAGTGATCAACTGTGGCTTCAACTCAAAATTATTAGCGCCAATAGGAGGTACTAAAATACTATGCCCATAAAACTCAAGAATGGGGGCATTGTAGGAGCTTAGAGTCCTCCTAGCTTGCTCATTGCCATTCGGATTCCCTTCATTGCCATTGACGGCATCATTGTTGGCATCCATGACTTCCTTCTCAAAATTATCCTTGAGATTCTCACCGGCTTTGTAAGCTCTAAGCTATTGCAAACACCGCCTCAAGGTCCTCTCAAGTAAAGGATCAAACTCAAGAAGGGATTCTTTATCCCTGTTCTTACTCATAAACAAACAGAAAATAAAGAAAAGTAGGAGTCTCTATGTTAGAGTATAGAGAACTCCTAGTAAGATATCCTATGTAAAAAAAATAAAATAAAATAAAGCAATTAAATAACTAAAAATTTTCAAAAAATAAGAAAGAATAATAACCTAAAATTTTCAAAAACTAAACAAAGAAAAATACTAAAAAATTTTCGAAAAACTTGGAAAGAAAAAATTACTAACGAGACACCAAACTTAAAATCGAAAATTAAGAGAAAATAAATAAGACCTAATTCAAAAATTAAAAGAAAAATAAATAAATAAAACTAATAAAAATACCTAATCTAAGCAACCAGACAACTGAACTGGCAAGTGTACCAGGTCGTCCAAGTAATACCTCAGGTAAGTGAGGGTCGATCCCACGAGAATTGAGAAACTGAGCAACTGTAGTCAACTGATTGGCTTAGTTAGGCGAGTAGAAGAGTTGGTTTGGTGGGTTTTAAAACGCATTAAACAGTAAAACAAGATTAAAGAAAGCAAATAATAAGTTTGGTGTGAAAGCAGTGAGAGAAAACAGTTAAGATATCAGAGATGTTTACTTTTCCGGATTAAGATTTTTTACCAACTATTTTAATCATGCAAGATTCATTCCATGACAAACTGTAAATGACTAAACCCTAATGTCTTAGTGATTTAGTCTCCTCTAACCTTCATTAACCGCCACCGTCATGGTCATTTAATTCAGATTAGAGGGTTAAGTTCAAAACTAGTTTATGGCCACAAAAACCCTAATTACCCAAAGCTAACAGGATTATATGTCACATATCCTAATTAGTTCATATAATTTAGGAGGAATTTACTTTCAAACTGTTGTTCAAGTGAGAGACCTCTTCCAAGGATCACAAAAACACATATAGAATAAGGACCATACTTTCGTTCCACCCAAATTCATAAAATTAAGAACGAAAATAATTCTTGAAACTGAATCAATACATTAATTAAAATAAAAAAGTAATAGTCTTAATCCATAGAAGATAAACAGAGCTCTTAACCTTAACCTAGGAGGTTTAGTGGCTCATGATTTACAGAGAAGTCAAGGATTCTAAAAAGTATGCAAAAGCCAAAAGGGTTCGACTCCCTAAAAAGAGAATCTTTTTCCTTTTACATCTAACCTAATTTTATTTGAGAATAAAATAAAAATATTAAATCCTAAAACTAAATTATATTATTTTTAAATAAAAATTATAAAAAAATATAAAAGATAACAACTGAAAGCTAAATCCACTAAAAATGCTCCAAGAGGGTGGATTCGGGCTGGGCTTGCTAGCGCTTGGCGTTTAGTGCCCATAAAGGGGCAGAAGCTTTCTGTTTTGTGCATGTTGTTGGCGCTAAATGCCAGCTTGGCATTTAGCCCCCAATGGGGTGCACCAAATCTTCTCATTTTTACTCCAAATTGCTCCAAATTTCACTTGAAATCATAAAAAATACTAAAACAACTTAAAGTAGCATTCAAAGAGGGTTTTTGCACTAAAATAATATAAAATTTAATAATTTATAACTAAAAATAACTAGAAAATAAAAGAAAAAAGGGTACAAGATGCTCACGCATCAGCTGTCGACACTAATAAATGTCAAGCCATTTTCGGCTCATCTCCTCTTAGAAATAAGAAAGAACTATAATCTTTCTTAGGTAAAGTAAATTTTCTCTGAAGTTTCATTTCAAATTTATCTGAAAAAACGAAAGTATTTACTCCTTTATTGAAATTGAAGCAGGAAGAAATACTCAAAAGGAAAGAGGAGCACCAAAAGGCTTTCGACAAAATAAAGTAATATTTAACTTCACCACCAATCTTGACGGCAGTCAAACAAGGTCGACCACTGAAATTATCCATTGCTGCATCAAATACAATTTTAGGGAGCATGTTGGCCCAAGAAGATGAAGATGGAAACGAGAAAGTAGTTTACGATCTGAGTCGAATGTTGACTGATGTAGAAATTAGATATAGTGTAGTCGACAAACTTTGTTTGACCCTTTGTTTCTCTTGTACTAAACTGAAAACTTATTCAGTTGGAAAGAATGTTTATATTTTATCGAAATTTGATGTTATTAAATACATGATTTCCTATCCAATACTAAGGGAAAGAATTGGCAAGTGGATGTTAGGATTAATTGAATACTCTCTATTTTACATTTCAATTAGGGCGGTCAAAGGGCAAGTGATCGTTGATTTCTTAGCGGATCATTCCTATGTCGAGGTTCATAAACAACCCAAAATTGGATATTTAGAGCTCAAATTTTGGAATTTATTGTTTGATGGGTCGAAATACCAAAATAGGGTAGGATTTGTAATAGTCTTGATCACCTATAACGATATTCTAACCAAATTTATGTTTCGACTAGAGTTAGGTTTATCAAATAATGAAGCAGAATATGAGAATTTTATCATTGGCCTAAAACTTTTAATTGAGAGAGGAGAAAAGACAGTCGAGATATTGGGAGATTCACAATTAGTGATTTAATAGTTGGCTAGAAACTATCGAGTTATTAGTCAAAATTTGGCCAAGTATTTTGTGGTAGCCGTGTAATTATTGGCTGAGTTTAACTATGTTTCTATTCAACACATATTTAAAGAGTCGAATCAGGAAGCCAATGAGCTAGCTCAAATGGCTTCCGGCTATAAAGTATCCCCCAAGTTTATAAAAGAGTTTAGTGAAATCGAGAGTAGTTTAACTCCTTTAGAAGTAAGAGGAATTTACTGCATTAACACTGTCGATCTAAATGATGGGAGATATAAGATCATTGACTTCCTCAAAAATTCTAATCAAATAACAAATTGAAAAATTAAATATTTAGCATTGGGCTTTGTATTGATTTGAAGAGATCTATTCAAGAAAAGTGTCGATGGCTCTTTACTCCAATGCTTAAGTATGCAAGATGCATATTTAGCTGTGTCAAAGGTGCATGAAGGTATTTGTGGAACTCATAAAACGGGTCGAAAAGCAAATTGGATCCTATGTCGACAACAACTATATTGGTCTTCAATGATAAAGGATT
Organism: Arachis stenosperma; assembly: GCF_014773155.1. Taxonomy (NCBI): domain Eukaryota; kingdom Viridiplantae; phylum Streptophyta; class Magnoliopsida; order Fabales; family Fabaceae; genus Arachis; species Arachis stenosperma. Next base: position 89,335,213 of record NC_080383.1, on the reverse strand, counting down.
GTATCAATTTTGCTCGACACTACGATCAGTGCCAAGGGCATGCACCAACTCAAAGAATTCCTGCCTCTGATTTACATGTTGTAATCAGGCCATGGCCATTTAGAGAGTGGGCTCTCAATTTAATAGGAATGATCCATCCTCCCTTGACTAAGGGGCATAAGTTTATCTTAGTAGTGGTCGACTATTTTATAAAATTGGTGGAAATTGTATCCATAAAAAAGTTACTCAAGCCAAGGTGATTGACTTTATTGAGGAGTCAATCAATCATATATTTGGTACTCCTCAAACTATAACTACAGACCAAGAGACTATATTTACAGGTTGACAAGTCAAAGAATATACTGAGTCAAGAGGAATTAAACTTATATATTTGACTCCGTATTATACCCAAACAAACGGCCAAGTCGAAGATATTAATAAAATTATAATCAGTTTAATTAAGAAATATATAGGAAGGCAGCCTCGAAATTGGCATAATACTTTAAGTCAAATATTATGGGCATATAGATGTTCTCCTTAAGAGGCTATAGGTTCGATTCCGTACAAACTGGTATATGGCTATAAAGCAGTGTTGCCACTTAAAATTAATGTGCAAATAATTAGAGTGGCAAAGCAAAATGATTTACCAATTGAACAATATTGGTCGAATATGGTTAATGAACTAGATCAATTAGACCAATCTCGATTGAAGGCTCTTGATCGAATGGTGAGACATAAAGATAGTATTGCCAAGTCATACAACAAGAGAGTAAAAGAGAAAACATTTATGGTTGGTGATTTGGTCTTAAAGTTGGTCCTTTCGACTGAACAAAAAAATGGATTTCTCTCGACAAAGAAGACGTTTCGACTACTAAAGGTTTCGATTATCGAAACAGGGACGGGTAAAACTAAAATCAAAGAAAAATTGTACAAGGAGCGTCAAAGTCGAAAGGTAGTTATTGTCTTTTCTTGAGCATAAAGGTTTGCTACTCGACCATCAAAACTAAGTGGAGAATATCGGTGTGGAATTCGAGGAGAAAGCTGAAAAGACATGGAACTTGAAAATCAAGAGAGATAGGTGTCAAAACTTGGAGATTAAGATTTCTCATGGTTAAGACAAGGTCATAACTAAGAAAAAGAAGGAAGTAAGATAGTCGATAACATGCTCTATGGCAAGTTCATCTCCATGGTCTATAAATAGTAGAAAATCAGAAGAGTTTTAGGGTTTCAATCAAGAACATTAGATCATCACATAAACTCATAAAATTCCTAGCTTTCGCGATGCAACGGAAGAATATGGAGTGTAAGTGCATGTGAGTGTTAGAAGTCAATTTTTTTAATTCGTTTTCTTTTGCTTATTTGATTTATTCTCGTTTATTTTCTTTGAATTTTGATATTATTTTTCTTTGATCAATATTCTATACTTTCATTATTTTCTTTATTTAATTATTTATTTTTTTTGTTGTTTTTCATAATTCTCCCCCTAATAATTTCGACATAAAATGACCTTGATACCATAATTAAGTAATTTTTGGGTCGAGCTCATTTTTTTTTTTAAATTATATCTACTTTTCGATACTTGAGATCTTAATACAAACTCATTTCGATACTAACTACCTGTCAAAATTAATCAAAAAACGAGTGAAACAGAGAATAAAACGAGAAAATATCACTGCTTATTAAATCTTACATGAATAGTTGAAATTAAAACATAATGGTACATATGTATTTCTTTTAAGTTGTTTTGTATTATATATTTTATAATAGTTAATCCTCATCATTTATCCATATATAATTTTGTAATACTAATGTGATGTTTTCAATCTTATAATACACAATCTCTACCCTAAGTTAAACACCCTTACCATAATAGAATCTTCAATCTTACACGCAATGCCTTTAGCAATAAATTATTTAGGTATGGTTTATGGCCGTTTGTCCTGTTTAATTGAAAAAAAACGAAACATCCCCCGGGCCAAAAAAAAAAAAAATGTAGGTATACTTTAGAACTAATCCTTATATATACTATAGAAGAAAATAGAATCTTTTCCTATATTAATTTATTACCACAAATATTTAAGAAAAGAGAATATTATTATTATTATTATTATTATTATTATTATTATTATTATTATTATTATTATAAAACCGCTGCTAAATTCTAACAGTATAGCAGCCCCAGCATATTTCATTGCATTAATTGCGGCTAAATTTCTATTTACAGCGATTAGCGTAAACTGTGTTAAATTTCCGCCGCTATTTATTATATTTTTTGCCGTGAATTTTGATATGTTGAATATATTATCCAATTATATTTATTTTATTAGATATATATTATAGTTAGATATTTAATGTATGATGAAGCAATTTTTTAAATATAGTAATGTATAAATAAAAATATGATTAATATATTTATTAACTTGAGATACAAGATAACAAGAACGTGAGTATAAATTTATAATTAACTTGAGATCATACTAAAAAATGGAAGAGCATATAGATATACAGTGAATGAAAGGTTGTTAATGGGTATATTGTATAAGAACATCTCTTTCAGCAAGAAGAGCAATCAAAAATCATGTGATGACATTTAAATGAACATGTTCTATGCTATGCTTTTTACGGGAAATAACGTTATAACAAGCCATGACACGAGTCAAGCTAAGTAACAACATCATGTGTTATTAATTTATATGTTAATGTAAGTTATTGTTAGCTTGTGCAATACCTCTTAGCTAGACTAGGATAATGTATAAAAATACGACCTATACCCGGTAACTACTCATATGATATTACCGAAATCATGGACTACATATTTTCATTTACATGATTACAACGAGTGTTTAATTACTTATTATAGAGGGAGGTGTTGAGAATTTAGAATGCAAAAATGATGATGATGATGATAATGCACACATGGATGGTGATTACGAATCATAAATACACAATAATGCACCCACTTTCCTTGTTGCTACTCGTAAAGTGTATGGGAAAGATCATTATTCAATCATTTGACTTTTCTCTTAGATCCAATTTCATTTGAAAAACCCATAAATTAAAAGTCCCATACAAATATTTTTTTTAACTAAATCCAATCGAATTCATGTAAGTCTAATTAAACAAATGCGAATATGCGTCATTGTTTTTCATCTTTACACTTTTTTAGTATAAAAAAATTTATTAAAAAATACAAAAAATTATTAATATAACACAGAAATTTTATACATAATATAAAAATTTTGTACAAATATAAATTTATTGATATAACATAAAAAAATTTTGTACATAACACAGAAATTTTTATTCATAATACAAAAATTTTTATACATAATATATAAATTTTTGCTACAAATATAATTTGTTAATTGTGAGTCAATGTTCTAAACATATGGTTTTTTAAAATTTTTTGTTTGCATAAAAAATTTTTGTACGTGTGCATAAAAATTTTTTATACTGTGCACTAGAATTTTGTATTATATATATTTTTTTAGTTGGATATCAATGTTTTAGATATATAGTCGACTAAAAATAAAGACGTCCTTCAAAAAATGTTCGTGTTGGACAATAAAATTTTTGTGCTATGCATATTATGCTAGTTAGGTATCAATGTTCTTGACATGTAGTCCTTTAAATTATGTGCTATGTATTAACATTTTTTTGTACTATGCATCAAAATTTTTGTATTGTAAATCAAAATTTTTGTGTCCTAATTTTGTGAACATATATAGGACTTGTTTGGACGCCATTTTTAGAAGAAAAAAAATTTAATGATTTTTTTTAAATTTTTTTTAATATTTTGGATATCTCATATAAAAATACTTTTTATTTATCAATTATATTTGGGTAAAATAAGATAAAAGTATTTTTTATTCATTTATTTTGTGAAAAATATTTTTTTAAAGAAAAAATTTTTTTTAATAAAAGATGCAAATTGTAACTTCACAAAAAGATATTTTTTTCTAGTATTTTTATTTTTACTATTAGAAATTTGTCAAACACACTAAAAAAATAAAAAAGATCTATTTTCATTGAAAAAATTATTGATTTAATGACATCCAAATAAGCACATATAGAAGACAAATATAAAGAAAAAAACAATAACAACGATAATAATAACAGAAGATGAGAAAGAAAAAAGAAAGAGAAACAAAAACAAACAGAAAAAGAAAACGGTAACGACGATGATGTCGTTAAAAAAAAGAAGACGATAATAATGATGTCGCCAATAAAAGAGGAGAAAGAAGCAGCAACAGCAACAATGACAAGTAGGGGTGTCCAAAATCGATCCGAACCGAACTAAACCGACAAACCAAACCGAAATAACAGAGAATCGATTTAACCGAAAACCAAAAAAAACCAAAAAAATTTATTTTGCTGTTTTTTGTGCGGTTCGGTTCGGTTTTCGGTTTTGACATTGAAAACTCTAACCGAACCGAACCGAACTGGTTAGAGAAAAACCCTAAAAATGACTAACCCCACGCCACCCCCCCAGACCCCCACCCCCCAAATGAATGAAGCTGCTGCGCGAGTGTGAGAGCGTCCCAGCCGTCCCTGACCCTAACCCCCAAATCTCCAATCCCTAACCTGCACTCTCTACTACTCAGTCGCTCTCGCTCTCTCTTCTCCAAATCTCCACACCTGCGCACCCAAATCTCCCCAATCTCTCACTACTCAGTCGCTCTCGCTCCTCCGAATCCTAACGCCGAAGCCTTGCTTTTCGCGGAGACGCCACCCACTGACCCAGAAGGCAGCACAGCACTGACCCAAAAGAGAGAGCACAGCACGACGCCGTCGCCCACTGACTCAATAGGACAGCATAGCACCACCCCCGCCGCCACCCACAAGATCGTTTCTGGCCTCGCGGAGACGCGGACAGCACCCGCCACCCAGCCACCGAGTCAAGTTAGATATGGAGCCTCCAATTCAGGTATTCAATTTCTATTCAATAATCATTGATTCATTGTTGTTCAATTTCTGTTTCAGTGTATATTTGTTGCTGATATTTGTTCTTGGTTTAATTTGTTGTTGATTTTTGTATTATGTTGTTCAATTTCCGTTTCAGTAGATATTTGTTGCTGGTTTTTGTTCATAGTTTAATTTATTTGTCGTTGATTTACTGAAATTACGTCTGATTGTTGTTCATGGTTTAATTTACTTGTTGTTGATTTCCTGAAATTCCTTCTGATCGTTGTTATGTTGTTCACTGTTTATGGTTCAATGTCCAAGCTCAGAGGATATCCTTAACAATTAACATAGAAAGCTCTTCCTTGTTTTGGGTGGTTGCCTCCGAGTTAGGTATGTAATTATTTAAATATTTATCATACCACTCTTGAGTCTCTGAACTAACTTCATCATTGTTAGATTCTTCTATTAACTAGAAAAGGAATTTAAAGGTTCAATATAAAAAAAGGGTAGAGAGCCAACATAGGGTAGTTGTTTATGGTGAACAAGAACAAAGAAAAGTTATTGTCATTAACATAATAATCCTGTGATTTAGGTGTTCTTTGATCCAAACTCATAATGCATAATTATAAGAACAAATAAGTAGTTGATATAGATTAGATAGTTATTGAGCACAACGAAACATCCATCCATCATGTTCTATTATTTTATTGCTGTACTTGTTATTGATTCATTGTTCTGATTGCTGGTTCACTGATCATTGTTCATTTTATTTGTTGCTCTTTATTTGTTATTGTGTTTCTGCTCTTGATCATTGTTTAATTTATTTGTGGTTGGCTTGTTCTTGATTCTATGATTGAGTTGTTGATTCTGATTTAGTTTTTTAATTTTAAAATTTTTGTTCTGTTTTGATTTAGGAAAATTCTGATTTAGGGTTGATTCTGAACTTTTTAATTTAGAGGAAGACTTTGGAAGCTGTTCACAAAGCTGACTTTCACAAAACTGTTCACCATTATATGATTGATGAGAAGCTCCTGAAATTGAACAAGGATGGCCTAAGATTGATGAGAAGGTGTAAAAGATTCACCATTATATAATTTCGACCATTTATTTTATATTTTTTCATAACCTCTGTTGCATATAATCTGTTTGAAACCATTTTATGTAATTCTTGAGTTTACTTGTGCTGCAGGCGGATATGTACACCTTAGGTGAAAGGAAGAATTTGTGAAATTGGTGCACCACATAAACATTTTTGAAATTAGTTTGGTTGTATTTTTTACTTAGTTTGGTTCTATTTCTTGATTCAGTTTGGAATTGGTGCACCATTTTTGCAAAATTTTTGGAATTAATTTGATTGTATTTCTTGATTTTCTTGATCCAGTTTAAGTTGATTATTGTTCTATCTGCTTCTGCTATTTTTGTAACAAAATTGTTGATGATTTTAATTTATTGTACTTCTGTTAATTTGTTAGTGATTTATAAGTTAATTATTGTTCCATGTGCATCTACTGCTTTTGCGAAATTGTTAATTATTTTAGTACCCTAGATATGATTTGATGATTAGAATAGGAAAGGTTTTCAAAACAATTTAAAAATCGAACAAATCGAATCGAATCAAATCAAACCGAATTTAATTGGTTTGGTTTGGTTCGGATGGGCTTAATAAAAAAATCGAATCAAATCGAACCACATTATTAATATAACATTGGATCAGATGATTTTTCATTAAAAAATCGAATTAAACCGCACCGCGAAGACCGTAATGACAAGAACAACGCATATATACATTGAAGAAGGAGCGCGTTGTGACTATGTTTAAAAAAGTTTGGACGCCTTATTGATAAATTGATATTTTTTTCATAGTTGAATAATGGTTTTTAATTAAAACTTCATTTATATATAAATAGTTGTAATAAATAATTATTAGAACGACACAATTTTTTTTAAAAAATATTGTTTTGCAAAAATATTTACTTATTAAATTATGAAATAATTATTTCAATTTAATAAAAATTATTGATATAAATATAATATGGAAATAATTAATTAATATTACATTAAAATTTTCAAATATGAAATATTTTTTTAATTTGAAAACAATTATTAATATTAACTAAAAAATAGTTATTCACAAATGAAATCAATAAAATAATGAGTAAAGTATCGTTTTTGTTCCTAACGTTTGGGATAAGTCTCAAAGTTGTCCCTAACGTTTTAATCGTGCTATTTAAGTCCCTAACGTTTCAAAATTGACTCAATGTTGTCCTGCCATTAGGGATCCGTTAACAGAATTGGCGGCGGGATAAAATTGAAACGATTTTGAAACGTTAGGGACTTAAATAGGACGAAAACGTTGGGGACAAAAATGATACATAAAAATAAATTTTAATTTTATTCTTCAATTATATCAATTTTTTACTATACATAGTAAACAACTATTTTTTAATCACATCTAAGTAAATTACACTTAATCATTCATATTACTTTCATTTTAAATAAATTAATTTTTTTATAATTTTACTCTTAAAGATTTTTAGTTATCATGAAATGTTTGTAGAATGACTAGTATATAAACTTGCAGAAAAGAAAAAAATAATATATATACAATAAAATATAAATTATACCTTTTGTCTCTAATAAATTATAATTCTTTAAAATTATAAAAAAAGAAATTTATTTAAAATGAAAGTAATGTGATTAAGTATAATTTATTTAGATGTAATTAAAAAATAATTGAATACTATGTATAGTAAAAAATTAATATTATTGAAAGATAAAATTAAATTAAAATTTATTTTTATGTATTCTTTTTTTTCTAATGTTTTCGTCCTATTTAAGTCCCTAACGTTTCAAAATCGTCTTAATTTTGTCCCGTTGTCAATTCTGTTAACGGATCTATAACGGCAGGATAACATTGAGTTAATTTTGAAACGTTAGGAATTTAAATAGAACAATTGAAACTTTAGGGACAACTTTAAAATTTACCCCGAACGTTATGAACAAAAACAATACTTTACTCTAAAATAATTTTTAAACATTAATTATATGGGTAATATACATTAAAATTTTTTATTTTTTTCAACAACATTTCATATATTTACGTTTCTTAATTAGTGCATATTACATTGAAAATACACGTACATATAAATTAGAGTTTTGCTAACGAGCATATCCTAAGAAAAATTTTATAATATTCAATGATAATGAATAATAAAATAAAAAAGTCTAAAATCATGGCAGAAAATATATTTTTATATTCTCACAGCGAAAACTCATAATAATTAATATGTTTTGTTTAGTGCATAATAATCAATATGTTTGGAAGATGGTTAATCAGGTATTCTCCAGTGTTACTTTTGATTCGAGAATGTTAGAGACTTTATTGGTTCTTATTCCAAAGGTTGAATCACCGGTATCTATGAAAGATTTCAGGCCGATTAGTCTCTGCAATGTAGTTTACAAGATCATCACGAAGGTCCTTGTTAATAGGCTTCGTCCTCATATTGCGGATATTGTTGGCCCGTTTCAAGGAGAATTTATTGCGGGACGAGGAACTCCTGACAACATCATTATTGCTCAAGAAGTCCTCCACTTTATGAAGAAGACTAAATCAAAGAAAGGCACACTGGCCTTTAAGATTGATCTGGAGAAGGCTTATGACAGAGTTGACTGGAGGTTTTTAGCTCATACCCTTAAGAGTTTTGGTTTTCCTATTCCTACACTTAATTTGATTATGAATTGTGTCACTGCTTCTTCTTTATCTATTCTTTGGAATGGGAGTCGTCTGAATGGCTTTACTCTTAGTCGAGGTCTTAGACAAGGAGACCCTATGTCACCCTATCTTTTTGTGTTGTGTATGAAGCGATTGGCATGCTTTATTAGTCATCAGGTTGATTTGGGCTTGTGGGAGCCGGTTGCTATTTCTAGAGGGGGACCAAGAATATCCCACTTAATGTTTGCGGATGACTTGCTTCTATTCTGTAAAACTACAAAGAGACAATGCAAAATGTGATGTTGGTTTTAGAGACTTTTTGCAAAGCATCTGGGATGAAGATTAATGTGGAGAAGTCTAAAGCGCTTTGCTCTAAGAATGTCTCTGCAACAAGGAAAGAGATTTTCACTGGGGTATCCTCTATCAGATTTGTCCAGGACTTGGGCAAGTATCTTGGAGTTACTGATGAGCGGATATTTTATACGCTTTTTGGGGGTAATTTCATGTAGATTTTAGCATGTTTCAGTTAGTTTTTAGTAAAATAATATTAGTTTTTAAGCAAAAATCATATTTCTGGACTTTACTATGAGTTTGTGTGTTTTTCTGTGATTTCAGGTATTTTCTGACTGAAATTGAGGGAGCTGAGCAAAAATCTGACTTAGGCTGAAAAAGGACTGCTGATGCTGTTGGATCCTGACCTCCCTGCACTCGAAATGGATTTTCTGGAGCTACAGGAGTCCAATTGGCGCGCTCTTAACGGCGTTGGAAAGTAGACATCCAGGGCTTTCCAGCAATATATAATAGTCCATACTTTGCGCAAGGATAGACGACGTAACTTGGCGTTAAACGCCAAGTTCATGCTGCTGTCTGGAGTTAAACGCCAGAAAAACGTCATGATCCGGAGTTGAACGCCCAAAACACGTCATAACCTGGAGTTTGACGCCAGGAAAGGCCTCCACACGTGGAAAGCATTAGTCTCAGCCCCAGCACACACCAAGTGGGCCCCAGAAGTGGATTTCTGCACCAATTATCTTAGTTTATTCATTTTCTGTAAACCTAGGTTACTAGTTTACTATTTAAACAACTTTTACAGACATTTCTTGTACCTCATGATATTTTCAGATCTGAATTACATACTTTTGACGGCATGAGTCTCTAAACTCCATTGTTGGGGGTGAGGAGCTCTGCAGCGTCTCGATGATTTAATACAATTCCTTTGTTTTCCATTCAAACACGCTTGTTCTTATCTAAGATGTTTATTCGTGCTTAATTGTGAAGAAGGTGATGATCCGTGACACTCATCACCTTCCTCAATCCATGAACGTGTGCCTGACAACCACCTCCGTTCTACATCAGACTGAATGAATATCTCTTAGATTCCCCAACAGAATCTTCGTGGTATAGGTCGGATTGATGGCGGCATTCATGAGAATCCGGAAAGTCTAAACCTTGTCTGTGGTATTCCGAGTAGGATTCTGGGATTGAATGACTGTGACGTGCTTCAAACTCCTGAGGGCTGGGCGTTAGTGACAGACGCAAAAGAATCAATGGATTCTATTCCAACCTGATTGAGAACCGACAGATGATTAGCCGTGCTGTGACAGAGCATAGGAACGTTTTCACTGAGAGGATGGGAAGTAGCCACTGACAACGGTGACACCCTACATAGAGCTTGCCATGGAAGGAATCTGCGTGTGAGAAGAGGATTTCAAGGAAGAGTTGAAGTCAAAGGACAAAGCATCTCCAAAACTCCAACATATTCTCCATTACTGCACAACAAGTAACATATTCCCCAGTCCTTTATAAACAAGTAACTCTATTGTTCAAGTAATCCAAACAATTTTGTTGACATCCTGACTAAGACAAATAAAAGAAACATTGATTGCTTCAAGCCAATAATCTCCGTGGGATCGACCCTTACTCACGTAAGGTATTACTTGGACGACTGATGAGCGGATAATTTATACACTTTTTGGCATTGTTTTTAGTATATTTTTTAGTATGATCTAGTTAGTTTTTAGTATATTTTTATTAGTTTTTAGTTAAAATTCACTTTTCTGGACTTTACTATGAGTTTGTGTGTTTTTCTGTGATTTCAGGTATTTTCTGGCTGAAATTGAGGGACCTGAGCAAAAATCTGATCCAGAGACTGAAAAGGACTGCAGATGCTGTTGGACTCTGACCTCCCTGCACTCGAAGTGGATTTTCTGGAGCTACAGAAGCCCAATTGGCGCGCTCTCAACGGCGTTGGAAAGTAGACATCCTGGGCTTTCCAGCAATATATAATAGTCCATACTTTGCCCAAGATTTGATGGCCCAAACCGGCGTTCAAAGTCACCTCAAGAAATTCCAGCGTTAAACGCCGGAACTGGCACCTAATTGGGAGTTAAACGCCCAAACTGGCACTAAAGCTGGCGTTTAACTCCAAGGAGAGTCTCTACACGAAATTGCTTCATTGCTCAGCCCAAGCACACACCAAGTGGGCCCGGAAGTGGATTTTTATGTCATTTACTCATCTATGTACTAGTTTTCTATAAGTAGGACCTTTTACTATTGTATTAGGAGAGCTTTTGATCATGTTTTGATGATTGAACCCTCTTTGGGAGGCTGGCCATTCGGCCATGCCTAGACCTTATGCTTATGTATTTTCAAAGGTGGAGTTTCTACACACCATAGATTAAGGTGTGGAGCTCTGCTGTACCTCGAGTATTAATGCAATTACTATTGTTCTTCCATTCAATTCCGCTTGTTCTTTGTCCAAGATATCACTTGTTCTTCAACATGATGAAGGTGATGATTGACGCCCATCACCATTCTCACCCATGAACAAGGTGACTGACAACCATTCTTGTTCTACAAGCATCTGAGGCTTAGTGAATATCTCTTGGATTCCTGATTGCACGATGCATGGTTGATCGCCTGACAACCGAGTGCTCGCCTGACAAACGAGCCAACCATTCCGTGAGATCAGAGTCTTCGTGGTATAGGCAAGAATTGATGGCGGCATTCAAGAGAATCCGGAAGGTCTAACCTTGTCTGTGGTATTCTGAGTAGGATTCAATGACTGAATGACTGTGACGTGCTTCAAACTCCTAGCAGGCTAGGGCGTTAGTGACAGACGCAAAAGTATCAATGGATATTATTCCGGCCTGACCGAGAACCGACAGCTGAATTCCGCTATGCCGTGACAGGACATATGCAATCGCTTTCACTGAGAGGATGGGAGGTAGCTGCTGACAACAGTGAAACCCTACACGAGCTTGCCATGGAAAGGAGTAAGAAGGATTGGATGAAGGCAGTAGGAAAGCAGAGAGACGGAAGGAAAGGCATCTTCATATGCTTGTCTGAAGCTCTTACACCAATGATATACATAAGTATCACTATCTTTATCTTCTATGTTATTTTCATTCATCATCATATACATTTGAGTTTGCCTGACTAAGATTTACAAGATGACCATAGCTTGCTTCAATGCTAACAATCTCCGTGGGATCGACCCTTACTCACGTAAGGTATTACTTGGACGACCCAGTGCACTTGCTGGTTAGTTGTGCGAAGTTGTGTAATGCCATGGTATTGAGCTACCCAGTTTTTGGAGCCATTACCAGGGATTATGAGAGTTGTGAAAAAGTATTGTTCACAATTTCGCGCACCAAGTTTTTGGCGCTGTTGCCGGGGATTGTTCAAGTTTTGAGCAAGCTCTTTGTCCGGTAACATCAGTGCCAAAATCCGGCAACAAGCACCAAGTTTTTGGCGCCGTTGCCGGGGATTGTTCAAGTTTTGAGCAAGCTTTTGGTAACAATGCCGGGGATTGTTCTAGTTTGGACAACTGACGGTTCATCTTGTTGCTTAGATTAGGTATTTATTTTTTTCGAAATTCTTGAAGATGAATTCTAGAGTTTCATGATGATTTGTTGAAATCTGGCTGGCTGAGAAGCCATGTCTAATCTGATTGGACCGAGGTTTCAACTTATCACCACAAGAGCTTGTTGATTTTCATCAATTTTGCTTTTGGAGCAGTGATCTGCTAAGATTTGGCTGACCTTTGGTCATGTCTAGTGTTTTGGACCGAAGCTTTCTTTGAAAGCTTGGCTGGCTGTGAAGCCATGTCTAATTCCTGGACCGGAGTCTTAGACTAGCATTGCACTGATTCCTGGAATTCTCATTAAGAATTTTGATACCTTTTTCCACTTAATTTTCGAAAAATACATAAAAATTTGCAAAACCATAAAATCCAAAAATATTTCTTGTTTGAGTCTAGAGTCTCATCTTAAGTTTGGTGTCAAATGCATGTTTTTGTTATATTTTTCGAATCCATGCATATATTTCTTGTTTTGATCTTTAAATTCTATTGACTTGAGTGTTCATGTGTCTCATATAGTGTCAGTAGTACACAAACTGCTAAGTTTGGTGTCTTGCATGCATTGTTATTTGATTCTTGTTGCATTTTGATTATTGAAAATCCAAAAATATTTTTAATTTGTGTCTTTTCAAGTCAATGATACAAAGAATTGAAGATTCAGAACATACTGCAGAGGAATTATACAGAAAAAGCTGAGCATTCAAAAATGCCCAGTGAAGAAGGCAGACTGGCGTTTAAACGCCAGCCAGGGTACCTGGTTGGGCGTTTAACGCCCAAAGAGGTAGCATTTTGGGCGTTAAACGCCAGAATGTATACCATTCTGGGCGTTTAACGCCAGGATGGTGCTAGGGGGAAGATTTTGTTTTCAAAATCAATTTTTTTTTCAAGTTTTCAAAGTTTTTCAAAACCAAATCTTTTTCAAATCATATCTTTTCAATCAAATGTTTTCAAAATCAATTTCTTTCCTTTTTAAAAGATACTTACTAACAATTAATGATTTGATTGAACATTTTTTGCCTTTTCTATTAAGAAAGGTTTTATGTTTGAATCATATCTTTTCTTGTTAGGCAAGTCATTAATTTTCTAAATCATATCTTTTCAAATTGTTTTCAAATCATATCTTTTAAAATTGTTTTCAAATCATATCTTCTCAATCACATCTTTTTTAAAAACCATAACTTTTCAATCAAATCTTCTTAACCTCATCTTTTTCAAAATAGTTTCAATCAAATCTCTTTAAACTTCTAAATTTTAAAAATCTTTTTCAAAAATCACTTGATCTCTTTTCCACTTTCAATTTTCGAAAATTATCAATCAAATTTTCAAAATGTTTTCAAAATCTTTTGATTGAAATTTCGAAAATTTTCTTCCCTCCTCCTCACATCCTTCTATTTATGGAGTACTACTCCTTCTTAATGCACAATTCAAACCTTATCTAATTAAAGTTCGAATTCTTCTTCTCCTTCTTCTTTCTATTTCTTTGTTCCTCTGACATTTCAAGGAATCTCTATACTGTGACATAGAGGATTCCACATTTTCTTTTTCTCTTCTCTTTCATATGAGCAGGAGCAGAGACAAAGGCATTTTTGTTGAAGCTGACCCTGAACCTGAGAGGACCCTGAAGAGAAAACTAAGAGAAGCCAAAGCACAACTCTCTTTAGAGGACCTAACCGAATTCTTCAAGGAAGAAGAACACATGGCAACCGAAAACAACAACAATGCCAACAATGCAAGGAAGGTGCTGGGTGACTTCACTGCACCTACTCCTGATTTCTATGGGAGAAGCATCTCTATCCCTGCCATTGGAGCAAACAACTTTGAGCTTAAGCCTCAATTAGTTTCTCTAATGCAACAGAATTGCAAGTTTCATGGACTTCCAATGGAAGATCCTCATCAGTTCTTAGCTGAATTCTTGCAAATCTGTGACACAGTCAAGACTAATGGGGTTAACCCTGAGGTCTATAGACTGATGCTATTCCCTTTTGCTGTAAGAGACAGAGCTAGAATATGGTTGGATTCTCAACCTAAAGAAAGCCTGGACTCTTGGGAAAAGCTAGTCAATACCTTCTTGGCAAAGTTCTTTCCACCACAAAGATGGAGTAAGCTTAGAGTGGAAGTCCAAACCTTCAGACAGAAGGATGGAGAATCCCTCTATGAAGCTTGGGAAAGATACAAACAATTAATCAGAAGATGTCCTTCAGACATGCTTTCTGAATGGAGCATCATAGGTATTTTCTATGATGGTCTCTCTGAACTATCCAAGATGTCTTTGGATAGCTCTGCTGGAGGATCTCTTCATCTGAAGAAGACGCCTGCAGAAGCTCAAGAATTGATTGAAATGGTTGCAAATAACCAATTCATGTACACTTCTGAAAGGAATCCTGTGAACAATGGGACTAGTCAGAAGAAAGGAGTTCTTGAGATTGACACTCTGAATGCCATATTGGCTCAGAACAAGATATTGACTCAACAAGTCAATTTGATTTCTCAAAGTCTGTCTGGAATGCAAAATGCACCAAGCAGTACTAAGGAAGCTTCATCTGAGGAAGAAGCCTATGATCCTGAGAACCCTTCTATGGAAGAGGTGAATTACCTAGGAGAACCCTATGGAAACACCTACAATTCTTCATGGAGAAATCACCCCAATTTCTCATGAAAGAATCAAGAGAGACCTCAACAAGGTCTCAATAACAATAATGGTGGAAGAAACAGGTTTAGCAATGGCAAGCCTTTTCCATCATCTTCTCAGCAACAGACAGAGAGTTCTAAGCAGAATACTTCTGACTTAGCAACAATGGTCTCTGATCTAATAAAGACCACTCAAAGTTTCATGAATGAAACAAGGTCCTCCATCAGAAATTTGGAAGGACAAGTGGGTCAGCTGAGCAAGAAAGTTACTGAACTCCCTCCTAGCACTCTCCCAAGTAATACAGAAGAAAATCCAAAAGGAGAGTGCAAAGCCATAGACATGGCCGAATATGGAGAGGAAAGAGAGGAGGAAGACGCCACTGAGGAAGACCTCAGTGGGCGTGTACCAATCTCCTCTGAGTTCCTCAATGAGGAACAATGGGAATCTGAGGCTCAAAATGAGACCATAGAGATTCCATTGGACTTACTTCTGCCATTCATGAGCTCTGATGAGTATTCTTCCTCTGAAGAGGATGAGTATGTCACTGAAGAGCAAGTTGCTAAATACCTTGGAGCAATCATGAAACTAAATGACAAGTTATTTGGAAATGAGACTTGGGAGGATGAACCTCCCTTGCTCACCAAAGAACTGGATGACTTGTCTAGGCAGAAACTGCCTCAAAAGAGGCAGGATCCTGGGAAGTTTTCTATGCCTTGTACCATAGGCACCATGACCTTCAAGAAGGCCTTGTGTGACTTAGGGTCAAGTGTAAACCTCATGCCCCTCTCTGTAATGGAGAAATTAGGGATCTTTGAGGTGCAAGCTGCAAGAATCTCATTAGAGATGGCAGACAATTCAAGAAAACAAGCTCATGGACTTGTAGAGAATGTTTTGGTGAAAATTGAAGACCATTACATCCCTACTGACTTCATAGTCCTAGAGACTGGGAAGTGCATGGATGAATCCATCATCCTTGGCAGACCCTTCCTAGCCACAGCAAAGGCTGTGATTGATGTTGATAGAGGAGAGTTGATCATTCAAGTGAATGGAGAATCCTTGGTGTTTAAGGCCCAAGGACATCCCTCTATCATCATGGAGAGGAAGCATGAAGAGCTTCTCTCAAAACAGAGCCAAGCAGAGCCCCCACAGTCAAACTCTAAGTTTGGTGTTGGGAGGCCACAACCAAACTCTAAGTTTGGTGTTGAACCCCCACATTCAAACTCTAAGTTTGGTGTTGGGAGGTTCCAACATTGCTCTGATCATTTCTGAGGCTCCATGAGAGTCCTCTGTCAAGCTAATGACATTAAAGAAGCGCTTGTTGGGAGGCAACCCAATGTTTTATAGTTAACTATTTCCTTTTGTTATTTTATCTTTTTTGTAGGTTGATGATCATAAGAAGTCACAAAAACAATGAAAAAAGCAAAAACAGAATGAAAAACAGGAAGAAAAATAGCACACCCTGGAGGAGAAGAAGCTGGCGTTCAAACGCCAGTAATGCTAGCTGTTGGGCGTTTAACGCCCAGTCTGGCACCATTCTGGGCGTTTAACGCCAGAAAGGGGCACCAGACTGGCGTTAAACGCCAGTAAAGGGCAACAACCTGGCGTTAAACGCCAGGAATGGGCACCAGCCCGGCGTTTAACGCCAGAAATGGCTCAAAACGTGGATTTTGATGCCACTTGGTGCAGGGATGACTTTTCCTTGACACCACAGGATCTGTGGACCCCACAGGACCCCACCATCACTCTCTCTCTTCTTCTCCCACTCACCAATCACCTCAATACCTCTTCCCCAAAAACCCTTCACCTATCAAATCCCATCTTTCTCTTCACCACTCACATCCATCCTTCATAAATCCCCACCAACCTCACCCTTCAAATTCAAACCACTTTCCCTCCCAAACCCACCCTCCATGGCCGAACACATCACCTTCTCCCTCTTCCTCATTTCTTCTTCTTCTACTCTCTTCTTTCTTCTTTTGCTCGAGGACGAGCAAACATTTTAAGTTTGGTGTGGTAAAAGCGTTGCTTTTTCATAACCATTATGGCATCCAAGGCCGGAGAAACCTCTAAAAAGAGGAAAGGGAAGGCAAAAGCTTCCACCTCCGAGTCATGGGAGATGGATAGATTCCTCTCAAGGGTGCATCAAGTCCACTTCTATGAAGTTGTGGCCTTGAAGAAGGTGATCCCCGAGGTCCCCTTTTCACTCAAAAAGGGTGAATATCCGGAGATCCGCCATGAGATCCGAAGAAGAGGTTGGGAAGTACTTACCAACCCCATTCAACAAGTCGGAATCTTGATGGTTCAAGAGTTCTATGCCAATGCATGGATCACAAAGAACCATGACCAAAGTGTGAACCCGAATCCCAAGAATTATCTCACTATGGTTCGGGGGAAATACTTGGATTTTTGTCCGGAGAGTGTGAGGGTGGAGTTCAACTTGCCTATGATGCAAGGAGATGAGCATCCTTACACTAGAAGGGTCAACTTTGATCAAAGGTTGGACCAAGTCCTCACAACTATATGTGAAGAGGGCGCACAATGGAGGCAAGATTCAAGAGGAAAGCCGGTTCAATTGAGAAGGCATGACCTCAAGCCCGTGGCTAGAGGATGGTTAGAGTTCATACAACGCTCAATCATTCCCACTAGCAATCGGTCCGAAGTTACCATAGACCGGGCCATCATGATTCATAGCATCATGATTGGAGAAGAAGTGGAAGTTCATGAGGTTATAGCTCAAGAACTCTACAAGGTGGCGGACAAGACCTCCACTTTGGCAAGATTAGCCTTTCCTCACCTCATTTGTCACCTCTGTTATTCAGTTGGAGTTGACATAGAAGGAGATACCCCCATTGATGAGGACAAACCCATCACCAAGAAAAGGATGGAGTACACAAGAGACCCCTCTCACCATGAGATCCCTGAGATACCTCAAGGGATGCACTTTCCTCCACAAAATTATTGGGAGCAACTAAACACCTTCCTAGGAGAATTGAGTTCCAACATGGGACAACTAAGGGTGGAGCATCAAGAACACTCCATTCTCCTCCATGAAATTAGAGAAGACCAAAGAATCATGAGGGAGGAGCAACAAATACAAGGAAGAGACATTGAGGAGCTCAAGCACTCCATAGGATCTTCAAGAGCAAGAAAGAGCCGCCATCACTAAGGTGGACCCGTTCCTTGATTTCCTTGTTCTTTATTCTTCTGTTTTTCGATTTTTATGCTTTATGTTTATCCATGTTTGTGTCTTGTGATCATTAGTGTCTTAGTGTCTATGCCTTAAAGTTATGAATGTCCTATGAATCCATCACCTTTCTTGAATAAAAACGTGCTTAATTGAAAAGGAAAGAATTGCATGAATTCTGAATTTTATAATAGTTTAATTATTTTGATGTGGTGGCAACACTTTTGTTCTTTGAATGTATGCTTGAACAGTGCATATGTCTTTTAAACTTGTGGTTCATGAATGTTGGCTCTTGAAAGAATGATGAAAAAGGAGACATGTTACTGAGGATCTGAAAAATCATTAAAAATGATTCTTGAAGCAAGAAAAAGCAGTGAATACAAAAAAAAAAGAGAGAAAAAAAGGAAGCAAACGAAAAGAAAAAAAAAACCGAAAAAGAAAAAAAAAAGAAGAAAGAAAAAGAAAGAAATAAAGTTGTGATCCAAGGCAAATAAGAGTGTGCTTAAGAACCCTGGACACCTCTAATTGGGGACTTTAGCAAAGCTGAGTCACAATCTGAAAAGGTTCACCCAATTATGTGTCTGTGGCATGCATGTATCCGGTGGTAATACTGGAAGACAGAGTGCTTTGGGCCACGGCCAAGACTCAATAAGTAGCTGTGTTCAAGAATCATCATACTTAACTAGGAGAATCAATAACACTATCTGGATTCTGAGTTCCTAAAGCAGCCAATCATTCTGAATTACAAGGGATAGAGTGAGATGCCAAAACTATTTAGAGACAAAAAGCTAAAAGCCCCGCTCATCTAATTAATATTGATCTTCATAGATGTTTTTGGAGTTCATTGCATATTCTCTTCTTTTTATCTTATTTGACTTTCAGTTGCTTGAGGACAAGCAACAATTTAAGTTTGGTGTTGTGATGAGCGGATAATTTATACACTTTTTGGCATTGTTTTTAGTATATTTTTTAGTATGATCTAGTTAGTTTTTAGTATATTTTTATTAGTTTTTAGTTAAAATTCACTTTTCTGGACTTTACTATGAGTTTGTGTGTTTTTCTGTGATTTCAGGTATTTTCTGGCTGAAATTGAGGGACCTGAGCAAAAATCTGATCCAGAGACTGAAAAGGACTGCAGATGCTGTTGGACTCTGACCTCCCTGCACTCGAAGTGGATTTTCTGGAGCTACAGAAGCCCAATTGGCGCGCTCTCAACGGCGTTGGAAAGTAGACATCCTGGGCTTTCCAGCAATATATAATAGTCCATACTTTGCCCAAGATTTGATGGCCCAAACCGGCGTTCAAAGTCACCTCAAGAAATTCCAGCGTTAAACGCCGGAACTGGCACCTAATTGGGAGTTAAACGCCCAAACTGGCACTAAAGCTGGCGTTTAACTCCAAGGAGAGTCTCTACACGAAATTGCTTCATTGCTCAGCCCAAGCACACACCAAGTGGGCCCGGAAGTGGATTTTTATGTCATTTACTCATCTATGTACTAGTTTTCTATAAGTAGGACCTTTTACTATTGTATTAGGAGAGCTTTTGATCATGTTTTGATGATTGAACCCTCTTTGGGAGGCTGGCCATTCGGCCATGCCTAGACCTTATGCTTATGTATTTTCAACGGTGGAGTTTCTACACACCATAGATTAAGGTGTGGAGCTCTGCTGTACCTCGAGTATTAATGCAATTACTATTGTTCTTCCATTCAATTCCGCTTGTTCTTTGTCCAAGATATCACTTGTTCTTCAACATGATGAAGGTGATGATTGACGCCCATCACCATTCTCACCCATGAACAAGGTGACTGACAACCATTCTTGTTCTACAAGCATCTGAGGCTTAGTGAATATCTCTTGGATTCCTGATTGCACGATGCATGGTTGATCGCCTGACAACCGAGTGCTCGCCTGACAAACGAGCCAACCATTCCGTGAGATCAGAGTCTTCGTGGTATAGGCAAGAATTGATGGCGGCATTCAAGAGAATCCGGAAGGTCTAACCTTGTCTGTGGTATTCTGAGTAGGATTCAATGACTGAATGACTGTGACGTGCTTCAAACTCCTAGCAGGCTAGGGCGTTAGTGACAGACGCAAAAGTATCAATGGATATTATTCCGGCCTGACCGAGAACCGACAGCTGAATTCCGCTATGCCGTGACAGGACATATGCAATCGCTTTCACTGAGAGGATGGGAGGTAGCTGCTGACAACAGTGAAACCCTACACGAGCTTGCCATGGAAAGGAGTAAGAAGGATTGGATGAAGGCAGTAGGAAAGCAGAGAGACGGAAGGAAAGGCATCTTCATATGCTTGTCTGAAGCTCTTACACCAATGATATACATAAGTATCACTATCTTTATCTTCTATGTTATTTTCATTCATCATCATATACATTTGAGTTTGCCTGACTAAGATTTACAAGATGACCATAGCTTGCTTCAATGCTAACAATCTCCGTGGGATCGACCCTTACTCACGTAAGGTATTACCTGGACGACCCAGTGCACTTGCTGGTTAGTTGTGCGAAGTTGTGTAATGCCATGGTATTGAGCTACCCAGTTTTTGGAGCCATTACCAGGGATTATGAGAGTTGTGAAAAAGTATTGTTCACAATTTCGCGCACCAACGACCCAGTGCACTTGCTGGTTAGTTGTGCGAATCACAAATTCGTGCACCAAGTTTTTGGCGCCGTTGCCGGGGATTATTGAGTTTGAACAATTGAAGGCTTATTTTATTTCTTAGATTAGGAATAATTTATTTTTGTTGTTACAGAGTCATTAAATTTTGATAGGATAGTTTCTTTTCAAAAATTTCTTTTCAAAAATATTATTTTTCTTAATTAATTGTTAAATTTTCATGAGTTTAGTGTCTTGTTCTAAGTTTGGTGTTAATTGCATCTTTTATATTTTTCTTTGAATTTTTCGTGTGAGTGTCCTTTGTTTTTCCTTAATCTTCAAGTTGTTCTTGTCTATTTTTCTTGTTTGATCTTTAATTTTTCTTGTTCTGAGTCTTTTCTTGTGTTTCTTGTGCTTTTTCAAAATAATTGTTATATTTGCTGCCCATTTGGCTAGAATAGAAGGGTCATATTCTTGATAAGGGAGCACCAGTACTTTTGAGAATCTTTTTCAAAAATAATTTTTTTCTTGATTTAATCCTGTGCCAAACTCTAAGTTTGGTGTTTTATTGTTAATCTTTTTATAATTTTCGAAAATTTATTTTGATTTTCTAAAAATTTTAAGTGTGGTGTTCTTTCTTTTGTTCTTGGTATTCTTGTGAATCTTCAAAGTGTTCTTGAGTTTTTCTTGTGTCTTGATCTTAAAATTTTTAAGTTTGGTGTTCCTTGGTGTTTTCCCTCCAAAAATTTTCGAAAATAAGGAGCACTAGATCTAAAAATTTTAAGTCTTGTGTCTTTTGTTTGTTTTTCTCTTTCATCATAAAATTCAAAATTCAAAATTCAAAAAAATATATATATATATATATATATTTTTATTTTCTAACTAATTTTGAACTATTTCTTTTTCGAAATTTTTAATATAAACTTCAATTTTCAATTTCAAATTTTTCGAAAAAAAAAAATAATAATTTTCTTTCACAAAATATCTTCAAAATATTTTTATATCTATATCCCATTTTTTGTTATTCCATTACTATAAAATAAATAATTCTCAACATATAAATTCTCAACTTGTATTCCATTATGGAAGTAAGTATGAATGGACAGTCCAAGAGGACTCTGGGGTCATATGCTAACCCCACTACTGCTTCATATGGGAGTAGTATCTGTATACCCTCCATTGGAGTTAGTAGCTTTGAGCTGAATCCTCAGCTCATTATCATGGTGCAGCAAAACTGCCAGTATTCTGGTCTTCCACATGAAGAACCTACAGAGTTTCTGGCACAATTTCTGCAAATTGCAGATACAGTACATGATAAGGAAGTAGATCAGGATGTCTACAGACTATTACTGTTTCCATTTGCTGTAAAAGATCAAGCTAAGAGGTGGTTAAATAACCAGCCTAAGAACAGCATAAAAACATGGAAACAGCTGTCAGAAAAATTCCTGAATCACTATTTCCCTCCCAAACGGATGACACAGCTAAGGCTAAACATCCAAGGCTTCAAACAAGGAGATCATGAATCCCTTTATGATGCTTGGGAGAGATACAGAGAGATGCTAAGAAAATGCCCCTCTGAAATGTTTTCAGAATGGGTGCAATTAGACATCTTCTACTATGGACTTACAGAAAAAGCTCAGATTTCTCTAGACCACTCAGCTGGTGGATCTATACACATGAGAAAAACAATTGAAGAAGCTCAAGAGCTTATTGATACAGTTGCCAGAAATCAGCATCTGTACCTAAGCAGTGAATCCTCTATGAAAGAAGAAGCTAAAACAGTAACTGCAGAACTCAGTCCAGTGGATCAGGCTAATGAATTCAATCAGCAATTAGATTTTCTAACTCAGCAACTAGCCGAATTCAAGGAAATATTACAGGAAACAAGAATGGCTAATAGGAACATGGAAGTGCAATTAAAACAGACAGAAAAGCAACTGTCAAAACAAATAGCAGATGAATGCCAAGCAGTTCAATTAAGAAGTGGGAAAACATTAAATACCTCACTTCAAAGCAGCAAGAAGACAGGAAATGAACAAATAGCTACTCAAAATCCCTCTGAGGACAGGCAGAGCCCAGAAAGGGATAAAGCTGGCGCTGAACGCCCAGACCATGCTCATTCCTGGCGTTCAACGCCAGAAACAAGCATGGATCTGGCGTTGAACGCCCAAAAGGAACATGGTTCTGGCGTTCAAACGCCAGTAACAAGCAAGGAGGTGGCGTTTAACACCACCCCAGCTTCCACCCCTGGTATTCAAATGCCAGTGGGGAATCAGTCACATACAAGTGCTGACCTTTCTAAAAAGGCTTCCCAACCTACTTCTGTAGGTAATAAACCTGCAGCAACTAAGGTTGAGGAATACAAAGCCAAAATGCCTTATCCTCAAAAACTCCGCCAAGCGGAACAGGATAAGCAATTTGCTCGCTTTGCAGACTATCTCAGGACTCTTGAAATAAAGATTCCGTTTGCAGAAGCACTTGAGCAAATACCCTCTTATGCTAAGTTCATGAAAGAAATCTTAAGTCATAAGAAGGATTGGAGGGAAACTGAAAAAGTCTACCTCACTGAAGAATGCAGTGCAGTCATTCTGAAAAGCTTACCTGAGAAGCTTAAAGATCCTGGGAGCTTTATGATACCATGCACATTAGAGGGTAATTGTACCAAGCAAGCTTTATGTGATCTTGGGGCAAGTATCAACCTAATACCTGCATCTACTATCAGAAAGCTTGGTTTAACTGAAGAAATTAAACCAACCAGGATATGTCTTCAACTTGCTGATGGCTCCATTAAGCACCCATCAGGCGTGATTGAAGACATGATTGTCAAGGTTGGGCCATTTGCCTTTCCTACTGACTTTGTGGTGCTGGAAATGAAGGAGCACAAGAGTGCAACTCTCATTCTAGGAAGACCTTTCCTAGCAACTGGCCGAACCCTCATTGATGTCCAAAAAGGGGAAGTAACCTTGAGAGTCAATGAGGAGGAGTTCAAGTTAAATGTTGTCAAAGCAATGCAACATCCAGACACCCCAAATGACTGCATGAGTGTTGATATTATTGATTCTCTGGTAAGAGAGGTCAATATGGCTGAGAGTTTGGAATCAGAGCTAGAGGACATCTTTAAAGATGTTCAGCCTGATTTGGAGGAGTCAGAGAAGATAATAGAACCTCTGAAAATCCCTCAAGAAGAGGAGAAACCTCCAAAACCCGAACTCAAACCATTACCACCATCCCTGAAATATGCATTTCTGGGAGAAGGTGATACCTTTCCTGTAATTATAAGCTCTACCTTAGAGCCACAGGAAGAGGAAGCACTAATTCAAGTGCTAAAGACACACAAGACAGCTCTTGGGTGGTCCATCAGTGATCTTAAGGGCATTAGCCCAGCCAGATGCATGCACAAGATCTTGTTGGAGGATGACGCCAAACCAGTGGTCCAACCACAAAGGCGGCTGAATCCAGCTATGAAAGAAGTGGTGCAGAAGGAGGTCACTAAATTACTAGAGGCTGGGATTATTTATCCTATTTCTGACAGCCCCTGGGTAAGCCCTGTCCAAGTTGTCCCTAAGAAGGGAGGCATGACAGTGGTTCATAATGAAAAAAATGAACTGGTTCCTACAAGAACAGTTACAGGGTGGCGTATGTGTATTGATTATAGAAGACTCAATACAGCCACCAGAAAGGATCATTTTCCTTTACCATTCATAGACCAAATGCTAGAAAGACCAGCAGGTCATGAATACTACTGCTTCTTGGATGGATATTCAGGTTATAATCAAATTGCAGTAGATCCCCAGGATCAGGAGAA
Source organism: Arachis stenosperma (assembly GCF_014773155.1). NCBI lineage: Eukaryota > Viridiplantae > Streptophyta > Magnoliopsida > Fabales > Fabaceae > Arachis > Arachis stenosperma. The sequence continues at coordinate 89,310,519 of NC_080383.1, read as the reverse complement.
AACGGCGTTCACATGCCCATCTGGAGTATTTGCATACAGAAGGATGCCATTTGGCCTGTGTAATGCACCTGCAACCTTTCAGAGGTGCATGCTCTCAATTTTCTCTGATATGGTGGAAAAATTCCTGGAAGTCTTCATGGATGACTTTTCAGTATTTGGAGACTCATTCAGCTCCTGCCTTAACCATTTAGCACTTATTCTGAAAAGATGCCAAGAGACTAACCTGGTTTTAAACTGGGAAAAATGTCACTTTATGGTAACTGAAGGAATTGTCCTTGGGCACAAAATTTCGAACAAGGGAATAGAGGTGGACCAAGCTAAGGTAGAAGTAATTGAAAAATTACCACCACCTGCCAATGTTAAGGCAATCAGAAGCTTTCTGGGGCATGCAGGATTCTATAGGAGGTTTATAAAGGATTTTTCAAAAATCGCCAAGCCTCTAAGCAACCTGCTAGCTGCTGACACACCATTTATCTTTGATAAAGAGTGTCTGCAGGCATTTGAGACCCTGAAAGCTAAATTGGTCTCAGCACCAATAATCTCTGCACCAGACTGGACATTACCATTTGAATTAATGTGTGATGCCAGTGACCATGCCATTGGTGCAGTGTTGGGACAAAGGCATGACAAGCTTCTGCACGTCATCTACTATGCCAGCCGTGTTCTAAATGACGCACAGAAGAATTACACAACCACAGAAAAAGAGCTACTTGCAGTGGTTTACGCCATTGATAAATTTAGATCCTATTTAGTAGGATCAAAGGTGATTGTGTACACTGATCATGCTGCTCTTAAATATCTACTCACAAAGCAGGATTCAAAACCCAGACTTATAAGATGGGTGTTGCTTCTGCAAGAGTTTGATATAGAAATAAGAGACAGAAAAGGGACGGAGAATCAAGTAGCAGATCACCTGTCCCGAATAGAACCAGTGGAAGGGGCGTCCCTCCCTCTCACTGAAATCTCTGAAACCTTTCCGGATGAGCAACTGTTTGCCATCCAGGAAGTGCCATGGTTTGCAGACATTGCAAACTACAAGGCAGTGAGATTCATACCCAAAGAGTACAGTAGGGTGCAATCAAAGAAATTAATCACAGATGCAAAGTACTATCTTTGGGATGAACCATATCTCTTCAAGAGATGTGCAGACGGAGTAATCCGTAGATGTGTGCCTAAAGAGGAAGCACAGAAGATCCTTTGGCATTGCCATGGATCACAGTATGGAGGACATTTTGGAAGTGAGCGAACAGCCACAAGAGTCCTCCAAAGTGGCTTCTACTGGCCTACTCTCTATAAAGATTCCTGAGCATTTGTGCTTAATTGTGACAGTTGCCAAAGATCAGGCAACCTACCTCACAGTTATGCCATGCCTCAGCAAGGAATCTTGGAGATTGAGTTGTTTGATGTATGGGGCATTGACTTCATGGGACCTTTCCCACCATCATACTCAAACACTTATATTCTGGTGGCAGTGGATTATGTATCCAAATGGGTGGAGGCTATTGCAACACCCACCAATGACACTAAAACAGTGTTAAAATTCCTCCAGAAACACATCTTCAGCAGATTTGGTATCCCTAGAGTGTTAATTAGTGATGGGGGCACTCATTTCTGCAATAAACAGCTTTATGCTGCTCTGGTTCGTTATGGAGTTAACCACAGGGTGGCTACTCCATATCATCCACAAACTAATGGGCAAGCTGAAGTCTCAAATAGAGAACTCAAAAGAATCCTGGAACGGACTGTAATTAACCGTAGAAAGGATTGGGCAAGAAGCTTGGACGATGCTCTGTGGGCATACAGAACAGCATTTAAGACCCCCATAGGGACCTCTCCATACCAGCTTGTGTATGGAAAGGCGTGTCACTTGCCAGTGGAATTGGAACACAAGGCCTACTGGGCAACCAGATTCCTGAACCTTGATGCCAAGTTAGCTGGAGAAAGACGATTACTCCAGTTAAATGAGCTAGAGGAATTTAGACTCAATGCTTTCGAAAATGCAAAAATTTACAAAGAGAAAGCAAAAAGATGGCATGATAAGAAATTGTCATCCAGAGTCTTTGAGCCAGGACAGAAAGTTCTGTTATTTAATTCAAGGCTCAAATTATTCCCTGGGAAATTAAAATCCCGGTGGAGAGGTCCATATGTAATTACAAGCATATCACCATATGGATACATAGAACTTCAGGATAGTGACTCTAACAAAAAGTTCATTGTTAATGGACAAAGAGTCAAACATTATCTTGAAGGCAATTTTGAGCAAGAATGCTCAAAACTGAGACTTGATTAAAACTCAGTAATAGTCCAGCTAATGACATTAAAGAAGCGCTTGCTGGGAGGCAACCCAGCCAATCACAAAATTTAATTTTATTCATATTCATTAACTAGTTAATTTTGTTTGAGGTATATGTCAAGTATCTTCAAAGGTGAAATAGCAATTGGTTGAAGTCACAGAGTTACAGGGAAATTTGGAAGCTCACTGGCATGAAAAAGCCAGTAAGAAATACTTTGGGCGTTAAACGCCCAAAAGAAGCTCCCACTGGGCGTTTAACGCCAGTAAGGGTAGCTATCTGGGCGTTAAACGCCAGAAAGGAGCACCTTCTGGGCGTTAAACGCCAGAAAGATGCACCTTCTGGGCGTTTAACGCCAATCTGCTAGCATTTTGGGCGTTTAGAAAAACGCCCAGTAAAGAAGGACTTCCTGGCGTTCAACGCCAGAAAGAAGCATCACATGGGTGTTGAACGCCCAGGAGAAACAACTTTGGGCGTTAAACGCCCAAACCATGCACCATGTGGGCGTTTAACGCCAGAATGGTGGGAGGAGGTACAATTTCGTTTTTCTTCATATTTTTTTTCAAACTTTTTATGTTTCAATTCATGATTTCTTGCATAAACATATTCCAAATTATTATTTTCAATTCCAAAAGTTTTGGATCCTAATTTCTAAAATCCAATTTTACAAATGTTTTAGATATATCTTAACCCAAAAAAACAAATGGCTTTCAAATCCAATCCATCATCTTTTCAAATTTGTTTTCAAAACTTAATTATTTCTTTTAAAATCTTTTTCAAAAGTAAATTTAAAATTTTATCTTTTAAATTATTATTCATATCTTTTTTTTAAAAAAATTATATCTTTTTCTGATCATATCTTTTTAAAATCATATCTTCTATCTTATCTCTTTCTTATTTTTCGAAAATTCCCCACCCCCCTCCCTTTATATTGTATTCGGCACCCTCCTCATCATCACCATTCCACATTGCTCTCCTTCTATCCCTCTTCTTTCTTCTCTTTTGCTTGAGGACAAGCAAAGCTCTAAGTTTGGTGTGTTTTACCCGTGATCACAAAAACTATTGTGTCTCTTGATCATGGCTCCTAAAGGGAAACAACCCAACCCAAGAGGCAAGAAAGAAAGCAATCCAAAGCCACTTTGGAATCAAGGGAAGTTCTTAACTAAAGAACATTCAGACCATTACTACAAGATAATGAGTCACAGATCAGTGATCCCGGAAGTCAGATTTGATCTGAAAGAAGATGAATATCCGGAGATCCAAGAGCAGATTCGAAACTGGAATTGGGAAATTCTGGCCAATCCTGAAACGAAAGTGGGAAGGAACATGGTTCAGGAATTCTATGCTAATCTATGGCAGACAGAAAGGCAAAGAATCATTGGAGCGGCTCTCTTTGACCATAAGACCGTAGTCAGAGGAAAGATCATTCATACCAATGCTGACAAGATCAGGGAGATATTCAAGATTCCTCAACTGAAGGATGACCCAGACTCCTTTAATAGGAGAATGATGAGGGTCAATAAAGGATTGGACAAGATCTTGGAAGATATATGCGTCCCTGGAGCCAAGTGGACTACCAGTACAACTGGCACCCCAGTTCAACTCAAAAGAGAAGATCTAAAACCAGTAGCTAGAGGCTGGCTGGATTTTATTAGTCGTTCCATATTGCCCACCAGCAACCGTTCTGAAGTTACCATCAAAAGAGCTGTCATGATTCACTGCATCATGCTTGGAAAAGAAGTGGAAGTCCATCAGCTGATCTCATGTGAGCTATATAAAATTGCAAACAAGAATTCTAAGGACGCCAAATTGGCTTATCCAAGCCTAATTTCTATGCTTTGCAAAGATGCTGGAGTAAAGATGGGAATAACTGAATATATCCTAATTGAAAAGCCCATTACTGGAATATCAATGGTCAGACAACAGCAACAAGATGATTCAACCAAGAGGAGAGCACAAGAGGCCCTCCCAGAACTGCCCCAATTCGAATATTGGGAACATCTTGAGGCTTCTATTTCCAGATTGCAAGAAGCTATAGATCAAATAAAGGAAGAACAGAATAATCAAGGTAGCATGATTTGCAAACTGCTCAAGGAACAGGAGGAGCAAGGATGTGAACTTAAGGGAGCTGAAGCGTCAGAAATTAATTCTTGAAGGCACCCCACAGACTAGAGGAACATCCACTTCCCAAAATACAGGTTGTTAAGTTCTAATTCCAGCTTTAACTCTGTGATAGTATTATTATAGGATTTTACCTTAGAAGTTATATAGGAGTAGTAGTAATTAACATGTCTATTTTGATTTTATTTCCAATTAAGCTATAATTTATTTTTCTCATCATCATCAGGCATAAATAAAGTAGTAGAATTTTTTTTAGAATAAAGAAGTAATTTATATTTTTGAGTTCTTAGTAATAAAGACTATAATTAATTATATGTGGTGGCAATACTTTTTGTTCTCTGAATGAATGCTTGAACAGTGCATAAATTGTACTTTGAATTTGATAAATATTGGCTCCTGAAAGGATGAGGAACACGAAAAATATTATTGATGATCTGAAAAATCATAGAATTGATTCTTGAAGCAAGAAAAAGCAGTCAAAAAAAAAAACACAATATTCACAAGCCATGGGCACTAGCCAAGAGTAAAAAGGATCCAAGGCTTTGAGCATCAATGGATAGGAGGGCCCAAGGAAATAAAATCCAGGCCTAAGCGGCTAAAACAAGCTGTCCCTAACCATGTGCTTGTGTCATGAAGGTCCAAGTGAAAAGCTTGAGACTGAGTGGTTAAAGTCGTGATCCAAAGCAAAAGAGTGTGCTTAAGAGCTCTGGACACCACTGACTGGGGACTCTAGCAAAGCTGAGTCATAATCTGAAAAGGTTCACCCAGTTATGTGTCTGTGGCATTTATGTATCCGGTGGTAATACTGGAAGACAAAGTGCTTAGGGCCACGGCCAAGACTCATAAAATAACTGTGTTCAAGAATCAACATACTACACTAGGAGAGTCAATAATACTATCTGAATTCTGAGTTCCTAAGGATGCCAATCATTCTGAAAATTTAAAGATACAGGGAGATGCCAAAACTATTCAGAGGCAAAAAGCTACAAGCCCCGCTCATCTAATAAGAATCTGAGCTTCAATTAAAACTCGAGAATATTATTACTTCTTCATTTCTGTTAAAACCTATTTTATTTATCTAGTTGCTTGAGGACAAGCAACAGTTTAAGTTTGGTGTTGTGATGAGCGGATATTTTATACGCTTTTTGGGGGTAATTTCATGTAGATTTTAGCATGTTTCAGTTAGTTTTTAGTAAAATAATATTAGTTTTTAAGCAAAAATCATATTTCTGGACTTTACTATGAGTTTGTGTGTTTTTCTGTGATTTCAGGTATTTTCTGACTGAAATTGAGGGAGCTGAGCAAAAATCTGACTTAGGCTGAAAAAGGACTGCTGATGCTGTTGGATCCTGACCTCCCTGCACTCGAAATGGATTTTCTGGAGCTACAGGAGTCCAATTGGCGCGCTCTTAACGGCGTTGGAAAGTAGACATCCAGGGCTTTCCAGCAATATATAATAGTCCATACTTTGCGCAAGGATAGACGACGTAACTTGGCGTTAAACGCCAAGTTCATGCTGCTGTCTGGAGTTAAACGCCAGAAAAACGTCATGATCCGGAGTTGAACGCCCAAAACACGTCATAACCTGGAGTTTGACGCCAGGAAAGGCCTCCACACGTGGAAAGCATTAGTCTCAGCCCCAGCACACACCAAGTGGGCCCCAGAAGTGGATTTCTGCACCAATTATCTTAGTTTATTCATTTTCTGTAAACCTAGGTTACTAGTTTACTATTTAAACAACTTTTACAGACATTTCTTGTACCTCATGATATTTTCAGATCTGAATTACATACTTTTGACGGCATGAGTCTCTAAACTCCATTGTTGGGGGTGAGGAGCTCTGCAGCGTCTCGATGATTTAATACAATTCCTTTGTTTTCCATTCAAACACGCTTGTTCTTATCTAAGATGTTTATTCGCGCTTAATTGTGAAGAAGGTGATGATCCGTGACACTCATCACCTTCCTCAATCCATGAACGTGTGCCTGACAACCACCTCCGTTCTACATCAGACTGAATGAATATCTCTTAGATTCCCCAACAGAATCTTCGTGGTATAGGTCGGATTGATGGCGGCATTCATGAGAATCCGGAAAGTCTAAACCTTGTCTGTGGTATTCCGAGTAGGATTCTGGGATTGAATGACTGTGACGTGCTTCAAACTCCTGAGGGCTGGGCGTTAGTGACAGACGCAAAAGAATCAATGGATTCTATTCCAACCTGATTGAGAACCGACAGATGATTAGCCGTGCTGTGACAGAGCATAGGAACGTTTTCACTGAGAGGATGGGAAGTAGCCACTGACAACGGTGACACCCTACATAGAGCTTGCCATGGAAGGAATCTGCGTGTGAGAAGAGGATTTCAAGGAAGAGTTGAAGTCAAAGGACAAAGCATCTCCAAAACTCCAACATATTCTCCATTACTGCACAACAAGTAACATATTCCCCAGTCCTTTATAAACAAGTAACTCTATTGTTCAAGTAATCCAAACAATTTTGTTGACATCCTGACTAAGACAAATAAAATAAACATTGATTGCTTCAAGCCAATAATCTCCGTGGGATCGACCCTTACTCACGTAAGGTATTACTTGGACGACCCAGTGCACTTGCTGGTTAGTTGTGCGAATCACAAATTCGTGCACCAGTTACCCTTAGCCATTCTAGGGTGACTCGTTCAGCTTTCAATGGTGTCCTGGATAAGGTTCGGAGTAGGCTAGCAAGTTGGAAAGGGAGTTTACTCAATCGGGTTGGTAGACTCTGCTTGGTTAATTCTGTTGCCGCCGCTATTCCCACGTACCAAATGCAGGTCTCTTATTTTTTCCAAAGGAATCATTAGTAAATTGAAGTCTATGATGAGGAATTTTCTTTGGAAAGGACAAGTTGATGGAAGAGGATTGAATCTTGTTAGTTGGAAGGTATTAGTTACTCCAAAAAAATATGGAGGTTTGGGGATTAGAGATCCTTATTGTGTAAATATTGCTCTTCTTGGGAAGCTAGTTTGGACTTTTTTCCAGCAGCCAAACAAGCTATGGGTCCAATTGTTGGATGCCAAGTACCGATTATCTCTAAATGACTGTTTTAGTTATCCTAAGAACAAGGACTCTCCCATTTGGAGGTGTCTTTGCAAGGCTTGGGAAGTGTTGAAGGATGGGTTTGCTTGGTGTATTAGAGATTTGAACCAAAATTTTTGGTTTTCTAGCTGGAGGAGAGAATGACGGTTATCTAATGAGATGGATTATGTTCACATTTCTGATTCGAATCTCCGGATACAAGATATTTGGTCGGTTGGTAGGTGGCATTTGGATACTCTTTATTCTCCTTTATCTCAAAATCTGAAAGATAATATTCTCTCTTACAATCCAGATGAACAAGCAGGTCCGGAAGTGGGTTGGTATTGGAGTGGGTCTGCTGCCAAAGTCTATAACTCACGCAATGGTTACTTGTAGTTGTGTAAGCAACTGTTTGGTTGGGAGGAGCGGGAGAATTGGCTTTGGCTTTGGCGTCAGCTTGTTCCGGAAAAGCATAAGTTTTTGGCTTGATTGTGTCTTAAGGAGGCTCTTCCTACTGCAAGTTTTCGCTTTAGAAGAGGGATGTCGTCATCGGATAGGTGTCCAAGATGTCTTTCTAGCCAGGAATCGGTTTTACATTGTATTCGGGATTGTCCAAAAGCTCAACTTGTCTGGCATAGGTTGGATATTTCTTGTCATCCTTTGGATTTGAAGAACTGGTTCTTGTATCATAGCAGAGAGCATCCGTTCAAGTTCTTTTCGGGACTTTGGTAGATATGGCGAGTAAGGAATAATGACATATTTAATCCCCATGAAATTTGGCCTCCGAAAAAAGTGATTTGTGTGGCATTAACTTCAGAAAAGGAGCTTAGGAATATTTTTGAATTACAACGTATGTCCCTTCCCTCTACTCTAAATGGTTTTTGGAATCCCCCATCCATTGGTACTTTTAAGATTAATTGTGATGCTAGTTATTTTGGTTCGGGTGATAATGTTGGTTTTGCTTGTGTTATTAGAGATTGTAATGGGAGTTGGCAAATGGGGTGTTTGGGAATGATTGAGAGTAATAGTATTCTTCAAGGAGAATTGTTTGCTATTTGGAGAGGATATCTCTTAGCTTGGGATGTAGGTCAACGAGATGTTATTTGTGAGACGGATTGTGTGGAAGTATTTAATCTTGTTACTCAAGATGGTTTTGGGTTTATTGATCCATTGGTACTCAAAATAAGAGATATCATGCATTGAAATTGGCGTGTTGACTTTCGTTTGATTATGAGAAATGCAAACACGGTGACAGATACTATGGCAAAGATGGCGATGAAGTTACAACTTTCGCATGTGGAGCTTCTTTCATCTTGAGAAGAGTTTAAGAGTAGTTTTAACCAGAACTGTCCCTCTATTTAAACAGTTTCTTATTTTATTTGTTTTGTTTTTTTTATTTAATTTATTTCAGTCACAAAAAAAACATATTTTTTCAAACCTGAAATTAAAGCTAAGTATTCTCTAACTGCAAGTACGGTGGTCACCGCCTAATCTTGCTTGTTGATCAGCACAATTAAGAATCCTCGGATTCGGTTCTTAAATAAAGTCGAGCCTGTGGTAGTGTATAATAGATTAGGCTGCAGCTATGTTTTGATTAAGTTGATTTATACTTAACCAATCTTAGGTTAATTCGGTTGCCATAAAAACTAAATAAGCTACAAAGTTTTCTGCATACATTCTACGAGTAATCTACATGTCAAATTATTTTATGAAAATATATCATTCTATTTTTATTCTCGGTCAAACATATTCCCTCAGTATTGACAATCATTTAAAAGATTAAGAAAATTCAGAAAATATTTTACTTAAATTAATCATGTGTTAGTTGTATGCATAGCATAATGTTATAGTTTGTACAAAATTGACAGTACAAAAAAAATCATCAATCTCAATTTTATTATATTATAATTAAGAATTTTCTTTTTGGTCATGCTAGCTATTAGAAACTATTTTAATTTATACTCTAAGAGTAATTATGTTTCATATTTATATGTGTGAAATAAGTGCAATAAAGATGGGTTCAATATCATATAAATGTGCATAAGTGAATATATGAAAAAAATTAAACTATATGTTAATGCAACTAAATTAAACCCTAATAATATAAGAGATTTATACTAAACTACTTTCTAGAATATCAATAACGAACATACATATACATAATCCTATTTAAAAACAAGAACAAGAACAATTAACATATAGATGATGAAATTATTGTTTGAATGAAGATGAAATGAAGAAAAACTAATTGAACGTAAAGATTTGAAAACCCTAAAAGCTAGGGTGAGAAACTCTTAAGAAGAATAATAAGTGATAGTAATAGTATAGCAGTAGCATGCAGGTAGTAGGTTTCAACACTTTAACAGCTCACAAGCACTGTTACCCAACAATGATGCCACATGCACACACAACTCTGACACGTGTCAGGAGAATATGTAACCACGTGTCCAAGAAGCAGGGAGGGGCATGTGGGCCCGGGGCAGAGGGGGATGGTGACCGTAGAAAAAAGGGGCAGTGGCTGTGTTGGTGCAAACCTGGCATGAATGGGATCGGGTGCCCTCATCATTTCCATGATGTCACAATAATCCGTTTAACTTAACGCCGTTAAATACTTGTGCCGTTAACTGCGTAGCTGGACGCCACTCTTACTATTTGGGATTTGGGTTCCCCTGAATGGCCCAGCTGGCACACTCTCCCTCCTGCACATGACCCAGCTACTTCTGTTCATCACATAACCACTTAAAACCCCATTTTGCCCCTACACACTTATCAAATCTATCTAAATTTCTGTTTTTACAAGACTTCAATTCATTTTAATGTGTTAATTAATTGAAATTAATAGTTATTCAACATCAAAGTGAAGCATCAAACAATAAGAACTGATATTAGGGATTTTTTTTCAAGAATACAATTGGATAAAAAATAAAAGTTGTAACTAACTTGTTGAAAAAATAATACACATTACACATGATATTTTTATTCTCTTTATTTTTTTGTTATAAGAAAACTAAGTTTTACTTTTAATTAAAAGACACTATTTATAGTTTCTAAATAAAATTTTGTTTTAATTTCTATTTAATAACTATATTATTTGTATATAAAAATTTAACTAGTAAATTAATCATTTTTATAGAATACATAAATATAAGATAATTAATTTTTAGTGTTCATATCATTTTTTTTATAATTTAATTATCTCTTATAGATTTTTGTATGCAATAATAAGGAGGAAAATTATTGTTTTAAGAATGTTAAATTTAGACCTAAAGAAAATCACTTTTTGATTTTTACCTCTTAGTATCTTGTGTATCTAAAGCATAGGGTATTACGGTCAATTACCGTTGGCGTGTACAATAAAACCTCTGACTCAGTGGGGTTAAGCTGCTTTCTTTGTTTGCGTAAGAAAGTGAAAAATCTGGAGAGTTCAGGAATCTAGGAACACCATAACACAATAGTGGCAACAATGTAGAAATGAAATATATCACTCAAATAAATATAACCACATAAATTAAAATTGAACAATGTTACGAAATAGTTTCGAGGCTAATTTTTTTTGGTATGGAAAAAATATTGGTGTTTTTGTTGAAAATGGGAGTATTTGGTGTAATTACAGATGGGTGAATTTTTTGGGTGGAAAGCCAACACGTGGGGGGCGTGGTGGACATGTGGCAGCATTCTGGCCAACACGTGGGGGCGTGTTGGACACGTGGCAGTTTCTTAGCCAACACGTGGGGGGCGTGTTGCAACACGTGGGGGCGTGTTGAATGATTTCCATACTACCGTAATACACTTTAAATATCAATATTCAACCAAAACACCATCTCTCTTTCCATATTAAAAATAATTTCTGTAGTTTCGATCCTTTTTATTTATTTTATTAATTGTCATGAGCATAATTTGGAGGAACAGAATATAACTGAAAAAAATAAATAAATAGAAAAAACTGTGAAAAATAAAAAGAGGGCAAGGTTTGTATAGGAACATAGAGTAATGGAGGTGTGGTTGTGGGCCCCACTGGTGGTCTCAAGTGAGATGTGTGTGAGTGATGTTGAATTCATGGTGATGGGGTTTTTGGAGGGTTGCTAAATGCTTCTGAATAATGCTTGATGCTACATGGATATCCCTTTAGTTATGCATTGTAGGTTGGTGTTTAAGACACAAATAAATAATGAATCTTTTTTCTTATTTTTTAGTGTAATTAGAGAGGGATCATGGGATGAGAGATTGTTCTTTTGTTAAAATGGAAATATATTTGTTTTAAAATGGGCTATTAAATCTCAATTAGTCTTATACTACTATTTGAGTTAAGTCAAATTACTATATATGAAGTACTTGCATTTAATGCCTAATTGTAATCAAACAAAATTATTGAATTGGTGCTAAATAAAATAATTGATTTTTTTTATGTCTCTATTTAAAGTTTATTTTCACATCTTCACAATAATGAAAATGATAAAGTTAAGTGAAAAGAAAAAAAAAAGTTAAAGTAGCATTTTGAAAAATTAAAAATACTATGTATATACAAAAAATTAATTATTAAATTAATTATTATATAAGTATGTATTTATGTATTGGTATATGTATTATCAAATTTATTTTTAATATATATTTTATAATTTAACATGTATTCTTTACAGATAATTACTGATTTGGTAATTATTAAGCATGATTAAAAAATAAGCAGAATTGAGAAATAAATAACTAAAACCCAGGCATCTATTTTCCCAATATTAGTTATACAATTAATATCAATATTATAATTTATTCATTCACGTACTATTTGAATATTTATGCAAACTAAAAAAAGAATGTAATTAGATAATATTGTTATATTATATTAAAGTTAAAAACATTTTTATACAATAATCTCACTTAAAAATATAAATCTTAGAAGAGACATGAACGAACTTATTTGCTGGCTGGTGCTGCTAAATGTAAAGGGTTGATTTTGATATGTTTGTAGGGTCCCCACGGGCCATTCTCTGTTTGCCACGTGGGTATTGGCTGGAGATGTAGATGGATGAGTGTGAGAATGCAATGCCATTGGTAGAAGGGGTTATTAATTATTAATTGGTTGGACACACTCCTTAATTTTAACACAAAACACAAAACACAAACGCAAAATTAATAATAATAAGAAGAAGAAGATAAGGGCTTCTAATTCCTTCACCTCCCCCACCAAACAAAACATTGCATTCATGTTAGATTGTTAATCAAGAAAGAAAAAAGAAAAGGTTTTTGCACTAATTTAGGGGCAAATCACGCGGGGTTATTGGGTGATTTACTTGGCACTTGCATTGGATCTTGGGGGGCCTTAATTACACATTTATTGCATTCGAACTCATGGATTAGGCAATTTAATAGTGGGAGGTTTTAATGTAAGATTTGGTGTATGGGTTTCGTAGGTTGTCCAATACTTGATCTACTCTTAAATAATTGTCTGGTTGAGCAAAATGATATTATTATTTTGAAATTAATTAGAAAAAGTAAAATTCTTAAGTTAACAAAATCCATCCATCTAAAACCTAAAAAACACTTTTGTTTGTGTCAAAACTCTGAGTGACCATGTGACTTTACACTGCATATAACACCACTTGTTCTTACTTTTCTAGCATGCATTTAATTTGCACCGTTTTATTGACACCGCATTTTGCAAGATTGAAGGCTCTTGAATTGAATTGAATCCATTTCTTTCTCTCCATGACATTCAAAGTTGTGATGGGAAACTTATGTGGCTTTTAAATCCCATAATTAAGAAATTTTGCACTTTTAGGAGATACAAGGGAATTAGAGGCTGCGATTCCTTCATTATGGATTTTCATGAGTTTGGGAAATTAATGAGTACCATTTTGAGATGAAATATAAAAACCTACCCTTTATGAGTTTGCATGTGAAAAAGAAAATTTCATTGTAGAAATCGCACGAGGTTATCACCTGCTATAAATTCCGCTATTTATCCCAAAATTAAAAAATAAAGAAAAGGAGAAAACTTATCTACTTTTGTGAGAGTTACAAAAATTGGTGACAAGTGGCAAGTGAAATTGGAAAATTTTGGCTGCATGGATGTGAGGAGAGAATTTAGAGAGAGTGATTTTCACTGTTTTACCATGCGAGAGTGGGTGACATCTGTCCAAGCCAAAAAAAATGAAAACAAAAAATCGAAATATAATTATAATAATAAGAAAAGAGAAAGAAAAGAAGTAAAAACCTTGTCTCGTGAAGCAGCAGGCGAAGGAAGAAGGGGAAAGAGAGGAAAAAAAGAAAAATAAAAAAAAAACACAAAACCTGGTTCTTTTTTCTCTCTTCTTCTTCTTTCTCCTCTCTTCTCATTCTTCTTCTTCTTCCTCTCTCTCTCTCTTTCTCTCATCACTGCGATGCTAATTTCTTTTTCACACTCTCTCACTAGAAAAAAAAGAGAAAAATCAAAGATATAGTTTTTATTTTTTCTCTCTCTAGCTAGGACACTTCACATTCATTCTTTGCTTGCTCCTTTTATATCACGAGATCCCCATCTCTTTCTCTCTTTCCTTTCTTTCTCCTTCTTCACATTCATGTCTTGTTCTTGTTCTTGTTCCAGGCCTCTGAAACTCGTGCTTCTTCACTCTCTGTAGCTTCTTCATTTTCGCACATTGCAGTTTGAGAGAGAGAGAGAGAGAGAGAGAGAGTGGAAAGAGGGGAAAAGAGAGGTTCGAGAAAGTTCCAACTTTGAGGCCATATTCAGAAACCATTCAGCTCGCCCTTCACAATGTCGCATCCGGGGAAGCCCGTTACCGAGTTGGATTCGGTCACTGACCGATTCCGTGACTCACTGAGTTGCGAGGCCGCCAGTCGAGACGCTAACAAACCAGATTTCCGCGAACTCGATCTGGGCTCGCCAGTATCGCCGCTTCGTACGGCTCACCACGCAGTCGGCGCCGCTGGAAACGGAGGACCCGCCGCCAGTAGCAGCTCAAGCTCATCCGGATCCTTCTCGGGTCGAACCAACCCGGTTTCCAGAAGATCCGATTCGGGACACACCAACAGCAACGGCAACAACAACCACTCTGGCGAGCTTTCTGGTTCAAGTGAGAACAGCCCAACCGCAACCGGCGGCGGGAACACTCGGATCCTGAAACCGGGTCAAGCGAGATCTGATTCAATCTATTCAGGTCAGAACGGAGGCTCCTCCTCCTCTTCCTCCTCAGCCGTGAATTCGCCGCCGCTGAACGTCCTCCCCACCGGAAACATCTGTCCCTCCGGTAGGATCGTGAAGACAGGCATGGCGGCGAATCGGAGCTCGAGGAGCGACGTTTTGGGCTCCGGCATGGGGAATTACGGCCACGGAAGCATAATTCGCGGCGGCGGAAAGAGCGGCAGCAGCACGCCTGATTCGCCAGGGATCCCAAGCGTGCGGTCGAGCAGCGGCATTGGCGGCGAAGGCAATGTGGCGAAGAGGGGAGCGACGCAGGGTTCGGATCCGGAGGAGCTGAAGAGAGCTGGGAATGAGCATTACAAGAGGGGCCACTTCGCCGAGGCATTAGGGTTATATGATCGGGCAATTGCGCTTTCTCCGGCAAGTGCCGCCTACCGGAGCAACCGCGCGGCGGCCCTTACAGGTCTTGGGAGGCTAGGTGAGGCTGTGAGGGAGTGTGAAGAGGCTGTGAGGTTGGATCCTAATTATGGCAGGGCTCATCATCGTTTGGCATCTCTTTTCTTAAGGTGTGATTTGCTGTGTTCTTGGTTAGGATGTTGAGGTTGTTAGATTTGCACTAATTGTGTTATGGAATTGCAGGTTGGGGCAAGTTGAGAATGCAAGGAAGCACCTTTGTTACCCTGGGATGCATCTGGATGCGTGTGAGATGCACAAGTTGCAATTGGTTGAAAAGCATATTGCCAAATGCGGAGATGTAAGGAGGATTAGGGATTGGGAAAGTGTTGTTAGAGAAGTTGATGCTGCTATTGCTGCTGGAGCTGATTCTTCTCCTCAGGTACACTCTTTCTTAAGTTTTCTTTTCTTTTCTTTTGTTTAGCTTTTCATGTCATCTGTTGTCTGAACTGGTTGGAAATTGAATTTACAGCTCTTTATGTGTAGAGCAGAAGCACTGTTGAAGTTACACCAAATTGACGATGCAGAATCAATTTCGATACATGTACCCAAATCGGAGCCACTTACTATTTCCTCTTCTCAAGCTAAATTTTTTGGAATGCTTTCTGAAGCTTATGTGTATTTCGTGAGAGCTCAGATTGAGATGGCATTGGGAAGGTGAGTTTCTTCTTCAACTTGAACATGAAAATGTCGCCTTGGATATGGTTTAATGGATGATGGATGTATTGCAGGTTTGAGAATGCAGTTAAAGCAGCCGAGAAAGCCAGTCAAATGGACCTCCGTAACGTTGAAGTTGCTGTTTTGGTGAACAATGTGAGGATGGTGGCGAGAGCTCGAGTGCGTGGCAATGATCTTTTCAAATCAGAAAGGTTTACCGAAGCTTGCTCCGCATATGGAGATGGTTTGAGGCTTGATCCTTCAAATTCAGTTCTATATTGCAACAGAGCAGCTTGTTGGTTTAAGCTTGGGCAATGGGAAAGATCAATTGAAGACTCCAATGATGCTTTGAAAATCCAACCTAACTACACTAAAGCTCTTCTTCGAAGGGCCGCATCAAACAGTAAGGTAAACCAGATTCCTCTATTTTTTGTCATTCAAGTTTTGCCATTTCATTTCATTTCTTAATGTTGAATGCAGCTTGAAAGGTGGGAAGAGGCAGTCAAGGACTATGAGGTCTTGCGGAAAGAACTTCCAAATAACAATGAAGTTGCTGAAGCTCTTTTCCACGCACAAGTTGCATTGAAGAAATCTCGTGGGGAAGAAGTATATAATTTAAAATTCGGCGGTGAAGTGGAACAAGTGTCGGGTCTTGAGCAGTTTAGAGCTGCAATAACTTTACCAGGTACACTTCAAATTGAATGCACCTCGATACTTATCAAGTTTCCTCATATCATCATCTATATATTTTTCAGGTGTTTCTGTTGTCCATTTTGAAATTGCATCTAACTCGCAATGCAAGCAAATATCGCCCTTTGTGGATACACTATGTGGTCGATATCCATCCATCAACTTCCTCAAGGTATCATGTCTTGACATATCAATGCTGCTTTTCGCTTTACTCCTTATGACAGATTCCTAATGCATGCAAATTTTCATTTTTGTAAGGTGGATATTCAAGAAAACCCAACCGTTGCAACTGCTGAGAATGTTAGGATCGTACCAACCTTCAAGATATACAAAAACGGCAGCCGAGTGAAGGAAATCGTGTGCCCCAGTCGCGATATGTTGGAACATTCCGTGAGGCATTACAGTTTTTAGAATTCATGACTTTGCACTTGCTTCTGCATTTCCCATGTTCTTGCTACTGCCCAAAACCTCCGTTCAAACTCTCCGGTCCCAACTACGGTTCTTCCAGTCTCTTTGATCCCATCATAAAAGCGATCTCCCGATACCTGTGACATAGTCGATAAAACCAAGATAATAATATCTCTTTAGCAGTCAAATGCCATTGGAACCCAGAGATATAGTCTTAGTAGTACCCTTTTGGAGTTCTTATTTATTCATTCATTCCCCATTGCTCTTTGGTTCCATGCTCCTCCCAAATTCCCTTGGTCAATTTTCTTTCTTTTTTACTAGGTCAGCACTTCTTGTATCATCAGTTTCTTTAAGGTAAAAAAAATGAAAAAAAAAGGAAAAAAAAAAGGAAGAAGAGGATTTTATGTCTGTACAATTGATTTAATTATCATTTTTAAATTACCTTCTAAGATAGACATATATATATATATATATATAGACACAATATATATAGACACAAGGGAGGGTGAGGGTGAGGGTGGTATTGCTGTTTAGAGGGGGGATCTACATGTATATATGTGATAATATATATTTATATATATACTAAACACTGGAAGCCTTTAGAGGGAGATAGGAAGAGTGGTGGGTGGGCACCTACATGAGTTAGCCAAACGAGGATGAATATGTTGTTATTATTGTTTCTTTTTTCTTTTCTGTTTTTTTCTTTACCATTTTTCCCTTTTTCTTTTCCCTTTCTTAGCCATTTAATCAATAAAAGTTCCCATTTTTTCTGCAGTGTCCTTATATCTCCTTGCTTTTCTAGTTGATACATATATGCTTCCTCTAATCTTAAATAACTGTCCAATTGGTACATTGAGAAAACCAATGTGTGTATCTGGGCACAATTAATTTATGGGTTTTGCTAACTTGTGTTCTAAACGCATAGGTTAAGCATATCATTAAAAAGTATTTTATAAAAATTATTGCAAAAATTATTATTTTTTTTATGTTTTTAATGCATTGAATATATTAAAAGCATTAAAAAGTTTCTATTATTATATTATTATATTTTTAAAATGTATCTTTAGGATACAAGTTAGGTAAATCCTTAATTTATAAGTAGACAGTTATTTAAGAAGATGAGGAAGGAGTGATTGGAGTGATTATTGTGTGTTGAGAAAGAATTGTGATTTCATGCAATGAGGTTGGAAAAAGGGTGATGGGTGACTTTGTCTTGGGATTGGAAATTTGAGTTAGGTTTATAACATTTATGTTGATGGCATTTTTATGTTTTTTGACACCTAAAGGCAAAAGGGACATGTGTTTTTAAATGAAGGTTGGTTATGTTTCATATAGTGGGGGTGGAGTGGACTTGGGAGGAGGGGTGGTTGATACAATTCACAACTCTTTTATTATCCTTCTAGTGGTGGACCACTAAATCACATTTGACATAACCCTGTTTGTTTAAGCTAAAATGATGCTTGAAAAGGGTTAATGTTGTGATTAAGGGGAGTGCCCTATGTGACAAGGGGGTGTGTTTCCTTTTATCGTTCACATGTGTGCATTTAAGAAGGGTGCTCCCTTTCAAAGAAGGGACACTTGAAAACCTAACCCTAAAAAGAGTCCAAAAGGGTCTCGTTGGTCGGTGTTTGATGTGCAGCTGTTTGAATCTCTCTCTCAATTGCTTAACTCAATAACTGTGTTGTTATTGTAATGCGTGAAGGCAGCTCACCATAAAATGGTGGGACCCTTCATAAGTCCAAGGCCACATGGTGGTAAATTGTAGGTGTGATGTGTCCAATTCTTCACAATTAAAACCTCTTTTAATGATGCTTTAGAGGTACCCTTGCCTCCAATTTTCAATGTCAGGTTAAAACCTAAAACTTCTGCTTCTTAGGCGCATAAGTATTTTCTTGCCGGAATTAGATCTTCTAAATTTTGAATTTCACTTTAAAGAGTAAAGTGTGATATCTCACCATTAATTTTATAGGTGGGACTAATAATAAATATAAAAAAATTATTCAATGATAGAAGATCATATTTTATTCTATAAAGTGAAATTTAAACTTTAGAGGATCCAAATTCTTTCTTGCCATTGCATTTTTTAGTTTGGCAAGTTAAAAACGAATTCACCGCATAGGGGAGTTTTATTCAACATTCTATTGTTAATCTATGAGTTTTACATAAGGTGAGATTTGAATTCTCCTTTTGTTGGAACAAAGCTTTATTTAAAAGTGTCAATGAATTGTTGAATAAATAATGTGATTCCAATTTTTTATGTTTGCTTAATTGCACAAGCGAGCTGATTATTCTACAATAGTGTATTAATTTGACGTGTCACAAATAAATATATAAAAATAAGAGTTAAGTGTGAGAAGAGAACTTTTTAAATAAGAGGGAATTTACCGTTCTCTTTTATTGAATTGGGGTTTAGAATTTGGAAAATATTGAGGTATTGAAGTGTTTCAATGTCGTGGACAATTGTATGTATATCTCCACAGTGAAGAAGTGTGTGTCGGTGTGCCCAACTGTCAAAACCACCAGCATTCACTTTGGGCCATCACGTGGGCCACACGTGCCCAAAAGAAATTTTATAGGACACAAAGCAAGATGAAAAGGACTCGCCCTAAACCCATAAATGAAAGTAGAACCCCCTTCAAGGAAGAAAATAATAACGAAAATGGTGTGGGGGTGTCTTTGTTTTCTTTCATGGATGGTGATTTATCTTATTTATTCATGATAAAAATTTACTCAGTTATCATATTGATTTTTACATACCGACATTCATTAAATTATAAGTAATAAAATTTTAGATAAATGTTAATATATAAATGAATCAATATTTCAAAACTATAGTTACTAATAAATATCCTGATAAACCATGGCATCCAGGTCCTATAAGTAAGAATTCGACTATGTTTAAGTCTCATTAAAGGAGGTAAGATCCATAATTAAGGACAAAAGGATTTATCACATTAACCTGGTTTGGTAAAATTTTTTTTGAAATGTATTTATATTTTTGCACTAAAAAAGACTATGTACTTGTATTTAGGATTTTTGAAAAGTTGAGGTAATTTTAAGAATATCTACAGAAATATTTTTTAAAGTAAGCTTTTGTTTATTGAGCAATGCTAGGACCAGCAACTTTTGTGATTGGTAGCCATCAAATAGTCATTAATGATTATTTAATGGTGTGAGATTGGTGTGAGATTTCATCCAGTGACTCACCTTTCTCTGCTGGTTATATGTTGGCTAAAATTTAATAAAATTGCTGGCCCCTAAACTTTTCCTTTGTTTATTAGAATTAGAGAGTCTAATATAATCTATATATTGATAAATATTTAGATTTACTCAATTGAATTATCGATGCCAAATTTTATTTATGATCAATATTTTTTTTTCCTATTTACATCTATCATAATCATTTTAAATTTTAAAAAATATTTTTTAAATATAGTTATTGTTACTTGTGTTTATTAAAAAATATTTATAATTTAGTTTACGATACAAATTTTAAAAATGATCTTTTAAAAATTAAATTTAATGAACTACTTCCGAATAATAAAAATTTTATGAAATCAATCCTAAATGAATAAAATACTGTTGGGAAGGTAGGAGTATTATTGGTTATCATTTTAAAAAGGACAATGATAACTAAAGAATCTGGAGAAATAATAAAATTAAGAGATAAAAAAGAGGATGTGAAAGTTACTGTACCAAAGGTACGGTGTACGACAACATGATGAAAAGGAAAATGGACGTTGTGGCTGAAATTTCAGTTTGGATCCCTTATTCCACATTTCATACAGTGAGCCAGGGAGTAGTGCCATTTCAATTGCATTGTTTGTATCCATGTCGTTTAGTCAGTTTTGAACAATCTTTAATGGTCGTTTTCTTGGTTGGTTAGCTTTTCTTCTTTTTTCTCTTTCTTTATCCTTATGATGCCTTCTAATGCATTATTGCTTGACATGTCTTAGCATTTCCCTAGTTTTAGTGTGTGCTGCATGCCATTATGTGTCTTAACAGAAAACGCATCATGTAATTCTAATGAATTGATATCAGTGGATTACATCAAAGTTGCATTTTCTAAAGGTACGTTTTCAGTTTTTGCCATCATAATGGATTGATTTGATATCTAATCTAATATTGTCAGGTGGACAGATAGGATTGGATACATTTTAAGTGTTTCAATAAGGATTAAGTATGATTTTGGTTTTTAAAATATAGATCGAAAATTTTTTTCGTTTCTAACCTTATTTTTACATACAAAATTATTCTTAAGGTTTAAAACCAATTTTAAAATTGTTATTTTTACTTAAATATTAAAATTTGGGACTAAATTACTTATAATAAAAAAATTATAAAATATAAAAAAAAAGAATAAGAGAGTATTTTTGCTTTTTGAGAAGGGAAAGAAAAGAAGAAGAAGGAGGAAGGGAAGAAGAAGAAGAAATTGTTCACTATCCGTCTCTGCGTCCGCTTCCATCACCACTATTGTATAGTTTTAGTCCCTAAAATAAGGACGATTTTAAAATCAAGTTAAATTTTAGGGACAATTTTGTATGTAAAAAAATGTTCAGAACAAAAAAAAAATTTAACTTATACCTTAAAGAACAAAATCGTACTTAACCCTTTCAAAAACTTAATTGTTCTAATAAATTTAGTAATTGATTTCAATAATAATATATATAGGCGAGATTAATAACTAAAAATATTGAAATATTTTAATTTTTAAAATACGTGAAATGTTTTTAATAGAATTAATTTTTATCACCTAAAAAACTTGGTTTAGTCTATATGATAACATTTAATTGGATGTTATTATATTTTTTTTATACTCATTATTCATAGCAATTAAACGGATGTTCAAAAGCGTCCACATAAAATATATATATTAAAAATAAGTTAAATAACACATATATTTATATATAAATATATAACATATTTGATAATAGATTTTATTTTGATATACACGTAACATTTTTTTTAAAATAAATTACCGTGTCCAAATTTAAATTTTGAATTCTCAGCTGAATTGTGACCTAGATGACAAACCGCTTGTTGGAATGATAAGGTTAGGAGGAATCCAAAAAGCAAAGTGATTTGTATAAATAGATTTAGTGAAAAACCACATCCAAATACCAATTGATTTAGCTTGTGCTGAAGTTCATGATACTAAAAACTATAAGAAATTAACAAAGGATAGTGAAAATATATATGAACTAGGGATTTATTAATAATAATAATGCGAAATAAATATAATGATTACAATAGATGCTCTCTATATAGATAGAGAAAGTAGAATATGTGAGCGAGATAAAATATTCTAATAAACTAAGTTAAATCCTAACAAATCTTATCTTGATATTCTCTTCTAGTTTGGACAAAATAATGATGAGATTGCAGTTCCATTGTTTTCTTACCTCTAATGTACTTAGAAAGTAAATGGAGTAGTACTCATCTATCTCCTAATAATAATTGAAGATGTGAGTAGCTTTCACCTATTATGTTGTTTACCTTAAACTGTGAAAGATTAATATAGGGTCAAACCAATCTACAAGCACTTTGACCACAAAATTATACCTAGCCGTGGTAACCCTCTGATACCTAATTTTATGTGGACCACAGCAGTTGTAAGTAGAGGTGGTAAAACTAACTAAATTTATTGGACTAACTTGTTAAAAAAAAAAATAGGTCGGATTAAAATTTAAAACTCATTAAACAAACAAAATTGCCAAACCTGCAAATGTTTGCAACGGTGGGCCGACTGAATCGTCGGACTAAAGGTTATTTTATTTTATTTTATTTTTTATTAAATAAAAAAGTAACTAATGCTATAAAAGTTAACAATTATAATTCAAACACATTTATTTTTTTATTTTTTAATTATTAATTTTATTTATTTTGTTTTGCACTTTTTATATTGAATTTTTTATTTTTATAAATTAAATAAATGTAATAATTATTGAAATAAATAATTTAAAAAATATTTATCAAAATAAATATTTCTCTTTTATTTCGTTTACACTGTATTACAGTGTAAACGAGATATACATTATACACATATCTCGTTTCGAGATATATGTATGTTTTTTAAATTTTTTTTAAAATAACAAAAAATATTAATAATATTAATAATCCAAATTTTTAGTGTGTAATTAGTATATAAAAAAATTGGTAGAAGAGATTAAAATGAATATATTTGATCAATTAGTAGTACATAAAAAGTTTTAGATTAAATTATGATCCAATTGAATTGATTTAAATTTGAAAAATAAAAAATTCGTATGTGTTCAAGGAAAGTTCCATGATGAGAATAAATACGGTAATTGTACCCACTTCTAAAAATTAAAAAAGAAAAACTACTAAAAGTACTCATGAAATTTATGAACGCTGACAAAAATACCCATAAACTAAGGAAATTAACGTTGTACCATGAAAGATGGATTCCGTATGACAAAAGTATCCAAATTCTAAATTTTTATTGATTTTTTAATAAAATTCCCAAACTACCCACCCTTACCTCATTCTACCGTCACTCCCTCTCTTCTCACTTCTTCCTATCTCCTCACTTATCCCTCTCTCTCTCTCTTCTCACTTCTTCCTATCTCCTCACTTATCCCTCTCTCAAAAATCCTCACAGAGTCTTCTCCCTTTGACTCTTAAGGTGA
Organism: Arachis stenosperma; assembly: GCF_014773155.1. Classification (NCBI taxonomy): domain Eukaryota; kingdom Viridiplantae; phylum Streptophyta; class Magnoliopsida; order Fabales; family Fabaceae; genus Arachis; species Arachis stenosperma. The sequence goes on along the minus strand of NC_080383.1, from coordinate 89,287,062 downwards.
CTACAACACCTTCATTGCGCGCTTGTGACCCAACCTGAGGAGAATATTACCGTGGCGCACCTGTTGAGCCGAGGAGAACGTCATCGTGGCGCGCCTAACCTAACAGAGGAGAATACCATCGTTGCACGCCTGAGAAGAGAGAGGGGTCGTGGTGCTTTTGCATGCAGGAAGAGGGTTCGGTAAAGAGAAATCAAAGAAGAAAGGGAGGTGGCGCCGTGGATGGAGGTTCTGCCATTGACGATGTACAGCTGGCGAAGAAAAGGTATTTTTTTAAAAAAAATTTATTTCATTTTTCTTCTTTTCAGAAATTGATTTAGTTACTACTAAAATGATATTGTTCTAATTTTTTTTTTAAAATCTGATTCTATTTTTTAGGAAGGTTGAAATTGATTTACAGAAGATCAGGTTTATGACTACTTCTACTTCTGATTTTTGCTTAAATAAATTTTAAATTTGATGAATGGATTTGTTAACTTTTTATAGTTGATGGCTGTTTCTACTTTTAGTTTTGCTAAAGTGAATTGAAATTGGATGAATGAATTTAAAAATTTTTATATGTTGAGTATTTTTTGTGTTTAATAGATTTGGTTTGGGTATGGATTGTAAACTTATCAGTGAATCGGTTGAGGTTCGATCCTCCACCACCACCACTATCACTACCATTGATTTCGGTCTGGTTTGTTATAGGAGTAGTTTCGGACTCCATGGCAAGAGTTGGTGCAGATTGGGTTATGAAAGGTTGAAAAAGTGAGTTGAGGTTGAGTGTAGGGTAGTTTAGGAATTTTATTAAAAAATCAACAAAAATATATGATTTGGATACTTTTGTCATATGGAATCCATCTTTTATGGGTACAGCGTTAATTTCCTTAGTTTATGGGTACTTTTGTCAGCGTTTGTAAACTTCATTGGTACTTTTGGTAGTTTTTCCAATTAAAAAATAGAAAACGTGAAGTTGATGCAAACCATAAATAAAACACAAAAAGATGAGATAACTGTTTTCCAATTGTTAGGAGAGGTTGATGGAAATAGTGGGAAGAGAATTGAAACGATCTCCTACGTAAATAGTGGAAGATAATGTGAGAGATAACAGTTTCAATTCTCTTTCCACTATCCCATCAACCTCTTCTAACAATTGGCAAACGGTTATCTCATCTTTTTGTATTTTATTCATCATTTGCATCAACTTTACGCTTCCATCTTTCTATTTTAATCTCTTCTACCAACCTTTTCATGTACTAATTGTATGCTAAAAGTTTGGATTATTGATATTATTAATATTTTTTATTATTTTTAATTTTTTTTAAAAAATACATATATATCGTTTACACTGTAAAAGAGATAAATGAGATATATGTAGTGTAAACGAGATATATACGTTTCGCGTTCACCTGTCTTATCTCGTTTACACTATAAACGAAATAAGAGAGATATTTATTTCGGTAAATATTTTTTAAATTATTTATTTCGGTAATTATTACATTTATTTTATTTATAAAAATAAAAATTCCTTTTATATATATGCTAAAATTATACAACTTATTTTTTAAAATAAAATAATTTTATTGACGGATATTATTTTAAATAATTTTATTGAAATTAAAAATTTAAAAATAAATAATAAAAAAATTGTATTGTAATTTAATTTTTTTCATTTGTATTTGACTTTAAAATTATTATTTTTTATTAATTTTAATTATTTTTTTTAAAAAGATTAAGTGGACTATCTCGTCCATTTACCAACCCGTTATAAAGCAGAATAAACTAATATTTTGAGTCCATTTTATTTGGCGGAACAGACTGATATATTTTTTTTTGGGGGCAGACCTTAGCAATGCGAGACAAATTACTCGCTTTGCCACCCTAGTAGTAAGATGTTAAACTTAAATCATGCATACTGTGATGTATTTATGATTTTATGTAACGTTATTGATGAGCCAATGCTTGATTAGTTCCCATAGTAAATTCCATTTAGAAAAATTAGTTAAACAAATTGTTTTTTAGAAATTAAAAGGTTGGAAATTTTATTTGTGTTCGATTTAAACATTTAAAAGAGAAGATTAAGAAAATAATTGTATTTGGACGGATCAAAATAAATTTATTCGAGACTAATTATTCCAAAACAAAAAATTATACTTTAAAATTCATTAAAGATAAAATGATAGAGATGGGTGATGGAGTGTTCTTTTCATTTTTTTGACAACGATTATTGAGGGTTTGATAATAAATTAAAAGGTTAATTATAATCTTAGTTCTTAAGATTTAAACCAAAAATTTTATTTGTTTCTAATTTTTTTTTTTACATTTGAATTTGTCCCTAATGTTGAATTTAGATTTAAAATCTTCCTTCGCACAAAAATATTCTTATTGTTATGACGAGGATGAATAAGGGTGATGGATGCCCATTTATGAGGGCACATTTTCCCTATGTTGAAAGAAATAAATGAAGTTTGAAATGTAAACTTTGTATGCCTATAAATACATGTGCTGAGGCAAAGAGGAGAATATAAGAGCAATAAAAATCTTCTCTCTCTTATATTACTAATAACAATTCTCTCTCTCTATTTATATTGCTTACATATAATGTTTTCTTCTTTCTTTCTTTCATGTTGCAATATAAAATTTTCTTCTTTCTTTCTTTCATGTTACTATATATATTAGTAAAATATATATTTAATATATATATGTATCATCTCTTTTATATTGAGACAGTAGTTGTGGTGGATATTACTACTAGAATTATTTAATTATATTTTATATTTTATATTTGTTACCTCTTTCTTATTTATTTATTTAGTTATTTTACAACACGTTATCAGCACGAGACTCTGATCAAATTTTTAGAAAGACTCAGGTAACAAATTTTTATTATGTCGAAACTCTTTCTTCTTGAATATAATACTCTTGATATATTTGAAAATAATTATTTATCATGGATATAGATATTGAAATCCATCTTGATTCAATGGATCTTGAAGATACCATTGAGACTGAAAATAATATATCCCAGAAGGATAAAGAGAAAGCCATATTTTCTTTTGTCGTCATCTTGAAGTATGATTGAAAAATGAATATCCCACATTAAAAGATCTTGCAGATCTGTGGAAAGACCTTAAAAAAAAAGGGTACAATCATCAAAAGACGGTGATACTTCCTCAAGCCTGATATGTTAGAGATAATTTTCTCGACCTTCTATGTCTCGAATGTGCTCCTGTAGCAGCAAGATCGAGAAAAAGAATTTAAAAATATTCTGAGTTAATTTTTTGCTTTCTTGTTACTGAACGCAACAATGAGTTACTTTTGAGAAATCATAAAGCGCGCCCAGCTGGTGCCGTCCCATTTCCTGAAGCAAATGCGGCAAATTATAACCCCAGAAGAGGTAAATGGCAAGGCTATGGTAGCAAGAAAAATTATGGAAGAAAAATGAATTATGTTCACAATAAAGGATCTCACCAGAAGTGGGATAAAGAAAGGAACAATGGGCAAAGTAAATCAATTGAGGATAAATGCTTCCGTTGTGGTGAAAAGGGCCATTGGTCACGTACATGTCGTACCCCAAGGCACCTAGTTGATCTTTATCAAGCATCCTTGAAAAAGGATGACAAAGAAAAGGAAACAATTTTTGTTTCAAATAATGAAAATTCCACCACTCATTATGATGTATCTGATTTCTTTGAGGATCCTAAAGGAAATATTGGCTATTTGATCAATGATGGAATAGTTTGATATATGTATGTGTTTGTTAAGTATTTATGTGAATAATTTTACTGTGCATGTACTTCTACTCATTTTATTATCATTTGTCTTTGAAGAAAAATGGTAAGGACATATCCTGAAGATATTTGCCTTGCGGATAGTGCAAGTTCGCACACTATTCTTAAAAGTGATATATATTTTACCCATCTTGTGCCAAAAGAGGAATATGTTAATACTATTATTGGCTCAGGCAATGTGATAGAAGGCTCCGAAAGAGCTATAATTTTGTTTCCTGGAGGAACAAAATTTATAATAAATAATGCACTATTATCTACCAAGTCTCTGAGAAACTTGTTGAGTTTCAAAGATATTCGCCGAAATGGATATCATGTTGAGACGATGAATGAAGAAAATCATGAGTATTTATGTATCACAACTCATGATTCAAATAAGAAAGTTATATTAGAAAAATTACCCTCTCTTTCATCTGGGTTGTATTATACCAAGATTAGTGCAATTGAATCACATGCCACTGTAAACCAGAAGTTTACTAGCCCAAATGAATTCATAACTTGGCACGACTGTTTGGGTCATCCGGGAACAACCATGATGAGGAGAATTATTGAAAACTCTCATGGACATTCACTAAAGAACCAGAAGATTCTTAAAACTAGTGAATTTTGTTGTGCTGCATGTTCTCAGGGAAAGCTAATTTTAAAGCCATCACCAGTAAAGATTGGATTTGAGTCCCCTGAATTCCTAGAAAGGATTCAAGGTGATATATGTGGACCTATTCATCCACCATGTGGATCTTTTAGATATTTTATGGTCCTCATAGACGCATCTTCGAGATGGTCACATGTGTGCTTATTATCTTCTCGCAACCTGGCGTTTGCGAGATTACTGGCTCAAATTATTCGATTAAAAGCACAATTTCCAGAAAATCCAATTAAAGCAATTCGTCTTGATAATGCTGGTGAATTTACTTCCCAAGCTTTTGATGCTTATTGTATGGCTAATGGAATAAGTGTTGAACATCCAGTAGCTTATGTTCACACACAAAATGGGTTAGCAGAATCACTTATTAAGCGCCTCCAATTAATTGCTAGACCCTTGCTTATGAGAACAAATCTCCCAACCTCGGTTTGGGGGCATGCTATTTTACATGCCGCAGCACTTATTCGTTTGAGGCCAACAAGTTATCATCAATTCTCTCCTATGCAATTAGCTTTTGGCCAGCAGCCAAATGTTTCTCATTTAAGAATATTTGGGTGTGCAATATATGTTCCCATTGCACCACCTAATCGCACCAAAATGGGACCCCAAAGAAAATTGGGGATATATGTTGGATATGATTCTCCCTCTATAGTGAGGTATCTTGAGATACAAACTGGTGATGTGTTTAAAGCCCGGTTTGCGGATTGTCATTTTGATGAATCAAAATTTCCAACATTAGGGGGAGAGAATAAGCTTCCTGAAAAGGAACTTAATTGGAATGCATCATCGTTGATGCATTTAGATCCTCGATCAGGGCAATGTGAACTAGAAGTTTAAAAGATTATACATTTGCAAAGAATAGCAAATGAATTGCCTGATGCATTTTTCGATACAAAGAGGATAACCAAATCTTACATACCAGCGGAAAATGCCTCAATTCGAATTGACGTCCCAGTAGGACAAGTAGCCATTGAAGCAAATTCACGCCAGAAGCGTGGCAGGGCGGAAAATGCCCCAATTCGAATTGATGTCCCAGTAGGACAAATAGCCACGGAAGCAAATACACGCCAGAAGCGTGGCAGGCCTGTCGGTTCCAAAGATAAAAGTCCTCGAAAGAGAAAAGAGGTAAATTCGATTCCTGTTGAAAAAGACATAGTAAAGACACCAGCAGTTGTCCAAAATTCTGATATAACGCCAGAAGACGTTCAGGTACCTGAAAATTGTGAAAATGATGAGATCTCAATAAATTATGTCTTTACAGGAGAGAAATGGGACCGAAATAAGACAATTGTCAATGAAATATTTGCATATAATGTGGCATCAGATATCATGCATGAAAGTAAGGATCTTGAGCCAAGATCAGTCGAAGAATGTCGACAAAGAAATGATTGGCCAAAATGGGAAGCAGCCATGAAGGCTGAATTAGACTCACTTGCAAAACGTGAAGTCTTTGGACCTATAGTCCGTACACCTGCAGATGTAAAACCTGTTGGATACAAATGGGTATTTGTGAGAAAACGAAATGAGAAAAATGAAGTTGTGCGCTATAAAGCCCGACTTGTGGCACAAGATTTTTCACAAAGGCCCGGTATAGATTATGAAGAAACGTATTCCCCTGTAGTGGATGCGATAATATTGCGTTATTTGGTCAGTTTATCTGCATATCATAAACTGCATATGCATTTAATGGATGTGGTAACAGCCTATTTGTACGGCTCATTAGATCGGGATATCTATATGAAAGTCCCTGAAGGACTAAAGATATCTAAACCATCTAGTGAATATTCACAAGGGTTATACTCAGTCAAATTGCAAAGATCTTTATATGGTCTAAAGCAATCTGGACGAATATGGTATAATCGTCTTACTGAGTATCTGGCCAAAAACGGATTCAAGAATGATGATATCTGCCCATGTGTTTTCATAAAGAAAACTACATCCGGGTTCATTATAATTGCTGTGTACGTTGATGATTTAAATATCATTGGGACTCCTGAAGAGATTCCAACAATTATAAAAACTCTAAAAGAAGAGTTTGAGATGAAAGATCTTGGAAAGACTAAGTTTTATCTCGGCCTGCAGATCGAGCATATAAAAATTGGGATCTTTGTTCACCAAACAACATACACAGAAAAGATCTTGAAGAGATTTTATATGGATAAGTCACATCCATTAAGTACCCCAATGATTGTAAGATCTTTAGATGTGAAAAAGGATCAATTCCGTCCTAAAAAAGAGAATGAAGATATCCTTGGTCCTGAAGTACCATATCTTAGTGCCATTGGAGCGCTAATGTATCTTGCTAATAATACGCGACCTGACATATCATTCGCAGTGAATTTACTAGCAAGATATAGTTCCTCTCCAACCAGAAGACATTGGAGTGGAATCAAACAAATTTTTCGATATCTTCATGGAACGGTTGATATGGGATTGTTTTACCCCTATGGATCCAAGTCACAACTAGTTGGCTATGCAGATGCTGGCTACTTGTCTAATCCACATAAAGGGAGATCTCAAACAGGATATCTGTTTACATATGGTGGTACAGCTATATCTTGGAGGTCCACGAAACAGACAATTGCTGCAACATCCTCTAATCATGCTGAAATACTGGCGATTCATGAAGCTAGTCGCGAGTGTTTTTGGCTAAGGAGTCTGATTCAATATATTATGTCATCATGTGGACTGATTGATCAGAAGATAGCTCCAACTGTCCTGTTTGAAGATAATACAGCATGTATTGCTCAACTTAAATGCGGATATATCAAAGGTGATAGAACAAAGCATATTTCTCCCAAATTCTTCTTCACTCATGATCTTCAAAATTAAGGGACAATTGATATCCAACAGATCCGCTCAAGTGACAATCTGGTAGATTTGTTCACAAAGTCACTCCCAAAATCCTCTTTTGAAAGATTGGTACATGAGATTGGGATGCGCCGATTTCATGACACTAATGATGTCGGAAAGAGGGGGAGACTGTACTCTTTTTCCTTAGTCAGGTTTTTTCCCACTGGGTTTTTCTTGACAAGGTTTTTAATGAGGCAGTCCCCATCACAAAGGATATTGTACTCTTTTTCCTTCACTAAAGTTTTTTTCCCATTGGGTTTTCTTTAGTAAGGTTTTAACGAGGCAATAATCCTAAATGGTCATCCAAGGGGGAGTGTTATGACGAGGATGGATAAGGGTGATGGATGCCCATTTATGAGGGCACATTTTCCCTATGTTGAAAGAAATAAATGAAGTTTGAAATGTAAACTTTGTATGCCTATAAATACATGTGCTGAGGCAAAGAGGAGAATATAAGAGCAATAAAAATCTTCTCTCTCTTATATTACTAATAACAATTCTCTCTCTCTATTTATATTGCTTACATATAAATTTTTCTTCTTTCTTTCTTTCATGTTGCAATATAAAATTTTCTTCTTTCTTTCTTTCATGTTACTATATATATTAGTAAAATATATATTTAATATATATATGTATCATCTCTTTTATATTGAGATAGTAGTTGTGGTGGATATTACTACTAGAATTATTTAATTATATTTTATATTTTATATTTGTTACCTCTTTCTTATTTATTTATTTAGTTATTTTACAACACTTATTAGTTTTTCTATCATCTTATCATAATTTTCTGCTTCTCATCACAATTAAAAGCTTTTTTTTTCTCTCTTCACTTTCTCCATCACTCTTCATGCTAGATTTCCTCAAGCTAGCTCTAACAACAACATCAACCATATAACTACTATCCTTTTGAAACTCAAGAAAATTAATTAAATTAAATGAACAAATAAATCAAGCAAATTAACAAATCAATACTAAAAGGATCCAGTTCAACACAGCAGTCAAACAACAGTGGTAGAGACGATAACGAGAAAGGCGGGAGAAATCGTGTAGTGGCGACACCACCACCATCGCCTACTTCCTCGCATCATCACATCTAACTCCTCTCTCCTTCCCCTCGTCTCTCTCCAACCCATTAATTAAAGTAGTATAAGAAACCACGTTGAGCCAATGCCCTGTACCCTACATGTCGAAGAATAGTATGTGAGTTTGTTGGGGTTGACCGAACCTGCAAAAATGATCAATTAAGCGATGATAGGTGACAATGGAGGGAATGAAGCCGTGGTTAGCTTGGATCAAAGAAAGGCACAAGCCCAAGTTTGGTGGGGGGTTTGAGAGGGGAGGATGCGAGAGAGGAAAACGTCGTAGGTTTGATTAACTTGGAGTTTTATCAAATTTATAAATAGACCTCTATATTATAAACGTTTATAATTAAATTTTTGTTACAAAAATATTAAAAAATAAAATGTTCCAAGATATATTTTTGTACGGACCGAAAAAATTATAAATAATAAATACTTATTATAAATAAAAATAAATTATGATTGTTCATAAAAATAAAAAAAAATCATTTATCTTTTTCATATTATTGAACAAACAACATACTAAAAGATAATATGTTTAATCTTATAAAATCTATTAAATTAAATACGTGCTTCTTTTTTAGTTTATTGATATATTTTAAAAAATAATTAAAATATATATATATATATATATATATATATATATATATATATAAAGATAAAATAAGAGTCTGAAAAACTTAAATATAGTTATATAAGTTTTTTTTGTTTTTTTTTATATACTAATTAGGATAAATTGTATATATTGAAAAATATACATAATTGAGTGAATCACATGAATATAGGACCAGAGTATTTTATTAGAGGCCAAATTACCTTTTTTTTGTTCAGGCCAAAATACCAACATATATATGAAGAATATAGTAGTAAATTTGACTGATATAACAGAATCATGACACTAACTCTGCTATATAAATATATTAGAATTGTTTTTGACTTTTTTCAAGTCATCAGTTCTTGCTAATCTTGGTTTTGTTATATCTTATACTCTCTATATAATGTAATGTCTCTCTTTAGCTTAATGAAGAAAATTCACAAATCACTCAATAATAATTATTCTGTTCTTCTGTGGTGTATCATTTTCATTCTTAATTTTATTTCATCACTTTTCAACTATTTCATCATGGTATCAAGCACAATCTTGATTCCTCGATCCTAATTCAACCTTTTTTTTTTCTTCTCCTTCCTTCTCCGACCTCTGATTTCATCTCTCCTCTGAATCAACAATGGCCCTTACATCTTTACCCTAAAAAATCTCCTCTTTATCCAATTCCTAACAAGCTCAATGAGGACAACTTCGTTACTTTGCAACAACCCGCTCTCTTCACAATCCAGAGTAAAAAAGCTTCAAGATCATCTTCTTCCCAACACATAACTTCCAGAGTTTGTAACTGATGCTGATAAAACTGCTGGCAAGGCTTCAGACAAACATCAAGAATGGCTTCTTCAGGATTATAATCTCAGTTCTTGGTTATTGTCTTCTATGGATGATGCTTTCAAAAATCGAATGGTGTACTGTACCTTTGTCTATCAGATTTGGAATCGATTACAACAATATTTCATCTTTTCCAACAAAACCAAGATGAGAAAATGCAAGGCACAGTTAAAGAATGTCAAGAAGATGAATTTGTCAGCTACAGATTATCCAGTTTCACCCATTTCACTATTTTGTGAAGTCACAGAACACTCAACAAACTCTTCTTCAATGATTGCTTAGACATGGATCATACGTTTTTGACACTCTTACATCTATTGGACTTAATTCTTTTAATCATTTACCACATGCATATTTTTCTGGTTTCACTGTCAATAATAGAATTTGACATCTAAGATTAGGCCATGCATTCAATCCAATTGTTAAGAATGTAATGCAACAATGTAATATCTTTTCTGATCATATTTCTAATAAAAACAATGATTCCATTGTGTGTGAAACTTACTGTTTAGCTAAAATGCATTCTTTTTCCTTTCTTGCATTTACTACTCTTTATTCTCATCCTCTTGAATTAGTCTTTATTGACATATAGGGTATGTCCCAACTATTTCTCCTTCCGGATACAAGTAATATATTAGTTTGGTTGATGCTTATTCATGATACACTTGCTTATATTTGTTGTAATCTAAGTCATAAGTTCCACAAATTCTGATTCAGTATAAAAATTTAATGGAGAATCAAACTGGATGTAGGTTAAAAGCAATTTAGATAGATAATGCAAAAGAATTTGTATCTAATGATGTTAAGAATTTTCTTCAAGAAAATGGGATCATTCATAGACTTGCCTATCCTTACACACACCAACAACAAGGTGTGGTAGAAAGGAAACATAGACATGTCATAGAAAGTGTGTTTGGTTCTATTAGCTAGTGTTGGCATGCCTGAGACTTTTTGGGAGGATGCATTTTTCACTGTCATTTTTTTAATCAATAAATTACCAACCCCAACTCTAAAACAAAATTCCCTTATAAAGTTCTTTTGGACCATCAACCAGATTATTCAATATTAAGGATATTTGGTTGTGCTTGTTTTCCACATACAAGGCTATACAATTCTCATAAATTGGATTTTAGATTTGAAAAATATTTGTTTCTTGGTTATGCACCTCAATCTAAAGGTTTTAAGTGTCTTAGCAAAACTGGAATGAGATATGTTGCTAGAAATGTTGTATTTGATGAGTCTGTGTTTTCTTATTCTTCTATGTTTGCAGATTCTGTTTCTTCTAAGTCTGATTTTAATTCTACCTCTTCATTCATTTCTTTTCTTCCATCAATTCCCACCTCTTCTTCAAACTCTACAAGTAATTTAACAATACCATATTTCATACCATTGCCAATACCAGCATCAATTCCTACACCAATCACCACTTCACCTACTCCCCATAATACTAATGTTACTGATCTAATGAAACCACTCACCCTTCAAGCGTTATTTTTATTTCTGGTACTGAAGCTCCTCCATTATTTCCTTCACTTCAAATTTCTTCTTCTATTAATACACATTCAATGGCTACCCGGTCAAAAACTGGTCACTGTAACTTAAACAACTATTGATATTGCGCAAAATACTCCTATCACTGTTAAACAGGTACTTACTTCTCTTCATTGGCTTCAAACCATGAGAGAAGAATTTAATTCTCTAATCAAACAAAATACTTGACAACTAGTTCATCCTCCACCTAATGCTACTGGGATTGGTAGCAGATGGGGTTTTGCCATCAAGAGAGCACCCAATAATAGTATAGTAAAGTATAAGGCATGTTTGGTTGTCAAGGGATGTCATCAACAAGAGGGAGTTGATTATTCACAAATGTTTAGTCCTGTGATAAAGCCTGCCACAATTCGAATAGTTTTGTCTATGTCTTTGTCAAAAGGGTGGATTTTAAGGCAATTTGATTTCAATAATTCCTTTTTGAATGGTGATTTAGAAAAAATGGTATACATATCACAACCCTCAGGCTTCTCTTCATCAGATTCTTCTCTTATGTGTAAGTTGAATAGAGCCATTTTTGGGCTCAAACAGGCTCCTAGAGCTTGGTACAATAAACTCTCCTCTACTCTTTGTAAGTACAAAATCTGACCCTTCTTTATTTACAAATTTTGATTCTAATTTAATAATTTATATCTTAGCTTGATGATATCTTGATAACTGGAGATAATGCTTCTGCAATTACTACTTTAATTACTCAATTTAATTCTATTTTTTTCTCTTAAAGATTTAGATAGCATCAGCTATTTCCTTAATAGACTTTCAACTCATGATTTACACATCACACAGTCAAATTATGTTAGAGACCTTTTGAAAAGAGCTAGAATGTCCAATTACAAACCAGTACCCACCCCTATGATCAGCAGCATCCAACTAACTTCTCAAGGATCAGAAGTTTTTGAAAATCCTACTTTATATAGGTCCCTAATTCGGGGACTGCAATATGCAGTCATAACTCATTTTGAGATTGCATTTTCGGTTAATAAGATGAGTCAATTTCTTCAAAATCCTCTTCAATTACATTAGAATGCATTAAAATGTATTCTTAGATATCTTGCTAGATGCATTGATCATAGTTTACATTTTACAAAAAACATACTGATTTTAAAATTTTAGTTTTTGCAGATACAGATTGAGCTAGTGACTTGGACGATCGCCGATCAACCAGTGGATACTGTCTCTACCTTGGTTGCAACCTAATTATCTGGTCAAGCTGCAAACAAACCACTGTTAGTCGTTCCTCGACAAAAGCGGAGTTTAGATGCTTAGTGGATGCTACAGCAGATATAGTTTAGTTGAATAATCTTCTGTGGTGTATCATTTTCATTCTCAATTTTATTTCATCACTTTCCAACTATTCCATCAATATATAATAATTTATTATTGATGGAGTGATAATATATATCAAACTATTAAGCCCTAAAAAGAAAAAAAAAATATGTGAATCACTTTTCAAAATAGCACTACAAATGTTTATTTGGGTGCCATTAAATCAATAGAAAAATATTTTTAGTGTATTTAGCAAATTTCTAATAGTAAAATTAAAAGTACTAAAAATTTTTTTTTGAAAAGCTATCATTTACATTATTTTTTAAAAGATTTTTTTTCTTAAAAAAAAAGATGTTTTTTACATAATAAATAAATAAAAAAATTTACATGAAATATCCAAACATAAAATTACTTTTACTTTATTTTAAAAAAAAATTTAAAAAATAACTCAAAAAAAATCTTTTTTTAAACCGTATCCAAACAAGTCGCACGTCTAACAATTTTGGGTAAAGATAAAAAATTCTAAAATTCTAAAAGATACATCATTTTCTTTAAATTGTATTCTTTTCTAACATATACAAGAAATTATTTTGGGTCAAAATGAAAATTATAAAATTATTAAAAATACTCATCACACTCTAAATTATAATTTGCAACTATTAGCCAAAGCACAAAATAATAAATTCTAAAAGATGTTTATCATTCTCTTTAAAAAACAAGAAAAGTATTTTTTGGTTAAAACAAAAAGTTATAAATTTTACAGATACACATTACTCAATCTAAATTATTATTATTTTTTTGTCAAAATCTATAAAAAATAATTTTTTATTAAAATAAAAAATTATAAATTTTGAAAACATACCTATCATTCTTTTTGAATTATATGTTATATATGCACTGAAGTCTATAAAAAGAAGTTTTTGCTCAAAGCAAAAATTTGTGAATTATATCCATCACTCTCAATTTTATTTTGCATCAAGGAACATGAGTAGTAAAAAAAAAAGAACATGCATGAGCACCATTAAATACTTTTCCCCTTTGAAGGACTTGCCACAAAAAAGAGGCACATGCCATTCATACAGGAACAACATTAAGACCAACGTTTACAATAACAAAAATTAGCTACATTACCACTATCTTTACAAACTACTCCATATGACATGTTACTATTGATAACATAAAGCTACTAACAACAAAAAATAATGATAATAAGATAACACTTATATTAGGACATTTAATCATTACTCTATATTTAAATTCATATAAAATAATTAGAAAATATTTGTTTCTAAAAGTTTTGTTTAAAAGAAATTAATTGTCTGCTATTATGCTTTTCTTATTAAAAAAAAAGAAAACTTTGATATATAGTAAGATAGTCCAATTTTCAATTAGGTCGTTATTATTTACATTTTTTAATAGTCCTTATAAGTATGCTTTAAAAAACGGCACAAAAGAAATCCGAAAAGAAAGTAACATGGAAACTACTCTTAAAAAGGTAGCAATAACATTAGCGTTTAAACTATGAGAGATGGCATCGAAACTCTATGAGCACATGCATTAGCTTGTTTGAATTGATGATGAAGAAGGCCCCTCCCTACTATCCATTCTATTGCACCTTTATCTAATTGGATGCTAAAGGTCTTGAATGCAACCCAATGAGATGTTGCGAGCCATGAAGTCCACTTGGATGCTAATATTGAATAGGGGAGTCCTAGGTAAACAATGACCATTTTGAATAATATGAACAACCACCAATTAAATACAAACATATTATACCTCCAAATTAATATCTAAATCTTAATAGTAAGAGAAAAGGACAAATAAGTCCCTAACCTTTTGTCCCGCAGATATTTTCGTTCCTAACCATTAAAAAATACTTTTAAGTCCCTGACCTTCACAAAATTTGGACGGATCAGTCCCTCCATCCAAATGCCTCCATCAGGGATTGATCCGTCCAAATGCTTCCTTCAATGACTGATCCGTCCAAATTTTGTGAAGGTCAGGAATTTAAAAGTATTTTTCAATGGTCAAAAACGAAAATGTCCGAAGGGCAAAAAGTCAGGGACCTATTAAATGTTCGAAGGACAAAAAATCAATGGTTAATATTAAAATAACCATGCGTACACCTAGCGAAATAAACATCCAATATATCTATTATTTATATTGTTTAATTTTTTCATTGTCTACCTATACTTTTTTCTATTGAATACTCATAGCATTAGCAACAGGTCAAGTCCCAATAAAAATGCCCAATAACCAAAACTAGGCGAAAAAGTCAGAGTATAGATCCCCTCGTATTAGCATTGAAAAAAGCAAGCAACATTCCTTCATAATCTCTTAAAATTCCACCACATGCTGTGTTACCATCCTATGATAGAACAAGAACAAGAGCAAGGGTATAGATGCTAT
Source organism: Arachis stenosperma (assembly GCF_014773155.1). Lineage (NCBI taxonomy): Eukaryota > Viridiplantae > Streptophyta > Magnoliopsida > Fabales > Fabaceae > Arachis > Arachis stenosperma. Next base: position 89,272,056 of record NC_080383.1, on the reverse strand, counting down.
GTTCAACTCTAAACTCTAAGTCATAATCAAAATAGAGGGCAAAAGCAGATTCTATGTTGAATTGTGCATTAGTGGGTAACTATGCAACCAATCTGCACCCATTCTTGCTTCAGGGGGATTTAATCAATGAGAAAATCGAGATCCACAATTCAGTTAAAATCCCAAATACTTCCTGGTCACAAACGCGCTCTTCCAACATCTCTTTGAAAATATCCCTACGTGCAAAGTCTACAAGGTTTTTTTTTTTTTTAACGCCAAAAACTTAATTGAAAACTTTTAAAAATATAAAGATCTCATTACAAATTTTCAAATATAAAGAGGACGTTTTGCAAATCTAACTTAATTTTCAAATATCATTAGAAGAAAATCTAACAAGATTTATGGGTTGCTAGTCAGTGATAGATTCTGATCTGATGATCCAAAAATTTTGCAAAGAGAAGTTGTTCATTTCTTCAAAAATATTTTTTTGTTCTATTGAGCATGTTGAGGTTAATTGCATGAGAGAAATTCTTATGCCAACTCTTAGCTAAGATACTTGTGATAATTTGTCTAAACTAATGACAATGTTGGAGATTAAATAGATAATATGAGCTCGTTCGAAGCTCCTGGGCAAGATGGTTTTCAAGTATTTTTTTTCAATACATATTGGGATGTGGTGGGTCATGAGGTGTGGCGTACTGTTCATAAAGCATTCTTAGGGGAGACTTTAAGTCATTCTTTGTTGAAAATTTTGATTGTTCTTATCCCTAAGTGTGACCCTTGATGCGTGAGCATCTTGTCTATCTTTTCCTAGTGAATTTGAATCTAATTTGTTGAATTTAATTAAGAATTAATTATATTTTAGCCACTATGGATGCTATTTTGAGTTTTGTACAATTTTATTTATTTTAGGTAACATTCGGAGGGATTTGATGAAGTTTCTGCAGAGAAAAAGAAGAAACCAAAGAGATGACCAGAGAAGACCGACGCGGACGCATGGCTCACGCGACCGCGCGGAATGGAGAAATTGCAATGACGCGATCGCGTGCCTGACGCGAACGCGTGGACTAGAATCTGCACAAATGACGCGAGCGTGTGGACGACGCGGACGCGTCACATGCGCGATTTGCAATAATAGAGAAAACACTGGTTACGATTTCTGGGCTATTTTTGACCCAGTTTCCAGCCCAAAAAACACAGATTAGAAGCTGCAGAATGGACAAATCAAGTGGTCCCCACCCATCAACTGAAGATCTGTTAATTAATTCGAATTTAAATTCAAATCTTATCTTTTAGGAAAAGATATTATTTTTAATTTTAGATTTTAAACCTATTAGGATTAGTAATAAATAGGAACTCTGTACATTTAGACAAATATATAGATTATTTTACTAGAACTCTAATTTTTCTTCTCGGAACCATGAGCAACTAATCCTCCATTGTTAAGGTTAGGAGCTCTGTCTATTTTTATGGATTGATTCGTTTGATCTTTTTAATTTAATTCATGCCTTGATTTATATTTCAATAATTATTTTCATTCTTTACTTTATGAATATGGGTGGAACAAAAGTATGACCCATGTTCTAATTGAGTTCTTGTAAAACTTGGAAAAACTCTTTACTTGAACAATAGCTTGAAAACATATTATACTGAATTTCTAATTGTTTGTATTTAATGAGATACGTGACATATAATCCCTTTATTTTTGGATAATTAGGATTCTTTTGGCATATAAACTAGAAATTGATCATCATCCTCTAATTGGAATTAATTGACCAAGGAATTGGCAGTTGATAAATTTTAGAGGAGACTAGAAAGGTCTAAGGAATTAGGGTCTAGTCACATATAGTTTGCCATGGAATTAAATCTTACATGATTAAATTAATTAGCAATAAAAGTTAATCCGGAAAAATAGATAACTCTGAAACCTTAACTGCCTTCTTAATATTTTATTCCCAACTTATTTACTTGTCTGTGTTTAATGCTCTTTGAATACCAAAACACTCTTTTCTTCTTGCCTAACTAATCCTATCAAACGCTATTGTTGCTTGATCCATCAATTCTCGTGGGATCGACCCTTACTCACGTAAGGTATTACTTGGTACGACCCGGTGCACTTACCGGTTAGTAGTGTGGGTTGTAAAATACCACACCAACCTTCCAACCAGATTGAAAGATTTTCAGCCAATAAGCCTTTGTAATGTCATTTATAAGCTTGTGACTAAAGTGCTGGTTAATAGATTACGACCTTTCTTGGATGAGATTGTTAGCCCAACTCAGGGAGGGTTTATTCATGGTAGAGGAGCGCCTGATAATATTATTGTCGCCCAAGAAGTTCTTCACTTTCTTAAGCGGACAAAGTCTAGAAAAAGAGCTATGCCTTTTAAAATTGATTTAGAAAAGGCTTATGATAGAGTTGATTGAAATTTTTTTGAGAACACTCTTGAATCTTTTGACTTTCCTTCTCTAATTATTCGGCTTGTAATGAATTGTATTCAAACCTCAAATCTTTCCATCCTCTAGAATGAAAATAGATTGAATAGCTTCCAACTTGCAGAGGATTCAAGCAAGGAGATCCAATTTCTCCTTATTTATTTATTTTGTGCATGGAGAGATTGGTGTACTTCATTTCCAAATAATTTGACGAGGGTATTTGGAATGGTGTGGTTGTTTTTAGAGGGGAACCTAGAGTTTTTCACTTGATGTTTGCAGATGACCTCCTCCTTTTTTGTAAAACGGAGAAAAATCAAGTTCAAAATGTTGTACACACCTTGGAGTTGTTCTGCAAAACTGCAGGTATGAAGGTTAACATTGAAAAATCCAAAATTATTTGTTCTAGAAAAATCTTTAATAGAAGGAAGGAAACGTTATCTGGTGTTTCTCATATTCATTTTACTAGTGACTTAAGCAAATCTTTGGGAGTGAACTTTAATCATCCTTGAGCTGTTAGGACTGTTTTTTCGGACTCTTTAGAGAAGATTAAGAATAGACTGGCTAGTTGGAAAGGTCGACTCCTTAATAGAGCTGGCAGGCTTTGCTCAATTAAATCTATTGCTTCTTCTCTTCCCATTTACCAGATGCAAGTGACTCTTTTTTCGACTTCGATTTGTCATAAGATTGATTCTGTACTTAGACAACTCTTGTAGAAGGAAAAAGTGGGGGAGCGTTACTTAAGCTTGGTCAAGTGGAGCAAAGTTGTCATTACAAGAAAATATGGAGGTTTGGGAATTAGAGATACTCAATGTGTGAATTTTGCTTTATTAGGAAAGCTTGTTTAGCAATTACTGCATAATAAAGATAAGCTTTGAGTAAGGATTATATTGGCAAAATATTTATCTAGGGGTTCTTGCTTTTCACCCAATTTTTCTAATAATGTTTCAAGTGCTTGGCGAGCAATTTATAAGACAATAGAAAAGCTTCGTGATGGTTTTGAATGATGTATAGGCAGGATGTCTCAATCCTTTTGGTATCATTCTTGGCGACCATCTGGAACGCTAGCTCCTTTGGTTCCTTTTGTGCACATTTCTGATTCTCTCTTGAAACTAGAAGATGTATTGCACCATGGACATTGGCGGTGGGATATTCTTTGCACAATGATTCCGGATGAAATTAAACTTGATTTGATGCTCTTTGATCCTATCAAGCAGGAGATAAAACAGGTTGGTTTTGGACAAACTCAAATACTTTCACCTACTCGACTAAAAGCGGGTATGAGTGGCTATTGAAGAAGAAATTTGGCTGGAATAATAGTGAAAATTGGCTTTGGCTTTGGCGCTTGAGAATACGGAGAAGATAAAGTGTCTGCTTTGACTTTGTCTCAACAACGAAGTTCTCACAGCTAGCTATCGGTTTCAAAGAGGTCTTGCTACTTCTGATTTTTGTCAGAGATGTTATCTTGCTCTAGAGGATATTAACCGTTCCTTTAGAACTTGCCAAAAAGCTCGTCAGATTTGGATTAGCTTAAACTTGGGAATGACCGCAGTGAATTCTGGTTTGGATTTTGTGTCTTGGATTCGTTCTAACCTCAACAAAAATGAGTTCCTCTTTGCAGCGGCCTTTTAGTGGATTTGGAGGGATAGGAACAATGACATCTTCCATCAAGATGATCCATGGAGTAGGGAGAAATTTGTTAACTTGGCTAAACATGCTGCTCGAGATTTCTCCAATGTCATTACCACCAAAAAACATATTACTCCTTCCTCTTTGCAATATAACTGGGAACCACCTCCGATGAATGTCTGCGATGCAAGCGTTTTTTGAAATGAGCAATTAGCTAGCTTTGGGTATATTATTAGAGACAGCATGGGAATTTGGATAAAAGGTTGTTCTGCCAGTATACCTCTTTCTACTGTTCTCTATTGTGAGTTTCATGCTATTTGGAGAGGACTTGTTATGGCTTAGAATTGCGAGTGCAAAGAGGTCATATGTGAAACTGATAATCTTGATGCGTTTCTTCTTGTTTTGCGAGACACAATCAGCATGATTAGGATTGACTTTGATCTGCTTGACAAAATCAAAGAGATGCTCCAGTGTAATTGGACAATTACGGTAGTACTCATTTAGCGCACAGCAAACAGAGCGGTTGATTTAATGGCTAAAACTGCTACTTTTAATAAGCAGGTGTACCTGGAGTGGTTGCTGCCCCTAATAATTTAAACATTATTATTAGAGAGGAGTTCTACTCTTTCTCTTAGGTCCTTTTTCTTTGTGTTATTTTCAGTCACAAAAAAAATATAAAGAGGACAGACATTGACATGGATACGAGACACAATACATGAATACAATGTAGGACACACGGACAGTCGGACACACAACTTTTAAAATCTTATAAGACACAGAGACAAGGCATATATATAAAATATAAAATATTTTTTAAATAAATTACAATGATATTTTAATATTTTATTGATATTAAAATATAAAATATTTTTTTGATCATTTTTAATGTCTTTTTTAATTATATAACGTATTTAAAATATTTTATGTTTTAATAAATAATAATATATATTATTTCTAAACTCATTTTAAGAATATATGTTAAGAATAAAATTAGATATGCTAATACGTGATGATATTTAGGTATGTCTAAACATGATTGAATTTAAATAAGTATCAATGAGTGTCATATTCAAAACATACGAATAAGTATCAATCCATAGCATGTCCAATGCTATGTCCAAAATATATCTGACACAGACAACTCAATAAAATGTGTTTACAAATTTTTTAAAACTATAAAGACTTCCAAATTAGTTAAACCTTTAAAAATCAGCAATTACACATACTCTTTGACAAACTTAGGGAACGTTCAGTTCGTATTTTCATTTTCAATGTTTTTCTTAGAATTTTATAAAAAATAATAAATAATAAAATTTTATTTTGCTTTTTTTTCTTTTTTCATAAAATCTTAAAAATCTAAAATATTAAAAAGAAAAAAATATAAAAACATAAACCACACGCACCCTTAATTCTTTAGAGCTCCAAAACTTTTAAAAGTCAACCCAAACATTATCAACCCAAGTTGTCTAACAAAAAATAACCACGTGAATGTAATCTAAGTAATAAACTCACTCAGCCCCTTATCCAACACTCTTGTACTATCTTTCCAATACTTTCAAAAGCTAAAGTTTCTATCTTCCTTCTGATTCAAATGTGTCTTCCCTTCGGCCTTCAAGACACTACTTGACATCGCTGTCACATATTTACGGAACATAAATGCAGAGATATTGAGTGAAACCCAACAACAGCTTATTTAAAAGTTTTGATTTTGATTTTGACTTTAACAATTCCAAATTACTTAACAGTTGAAGTTGGGAGTGTGTTCTTAATTTTGGCAGATAAAAAGATCACATTTATATTAATACAAGCTCCAACATAAAGGCTTCCACCCGGGGAAGAAAGCAATTAACAGGTAACTGGAAACTATGTATGAGGAACATCAACTCCAAAATAAGTTCAGACATCAATTCCTCCGCGTTCCCATTTCAAATTTGCAGTTACTACCATTACACTTGCACTATTGTTATTTCAGCCTGAAAGTCTCCACCACGTAAATCAGGCACCGCTAGCATATAATCGAGTCCATTCCTTCGCTGCAGAGTAGAATATAATAGTCTTAATAGATTTTACATGCATATAGCATGTTGGATACTGATAATCATACAAGTGAGGGGAAAAGAAAGAAAGAATACCAGTTTCAACAGCCTCGGCCTCATTACTTTTCCAATGCTTGGCAATGTTCTCAGATAGTGGATCATCTGGGTTTGGTGCACTCAACAGAGCCTGGATACTATAAAAGTGGCAACAAAATTGAAATTTATCAGTTACATTTCCCCCCGATTTTTCACATTTTCCTCGTCCTAATGTCTATCAATACGTGTATCGACCATCCTACAAGATGAATACCTCAAGAGTACAGTGCGTATCTGAAGGGCAGGGCTCCACTTATCTTTCAGAATATCAAGACATATCCTGCCAAGCTGCATTAAACATGAACCTGTAAGAAAAATAAGTAATTACAGAAGAAATGGACATGTTATGGAAGGAAAGTGTACCTTATCAATGTTTGGATGATATATTTTTGTTAGAAACCGAACCTGGACAAAGCAATTCAGTTAGGAATGATTAGACAGACCCTATGTACCATTCTCCTATGAATTAAACCTTAAGTAGCGAGTAAATAAATTCAAAGGAAAAACTGCAAAACCATACAACTCAGACTAATGGGTATAATTCAATCACCTTAGTGGTGTATTTATCTCAGACCATATAGGAAAATCAACATTCCACTTCATGGAGAAAGGAATTCGTGTTCATCAAAGACATTGTATTCAAGAATGTTTCCAAGTTATTATTGCAGTTTCAACAAGGAGCGGGATGAAGAAAAAGACACAGAATGGAGCATAAGATCATTCAAGTAATTGCATTTCTTTAGGGTCTTATTCAAAAGCCATGTTCTTCAAAGGTAAAAATCTTAAAACTAAATACAGCTGATAAATATAGTTTGCTTTATCGTTTCTTTTTGGTGAGTGACCCTTCAGCAGAAACTAAACATGAAAACAATAATACAAAAATAGAAAAGCAAAAAAGCAATTAATAAATTGAGTACCTTTGGAGCAGCCATTGGATATTCTTCTGGCAAAAATAGTTCTAACTTGAAAACTCCACCTAATAAATACAAACAATAGGGTAGAATATCAGTTGGTTAAAGGATGCTAGTATTTTACAAAGAAATAAGCTCATCAAACAATCCAGTTGGAACTGGTTAACCAAATCTATAACTTGAGAAGACTGATTAAAAAGAAAGATGGATAACATTGAATTTTGTTTGGTCATCAAAATAAGATTTATTAAGAAGGTTGCTATTTTAACTTGTTCTAAATATGTGACTGGCAAGCAGCTAGAAATAAAACATAAAGCAGTTTATTCATGAGATTTCACAACCTATGGAAATTGACTATTCATAGGTTTGGCATATAGTGTCAACAGTCCGAAAAACAATCAGCTTATTGATAAACATAACGGGAAACTGTGATCATCAAAATAAGGCCTAAATAGTCAGAAACACAGGTGTAGAAAATGACCTAAATATAAGTTAATAAAACAAGACAGATGCACAAAATTTACAATGTATGCTCATTATTCAAATAAGGCTATAATGGGCAGCATCAAATTCCACCTCATCACTCAAATAACCAACATCCTTTCATTAAGTAGGCCACATATAGAATAGGACAGTTACCATTCTACCAATATACATATATATTGAGAGTAATATGAAAAAAGAAATTTCACGGACAAAAATGGAACAAGATTTCTTTCAAAGCACAACTAAGTTATATTTGGTTGCACAATGGAAAACATAATTGATTAATTCTAGTCAAACTCAAATGAATACAAAATAACACCCGGATCAAATAGACATTTCTATCAAACACAACAGAATCTTATGCAATATAAGGCACAAAGAATGCTGCTAGGCTCATTATACTACCTTCATAGGGTGACTGAGTAGGGCCAAGGATCATGACATTGAAATATCGCATGTTGTCTTCCGAAGGCGAAGCACTAATTCCAGGTGCTGCATCACCAGATCAAAACAAATGAGCCAACAGGTATAAACTTTAGCAGAACATAACAACAAATAATTATATAAAACCTTGAACAGATCACTATCACCAAGGTAACGTTCAACTCACACCATCATACAAATTAAACAAGTACTACCAATTTAACTTAGGGTAAGAGCTTTCAAATCACTACACACAAGAGGGGAAACTTCAAATTATGCATGCAACCACGATAATGGAGCTGAGAAATGAGAAGTTACCTGGCTCACTGAGCAAACGCTGCGTTTCCTGTTGAGATCAAAGAGCCAGAGAGAGAGAGTGATCAAAACAATCCACAAAAATCCAATAACTAAAATCTTAAGGGAAAAAATGAAGAAGAAAGAGTCCGAACTAAAATTCGATTCAAGCTAAGATCAGAAGGAAAAAAAAAGGGCTTTCGTAATTGGAACCCCAATTCACCATTGAACACTTTCAAAGTTTCATAATTCTTTTTTCTTTTTGTGGTCATCATCACTGAAGTTGAGCTACGTAAGGTGAAAAAGGGAGGGATTCGATCTTTAGCCCAGAACGGATGATGTAGTTGGTGGTTCAATCAGGTTCATGGGTCACGAATGACAGGGTTTTCAAGAATATTGAGGTATTTTTATGGATCAGAGAAATTGAAGTGGGGATCTAAAAGAGATAACGGGTACGAACCTTGATGATTCTTCGAGGGAGGTTGCTGTTCGCCATTTTTGGAGGGTCGATTGCAAAACACGCAATAGGGTTTTGAGTCTCGGAGAAAAAGAAAGAGAGACAGAGAGGAACACACAAAGAAAAAAGAAATTAGAGAGAGAGAGAGAGAGAGAGAGAGAGTGCTTTCTCCCACTAACACTAAAAGGGAGCTCCACGAGATGGATTTTATTCTCCACGTATTTTATATGGACGATAAATTGATAATATTGTCATTTTCTACTTTTTTTTTCATAATATCACTCTATATACATGATTTTTTTTTAAATAAATAATTTAAATATTTTATTTATCGTATAAATAATTTAGACATAATTTATCATTTTGTGTACTATTATTTATTTTATTTATATGGTAACGATTTAACTATAAATATAATAAAACTTATGTTATAAATGAGATATGCCTGTAATTAAATCGTTAACACTGTAAATGAAATAATAGCAAATGGCACTCATATATGCACTTCATCCTTCCTCTTAAAATTTTTTTATTTTGTGGGATGTACAGTCGAACGATATCATCAAGTTGGAGCAATAAATTTTAAGATGAGTATTGTCATTTTTTTTAATAAAAAAAATATAGAGAAAAATTTAAAACGGTCTCTGACAATTAGCTCAAAAAGCAACGAGATTTTTGAAAAAAAAATTAATTCGACTCCTGATTTTTATTTTTATGGGACTGATTAGCTTCTGTGTTAAAAAAAGTCAATGTTATTTTTTTTTAGCACATGAGCTAATCAGTCTCAAAAAAAAATATCAGGAGTTGGATTGAATGTTTTTTTAGGATCTCATTAATCTTTCGAAATAAAATATCAGGAGCTGGATTCAGAGGTCAGATGAGATATTTACTTAAAAAATATATTGTTAGAGTAATTTTGATTAGTTTTATTATAATATATATGATGACTAGAGTGACTGGTGTGATACAAATATAATGTAGGTCTTGTTTTGTAGCTGTTGAAATCTATTTTTAAGAACTTGTTTTACTATTAATGAATATTAGGATTTTTTAAAGAAGTATTTTAAATGTTTTATTTAAAAAAAATCCATAGCAACATGTAAAACATTTGAACTATTTCTTTAATAAATTTTAATTTAATATGTATACTAGGATAATTTATCTTATTTTATAGTTTAGTTTTGTAATTATTTTTATTTATTTTTAAGAATTAAATTTACTATTAATGAATTTTAGAATTTTTTTAAAGATTTAATGTAAATGTTTCATTTTTAAACAAATTCTCTCATCGATACTAATAATTTATATCTAACTCTTTTAATCCTTTTGTTCTATTAGCATTCATATTTGTTGAGATTAGACCCTTTAACTCAGATATATAATCTAAATACAATCCCTTCATTAATATTTTTTATGTGAAAATTGGGATAGACACTCGTAAAGATATACTCACTACTAGACGTTTTTACTAAACTTTAACAAATGAAGAAGAAAGATTGAAATATTTGTGAGGTAGGCTATTATTTGTAGCTTCTTACATAGCTGATAAAATTTTGTCTTACTATATTTCAGTTACAATGTAAACGATCTCGTTTATATTATGCTCGAATTACCTTTCTTTATATCTTGTATACAGTATAAACGAGATATATATGCTTAACATGTACCTTTTTAGGCATCCTGCTTGCACCCATTTTATAGGTTTAAATTTTGTGTCTTATTTCGCTTAAATTGTAAACGAAATATAGTCATACTTAAATCGCTTATATTGTAAACGAGATAAATAATAATACACAAATTAGTAAACTGTATTCAAATTACCTATATCCGTAAATAAAATATTTAAATTATTTATTTTAAAAAATCTCTCTCTATATATAATATTTTGTGTATTTTATATTTGTATAAATTTATAAAAAAAATAACATTACTAAAATGAAAATAAAAATATCCATTTTCTATTTAGGGCAATTTACGCAAATAAAACAATTTGAAAGAATGTTTATCAGATTACAACATTATAAAACAGCAGACGCAATTGCAACTTTTCTATTTGTATGTAAATCGTGACACCCTGGCATGGATTCCATTAACACGTAAACTGCTACACCATGTCGCGATTTACGTTCAGAGCCTGAAACAGCATAAACCGCTACACTCTGTAATGGTTTATGAAGAGATAAGCTGCAAGGATAATCCGCGAGACTCTGTATCGGTTTATGAAGGGCGTAGCAGCTTTGAAAATGCCTATATATACCCAGCCATTTGTGTAGTATGTCATTTACATTGAAAACTTTAGAATGAAGAGTGAGGAGAGCTTTTTAGTGTTAGTGCATTGCTCTGGAAAAATTAGAAAGAGTAAAAGTCACTGTGTAAAGTTTACCGATAGAGAACCACTGAGTGTTTTTATCAGGTCATCTAATATACTGTTAGATCTGAAACCAATATATTGCAGAAGTTGGGCGTGTGCGGCATAAAGTTAGTGAAGAAGCTGTTCTATAAGATTCATATTGTGGTTGTATCAACCGGCATAAAATATGAAACATTTGTGATAGGATCCGATGAAGATATGCAAGTGTTATTTCATTGTCGTCAGAGTTTTCCGGAAGTGAGGATACACGAGTTGTTGGCGAAGTTAGAACATGGCATCAATAGTTCTGGGGCATCGGCGCCGAATCCTCATTCGACTACGATGGGGGGTGCTTCTACCTCGATGCCTGTCATTGCACCTGATTATTTGTTGGCTAATTGTCCAGCTGGTGCAATTGGGGTAGTTTTTTCAGCCCATCCAATTCCAGATGTTGGATGTGAGGGAAACCGGATCGGGTTGAAAATGCGATGCGAGAGGATGATTCGAATGATTCCACCATGTACTTTCATCGTCTTTTTTGGACATTTCCTCCTTGTGTTGAAGCCTTCCGACATTGCAAGCCTTTAGTCAGCATAGACGGTACTCATCTGTATGGCAAGTATGACGGGACTTTGCTCCTAGCCATCGCGCAAGATGGAAACTCCAACATCTTGCCAATTGCTTTTAGTCTCGTGGAAGGGGAAAATGCGGAGTCGTGGACACGATTCCCACTCTTGCACCATCGTTCGTCCACCACTCGCCCCTCCTCTATGATAGAATCAGCCACAGCCACCGTTGTTCACGAACACTTGTGACGTCCCTGCAGCCACAATGAAGAAGGCGCTTGCGTCGTCCTCGCAGATATCTGCCATTCACAAGGCTAACGTTATGCAAAAGACTGAAGGTCTTTTCCTCAAGGTTTATCATTACCTTCCAATTACCTATAAATACCTATCTTATTTTATTTGTGAATCTAATAGTAACCTTCTATTTTTGAAATTTGTTTTAGGGAAGTCATGAGGTTGCGGAGGAGTACCCTGAGATAAAGTATGAGAAAATTGTCATTGACAATTGATGCATGATAGTATATTTGTGAACTTGGATTTAGAGTGCAATTGTATTTGGAAACTCATTTTGAGTATTGAAAATGGAATTATTCTCATTCATTTTTATAATCTACAGCTTGTGAAAAATTCTGCTCTTTTTGCTGTCTAGTGATGTCAAACCTTTATGGTAATATTATTAGTGACCTTTGTGCTGGCTTGGTTGGGGGGTTTGGGTTTGACAATAAGGTAAATTTTTCACTTTAGTCAACAAATTCTAGAAGCTACAATCTTATCATCTGACATCATTTCATACATGTTTCAGCTTCAAGATTAGTGAGAGAGGTATTGCACTAATTGAGGTTGTACATGGTTCAGCACCTGATATTGCTAGAAAGGTTAGCTGCAAAGTTCTTTCTCAACCTTATATTATCTGTTATCTCGGATCCAACTCGTGAGAATGGAGGTGAAGCTTGAAAGCTGAAGCAAGGCTTCCTTGCCGATCGGTTCACCTTATCATCAACTTATTACAGAATATGGGATTTGAATGCATGTTTCATAAAGGTGTTCAATATTAGTTTACCCTCTGTAATTTCATAAAACTAATTTGATCTTCTCGTTCTTTGAAAAACAAAATCGTGAATAATAATTATTGTCAATTTACTTCAGTGATAGTGGTCACAAACATGTTCTAACCTATGAAACTTTGTGTTTGTGTAGAATTTTGCAAATCCAACTGCTTTACTGCTGAGTGGTGTTTTAATATTGTGCCATTTGAATCTTCATGACAAAGCGGACCAAATTCAAAATGCCATCCTCAACACAATTGCAGAAGGGGAGTACCGAACTACTGATCTTGGAGGCAAAGCAAAGACAACCAAATTCACCAATACAATTATTGATCATCTCTAAATTATGCTCTTGAGTAGGAAAGGAATTCTTATTAACAAGGGAATATCCTCTTATTACTGAACTACAAATTGAATATGACTTTATTATGTTAGTTTTAGAATAGTGTTGTTCTTGATTAATAATGCAGGATAATATACAAAGAATAATTTACTTATGTATTGCTACAAGTAGACTTGCATAGTAATGTAATGTTCTTTTATTCATGTAATTGATTAATACAATAAGCATTCTTGCTGTTTATATTGCTCTTATTCATTGATTTTTCTTTTTCTCATCAATGATTGGGATGCATTATGTACTATATTTTAAGCCATTTAAACTAAAACGAATATTTATTTTACTATGATAACGGATGGATCTTTCCATTCTAAAGTGAATGATTATTTTGGGTATACCATTCGTAGTATAATTTATTACCCTGTTGTGTTGATATAAACAAAAAAATTAAAAGAGAAACTAAAATAGGTCGGATGTTCATTTTACTAGGTAGGCTGATGGTTATTTTTATTGTAATTAGGATGTTTATTTGATTTGGATTAGACTTAACATAATTTTTTCTAATTAAAAGATTTTGTTAAAAAATATTGTGAACATGGTGTCTATTATAAACTGAAATTTTACTAACACGCTTGATCTTATTTAAGTTAGTCATTTTCTTAAAATATAAATTAATAAATTATAAAATATATGTTATCTCAATCTCATTAGTACACTTTATCATATGCGCTCATTATTTCTTCTTCAAATCAATAATGTTCTAATCTTCATTTATCAAGAAATATATTGTTATTGACCAATTATATTTCACCATATTTTGAAAAAATTAACCACATCATATTTTTCTTTTCCTTTTTAATTAGTATTAATTTGATAGTTAAAAACTTTTCAATTCCTGTCATATATGTTCAGTAAGATAATAAACAAAAAATATAAATTGATTACAATACATTTGATAACCAAAAGGAAGAAATTGGGTATAAAAAAATCCACTCTATTATGTTTTCTGTACAAAATTGTAGAAAGATTAAAGCGATAAACTTTTTAAGTTAATAGCTATTTACTACTACCTACTACTCATATTTGAAATAGAAGATATAAGCAAAATACTTAACATAACTACCACTCAAAAATATCCCACCCATCGTCAACAAGGTCTTTGTGATCATCATTTTTTAATTTTTCTATCTTCCCTTCAACTTCAGTTTCTGCTTTAACTTTTGAAAATTGTAAGAACAAAAGACCAAGTACGTAATCAAATTAAACATCCATTTATTGAAGGAATTCAACTATCCAGATACATAGTAAACTAAACATCCGTATATTTTCAACAAGTAAAGTAATATAGTATCTGTCATATCAAATTGTTTAAAAGATGAACAAGCGTGTAAATAACATCCCAATCAAACATCCTTGCACACTATCTAAGTTATCAATTTAACAAATGGCAGGCTGAGTTGTTTCTTTTCTTTTTTTTTAAATAAAGAATACCCAAGCCAAATTGTGAAACATATAGAATTAGGTTTATTCTTGTGCAACTATGATAAGTTTCAATCAACTATTAAAGTAGTTTTTTAACCAACAACTCATCTAAATCAAGCAAGAAAAATCAAGAACAACATGAACTCAACTAAGTTGACACGAGCATTTCTTAATAACAAATTCTCTGGCCAAAGCGACGACCATGTAGCAATATGTTGTTAATAGCAACATTAAAACCATTGTCAACCACTATTTCATTTACATGAACTCAATAGGGGGAACATCAAGAAATCAACTAATACACATTGCATGTCAATTGAACATCCGTATTTGTTATCCACTATTAAAACTGAGAAGAATTCTACATTTCTTTTTGTCTTGAAAAAATTACGAGTATCCAACCTAAGCAATTTAAAAGGTTTCAATTACCAATCTAAGCAATTTAAAAAAAAAAACAAACAGCAATATGTGCTCGAATAAATATGTGCTGTAACACCCGACTATACTTAATCTTATGCTTAAGTCATAAGACTTATATATATATATATATATATATATATAAACATACATAAGTATTCCCAAAATACACCAAAGTACCAAAGTGAACTCCTATCTCTCCCTCAACCTCTAAGAGGAGCAGCATACATAAGTTACTTGGAGAGTAAGCTAAATACATATTTACATATATACAAACAGAAACCCAAAATACACCCAAGGACTACTTCGCTTCCCAGGATCCAGACGCCTAGCGAGGAGCCTCTCAACCTGCATCTGAAAAACAACAACACAGTATGAAATGAGAATCGAAGGTTCCCAGCATGGTAAAAGTACCACGCGTATAATAAATAAGGTCCTGAGAATGCCATAGGTAATCCTAGAACTCCGTTATTCAATTATCCAACTTAGGTATTAAATAGAAGCCATAAACAGGAGTAGGTATTCTAAATCTACCTAACTTACTCAAGTTCAATCCTAACCTAACACCAAACCATTTCTCCATCTCCTCCATCCCTCCATCATCCATAATGCAACAGAAACAAGCAACCAAACAATTTCACGCACAAGTAATGAGCAAATAGTACAAATAGCAAGTATAACAGGTAGCAGATGATATGTATCAATTAGGCAAACCCAGGTAATGCATAGCAATCAAAACAAACAAATGCATATAATGCATGACTGTCCTATGGCTGATGGAGCCCATCTGTCGGTTATCCAGCTAACCCGACAAGTCCGAAAACCTTAGACTGTCCCCCGTCGCGCATCCCCAAGAGTCTATGCATAGAGTTCACATTCATTCATCGTATAATCACTCAATTGGGGCTATCCATACCCGGAAATTTATACGTGCCCGGTCACCCTTACGACGTAGGGTCAACAGAGTGTTGAGATTCAACCTGGAACACGTGGTGGCAAGCCATGGTTCTTTCCCAGAAAAACTCGTATCTCAGATATCATCATTAACATTTCATAATCATTCATTACTTACTCATCATGTCATTGCACCTTTATACATAACTCATCATAACCCAGAGCAAGTGGGGCAGAACCACAATTCTTGCGTCTACCCGAGGAGCCTCTATACTAACTAACATGGAGCAAGTGGGGCAAAACCAGAACTCTTGTGTTTACCCAAGAGGTACGTTCTCATATGCCCAGGAGGAACAAAGGAGGGGATCCTAACCTCCCACCATCTCGTTGGGGGCGATTTTACGATACCAGGAAGAACAGAGAAGGGGATCCTCACCTTCCACCATCTCCTGGGGTTGCACTTTCAAGAAAGAGTGCTCAGACGCGATATTTATTCCTTTCTCACACATAAATCACCACCTTTTCGACTTTACTTCACCTCTAAGTTACCTTATTTTTCTATCTTCAAATAGCTACTGGACTTAACACTATACCTTAAGTCTAAAAGAAAGAAAATAGAGGTTTAGAAGTGAAAAATTGGTTTAAAAACAGTCAAACCCAGTTTTTACAGCAGGCAACATCCACGCGTACGCGTAGGCCACGCGCACGCGTGGAGCGTACATCAAGTCACGCGTACACATGCCCCTCGCGCATGCGCCGCCAAAATTCCATGCCACGCGTACGCGTGGATGGGCGTTTTTAAAAAATGGGCAGAATGCCCAGCAAGCTTGCAGCAAACCAGTTTTGACCATCCTGAACACAGATTTAAACACTAAACTTACAACGTCCATAACTTTCTTTGCAAAATTCCGTTTTCAACAAAGTTGATATCAATCAAAAGCTCTTAAAACCATCTTTTATTTGCAACAAATCACAACTCAAATAAAAATTTGTTGAATAAATTATGGACTTCTAAAGTTCATCAAAAATTGGTTTTTAACCAATTCCCAATCAAAACTCATTTTCATCAACTTAAGCTTCTTACCATTAAAACTTGCATTATACTACCATATCAACTCAATTCATCAACAACCATTGCCACTATAACCTTTAACCAACTCAACAAATCTTGATCATTAATAATTATCCATATTACTTCATACATCAATGACCCTTCATTTGTTTATATCAACTTTTCACCTATACCAACCTTCATCATGTATTTATCAATCTTCCGTCAACATATACTAATTAAATGCCATTAACATAAATTAGCCCTTCAAACACATTAATCCATCAGCTTCACATAACAACTCTTTATTAACAACCACCAACCATAATCCATCAACATATCAACATCAACACAACCTATTATAAGCAAGTCAAAGAGCATAAAATTAATAACCACAATACCTCATAATTTCAATATATGTTCATCAACGACTCATTTCAACAACATTACAAAACTACTCATTAAATGCAATTAATAATTCAACTTATCCTATGGTTCCTCTAACCTAAGTTTTCACAGCACCGTAAATATTAAACGTGCGAAACTTAAATCATACCTTGACCGATCACTTAGTTTCACTCAAGGCAGCCTCACAACACAAATCACAGCCCCTCCAAACTTAATTAAAACAGCCCCAAAATAGGCTTTGATCACCAATAAGCCTCCAAGCACTCCCAACTCAATTCCAATGAATATATATATGACTCAATTCACCAATGAATATATATAATGGGAGTATATTCCTCAATTTTATATAGAAATATTGAGGATTGATTTTTAAGATAGGAACTAATTTGTTTCTTTATTTTATTAGGGATTACTTTAATTTGTCTAAAAGATCAGAATCGGAACTACTTTTGGATAGTTTTCACTATTTACTCAATTTTATAGAAATATTTAATGATTTATTCTGTTTCAGATTATATTAGAAAGAATTCAACTTAGTTTCACGTGTAAAAAACTAAGAGAGATCAGAAGAGATGATGATAATAAGAATAATAATAACTCCCTTCGAATTAATATTTGATTATTTTGCTTTTGTTATAAGAAAAGTTTAATTTCTTATAATCTTATATAATAAGGTTAAGAGAAACTTTTTGGCCAACGATTTTTAGGGCAATTTACTTATTTAAATAAAATAGCAGAATCCTTTACCTAAATGTGCAAAACGGATTGTTATTACGTGCATGTGCAAAAACCTTACTCTATGTAATCCATGGCAACCCACCACGGTTTCCGAAACGTGCATAAACCGTGGCAGGTCCCAGTGGTTTACGGTGAAACATTATTGAGTGTAAACCGTGGGAGGTCCCAGCGGTTTACGAAGGAGGCGTGGCAGGCATAAAACATGGTAAGTCACCACGGTTTATGAGGAAACTGAATTGGTCATAAACCCTTATGGGTTACAACGGTTTATTTAGGGTAAATAATGGCCAGAAAACCTTGTAGGTTCCCACGGTTTACAATGACGGGAACTCTATATATATGTGGGTGATTTAAGCTCCATAAGAGATCATTCTCACAATGGCTAGTGAGGAAGAGAGTTTTCTTGCCTTAGTGCATTGTTCTGGGAAAATTAAAAAAAGCAAAAGCCAAGGTGTGAAGTTTACCGACAGAGAACCACTGAGTATTTTTATCCGTTCGTCGATGAGTTTGTCAGATTTGAAGAACAGCATCTTGGAGAAGCTTGGCGTGTTGGGTAGCAAGTGGGTGAATAAACTATTCTACAAGATTCTCATGGCGGTTGTCTCGACTGGTGTTCAGTATGAAACCTTTGCGGTTAAGGCTGATGAAGATATTAGGGTTTTGTTCTACTGTGTAAGGAGTTTTTCGGAGATCAGAATCCATGAGTTGTTCGCAAAGTTGGAGGTTGGTGTCGATAGTTCTGGGGCATCCGCTCCAGTTCCTAGCCCAACTGCCGCGGGTGGTGCATCTAGTTCGATGCCTGCGGTCAAACCGTATCTTCCGCCGGTTCAATCACCTTCGTTTGCGGCTGATTTAGACCGAACAGAGGTTGTTGGTTCTGTACCTTTGGAGAATGCAGTAGTCATTGAGCCTCCGCACGTTGTGGGCACCGGTGGTGGCCTGGTACCTTATATCGAAGACTTTGGTGGACCTGATCAAGTAGAGAATGCAATGCGTGACGATGAGTCTGACCAGGAGCCTGTTGATATCGTTGGTGACAGCGACGATGACACAGGTGGCGATCCACATGCGCAGCATCGGCCTTCATGTTCTAATTCTCATCAATACCCTCCACACTTCTCCACACTAAACATGGATGCTCTTGGTGAATAGGAAGACGGTGGTAACACAGTGGGGGGATCTTCTACAGAATTTCAGATTGGGCAATCATTCCAGAGTAAAGATGAAGCTGTGCTGAGTGTCAAGGACTATAGCATACGGCGAGGTGTTGAGTACAGAGTCATCGAATCAGATCATTTGAAGTATCAGGGAAAATGCAAGGAATTCGGCAAGGGTTGTAGTTGGTTGATTCGTGTAGCGCTTCTTGCACGAAAGGGCACTTGGGAGGTTAGGAGGTACAACGGGCCACACACATGCCTCACAACTTCTATTTCAAGTGATCACCGTCAGCTGGATTACCACGTTATCTGTGCGAGGATTCTTCCTATGGTTAGGGTAGATGCTGCGGTTACGGTAAAGGTACTTCAACAAGCGACAGAAGCCGATTACGGTTTCAGGCCTAGTTACAGGAAGGTTTGGATGGCTAAGCAGAAGGCAGTGGCACAAATATATGGAGATTGGGAAGAGTCTTACGTGGAGTTGCCACGTTGGATGCTAGGGGTCTAGGCGACAATGCCGGGAACAATCACGGTGCTGAAGACGTCTCCTGTTCGGATTGGTGGTGGGGTTGATGAGTCCACGGTGTACTTTCACCGGCTTTTCTGGACATTTTCACCCTGTATCGAGGCATTCTGGCATTGCAAGCCCCTCGTCAGTATTGATGGTACCCACTTGTATGGGAAGTATGGAGGGACGCTGTTGTTGGCGATAGCTCAGGACGGGAACTCGAACATCCTCCCGATAGCATTTGCCCTTGTGGAGGGCGAAAATGCAGAGTCATGGTCATTCTTCTTGTCTAATCTCCGAGAGCATGTGACTCCTCAGGAGGGTATCATTGTTATCTCTGACAGGCATAATGGGATCAAGGCAGCGCTTGAGGCACCTGAGACTGGGTGGCTGCCTCCTCGGGCTTTCCGGGCCTACTGTATTAGGCATGTGGCTGCGAATTTCGCCCTAACGTTCAAAGGTAAGGACTCAAGGAGGATGTTGGTGAATGCTGCCTACGCAAAGACTGAGGCTGAGTTTTACTACTGGTTTGACATCATGCAAACTGAGAATCCAGCAATGTGTGACTGGGCCAACCGGATGGAGTATGACAAATGGACCCAACATGAGGATGCTGGTCGACGGTTCGGGAACATGACCACAAACATCAGTGAATGTGTAAACTCCGTGCTAAAGGGAACTCGCAACCTGCCGGTCACATCGTTGGTTAAGTCAACCTACGGGAGGCTTGCTCAGCTATTTGTGGTACGGGGTCAGACCGCAAAGGCACAACTCGGATCTGGGCATGAATTCTGACAGGCATTGGTCAAGGCTATTGATCGGAACCTAAGAGACTCTAGGTGCTTCACTGTGACATTATAAGACAGGCATCAGTCCGAGTACACCGTCGCGGAGACAACACCAACTGGGAGCTTCTCGCTGGGTAGCTATAGAGTTTCCCTTAAAGATCACCGATGCGACTGTGGCCACTTTCAGGTGCTGCATTATCCTTGTTGCCACGCCATTGCGTGTTGCGCCTACTCCCGGCTTAACTGGGCGTCATATGTTCACGAGGTGTATCGTATGAGTGAGGTGTTCAACGTTTACAAGCAGGGGTTTCTCCCACCTATCCCTGAAGGACTATGGCCTCCATATGCTGGGCCTACCATCATCCCTGACCCTAATATGCGGCGTGCAAAGGAAGGTCGTCCAAAGGCAACCATGATCCGTGGCAGTATGGATCAGTCTCAGGAGAACCAGCCGAAGCGTTGTGGGCTATGCCGTCAGCCTGGGCATACGCGGAGGAACTGTCACCAGCGAAGACAGAGTGGTGGAGGGGATGCGTAGATCTCATGTCGTGTAAAATGCCGTCTATGCTGTTTCAGTTGTTTCAGGGTCTAGATAATCTTAGTAATGTATGGTTGGTTAAGTCTGTGTTTGTCAACATGTTTTTTTAATGCAAAAATTTCAGATGAATAAATTCCTGTTATTTTACCTGTTTCATTAAACCACGTTGGTGTCGTTCATATTGTGCATTATAATATAAACCGTAGAGCTACATATCAAAGAAGCTGAAACCAGTTAAACTGCTAGCTCAAAAGAAAAATAACATTTAACATAAGTCTGAAAGCCATAAATACTCACTAGCATGCTAAATACATAAACTAACAAAGTCCCTACCAGACGGGAACATATAACATAACTAATCAGAATCCTCAATGGTGTCACTGTCATCATCGTCGAACTGGCCAAGCAGGTGACCTCCGGTGCCACACAAAGAAGGACGCCTCAACCGCCTCGGTCTGGGATCTGCTGCTGGTGCTGAGGGCTGTGCGGGAACCGCGCTGAAAGCAGAGGCAGGTGTCCCTCCTAACGCAAACCATGGGTCAGACGGAGATACTGCAGGCTCGTTGAGGTCAACTGCCAACTGAGCCTGAACATCGTCACTCCGTGGCTGCTGATCAGCAAACTGGGCCTGCTCCTCAGGCATCTGTGGCCTATAATGGGTATCATCATCATCCCTAAGCATGTCTGCTAATGGGTATCATCGACAGCATCCCTAGTAACTCAGCAAAGCATGTGGGTCACGTTCCCAAACAGCTGAACTACTACCCACGTCGAACGCAGCTGTCCATAGCTGATGTGATCTAGGAGGTGCCTGGGATGACCCTCTGTGACGCGCCTCCTCAGTCAACACAATCGGCCTCGGATCCTGAAATGCTACATCTGGGGATAGAAACCTGTGCGCCACATGGCACCACCACTCTAGGTACTCTGCTGATGGACCGGGGTCGAGGACTCGATCGACCCATATGAGTGACTGAAGCCTGTTCTCCCAAAGCTGGTGCTACTCCTGATAATACGTGGGAAACCACCGGTCCCCACCCCTACCATCCTTCCCATGTAGCCAATCTATATTCAGAGCTGGCTGTGGGAGATGCTGAACACCGTCGAACTGGGGTAGAACCCTATCGACCTGGTGCCACTCGATCGCAGCAAAATATATCAGGCTAGTGACGGCTGTCCATAGCCGTCGGTGCTCGTCAGCTAGTATCTCCGGATGAATAACAGCAGCAACATCAATAGAAGAATAAGGCTCCCACACAAACTGTATCGAAACAGTAAGAGTTTTATGAGACAATGACATCTAAGAAAAAGTAGTTCAAGTATCAGTAATAAATAAGTGACTCACATCGTGGACACGCAGTCGATCCAGTGCAAGGCGTGCGGAAACTAATCTCTGTGCCCCTGCATCGTTCCTCGGCACAAACTCAGCCCACCTACAATTTTAATTGAAATGATGTCAAAACAAACCATAACACATGCTGTTTTTACAATTTATGAACGGAAAATACTAAACCTTACCTGGAAGCAAGAGGAAACTCGAACCGGTCAAAACCAGTGGGCCTCATAGTGGGAAAACCTCAAGAAAATCCAAGACTGTAGTAGCTGTAGCGGCCCAGCCAAGTTAACGATGTTCCTGTTTGTACCACGACAAAGACACCTATACAACCAGGCCAGTGCAGCCGAGCCCCAGCTATATTTGCCCAAGTCGTCCAATGATGCCAAATAAGGCAACCAGCGAAGGTGGACCCGGTTTGCGTTCTTGTCCACAAACAGCTGAGACGACAACAGCATCAGGATATAAGCACGTGCGTATACACGCACGGTCTCATTAGTAGCATCTGCAGGGAGAACCCGGAACCTCTCGTGGAACCATGTGTAGCACACTGTCATTTGCTTGACTTTACTCTGTGGAGGTAACTCCCCGAACAACTCCCGGAACCACACCCATGCTGGTCTACCGTGTTCCATCAGATTCTCAAACTCAGTCAGGCACCCACTAACGGGCGCACCATCAATCGGCAAACCCAGCTGATACGCGACATCCTGCAAAGTAATGGTGCACTCACCAAACGGCATGTGGAACGTATGGGTCTCCGGACGCCACCGCTCAATAAATGCGCTAAGGAGAGACTCATCAACCCAGAACCACTGACTGTTTAGCCTAGCCAGATGATACAAGCCCGCAGTCTCCAGATACGGTATAATCCGGTCATGTAAGGGCATATTCTGCTGCCTTCTAACGGCGCTAATAACCCTACTAGGCTGCAAAACATGGGTAACAAAATCCCTTAACATACAACCATTACAAACAACACCAAACATAATTTTCGTAAAAATTATTAGAATCGTCACATTAAATTCATTAATTCTCTTATTGTGTAATAAACAATGAAGCTACGAATACTATACACTCATGATAACAATATAAATAGAGAAAAAAATTATTTTTCAATAAAATATTAACATTTATAATAAAATATTTTACAAAAATACTATTAACCAGACTAACAAAATAAATAAGCATAATAAAATATTTTTACTAAGAATGCCGATAATAATATTAACATTTACGTAGACAATATTAATAAAGGCCTCACATTTTGATTTACAGTAACCATAATAATATCAATATTAATGTAAATAACATTAATCAGAATAACAATACAAATAAACATCATAAAATATTTTTACTAACAATATTCCTAATAATATCAATTGTTATATTAGTATTAATTTTAATAACAATAATAATAACAATAATAGTAATTAACCTCTTCGTTGATGTATCCTGCCACGTGAGCGACGCCATTTAGTCGGTACAAGCGATCCTCACCCTCCATTGGCTCCACCACCCACTCCTCCTTCACACCTCCAAAGTTTTCCCAAATCCTCTCAACACAAGAAGACCTTCCTTTTTTTTGTGATGATGCAAATGATCGGTCCCAGCCTTCAGCGGATTACTTATATAGCTCCACACACATAAACCGCGGTGGGTTACCGGGTTTTATGTGTAATTCAGTTTCCTCATAAACTGTGGTGACTTACCACGGTTTATGCCTGCCACGCCTCCTTCGTAAACCGCTGGGACCTCCTACGGTTTACACTCAATAATGTTTCACCGTAAACCGCTGGGACCTGCCACGGTTTATGCACGTTTCAGAAACCGTAGTGGGTTGCCACAGATTACATAGAGTAGGGTTTTTGCACATGCACGTAACAACAATCCGTTTTTCACATTTAGGTAAAGGATTCTGCCATTTTATTTAAATAAGTAAATTGCCCCGATTTTTAATATATTTTTTTTGTATTATTTTACTAGTATAAATATTAAATTATTTTTAATAAATAAATTTTATTAATTTATGTATATAAATTTTAAAAAATATAAATATAAATAATATTAATTTATGTATATAAATTTTAATAAATATAAATATAAATTATATATTTTTTATATATAAAATTTCTGTAAATATGAATGTAAATTATTATTAATTAAATATTTACAAAAATAATAAAATTTATTGATCATGTAACATTATTCTAATATTAATAAATAAGTCAATTAAATCAAATCAAAATTTTAATTGACTACAGAATAATAAAATGAAATAATGAGGTAGGTGGCTCTCTTGTGAATGAATAATAATATATAATTCATTCATGGAGGAGAAGAAAAAACATATAATCTAAGCTTCATCGTGTTGGTCTTCCGCGCCCACCCACATACCCAACTCTTTGGCAACGCTAACACACCTAGCATCAATGTTGCGGGTCATGAAACCAAGAGGGTTCACAAAGCGCCTTGAGGAGCTGACGCCATCATTCTTGGTGAGCACCACTCTGTCTGCGTCCATCCTCTTCATAGGCTCCTTGCACTTCGGATGACTGCTTCTCTCCGTCTGCACCGTGCAGATCTCCTCCTGGTGGTCTCCCATCACCGGCAGCGTGTAGAATCCATTTTTGTCTGTTTGGGTCTCCACCGTATATGTTATGTTCTTCTCGTCACCAATCTTCTTGCATTCCAATGTCACCTTTATGTCTAATATATTTACAATTTAAGGTTTAGAATCACTCTTAAACATTTTAAGCAAACAAAGAAGAGTTTAATTTTGATGCGTAAAAAATAGTTACTTTTGCTGATGTGACATTATCTAATTACATATACGTAAAATTACTTTATACGAATAGTGCATCAAAATTAAATTTAATACAAAAAAAAGAAAAATAATTACATACCTGACAAGGGGTGGCTGAGTCTGGTCTCAAATTCGACGCGGCAAGGATCGCAATAGATCTTTCCTTCGACGGTAAAGGTGGGTTCTTTAGACTTATCATCAGCCAATACTGATGAGAAGCAAAAAGCAACCACAAGAACAATGGCGATTGCAAAGTGTTTTGTCATTTTATTTTACTTTTTTTTATTTGATTAATGCTTTGTATGGTATAGATTTTATTTGTTACCTTATTGAGAATCATTTGATGTATGCGAAACTAGGTCTTTTATATAATAGAAGTGTGTCTTTAGATCCCTACGATTGTGTGGTAACTATTTTGTTTGGAAATTTGAAAGAAAATTATGCGGATCATGACTAAGAGATATTATAGCCAAGCCTCACATCTCTATCCAATTTAACCTTATAAACTATTAAGTTGTGGGTATATTTTCCTAGAAATATATTTTCGTGTTTAATTTGTTGTTAGAGATGTATGTTTTAGTTGTCAAAATTAGTATTATACCCATCAAAAACAAAAAGAGTACGACCTACGAAATATATTTGAATAAAAAAAGACTTTAAAAAAATAGTATTATTCCCATCAAATTCATTCTTTTTGAATGGTTCACACTCATATACAAAGTGAAATTATATATAGCATATAAAATAAGTACAAAAAAAATTAAAAAAAAGAAAAAAATTATAAATAATAATTTTTATTCTCTCTTTTATATCTCTGTACATTTTGAATGTATATACGAATAAACACCTTTTTAAATAGGTTGTGCAGAGCAACTTATCTTTACTTTTTCTTATAGTGAATAACAAAAAAAACTTCACTTCAAGTTCTATTTTAATAAGAAACAAACACTTTTATAATTAATTTATTAGTTAACTGTTTTCTACCCAAAGATTATCAATATTTATACATCTTTTGTATTAGGTTAATTATATTAGGTATAAATTAAAATCAGCTATTAAAATTAATTATTAAGATAAATTATATATTAGAAGATAAGATACATATTAAAAATAATTAAATAATATATGTATTATTTATTCACAAATATATGATAGACTGCTTTTGGGATATGCATAGTATTTTTGTATTATGGTTCGATTGTAATTTTTTTTTTGAAAATTCACATGCAGTTGTCTTCATGTAAAGTTAATAATTGAGAATTATTAGATAACAATTTAGTCAAATATATCAAATTATTTAACAGATCTTAGATAAAAATAACTACACTTGTTTTTACATTTTCTTTTATTATTAATTTAACTTATTTTTAATATGTATTATTCTAACTTATATTTTATATATATTAGTAATTGATTTTGATGTACATTTAGTATAATTAATCATATATAGCTTTTTAGTCTTGCTAAATATATTTTGACAGAGCAAAAAATAATATAATAGCACAAGACACAAATATCTAAAAATCAAAGTAAATATTCAATATGGTTGCTCAACTCATCACTCAAATTTTTTATTTCAAATTTTAATTAATTCAATTTAATCTTCTCAAATTTTAAATTAAAAAACAATAATCAAAATCACTAACCAGATGCGGGACATAAAGAAAAAGAAGAAGATAATAAAAGGCACAAGTACATAACACTTCAAAATGAATCAAAATTAAAAGAAAGTTTATTCTACCCCAAATTAAAAAAAAAAAAGTAAAGATGAAAAGAACATAAGAAAGATCCATAATTGGATGTATATAGCATGCTGTGGCGGCAAGTCTTCCCAGCGGTATCAGTGCGCCTTGTGGTGGACTGGATTTTGTTTCACCTATTTTTATCCTGTGTTCTTGGCAAGAGCAAAAACAAAATAAAAGAGTAAATTGAAACTAATTCAAGAAAAAAAAGGATATAATTAGAATCATTAATGAAAAAAGAAAACTGAACCAAATTAAAAGAGAGCACGTTTTAATAACATTAATCTGAACCAAAAAACTTGAGCAAATTTAAGAACGAGAACCAGTGTTTGAGGGAAGAGGGAGCATATCAATGATAGACCCATCAAGGAAAAGGACGTAACAACTGGAATTGACGAGGGAAGCTACACAGCGGCAAGGACTCGCAGAAGTGTGATTCGTGCCTTTGCTCCTGTTTGTGTTCGCGCAAAAAAGATGAGAATTCGCAAAGATGAGTGTCTTTAATATATAAATCCAACAAATTAATTTGCAGTGGTTCACATCTAAATCGTCGCTATCTTGATCATCAGCTTAGAACCATAGTTATCAGAATCGAACCAATAATTGATCCGGTCATACAACTAGGGGTGTGTTTGGATTTGTGTTGGAGAAGAGAAAAGCGCGTTTGAGCTTCTTGAACGCTTCATCTTTGTGTTTGGCAACATTTTTATACTCTAAACGCAGAAGTGATTTCTATGTTCAACCCAGGTTTACCAAAAGCTATAAATTCTAGCTTTTCCGTTTAGCTTTTCACGTTGGATTAAAAAATATGTTCTATGTACCAATTATGTCCTTCATTATTTATATGTTTATTTTTTTTATAATATTTTTTCTAATACTCTCTTATGCATATTATTGTTTTTTATAAAATTTCTGTTTTTTTTTGTTATATGAGTTATTTTACTGTTATTATTATTTCTTTTCTACATGGAATATTTTTTTACTTTGTATTATGATTCTATTAATCTTATTAGAGTACTAAAGAATATTGAGAGTACTAAAAAAATATTAAAATTTATTTAAATATTTAAAATAAAATTATAAGATAATATAAAATAATTATTTAAATTCATGTTCTTTTCTGTAATTTTTCACCTAAAAGTGATTTTGAATAATGTAATCCAAACAATATTTAGTTTACTATAATCCATTTTGAATAAAAATTGTCAAACATAAATCACGTTAATACTAACTCACTTTTAATCAAAATTAATTTTACAAAATCAATTTTATACAAACCTCGGTTTACAAACTGTAATTCAAACACACACTAGGTTACTGGGTCATTGGTTCAACTGGTGAGACACTGATTTATTCGGTTGATCCGGTCATAATTAAATAAAATTATAAAATTATCAAAATAAAATTAAAATTAAAAGTTAAATGATGTTTTCAAAAATATATTAATAACAATCAAATATCAATTCTTAGATATAATTTATGGTGCAAAAAGAGATAATAAATTAGTCATTAGTACAAAATGCTTTTTTAATTTAAATGAATAAGAAAGAAAATAAAAGATATCACAATCAATATTAATATATGAATATATTTGTATATCACGTGTTGTTACTTGTTTATTATCCATGTTAATCCATATTTAAAAGGATAAAGAAAATAAAAATTCAATCATGATTTATTATATATTTAGTTTTTGTCACGTATATTATTAATAAACAAGATGGCGTGGTGGCAAGGGGGAGGTGTTATGTATACGCTGCTCTGTGTTGGTTCGACGGCGGACAGGTGCATTATGGACCCGCACGGGTCTAGTGCAATCTGAAGTGCGAATCGGTTGATTCTTAACAAATTTGATTATTGTTGACCAATTCAATTGCAAGTCCAGTCTAATTCAATAACCGAATTAATTAGATTATCCGTTCACCAATTTTTGATTAAATTGGTCGGTCCAATCCGATTCTAATTGCTATTTCACCGGTTCTAATTCAGTCCTGTGCTAATTTTCGGCTGCTATTCGGTGCATGTGTCGTAGTAAAATATGATGTTTGTAGTTTAAGTTAGACTTTTAATCACTATTTAGTGTTGACATTCCGATTACATAGCATAAATAAACTCAAATAAATAGTTGTTTCTTTCATGTTCTTTTGAATGCTACCTGCAAGTCCTAAACCATTTTCATTTTGTTTTCTTCAATGATGCATTTTGTTGTTTTTAGATTTTATACATGTATTTCAAAACAAATATTAGAAAAACTTTACTTCCAAAAATAGACGGGTTCCTTATATTTCTCCTATGCATTGTCTGTTAAGTAGCCTATTTCGTATCTTAAACACACGAGAAAAAATTATCTACTTCCAAAAATAGACGGGTTCCTTATATTTCTCCTATGCATTGTCTGTTAAGTAGCCTATTTCGTATCTTAAACACACGAGAAAAAATTATCTAAAGTGAAAAAATTATAAAATAATAAAATAAAAAATTAATTATCATTACAACAACAACAACAACAAAGGTTATTAGATTTTTATTTTTTTACTCTATCAACTTTTTTTTTTTAATTTTAGAGATGCTAGAAGCCTAGACTTACGTGAAATAAATCTGATAATCTTCGTCTGTATAGCCTCCTTTAACCACCAATTAAATAACTTCATTTTTCCATGCTACACCAGCCAAATAAATGGGTTTAGTACCGTTGTTCCGATCTTTTTTATCTTCTTCCACCTATTATATTTTCTTTTTCAATTATTCTTGTTCCTTTTCCAGTTTCTACTTTCTTTTTCTCCTTATTTCTTACTTTACTTTCCAAATTAAATTAAAACCTTAACTGTTTTTCTCCTCAACACAACCACAACATAACTTTTTGTATTTTTCTAACCAAGAATGATCAAAAACCGCAATCATAATTAATAAGAAGAATAATAAATAAAGAAGAGGAAAGAATTAACCAAATCAAAATATTATTTCATAAGAATAAATCAAATCAAATCAAATCATGACATAGCTAGATCTTGTGAATGACAAAAATTTGTGCATTGTGCACAACACACAAGACGAAGAATATGATCCGAGATCTCAATTAGTTGTCGTGTTGGTCGTTCAAGGATACCAACATGCCCAACTCTTGAGCGACGCTGACACATCTAGCGTCAATATTGCGGGTCATGAATCCAAGGGGATTGATAAAGCGGATTGAGGAGCTGACTCCATTGTTCTTGGTGAGGGCAATTCTGTCAACATCCATCTTCTTCATTGGCTCCTTGCACTTGGCATGGGTACTCTTCTCTGTCTTCACCTCGCAGAACTCTTCTTGGTGGTCACCCTTCACTGGCAGGCTGTAGAATCCGTTTTTGTCAGTCTGACCCTCAACCAAGTATGTAATGTTCTTCTCGTCACCAATTTTCTTGCACTCCAATGTCACCTTGATGTCTGTAAAAAGAGTTAGGGACCAGCAACTTTTGTGATTTGTAGCCATTAAATAACTATCAATAATGTTTTTAATGGTGTAAAATTTTATCTAATGGTGTGAGATTATTCACTTTTTTTTAATGGTTATATACTAGTCAGAATTTAATAAAGTTGCTAGTTCTCTAGACTTTTTTTATAAATAATTTGATGGTTGATTTTTTGTATGGGCGTAGTATTTTTAATACAGAACAAAAAAAAAGAATTACATACTTGACAGGGGGTGGCTAAGTCTGGTCTCGAATTCGAAACGACAAGGATCGCAATACACCTTTCCTTCAACTGTGAAGGTATCATCTTCAGGAACCAAACGAGCCAATGCAGATGATGAGAAGCAAAATGCAACAAGGAGGACAGCCACTGCAAAGCTCTTTGCCATTTTAAATTATTTTGATTTGATTTGATTTGGTTTGATTTGGTTTAACGCTATGTGTCCCCTTTACATGTTTTCTTGGTTTAATGTTATATATAGGCTTGATAACTATTTTACTTGGAAATTTGAAAGAAAATTATGCGGGTCTGACTAAGATATTCTAGCCAAGCCTCACATCCCTATCCAACTTTAGCCTTGTAAACTACTAGGTTGTCGGTATATTTTTCTAAAAATATATTTTCGTGTTTGTTGATAGATAAAATTAGTATTACATACCCATCAAACACAAAAAGAGTACGACTTACGAAATATATTTTAATTAAAAAAGGATTTGAAAAAAAAAAGTGAGTATTATATCCATTAAATTTATCAGTTTTAAATGATTCACACAGAGAGAATAAAATTATACATAACATACAGAATAGGTAAAAAAAAATATAAAAAAGAACAACGCACAAAAATTGATTTTTACTCTCTTCTATATCTCTATACATTTATGTTAATATATATATATATATATATATATATATATATATATATATATATATATATATATATATAACAATAAACACCTTTTTGAATAGATTATGCTTAGCAACTTATCTTTGCATTTCTCTTACAATAAATAACAGAATTTCACTTATAATCATCTGATATATTTTAATAAGAAACAAACACATTTATGACTAATTTATTAGTTGTCTGTTTTCTACTCAAAGTGTATCGGATCATGATTTTTTAAAATTTGAATTTTACTTTAAAAAATAAAGTATGATCTATCACCATTTATTTTATAGGTGGGACCAAGAGAAAACTTGAGAGAGAAAGCATTCAATAGTGAGAGATCTCATTTTATTCTCTAAAGTGAAAATCTAAAATTTAGAGGATCCAAATTCAAGACAATCAGTGTTTATACATCCTTTATATCAGGGTTAACCATGTTAAATGTAAACTAAAATAAGTTATTAAACTTTATCACAAGTATAAATTATATATTATAAGGCAAAAAATATATTAAAAATAAATTAAATAATACATATAAATACATGATGGATTGATGTAGATATACACACTATGTTGGTGCAGACCCTGGTGGCTTATATTTTTTCGTCCTAAGGTGACTAAGTGGGCCAAACCAAATGAATGTTGACATGTGGCTTAGTAAGCAAAGACCCAAAGGTTTGCTTGACTTTGCTGACCAGAGTAACTTAGGTAATTATAAAAGGTAAAAAATTTAGAGGGTAAATTAGGAACATTATCTTGAGAGTTAATTAAATTTAGGAGAAGGGCCAATTAGAAATTTCGAAAAGTTACCCAAAAAACCTAAACGACCAAAAAGTTCTCCATGCACGCTTGAGTTTGAAAGGTTTGCTGTGGACGGCGACCATGACCTGGGGTTCATATTGGGGTCAACTTGGACCATTGTTGGCGGTGAGTTATTAACTGGTGGTTTCATGAGTCAACCCCCTGTGTTGTTTCGTGGGGAGGATTCTAGTTGTCGATCATCTTGTGGTTTGGGCGCATTCGGTACAATAGCAGATTCATTCATTACTGTGTCGTTCCAGGTCCGCAACAATCGCAGAGGTTAGGGTGGCTGACGACATTAGTGACGGACCCAGAAAATTTTAGGAGTGGAGGTAAATATATATATATATATATATATATTAAATAAGTTTTGTTAAATATTATTAATTATATGGAGATATAAAAATTAAAAAGAGTTATTAGTGAACACTTTTATTCTTAAAATACTATTCATTATATATAATTTATAAAAAAATATTTTTTTATTTCTAAAACTTAAAATTAAAATATTTTAATTAAACTATAGATAACTTATTATCCTAACTAAATTTTTTATACACATTTAATAATAAAAGATTGAATTAACTGACATTAGCGCTTAATGATACATTAGTATTTATAATTTGAAATTAGAATTATATATAAATACTAGAAAAATTAAATCTTTATATGAAAAGTATGTTTATATAAAATAATAGAAATATAATTTATAATTTTTTATTTCTTTTTAAAATAATTAAATTTGCTATATATTTTTTAATTTAATTTTGATATAATATTAGATAAAAAATTTATGCATCTGTTTAATTATATATTGTAATTAAAATATTTTTTATCATTATTTTTAAAAATAAAAAATATATTCTAAATTAGTAAATTAATCAGTTCATTTTAAAATTTTATATACAACATATGTACATATAATAGAACAAAAGATAAAAAATAAGTAATAAGAATGAATAAATCGAGAATAAAATAAGATATATAAAGTCACAAAAAAAATAAAATATTAAATTAATACCTAAACTATAATTGTTTGAATTGAAAATTGCAATTGAAAATATCAAAAAGAAAAATAATGAAACTGAAAGATACATAGAGTCATGGAGAGCTATATAAAAAAATTGGAGAATTTAAAATTTACTTTTTGATGAAGAGAAGATAACCACTAAACAAGGAATAGAAAAAGAAGGTTGAAAATATAAAAATAAGAAGATGGTTTAAGAGAATAAAGGAATAACAGTACAATAATTAAATTTGATTAGGTTAAATAATAGTCAAAATAATAGAAAAATAAAAAAATAAATTTAAAACTTTAGCTAATTAAATTTATTTTATTTATAGTGAGATCATTTAAAATTTAAAGTGGGGACATATTATATATAACTATATTTTTTAAAACAAAAATTTAAAACACCGTGGGGGCAAGTACCCCCTCATTATTGTGCTTGGGTCCGTCCCTGGACGACATCGAAGTGTCCTCCGATCTACGGCTGTGTATCTTTTTGTTGGTAGGGTGCAATCTATAAAGCAGTATATGCAGGCACTCAGCCTCATTCCAGGTCCGCAACATTCGCCGCTGTGTGGGTGGCTATCGACGTCGAAGCCGCCTTCGATCTGAGGTAAGTGTAACCTTTGATTTGTTTTATTCTTTGTACCACATTCGTCTCTTGTATGATTGACGATGAATCTGCATGTTACCAATTTAAATGCCCAGTTAAATCCCAAGAAGAATTGCTCTTTGTGGAGAACATTTACACTAACTTCGTGACCTGCATAGTATTTTTTGTGTTGTGGATTGTAATTAGTTTATTGTAGCAAATGAGTTTATCTTTATTCTTAGCTGTTATGGTTAATTTAAATCAATTAGTTTAATTCAACGGATGAATTTATCATCTTCCTTGTTGGCCATGATGGTGCATAATGCTTTTGTGTTGTTGCCAGTTATTAATTTAATTCATCGCACCATGTTATCATGTTCTTTCGTAGCCAATATCCTGCATGCTGTTTTTGTCTTGTTGATAGTGATTAATTTAATTGTAGTAATTAATTTAATTTCACTATCGATCTGTCCTATTAGCCATTCTGCTAATCAGATATCTTGTTCCTGGTCTTTGGTATTAATAGTTAGCCTTTTTGAGAATGAGAATTTCTTTATATAGTGCTGCCGATTTGAGATGGAAAGCCATGGAGAAAGAAGTTCTGATTTCTCCGTCCAATGGACTGATGGATGGAGCACGGCCTTAACGGATGACGACAAAAAAAGTGCTGCACAGTCACTAGAGACTGAGGAAGGTCAATCGGTAGCGGGGGATAGAGAAGATGGTTCAGTGGCTGATGATGAAGGTTTTTTAGGACTTTGTTTTTTCTTTTCTTTTCTGTTTGGTTGTTTTTCTTTTCAGTCACTCAAAAAAAAAAAAAAGCTTCCTATGTAAGAGATGATTTATATCTACTAATATAATATTACAAGTGGATGAAATCTTGAAAACTCAATTTTTTACCATGTTTAATTCAAAATATTATAAATCGAATGAGAGTAAAGTCTTTAAATATCCTTTGAATTTAGTTATTTTTAAATTTTAATATTATATTTTTATTTGTAATAAGAAGAAAATATATGATATAATAAGTATATTTTTAACAAATGCTTTTAAAATAAATATATTAAAATATAATAAATATAACCGTTAATTCAATATTTATCACTAGATAATTATCAAAAGCAAAAAAATATTGCATAAATAATATAAATAATTTCATAAAATATAGACTAATTTATACCATGAAAAAAAAAATAAAATAAAAAACAAAAAGTAAAATATAATTATAATTTTTTATATGTGGTACGATGTTATTTTATAACATAATAAGCCATAATATTTTCATAGATAAGAATGTAAAATCTAACATTACTCTATTTTAGAGTTCATTTCTATACAAAGAATAATAATGATACAAAAGAATAATATGTGATACAATTAGAGAATTTAAGTAAAATACTAATTAATAACTTAAAAAAAATAATAAAACTAAAGGTAACTTAATAAATTGAATATAAAATAAAAAATAAAATATTCTTTTCTATGAGAATTATATAAAATTAATCATTTTTATTTATTTGAGTAAAATCGATTGAATAAATATCGGTCGAGAATATGATTCTGCTAGAAATGAGTTCTATATGCTTTTGAAAATATGAGAGTCTTGATTATTATAAAACCCATGGTTATATATATATATATATTTAGAGATAGAAAAATTCGAATTCGTGACCTCTAATTGAGTATGAAAAAATTATACCATTTAAATTATAGTTTGTTGGGTTTAGGATAAAAGAGTCTTGATTATTATAGAATTTTACAATTTATTATTTCAGACGTCATATATGTTATTTTATGTTTGACATTTCAGTACTATAGTAATATAAAATTATGACCAAAACAAATGGCATTAACTTAGGAACATCCATAACCATAATTAATTTTAATTTTTAAAGTGTAAAAAATAGGTTATATTATTACCTTCTTTTAATTTTTGTTTTTTCATTCACATTGGCCTCTCCAAATTACTATATAGTTTGTGTCCAAAGTCCAAAATTCATTCATTTCTCTTTTTTTTGTTGGAGACCAAACAGACTTTTAATTTGATTGATTTTTGTCCACACAATTATAGGTCCACCTTGCATAAACAATGTTTGACTTTTAAAATTATATAATTGTCCATGCGGTAAACTTTTTGAAGTTACCTACTTATCTAAAGGCCAGTTATATAATGCAATATTGATTCATTACTTCCACAGAACTCCTCTTGCCACCTGTTTTCAAATTATTGGTTGGTCAAATTTTGAGCATCCTTAGTCACTATTATCTGTACTACCATAAAACTCACCCATTATATTTGTATGATTGTAATATTTTTAAATAAAAACTTACATATAATACTTTCATATGAAGTTATTAGTTAAAAATATTTAGATGTCAATTAATTAAATATATTAAATTATTAAATATTTTTAATTGTCAATTTTATATAAAACAACGCACACAAATCTTCACATTTTCTTTTACTATTAATCATATATAGCTTTTCAATCTTCTTGCTAAATATATTTTGATAGAGTGAAAAACAATATAGTTGCACAAGGCATAGGCCATAGAGTATCTAAAAATCGAAATAAAGATTCAATTTGGTTTCTCAAATTAAATGACTCATCATTCATTTTTTATTTCAAATTTTAATTGAGATTCAACAATTTTTTTTTGTTATTTACAGTCTTTTTTAACTTGATAGATTAAGAATTAATTTATTATAAACTTGAGTTTTATTTAAGAGTTTATTTCTGACTAATGAGTTGCTGTATGTACATACAAGACAAAATCGAACCTCCAACATTTATTTAAACAAACGAATAAATTAACTACTCGACTTATCTAAGTTGGTTAAATTGATTTAATTTAGTCTTTCCAAATATAATATTTGTAGTTCAATTTCATTTTTTAATCACTATTCAGCAAGGTTCTGAAAACGGAATCGGTCATCGAACCGCTCTAGTTACTGGTTCACTGGTTCATAGGTTCAACCGATTCAACCGTGGTTGAACCGAAAAAACCGTTTTACAATAAAATAATAAATAAAATATAAATAAACACATTAAAACATAATTATAATCTAATATAAATCTTAAAATATTATCCAAATTAAAATACTACATAAACCAGAATGTTATGATCTTATTCAAGTACAAACTCAAAAGTCAAATAACAAAATAAGACAACCAAACATAAAATGCCAACATCCAAACTTATCATCATCAAAATCCACTATAAATCACAATGTTATTGATACTAATGCTGCATGCCATTAATTCTGGATGGAGTCATAAATAAGGAATGGAATAATATATATCATCCGGCTTTCAGTTTGCTTATTGATTCCATAATATATATGTTCACCAGTTTTGTAATTTATCATCCACAAAAGGGAAATTACAATCCAGTGAATCCACAAAGACCTCAAACTTGTCAAGTTTCAAAAATTTAACAGCAGCAATTCAATCTCCAGCAGCACATCACTAGGCAAAGAAATCACAAAATCCTACATAACTAAAAAAAAAAATCATGAAGACAGTCACCATTTAAGCATAATTAAATCGCAAAACAGTAAAACAAACACAAACACACAAAACAGCAGCAACTTCAGTTTCCAGCAGCACATCACTATACAAAGAAATCACAAAACACAACATCAGCACAACAACAGCAGAGCAGAACATATGCTGAATTAACTAACTTAACAATCTAAGCATAATTAATCCCAAAGCATAGTTTTAATTGACTTAATTAAACACAAAAATGCTCAGCAGTCAGCAATGAACAACAGAGAGCCAAAAAGCATAGCACAGCAGCGAAGAAGACACAAACCAGGGTACAACACAGCATAGCAGTAGTGAGCAGAGCCATTCAATAATCAATATAATTTGATAATTTATGAACTAAAAAATAAACACAATAGCAGGCACTAGTAGTGAGCTATATGATACAAGTATTCCTTTAGGCAATGAGTAAATCAAGAAACTTTAACAAAATTTAACAGCAGAAAAAAATAAAAGCATGTACAAACCAGTATCATTTTATCATTAATCAGTAGGAGGATTAGCGTTGGGGGAATGGAATGGCCTTCGAGCACCACGAAATAGGAGGATTGAAGAACGATCACGACGAACCAGGCGGCGACAGTGCGACCAACGGGGGCGCGATGGAGGCTAGGGTTGTGTTTTGGGGAGAAATAATGAGAGTATGTAGAGACTGAGGAATCAGGAATGGGGCTCGACAGGGGCAAGGGCT
This sequence comes from Arachis stenosperma, assembly GCF_014773155.1. Lineage (NCBI taxonomy): Eukaryota > Viridiplantae > Streptophyta > Magnoliopsida > Fabales > Fabaceae > Arachis > Arachis stenosperma. The sequence goes on along the minus strand of NC_080383.1, from coordinate 89,234,168 downwards.
TCAGGTCACTCAGGATGACACTGCGCGACGGCAAGGAGTGGTGGCGGTGGCTGCGATTTCCACGGCTGACTTCGACGGAAAGGGCTGCGCGAATCTCCAAACTGGCTCCACGAACTTGCGACGGTGAGTGACTTCGATGGAGGTGTTGCGACGGCGGCGGTGGCTCGAGGTAGAGACTGCATGCGTGGCCACTGAGTGCGAGAGGCAAGAGTGGATGGCTGCAGGGTGGAGGCTCGAGAGTGGAGGGCTGCAGGGGAGTGAACTGAAGAGTGAGGAGACCGAAGACTGAAGGCTAGGGTTGGTTTCTAGATCAAAACGCAGCGTTTTTGACAAAATTTAAAAAACCGGCCGGATCACGGTTCGGTTCGATCGACCGGTTCCCGGCCGATTCGGCGGTTCAATTTCAGTTCTTAAATTTAGCGGTTTTGCCTTCTGTCCGAACCGTATTTGTTAACGGTTTCCGGTTCGACCGGTTCGACCGGCCGGTTCGAACCGGTTTTCAGAACATTGCTATTCAGTATTGATATTAAGATGACGTAGTGTGAATAGATTCGAATCAAGTCGTTATTTCTTTTATGTTCATCTAACTACTACCTGCAAACCCTAATAAACCATTTTCATTTTTTTCTTCAATGATATGTATTTTAAAACAAATATTACAAAAATTTTACTTCCAAAAAATAGGAGGCTCTCTATATTTTTCCTATGCATTGCCGGTTAAGTAGCCTATTTTGTCATATAAATGGAGGTGGTGTTAAAACGGATAACATAGTTTATGATATCTTATTTTTAAATTTTTATGTTATACTTTATTTAAAATAATTAAACTTAGATATTGTTTTATTTTTTTTTATTATTCAATAGAATTTTTATTGATAATATTTTAGAAGTAAATAAACTTAAACAGATAAAAAATGGATTTTTCGGATATTTTTTTTTGTAAAAACAATTAAACAGGGCTTTAAAATAGTTTTTTTTTTAAATTATGCGAATATACTTGATATCTGATCGGATCGGATCTGACTTGAAAAACTATAGATATCATATCCGATCGATGAATATAGTGCGGATTAGATAGAATTATAGGCTATATCCAATTCGATCCGATTCGTGTGCAGGCCTAAATTTTAGTGTATAAATAATATTTTGTATGATGCATATTTTTGTTGGTTGATTTTTTCATTGTTATAAAGAAACTTTATATATGTTAATCTTAAAATAAGAATGTTAATTAATAAAGAGGAAGAATAAATTAACCAAATCAAAATATTATTTCATAAGAATAAATCAAATCAAATCAAATCAAATCATGACATAGGTGGGTCTTGTGAATGAAAAATGTGTGCATTGAGCACAACACACAAGACAGAATATGATCCGAGATCTCAATTAGTTGTCGTGCTGGTCGTTCAAGGATACCAACATGCCCAACTCTTGAGCAACGCTGACGCATCTAGCGTCAATGTTGTGGGTCATGAATCCAAGGGGATTGATAAAGCGGATTGAAGAGCTGACTCCATTGTTTTTGGTGAGGGCAATTCTGTCAACATCCATCTTCTTCATTGGCTCCTTGCACTTGGCATGGGTGCTCTTCTCTGTCTTCACCTCGCAAAACTCTTCTTGGTGGTCACCCTTTACTGGCAGGCTGTAGAATCCGTTCTTGTCAGTTTGACCCTCAACCAAGTATGTAATGTTCTTCTCGTCATCAATTTTCTTGCACTCCAATGTCACCTTGATGTCTGCGCATAAGTATATTGAAAAAGAGTTAAACAATATTTATATATAAATAATTTGATGGTTGATTTTTTGTAGGCGCGTAATATTTTTAAGGTGGAAACTCATGTGTGCAGTCGACTTCACGTGAAGCTGTTAGATGACGTGAAGTCGACCTCACCTGAATTTTCAGCTATTTTTAATACTGAACAAAAGAAGAATTACGTACTTGACAGGGGGTGGCTAAGTCTGGTCTCGAATTCGAAACGACAAGGATCGCAATACACCTTTCCTTCAACTGTGAAGGTATCATCTTCAGGAACCAAACGAGCCAATGCAGATGATGAGAAGCAAAATGCAACAAGGAGGACAGCCACTGCAAAGCTCTTTGCCATTTTAAATTATTTTGATTTGATTTGATTTGGTTTGGGGTTTGATTTGGTTTAATGCTATGTCTCTCTAATACTTGATTAACCCCTGGGAATGATTTTTTGTGTCTGCCATTAGGCCCTTTATATAAGAAACGGATGTGCTTAATTTGGTCCCTTTTAATCCGTTGGTTATTCACCCTCATAAAACTAAAAGAAATTGTGTGCTTCATAACTAACTAAGTAACCGTTATTCTAGTCAAGCCACACGACTCAATCCAACTGTTATATATCGTGAGGCTGGCAATAAATTTTTAGTTGTTTTGTTTGGTTAATGAAAAAGTCAAAAACTAAGGAGGAAAGGATAATTGAACATTGTAAAAAGAACGTGGGACTCGCCTGATAATTTTCTTCCTCACCGGTTGACCCGGAAAACAGAGGGAAAACTTATTTCTTTCCACATATGCCCTTCCTTTACACATTATTATTTTATTATTGTCTTTCTTACTGACATATCATATATATTTATGCATATACTCATCTGAAGGCTCCTTCGTAATATAATATATGAGTTTAATTTTAATTTATTAATAGTGTAAAATATTTTATATAATAATAAAAAATAATATATGATATCTAATTTTTATATTTATAGTTTGAAATAAAACTAGCTCAATAAAAAATGTTAATATTTTAATTGACTATTACGGATATCTCCTAATATATTTTTTTTTAATTTTTATCCCAAGCAAAAGGCTCTAAATAAATGACAATACTTCTCTAACTAGTGATTTAGATTGAATTGAATTTGTGATTTTGTAAATTAAAAAAATTAAATATATATAATAGAGTAATTGTCCAAATTAATTTCCAAAAGTTTAAAAAAACAGATATTTTAGACTAAAAAAATTAATACACAAAAATATCTTTAAAGTTTTACTCTTACAAATAAATCAATCTCCAGTCTATTTTCTGATAGAATAATTATCCAAATCAGTTCCTAAAAATTTAAAAAACAAACATTTTAGCTCCCAAAAAAATTAATACACAACAAATCAATTTCCAACATTTTTTATCAGAAATAATAATTTTCCATTCATTTTCTGACGTAATTGATAATTTGGTGATCAAGTTAACATTCAAATGAAAATAGAAGAATAATTTTGATTATACTAAATTTCTAACTATCACACCAACCTAAATTATATTAAATACAAAAATATCAAATAGTTTTAACTGAGTTTTTATAGAATAATCTCTAATAACTTTATTAAACATTATTATTATTATTATTATTATTATTATTATTATTATTATTATTATTATTATTATTATTATTGAGTAACAATATATATATATATATATTTATATTTTTAATGCAATAACTTTTTTTATATTATAAATATATACATAAAAATCTAATAAATAAATTTATCATTATTTTTATCCTGAAACATATAAAAAATTATGGTATAATATTATTTAAACATATAAACTATAATAATATGCTTTCAATTTAAGAGAATATGAAATTTAGTACATCTCTTTTTGTTGAATTTAAAATTGTATATGTAGTGAAATGGTTTAATAATATTTTTTTTAAAAGAATGCCATAATAGAAATCAAATAGGTTTGACTAATCTTAAAAGTTAATTTGATTATAATATTTACTAATACTCTTTTCTAATAAATACTTGAAGAATTTAGTGAGTCATGCCAAAACATAGACGAGAGACTATTATGTCTCATGGAAAAAAATTGAGGGATTGATCTGCATATAAATTTTTTTGGACTAAAATGTCCGCTTTTAAAATTTTTGAGAAATAATTTGGGTATTACTCTACCGAAAAATAAATTGGAGATTGATTTGTCTACCGTAGTAAAATTTTGGGGATGTTTTTGTGTATTAATTTTTCTTAAAAACTAAAATATCCGCTTTAAAATCTTTGGGGACTAATTTGGATAATTATTCTACATAATAAGTCTCAACATCAAATTTTAAATAACCAACAATGACATAACAAGTCTCAACAATATCTTGAAAAACCAACAATAACATAACAATAAAAATAAAATTATAGATTAGTTAAAATAAATAAATAAATCTTATTTTGAGTATAAAATATTTATTAAATAATAATGATACATGAATAATATAAAATGTATAACAAATTGAACATATTATAAGTAAAATTATAAATATAATAATAAAATAATAATATTGTAGTACATTTTGCGATTTGAATTGGATCGGTTTTGATAAGTAGATTCAAAATTCAATCCAATCTATGTGGTTTGCAAAAAATTGAATCCAATCAAATTTAAATTAGTGCGACTTTAGTCAATTTTCACTTTGGATTGAATTAGATGAACGGTTTAATTCGAATCAATTTAAATTTGAACACCCTACCTGTAACACTGAGGTGCTTTTGGTGTAGGAAAAATATCATCCTAGAAAATAAATAGTTTAAAAATAATATCAATTCGTTAATAAGTTGTCAAAAAAGTGAGAGATTGATATATTAGCTTTTTTGCAATTAGTTTCTTCTTTTGCATAAACTCAAATCGAAAACCTTATTAGTTAAGAGAAACAAATGCAGAATTACTATCAATGCATGGTTCATGGTTGGTTCAACTCAACACTTGTATTTCGATAAAGAAGGATCTCGCCTAATTTCTTTCTTTTGGGTTTAGGAACATTTAATTACAATTGTTCTACAATCCCAAATCTTAATATAATTAAGATTATACGTTTTAGTTTTTCAAAATTCATAAGAAGTTATTTTATTTTTTATTAGAAAAACTATTTAAGATATATATAACAGGTTCTTATCATAGTCTCACTCCAATAATTTTTTGCAAGACTAAAATATATAGGATTTAATTATTAGTAAGTTATGAATTTCATTGTATATATTTAAATAAAAAATATATCTAATATATTTTGTATAAATAAATAAATAATTCATTAATTATATGACATAGCTTATATTATTTATAGTATTTCTTTTGTACAACTCGATAATTTTTTTCCCTCCTATATAATAGGATAGTACTCATTTTTCTTGAAGTCATTACTCTTATACATTTCAGTTAAGATTGTAGATTGTGTGTATAATTGCATAATGATTCTTGTATATTTGAAGTGTTGAAAAATGTTTAATTTTTTAATAAATAATTGATTTATATATTTGATTGTACACTAAAAATATAAATTTTTTGTGTATAAATAATTTTAAAATGATACAAAATATGGCCAAAAAAAGAACTAGTTGAATCAAAAGGGTGAAATCTAAAAAAAATATCCTAAAAAGTTGAATTTCTCTTTTAGTGAGAACTAAATTAGTAAAAGTGAATTAGTTGGATTTGAAGTGTAGAGAGTGACATATCTATCATTTGCTCTAATTCTTCTTATTGTTCTTCACCTTATTCATAGAATTCATAAAATCAGCATTCAATGAAACACCCGACAGCAAATCTTTGTCCACTTTAAAAGGGCTTATTCACTCTTTTATGACATTAGTAAAGGTCTTTACATGTGTTCTCCACTTTCATTTCTCATCTTTAGTTTTTGTGTTGTTTATTTGTTATTAATAGAAGTTTTTCTCACAAATTTACTTACCGTTAATCTCTCATCTTAATTTTTTTTACTTAATTTCTTCATACAAAACTCACCCAAATAATTTGGCGACTCTACTGGAGAGGAACACTTCGACGTAATGGTTGAATCTAGCAATACTCAATATGGACAGAATCGACCACCCAGACGATGTTCGGTAATCCCTCGAAATCTCAATCTTAGCTTGGAAACACCTCAACACGAGGACGAGTGCAACTAAAAAGAGGAACACATGGAGCAGCAGAATCTGAGTGTAGCAGGAGGAGGAGCTCCTACATATGAAAATTTTTTCACACCCTATACTAGAGGTACTACTGGTCTGCACACTCATATTACTATTCCTCCTCACGTGTACAACCACATGATAGACAACCAGGCAAAGATGTAGGCTTTGATCACTGAAATAATGGCTAGAGACCAAATAAGGTATAGAATTTCTTCACTACCTCCAATTATGAATCAGAAGCATATGGAGAAAGACAAGAATACCTTCGTCACTCGTAGGGAGTTAGTGCGTATTCTAAAGGGTAAAAGAGTGGCAAATGAACCCACTTGGGAGATAAATTCACCATTTAAACATCATATTTTGGCAAAATCATATCCTAAAATGTACCAACCACCTACCTTTTTCAAGTTTGATGGTGTCGGAAGTGTCAAAAAACACGTCCTATCATTCTTGGACGACTTCGGGGTGTTCAAAAACTACCATGAGTTCAAGATCAGGGAGTTCCCAAAGCCATTGACAAGAAGGGCGTTCACTTGGTATGCTAAGTTAAAAGCTAATAGCATTAACACCTGAGAACAATTGGTGACAAAATTCTGCAATAAATTCCAAGAAGAGGAACCCTCCATGCACATCATGGACTTAGAAATCGTGAAACAGAGACAAGAAGAAGGATTGGTAACATTTATCAAGAGATATAGAATTCAAGGTTTACTTTACATGGACATTCTCTCAGAACCACAATTGGTGGACGGGTGTATTAGAAACGTGAAAATAGATCCCAAATTTATCTTTGCATAAGCAACATAAACACTTTTTCTATACTTTTAGAGAGAGTATCTGATATAACTGAGGCAATAAAGCACAATGGAAGGAGATCTAAAGAAGTTCCCCCTCTAGAAGTGTGTACTACTAATGGCAGGAGCAAAAAGCATTTCTATTATAGGGGTTCTAACAGAAACAGTCCTCCACCTCTGCTATTCCTATCTAGAGCTCAGGCCATAATGGTCGTAAATGTGTATTTTGAGGATGAAACATTGAATCTCATAACAGATAGAGAACCACCAACTCCTGAAGACTTGAGGAACCTAAAGTACTGCGTGAGAGACCAAAATAAAAGTTATGACTTGACTGATTGTTACGTGGCAAGGATGGTGTTTGATAAGCAAGTAAAGAAGGAAAGACATTTCTAAACGAAGAACAAAATCAAGCCGGTGTGAAGAACATCCATTTCCCTAACATGACATTAGAATGATAGATGTTGTAAAAGAGATAATACTGACTAAAATTATAGATGAGACTGAAGGGATGATCACCATGGAGAAATCCTCAAATGAAGACACATTAGTAAAGAGTCTTTTAAAATTTTGAGGGTGTACTATCATATTTAAGCAACTTAAACTGGAACCTCACATTTAGAAAGAGGTAGCCAAAGTTTTAAGGAGTCATTCAGAAAACTGAAGAAAGCTTGGGGGCTGTCAATTCCCTTCTCATAAGATTAGCAAAAGTCCATGATGATGTCTTGGTGTTTTGGAATCCCGACTCATTCAACAGGAAGTTCTGCCATAATAAACCAATGTTCGTTGAAGCAATGGTGGAAAAATTCCATCTTCAATCCTGTACTTAAATGTTATAAATGATGCCTATTAAAATATTTGCATTAAAACAAATTTTAAAAAATGAAGTGTCCCATTCTATGAACTCTTTTGTCCCACCTTGTGAGCTCCTTAAAAAAAATGAGAGCAAGAATAGGATAAGAAAAATTTTGGATACCTTCATTTTTTGGCCTTCGAAAAATATAGGCGAAAAAAATAATAGTGAATAATTCTACTCTTGTTAAAACCATACCCCCTCAAAAAAAAAAAAAAGAGTTGTATCAAAAATAAAATGATCACACAAACAGGCAAAGAAAATAAAATTTCTTAAAAGAGTATGTATAGTGTTAAATAAAAGGGGAAGCATGACACCAAAAAAGAGGTGTATTAATAAAAGTCATACAAACAAAAAAAAAAAGAAATATACTTTATCAAAGCCTTACATCTTTTACAAAAATAGTTGAGAAAAGTAAAAAAAATCGTCAAAAGATATGATAAAAAACAAGTAATCTCGTTATACTTAGCAGATTGCTCTCGCTCCAAAAAGACAATGGCTAGTTTAGCCTTCATACTGTTTAGGTTAAATATAAACTTGTTAACTTTTTTTTTTGAAGAGCAAAAACACTAGAAGAAAGCGTATCATACCCTTTAGACAAAAACTCCTCTTCAACAAAGTCGGATACCCTAGATGGAGGCTTCTTTTTGAAAGAATGATTCTCAAGATAAAGACCGTTGAATTTAAATAAATTAAGGTTAGTTAGATGTGTTTTTACTATATTTCTATAAACACCCTACAAGTCTGTAAGGGTGTGCGTAACAAAGAACATCTACACATTCAAAAACACCTAATACCCAAACTTCTTGAAAAGGCGGTTGAAGTTACTAGAAATCACGAAAGAAGGGTTCAGAGTTAAAAACTGAAACGATAAAATTTTGACATCACCAGGGATACACTTAAATTCATCATGAGAAGAAGCTGACAAGAAACAATAAAGCATATCAGTTGTTCAACGAGAAAGCCACCTGAAATATTATCTTAAAGAATCTTCAAAGAAGCTAAGTGATCTCATCTTTGATATTAAAGCTCTCAATTCTATGAAGTATTTCTTGTCTTTTAGAACATTCATGCCTTGATATAGTATCTGAATATCATGTGTATTAGATTGTTATTCTGAAATCATGTTGAAAATAGTGAAAGGTTGAAAACCTGAGAATATTTTGAAATGTGGGGTTTGCTAACCTCGAACACCGTTAATGTTATGATTTGTGTCTTATTTTGATCCGCATTTTGAAAAAAATTTGAACACCTCGAGCTATATTTTCACCAGTGCTACAATATGGTATTTTCTTGAATTTTCAATCACTTTGAAGTCTTAAACACAAAAGAGATGGAGGAGTTCCTAATTTGTGAAAAAATATTAAGTGGTGTTTCGAGAAAAAGACAATAACAAAAAAAAAACGAGTAGATTGTGTATTTATTTTATTTCTTGCTATGGTCTCCCCATCAAAAAAGAAGGGGATGAATGAATGGTTTTTTGTCCATGAGGTATTCAACTCACTTTTTTTGAGACAAAGAAACAATTATGATGATTCTAATTAATTATCTCTTGCAAAAATATTCATACAACAATTTGAATAGAAGAGCATAAATATATGCATGATCATTCAAATATTCAAAATCTTTATGGTACACCTGAGAGGTGTCAAAAGATATTCTCTCCATCTCCATCAGGTGTTCTTAACAGAAAATTCCTAGAATGAGGATGGCACAGAGAAGGTGTCATCCTGAAGATATTCTCTTAGAATACGTCCATTTAAAAGGAGTTCATTCAAAAAGGGTAATAATAATTCAAATAAAGGTGTCCACTCATCTTTATCAACTAGGTGTTCTTCAAAATTGTGAATACATACCAGAAAAGCATGTTTCAAAAAAAAGAAGAAAGAGTACCTGAGCATCGAAAGTCCTCACAATAGACACCCTCTGAGTCAACATCCAAAAGTTCTTATAACTAGCGGTGTTTGCAGTGCGGTTTGGATCGGTTTTGAGTCAAAAACCCATCCGATTCGAACACTCATTTTACTTGCGGTGCGGTTTGGATTGGATGATCTTTTAAAAAAAAATCCGATCCGATCCGATCCAATTTCAAGCGGTTTGGATTGGATTGGATTTGCGGTTTTGTACATTAAAAAAATTATATACATATAACAAGTTTCAACATCAAATTTTAAATAATCAACAATGACGTAAGAATTCTCAACAATATTTTAAAAAGTTAACAATAACATAACAATAAAAATAAAATTATAGGATAGTTAAAATAAATAAATAAATTATATTTTGAACATAAAATATTTATTAAATAATAATAATACATAAATAATATAAAAATATATAACAAATTGAACATGTTATAAGTATAATTGTAAATATAATAATAAAATAATAATATTAGAATACATTGTGCGGTTTGGATTGGATTGGATCGGTTATGAAAAGTAGATCCGAAATCCGATTCGATCCAACGATTTGCAAAAAATAGAATCCAATCAAATCCGAATTAGTGCGGTTTTAATCGATTTTCGATTTAGATTGGATTGAATGAGCGATTTAATTTGGATCGGTTTGGATTTAAACACCCCTACTTATAACTATCTTCCTTTTGGGTCACCCACACTACTTGAGACAAGCTACTGTTAACATCATCTCCAATTTTTCTATAACAAGAATTTTTCTTATATAACAAAAATTCTCTCTACGGTGAAAAAAGATCTCTATAACAAAAATGTTGTATCCAAAGAAGGGTTAGAACTTTTCTACTGTCTCTCCCTAATAAATATACTCATCTACATTAATCATGTTAGATGTCATAGAAAATTATTATGCATGGGTAAAGTCTTTTGATCATGGTCATGGTCTAATTAAGTAAAGTCATGGAGTACCTATAAATTATACAAATACTTGCATGAATGCATATTACATATCAATTTGCCTCTTCAAGTGTTCTTAAGCATATTTGTCGATGTACAAAATCATATTATACACGATCAACCAACAAAGACTCATCTACTTCTTCACTATGCCTATTGATAGAGACTTTGAAAAGTTTAGGATGTAATATATTACCAAGAAACCTAATAAAAGAATTTTTAATCAACTCTAAAAATCTCAAAATGGAACACTAGACGTCACTGATAAAAGAAATCAGGAAAGTTATCATTTGTTATTTTCCTCAAGAGGATTTTAATACTTCCCATGAAGTGAACAGAATTTTAATTTTAAAACTTTATACTGCTCCAAAAATGTCGCTTGGAAAATACTTTTACCAAGAACATCACCTCAAAGGACACTAACTCAAAATATAAAAGAAAAATTGTAGAACACTCAACTCAATTCATAAAGAGACAGAGACATATTCTTAAAAGTCTTTAATTATGTCTCAACAATTGTAATAAATTAGAAGAAATCAACAACGGAGCACCTGAAGACCTCAATCCTTTAAAAGTAATGTATTAAAAAATTTGAGAAAGCCAAAGACCATTGCACGACAAGGAAGCAACCAGGGAGTTCTCTAATGAAACAAAAAATAAGAGGTATAAAAATTATTCATCATATTCTTTGAAGAATCTTGATGGTTTAAAGAAGGGGGTTGAATTTATGACTTTCTTTTTATTTTGAATAATAAATCCTCAAATCAGAAAATAAAATTCTGCTTCTATTTAGACTGCAAGATTGATTATGTAGGAGACAATTTTATTTTGTCTCATAAATTGTGAAAATAGAATCAGAGCAGGAAAGAAGAAGATAACTCAACCATGTATTTTGGTAAAGCTATCTTGTGCAATGCAATCTACATTCAATTTTTACTATCTTTTCAAATATTACATACACCAATTCTCAATAATTCAACATAATTATATCAGGGACAAACCAAGCTTTAACATAAGCTTGACTTGGCTAGGCAACTTCCTAAACTCTTAATACATTAAGTGATCACCCAACTTAGTAAATGATACTTCTCAGGTACATAATACAAAACAGAAAAACAATCAAAATAGATCTGAAATAAATCTTGCCTTTTCTTTCCAAGTTTCTCTCTTTGTCTTTTCTCTCAATGACTTTTTCTTAATGCCTCACATAAATGCCTTTTTTTTTTACTGAATAGAAACAAAAAAGGATACAATATACAAACAGAATTTTTAATAATAAATCATGAAAGAGATGATGTTGAATAGCTTTGACGCTATAAGATGAACCAGATTCAACACTCTTAGATGTAGCTCTCCATTTTTAGTAACTAATTTTTAATACATAGTATATATATATAATAGTTGTTTTAAAAATATTTTATCAATATTTAAATTTTAATGATACATTTTTTTAAAGTAATTATTCTAATAAAAAGGTCAAAAATATCTTTTTATAATAATCTTAATTTAAAATGTGTGATATTTTATTTTGTCATTCTTTAAATAAAATAACATTTTTATAGCATATAAAAATTAAATCTTAAAATCTATCATCCAAAAATTAAAATAAATTATCTTTACATGATAATAATTATAAAATTTTTGGGGGAGTATTATTTTTTTTAATTTAGCCTTTAATCTTATATAAAGTGAATGTCTCGCCGCAGCATGACCACACACCATCTATAGCTCTAAAAGTGTCGCCAATATCACCGGTTGAAAGTTAATGTATGTGACCATGCCATAAATGACAAATGTAATTTAAATATTGTAGTTTCTTAACTAAAAGCTTTAGCTCTAGAAAGTAGAAAGTAAAAGAATCTTTGTTGGAAGACCCACAATGCCTTAGTACCCATCATGATACAAATTAATGTTGAAATAATATACTAATTAAAAGAAGCATAGCATGTTTGTCGTAAACCCATTGCACAAGTAATTAACAAAATCTATCTTGATTGTAGTTGTAATCTATATATTATGTATTCTAAAGCACTTCTGAAAAGAAGCAAAAGAAAACTAAAAAGCACCAAAACGAGCAAATTAAAAGCTTGATTAATTGTTTTTCTAAATCCATGCACGTTTGAGGTACCAAAAGTATGGGAACCAAACACACACTTATATACTTTTTCATATTAATAATAAGCAACGCTGGAGGGACAATAATATAAAATTATCTTATTTAATTTAAAAAATTAGTTATATTTAGATTCCATAATAATTTTATGTAAACAACTATAACTTAAAAGGTTTAACCATTTATATGTAAATCTCTCTAATCAATAGCAGATTACGTTGAAGTATAAATAACTCATAAACTATTATACATTAGCGTAATTTATGCAGGAATCTTTTTTATCTCCAAATTATATCTAAAAGAAAAACAAATTAGTTTGTTCATAGGAAAAAATTTGATAATATCACTCATTTTTCTTACAAATAAATTTATTTATTTTTCATTTTTTTTTTCATTAGCAATTTATCAGTTCTTTGTAGTTCAATGTAATCTGTTATTAGTTAGAGAGATTTTCGTAAAAATTACTAAACCTTTTAAATTATAACGGTTTACATAGAATTATTAGAGGACTCAAATGTAACCCATTCTCATTCGTGATGTTTGGATAATTTTAAATCCCATTTTATTTAATTATGTAATTAATAAAATAAACAAAAGCCAAAATACACGAGTTATGATTATCTATGATTCCACATTTTTCTTAATAATAATTAAGCCTATGAATAAAATACGGTAGGAATACAATTCCTAACTTTATTCTTGCCCAACAAGTTAATTAAAAAGCCAATAAGTAATAGCTCAAATGGCATAGTCTTCCCATACTCAATTAAGAGGTTGCGGGTTCGAGTCTCCTATCTTTGATAAAAAAAACAAGTTAATTAAAAAATTTGAAGTTGTGCCTTGTGATTTTCTTAGAGGACAACGTGCAATAAGAATATAAAGCATAACTGGTTAACAACCTAAAACAACCTAAAAGAAGTGTGAATAGTTTGAATACAAGTCTTCATATTAGTGATCTCCATGGAAGTCTTCATTAGTAGGCAAAGAAAAATGCTGAAGCTCTTTTTCTGAAACATTCTTAAGCAATAAACTCCAATTAAACAAACTAAAAGAAGTGTGAATACAAATCCTCATCTATGCTTATATATTAATTAGTTCTGTGTGATTAACAAAACAATTAAGCTAAGCTAATCATCAATTAGTCTTAAACTAACACCATTGTCCATCTCCAAATTTTCCAAAATCATGTCAAATAACACAAATAGCACTGCAATTGTATCTGCAGTTGCATCTGCTGCAGCCTCAGCTATGGTAATTCGAAGCGTCACGAGCGAATTGGTTCCTTCTGAGGTTCTAGAGTACTTTTCTTCAAAATTTTTCAATCTCAGGCACTACTTCTCGTCGCAATTCACCATTGCGATCGAGGAGTATGAGGGACTGATGTGCAACCACATGTATGAGGCTGCAGAGGTCTATTTAGGCACCAAAGCCGCTCTCGCGAGGCACAGAGTTCGAGCAAGCAAATCAGGGAATGATAAGAGTCCAGCATTCAGCATAGACAAAGATGAAGAAATTTTCGATGATTTTGAAGGAGTTAAGGTAACTTGGAGATTTTTCCGTTATTTTGAGCAACGTACTAATAGAAATCATTATATTAATGATTTCAATGGTTCTTCCAAGAGAGAAGTAAAGTCCTATGAACTAAGCTTTCACAAGAAACACAAAGACAAGATCTTCAATTCATATCTTCCGTTTGTGTTGGAAAGAGCAAAGGCAATTGAAGAAGCAAACATGGCTTTGAATCTTTACACTGTTGGCAGTGAGAATGAATGGATTGGAGGTGTGGAATTTGGCCACCCCATGAGTTTCAAAACTCTAGCGATCGATGAAGATCTCAAGAACAAGATCAGTGATGATTTGGACAAGTTTGTGAAAGGAAAAGAGTTCTATAACAGAACTGGCAAAGCTTGGAAAAGGGGTTACTTGTTGTATGGTCCTCCTGGGACTGGCAAGTCGAGTCTTATCGCGGCCATGGCAAATTATCTCAATTATGATCTCTATGACTTAGATCTCAGTGCTGTTCCTACCAATAGGGAGTTGAAGAATCTGGTCCTTAACATGTCCAACCGTTCCATTCTTGTTATGGAAGATATTGATTGCACTATAAAGCTGCAGAACAGAGAAGAAGATGAAGAGGAGGAGGACAACATGGAAAGAGTTAAGAAAGAAAGCAAGGTTTGTGTTTTTGTTTCCTAACATCAAATCAGTGCCTAAGAAATTTTTAGTCACACACTTTAATACTCGATAATAGCTATGAAGCACGGACACTTCGCTGAGTTGTCGTGTCCGCATGTCAGACATATTTCGGACACACGACACTTACCGTCGGATACGCGTGTCGTGTCCAACCGTGTCTTAATAAGAAGCAAAAAAATTCTTCGCCGGACACGTTTGGATATACCTAAATATCATCACGTGTTAGCGTGTATGTCCAGTTTTATTCTTAACAAATATTTTTGAAATAAATTTAGATATAGTATATATTATTATTTATTAAAATAAAAAATATTTTAAATACTTGATATAACTAAAATAAGGCATTAAAAATAATTAAAAAATTAATTTATAATTTAATATCAATAAAATATCAAAATATCATTACGATTTATTTAAAAAATACTTTATATTTTATATATATGTATATCCCATGTTTTATAAGATTTTAAAATTCGCGTGTCATGTCATATTCCGTGTCTGTGTTAGTGTCCGTGCATCATAGGATAATAGAAATTGATTTATCTAATTTTTTACTAAAATTTGATGTGAAAATTAATTTTGTTAACAAAATAAAAGGTTAGAGAGTAATTTGATAATTAAAATTTATTGAAGATTAAAATATTTGACTAAAAATTTTTAAAGTGTCTGACTAAGTTCTAGAGAGTAATTTAGAGTATTACACTTAATAAATGTTAAAAATTCAGTCCAAAGTTTCATGCTAAACTGAAAACATATGCATCTATTCATGTCCATCAGAATCTCTAGCTCATGTCAAACTAAAAAACATATTAATTTTATGATTTTCTAAACAGGTAACACTATCAGGGCTATTGAATGCAATAGATGGTTTATGGTCATGCTGCGGCGAGGAACGAATCATGGTGTTCACGACGAATCACAAAGAGAAGCTTGATCCTGCTCTTCTAAGACCTGGAAGAATGGACATGCACATTCACTTGTCATACTGTACTTTCTCTGCTTTTAAACAATTGGCATTCAACTACCTTAGAATCTCACATCACAATCTCTTTCAAGAGATTGAAGGGCTCCTAAGAGAAGTGCAGGTTACTCCAGCAGAAATTGCAGGAGAGCTGCAAAAAAAAATTAATGCTGAAAATTGCCTGCCAGATATTGTTAAATTCTTGCACAACAAGAAAATGGTGGAGCAAAATGAACCAAAGTTGAGCGTAATCATGGAATAAACTTAATTATAAAGTATTGACATGGAGACAATATTATCAAGAGGAGTGCTGGGGAAATAACTTTTGTTATTAGTAACCATCAAGTAATTATCAATGATATTTTTAATAGTGTGAAATTTTATCTAATAATATAAAATTACTCATTTTTCTTTTGCTAATTATATGTTGGCCAAAATTTAATAAAATTGTTGCCTTTAGATTTTTTCTATTGTCAAAATGGTTCAGATCGGACTTTGGAAATGAATCATTTACTCATGGTAGAGAGGTGCCACAGGCACATATGGAATCCTATGGCGGTGTATTTTTCTTTTTCATATTTTTTTTTCTGCATGTGTAACCGTTGAAATATGAGAAGGATATTATTGGTAGATAATCATTAGTATTTTAGATTTTGGATGATGCATTTATAGAGAATAACTGAGTAGGTACTCTATATATAACACACACATATGACATATCTATGCACTAGTAATATATTATCTTTCTATTTATTTACTCTAATATTTCTGCTCAATAATTATGAATATTAACATTTAATATCAAAATTTATGTGATCTAATATAGTTAGATAAGCTATCTACAAAAAATCATATCTGCAAATTTTACGTTTTAAATATTTATATCTAAGCATGAAAAGAATGCATTACAAATTATATATCTTTTATAGATATAACTTTTAGAAAGTTTATATGTGTTAGACATTATTTTTTTATTTAAAAACAAAAGAATTTTGTCTACTTTCAAAACTAAGTGTACATTATCATGCCTTTTTTGATGGGAATGAATCTTTTTAATTGTTAAAAAAAATTAAAAATATAAAATATAATTTCTAGCTTTTTATTATTTTTTTTTAGATTTATTTTTTGTCTCACTTGTAAAATTAATAATAATAGATTACACTTTATTTTTTCAATTGTTAAAAAAATTAGAAGATCCATTTTTTTTTATTATTGTCTATTCCAATCATGGTGTACATAACGTCATCGTTGCTGTGCTGGTCTATTGACACGTATTGTCTCTTTGTTAAGCTAAGGGTTTGGAAAAGAGAAAGATGCAGTTCAATGTGCTTTACTTTTTCTTCAGTTCTTTTACTCCATCTATTTTAGCATTTTAATCTGGTCTTGCTTCTTGTTTTTATTTGGACATGAGTTTTGATTTTTTAAATTATGTGCTAAGGTTTGATGCGAACTAGTTTTTTATTATTAGGGTATAATTTTTCGTTTCATTAAGGGTGGTATTTATTGATTCATCTCAGTTGAATAGTGGCATTTATTTTATTTTGATTTGCACTGTTTGTTAGGATTTAGTGTAACCATATGGTATAAGATCAAGGTTAGTAAATGGGGAGATTCAGTTTTATTAGATGTGGTTGATCATATAGATACTAATCATGCCCTTTGTTGGATTGTAGATGGATGATGATGTGATTACTATTATATATCACCAGGGACGGTTCTACATACATTATTGTGGGGCAAACGCCTCCACTACAATTTGAAATTTTTTTAAGTAGTATATAATAATAATATTTATTTGCTCCCATTAGATTATTAAATTTGACCCCACAATAAATTTTTACTCAACTTTTGGTACTTAATCGTCAATTTAAAAATTTTATATTAGAAATTTGTTAGAATTTAGAATGATCAATTCTCAAATTTAAACGAAATTAGTGTTCTTTTTTAAAAATCAACTCAAAAGAATATTATTTATCTTCTTTTCAAATTAACTTTAATTTTTGCATAGCAACTATATTAATTGAAAGAACTTTTTTAACTATAAATATAAATAAGAGTCGACTTCTAATTGTGTTAGGAAGTGAATTTTTTAATAATTATTTAGTAATATATATAAAAAGAGAGAAATTTTGATGGTAGTTAACAGAAAAATTATTTAATTTTTTAAAATATAAAACCTAAAATAATAGAAATTTAAATTATATATTATTATTTAAATTACTATTTTAGTATTGTAATTTATATATTAGATATTTTGAAGGCTAATCATATTTTACAATAATAAAATATAATCATAACAATAATTATGTTATATGTACATAAAAATAATTATTTGTATAAAATATATATTAAAATATAAAATATACATTAAAAATAAGTTAAACAATACATATATTTATACACAAATATATAATAATTAATAAATAATTTAATATTTAATTTTTTATATACATATATTATTTTTATTATAAAAATAATTATGATGTTATATAAATTTTGCCCCCACAACCAAAATTTTCTGGATCCGTCGCTGTATATCACTATAGTAATTTTAAAGAGAAGAGAAGGGAAGGTCTGCAATATAATTAGCGAACATAAATTGGGCGTTAGGGATTTTAAAGGGAGAAAGAGACTAAATTGTGGCAGGAATTAATCCACCTTAATTTTTTTATGGCGTGTGTTGGATGAAAAATTGAGAGATTATTATGAATCTTAGAGTGCAATTTCAAAAATAAAATTAAGGTGATTTTTTTGATATTCAATTAATTTAAGGGTATTATATATTTACATATCCTTTTTACATGTTTTAATTAATTAGTGATAAGTATATTCATTGATTTCAATCAACAAATAAATTTTTAATTTTTAAAAATAAAAATAATAAATTTAATACATGTATTAAATACTTTATATATACATATCTTAATACACTGTACATACATTTAATTTTGGTTAAATCAAACCATCATGGTAAACCTTAATTAAATTATTTAAAAAAAAAAAGAATTAGAATTGGGTCTATATGCTGCTAAAAAAAGGAAAAAACATAGAACCCTAATCCATTTCATCTAATTTCGTCTTCTTCTCTTTTCTATATTCACATAAATTTGTTATGTTGGTGATTTTGAATGGAAAAAGGGTAAAAAAAAAAATGATCAATTGTTCTAGTTCTAACAACAAAATTGGCGATTTTGAGAACGATAGATTGTTCTAGGTTACAGTAACAAGATCGACGATTTTAGAAGATTAGAAGGAGGAAAAAGAAGGTATATCCTGAGAATTAAGGAGAGGGAAGAAGACGAAAACAAATTTTATCTGTGAATATAGAAAAAAGAAGAAGACGAAATTAGATGAAAAGGATTAGGATTCTATGTTCTTCCCTCTTTCTCCAGCAGCATATAGAATGGCCCAATTCTAATTCTTTTTCTTTTTTTTTTTAAATAATTTAATTAAAGTTTACCACATATAGAGGTTTGATTTAACCAAAGTTAAATGTATGTACAGTGTATTAAGATATTTATATATAAAGTATTTAATACATATATTAAATTTATTATTTTTTATTTTTAAAAATTAAGAATTCATTTGCTGATTGGAATTAATGAATATACCTGTCACTAATTAATTGAAACATGTAAAAAGGGTATGTAATACCCTTAAATTGGTTAGGTATAAAAAAATTACCTAAAATTAAATAATTATTAATGTAAACCCCGATTAAATTAGTTAATAAATTAATTTTTAATAAGGAGGATTAGAAATATGAATATTATATTAAATTAGGATAGAGCTCATCGAAACGAGAATTTTGACACCAATTTCGAAGAAAACGGTCCAAAATTAGACCAAATAGGCCGAACTGGTTGAACCGGACCCGAACCGGACTATCGGTCCAACCGGACCAGCCCTATTAAATGAACCCAGCTTTGTCTTCTTCCTCATTACTGCAGCAACGAAGCCTTCAGCTTCCAGGGAGAAGAGAAACGATTTATTTCCCGTAACCCTTACGTTAATTTCCAACTCCCATAACTTCTCCGTCCGAGCTCCAATCGCCGCACCGTTTGCGGCCACGCGTTCACCGCGTCGAGCTCTACGTTTCTACCGAAACAATTTCATAGGTAACTTGTTATTTCATCTCAGTCTCCTCTTTTCCCCAATTTTCGAATTTTGAGTGGGAAGATTGCATTTCTTTGATTTCTGATGTTTTAGGATCCAATTAGCTTGAGGGAAACGTTCACTCTTGCTTATGTGAAGCTTGGGTAAGGTGAGGATACGATAATTCTATTTTATTTTCTTTGAATTTGAGCTTTGAGTATTAAATTGGATATATATGTGTTATGAATGTGTATTAGATTGTGAATAAATAATTGGAGCTTGAAATTGTGAATATTGGAACTTGGAGGAAGCTGATTAGTTGAATTTTGAAGGGGCTGCCTTGGTTTTAAATAATTTGCTTTGGTCGTTACGTGGAAATCGGCCAAGGTATGGTTTAGGTTTCTTGCATTTAATATATAATGTTCTGTGAAAACTTAGGCTAGATGACCATAGGATAAGTTGGAATGCAGGTGTATGTTTAATGTTTAGTAATTTGTTGATGAATATATTTGGTTGAAGTTTATTGGATAATTAGTTATTAATTTTGGATGTTGAATGTTATTGTTGATGAACATGGCTGGTTCGGTGCTTGTTGATTAATTAATGATTTGGTAAATTATTGATTTGAAGTATAACTATTGTGGTGACTGTTATGATGATGAGGAAGGATATGTTGAATTGAAAAGAATGCAGGTTTGGACCCGAAAAGGGTGGCAAAGTCCGAGTTTTAGAGGAGATGCTGATTATCTAAAAAGATTTAGATTCAAAGGGTATATGGTTTGATTTAGAGTTATTAAGAAAATGAGCATGTTTTAAGTTTGATTCATTTAGAAAAGAATGAATTATGTTTTGAATTGGAACTATTGATGGATGGAATGGGAGGTGTGATAATGAAGGATAAGGATTGAATATGATTGACGTATAATGATGAATGAGATGCGATTGAGAATGATGTGGATGTTGATGAATTATAATTGAATTATTTATATGGCTTATGAATTTGAATAATCTGAGATACGAGATTCCCTGGATTAAGTGTCGTGGCTTGCCACCACGTGTACCAGGTTGAAAACTCGATACTCTGTTGACCCTACGACGTAAGTGTGTGACCGGGCACTATATAAATTCCCGGGAATGTTACCCCCATTGAGTATTATTGATTATTTGAGAAAAACTATGCATAGACTCTTGGGGATGCACGTCGGGGAACAGTCTAAGTACAATTCAGACTTGTCGGGTTGGCTGGATAACCGACAGATGAGCCTCATCAGCCATAGGACAGGCATGCATCATATGCATATTACTTGAATTACTTGCTTGTGTATTAACTGGGTGTGCCTAAATGTACTTGCCATGTTAAATGTATATTTGTTATCTGCAGTACTTGTAACCTTCTTGTGCTTGCCTTTGTTTGTTTACTTGTCTGTGAAAATGCATGATGGAGTTGGAGGTAAGGAGGAATGGCAGAATGGAATTTAGATTTAAGGTTAAGTTAAGTTAGGTTTAAATATCCTTAGTAAACCACCTTTTATGACTTCTATTTAATACTTTAAGCTCTATAATCTGAGTGTCGGCGTTCTAGGATTGCCTCTGGCATTCCCAGGACCTTATATATTATGTGTGTGGCACCTTTACCATACTGAGAACCTCCGGTTCTCATTCCATACTATGTTATTATTTTTCAGATGCAGGTCGAAAGGCATCTCGTTAGGCGTCTGGACTCTTGAGGCGGAGTGGTTACTGGGATATTTTGTTATGCTATGATGTATATATATGTACTTAGTTTTCTCTCCGCATGACTTATTTTTTTTTATCCTCTTAGAGGTTTATGGAGAGGCAGGATTGTGTATATGTACTTTTGGGTTTTGGATATGTATGTATATATGTGTAAATATTCTCCGGCCAGTCTTGACTTCGCAGGCTGAGTTAGGAGCTTGGTATTTTGTATCTTTGGCACTCTATTCCCACTTCTATTATCTTGTGTTTAATAGTTATGGTTTTCTTAGCACGCAGGTTAACTCGTTCTTTGAGCGTTGCGCTTTTATTTCGCGATTTTTGTTTCCTCTATTCTTCAAAGCTCCTAGCATATTATAATTCTTCTGCTATTATATGTACTTATTTTATTCAGAGGTCGTAATACCACACCACCTCTATTTTACGACTTAAACGTAAAACTTAGTGTGGTAGGGTGTTACAATTAACTTATAAAATCACTTTGAAGTTTAACTCCACCTTAAACAGTTACACCTTTCTTTAGCCTTCACTCTTCAACATATTTTATTTTTTCACGATATTATTGTAACAAGCTTAATGTTTAGGAAACTTTTGTTTGATATAGTTAATATCTCACCATATTAAATAATATCTCTTATAAGTTATTTTTGTGCCAAATTTTATTCATATTATTTACACTAGTAGCTCAACATGATCAGTCGCTTTTTTATTATTTTAGGAAGAAATATTTTTAAATATTTATTCAAATAATTAAAAACTCATTTCAACAATAGTAGAAGATAATTAATTAAAAGAATAAAAATTTATAAATAATTAATAGATATTGGTAGGTTCATTTTTACATGAATTTTTTTACTCTTGATGTTACTGAATTATGTGAATTTAGTCTTAAAAAAATTATCGTTTCAATTACCTCAAATGTTTTTAAATAAATTTAATTTCACCCGTTTTTGTTAAGAAAGAATTTTTGTTTAATTATTCATTTCTTTAAGTTTAGTTTTTTTTTTCAAAATCAAATAAACAGACAAACTCAAATCATAACATTTTGAATTTTAAATAAAAAAGGGTTTATATTTAATTATATATTTACTCTAAAGAATATGTTGCTGTACTCTAAAGAAGAATATTTTACCTTCATTTGGTATTCATAGACTAAGAGTTTGTTTGAGTGTGTCATTAAGTATAAGTTATTAAAAAAAGTTTTTTTTTTAATTTTTAGTATATTTGACAAATTTTTAATAGCAAAAATAAAAATACTAGAAAAAAATTATTTTTTTTAAAATTATAATTTATATCTTTTTTTAAAAAAATTTATTAAAAAATTATTTTTTATCTAATAAAAAAATAAAAAAATAATTTTATATTATTATATTTAAACATAATTGATAAATAAAAGAATCTTTTTATATGAATTTAAAGATAAAATTATTTTTATTCTTTTAAAAAAATTAAAAAAACTCAAAAAATATATTTTTTTTAAAACTTACCCAAACAAATTTTAATTTTTTTTCAGTGAAGCAGTGATGCTGCCATTTCATTCACATTTATGGCCGGCACAAGAACAAGAAAAATTAATTCAAGAAGCAATTTCCCACCTTATTTGGACGATTAGTTGTATGCTTATGCACTATAATTTAAGAGGCAAATTATACTTTGCTGATTTGCTGCCACATAATAGATAAATTGCTAGATACTACAAATGAACTCTCCATTTTCCAAGTTGCTAGATATGTTTCTGTGTGTTTGAATTCCTTTTTGTGGTATAATATAACCGCATAATAACAAAATAACTAAAATTAGAAAATTTGGAAATTTTAAATTAAAAAAAAATATTGATATGTTTTGAGTATAATAATAGAATTTAATATTGTCGATATAAACTAGTATTACACATACATATATATCGTATTATCAAAAATACCTACTTTTTAAATACATAGTCTTGCATCGAATTTAAACTTGTAATAATTGTGGACAATAGAACTCAGCTAGTAGTGATAGAGGAGCTGACTTGATGCATGCATAACTAACTACTGTGTGTGTGGAGTTAGTTATGCTGCAACTAGTTGGTGGAGTGCTGGTTCATTTAGTGTTTGTTTGGATATCGTTATTTTAATAAAAATATCTTTTATTAATAAATAAAGATTTTTTTGTCAGTATATTTAATAAATTTTTAGTAATAAAAGTAAAAATATTAAAAAAATAATTTTTTTAAAAAAGCTGTATTTTATATTTTTTATTTAAAAAAATACGTTTTTTATATAATAAATAAATAAAAAATACTTTTATATTATTATATCAAAATATAATTGATAGATAAAAAGATCTTTTAAAATGAGATATCCAAACATAAAATTATTTTTATTTTTCTATAAAATCTTTTAAAAAAAGATAAATCGAAAATAGATATTTTTTTTAGAAGCTCACTCAAACAAACCCTAGTCAGCTAGATATTTAAGTGTTAATTAACTCTAACTTGAGTTAGAAGCTAACCAGAGTTTGTTAGCCATAATTAGAAGTTAAGTTACTGTTTTTTGTTCTGAATACCTTTGTGTAACTGAATCAGATGTGATTCATTATTAATTCCATTCTCTCATTTTCTGATCTTTGCATGCTCTAACCTTTCTCTCTCTCAACTCTACTCTATCACCATCACCACCTCTGCACTTATATGAGTTTTCACAATAATAAAGCCTAAACTTGTTTTGGTCAACAAGACCCTCTTCTCTATCTTCCCCTCCCATACCTTGCTTCTTCTCAACAAAATCATGGACAACTGTTTCCAAGATCATGGAAACAACAACAATGGCACTGCAGTTATATCCACAGTGGCTTCCATTGCAGCCTCGGCTATGCTAATTCGAACAATTGTCTACGATTACATTCCTCATGAGATCATAAACTTTTTCAACTTAAAGTTTCATGGCATGAAGCGTTTCTTCTCCTCCCAACTCACCATTGTGATCGAAGAGTTCAAAGGAGTTTCAAAGAACCAAGTTTATGAGGCTGCAGAGGTCTATTTAGGAAGCAAAGGCACACTCTCTGCGGTTAGAGTTAAAGCAAGCAAATCAATGGAGGACAAGAATCTTGCATTTGTTATGGACAAGAACCAAGAAGTTTGTGATGATTATGAAGGAGTTATGGTGAGGTGGAAGCTTTGCTGTGAATATGTTGCTTCAGCTGGTAACAAAGAACACCCTGATGATATCAATGCTTCTTTGAAATCAGAAGTAAGATCCTATGAACTCACCTTTCACATGAAACACAGAGACAAGATCTTCAATTCATATTTGCCCTTTGTGTTGGAAAGAGCAAAGGCTATTAGAGAAGGGAACATGGCTTTGAAGCTTCACACAATTGACTATGATCATTATTGGGTTGGAGAAGTCAAGTTTTGTCACCCCATGAGTTTCAAGACACTTGCAATTGATGATGAACTCAAGAAGGAGATAGTTGATGATTTGGAAAAATTTGTGAATGGGAAAGAGTTTTATAAGAGGATTGGGAAAGCTTGGAAAAGAGGCTACCTGCTGTATGGTCCTCCAGGGACTGGCAAATCGAGTCTCATCGCCGCCATGGCGAATTATCTTAATTATGACATCTATGACTTAGATCTTACTGCTGTTAGTAATAATAAGGACTTGAAGAATCTGATCCTTGGCATGTCCAACCGTTCCATACTTGTAATGGAGGATATTGATTGCACTATAAAGCTTCCCAACAGAGAAGAAGAAAAAGAAGATAATAATAATAATAAGGAAGCAGATAAAAGTGAAGATAGCAAGGTTTGTCTCATTGATTTGTTGCATTTTATGATTCATTAAAATTGACATGATTTAGGAGTTAATTACATAGATCATACATGAATTGAATTTAGATATGTCTTAATTAGTGATGGAAGCGAGGCAAGCTGAGACGAACTTGACTAGGGTTGGCTCACGACTTGACTCATTAACAAACAAGAGCAATTTTAAAGTTCAAGGTCGACTCTTTTCATTCTCTTTTCGAACAGGTGACACTTTCAGGGCTGTTGAATGCAATAGATGGTCTATGGTCATGCTGCGGTGAGGAAAGAATCATAGTATTGACAACAAATCACAAAGAGAAGCTTGATCCTGCTCTTATAAGAGCTGGAAGAATGGACATTCACATTCACTTGTCATACTGTACCTTTTCTGCCTTTCAGCAATTGGCATTCAACTACCTTGGCATCTCACAACACAAACTTTTTGAAGAGATTCAAGGGCTGCTAGGAAAAGTCCAGGTTACCCCTGCAGAAATCTCAGGAGAGCTAACAAAGAACATCAATTCCAAAGAACCCTTACAAGAACTTGTGAGATTCTTGCACAGCAAGGATATGGTGCAAGAACCACAAGAAATTTCCGTATGTTCTTGAAGCACATTTAATACGTACTTTAGAAATATGCACAACTATCATTTTAATGGAGAATTTGGAAGATCTTTGTATCAGATAAGCCTAACTTTTAAAGCTTCTGTTTCTTTTTTCATTCACAGGACTTGCTTCCCTTTGCAGTTATTGGTTCTCGGTTACAGGAACTGAGTTGTTATTGCCTCTAGTTATCATATGAATTCTCATAAAAAAAGCTGGAGAAGTTAATCAGAAATTGATATTTAAAGGACTAAAGTTGTTTATTCTTGTAGAAAGTTTATGTAGAATTGACAATTGATATCAAGTCTTTGATTCAAGAATAAAGCCTTATCCTAGTAGGTGAAGTCGGTTATATAGATCAAACAATACCATTGCTTCCTAACATGGATCATATCTTGAATAACTACCTCACTTGACCAGCTCCTAACAGAGTCCTTTTAGGAATTCCTCGACCTCTAACCACTGATCTGTGTTTACATTTTATCTACTATCTTAATTGAATGCTCTACTAGTCTTTTCCTCACATCGTCTAAATCACCTGAGATAAGATTAAATCATTTTTTTAAGTCATATATTTATATCATTTGACAAAGTGGCAAGCTCATATCGATAACAGAAATCAAATTTGGGTGCTTGTTACATACGAGGTTTTTACTATGCCAATCATTTTGACCTTATTGCAAAATTTTCTTGCTATGAAGGAACTTAACAAGGTCTTGAAGGGAGTCACTGGAACTTCTTGTCTTTGTTAGCTCTCCTGCAATCTCTGCTGGAGTAACCTGCATTTCTCCCAAGAGCCTTTCAATCTCTTGAAAGAGATTGTGATCTGAGATTCCAAGGTAGTTGAATACCAATTGTTGAAAAGCAGAAAAGGTGCAATAGGACAAGTGAATGTGCATCTCCATTCTTCCAGGCCTTAGAAGAGCAGGATCAAGCCTTTCTTTGTGATTCGTCGTGAACACGATAATTTGTTCCTCGCCACAGCTTGACCATAGACCATTTATAATAATCTTCTCAACTTCTTTCAGTTATCATGAACTAAAGGTTATGATGGACTTAACTTTAGAAGTTGAATGATGTAATGAAAACAAAATCACAAACCTTAGGCTCTTGCTTTCTGTGTGCTTCTTTATCTCCCTCTCTGTTTTGCAACTCTATAGTACAATCAATATCCTCTATGACAAGTATGGAACGGTTAGACATGCCAAGAACCAAATCCTTCAAGTTCATATTGTTATATATACCAGTGAGATCTAAGTCATACACTTGGTTCCTTCATACACTTGGTTCGTTGTGACCCCATGAAATTCTTCAATGACAATGGTGAATTGGGAAGAGAAGTGAAGTCTAATACCATGAATTTGTGAGGAGAAAAAGTCTAGGATTTCATGAGGAATGAAATCATGGGCAATGCTTCTAATTAGCATAGCCGTGGCTGCAATGGATGCCACTGTTGATATCATTTTTCCTTTGTGGTAATTATTGGACATTTTTTCTAAGGAATCTTAATATGCTTATTATAATAGCTTAGGAGTTTAGGACTAACAAATAGTGATAGGGATGATGATTTGTGTATTGTTTTCACTTTGAGTTTTTGTTGAGACAACTTCTACAAAGAATGAAAATTCAACGTTTCCTTGCATACCAAGTATATATGAAGACTTTTCTCATTTGGACCTTCTTGTAAAAGAAAAAAAAAATAAAGTGCTGATTTAATTCTTAGAGTTTGGGCTAATTTCTAATTTGTCTTTTAATATTTTGAAATATTTTATTTTTATTCTAACTGTCGTATTTTGTTATATTTTAATTCTTTATTTTTTTAAATAACAACAAAAATTATAGTGGTCACGTAATGGTTTTAGTGATTTGAAAATAAAAGTGTTAGAATAATAAGAGAAAAAATAATATTTAAAAAAATTAAACTAAAATAAAATAAAACAAAATATTTACTATAAATATTTTAATCGTTCAAAATTAAAATTTAATTCAAATATTAGAGACCACACACAATAATTTCCTTGCAATACCACGTTTGAATTCAATATTATGTGACTTTTATTTTTCTTGTGCCTAATGTAAAAGGTCTTTAGGAAAGTTGATGCATTATATTTGACCATTTGTTAACCAGTCTCCGTCTCAGTACCCTACCGAGTGTTGAATCTATACTGTTCGGCAATATAAAATGCAAACCTTATTTTCTTCTCCTTCTTCTCTGTTCTGCAGCTCTATACTGCAATCAATATCTTCCACAAGAAGTAAGGAACGGTTATTCATCCGAAGCATCAGATTCTTCAAGTCCAAATTGTCATCTACACCAGTGAAGATATCATAGTTAAGATAATTGGCCATGGCCGCGACGAGGCTAGACTTGCCGGTCCCTGGAGGACCATAAAGCAAGTACTCTCTTTTCCAAGCTCTCCCAGTTTTTTCATAGAACTCTTTGCCATTCAAAAACTTGTCCAAATCATCAATTGTTTCCTTTTTAAGCTCAGAATCAATTGCAATTATCTTGAAACTTATGAGGTGATTGAAATTCATAGCTTCTCTTTTCCAATAACCTTCACATTCATGTTTGTGAAGCTTGGCAACCAAGTTACCTTCTTTGATGGCTTTTCCTCTTTCCAACACATAAGAATTCAAGATCTTCTCTTTGTGTTTCTATTGGACATTATTTTGATCAAAATGGAATCTAAGGTGTCCTAATTTTTCACTAATAATGAATTTTTGATCAAATGCAATATGGGGTGAGCTAATTTCACCTAAGATCCTAGGAATGATATAGTATAAATATCATGTTTTCTATTACAAGGACATTTTCTCAGAAAGAGGTTTCAAATTTCAACAGTTTCCTTGCCTACCACGTATATATTGAAGACTTTTCTGGATTGTTAATTTCTGATTTATCATTTGGCCCTTTTATTAACTATGAAATTTACACACTTTCTTCGTTGGCCTTGATATTTCTAAAATATGGCTTGTACTTTTCAGGTTTATTACCAACTTATGTTTTTTTTTCCATGTTTTCACTTCTGTTGGGTTCTACAACTTGAAACATTCTGAGTGCGAGAGAAAATAAATATTTTTAAAAGAAAGAGGCTCTATTGTGATTTTAACAAAAAAAATTTCATACATAGAAAATCAATTAGAAAAAAAAAAGAAATCTAGCAGCAAAAGCTTTATCACAGTGATTAAATATGATTATAGCTTTCTTTTTTCTTTTTTCTTTTTTTTTTTTATTTTTCACTGTACATGCACAAGATAAAATTCAAACTCCCAACACTTGTTAAAACAGACTAATGAACTAACCATTAGACCAACCTAAGTTGATTTATAACGTTTTTTTTAGTAGCCTATTGTAATGCACTAAACTTAAATTATGTTATACTTTTCTTTTTTTTTTTTCACTACGTTAATACTGTCTTGCACAAATTAGGACAGGCTCTAATAGTCTAACTATTATGCTACCTATCTGAATATTAGGACAGGCTCATCATGATAAAATTTTTCAAGGGCTAACCTTTGGTGGTATCAACTATCAACCAATTTAATGTATAACAAAGCAGAAAAAAAAAAAAAAAAGTGGAATCATAATGTGTTCCAAATCAATAGTGTTGTTTGTTGCAGAAACTTAAGAAGACTAATAGCCAACAATAGCAATGATTCAAATGTTCTCTCAAGCTAAAATAACAATTAACTCAATGAATGTTTGTGAGGTGCATCACCCAAAGTTGACAAGAACAAACTATTTAGCGGCCAACCTCATCTTCTGCTTGACCACCCTTGCCTGTGCTTTCCAACTTTTCATCATCTGAAAATGCAAGTTTAAAAAGTTATGACAAAGTAACTATAATTAAGCACTGATAAAAGTTTATGCTTCAAAGGCTTAAAATAAAAGTTATAAAGGCCACATAAATAAGTATTGAAAGCAGCATCACTCTTTAAGCATTGTCTCAATAGATGGGGTTGGTTACATGAAACAAATGATGTCTAAATGTTTTCTCATATTCATAAATCATATATGGGTTTAAATCATTCACATTTATATCTCTTTTAATAATTTCCTCTAAAGTTTTCTTGGATATCTCTCTACCTCTACCTAGAAGACTACCCTCCCCTAGATCCACTCTTGACTCTCCTAACTGAAGCCTCAGAAGGAAAAGGCCTTATTTGAAAATGTCGATAAAGGCCAAAACTAGATTCTACCTTCTAATTAAAAGATTTTCAGATATGATGCAAGAAGTGATATAAATTTAATAGGTTTAGCAATGTTATGAATCTAGATGTCCTTTGCATCTCAAAAGACAGGTTGTGCAAAACATTGTAAATGAATGGAAACTGTGTATGGCTATGTATCGAGAAATCTTTTGCGCACTCATTTTGCCTGGTATATGAAGCCAACACACACTCTTCAACCATTAATTGGGGTATGGGACCGACATATAAGGGTGTATGTCAGCTCGATGTACAAGATAAGAATCGGCACAAATAACACAACTCGTACAGTCCTATGTATGTATAAGGATATGTCTTACCACCATCTTCTAGGATATCAGAAGTCCACAAAATAAGGTTGTCTCTTAAAAGTTGCATGATCAAGGTACTGTCCTTGTAAGAGTCCTCATTCAGGGAATCCAGCTCCGAAACAGCATCATCAAAGGCTTGTTTCGCAAGGTGGCATGCCCTGGAGAAACAAAGATAGACAACATAAGAATCTGCCACTACTTTTGTTTGTTCTCATAAGCAGAACAATTTCAGTATACCTTTCAGATGAATTCATTATCTCATAATAAAACACTGAGAAATTTAGAATTAGACCCAGTCGGATAGGATGCGTAGGTGGTAATTCACTCTCGGCAGTTGTAGCAGCTGCCTGCAAATAATCGTTAACTCAATAGTTTCAGTCTTCAGTGCTGAAAGTTGTGAAGCTTTCTCCGTTATTCACGAATAATTTGAAATACGACCTTGTTTGGAACAAGAAAAGAACCCAGACAAACATAGCATGTAATGAAAAGCTGGTGCAAACTCCAACAATTATGACAAGAAGTAAGCCTGATGAATGGACTTGCAAATATTTCCAACCAATACAGATTTAAGAAATATACCCAAATACTAAATTAACTTATAACTGTTAACTGCAAATCCTATGGTGGCTCAGTGCATTCAATTACACAGATCAAACTTAAGCAGAAGGAAAATGAAGAACATCCAACCTTCTCCAATAAGCAAAAAATATGAATGGGGAATTGAAAGTATAATCAAGGTTGATGTAGAGGAAAATGAGCTTCTAATGTGTATGTTTGATAATGTTACAAGTGATTCTACTTAGGTAGTTAGAAACATAGTGGTGAACCACTGATAATGTTTGCCAACTCTCTACCTGAAAATTTCTGGATTGAAGATTAATTTCCATTAGCATAAAAATATGAAAACTTGGCACAGAAACTATCACGTCTCTCACACCTAATCTGCCTCCCAAACAGAGGTAGTTTACTCATTCCATCAGTATAATCGGAGCTTGATTTTCTGAGACTGCAAATAGTTTTCTGTATCATGTGAAGTCCTACTTCGGTCTAGAAGATATCAACTAGCTAAGCAAAAGGTTCATTGGGGAGAAACAAAAGAATCTCTTGACTCTTGCTGTTGTTCGGGGAGGGGGCAGCATCAGTTCCATAACAGCCAAACAGCTTGAGAAAATTATGAAAGATTAACATATGGACCACACCCTCATAATGCATAAAGAAAAGTGAATTCAGTACTAGTTGCAAAGTTAAATAAACAAATGTGTGGAGTTCCTTAGTGAGGCAAATAGCATAGATCAATAAAAACGTTGAAAGTAACTTCAAATTTGCAGAGGATTAATTCATATCATACGCCAATTACATCATACCTAATTCAATATTTCAATATAAACACAAAAACGTTCAGATAAACTCAAGCCTGAATTAAAGCATGGTGTACAAGGTAATCCCAAGTGGCAGGATCTTATGGGCCAAAATGCGGATGAATCGGAAATGGATCTTCTCGTGAAGATTTCACATGACTTGGTCCTATTTTGATGTTCACTATTAACCATTAATGAGGAGTCCAAGTATGGGATGATAAGAGAATCTAATAAAAATCAAAACATGATCAAATCATCTGAACTTTTCAGATGAGGAAATCCATTTCCAAATGAAATCATATCTCTCTAACCTTCTAACACAAAGCTGTGAAAGGATGACAATTTTTCTGATAAATTCAGGACTATGAAGCTTTGCCTTCAACTCATATTCTAATAAACATCATTTACAATTTTACATCTTGTGCTAAAAAAGGAAATTCGAAAATTCATTCCAACCTAATTAAGTGAATAGAATACCTCATATGCTTTAAGTGACTGATCTGCCACCTCTTTTTTCTCATCACCATCTTTAAATTCCGCTAAATACCGATAGTAATCTCCTTTCCTGTATGAAATCCAAAACTCAAAAACAGTACATAAACTGCCATAATCTAACACATAACGAAACATAACAACTTAAAAAACCACTCCACCACAAACAATTCTGCTTAAGTAGAAGTTTTGGCAGAACCAATTTAGTTAAAATTTCAATTTTGATGTAAAGTGATTTACTTTGTTAGCTTCTCTAAAAAGTGGTTCCCACATAAAATAAAATATTTTCACTTCTGACAGAATCAATTCTAGAGGCATGGATTGATATCACAAACTAATAAGCAAACATACACGAAAACTAGCCAAAAAATTTTACACACACTAAAAAGAAGGCATTACATTACATTTTATAGTAAAAAACAGTGGACTCAGCAACATTAGTGGATGGGATAAGATGCTCATCTAAGACAATCATAATGTCACTGCAAATTTTGGAGAGCTCCAACTCCACCTTGTGCATGTATTCCCTTATGCGCTTTGCATTTACCTCATTGCCCCTTGACTCTTCCTTCTGCTCTATCTTTGACAGGATCCTCCATGAAGCCCTCCTTGAACCCACCACGTTCTTGTACCCAACAGAGAACAGGTTCCTCTCTTCCACACTCAGCTCAACGTCAAGCTTCGCTACCTTCTTCATGGCCTCCACCATTTCTGCATCACCAACCCCATGTTGCACACATTGGACAAACTTTGAAAAAGATTCCAAATTTTTGTTCTTTTTTGTGGCTTTTGCATAAATGACTATGTGGGCATGTAAAAAGTGAAGTATGAGCGTAATTAATGCATATGGGTGCGAAGAAAATTAAAAAAAAAAAGTGAACTTTTTTTGCAAAGACAAACTTTATCAGATAAAAGGAGTCCTTGAAGGGAAAAAAAAAAAAGAGAAAGTGGGTAGTTTTGGAAAGTGCTGAAGAAATGAATGAAAGTGCAATGAAGCATAAAATGGAAGAATCTGAAACAGTGTCCACAGAGAGAGAGAGAGAGAGAAGTAGAGAACCATCATAGCGTTCAGCTTGCTCGGCAAGCTTAGCTATATAGACGAAGTTCTCACGGTCCTTGGAAGAGGAAGCCATTGTTGTTGTTGATCTGAGCCTGAACCTGTTGTTCTCTGTGGTTCAACTATCTCACTCTGCTCACAGTGTAGTGAGACTTGAGACAGAGAGAGAGAAAGAGACAAAAGAACAAGGAAACAAGAGTTGAGAGAGAGGGGGGACCAAACTCAAGAAGTTACAATTGGAAGGGAAACGGTTGATACGGTTTTCAGGATTCGAGAATTTATAGGTGACCGGCTATTAACGGTGACACAGGGATAAAGAAATTAAAATGACGTAAATAACGAGAAAGAAGTAATAAATATAAAATAGAAAAATATAAATATAAGATTCTAGTATTATCGTTCATTAATACTTTTATTTCATTCTAATAGAGGTAATTTTTATATTTATTAATATTATAATTATTTTAAGTTAAAACCGCATAAAGACAAAGAGTTTATATTATAATGTAAAGAGAGAGAAAAATATTTGTTTTATTGCTTGTGTATTGCTTTAGATACGTACCTTTATTTATATATGTATGAAGGCTTTTTTTTTACTTTTATTAAATATAAGGATTTTGGTAACATAACATTTCAGTATGAAAAAGATGAGTCGTCCATAGTTATTTATTTCATTCTTATCACAACACTCCTCTTGAATAACCATTTAGGATTGTGTCTCGTTAAAACCTTACTAAAGAAAAATCCAATGAAAAAAATTTTAGTAAAGGAAAAAGAGTACAAAACCCTTTGTGATGGGGACTGACTCATTAAAAACCTTGTCAAGAAAAATCCAATGAAAAAAAAACATGACTAAGAAAAAAAGAGTACAGTCTTCCCCTTTTGTCGACATCATTTAATGTATCGAAATCGGCGCATCCGAATTTCATATACCAATCTTTCAAAAGAGGATTTTATGAGTGATTTTGTAAATAAACCTGCCAGATTGTCACTTGAGCGAATCTGTTGGACATCTATTGAGTTAAGAAATTAACTAAATTAATTTGATGATAACAAACATTATTTTTAGTAGGTTAAACACCCAATTAGTCTTTAATTGAATTTGATCAAGTGTTGCAGGTCAAAAAAAAAAAACAGCAGCCCAATAGGATAGAAAATAAAACCAAAGCTGGTGGGCTGTCAAAACAGTAGCCCAATTCCGTTTTGTCTCATGAATCTGAAGGAAATTCTGAAACCAACAGTTTCCTGAATTTTTTGGTGACTGAATCCGCCTCCAAGTCCACCAGACCTCGTAAATGGAGATTTTTGAAGAATTATCCTGAGAAATTTGTCATTGAGGACGTCTCTCATGGTATTAAAACTCAGATTTCAACTAGAAAGGCAAGTGAAGAATCAAACATTGCTCTTCTCTCTCAAATGGAGTCTCAGAATGTAAAAAAAGCCCTTGATGACCCTTTTTGGGTAAAGGCAATGGAGGATGAGCTTCATGAGTTTGAGAAGAACTAATTTTGGACATTGGTTCCAAGGCCAAATGGAAAGAAAGTGACAAGCACTAAATGGATATTTTGGAACAAGCTAGGAGAAGATGGTAACATTGCAAGAAACAAAGCAAGGCTAGTGGCACAAGGATATGACCAAGAAGAAGGAATAGAATTTGATGAATCATTTGTCCTGTTGCCCGAATGGAAGTCATAAAACTTCTTTTAGCTTATGCTGCTTTTTGTGGTTTTAAATTATGTCAAATGGATGTGAAATGTGCATTCTTAAATGGTGTGATAGATAGAGAAGTGTATGTGGAGCAGCCACCTGATTTTGAAAATAAAAAATTTCCTAACCATGTTTTTAAATTATCAAAAGCTCTCTATGGTTTAAAACAATCTCCTAGAGCTTGGTATGCGAGACTTAACTCTTTTCTTTTGAAAAAATAGTTTTCAAAAAGGCACCACAGACACTACTCTATTTATCAAGAATTCTAATGATTCTTTCATTCTAGTCCAAATCTATATTGATAACATTATTTTTGGATCAGCCAATGAATCTCTTTGTATTGAATTTGGAAAACTCATGACAAGTGAATTTGACATGAGTATGATGGGTGAACTTAATTTTTTTCCTTGGGCTTCAAATTAACCAAACTGAAAATGGTATTTTTATTCATCAAGAGAAGTATGCCAAGGAAATAGTTAAGAAATTTGGTATAGAAAATGGCAAACTCATGGGAACTCCCATACACCCTAATTCAAAATTAGAAAAGGGAGAAACTAAGAAAGATGTACATGAGATTAGGTATAGAGGAATGATTGGCTCTCTTATGTATTTAATTTCCTCTAGACCTGATATTGTGCAAAGTGTTGGAATGTGTTCAAGATTTCAATCAAAACCAAAAGAGTCTCATCTTTCTATAGTTAAGAGGATCATTAGATATGTTCATGGCACATCCAATTTTGATCTATGGTATCCTAAGATTGATGATTTTTCTGCAGTTGGTTACTGTAATGCAGACTTTGCTGATGATAGAGTTGATAGAATGAGCACATCAGGATTATATTGTTTCCTTGGAAAGTCATTGAATGTTTGGTCAAGTAAGAAGCAGTCAACAGTGGCTTTATCCATTACAGAAGTTGAGTATATAGCTGCTTCTTCTTGTTGTTCTCAGCTTATATGGTTAAAAATACAGCTTGCTGATTATAAATTAATTGCTGAAAATATTCCGTTGTTGTGTGACAATATGAGTGCCATTAATATTTCAAAGAATCTAATTTTACACTCTAAAACTAAACATTGAAGTGAGATTTCACTCAATAAGAGAACATGTTCAAAAAGGGGATATTAGCATTTAATTTGTTAAATCAAAAGAGCAATTAGCTGATATTTTCACTAAACTATTAGTTGAGGACAGATTTTGCATGCTTAGGACTAGTCTAGGAATTTTAAGTTATGATTCATTGTTTGAAAATTACTAATGTGTTTGTTGGAGTTTTTGTCTCATAAACAGGTATGAGACAATTCTGGACATATGAAGAACCATCTCTAAACGGATCTTTCTGGGCTTCACTGCACATGCTGAATCATCTGGGCCAACCTTAAATTTCAGAATCTGGGTGGTCAAATATGTTTCTTTAAACCAAACCACCTCTGGGCCCAATATGAGTGTTACATGATCCATTTATTTGTTTTATCTTAATTTATTTTTATTAAGTTTTATTTAATTCCTTTTTGTCCTTCGGTTAAAAGGTTTCAAATTTAAAAATTACTTTCTATTTTATTTTTTTAATAAAATCAAATCTTTCCTTTTGTGATGTCAAGTCCTTTCAAAGCCAAATCAGAGGTAATGCAGTTGCATGTTTTAATAAAAAAAATTTGGTGCGGTTACTAACACTTCTTCTTCTCCCGTCATAACTCCTCCTCAAACTCTTCGATTTCTCCCACTACCTTTATTGCTTCTCTTTGTTCAAAACCAGAAACCAACCAAATGAGGAAGAAAACTGTTCCACAAAAGCTTTCTCGTGAAAAGATCTTCAAGCTTCCTGCAAAACAAAAACCTTCCACTCTCTCTCAAAACCGAACCTTCACTCCCTCTCCTTCTCCTCCTATCTCACCTCCTCACTCAGATCCCATGGCTCGCACTAAAATCCCTTTGAGGTTTCCATCCTCTACCAAGCAGATGCCACCACCGAAGGAACCTTCTTCAAAATCTAGTTCATCGAAGCCAAGCACCTCGAAATTAAAATACCCAGCTGCTGCCAAACCTACTTCTGAGCCCACTCAACCTAAGACAAGGTCTGTTCCTACTTATTCTCAGAGAGGTAAACTTCGTATCCCTCTTAAATCTGTTAGAGAACAAGACATTGATCCCTTTGCACACAAATCACACTTCATGACCTCCCACTCAGACTATAACCCTTACAGATTTAAGTCTATCATGAATAATGATTTTTATGAAGGAGTTATTAAGTACCGTATCCTGTGTCCCTCTTTTCTTGCTGATTTACCAAATTTGAAAAAGAAAAGTTTTTCATTTGTTGAAAATTTGGAATTTCTGGACTGGAATCACCTTTTTAACACAAAAAAACCAGTGTACCCACTTTTGGTCAAAGAGTTTTATGCTAACATGACATATCATGAGGGCAGTGTTCATTCTTATGTCAAGGGTCGAGACATTGTGCTAAAGAATGAAACAATCAGTGATTTATTGAAATACACTAATGTTGGGGCTTATGCATATACTTCTGTTAAGTGGGATGAAGGAGTTGGTATCTCTTTCAATGATGCTCTGGCTCATATTTGTGAACATGTTTCTCTGATTGATGGCATCACCCCTACTCACAAAGCCCTAGGTTATGAACGTGCTCAGTTGCACCGAATAGTAAATCATATCATCCTTCCTCAAAGTGGTTCATACCAAAGGGTATCTTACACTGACACTCTTGTTTTGTATGCCCTTCTCACTAAAACAGAAATCTCTTTTGCTTATTTGATGGTAAGATACATGTTTGATTCTGTTAGAAGTGAGAAAAATAAAGCTCTTCCTTATGGAATGTTTCTAACTTGTATTTTTGAGTATTTTGGTGTTGACTTGTCCAATAAGGATTATAAAAATAGACATTCATACCGAAAGGGATGTGGTTCAGTGAAATATCATAAAGGACCTACTCGCTCCGAAAGAGTGGTTCTAGATGATGAAGATGATGAGTTGATTCCCGAGGATTCTCTTCCTCCTTCCACTGAGGGTACTTCCATCTCCACTGGACAAAAATCTGCTCTGTTTAATGTTGTTCGAGATGTGGTCCAAGAATTTATCTCCCAATCTAATCATATGATTGCCATGAGTAAGGAACAAAGGAAGTTGGTAAGCAAGCATGAGAACTTCTTTCGAAAATCAAGAGACAAAATGGTTGTCTTCATGAAGTTCATTGATAATCTTCAAAAGGATGAAAATGTTGCCATTGAAGCTGAAGAAGAAACCGATACTGAGGAAGATGGTTCAGATGCCTAGTTTTGTCTCATGTTGCTGCTGCTGTCTGCTAACTTTTGTCTCATGGAAACTGTTGTCATTTCTTTTTGAACTACTCTATGTTTTTGTTGGATGACTGTAATACTTCAAACTATTGTTGCACTTAATTAATTACCTACTAGTTTTGAACTTTGCACTAACACTTTTCTGCAGATTTTCAGGTGCGATTTTTGCTTGATCTTGACTATTTTCAACCCTTGATAACAACAGGGAGAGTAGTAACATGAGCATGAGCATGAATATTGTGAATTTTTATTGTGATTTTTTATTGCTGCTGCTATAACTTTTTTTGGCATGAGAATTTGATTTGCAAATTTTACTACCGGTGTGATTTTTTTTGCATGAGAAATGGAACTTGCTTTATATTATATGTTACTATTTTGCCCTTGTTAGTCTTAATGCTCTGTTTTGGTTAAAGCGTGATCAGTTTCTGAAATGGATACTTGTTAAAAGTGCTGACATGATATGTTCGATATTGGGCGAATTTGTGTTGCTGGTTGTATAAACTCCCTTAGGCAAAGTTGAATTGTGTGTAGCTCTTTATTGTGCTCTCTATAAGAATAATATAAATAGAAAGGAAGAAAAGAGCATAAATATAGGGGGAGCTACTCTTGAAAAGGAAAGGGGGAGCAACACTAAAGCAAGTGACATAAATCAAAGGGAAGATTCTTAACTTTATCCAATGTCAATTCTTTTTTATTAAATGCTATAATTATGTTTGTCATCAAGGGGGAGATTGTTGAGTTAAAAAATTAACTAAATTAATTTGATGATGACAAACATTATTTTTAGTGGGTTAAACTCCCAATTAGTCTTTAATTGAATTTGATTAAGTGTTGCAGGCCAAAGAAAAACAAAACAGCAGCCCAATAGGATGGAAAATAAAACCAAAGCTAGTGGGCTGTCAAAACAAGGAAGCTCAAAGAAAACAAAGCAAGGAATTTAAATGGGCTGAACTTGAAAAAGGACTAACCCAAGCCCGATTTCATCTCTCAAGCAAATCCCTCCAAAATTGCTTTCACCAAAAATAACGTTCTCTTTTTCCTCTTCGGTCAGAACTCAAAGAAAAAGAGAGAGCTTTGTTCCTAAGTCTTTTCATCAAAGAAGAAAAGAAAGAGAAAGGTTAAGCAAAAGGTTGAGGTCTAATCACCAAAATCAACCCATCTTAAGCTAAGGCAGAGGTCAAAGGTAACTTATTTCCTCTTGCATGCATATTGCTTTCTTCTCCTCATCCCCAACTCTCTGCCACTCCAAATTGAGATAAATGAAGAAAGTAATCTCTGTTCACCACTGTTATAAATCAATGGTCAAATTTGTTTCTTGGAGACAAAGTAGCATCTCAAGGATTCAGATCTAGTTTACCATTGAAAGACTGTTTCTCTTTGCTTCCCTGAGGCTTTCGGTTAAGTAAGAGAAAGTCATACTCAAACTTCTAATTTGAGGATTAACTAGAAAAAGTGAGATGGTGAGTTGGTAGCACACAGCTCAAGAAGTTGACCTAGGAGAGAGCAACTCAGCAACATGCAAGGAGATACAAAAAAAGATTTTTCATCCTTCAGAAGTTAAGGAGAGATAACCAGTGTTTTGAGATTTATGTTTTGAGAAGAGTTCTCTGAAGAAGTTCATCAACTTGGACAATACTTCCTAGTCAAAGGAGCATTCCGCCAGAATGAGGAACTAAATCAGAGGCAAGCAAATCTGGTTCATCACATAGCAAAGAGGCTGTTGAAGCATTAATCTCCTTTATGTTTTACAGATTGTAATTTTCTTTTTAATGTTTATCTTTTTGTAATTTCTTGAGACAAAAGGCAGAATGAGAGAGCTCAAGTAAAATTCTAAAAGTGGAAAGAGGCAGAGTGTTACACTTGAGTGAAAAGTCTAGAACGATTTTAGATTTCTTTAGGTTGATTTTGTGTCTTGTATCTTGTACCAGTGAGGTACCCCTTTCTTAGGGTTTAGGTATTAGCATAGGCAAGTCAAATTAGGTTAAAACTTGAGAGTGAAACGATTGTGTCAATTCTGTAGAATTGGTGTATGTAATACTTTACCTATAGTGAAAATTCCACCACTGTTGTGGTGGAGATTGGATGTAGGTTGTATTACACAAGGCAACCGAACCAGGATATATGATGGTGTCAGCTTCTCTCTTCCCAGCTCTGTTCTGTTTTCTGACATTCATGAGACAAAATAAAATTGTTTCATAAATTTTTCGCTACTGAATTCAAACAGATTCAGATTGAAAATTTGTTTTAAAATGTTATTTAATTAAAGTAGAAGAAGGTCATAGATTCAACTCCCTTCTCTAAGCCTTCTACAACCTTCAACATCAATTGTCTCTTGATTTTGAAGATCATAAGTGAAGAAGAATTTGGGAGAAATATGCTTTGTTCTATCACCTTTGATGTATCCACCTTTAAGTTGAGAAATGCATATTGTATTATCTTCAAACAGGACAGTTGGAGCTATCTTTTAATCAATCAGTCCACATGATGACAAAACATATTGGATCAAACTCCTAAACCAAAAACATTAACGACTAGCTTCATGTATCGCTAGTATTTCAGCATGATTAGAGGATGTTGCCGCAATCGTCTATTTTGTGGACCTCCATGATATAGCTGTACCACCATATGTGAACAGGTATCCTGTTTGAGATCTCCATTTGTGTGGATCAGACAAGTATCCTGCATCTGCATAGCCAACTAGTTGTGACTTGGATCCATAAGGATAAAATAATCCCATATCAACCAGAATCTTCCTAAAATTTGATCAAAGTCTCGTGTTGATAACGTGTTGTGAAATAAATAATTGAGGAAGAGGTAATAAATATAAAATAGAGAAATATAAATATAAGATTCTAATATTATCGTTCACCAATACTCTTATCTCACTATAATAGAAGTAATCTTTATATTTACTAATATTATAATTATTCTAAATTAAAACCATAGAAAGAGAAAGAGTTGGCAAAGGATTCGATGGTCCCAAAACGTTTGGACCATTAAATGGTCTCATAACAAAACATGTTTTTTAAGTTTTTTTAATAACTATTAAATAGTCCTTATTTAATTTTAATTATAAGTTAATCCTTTATATATTATTTAATTATAAAATCTATTTTTTATTTTATAAATTATTATTTTATCGTTCATCTATGATGCTTGTCAATAATAAAAAATTAAAACAATAACAAATTAAATCTTCTATTAATTTTAATAAATATTTTGCGAAAAATTGTGTTTGTTAGAAATTCAATCGATTAGATGCACAAATCAATCGATTGAAATTCAGGTTTTCCAAATTTCAATCGATTGGAATTGATACACAATCAATTGAATTTTGCAAGGTATGTGGAGTTTTTCTTATTCAATCTATTAGTCATATTACCAATCGATTTAAGTCTTCAAAGCAATATAGATTTTCACAATTCAATCGATCGAATTGTACAATGCGTTATATGTTACGCTTCTCTAAATTTTTTTGCTCGTGATTATAAATTATTATTTTATTATTCATCTATCTTATCTTTAAAATTCTATCTTCAATTTTTAAGTTTTTATTTTGATTTAGATACTCTAATCTTATCTTTTCTTTAATATTAAGATTATAAATTGTGAATAATCTATCAATAATTACTCAATCCTACCATTAGAATCGTTTATCAATCTGATTGATTATCAATTTTTTCATTATTTTTGTTCATTGTTTATCAATCTATTTAATATCCAATTTTTTCATTGTTTATTCATCTCTTTAATATTCAATATTTGTTCATCATTAATTGATAATCACAGTTGGCGATAGAGATCCCATCAATT
The DNA here is from genome assembly GCF_014773155.1 of Arachis stenosperma. Lineage (NCBI taxonomy): Eukaryota > Viridiplantae > Streptophyta > Magnoliopsida > Fabales > Fabaceae > Arachis > Arachis stenosperma. Next base: position 89,191,971 of record NC_080383.1, on the reverse strand, counting down.
TTTTTACTGTATTGTTTAGAAAATAATCCATTATTTTGATTACAAAATCAAGATTAGTGAATATAATTTCTAATTTTGCAATTCTTTGTTTCGATTCTTTATTCATGAAATTGATTGTGTAATGAAATTTTTTTTAATATTTTAGTAATGGATTTTTTTCTAAAATAAAATAAAAAAATATTATTTTTCAAAACCCAATTTTTCAACTTTAATTTTTCAAATACGAATTTTTTTTATGCAGAGCAAGGCAAACTTCACTTCAAATTCTAAAAAAAATGGCTAACTCAAATTATTAAGCTTTACAATAGACAATGACAACACATGAACAAGTCTTATTTTATTGGAAAAATAACGGTTTTTTTTAATTTATAATGAAAAATTTCTTGTTAAATATGGTTTATTCCCGTTATTTCCCAAATCGTTTTGATGATTTCAATCGATTGGGTAATACGACCAACCGATTGAATAAAAAAAACACATGCCATGTAAAATTCAATCGATTGTGTATCAATTTCAATCGATTGAATTTCTAATAAACACGATTTTTTCAATCCAATATGTATGTAACGGATCAATGATAAAATTATGATCGATTAAGATTGCAAAATATTTATTACGATTAATGGAAGATCTAATTTGTTATTATTTTAGTTTTTTATTATTAATAATCATGATAGATAAATGATAAAATAATAATTTATAAAATAAAAAATAGATTTTATAATTAAATAATATATAAAAGATTAATTTGTAATTAAAATTAAATAAAGACTATTTAGTAATTATTAAAAAACTTTAAAAACATGTTTTGTTATGGGACCATTTAATGGTCCAAACATTTTGGGACCATCGAATCCGATCTTGAAAGAGTTTATATTATAATGTAAAGGGAGAAAAAATATTTGTTTTATTGCTTGTGTATTGTCTATTCTATTATATAAACGTCGAATTTTTGTACTTAATGATGGAGCTGACATGGCATGTTTCTGAGACTGTTTCTCGATTTATTTCTTTTAACGTATTAAATACAAGTTATTACGATAAACTAACTATATCAATTAATTGATTTGGTTAGATTTTTAAATATCATATAATTTATTATAATTTATATCAATTTGATTTGGTAGTATTTCCTAATTTATTTATTTTAATTTTTTGATATTATTTTTTAATTTATTTCTTTTAATGTATTAAACCAATTTATTGTGTGTACTAATTAATTAATTTAATTAATTTATTAGTCATTAAAATAATAAATTTATGAATAAAATAGACAACTGAGATATTTTTAACTAATAATTAAATTAAATCAAATCAAATCATATATATTGAGTTAAATTCAAATCATGTGAATTAAGAACTAAATTAAAATAAGATAATTTCTTACTTATTCAAGTTGAGTGCAATAAATACAAATTAATTTTATTAGATAATCATAGTTGTCTGATTTACTATATATAGATGGTCACACAAAATTATAAGAATCGTAATTTTTATCTATTTCATTTCTTCTTTTCTTCTTCTTTTTTTTCTTTATGTATAATTTATTTTATATATAAATGTATCCAAAATGAGAAAGTACGGATGAGTGTTTTATTGATTGTTTATTTGATGAATATATCTCAATTTAAACATTCTACTACTGTGCATAGAAGTTGACCTGTAGCAATTCAAAGTGGCCAATGTATTTTTTATAGTATTAGATAGAAGAATATTTATTAAAATGAATATACCCATTGTAATGATTTTTTTAATTGTTATATTTTTATGTCAGTCATATAAATTTTTTGAAGGTACAAGATAATAAAATAGGTTGACTTTAATATCATTAGAATCTAAATTTAATGGTTCAAATAAGCACCACTAATTATATTAAAAAAAGTAATTTTGTAATAATAATGTGATTTATATATTAATTTTTTCGGATAAATTTATTTCAAAATGTAGAAATTAGACTCAATTACGCTAAAATTTTAAAGGTAATATAAAATTTGACAACAAAATTAACATTCATTAAGGAAATAAATTTATTTATGACTATTTTCTAATTATAAATAATAACAAGACTTATGAAAAAATATTAATGTCATCATTTTTATTAATTAAATTCATAATATTAGGTAATTGATAGTTTTATAGGTGGAAATTATTAAGTGATTACGTAAAAATTAGCAACGAACAAGTAATAAGAATTTAGAAAAAATCTATTATATAATACCAATTTCATAATTAAAATATATCACATATCATATTCTCATATATTCTATTTATTATCTATTCTATTATATAAAAATCAGGTTTCTACACTTAATGATAGAATTGACGTGACATGCTTATGAAAGTGTTTAGCAATTTGTTTCTTTTAACATTAAATATAATTTATTATGATAAATTAACTATATTAACTAATTAATTTGATTAGATATTTAAATATCACATAATTTATTATAATTTATATCGATTTAATTTGGTAGTATTTTTTAATTTATTTATTTTAATGTTCTATTAGTATTTTTAATATATTTTTTAAATTTATTATTTATTAAAATAATAAATCTATGAATAAAATAGGCTCTCGAGATATTTTTTACTAATAATTAAATCAAATCAAATCATATTTATTGAGCTAAATTTAAATCATGTGAATTAAGGACCAAACTAAAATAAGATGATTTTTTAATTATTCAAATTGAATGTAATAAATAAAATTAATTTTGTTAGATAATCATGATCTTCTAGTATTCTATATATAGATAGTCATACAAAATTATAAAAATCATCATTTTTATTGCTTTTGTTGTTTTAACTTTTTTTTATGTATAAATATACTCAAAATGAGAAGGTATGGATGAGTGTTTCATTAATTATTTGTTTGATAAATATTATAGTATGAAAATGTCTCAATTTAGGCATTCTACTATTGTTGATAGAAGTTGAACCTCTAATAATTCAGGGTGACCATAATATTTTTTATAGTATTACATAGAAAAATATTTTTTAAAATGAATATACCCATTATAATTAATTTTCTTTGTCAATATGTTATCTTTTACATAACAAACAATATTCATGTTGTATTATTTTTATTAGAAGTCATACATAATTGACTAATAATTCTATATATAAAAATACTCATGTAGTAACTAAATACCATATTGTTATTTCGCTAAAGTTAATTCTTCTATGATTATGCGAATGTATAGCACTATCAGATGAAAATTGATTGGATTACATTTATTTCCAACGAGGTAGATGATCTTTTAGGCAATCACAGTCCGAGTTGATGAAAATTTAAAAAATACTAACAATACAAATACTTTTTATTTTTAATACCCAATAATAAATATACAAATTAAAACTAATATTGTTTCGTATAAAATTATAAAATGTATAACATACTCAAAACATATCCAATCCGTATTAACTGTCATTATTTAACAATTAGGTTATGACAAATCTAGTTATTAAAAAAATTAAAATTAACTTAAATATACACAATATTATTTCATGCTATTTATTTTTAATTTATTATCATAAACAATTATACATATTATAAGAGAACCTCATCTTTTTACCAGCGGTTCTTCCATTCAATAGTTTCTAAAAAAAGAAGACATAATAATATTGTATTTGACAAGAATATATGGGATTTTAAAAGGTTGAAGATTAAGTTTAATTCTTAACATATTCGTAGATAAAGTGCAGAGTAGATAAAAAGACAGCTAATAAAAGAACAAATAGTTAAAGCTTTCTCAATACTAATAATCGTAGTGTATGATAGGTATTCTATAACTTTTTTGGATTTGATTGTTTCTTTATTATTATATGTTGTTCTGTTTAATTTATGCTAAAAAGACTTATGATAATCATCTTATCGTGGTAGTGTAAAAGTTGTAGGTATTATATTTGCTTTGTATGCTCTTAAATCTTATATTCTTGATGAATATTTGTGACTAAGTAATTATTAAAAGAAATTAGTTTAATATCTATTTTATATTCTATTTAAATTATAATAGTGAATAAATATTTTTTTCAATATAAATAATACGATTTTTTTTATAAAAATAACGTTTAAATGTGAAATTAGATTATACCACAAATGATGATAAATATTTTGGTATCAAATCTGCTATAAAACAAATTTTTAGGAATAGAATGTTGTATTATATAATTTAGTTATATTTTTCTTATTTTTAATGTATATTATTTAGATTGGTATATTTCTAAAAATGGTTATTCAATTTTTTTTAAAATTATTAAATCAAATCAGTTACAAACTAATTAATTAGGTTGATTAAATATCTAAATATTTTATAATTTAATATAATTTAATTTATATAGATACATGACTTTTACAGTTTTATTATTTATTGTAATAAATTTTAGAGATAATTTTTGCAAGTTATAATTTATTTTTTTACTTGCATATTCAACTTTTAAGAATAATTTTTTTAATTTTGTATTTATAAATAAATTATTTTTTATTTTAATATATGAATTTTTTTATGAATTTTTTTATTGCACAATTCACTTTATCAAAAATAAATTAATGTATGAAAATTTAAACTTGAGTGCTTGCCATGTTAAACTCAAACTTTAATTTATTTTGTCATATTATTATATAAATATTCAATTCTTTGATTAAACACTTATTTGAATACAAAATGATATTATATGTTACTTTTATATTGACAATTAAATTTCAGTTACTATACAAATATTATATTTTAGGTAATTGTATATTTTTTTTGTTATTTTAAAAATTATTATATAATTTTAAGATCATTTAATTATGTTTATTTTTTAAAAGTATTGTCATTATTGGAGAGTAACTAATGTTTGTGATAGTCTAAAATTGAGACATAAAAATATAGAATATTAATATACTGAGTTTCCGAAATATAAATCTTGAAGTAAATATATGTGATTATAATTAATAATCATAATTAAAATTCTTTATTTTATTTCAATTTATTCAAGACATGTTTATCTTAAATTTTATTTCTTTATTAATTAGTATTTTTTTATACATTTAATTGTCATTAATTTATATAAATTAAAATATATAATTTAAAAAAATAGATAAATGTCTAAAAATAAAAAAATATATTATTTGTTAGTAAAAAATTAATGTCGCTTTAACTTTTTTTTACATCATATCTTACATTTTTATTATAATTAAAAGTTAGAGATAAATTATTAAATATAAATTAGTAAAAAATATAATACTTAATAATTATCATAATCACATTTAAAGATATTTAAGTTATTTTTATATAATAAAAGTGATATGTTTCAAAAAAATATTTATATATAATTTATTAACAAATATATGAGATATTTATCATAATTTTTATTTTTAATAAAATTATCTTTGTATTAAAGTGATGTATTTGAAAATGTATAAATGAAATTTTTATTAAAAAAGATTTACAAGATAGCAAATGCAACTTTATTTTAATTTTATCCTTAATATTTAATTTTAATTTTACCTTTAGAGTTTTAATATGTTTCAATTATACCATTAGGGTGAATAACATTAATTATAACTAATTAATTATATTATCTTATTTGACTAAAATTAAATAAATATTAAATTATTTAATAAATAATAAATAAAAAATAAAATACATGAATTTAATTTAAATCATTCTCTTATTATTTTCTATATTTATGAATCAAAATGTACTTTTATGTATTTTGGTTAATAATTCTTAAAAGAGTTATTATTTTATTTATTAATATTTTAAATTTTTTTAATAATATTTTTATAAAACTTGATTAACTAATAGATTCTTCTTCACAATATTTTTTTTAAATTTTTTAACAAAAATATATCTTAATTTTTGTCTTTCATATATTCATTGATTATACTAACTTTTTTTATTGTGTATTTTTATCAACTAGATACATTGTTTTTCTATTTTTTTTAATTTTGTTTAATTATTTTATTATCTTATTTTTAATTATTTATTTTACTTTCAGTCCTCATATATTTATTATATTTCACTTCATCTTAGTTTCAATTTTATAGTTAACTTGTAGTTATATAAAATTTAATAGTTTCTTTCAAAACATACTTAAATATATTATCTATTATATACAATCATTAGGATAAATAAACAAATATAAATTGAATATATAACTTAATTTTAATTTAAACTAATAAATAAATAAATTGTTAGAAAAATAGCAATCAATTTTGTTTTTAATTTCTCTATAATTTATTTAAAGGTAAAAATCTCTTTATAACCACTAAAGTTATTACGTTAATCCTCAACGATGGTATTTCGGTACATTATGTTATCAAAAAATATTAATCGATCGATCTAATAACTTTTGTAATGACATAAGTTTATGAATTTGAAAATTTAGAAATCATTTCATAAAATGCGAAGTTTTAACAAGTAACAATACTGATTATATTGTTTTGACTTCAAGAATGAATATGATACTAACAAATAAAATTATCGTCCCAAGTAAATTTTAACAAAACAAAAGTCCATAAGTATTGTTATTAATGAAAAATTAATCTATTTTAAAGACAAATACAATTTTTTTCTACAGATTTTCTAACTCGACAAATTCATGACTAATCTACCATATATTGACCATTTATCCAATCCAAATTAATTAAAATAAATATTAATTATTTTTAATATTTTTAAATTGTAAAATATTTATAATAATAATAATTACTATAGATATTTTTTATTTAAATTTTAACAAAATTTTTTTATATAATTTTATGTATTACTTCGTACAGAACACATAAACATATACTAATTTTAAATAAATACTTATATTTATACATGCATAAAAGCTTTTTTATTCACTTTTATTAAATATAAGGACCTTAGTAACGTAACATTTCCGTATGAAAAAGATGAGGTCCTCCATTTCATTCTTATCACAACACATTGTTATTTTTTACTTATTAAATTTTAGCTATCAGCCTATCAGTGTTGTTCATTGTTGTGGCAGAGTAGTAGTTATTAATCCTTCGAGATCTTTCTCAAGGTTTCTCTTCCAATAAAACAGAAGGCAAAACGAAGGCAGGTGAACCGTCAGATTGAAATACCAAGAGGCCATCGAACGGAGCCCCATCACCCACCAATGTCTTCCACAGTAATTACCCCATTCGCCACCTGACAGCTAACACTTCCCCTTCCACAGTTCCACTTCTCACTTCCCTCCCCTTATCTTCCTCTCTTCAATCTTCATTTTTCTCTCCAAAATGGCCACTGTCTTTAGAACCCCCATTCTCCGGCCAGGTATCCTGCCGCCGCGCTCCTCCTCCTCTTCCGCCGCCGCCCCCACCAAGCCCTCATGCGTCGCCTTTCCCTCTTTCAGACAAACTGCTACCTGCAGAAGGACCACTTTGCGGTTCCCTTCAATTCCTTCCCTGCGCTTCACGAAGTTCGCCCCTTTCGCTTTCGAAGGAGACACCGAGGCCTCGCCTCAAGTTCAAGAACCTGAGCTTCAGCTTGAGGTGAGTTTCAATTTGGAATTAAATTGAGTTCTTTTTTTGTTTCCTTTCAAATTTTGTGTGGTTGGGTGAAATCGGAACCTAGTTGAATTTTGGATTGCAAAATTTCTTGGTTTGAGAAGGACTGTACTGGAATGAGAGACTTTTATGTTCACTTACTTTGAAGTAGTGTGTATCATACTTTGCATTTTGTGATGCTATAAAAAATTGAGGCGATATTCAATGGTAAATTGATAATATATGATAGTTTTATTTTAATTGTTTATGATACCTGAGGAAAGCTATAATTTTGGACCGTTCCAGAATACAAATTTATTTTGGGCAAACTGTGACTCTGAAATTATGAACTTTAGATTGTGGTTGGATAGATTATTTTGAAAAAGGAAAACAAAAATATTCTGGTTTTGTTCTTTTAAGAAGCTTATCTAAGAATCACACACAATGCATACCTATCTTTGATATTTGCAACTTTGATTATCTCGGATAAAGAAAATGATGAGTCAAGAGTTTTTAGGATTAGTTGATTTTCCATGTTCTAGCTCAATTTTCTGGTGAACTCTTGTAACAGGATGGTGCTGTTGATGTAGAGGACAGTGCTGGCCATAATGAGGTTAGTGAGGCTGATGAAAGTGAGGAATCTTCACCCTTGCAAGAGTTACTGCAGTCTTACAAAGAAGCGGTAGCTAATAATAATGAAGCCATAGTTGCCGAGCTGGAATCATATTTGAAGTCCATTGAAGATGAGAAAATAGGTCTTGAAAGGAAAATAGCTTCGTTATCTGCAGAGTTATCAATAGAGAAGGATAGAATTCTAAGGATTAGTGCAGACTTTGACAATTTCCGGAAGAGAACCGAGAGAGATCGCCTTTCTCTGGTCACTAATGCACAGGGGGAAGTTATGGAGAGCTTGTTGCCTGTATTGGATAATTTTGAGAGAGCAAAAACTCAGATCAAGGTGGAGACAGAAGGAGAGGAGAAAATAAACAACAGCTATCAGAGCATATATAAACAGTTCATGGAAATTCTTACTGCACTTGGAGTTGAACCAGTTAAGACAGTTGGAAAACCCTTTGATCCATTGGTAAGTTGGTAATCAGTTTATTTTATTTTATTTTATTTTTATTTCCAGGATGTCAAACAAATTTGACTTTTCAATTGAGGAGAAAATCTTATTATCATGTAGGTGATAATGTTTTGTCCAAAAATAGAATTCCTCCCGCCCTTGTTTTTCTTTTTAAATTTTTAATAGTAGGATAGTTTTGAAACAGTTAGTATTTATTTAAGTTGTGTTAGTAGTTTAGTATAAAATACCCATACACTTGCCAGTGTAATTGTCAATTTCATTTGGGGACACTTTGCTCTTATCCTGTCTGGTTTGTTGGTTTGAGATGAAAATGGAGTCCAAGGTATTTTAATAGCTTCCATTGTTTGAATTGCTTAATTTTTAGTAGGATGGAATGGTTAGTGATGGAATTATTTCCTTCCGATTCCATTACAATTTCCAATTTTTTGGTCCTCCCGATTTGGGTGTCTTGTGATAGAACCTATTTTTTTTTTATTGAAACAATTAAGTAAAAAAAAATTACTCTATTTTCCTGTTCCATTCCACAACCTTGTGTTCCATTCTCCTCTACTGCATTACTTACCATTAATCCAAACATATTGAGTTCTGTTTGACTTGTTCAATATGATTTGTCTTCCTTGGATTATCACTGAGATTTTGAAGTCCTTTTCTCCTTATATGAAAATTATCTCAATGTTTTAGAAGTATATTGTTGGCCCCATCATTTCTTCTGCATTTTGGCATAATGATGTCATACATGATTGATGCAGGCACAGAAACCAGTTGGCTCGAAATTCAATCAACTTTTTCAAACACTTAATCAAGCTTATTCAGGTTTCATGAAGACCTGGATTCGTTTTTAACTCGGCAATTCTTGATTATTTTGAGCCAACTTGGTGAGTCTGAATCTGTATGACAAAATTGCCAAAAAAAAGGAGAGCATTGTAGCAAATTATGTATGTGAATCTCAACACATATTTTTAGAGAACTATTTTTAGCTGGCTGCTGTAAGATATAAAACTTTGAAATCGCTTGCATCAGCCACTTCATTGAATGAAACGCAATGCGTTAGTCTCTTTGAATATTTCATGTAGTGATCTTCAGAGGTATGAAAGACTGATTGATATGATAAATTTTTCTGATAAATTATAATTTGCAATTTACTTGTAAAAGCTACATGAAGCAATTATGCGCGAGGATTCAACTGAGTTTGAGGATGGCATCATAATCCAAGAATTCAGGAAAGGTTTTAAACTTGGTGACCGACTTTTGCGACCATCAATGGTGAAGGTATCAGCTGGTCCAGGACCTGCAAAGCCTGAGCAAGCACAGCAAGAGGAGCAAGTCGCAAGTGAAAATTCTGAGGCTCTTAAAGAAAACAATGGTAGCACAGAAACAGAGTCTTCTTGAAAGGTCAAAAGTCACCTTTTTGCCTGGATTCAGTTTTGTACAAGTATATTGGTTAAATCTAGAGGAACTGGATGTTACTCAAAGAAATGTTTCAGCCAATTTTTTCTTTCAAAGAAAGTATTATCTGTGAGGTTTTGAATTCTGATTTCAGATTTCAGATTTTTCAGCTTTCATGGCCTTGGTAGAGAGATGACTAATTTTTTACGGAGTTACTGTTTTTCTGCAAGGACCCTGAGTGTCACAAATTTGCAACTGATGAAGTGCTTTGTACCATTTGTTAGGAGTTTAATAGCATGAACTTTCAAATCATTCGATTAAAGGTCATTATGATTTTTTGACAATTTTTTCACCACATTACTGTTGCACATTTCAAAGCTAAAGAAATATTGCATGATGTAGTGGTATGAATTTGGATTCCTGTTAATATTTGGCGTTTTAATGATATGAAACAACGAGTGATGGTAATTATAAAATTCAATGTGGGATTTGGATTCTCTAAAGTTTGAATTTTACTTTAGAGAGTAAAGTGTGATCTCTCACCATTTATTTTATAGGTGGGACCAAAAATAAATATGAGAGAGAAACAATTTAAGAGTAGAAGATCACACTTTACCCTCTAAAGTACAAATTTAAAATTTAGAGGATCCAAATTCTAAAATGTGTGTACTCCCGCGTGTGCCGGTGCCTCTATCTTTTTATTTTATTTATTATCCAAGAAACTAAGAATCATATAATTAGTCAATTCTATATCATAATCGGGTTATATCACGTTCATATATTATAGTAGGAGGGGGAACAAAGAGGTTCAGTTGGAATAAGACGAAATCATTTTTATTATACACTATTATTTGTTAAATTTAAATAATGAAACACCATATTAATCTACTAAATTGAATTCTACTTCTCTTCATTATTTGTCATCGATCTATATAGTGCTTGTAAGTTGCAACACAATTGCGGGTGAAGGATTGTATATAAGGGATTACAATATTTTATTTCAAAATAATTGAGTGAAATTATGATTTTGCCCCTGAAAACCAGTTCGAACTGGCTGATCGAACCGGTCAAACCGATGGTAAAAGTGGTTCGGAGTAATGTTCTAAAAACCGGATCGAATTGGTTCAACCGGGAACCCACATGAAAAACGGACCGGTCTTCTTCCTAAAACCGTCATTTTTAAAACTGCTGAAAAACCGTTGAACTGGTCGGTAACTGATCGGTTGAACCGGATCGAGAACCGACCGGTTCTTAAGAAACGACGTCATTTTCATTTTTTTTAAAAATAAAAAATAAAAAAACCTCACCCCCCATGCGACGCGAGTCCCTCACCCACATACCCCCCCCCCCCCCCCCCACCCCCACACACACCAAACACCCACACACTCAAGCCCTAAGGTTCTCCAAACGGCAAAGCCTAAATTCCAGCTTCGTCAATGGAACTGCCGCCGCCGTCCGTGGTTGTCGGCCTCTCCGTGGCCTCCTCCTTCCCCTGTCCCAAATCCATACGGTTAGACCTTCTCTTCTAGGCTTTCTAGCTCGGCACGTCGTCCTGTCTTCGTCGGTGACTTTGCTGTTCAAGGCTTCCAGCTGCTGCGCCGTCGTGTCGCCGTCGTCGTCCTGCTGTCAGTGGAAGGTTAGTGAATTTGTTTTTGATTTGGAGCTGTCAAACCCAAAAAACCCCTAAGCTGCTTTAGGTTTTTTGTTGTTTCCAATCCGGCATAACCTTGGATGACAGCGAAAGTGACCCTTGGATTTCTTTTTCCCCTATTTCAATCAGCTTTTCATTTTTTTTAATTTGTGTATTGGTCTTTTGTTATTCAGCTTGTGAAGTTGTGATTGCTTTTAAGCATTTATCGTAGATTCAAAGTTGTAGTACTTTGATGGAAATTCTGAATGGATATCAAAAGCTTATTACAAGGGACCCATAATCGCGAATCGTGATGGTGACTATTTGAATATCAGTTCATCCTTTATCATACCCTATATTTGTGATAATAATTATATTTGATTCGATTATTCGGTTGCAGCTCATTTTCGTCGAAATGTTTCTCATATTTTCATTTTATTAAAGAAATTTGAGCTAATTTGATTTTAATCTTCACATTATCGGAATAATAACGAAATGAAGGATGATGGCCATGGGAAGAGTGTTGTTTCCGCTATGGCCAATGATGAAAATCAATTTTATAATAAGATTCTTGTTTTGTAATTGCTGGTTGCTGGTTGCTGGTTGCTGGTTGCTGGTTGCTGGTTGCTGGTTGCTGGTTGCTGGGTGCTGGGTGCTGGGTGCTGGGTGCTGGGTGCTGGGTGCTGGGTGCAGGTTTAGTGTCATCACTGATTTGGAATGTTTTATAATGTACAATGTTTGTTGCTGTTTTGTAATTGCTGGTTGCAGGTTTAGTGTGATTATTGGTTAATGTTTTGTAATGTTTGGTGCTGAAGGCTGATTATTGAGTTCAGATTTAGTTGTTTATTTTGACTTGGGTAAAGAGACTTGTGGTCATTTTTTCCTGCCTTGTACCAATTCAGATGATTATTTTCAGAGGATGAGCACTTATTTATGTATCTTGAGAAACTGTTTCTGTTTGTTATGAGCACTTAGGTAGCGTTTGGTTACTGAGACATAGACACTGAGACATAGACACAGTGGTACACGGTGACACATGTCTGCTGTTTGGTTTGGTGAGACACAGATTTTCGAAGGACACGGATGGACACGGAGACACTAAATTTGTGTACCTCCAATTTGGTGAGACACTGAGACACAACTTGTGAGACACTAATTTTTTATTCTTTTACCCTTATTGAGTTTTTAAAATTTGTCTTATCTTCCCAAATCTTTTTTTTTCTCTTTCTCTTTTAGATTCTACAACTAAATTTACTTTTCTATTTTTTTCAAAAAAAAATTTGTACATTTAATTTTTTTATTTATTTAAATTTTGATTAATCTTTGATAAATTCTGAACTTTAATTTTCTATTTTTTTTCAAGAACAATTATATATTTAATATTTAAATGATAATTTAAGATGGTATTAGAAGAAATAAAAAATTATTAGAAGAAATAAAAATTTAATGGTGATGGCATGTATTGTTTGGGATAATAGGTGTATTGTAATAGTGGTAAAACTTGTGGTTGAATGAAGGGTAATTCAGTCTTTTTTAAATATATGTGTCTTATTTCTTATTTTTGCCAAACACAATACATAGACACAAATATTTTATGTCCATGTCTTTAATGTCTGTGTCTCTGTGTCTATGTCTCATCAAATACATCAACCAAACGGAGCCTTAGTTTCACCATGAAAGCTTAGTTTTACCAAATGGTCTTCAAAGCAACTCATCCAAAATGCTGCTGCACAAATCCAAGTCTATTGTCTCTTAAAGCCTGCATGCTCCTTCATTTGGTGAAGCCTTTCTAGCACTAGTCCACTGCCAACTTTGTTATTAATAATGTTATCAAATTTGTTTATTCAAGTATTATGTTTATTTTTTTCAGTTGGATTTATGATAATTCATTTGATATTCTTCCTATTCTTGTGAGATATTTCTTTTATTTTGTGTACTGATGAGCAATTGTACTTGGTTGGTATCATGCTTTCATGTGGCAATTTTGCATTTACTATAAAAAAAAAAGGAAATCCTAAAAGAATAATTCACCACTCCATTGGAAAAACTTCATACTACCTTATACCCTCAACTTAATACTTGTATATTTATAATTTATTTATTATTTTATTCTAAAACGATTTTTTTGGTTGAACCACCGGTTGAACCGGTTGGACCGTAAACCAGTAAATCAGTGATTAAAATGGTTCGATGATCGGTCCGGTTCTCAGAATCTGTCTTCGGACAGATGCCAAAATCGGAGATTTAAAAAATCGTCATTGGACCGTCGAACCGGCTGGGAACCGGTCAATTGAAACGAACTGTGACCCGTCCGGTTTTTTAAATTTCTCCCAAACGCTGTTGAGGAACTCCCTAACCATTACCCAACATCCCACTCCCAACCCTAGTTTCTCTAAAACAGCCCACTTCCAACCCTGACTCTCCAAAATGGCAAACACGCGTAGCACTCCCATCAGGCCATCACCCTTCCTCTCATCGTCATTGAGCTCCTCCTTCACTTCCGTCCCGCCACCGGCAAGCAGCCGTCGCCGTCGCAACTTGGAGTATTGAAGCCACTGTCGCAACGTTGTTCTCCTCCATCGTGCAGCCACGCTTGAGCTTCGAAACCACCGTCGCCGGCCTCACCTCTTGCCTCCGTCGCGCAGCCACTGTCTCGCCGGCGCCAGTTCTGTTCCATCACGTCAGCCCTTTGGTCGTGCCATGTTCCTTTCTTGCTGCTGATATGCTCTACTGCTCTGTTCTGGCATTTAGTTTTAGGTATTAATTTTTTTAAACTATAATTGTTGAATAATTCTTGTTACTTGTTAGTTAGTTTGTGAACCTTACTATTGTTACTGGGTTGAATAATTGTTGTTAGTTAATCTGTGGATTTGTTACTGAATTGAATAATTTTGACTGTTGAGACTTGAGATTACTAGGTTGGAGTGAGTTGCTGTGGGTTACTGTGATATTGTAATTGGATTGTATTGTTATTAGATTGCTGGTGATTTTTTAGGTATGAATGAGAGTATCAACTAAGAAACACCTAAGGATTGTTGTGATATTGTATTGTTACTGTATTTTTTTCTTTTTGGTTAATTTTTGAAAAAAGATGTTTAATCTTTGTTAAAATTGTGCTGAAATTTTGCTAAAATTGTGATTAGCTGAAAATCTTATTAATCTTTATTAAAATTATGCTGAAAATTTTGTTAAAAGTTTGTTAGAATTTCTATTTGTTCATTATGAGTAGAAGGAGGGGTTTAGAATAGTTCTTCTGCAAGGAGAAAGGGATCATTATCTTTTTCTATTGATAACTTCAAATACACGTTCAAGTAGTTGACTTATTGGGAGAGAAGAGAGCCATGAGAATGGATCTTACACAACAAGGATTAAAGGTAGAGAATGCAACGGTTGGGCCTTTAGGGTCTGCACTTTTTGACTCTGCTATTTCCATTTTTTCTGCTCACAATAAGTATGCTTTGTTCCATCGAGCATCGGATGCTACATTTTAAATTTTTAATATCATTGTCTAATAATAATTGATAGTTCTACTTTATATCATCCGTAAATCAAATAGCTGGATACTGAAATTCATTGATTTGGGAGGTGAAATGAGGAGAGATGTTTGGCATGCTTTGATAAGTGAAATTATAGCATAAAACAAGTTCACACATGAATATGGATGGACCTTGATTTTGACCAATCTTTTGTTATATAAAAAATAATTTTTTCATCTTTGTTTTTAACGAAAAAATAGATGAATTGAATTAACTAGATAAGTAGATGATTGAATATTTATTATTGGTTTGATTAATTCAATAATTTTTTTTTGTTTTTCGTGATTATCTTAAATTTCATATAATATTATAAATTTTATATGTATATAAATTTTGACCTTTGATATATTTTTTAATATTTGACTCGTGCATTGTATTTAAATGTGATTATGAGATTTTAATTGGAATTATATATTTATTTAAAATTTGATATGTTATTTTATTATAATTTGATTATTTCGGTTGAACCTCTAAACTGATGAATCAATAGTTCAAGCGGTTTGACCGGTTTGATTTTTAGAACCTTAAATTTTTTGCTAGATATGTTTTTTATTTTTTATTTTATTTTTGGGTATAAGCCAGATATGTTTTTTAAACCGTATGCCAAAGAGATTGAGTAAATGGGCTTGCTCACGTTCTCTCTACCAAAGTTAAAGCCAAGCCCATTTGTCGATGCCGGATACCCCCCTCGACCCTATCTCCAATTCCCCATCTGCCCCCTTCTTGATGAAATGAGGTGCATTCTGTCATCAAAATTTAGTCAAATTGTGTAACAAATGATTACCAAGGTTCTAAAAATCGGTTCCTATCGACCAGTCAAATCGTAAACCAAAGAAAAAAGCGAATTGGTCAGATGTAAAAATCGGAGAATTCAAACATCGCTCTTAAACTGTCAAATCGGTTGGAAATTGGTCGGTCGAACTGAACCATAATTTGGTCGGTTTTTTGAATTGAGCTTAGATGGAGTCGTTTTGTAGCACATTAGGGCACCGACGGTAACCCTTACCAGCCCCACCCCCAGCCCCAGGCTCCTGCCCCCTAACCAAAACACGCTCTTGCCTCCCTCACACACAGCCAGTCCGACCTCCTCTCATCAAGCTCCTGCTCCTCCGTCACTTTCGTCCAGCCACTGCCTGCTACCGCTGCCGACGAAATTGCGAACTTGGAAGCCACCGTCGCGGTGTCGCATCTTCCTTCCCCTCCATCGTGCAGCCACCGTTAATTATGGTTGATTATTGAATTTTCTGAAGTGTTGTTGCTTATTATGAGAAATGAATGATGTTGTTGCTAATTTTCTGTCGGTCTTGTTTAATTGTGAGTTGCTGAGTTAGGTTTAATTGTGAGTTGCTGGATTTAAATTTGAGTAGTTGAGTTAATAATAATGATTTTGTTAATATTTGCTTAGTGAGTTGCTGATTTTCTGAAATGATGTTGCTGATTATGGGAAATGAATGATGTTGTTGCTTATTTTCTGATGGTCTTGTTTAATTCTAAGTTGCTGAGTTAGGTTTAATTGTGAGTTGTTGGGTTTAAGTTTGAGTTGCTAAGTTAATAATAATGATTTTGTTAATGTTTGTTTATTTTGAGTTGCTGATTTTCTGAAATGATGTTGCTGATTATGGGAAATGAATGATGTTGTTGCTGATTTTTTGATGGTCTTCTGAGTTACTAAGTTAGGTTTAATTATGAGTTGCAGGGTTTAAGTTTGAGTTGCTGAGTTAATAATAATGATTTTATTAATGTCTGCTTTTTCTGAGTTGCTGATTTTTTGAAATGTTGTTGCTGATTATGGGAAATGAATGATGTTGTTGCTGATTTTCTGAAGGTTAAATTTTTGTTGGCTGCTGATTTTCTGATGGTTAAATTTTTTTGGCTCTATATTGAACATTATGTTTGTCATTTATTGTGCGATTTGATCTACTTTAGTTATAAACTTTGATGTTTGATGTTGTTTATGAACTTTTATTGATAAATTGTTGATAATTTATTAGGTAAAAGTGTGAAATTTTAAATTTTATTAGGTTAAAAATTATTAAATTTAAATATTTGGACTTATATGTTGAATTTTTAATAATTTTATTTAATATTTAATTAAATCAGTTGAACTTTGGTTGAATCCCGGTCGAACCATTAAACCAATGAACCAGTTAATTTACCCGTTCATTGATCGGTTCGGTTCTCGCAACCTAAGTGACAAGAGGCATTTTGGATATCATTGGGAACTTGCAACTGATTTGTGTAGCATACACACTTCACATGAGGAATAAAATTAGTACCTATTTAAACTTGAAGTCTTGATGGTGGCTACTTATATGATTAAGGATTATAGGAACAAAGTTGAATCTGAGTTGACTGATATCTGCACTGATATCATGGTTTTTATTGATGAATACCTTATTCCATCTTGTTCTGGTGGTGTACCTAGTGTCTTCTTTTATAAGATGTGAGTTGATTTTGTTCTCTCGTTTCATTCTCTCTGACGTCTTTCTATTTGAGGAATTTGGAATTTGATTGTTTTTGCTTTGTCATTTGCAGGAAGGGGAACTATTATGGCCGAAATCAAGTATGGTGATAAGAGAAAAGAGGCTGCTGATCAGTCCTTGAAAGCATATCAGGTTTTCTTCTATTTATCTATGTGCTTTGAGGGTTCTTGATATTGGTTCCTTACCATGCCGCCTTCTTGTAGTGTAATTCATTCAATAAACCAGAGCGGTGGCATATTTCACTTAAAAGTTTCTCCAAGACGGAAGCCTCTGCTCAGATGGGTATACTGAAGTGTCTGGGACTGCCCAGGCATCAGGTTTTCACGGCCAAAAAGTATCTTAATGGTAATGTTTAGAATTAAATTTCTCAACCAAGCTACCTTTTTGTAAAGCTTCATCAAATCTTTTTTTGTGATTGAATTTTCTATGACCATATACCGAAAATCAAATTAGATCCATGTGTGTGGTGAATTAGATATTGTAAC
This sequence comes from Arachis stenosperma, assembly GCF_014773155.1. NCBI lineage: Eukaryota > Viridiplantae > Streptophyta > Magnoliopsida > Fabales > Fabaceae > Arachis > Arachis stenosperma. The sequence continues at coordinate 89,173,878 of NC_080383.1, read as the reverse complement.
TGTAAAAGGTCTTATTCCTGTATTAGTCATTGACTGGCTTTTCATTAGTTAAAGTTTTAAAAGCCAAAGATTCTCAATCATAAGACTTCGGAATCAAGTTGTAGAGCATGAATGAATTATTCCCCCCCTTTCCCCCCTTTATTTGTATGATTTATTCAATTGGACTGTTTCTAAATTATATATTTATTTTGTGGTCCTCATTGATCTGTTTTGATTTTGAATGCAGTATCGAGCTTCTCCTGTCTTCACACAGCACAAAATTCCTCAGTGGAAGCTCACTCACAAGATGAGGATGTGGTGATTGCTTTGGGAAGTAATGTAGGTAATAGGGTTCATAACTTCAAGGAAGCCTTGAAAATGATGAAGAAGTCAGGCATACAGGTCACAAGGCATGCTTGTTTGTATGAGACAGCACCAGCATACATTACTGATCAACCTTGCTTTATCAACTCTGCAGTTAGAGCTGTTACTAAACTAGGTCCACATGAATTATTGGCTGCGCTCAAAAGAATTGAGAAGAACCTCGGGCGAACTGATGGAATAAGGTATGGTCCAAGGCCAATCGACTTAGACATTTTATTCTACGGTAAATATAAAGTTAGATCTGATATTCTCAATATACCTCATGAAAGAATTTGGGAGCGGCCTTTTGTTATCGCCCCTTTGGTGGATTTACTGGGATCAGCTATTGACAATGATACAGTTGCTAGTTGGCATTCATTTTCGAGCCATTCTGGTGGACTATTTGAATTATGGGAAAAATTAGGCGGGGAATCACTTATTGGACAGGAAGGTATATGTAGGGTAATGCCTGTTGCAAATAGCTTACTTGATTGGTCCTTGAGAACTTCCGTTATGGGCATCCTTAATTTGACCCCAGATAGTTTTAGTGATGGGGGGAATTTCCCGTCTGTGGAATCTGCTGTATCGCAAGTTCGATTAATGATTTCAGAGGGAGCAGATATAATTGATATTGGTGCTCAGTCTACGCGACCAAAGGCATCTAGGATCTCTGTTGAAGAAGAATTAAGTAGATTAATCCCTGTCCTAGAAGCTGTAAAGTCAATGCCTGAGTTAGAGGGAAAGCTCATATCTGTTGATACTTTCTACTCTGATGTTGCTTCAGAAGCAGTTAGTAGAGGGGCTCATCTTATAAATGATGTATCTGCAGGGCAGTTAGATCCTAATATGTTCAAGGTCATTGCAGATCTAGATGTTCCTTATGTTGCGATGCATACGAGGGGGGATCCATGCACTATGCAGAGCAGTGAAAACCTGAAATATGATGATGTTTGCAAGAAGGTGTCCTCCGAGTTATATTCAAGGGTTAGGCAGGCAGAACTGTCAGGAATCCCAGCATGGAGGATCATTATTGACCCTGGTATCGGATTCTCAAAAAAACCTGAATACAATTTGGATATCCTCACAGGACTTCCTGCTATCCGAGCTGAGATTGCCAAGAGTAGCTTTGCCATCTCTCGTGCTCCTATACTTATTGGACCTTCAAGAAAGAGATTTCTAGGTGACATTTGTTCCAGACCTTCTGCTGTTGAGAGGGATCCTGCTACCATTGCTTCTATAACAGCGGGTGTTCTGGCTGGAGCTAACATTGTTAGGGTGCATAATGTCAAAGATAATTGTGATGCTGTGAAGCTTTGCGATGCAATTCTAAAACGTAAACGTTCGGCCATGGAATCTAGACAATGAATTTGTCACCAACTCTGATGCTGAATTCTTCTATACATGGACTTGGCTTTATGCAACAAAGCCATTGCTGAATTTGTTTGCCATGTCACTCGCATCTTAAGGTCATGTAAAACACTGACTGGAGCAGAGAAGCATGGAGTACAATTAATGAAAGTGTATGTCAAATGGGAGTAAAGCTTACACACCCAAAATAATCAGCATGTCCTTACCAGTGTTGAATAAACTTTAGTAATGAAGAGTGAAGATTGCGTTTTTTCTTTTTCAGAATAGAAAAAGTCCACCAATAAAAATTTATCATGTGCATTATCTTCACTCTTGACCCAATTCTATTCAACTAAGAAATTCCCATAAACCTTGGTCTTCCTTCGTATTTGATTCTCAAATTTTGTTTCAACATTTCACTTGTAGCTTTTGATTGACATATATTTTTGGTCATATATGTAAAAAAAGGATCTGTTATATCCCAGGAGGAGGAAAGGAAAAGAAAGGTGGATGTCAAAGTACTTACTTGCAGCAAAAAAGTAACTAATCACTCATGAAATAGTTAATAATCATAGGAAAAATGAATAACTTGAAATAAGATTCTTGCTTTTAGCTTTCCACGGTTTGGGACCATATATAGCCATATATTACAGGAGATTCCGTCATTTAAAAATTTTCAAAAATAACCTTAAGTTTGATGTTCCTTTCTTCTAATGAATATTGTTGGGAGCCAATAGGGGGGGGGGGGGGGGGTTGGGTTAGGTTTTGTTTTAATTTTTTAATTATTTTTATTATTTAATAAGGGTAATTTGGTAAAAAAAATAAAATTGAAGTAGAAAAAGATGATTTTATAACGTTTTGTAACGTTGAAGATGATTTTAATAAGAAGAAAAGGTCGGGGACGATTTTAATTTTCGCCCAAGACTTTAGGGACGATTTCAGTACTTAACCCTTCCATTTTCAAGTAAAAGCTAGAGATGCAACTCATATCCAACTCCGGAGATTCTTGACTTGCTTGTAAAGATTGAACGTTCCAAAGAGGAAAAGTTAAAGCCATAAAAGACAATGAGAGTAAATTTGCAAAGAAATCTTTCACCAAAAGGTTATTATTTTAATTTCCATGCATCACCAATAAAGCATGAGATGCTTCTTTTGTTAGAAATATGGCTGCATGTGATTCATAAGAGAATCGTTATGGCCAAACACATGGATGACACCATTGTTAATGAGTGATGGATGAAATCTTATATTATTGTATCTTAGAAATAGAGAGATATTTAGGTACCAAAACGCTGTTCTTAAAGTGGACTTTTGTATTCATCAAAATTTCAAAGCTTCTAATTTTTCTGTTGCTCAATACACTTATTTGAATTGAGATTACCATAGCCATACACTAATTTTGGTGTCTAAATTTCTACGTACAAGAAATGGAAAGAGTTTCATGAAAGATGCTAAGAACAAAAGATTATTGAAAAAAAGTAAAGTTTGCATAATTTCCGCATTGAAATATAACAATTCAGTTTCATTGACTCATTTTGTGTGGTAGCTAGCCTATAGCAAGCAAACCATATTATACAGCAAGAAAAGTAAAAACACAACACTACAAAGAAAGAAGAAGAAGAAGAACAGCACTCAGCTTTGGTGCATGTAACTAAATTTAGGATTTCTGAACAAACTTAGAGTCGAATAAGGGAAAAAGAAAAACAAGTAACACCAAATACAAGGGAAGGAAAAGGAGAAGGTTGCAATAACTCAAACTTTCTTAACCGGTGTTCTGCATTCCGGCAGCGATACCCTTCATGGTGAGGATGAGGGTGTCTTCCAAACCCGGAGCATATTCACTTGTTGGGTTCAGCGAGACTAATTCGTCGGCCGATTTGCTGATGTCTAATGATTCTTTAGATATGCGCGGGCGTGGCCTCACATTCACGTTGTAGTTCGGATCGCGGATGCGTTTCAATGTGTAAGCTTGGAAAACATTCAGGGTAGTGATGTAGGAATCACGCAGCCGGAGCCTTTGCTTCAAGTAGGGGTCACCTTCTAGAAGATCCTTGTGTCCAGCCACCTACAAAGTGCAGCAGAGAAACAGATATCAGCTTGCTGAATCACTAATTATCATTCAATGATCTTGAACTTTCTTGTGACATAAAAGTAATATGAAAAAGTGCATTTAAACAAGGTGGCAATTTACATGCATGCATATACCTTCATGTGAGATTGACAGTTGAGAATATAATCCAACATGTTAAATCATCTAACAATTCTTAACTATCAACTTTAAGTGAAGACAACTGCATGCGAATTTCCACCTTTAAACAAAATTCATTTTAGGGAATGAGTTGAAAATTAAGAAATGTTATATTGGAAATGTAATATTACCTGAAGGAGGAGTTTCTTAGTTTCTTCATATTTGTTCCTCAACTGCTCCCCAAAGGGCCATAAATCTTTAGAAACCAAAAGCCTATCATTCAGAGCAGCGATACCCGGATCGCCCTTCGCGAACACCATTTCCACTAAATCAATGGTGACTCTAAAGAAAGGCCAATTGTTGTACATCTCTTGTAGCATGTTGAGATTTCTAACATCTTTCTGAATAACATTTTTAAATGCAGCTCCAAAGCCTAGCCATACCGGAAGATGAAACCTTGTCTGCGTCCACGCAAAGATCCAAGGAATTGCACGCAGAGTTTCAATGCCTCCACTAGGCTTTCTCTTCGCCGGTCTACTTCCAATGTTCATCCTTCCGTACTCTAACTCCGGGGTAGCCTACAATCATCATATGAGATCAACAATGATTAGTTACTTAGCATGGAAAGTTGATGGTTTTTATTGTGTGAAGATATCTTACTAGGCGAAAGTATTCGACGAATCGTGGCTCCTTGAACACAATTGATCGGTACTCCTCTGTGGCAATGACGGCCATCACATCCATAAGCTGACGCCATTCCGGCTTCGGTGCAATTGGGGCGTTCATACCGTGCTCTAAGGTGGCAGCAGTGAACCTTTGAAGTGTTCTGAAGCACAAATGCTGCTCCCCGAATGACTGCTCAATTACTTCACCCTGAACCGTGACACGAAGCGATCCATGGACAGTGTCCGGAGGTTGGGAGAGGATAGCAAGGTGAGTAGGCCCGCCTCCTCTTCCAACCGTCCCGCCACGACCATGGAACATTGTTAGCTTGACCCCATACTTCTTGGCTACCTTTATAAGATCCTCTTGAGCCTTATACAGCTGCCATGCTGCAGAGAATCTTCCGGCATCTTTTCCGGAATCGGAGTACCCAATCATGACTTCTTGTTTCCCATTGATCCTGTTTCTATACCATTCTACCGAAAACAAGCGAGCCAAGGCGGCCGGAGCAGCCTCGAGATCTGCAAGCTTCTCGAACAACGGGACAACTCTTAACGGATGCCTGATCCGGCATTCGCGTTGAAGAAGCTCAACCGCCAGCACATCGGACGGTGCGGTTGCCATTGATATGATATAGGCTCCGAAGTTATCTGCTGGAAGCTCTGCTATGACATGAAATGTGTCCAGAACGTCTCTGATTTCTTCAGTTGTTGGAAGGTCAGGTCCAAACAACGGTCGCTTCCCGCTTAATTCTTCTAGAAGCCACTCTTGTCTCTTCTCCTCCGACCATTCCTGGTAGGATCCGATTCCCAAATGCTTTGTGATGGCGTCCATCACGTCCGTGTGACGGTCCGACTCTTGCCTGATGTCAAGCCTTACTAGTGACAGTCCGAAGGTGGAAACTTGTCTTAAGAAATCAAGAAGGGTTCCGTCAGCAATTGCGCGATCGCCACAAGCACACAGTGATCTGTAACATAGCTCAAGAGGCTCCAGGAACTGCAAATATTGTTAACTCTCGTAGTTAGTATTTGCTTCTCAAAACACACTGTATTGTGTTAAACTCTTGCTTTCAAAAACAATATACCTCCTCCACATTGGTGAAACTTGCTTCCTCTGGAATGTCAGAGTACCCCTGAGCGAGTAAATGGCGAGACCGCTCCCGAGTCTTGTACAGTCTATCCCTCACATCACCCAGTATCACACGATACGGTTCATTTGCCGGAATCTTTTTCCAGAATTCTGCATCACAAACACATTTTCTAAGTTTCAAGACAAGTAACCTTTAGCTCCATTGCAATGTAACCTTGCATACATACCTATATAGTGCTTTGCAACTTCATCTTTCTTGAATGATCCGTGAAGTTCGTCCGCGCGAACGCGTAGCTCATCGTTGCAGCGCCACATAGACAGCTACAGAAATAACAACTGAAATCAGGAAAATGAAGCCAAAATAATAGATCATTGTTTATAAAGAAGCATGCAAGATTGAGAGGTGTAAATTACTTCAAACATAAGATCTTCTATCTGGGAATAATACAAATTAGCAGCCATCATTCTAGCTAGTAAGCAAACATCCCTTGTCACTTCAGGAGTCACTCTCGGATTACCTGAATCATCATATCAAACATGAATTATATGCTGACGCTTCCATTTTTAATGTACATTGAGAGAATGTTTCTTGCAACAATTAAGATCATACCATCGCGATCACCACCCATCCAAGATGAGAATTGAATAAGAGGAGCATTGTAAGGTACACGCTCATTTATCCCTATGTTCTTCAATGCTGTGTCGAGCCGACGCAGAAATTTCGGCACGCCCATCCAAATTGTTTCGTGGAAGTAGCTCATTCCTGCTCTCATCTCATCTTGTGGTGTTGGAGGAGTTCTCCTGATTTCGTCCGTTCGAAATGCAGCTTGAATCTACACAAACAAAAGTTACATAAGAAGCTTATCGGAGATATAATTCTCTGCAGAACAACTTCAAACACAGATGATTAATAAAAATGCTTCACCATGTGAGAAAATGAATATTGGAATTACTTTAGTTGTCTTCGTTTTTTTTTTTAATTCTTCAATTGTAATAAGCTCCACTATAAGTGTTGAGCTCTTTCTTTCTTTCAAAAAGAAAAAATCTTGGAATTATAAAGAATGAAGCACTTGATACCATTGTCTATATTCTTGATTGAATAAATATCTTAGCTGTATATTTTTAGTACTATTAAAGTACACAAATTAAGAAAGAAAAAGAAATCACCAAAATTGCTTTCTAGTTTGAATTGCTGAAATGTACTTGTCCTGTTCTAATGGAAAAGATCAGATAGCACATGAATTACCAGTTTATTTTAAGTGCGAATATTGTAATTTCATATCTAAAGGTGCAATTGAATTGATTATAGATAGTTTAGGACTCCAACATTCTATCTAACAAGAACCGAAATAAGAGATAGATTCGAATGATTTCGTCACTTACCTCCCTCTGCAGAGCCTCATCAAGCTCCTGCTTATCATCAGGAGTGATGTCTTTGGCGTACAGCTGAGATAAGCAATTCCGGATCCTGAAGAAAGCATCCAAAATGGAGAAATCAATGTCAAAACAAATAAAATGAATAAAATTGAAGAATATAGCAGCAAAACTATATTCGATACAAACCTTCCATGCTTTTGAAGCAATGATCTACGAATGGATTGAGTAGGATGAGCAGTAAGAACCAGATCAACTGTCTGGTTCTTCAGCGCATCGAAAACTTCCTGAGGGGACTTCTTCAGGTTCAATACAAGTTTCTTGAGAGTTTCTTCAATGTCTGATTCAGTGGTTGCATTGTTCTCATCCACAAAATCACCCTTCTTCAACTTGTTCCTTCGGCGATGAGCAATCTGAACTTCTTCGGCTAAGTTGGCAAGGTTAAGCATGTGTGAGAAGGACTTGGCTACGACAATAGAGTCCCCGGCATCTAAACTGGTTATCACTTTGCCAAGTTCTTCAAGTTTCTTAGGATCATGCTTCCCTTCATACTCAGCAGAAAGCTCATACACTTCTTGAACCTTCACAAGATGAACAATTTTAGTACCATCACTGTGAAACAGTTTTCCAGCTCATAATGTTAAGAGAATTTCAATATAACAGAATCTAGAAAAGAAAAATTGATCATATATTCTATGATTTTCCCTTTCTTACTCTAAGATTTCCTCTAATAGAAGGCCTTATTTCCTTAAATGTTTTTCAAAACCAATAATGGACCCAACCATAGTATCCCACATAATAGAAATTTGATCACCAAACAAAAACATTGAAATAATAACCAAAACATATCAAAACGTTGAACATTAAATGAAATCACTGACAGGGTTTGAGAATTGACAAAAACAAAAAAAAAGAAACTTTAAACTTACCGTTTCTCTGAGATCTTCACCATGTAAATCTTGAAGAATATCAAGGAAGCGATCCAAAAGAAGAGCATCATACTCAATAAGCTTATCATCCTCACTCACTTTTGCTGGTGCCAATTGCCTCAACTGTGCATCAATTGATGCCATCTTCTCCAAATTCCTATTCGCCATTTTTGCTTTCTCTCTATGTCGTTTCACTCTGTTGAGTATTCACAAAACACCATTTAAAAAGGGTCTCAAACAATGATCAAAACGAGAATCAAAACCCATAGAAACACACAACAGCATCATGTTAAAAAATTATGAGAAAGCACAGAGCCAAATCAATGAAGCTAAAACCAAGGGGCTAATCAAAAGAACATCCATAGATTCTTAATCCAAACAAACCCTCCCAAATAATAAGGAACTTAAGGAGACGTTGACATCTACAATTTGATATCTGCATGACACGTGTAACATGGACAAAAAATAAATAAAAATGTTCATACAAATTGGGTTATGAAAAGGAAAAAAAAAAAGAGATCTTTGCATGACCCCATGATGAATAGTTAATAATAATCCTATGCTATGATATATACGGTTCTTAATTATTACCTTTGTCTATAGATACGAGGAAGAAGAAGCACTGAAGAAGAAGAAAGAAGCAGTGTCAGAAGAAAGGGGAGATAAGAGTGAAATGCTTTTAAGATTGATGTAGCAAAGTGATGAAGCAGCACTTGTCTTTATATACACAAAAATGGTGGGGACGTTTGTTACATACACGAACAAAATATTTTTTTTTGTTTTTTATAAACTACATATATATTTTTTCCTTGTAGATATTTAAATGTTTAAAGAAAGAAAAGTGTTGTGCTGAGGCCTGAGGTGAATCTAGTCATCATTATTCGATTTGAGGTCGAATATGCCATTCTCAGTTTCCAATGATTCTTTACTTTTTCTTTGATACTTTAATTTGGTAATTTGTATGCAATTTTTTTTAACGAAAATTATTGTGTCCGTTGGTTTTGATTTAAATAAGGGTTAAGTGCAATTTTTTTTTTTTTGTGATGGGTTAAGTACGATCTTGATCCATATAATTTAGGCTAAAAATTTTATTTATTTTTAATTTTTTTGTATTTAAATTTGTCTATAAGATTCAATTTAATTTTAAAATTATTTTTTGGACTAAAATAACTTTTTTCTCTCACCTTCTTACTAATATTTTCTATCATTGTCGTAGTCCATTTAATCAAATATTTGGTGGACAGTAACAGTGGCTGAGATAATATCATCATGAAAGAAGCAGAGAGTTCTTTGTTACACCAATAGAAAACAACGACGTCATTCATCTCCATTTTTATTTAACTACACACACATCAAACACTTAAAAAACGCAAAAGAAAATAAGAGAGAAAACAAGAAAAAGAGAGAAAAAAGAAAACAAAACAGTACGACGAGACCAAAAAATAAAGAAGAATGATCGAGACCGAAAAGCACTACGAAAAATACCACGACAAGGATGAGAAGCAGCTTGACGACCATAGCAGAGCAGCACGATAAGAATGACAAGTAAAATAGCATGACAAGATTGGTGGCGAAGTGGCAAAAAGAGAGGCACGATCAGAGTCCGATAGCGCGAAAGCAGCGGAAATGAAGAGCTGTGTTGTCTTGAGGAGGCAAAAACGGTGACGGTAGCATGTGACGTCCTCCCTCGCCGGCATCATCGCCACTTTCCTCTTTCCTCCCATATCTCTTCTTTCGATTCTTGCATCGTTGTTTCTGTTTTGGAGTGCACGTGCTCTCTCTCCCTCTCTCTCTATTCCTCTATCTCATCAAAGAGAGTGGTAAAGATGCGGTGGTAGGAGCGGTTTTAGGCACTGCCATCTTCCCTTTCTCTTTTCCTCCTCTTCCTTTTTCTGCTTCTTTTTCTGTGCATCTCTCTTTCTCTCTCTAGTGACAACTTCTCTTCTTCTTTCTCTATTCTTTTTTTTAGTTTTATAATATTTTTGTTAGGAATAATTTAGTCCAACATTTTAAGATTTAGGTAAAAAAGATTATTTTGAAATTAAGTTAAACTTTAAGGACGAATTTAAATAAAAAATATTAAAAATAATAAAATTTTGACCTAAATCATAGGGACCAAAATCATACTTAATTCTTTAAATAAAATTGACTTCATTTATAATATCCAAGGGATTCAATTTTTAACCTTTAATAAACAATTATTTATGTTATATGTGATTTTAAAACATTATCAGAAATAGTGATACTATATGTACAAGTATTTTTATAATTAAGTCCAATTAAGCTGGTGTAAAGTCAGTAAAAAAATTCGTGCATATGTTACTATTCTTTTTTTTTTGTATTTTCTGCAACACACAAATTTTGATTGGAGAACACAAAAATTTATTGATATAGTATACAAATTTTTGAAGCATAGCATAAAAATTTTTGCACATAACACAAGTTTATCGATATAGCACACAAATTTTTGCACATAACACACAAATATTTACTGCAAATATATTTTGTTAATTGGGTGAATTAGTGTTCTGGATATGTAGTCCTCTAAAAATTTGTATGAATGTCTATGCTATGCACCAAAATTTTTGTATTATACACTAAAAAATTTATGTGTTGTACATATTTTATTGGTAAAAATATTTTTGCAAATAACACAATTTTTTCACATAGCACACAAATTTTTGCTGCGAATGTATTTTGTTAGTTATGTGAGTTATTGTTCTAATTATGTAGTCCTCCAAAAATTTATGTGCTGCACATAAATTTATATATTATGCATATTTTATTGGTACAATATATAAATTTTTGCATAGCACAAATTTTTTTTGCTGCGAATGTACTTTGTTATTTGGGTGCTATGCGTATTTCATTGATTAAGGGCTATGAAGCACAGACACTTCGATGAGTTGCTGTATCCGTATCTCAGATATATTTCGGACACAACACTCATCGACACTCGTCTGATACGCATGTCTGCTGTGTTCAACCGTGTCTTCATAAAAAATAAAAAAATCTTCTCTGGACATGCTTAGACATACCTAAATACCATTACGTATCAGTGTGTCTAGTCTTATTCTTAATATGTATTCTTGAAATAAATTTAGAAATGGTATATACTATTATTTAGGATAAACTATTATTTTGGTCCCCAACGTTTGGGCCGAATCTTAATTTGGTCCTTAACATTTTAAACATCCTATTTCAATCCCAAAAAAATTTTAAGCGGGTTTAATATTGTCCCACCATTAAATTTGACACAAACAGTTCACATATTGAAGAGCCAATAACATTCGATTTCAGTATGTAAGTAATATTGATCCACCAATGATCACTAATATAAAAACTTTTTCTTTGATTTTGAAATGTTGGTAATTGATTGTTAGGATTTGGAGTTTTGTACAAAAAGAAAATTAAGGAAAAGAAGTGTTATAAAAAAATTTTGGTTATGTTTTCTAACACATGGAAGAAGATATGACTTAACTAATAACGTTATTAACGTCTACGTCATTTATTTTGTTAACTATTAGTATCAAATTTAACTATAGACCACATTGAACCTATTTAAACTTTGTGAGATAGAAATAGAATATTTGAAACGTTAGGAACCAAATTAGGATTTAGCCTAAATATTGGGACCAAAATAGTATTTTATTCTATTATTTATTAAAACAAAAAATATATTAAATACTTTATATAATTAGAATAAGATATTAAAAATAATTTTAAAATTGGTTTATATTTTAATATCAATAAAATATCAAAATATCATTATAATTTATCTAAAAATATTTTAAATTATATATATATATATATATATATATATATATATATATATATACACACACACGTGCCTCATATCTTATAAAATTTTAAAATTTATGTATTAGTATGTTCTATGTCATATCCCATGTTCGTGAATCATAGATTAGGAGAAGAAGATGAGACGATGAGGACGATGATGATAATAATAAAAGAAAATACGGAGAAAAAGAAGAAGACAACTATGACGAAAACAACCAGAAACGGACTCAAGTTAAGGAGTGAAGAGGGCCTTGCCTCCATAGACTCATAGAGTTAAAAAAAATATAATTATATATAATAAATATATTATTGTCCCGTTTGTTATAAATTATTATGTTGTCTTTATTTGTTCTCATTCTATTTCATCTTGCCAATTTAATTTAGTATTAAACTAAAAATACATAAATAAATTGACTTAATAAAAAATTAATAAATAATAATATATTTTTTTAAAATTAACCTATTAATTAATTATCAAATTAAAAGTTAATTTTTAACCATAAATAAAACATTAGTACCTTTGTTTGTTATAAAAACTAAAAAGAAAAAATAAAAAGAAATAAGAAATAATATTATTTATCTATTAATTAATATTTTTTATTTTTATTTTTAAATATTTTTAGTTGTAACAATTGTATATTGTTAATAAACTTTTTATATCTTAAATATTATAATAATGTAAATAAATTTTTTAATTGAGTAGGAGATAATTAATAGTTAGAATTTGTAATAATAAACTTTTAGATATCTTAATTTATATTATATATAACTTTTTTAATTTATACCTTTTATATAGAATGTAATCTATTTAGAATAAATTATTTAAATTAGCATATACGTTTAATACATTTTTTTATAAATGTGTGTAAAAGTAATAACAATAAAATTAGTTAAGATGATAAATTATTTATAATTTAATTAAATTGAAGTTTTGGAAATAGAAATTTTTTTTTATAAATTATATATAATGGAAGGTATTTTGAATAGAAAGTTGTGATCAACTTTTTTAAATTTCCATACCCCCATTTTATATAGTATAATTAAATATAAATAGATAAAAGTATAAATATAAATGTTAATGTCAAACAAAATTTATTTTAATATAATTTTGTCTTTACAACTAAAATTTTTTGGATTCGTCACTAGCAACGAGAATGACGATGGTAGTGATAGAAGTGATGATGACAATAACGTTAAAAAAAAATGCGTAAAAAAAGAAAAAGATGATTATAATGACCACGATAACGATAATGAAGGAAGAGGAGGAAAAAAAAGAAGATAATGATAACGAAGAAAGAAAAAAAGATAACTATAATAAAAAAGAGCATGCCCTAAATTTGAAAGAAAGGAGCGTATAAAAACTTCGTTAAAAATTTGGTTAAAAATATGCTTGGACGTCTAATATTTTTCTATAAGAAAAATAAAATCGTATCCTAATTATAAGAATTATAGATAATAAATTGTCTTAATTAAAATAATAATAAATATGAAAAAATATCCAAACAAAAGATGCAAACTTAAATTAATTGTACCTCCATTTAAGCTGCTACTATGCTAGGACTTGTCTATCTCTGATGAGTTTAGATAGTATGCAAAAATGTTATAGATTCAAATTTTATTGTCATTAACAAATAATAAAAATAAAAAATCCTATAGAAAAATTATTTTTATCAGATAAATATATAAATCAATGCAACTAACTTTAAGCAGGTATTTAGACAATAGGAATTGATTTGTTTAAATATTCTACTTATGCATTGTCATAATTTTGATTCAATAATCATAACTCTTTAGGTTTTTTCTTCAATAATAAATGTATTAAAACGAATAATTAATTTCTATAAAATATTTTATGAAAGAGCATAAGAGTCAATCTGATATTTAGACTCACAGAATCTTTAAATAATTTTTTTAGTCATATTAATCATATTAATCAAATTAATCAAATTGATTCTTTCGTTAGTCATATTAATCAAATTGATTTACGTTTTATCTTTTAAGAACTAATATAACTAAAAAAATTTTTTTAAGACTAATTTAAAAAATAAATGATCTTTTAAAAACGAATTTGACTATTAATTCTTAAATTAAATTCTATAGTTGATTTTAAGGTCCAAGAGCCCTTAAAGATTCAACTACTTTAAACAGTTATACCATCCTCATATTTTAGGAGGTTTTTTTCATATAAATACAAGGGTTTTGTCATTTTTATCTTATGTTTTAAGAACATATTTTAAAAATAGCAATATTACTTGATAATAATTTATATTTATATTTACAAAATTTTAAACATATAAAGTACATCATTTACATTTATATTTACCAGAATTTATATACATAAATTAACATAATATGTATTTAGCTTATATTTGCTAAAATTTATATATATAAATTAAAAAAAAATTATTTGTTAAAAATAATTTAATATTTATACTTGTCAATTATTGGCTAAAATTACTAAAATCTGTTAGCTCTCAAAACTTTTGGTTTTAATGACATTATAAAATAAAATTGACTAAAAATGTTTAAAAATTTAAAAACTTTTTTATTATTATACCCTTAATATGTATTCTTAGTGTATAAGTTAATATAACTAAATCTTATTTTTAAATATTTGTATTTTGTATAACTTTTGAAATAATAAGGGATAACTAAGTCAAATATTTTCACTTACATATTAATTAATTAATATATGGATGGGTTTGTGAATTTTTTAAACTTTGATGGTAAATATATACAAATTAAATCATATTATTATTATTATTATTATTATTATTATTATTATTATTATTATTATTATTATTATTATTATTATTATTGGTGAATTTTATTCAATTTTCTCTTAAATAAAGGGTTCATTATTGTCTATGATATATTTAATAACTATTAGATAAAATAAATTACGTCACTATAATTAATACTAATTTCTAATTTAATGTAAATTTTGATAACTTAAACTAATTGCCTATAATAAAATTTTTCTTTGCAAATTACAAGAGTTATTAAAAAAATTAATTTTATAATTTTCCATTTTTTAAAATAACCCAATTATTAATTAATTCCAAAAAAAAAAACAAATAAAACGAAAAACCAAAAGGCAGTTCTTCCATTAAAGCCAAAGTGCAAAGTTTTTACTAATGGAAAAATTTTTGTTTTCACCTAATATTGTCATGCAGATCACCATGATTACGATATACAAAGACGAAGTTCGAATCTCTTTTAGGAAGAGGTTAACATAAAAAACACAACTAAATAAAAAAAAAAAATTAGAGAAGAGCCAAATCCTAAAATTAGAAAACTTTATAAATAAAATCTATTCATTTGAGAGGGACCATTACCCCCTTCATATATACTAAACTTGGCCCCTAATGACATACTCAAATAGTAATTTCTTGGAAGAAGTTTTCATTTTGTACCATCAAATGCTTTACCACTACAGTGCATCACAATGCCTACAGCCTATATTTTCCCTTTCCTTCTCAAAGCAACAAAGCATGTTCTACACTCTCAGATAATTTGAAGAAACTAAGTAAATCCATGCTCAAATTTTCAAAAGGGGCTATATATTGAATTGACTTGCATCCTATTTAATTAACCACATCACTGTTGTTCAATTAAAAATACAAATATTTCTTCGATTAAGAAAAAATTTGCGGTTTGACTATGAAAGAATCGTCTTTGATTTTTTTTTTTATTTGTTGTTTTTAATTTTTGCGTTTTTTTAACTAACTAATAAATAGATGGTTTAATTTGAAAAAAATAAAAAATTTATAAAAAGGGACTTTTCTAGTAAGTTTTATTATTTGTAAAAAAAAATTATTATAATTAATTAGTTAAGTTATCAAAAATTTTTACAAATAATAAAACTTACTAGAAAACTTTTTTTAATAATAAAACTTTTTTTTACAAATAATAAAACTTTTTTTACAAATAATAATTTAAACTTTTTTACTAATAAATAGAGAAAAATTCACTAGAATAATAATTTAAATATAAACTTGTATATAATAAGAAATAAGAAAAATTATAATATAAATAAGAAAATTTCTAACATATTCTAGAATAAATATACTTAAAATTTCAAGTTTTATTTATTAAATAAACTAACTAAGTGTCTAGTATATTACTGGATAAATTAGACATTTTATTACTATAGTTTAATAACAAAATTTTTTGCAGAGAGCTGCCAACTGAATTTTGGTTTCTTCATATTTGTCTAGTTTTTTTTTTTAAAGTTTCAACCTACTTTTCTAAATTTATCGCATGTTGTTAAGATACGTTGTTGGAGACTCCACCGATTGCAAACTCAAAAACATGTTTAGACTTGTCAAAATCTACCGGACAAACAGCACTACTAAAACCATGCATACGCTCTATATTCTCAACACCAAAGACCTTTCCAATTGCATCGTTTAGATGAGCCAACACTTTTGAAGAAACTCCTTCAGCCGCAGCATGTTCTTGATCTTTAGGTAAATGTTCTAATATTTGCTCCTACACAAGAAAAAATTAGATTAGTGTATACAAAGTTTTAATTTATAAAAATAAAGTACATGTTAACCTAAAACAAACAACATAATACATTTACTGCTAAATTATGTCCACTATTTACATAATTTTTATTCTTCTTCACCAGAGTTGACATAATAATTTCTCTTCGACATACAGGTCTTCCTATCCTATTATTATACATACAATTGCAGCGTTAATACTTGTTTTAGAATAACCACAAATACAATTAAAAAAAAAGTTGAAATACCATTTCACTTGCTCTTCTTGTATTGCTTTTACTACCACCAGTATGTGATACTTGAAGTTTCTCTCGATTCTTTCTATTTTGCAAGTATTGTTTCTAAAATTTGTAAACACAAAACTAAAGGTAATATTGTTATAAAGGGTTAAGTACTTTTTTCGTCCCTAAGGTTTGGGGTGAAAATCAAATTTGTCCCCGACCTTTTTTTGTTATTAAAATCATCCTCAACATTACATAACGTTATAAAATCGTCCTTTTCTACTTCAATTTTATTTTTTTGACCAAATTACCCTTAACAATTAACAAAAATAATAAAAATAATATTAAAAAAATAAAAGCAAAAACACCCCACACTCCAGTACCCCACCCTCATCCCCAATCTCAATTTCTGAGTTCCTTCCCCATCCCCTTCCTCCTAATCTCTTCAAATCCAAGAATACTCATTCTTTTCTCACACGATGCTGCTACCTCCGATTCTCTCACATCTCGGTTTTCACGAGCTAGCAACGACGGCGCCGTCGCTCCCCGACACTGCCACCACCACTTCCACCGCATGGACCGGTACATCCACTATCTTCGCTCCCTCTGACTCCTCCCTCCGCACATGCTTCTCTTGCTCCGTTCCCAGCCTACTCTGCGAGCACATAGTTCCAGGCCTGTTCACCATCGATTACCTTCGTAGACTCGCTTTCGACACCAAGATTGAAACCTTGAGCCTTGGCCCTCTACCTTCTAGAGGCCGTGCGCTCCCACATCTCCGCCACCGTGAGGTCTACGGGATCTTCACCTGCAACCGCATCCTCTTCAACCACGCGCAAGATCACACGGGCTATTGGCCGGATCAAGATCGGGCTGTAGAGACCAGAGAAAGCTCTTCTTGCCAGCGTCGAGTCCCATCACCCACAGTTGTGACAGCGTCAGCAGCAGTAGGTTCCGCACCGTCACTTCCTTCCTCCTCTTTTCGTTCTTTCTTTTTTTTTTTATTTTTTTTTAATTTTTGAAGAACATAAAAAATTTCTATTATTGCTGATTTTATATTTAAAGTTGCAGCTGATGATGATTATTGAATTCTTGTTAAGTTTAAAATTTCTATTGATTTACTTTGTGGTGGTTGCTGTTGTTGAATTGACTGAAAATGCTGAATTTATTGTTACTGAATTTGTTGTTGTCGTTTTTGAATTTGAATGTGGCTGTTACCGAATTTGGTTTTTGTTTAAGGGGAGAAGAAGAATTGGGGTTTGGGGAGAGGGAGTTTGAAGATAGTAGGAGGAATAGGATGGGGGAGGGAACAGGGAAGAGAGATTGAGGATGAGGGTGGGATACTGGGGTATGGGGTGTTAGGTGTGGGGTGTTTTTATTTTTATTTTTGTAATATTATTTTTATTAATTATTTACGGTAATTTGGTCAAAAAAATAAAATTGAAGTAAAAAAAGACGATTTTATAACGTTTTGTAATGTTGATGATGATTTTAATAACAAAAAAGGTCGGGGACGAATTTGATTTTCACCACAAATTTTAGGGACAAAAAAAGTACTTAACCCTGTTATAAACATAACAAGAATAAACGATAAGAGTAATAAAATAAAAAAATTAATATAACAGCGCCATTAAAATTATTATCTTTGTCTTAATATTTGTATAGTGATGAACAAAAACCGCCTATTCAATAGGAGATATATCTGAATCAATCTTAATTGCTAGAATTTTTTCTTTTATTTTATTAGGATAAAAGTAAATATTCCATAATGAATATTTGTAGGCTTTTCATCGATCACCCAATACCTTTAGTGCCCATTTAATGCCAGCAGCATAACAAAACTCAATTTTCTTTCAAAGTATTTATACAACAAGTTAAAATTCATAATAAAAATATCATTATTTATAATTTTTTTCATAGTTATTACATCACAAAATCCAATCAAAGAGTTGAGAGTTACAAACATCCAAAACCAAACAAACAAAAAAGACATAAATATATAATCACACATATTTAATGCACATCTATCATAATAATAACCAAACAAACAAATAAAACATGAATATATAATCACATATATCTAGTGGACATTTATCATGACAATAACTATACAAGCAAATTGAACATGAATATATAATCACACATATCTAGTGATAGACATCTATCATAATAATATTTCTAATTGCAGCATCTTATATCTTAACGTATCCACCCCAACCCTTTTTTAAAATATGAAAAAACACCTCTTAACATTTCTAAAATAGCATGTTCATTTCCTCACTTGTTTTTCTTAAAGCATTGTTTTCTACCATAATTTATAACCATCATTAAAATTAGAGTTATATAACATTTTAAGTAAAAAATAAAATATAAAAAACAGACCCAACAAGTAAGTGAATAAACAAGCTAATCCAATACAAATTGGGCAAAGCAAAATTATTTTTCATAAGAGAATAATAGATACAAAAAGTATTGTATGTATATTTATAATTTAAATCATATATGTTGAGTTAAGTAAACAATAATAACATTTTTAGTAATGACAAATATAATTTTATTTGGGTTGATAACTCAAATATATTGTTGATGTGTGATTTAGTGTTACAGGCCTAAATTATTAGTGTGTAGCCTTAAACATAGAAGACAATCAGTCCAAAAATAAAAGCAAAGTGATTCCAAGGCTGCTGAATGAAATTGAATCCAAACTATGAGTTCAGTATATTGTTTTCATGAAAAGAATAGCAACTCTCAACTGGGATGCTATGTTACTTTGGGTATTGCACAAAGAAAAAAGAGGAGTTCACTTTTTTACCAAACATCTAAGAAGAAAAAGGTGCTCTATCTCTCATTAGACACCAAATCAGAAGAAAGAAAACCAAATGTCTAATCAAAATATAATTAGAAAAAAAGGTAATTTATTTTTATTTACATGCATATAAATTGCTTGATAATATCTTCTTCCTTTTGCACATCCATTTCGGAAAATATGGAGAAATATGGTGGCAACTTTTCTCTGCTGTGAATCAATGGCTAATATTGTTTCTTGGAGTCAAAATACAAGATTAATAACTTGAATTTATCTGTTGAGTTTGAAAAATTTGAAATTTTATGATGATCAAATATTATTAAAATATTAGTTAGGAAATTATTAATTTGTTAATTGCTTCAAATTGTTTGGTTAATGAGTTTGTTAGTGTGCAGATTTTAATTAATGGGTCAAAGACAATTTAAGCCCAACTTGTTATTCAAAGATAATTGGCTCTTAAGCTAAACCATTACATACTATGTGGCTGAATTTTAATAAGGAAATAAAACAAGTGAATTTTTAGGAACAAATTGGGTGAAGATGAAAGCAAAGCAAGGAAAAAAGCAAGAATGGTGGCTCAAGTATATGACCAAGAAGAAGGAATATATTTTGACGAATCCTTTGCACCAGTGGCCCGAATGGAAGCAATAAGACTTCTCCCTGCATATGCTGTCTATTGTGGCTTTAAACTTTTTCAAATAGATGTGAAATGTGCTTTCTTGAATCGTATTATTGATAGGGAAGCGTATGTAGCTCAACCTCTTGGTTTTGAAAATAAAGAATTTTCAAACCATATTTTCAAGCTTTCTAAAGCACTCTATGGTTTAAGGCAAACTCCAAGAGTTTGGTATGAAAGACTTAACTCTTTCCTTTTGAAAAATAATTTTTAAAGAGGCACCACAAACACTACTTTATTCATTAAGAATTCTAATGATTCTTTTATCCTAGTTTAAATTTATGTTGTTGACATAATTTTGTACCCAGCCAATGAATCACTTTGTGCTGATTTTGGTAGACTCATGACTAGTGAATTTGACATGAGTATAATGGGTGAACTTAACTTTTTTCTTGGACTTCAAAGAAAACAAACTCCTAATGAAATTTTTATTCACCAAGAGAAGTATGCCAAGGAACTAGATTAAAAGTTTGGAATGAAGAATCCCAAACCCATGGGCACTCCCATGCATCCAAACTCACGGTTAGAATAGAAAAGGGTGAAACTGAGAAAAATGTTTATGAGACTAGGTATAGAAGAATGATAGGTTCTCTTATGTATTTAACATCATCTAAACTGGCATTGTACAAAGTGTTGGAATTTGTTCAAGATTCCAATTACAATCTAAAGAGTCACATCTTTCTACAAGTAAAAGAATCATTATATATGTTCATGACACATCCAACTTTAGTTTATGGTATCTTAGGTATGATGATTTTTCTGCAATTGGTTACTGTGATGCAAATTTTGCTAGAGATAGAGTAGATAAGAGAAGTACTTTTGGTATTTGCTATTTTCTAGGCAGGTTTTTGAATGTATGGTCAAGTAAGAAGCAGTCTACAGTGGCACTTTTCACTGCTGAAACTGAATATATTGCTGTTTTATTTTACTGTTCCCGACTGTTATGGTTAAAAACTCAATTAGATGATTACAAATTGAATGTGGATAATATTCTCTTATTGTGTGATAACATGAGTGCTATTAATATTTTCAAAAATCCTGTTTTGCACTCAAGAACAAAACATATTAAAGTGAAATTTGACGGAGGAAAAATGTCGGTAAAGATTTTCACAAAAATATCGCGTTGCAAGTATAGTTCTAAATCGATAATTAAACCTCAATCAACGTTTAGATTGTTTGTCACAAATACAAACCCAATAAAATTAACCGAAGTATTCAAACTTCTGGTCATCTCTCAAGAAATTGCAGGAAAGTGTATTTATTATTGGTTATGAAAAAATATATTTTTGGGTTTGTAATAAGAAACAAGAAAATAAAATGGCGAGAAAATAAACTAATAACTAAGAAAGCTCTTAGCAAGGATTGAGAGTTAGAAGTCTTATCCTCATTATCATCGTCAATTGTGATGGTAAATATGAATTGCCTTCACTTAGTTAACCTCTAACCAATGAAGGAAGGTC
This sequence comes from Arachis stenosperma, assembly GCF_014773155.1. NCBI lineage: Eukaryota > Viridiplantae > Streptophyta > Magnoliopsida > Fabales > Fabaceae > Arachis > Arachis stenosperma. The sequence goes on along the minus strand of NC_080383.1, from coordinate 89,152,471 downwards.
AAGTACATACAATCAACTTGAGTTCACAAGTCCTAGTCAACTCATAGTGAGAGACTAGTTTTAGTGAAGTTCAAGCTAACCGACAATCTTCAATCACCAATAAACAAAAGACTTTGGATAACTCAAGAGTCTCTAAATAATCAATCCAAGTCAAGAACATAAAAAGCTAAATTAAAATCTACCTAAGCATTTTATCAAACACTTGGAAGGCACAAAATAAAAGCATAGAAAAGTAATAAGAGAATATAAAATCAAGGACCAACAATTGCAAGGAATCAATAACAACAAATGAAGAAAGAAGCAATAAACATGAAATACCTCAAATTGCATTAAAAGAAAATTGAATCTAACAATAAGGGTTCATAAACTAAATTGGGAAAATAAAGAAATCAACAAGAGAAGTAGATGAACTAAAGTACTAGAATAAATAAAAGTAGAAGAAAACTAAATTAAAGTAAGGTGGAAATCTGAATTAAAGAAAAAATAAAACTAAAAACTCTAAAACCTAGAGAGAGGCTAGCCTCTCTCTCTAGAAACCTACATCTAAAACCTAAAATTGAATGAATGAAAAGTGATTCAATGCTTCTCCAATTCGTCCTACTTTGCAGCCTCTTGTCTAAATTTTTGGGCCTGAAACTAGGTCAAAAGCAGCACAGAAATCGCCCCCAGTAAATTCTGTTAATTGCAGCACGTGACGCTCATCACACGTACGCGTCAGCCACACGTACGCGTCGCTGAACGAATTCCAGGTCACGCGTACGCGTCACTTGCCTGCTGCACCGGTCACGCGTACGCATCATCCACACGTAGGCATCGAGGCCAGATTCTGAAATACTTGATTTCTTATGTTTCTTCCACTTTTGCATACTTCTTTTCCATCATCTGAGCCATTCCTGCCCTATAAAACCTGAAAACACTTAACAAACTCATCACGGCATCGGATGGTAATAAGAGAGGATTAAAAATTTGTGATTTTAAGGCCAAAGAAGTATGTTTTTAATCATAGCACAAAATTAGGAAGGAAAATGTGAAACATGCGAATTCCATGAATAACTGTGAGAATAATGGATAAAATCCACTCAATTCAACCTAAAATACACCATGAAATAGTGGTGTATCAATATTTCACTCAATAATGGAACATGTTTAAAAGAAAAATATAAACATTCAATTTGTTAAATCAGATGAATAACTGGCTAATATATTCACTAAACCCTTGGCTGAAAATAAGTTTTGTAAATTAAGAATAAGTTTAAGCATACTTAGTTATGATTTCTTGTTTTAACTTTGCTGATATGTTGTTTGAGGTTTTTGTCTCTCAGGTTAGGATGAAATATTTCTAGGCAAGTGAAGAGTTTTCATCAATGAACATTGTATATGGTCTTCAATTTTGAATGAATTTCATGTGGGCCAACCATTTTCTCTAGATATCAAGTGGTTCATTGTGTTTCCTTAAACACAACCCTTTGGGCCAAATAAGAGTTGGTTTGTGTGTAAGTAGGCCTCATTGGTTTTGTCATACATTGAAAATTTTTGTTTTGTCTTTTCTACACTTAATATTTTATTTTAATAAAATATCTTTTCAACCATCGGTCAAATCTTTTCAAATCAAGTACTCATAGGGTTCTAAACTTCTACTTTTTCAAGAAAACTTTAACTAGTTACAGTTGCATAACATAAATTCTTCATATATCTTGCATGCCTCTTCAATTTTTTTTCATTCTCATCATTTCAATTTTCTTGAAAAACTACAACACCATTGTGTTATTAAGATGGGAAAGAAAACTACAACCCGTAGAGGCATGTTCTCTCATCAACTTTCCAGAATCTCTAAAAAATCTCGAGCACCATCTCACTCTCATGATCTAAAATATTCTCATATGCCCTCTCCATCTTTCTCACCTCCTAGCACAAACCCGATGGCTCGAACCAAGATGACGGCAAGGCGTCCCTCCTCCTCTCAGAAAGTCAAACCATCAAGTGCTCCTTCACGACAAACTGCTTCAAAGGGAAAACGTTCAGCCACTGAAGAAGAGTATCTTGAACCACAAAGACCCAAACCTAAGTCTGTTTCTCAACGCTCTCAAAGAGGTAACCCTCAGATCCCTCTTCATTCAGTTAAAGAAGCTCCAAATATTGACCAATTTGCTTTCAAATCTCATTTTGCTATCTCTCATTCTCACTTCAACCTTCACCATTTCACTTCTACCATGAACTATGAGTTCTATAGACAAGTGGTTGTTCACCGACCCTTGTGCCCTACGTATCTTGCTGAGTTACTTGCTTTGGAAAAGAAAGGAATCACCTTTGGAAAAAATATAACCTTTTTGGACTGGAATCATCTTTTTAAAATTAAGAAGCCTGTTTACTCTGATCTTGTCTGTGAGTTTTATGCAAACATGACCTATCATGATGAAAATGTTCATTCTTATATCAAAGGCGTGAGTTAAATATGAATAGTAAAACCATTAGCGATGTCCTAGGGTATTCAGATATGAGTGCCAATTCTTATACCTTTGGAAATAGGATGAAGGATTAGGTATTTCTTACCAAGATGCCCTAGCTTCTGTTTGTGAAAATATATCTCTAATTGATGGTCTCACTCCTAAGCATAAGGCTCTAGGTCCGGTTCGTGCTCAATTTTATCGTATAGTGAATCACATAATTCTTCCTCAAAGCGAGTCATACCAAAGAGTTTCATTTGTGACACACTGGTATTGTATGCTATCATTATGCAAATTAATTTTTTTTGTTGCTTATTTAATGATGAGGCATATGCATGATTGTATAAGGAGTGATAAAAATGTGTCACTTTCTTATGGCATGTTTCTAACCTGTATTTTTGAATTCTTTAGTGTTGACCTGACCAATGAAATATTTGAAAATAAAAACTCTTATCTAAAAAGGGATGGTACAATAAAACAACAAAAGAAAGGATCCATAAGATCTGAAAGAGTGGTCTTTAATGATGATGAGGAAGAGCTTGTTGACATTCCTCCTCCTTCCACCACTAGAACATCTAACTCCACTGGACACAAATCAATTTTGTATGGAGTTGTTAAGGATGTTCTGCAGGAGTTTATGAATCTGTCCAATCACCTTATCTCTACAAGCCAACAAGAGAGAAAGCTTGTCGTTTGGATTGAAAATGCATTGCGCAAGTCAAGAGATAGAGTAGTAGTTCTTCAGAAATATGTGGACAACATTCATGAAGATGACACTATGGCCACTAATCAAGAGGAGCCATTGGACACTGAGGATGAAGGCTTGGATGCCTAGGGACATCTCATATTGAAGACTTTTTATTATCTTGCACTTAGCTCCTTGAAATAATTTGGTTTTAGACACTGTTTTTACTATTCTCTGGATGACTGTAACTTTAACTTTGCACTTATTTCAGTTCTATTTATGTGAACTTTTGGAAATAATTCATTTTTTTTAGGTCTGGACTACTTTTAGTTTTCTCCCTTGATGACAAAAGGGGGAGTAGTTAAAGTAGAGTAGTTGAATATGTAATGTTGAAAAACTGCATGTTTTGAATTCTTTGGTGATTAATTGATCAATTGTTTAGGCTTTGATGCTTTGGTGATTAATTTGATGGCTCTGATGATTCTCATGCTCTGATACTTTGATGAATAATTATTTATGCTTTAATGATATTGTTTTTTATATGAGAACTTATGCTGTTTTGGTGATTAATTTATGCTTAATTGTTATGACTTGTTGCTGAGTTAATCATGCTCAATAATTTGTGGCATAAATGTCAATATGATATAAGAATTGTTTGTTGAAAAGCTCACATTAAGGGGGAGCTACTTTTATGAAAGAAAGTGAGAGATCATCACATTTGAAATGGCATCATCAAAGGAAAGTTCTTAATTTAAACTTTGTATTTCATTCTCTTTGTTTCCATGTTTAATGATGTTTGTTATCAAGGGGGAGATTGTTGAGTTAAGTAAACAATAATAACACTTTCGGTAATGACAAACATGATTTTATTTGGATTGATAACCCAAGTGTATTTTTGATGTATGGCTTAGTGTTGTAGGCCTAAATTATTAGTGTGCAGCTCAAATATAGAAGACAAGAAGTCCAGATACAAAAGCAAAGTGATTTCAAGGCTGCTGAATAAAATTGAATCCAAACTATGAGTCTAGCCCATTGTCTTCATGAAAGGAATAACAACCCTCAGCTGGGATACTATGTTACTTTGGGTATTGCACAAAGAAGAAAGAAGAGTTCACTTTCTCACCAAACATCTAAGAAGAAAAAGGTACTCTACTTCTCATTAGGCACCAAATCAGAAGAAAGAAAAACAAATGTCTAATCAAAATACAATTAGAAGAAAAAGGTAATTTGTTTCATTTACATGTATGTAAATTGCTTGATAATATCTTCTTCCCTCTCCACATCCATTTCGGGAAATATGGTGGCAACTTTTTTCTGCTATGAATCAATGGCCAATATTGTTTCTTGGAGTCAAAGCACATGATTAAGGGCTTGGATTTATCAAATCCATTGAGGATCTGTTTTCAAGGAAGCTGCATTACTTATTTCTGATTTCAAATTCTTGATTTTTGGGGCTGATGAAAGAAAGAAGAAGAAAGACCTCAGCTAACTCTAGATTTAAGAATCAAGGAGCTAACTTATGAAAGAAACCCTAGCTGAAAAAATAGAGCTCATACAAATAGGAAAATGGCTTTAGTTTGCAAACAAGGAGAGAGAACTAGAGTTTTGAGTTTCATTGAGAGCTTTCCTATGAGAGTTCAACATTTTGGACAATGTTTTTACATCAAAGAAATATTCCGCCAAGATGGAGAGCTCCATCAGAGAGTGCTAAATCAGGTTCAACTTATAACGTTAAAGCTGTACGATATCATCTCCTTCATGGTTTATTATTGAGTATTTTGTTTCTATGTTATGTCTTTCTTTGTTTCTATCAAGTGGTAAAAGGAATAAAAGAGAGGCATTAAGAAAAATCCATTAAGAGAAAAGGAATTAAGAGAAACTTGGAGAGAAAAGCCAAGATTTGTTTCAGATCTCCTTTGAATATATTTTTGTTTTGTTTCTAATATCTGAGTTGTATCCCTTGCTAAGTTGGGTAAGCACATAGTGAGTTAATAGTCTAGGAAGTTACCTAGCCAAGTCAAATTTGGGTAGAAGCTTGATTTGTCCAAGATAAGATTAAGTTGAATCCTAGAGAATTGGTGTTTGTAATAGTTGATATGATAGTGAAAATTCCACCGCTATTGTGGTGGAGAGTAGGTTACATTGCACGAGGCAACTGAATCAGGATACATGGATGTGTCATCTTCTTATTTTTTGCACTAATTCTTTTTTTCACAATTTATGAGACAAAATGAAATTGTCTCCTACGTAATCCATCTCGCAGACAGAATATAAGCTAAGTTTTATTTTCTAGTTTAAGGCAAGAATAATCAAGTTTAAAGAAGGTCATAGATTCAACCCCCTTCTCTATGCCAACAAGAACCTTCAATATAGTATGAAGAAACAACCATAAATAGATACAGTACAATATAAGTAGCATACCAACCTCTTAAAACTGCAGACAATGAGCAATTTAATTAAAAAGGAAAATTTCAAAATGTTTAAAGTGTATATACTTACTTCAATATAATTCCACTGCTTTTTTGTGTTGTCTTTAGACATCTAATCCCATCTTTGAATTAAAATTGGACATTGCATTGCTCTATGGGCCATTACACCCAGAAATCGTGTGAATAAGTTCACGTCATTATCTCGACCTTGTCCATGGCCATCAAGTTCCATCATAATTTTTTTATCCTTTTTCAAATAACAAACTTGAATTTCTGTCATTTTGCGGGTTGTAATTTCTCCTGTAGAGGTATCTACAACCGAATGCAAAATTAAATAAAAGAAATAAACCAAATATTAGAACTCAAGAAATAACGTAAAAAAACTTGAAATTACTTATACCTTTGACATTAATAACTAAATGGTCATTATGATCTTTTCTAGTAGGTGCAGTTGGTTTTGTTATCACTCTATCACGCTCATTCCTCATGTTTATATCCAAAGATCTATCATCTTCTTGGTTAAGACTTGTTTCATCCAAACTCTTTGCAAATTCTTTATTGTTGTCGATATTCTGTGGTTGTCGTAGTTATGCTAGAAGTGCCTCTCTTGAACTATTATGTTTTTTCTTCACGAGAAAATCTGCTAAAAAAAACCAATAAATAATACCAAAATGATTAAAAAAAAGTTGGTAGATTGGATTTGGAGAATGCTATATCATATTATAGGGCTCATATGGTGTGGTTAAAGAGAGTGCCTTCAGATGCGGTAGAAATTAGGAGTCAAAAGACGTGAACAGAAGTGATAGAAAAGTTATGTTGGACCTTTTTCGTGATTAATGTAACTTTTCACCAAAAAACTCATTAAAAGTTATGGGCAGTTTAAATTTTTAAATCTTAAAAATTCAACTTGGTCATTGTTGTTTTGATCATCTTTTACCTTTCTTTAATCTTAAAAATCTTTTTTCTAATTCTACTATTTATTATCTACTAAATATATTTTAAATTATTTTACTGTTAATACATAAGTTATTTGTTTATTTTTTAATGATAAAAAATTATTAAAAATTTAAATTTAAATTTTGAGCATGTATTATTTTAATCTTTAATTTTTGTTATAATAATAATAAATAAACAAAAAACCATTTTAATAAATATGCAACCTCCGTAATTTCTCACTTCATACTATTGATGATTCAAAAAATGCACTATCATTTATTTATTTTCTGATTATGCACGAAACAATATAGTAAGAGTTATACGTTAAATCAATTTTGTAAATGTTTTTACTTGAAAAATTTAATTTTTAATAAATTATAATTATTAAATCAGTTACTAATATTTTATTTCATTAGAAAAATTAATTATCACATAAAATTGTTATAAAAATTTTACAAATTAGCTTCTATTATCATTTAATAAAATTACAAACTTTTATATAAGTGAGTAATTACTCATAAATTAATTAGTATTAATTTTCTTATGAATAAGACGAGTAATTTTATTCAAGTATGAATTCATGTGATGAATACTTTTGTATTTTAAATTAAACTAGTTCAGTAATCTTATTGAATTAAGGGTTATGTTGTATGCAAGAAATAATCCTACACCGCCAACTGATAGTGGACTAGCTGGTTAACTTGCTCAATCGATAGTCATGAATATAAACATTATTGCATTGTCAATTAAAGGTAGATTTAAATCCTCTTTTCAGTTTACATATTAATTAAATTTCGAATAAAAATATTTAAATTAGTTAGAATGTAGTCTACAACTATACTTTTAATTTAATGTTAGATTTTATAATTTTATTATATGAAAATCAGTCCCACATTAAGAGTAAATCTTAGTATTTATTTTTTTAATTTATTTCTTTGATCTAAGTTGTCAATGATAAATTTTTTAAAGAATTAATAGAAAAATTCCTCTTATAATTTAAGTTGCTTACAACAGATTTTTTATAAATTTAGTAAAAAAAAAAAACCAATTATCTTATCTTTATCTTTAGTTCATGCATTGTCTTTTATTTTGTTATATTTCTCATAAGTTTAGTCAAAAAACAATAATTGAATATTTAAGATTATCTTATTATTAGACATTTTAATAGTTATATCATGATACATTGCTCACTATCACTATAAATGAATATTAAATATATAGAACTATCAAAGCAAATAGTTGTATAATAATAAAATTACATTGTCTCATAATATTATTATAGAAAACATTCATGTCTATCTAAATTTTCTGAGATTTGAAAAAACTCTAGAGTAACAAATTACTAGAATGCATCAATGTCGTCTAACTCATCTACTTCATGATCACTATTCCAGTCATTATCATCATTTTCGTCAACATGTATTTCATTTTGTTATGCTTTGTTAACCTTGTTCCTCGCCAGTTAAAACTCTTTAAGGTTATCTATTTGTTATTAACAAAATAGTATGTCTTCCACCAAAGATTCACCTAACTCATGTTCATTCAAATCCCTCATATCATATAAATCTCTGGGTTTCATATGACAAACAGAATACCAACCTTTGTCAACTGGATCATCAACATAGTAAACCATTTTTGCACTCGTTGCAAGAATAAATGGTTCATCTGTTTCATTATCACTAGTGTGTATCAAGTTAAAAAAATTTACACTTGTGATATCAAATTGATCAATCTTGATTCTCTTGTTAAGTGTGGTATCAACCCAAATACATTTGAACGGCACAACCTTCAACTTGTCAAAGTAGTCTAACTCTATTATATCTACCACTTACCGTAGTATGTATTGTCATTTGCTACTATAACATGGTTCCTGCCATTTGAAATACTATTAATAATAGCAGACATAATCACACTATTATTTTATGTTTTAAGTCCTTGATCTTTTTTCATTGTACGAAACTTGAACTCATGAACGTTATACTTTTCAAACCTCTTCACAACATCATTAGGCTCTTCTGCAAGCCACTTGATTTTAGGAGTGACATTTAAATCATCGTTTTTTGTGACCTACATGTATTAGATAGATTAGAATTCTAAAATGTGATCCTAAATTCTATTTAGGAACAAACACGTTTTACTAAATATAAATAACTCGCGTAATTTCTAAACCAATCATGAAATTTGGAGTGAATGTAGTCTTCAACGAGTTTGGTTTTGGTTGTATTTTTTCTATCATAGTATATTCTGAAAATCTCACATCTACACTTTCTGGTAAAGTAGACTATGGTTATGCAATAGTTATAGAAAATAATTGAAATCTAAGTTAGAAATAAGAACATAACTTACTCGCAAAACTTGTCCAACACTAAACAATTTATCAACATATAACGATGGACCTATAATTTCTCAGTTGGTGTCAACGAACAAATCTTGTGAGCTCCACGATAGGGCTGCACATGGATTAGATAATATATGCGGTAATTATCCTCATCCGATCCGAATTTTGAGGATATTATCCAATCCACAGAGCCATCGGATCAGATTAGATCTGATTTGCATATCTGCATGTCTCATATAAATAGCATAGTTTATGATATCTTATTTTTAATTTTTTATATTGTACTTCAACTTAGAATAATTAAACTTAGATCTTGTGTTATTATTTTTTTTGTTATTCAAGAGAACTTTTATTGATAATATTTTTGGAGTAAATAGGTTTAAATAGGTGAAAAAATAGATTTTCTGGACTTTTTTTTTATAAAAATGGACAAACAGAGTCTCAAAACAGTTTTTTTAATTATGTGGATATACCAGATATTCGATCTGATCCGATCCGATGAGTGCAGTGCAGATCGGATAGAATTATAAGCTATATCTGATCCGATCCGATCGGTGTGCAGTTCTACTCCACGAGATATTCCTAAGGCTGAAAAATCTTAGATAAGACAATAGAACAACTACTAGGAGTGTTGTCATTTTGGTCATCGCTTAATCGGTTGAACCTTGTCTCAATGTCGTCATCCTCTAAAGAGTAAAAAGTTAGACATTCCTTAATTATTATATAACCTTCATGTATAAGATTTTAAATGTCTCAGGGCCCTAATAACAAGAAGAGAAAATTAGTTAACCATAAAAAATAGACAAAATAAATAGATTCAATTAAAACTTCTAAGAGTGCCAAAATTTACCTTTTAACAGGATACATTCATCTGTATTGCACTGAACCTGCAACCATTGCTTCTTCTGCAAGATGATTAACTAGTTGAACCATAATAGTGAAAAATGATGGAGAGAATATCATTTCTATATGACAGGGTGTCAAAATAATTTACTGTCGTAGTCTATCTAAATTCTCAAGGGATAGTGATTTGCCTAAGACTTCTCTAAAATAGTTACACAGCTCGATAAGCACAAATGTAACCTCCTTAGTCAATAATCTTTTAAGAGAAATTGGCAAAATATATTCCAGAAGAATATGTGAATCATGGCATTTTAGACCGATTACCTTTGATTTTTTAATATCGGCACATCTAGAAATATTTGAAGAGTAACCATCTAGAAAAGACACACTTTTTAGAACACTTAGAAAATATCCTTGTCAATATTTGTCATTTTAAAGCATGAGGCAGAGTATTTGAAAGAATTATGATACGGATGGAGTTGTTCTCTGATTCCCATCAACTGCAAGTCCTTACAAGCTTGCAAGTTGTCTTTAGTCATTTGTTTGTCATCAAATACAGTAAAAAGCACATGATCACAAACATTTTTTATGTGCATCATGTCAAGATGATGACGAATAAAATTATCCTTCCAATATGGTAAATCTCAGAATATACTTCTCTTTTTTATTATAGTGGATTGTTGCCATCATTGAGTGCATCTTGAGATTTTTTTCGACTACTCTCAATTTGGGACAAAATCCTTTTGCCTGATAATGTCAGAGGTGGGCTTCTTAGTTCTGTAAGGCCACCAAAAGAATGTTTATCGTGTCTATACTTGTGGTCATCGGGTAACCACCGACGATGTCTCATAAAGCAATACTTCATGTCAAATTTTAATCTTTTGGAGACTGTATCAAAGTTACATAAATAGACAAGCAAAGCTCATATGTGTATTCCACCCAGCGAGATTATCAAGACTTGAAAAATTACTAATAGTCTAAAATAATGCAGCATGCATACGAAATATTTGACCACAAATAGAATCGTAAACATCAATATCTCTCCATAATTCTTTCAACTCACTAATAAGTGGTTGTAAAAAAATATCAATATTAATAAAATTTAGGAATATTTTTAAAATTTTGGCCGAATTTAAAGGATAAAAAATATATTTTATCCTTAAAAAATCTATCATAGAATTTTAATTTTACAAATCAATCACGTATAATTAGAATGATTTATTTTAAAAATAGATAATCAAATTAATTTAATATTAATTAAATATTTCTATTCCTAATTTAAAGTAGTCAATCCTACACATTATACATGCTCCCTTAGCATGATTGTAAACTTTTATATTTGAGGCTTATATTTTTTTTTAACAATTGTTATGATTACTAGGTTATATTCTAATATTGAGTTTAATATATTGTTAAATATAACTTTTTTTAAGTTTTTTATTTATATTTTTTTGTCTTTTTATTTTATCTTAATTTCTTTACAGGTACGATCTTATGAAGAATATTAAGGATTCAAGACAACGTCTAGACATAAAGCTTGGAAATTTAAAGTTAGGATACTTTGATACAGAAATATAGATACAGTCTGTGAATGTATAATGATCAATGTTAAACATATAAACTAAAATTTTGGTTGTTTACAAAAATAAATATGTACGCATATTTTCTCATAAAAAAACGTTGATTTATTGTATATTATGCTTTTTTCTTTAGTTAATTCAATCATTTTGTGAATTATTTGTTATATACTTTTGCTAGTATTTACATGAATAAAAAATAATAAATTGAGCTTAATTCAAAGTTAAATAAATTGAAGAATATTTTTCATTAAAAATATTTTAGATATAAATAAAAAATTAAATATTTTTGTGCATTGCACGGATAGAGGTGGCAAGCGGGCCATCCCACTCCTTCCTGCCCCACCCCGTCCCGTCAAAAGCGCGCCTTGTCTCGCCTATTAAGGCGGTCCCAAATTTTTACCCAATCCCATCTAACGGCGGATTAGTAGATTGGGGGCTAAGCCCGCCAATCCTTTTTTTTTTTTGAAAAAATGATTAAACCAATTCTTTAGAAAAATATATAATTTCACAAATATTTAAATAAACTTATAATTTCTAAATTCACAAATACTAAAGTCATTATAATTCTAAATATCTAATAAACATAATCATCAACCAAATTTTTTAAAACAAAATAATGAAACTAACATTGTCCAAAACAAAACAAACATTGTCTAAAATATATAATTAAATATTATCCAAGTCTCTAATCAATCAAATATAGTCCAAATTACAACTTAAAAAAAATGAACAAACATTCCAAATACAAACACAAAAGTAATGTTCCAAATACAATTATCATCTTAAAGTCAAAAGTCTGCCCCCCGCTTCGCTGAAACCCGCCAAAACCCATAGTTTAGGTAGTGCAGATTAAGCAGACTTTTTTATTATAGCAGTCTCAAATTTTTAATCCGACCCGTATTTTTTAGCGAGTTACGCGAACTGGTTCGACGAATTTTTGCCCACCTCTATGCATGGGTAGATACGCTAGTTGGTTTTAAGGCCCGAATACCCCTTAGGTTGTGCTTGTCTTTTGGGACTGAAACTGAGATAATTAGAAGACTAGGAGTGAGTATTATGTTTGGTGACTAGAAATTAAAACTAAAACTTTAGCCCAAGAATATAGAATTTCAGTCCCTTTAATACCTGAGAACATAGGAGATTAAAATTTTTAGGGAGGGAGACTAAAAATTTAATAACATTTTTTTTAAAAAATACTCTAATTTAACTGTTTAAATTCTAAATTTATCCATCAACCTTCATATTTATCTTAAACTAAATATGACAATAAGACATAATTCAATTCTATATAGTTTATATTAAATACAATATAAAAATTTAATTTAATCTCTGATTTCTAATTTTCTATCTTTGAGTCTCAAGCTCTGTTTCAAAGACAGTAATAAAAATTCAACTACTTTAATTTGAACATTTGTACCATCCTCATATTTTAGATTTTTTTTTTCATATATATGTAAATATTTGTATTTGTATAACTTTTAAAATAATAACAGATAACTAAGTCAAATATAAGAATGGGTTTGTGAATTTTATAACATTGATAGTAAATATATACAAATTAAATGATATAGTAGTAATGAATAATGACTATTTGGTATTCGTTTGCTTTATGCCACATACGGACACTCATCGGTTTAAAAATAGGAATTAATTTATATATACATACATTCAATGTATTAAAAGATAAAAGAAAATTAAAAATATATATGTATTGATTCATTAAAACATCAGTTAAATGTTCTTAATTTAATTAACTATTTATTTTATTAAAAAATGTATATTATCATTGTATAAAAATTAAAAAGAACAAATCATTCAAAAATTGACGTCCTGTTTTGTAGTTTTTTATGATATAAATCACAATCAAATTTTGATAAAAATACAATAAATAATATATACATTCGGAGCATCTCATATAAAGATAAAATAATATCTTCCATGCTTTCAAAACGTATGTGGTTACAAAATTGATTTTCAAACGGAAAGGAACATTAATGAAATCAAAATATCATACATTGCACCAATATTATTCCATCTCTACCACAAATTTTTGTAATACAAATATCCAATAATTATCCATTATTATTATTATTCAACAATCAAACATGGAGGTGTGCCTTTTTCTGGAGGCGCAGACAGTATTTTGGACACTTTATTTAGTGGCTGCTAGCTAAATTTTATTTATTATTAATATTATTTGACTGTTTATGCTTCAAACCTTTAACATTGGTTGATTAAATTGTTGCAAAAGCTTTTAACTTTATTCCCTTTCACTTCAATCCAAATAGACAAATGAAAAGGCCTTAAAACTTTGTGATCTTGATGAAATAAAATAAACTCATATTTTGTACTTGATTTGATTTAAAAATTTTAATAAAATGGATTAAAGGCATGATAAAACCAGCAAAGGCAAATAAAGTATACATACATGATTTTAAGAATATCAACTTGATAAAATTATATAAGCGCCAATTTGGTGTGTATGCATCATGACTCAGCATGCATTATTTGCCTAATTTTCTTTTTGTGTTTCGATTTATTATTATTTTTCAATTACTATAATTATTACAACTAACTGCTGCTCATGGAGCATGTGAGGAGAGAGAAAAAAATATTTATTTACTTAATTATTAATAATATGATAAAATCGTGCATGTTTACGTGTGATGATAAGCCATTTGAAATTTTGAAGTATTGTTTAGGGGCATGGAGCATATCCTGTTTATTTCAATTTTCAAAAAAAGAATATATAAATAAATTACAAGTAGTTTGTCACTTTTCGTACCAAAACAACATAATATATAGTAGTTTTTATTCCCAATAAAACTGTTAAAATATATATACTTTTGTTGTGAATGTTCGACTAACTAAACCTGATATAATACTTTAATTTTAACATATTAAAAATGTAAAATTTTTGTAAATTCTAATTATCAAATACATACAATTTTTCAAATGACCATCCATTCACATAATGAGTATTAAAAAATAATTCATTTTTCTTGTTAATTAAATATTTGTATAAATTGTTAATAGTGCATGCAAGTTAATCTAAATATAATTATCGATCTCCCCCCTTCTTCCTTTAAAGTAAAATATCAATAACTCAAAATATATTTATTTATTTGTGACGACTGACGACTACTTCATGCCTCGTTTCTTTTTCTTTTCTTTCTTTATCATTTCATATATATCATGTATTCCGAGTTAACATTATAGAAATAAAATACAATTGTTGAATAGCTTGAACTAATTTTTTAATCAATTTAGCTTTTTATATCTTCAAGAGTTAAATATTACATTTTGATGTTTGAATGTCCCCAATATATATAAGATCTATCTATCTGTGTGTGTGAGAGAAATAAATTTATATTTTAAAAAACCATTGAGTGATTCAATTTAGTATCTAACTACTTATTAGTAATAAGAAATTATTATCTAATATAATAGTTGTTTATACTCTAACCCAAAATAAAGTCAAACTCAAAAAGAATAAGAGTCCATCTAGTAAAGGTGGCATCTTCTGAGGTCATCTGCGACGAAGGTAATCCAACCCTGCTAATCTGAATAAACAAGTACCTCCTAAGATATCTCATATTTATCTAGAAGGGAGAACTTAACAACTTATCTAGAAAAAAGAAATGGTTAACCACCATCAAAGGTGGAATTACTTTAAAAGGTGGTTATCTATTCTACAATAAATACACTATCACTCTTAGGTATATTTCGGAATCAATAAACTAAAAACTTGTTTAAACTCTTGCTAACTTAGGCATCAAAGTCTCTTGCAAGTATTACCTCCTACCTCCTTACGAGGAACGCAGACAGCGCCACCTCGACGCTAAAGGAAGTCGGACGTTGCCATATAGAAAGCCTGGACCTCACATTTTGGCCCAACAAGCAACTCAGTTTTAGGTAACCCTCGGAACATTGGCGCCATTATCGTGGACCTGGAAGTCTATACCCCACCATGGCGAACGAACAATATGAAGACAAACGCACTGTCTCTGAGTCCGAGCCAGAACCTCACAACGACAACCAACCACTTGCGCTACCTTTACCACAGGAGATAACAAACACACCCCCATGGGGAAGGAACACCAGAAAATCCCCATCCATGACGAATCCACTCAGAAGTCCATTTACATGAGGTAGAGGAACCTCCCCATCCGATGGAGATATTAGGACTAGTGTAGGGACATCGCGGTCGATTGGAACAGCTTGAGCAGGAAGCTAAACGACACCGAGAAGTAGAAAGAGATTTACGAAAGAAAGTACACTGACGGAGAGAGCTGGAGGAAGAGCTCTTGAAGTTAGAGGTCGAACTTCGAAATTGGATCCATCGGACAGATCAGGAGAAAAGTCCTCTGGGAGGGGAAGATCCATTCATTGAAGAGAACATGCGAGCCAGGGTTTCCAGAAACTTTAAAACCCTCGGCGTGGATCTTTATGTTGGAACAACCACCCGAGACACCACCTTAACAATTTTAAAATTCAGATATGTTTAGCTGATACATTTGATGTGACTCGTTGCAAAGCCTTTCCGACAACACTGACCAAAGCTGCAATAAAGTGGTTTGACAATTTACCACCCAAGTCGGTAACCTGCGTTGATGACTTGGCAAGGAAGTTCCTTATCCGATTTTCAATTCAAAAAGACAAGGTCAAGCATGCTCCAAGCCTGTTGGGGGTCAAACAAAAAGTCGGAGAAATCCTCCGATATTATATGGAAAAATTCAACAAAGCTTGTTTAGAAATATACAATTCATCTTCTAAAGCAATAATAATGGATTTGGTTAATAGCCTTAGAGAAGAGCCATTCTCCCAATCAATATCCAAGCGATACCTGACTTTCTTGTACGAAGTACAAGAGCGGGTAAAGAAATATATCAACATGGAGGAGAATTCTCGACTTAGAGAACCAGCTCCAAGGCCAAACCCTTCTTACCAAGTTTGGGATAAAGAAAATGAGGCTAAGAAAAGGGAGGAGTACAACTCGAAAAAATTTCGAAGATACCACAACTACACCCTACTCCAAGTTTCTCTTGTTGATGTTTACAGGAAGATCTGTCACACTGAAAAGCTTTCACCTCCTCGCCCCATCAATCACAAAAAGGCTGGAAGCCAGTCAGAATATTATGAATATCACAAGCTATATGGATATTCTACTAATGATTGTTATGACTTAAAGAACGTCGTAGAAAAAATGGTTAGGAAAGGTCAGCTAGAAAGATACCTGGCCAAGAGAGGTCAGACGACCCCAGGAAAAGGAAGAGAGATGACGATGACGGAGGACGACGAGACCGACCCCCACAACTCCTGAGAACATGATAAATGGAGGGTTTTCAGGAGGGGAAATCACCAAATCCTCGTATAAAATACATCTCAAAGAGGTATATCAAGTCGTGGAAGATAATAGAACTCCCGACTTACCAACAATCTCATTTACCAAAGAAGATGCACAAGGGATGACACCAGGCCACGGCAAACCTATAGTAATTACAATGATTCTCACTAATGCCAATCTACATAGAACTTTGGTGAATCAAGGGATTTTGACTGACATACTTTTTTAGCCCATTTTTGACAAGCTCAGACTAGAAGAAAAGAATTTAAAGGCATATCCTAAAAACTTTTTTGGTTTGGGGACACACCGATCCGACCCCTCGTATTCATCTCGTTATACACCACCTTTGGTAAAGGCACAAGATCAAGAACGTTAAGCATTGACTACATTATGGTCGACGTCATGTCCGCTTATAATGCTTTAATAAGTTGGACCACTTTATATTGATTAGCAGCAGTTATCTCTACACCTCACCTATACATGAAGTTCCCAACTATAGAAGAAATCGCTACCGTAAAAGAAGATCAGAAGGTAGCCAGAAAATGTTACAACAAAAGCCTCAACTTAAGAGGCAGTATATGTGGTAAAGAAGTCAATACTATTGAACTCGGTGGTGTCCGAGTTTAGGAAGAGCTACATCCCCAACCTGAAGGAAAGATAAAAAAGGTACAAATCGGAGATTAGGCAGAAAAGACAACGAGTATAGGGGCCGACCTGAAGGAAGGTCTAAAAGGACAACTTGTTGATCTCTTATAAAGAAACTCCGACCTTTTCACTTGAAAGCCTCCGATATGCCTAGTATAGACCCTAACCTCATGTCTCACAAGCTCGCAATTTATCCAGGCTCTCGACCTGTTAAGCAAAAGTGGCGGAAGCTCGATCCTGAAATGACACAGGTCGTCGAAGAACAAGTGCAAGCCTTATTAGAAGCTGAGTTTATAAGAGAGGTAAAGTATCCTTTGTGGATGGCTAATGTGGTCCTTGTAAAAAAGTAGAACGAAAAATGAAAGATGTGTGTTGATTACACTGACCTCAACAAAGCTTGTCCTAAGGCAAGAGAGTAAGAACTAAAGCATATAGTTCGGTTTTCATAGCTTCCTAAGCTTGTTGAGTTCTTCTCCTTCATGGTTCTCATTTAGTAGTTTTTTTTTATCAATTTTGTCTATCTGAGTCTCATTAAAAAAGGTAAACATGGTGAATTTTGTAAGAAAAAGCCAATGAGAGGTAAAAGACAACGAGTTAAACTTGGAAAAAAAGCCTTAAGATGTCTCAGTTTTTTGTGTACATCTTTCTGTTTCGTATCATGATCTTGTAAGGATTCTCTTGCAAGTTGGGTTAGCACTTAGCTGTTGAAAGCTAGATTGAGGTCTAGTTAAATTCAGATTGGATTAGAATCTAGATTTGTCTCAGATAGGATTGGGTAGATCCTAGGGAAAGATTGGTTTATGTACCTTGTGAAAAAGATAGTGAAATTCCATCATAATTGTGATGAAGACTAGATGTAGGCTACATTGCACTGAGTAGCTGAACCAGGATACTTCTGGGTGTCACTCTCTCTTCTCTACTCTTTTATTGTTTCTGCAATTTAAGAGACAAAAAGGAAAGTATCTCCTAACTCGACAGGAGACAAAAACAAAAATATCTCCTAAGTTCTCTTTATTAAAAGCGAAAGTTAAACTCAGCAGAAAAGGTAGCCAAGATTCAATTCTCCCATTCTCTTAGCCACTGATAACCATCAAAGGATAACGAGACACTAAGGTTAAACTTGGTGAAAGTTTTCAAGCATCTGGACTTGAATTTAAAAGTATCTAGACAATAGTCACTGGTTTAACTACAATTTGTGTTGTGTTTGCTTTAACTCCTGCATGGAGATAGAATATGTGTAGGTGGGTTCACGGGTTGAGATTTTCTGATGGTTATGCTTTTAATTTGGATAAATATACGAATGTTGTTCAACGAAATCTTATGGAGATGAAGAGTCATGATTGTCACATCTTTGTAGAGTCATTGTTGCCATTGCTTTTAGAGAACTACCCACCAACATTTGAAGATTTGTGAGTTCTTTAGAAAGTTGTGTTCCACTAAACTTGGAATGGATGGTCTCTTAGTTTTGGAAAACAATATTTCTATTATTCTGTGCAAGTTAGAGATAATATTTTTTCCAAATTTTTTGATGTGATAGAACACTTACCAGTTTAACTTCTATACGAAGCAAGAGTTTATGAGCAGGTTTAATTTAGTTGAATGTATCCGTTTGAGATATTGATTGGTTCATTTAAGAGAAATGTGAAGAACATAGCTCAAATTAAGGGTTCTATATATGATGCATTCTTAGCAAAAGAGACTTTTGTGTTCTGCTCATTCTATTTTGCACCTAATGTACAATCACGAAGAAATCGAATCAATAGGAATGATGACAAAGAAGAGTCATCTTTGGTACAACCCAATTTATCAATCTTTGTTTAAGAAGGTTTTTCAATGAGGGCAAGCACTGATTATTCCTCGGATGAGAAGGAAACACTAGTTGTCTACTTGCATGTCTTTCTTAATTGTGATGAAGTTTTAGACTTTGTCAAGTAAGTAATCTCATTTTACTTGTTAGGTTATTTGAATTAAATATTATGTTGTTCCTAGTATGTATTATATAATACGACAATGATTTTGTTTAATAGGTTATTCTATGAGACAAATCTTGATGTGGTCCTTAATAAATTTTTCAAGTTGGTTCAAGAACTACGTATGGGATAACCTATATGACACAATAAACTTCGATCTACTTTCATTTAGTTAGGTTCCAATAAATAAAGTTATGAGCTATATAATTTACGATGTAAATAGATATACGTTTCATGCTTATTGGTGGACAATAAAAAAAAATAACGCTGGAGTGTAGGAGTGAGGCAATGCAAATAGTGGTCAAGGTGATTGGTATGGTAGTATTGCATTACATACTCCAATAAGAATATTTTTATCATGTTACCTACAAATTTTTTTTTGGTTCAAATACGAATGGTTTGATTTGTGTCCATGGAACACAAAAACATAAAGATTACAACATAATCGAGGTAAATAGCACCAAGAAGTCAAATTGAATATGATGGACAAGAAACTCAAGAACCATTCCAACTTGACAACCCACTCTTTCTAGGACAGTGCTTGAAATTGATGCTCCAATCAATCTAGTTTTTCTATAGCGGATGATGAAGTGGTTAAGCTTTAATCAAAAATTCCATGCAAGTTGTAGAAGTAGTGGAAGGGGTTAAATGATGATGAAGATTTGATGATGATGATGTTAGCTCTGAAAATAGTGATGGTAACCTCTATCTTTCGGAGTTAGATTAGGATAATAGTTTATATTCATGTATTTTTAAACTTTAATTTTTAAAAGTATCTAATTCATTGCTTATATTTATATTCATGTATATCACTTTTCTTAGCTTGATAATTTATTGATTATTGTTTATATTAATTATCACGCAATAGTGGTTGGTTGTGGGCAAGGTAATAGTCGTGGTCAAGGAAGGGGGTAAAAAACGATGACCTCTAGTACTCCTGAGGTTACATTCTCATCATCGTCTGTCTCGGATCCTCCCAGATCCATTGCATCATTAGCACATTCCACCTCACACTTCATGGTGATCATCTCTCTGCCTACACCAGATGTGACTCCACCTTTGCCACAAACAACTTCATAACATGTAAACTCTTTATAAGCATCTGCAACAGAGCAAAACAACATGAAGCCGATGCCACTCGACAGATTCAACGGATAATAAATTTTATACGTGCCTTTGTTATTATTTCAATTCATTGTCTTTTATGATATTTCATGATATATATCATAATTATTGACAGTTTTGTTCGTTGTTTAGTTTTATTCCCTATACTACAACAACTTAGGCCATAATGGATGTCATTAAACAGATGTATGTTATGGCATGGTCGAGTTACAGGAAAGATACCTTAGGAGATTAGAGACAAGTGGTTTGAGAAGTAGAAGGTAAAATTAAACTTAGTCGCATTTTAATTACATTATGATCTTTATTCTAGTTTTACTGGTTATTAAAGATCAATGTTTTCTGTATAGGAGACTTCAATTCGGATCACGAGCCCCACATTTTTTTTCAGAAGACATTCAACTATTGCATGTGTCAACGTCTTTAGTAGATGCTTAAGGATGTCTATCAAAACAAGAAGGAGACCACACAGTGGTTGCATTGCGGTACTTGTGGCGCTACTTTGAGACTGATGCTAGCTTCAAGTGTTGCCAAACAATGAATATGGAAAATAAGGCATTGGCAAGAGGTGACTCGTTCCATTGTAAAGGCTTGGCAATCATTGCATCCATAAAAAGGAAGATGGTAAAGTATTTAAATAATAATTAATAGTGAAGTATTTAAATAATAATTAGTTTTGATTTTGTTGATATCATCATTGTATTTATACTTGTCTTCGTTTGTGCTTGACTATGTGTTGACAAAAAGGGCATGGATCGCGAGCTGACTTACAATGAGGTCTTCAGGCATCTCCACACTAGGAAGGAGAAGAAAGCTCTATGAATGGATGAGCGATCCAAGTGTTTATATGTGAGTCTCGATCATTTTAATAGTTACTTTAATAGTCTCAATCCAAGTGTATACAGAAATCTTGGAGATTCACCCAAGAAATTCGAGTAGAGTACATAGGAAGGCGATGGATCGATTAGTGCTACTATGGTGGATCTAAATGTGCTATGGCTAGAGATGGTTAGACAACCATACAAGATCATCATTTATGGACATGGATTTTTTTTACTAACACACTTTAATCTGGTCCTCTAGTGGCATCCTCCACAACTACAAATGTATCTTCTCCTTCTCAATAGACCATCACCGAATTGCATGAGCGGATCCGCAGTCTCACACAAAGTTTAGAGGATCAATGTCGGTAATACTACGAGGTTGAAGACTATATCTGTGACTTGCTCACTTGCCTTGATGAGTGTGAGTCGTTGTTTATAGAGGATAAATAAGCCATTGCAAAAACTCATGCAGAAGTCTTGTGGAACTGAGAGGAAATCCCAAAATAAGGGAGGAGATGTCTGCATATTATGAGCATATGCGAGCTGGATTTGTAAATCCCGTAAAATTAGCGAATAATTAATTGATAAATTAATTTTTAATAAACAATTAGAAATATGAATTTTATTGTTTAATAAGTTAGAGCTAATTAAAACAAGAATTTTAATACTAATTTTAAAAAATTTGTCCCAAGATTGGGCCAAACTGAACGAACCGGACCTGTATTGGGCCCAAGGCCCAACCCAAACCACCTATACCCATGAGCTCAGCTCGTTCCCTTCCTTTCACACATTGAAACACGCTGAAACAGTTTGGGGAAGGAAGGAACAAGAACATCAAAAGCTAACCCATGCTTTGATTTGAATCCAGCATAACTTCTCGCTTCGAGCTCCGATCGCCGCACCGTTTGTGGCCACACGTCCACAGTGATGAGCTCTACAAAATTCAGTATGTTATAAGGTAAGAAAATCACGTTCCTAGTCCCTATTCTCCCTTCTTCAGTTCAAAAATGTCAAGGTTTTGGGATATTGA
This sequence comes from Arachis stenosperma, assembly GCF_014773155.1. Taxonomy (NCBI): domain Eukaryota; kingdom Viridiplantae; phylum Streptophyta; class Magnoliopsida; order Fabales; family Fabaceae; genus Arachis; species Arachis stenosperma. Next base: position 89,130,278 of record NC_080383.1, on the reverse strand, counting down.
AATTTTGGTTATAATTTGATATTTTAGGATCAAATTGACTTGAGGAATTAGTAGGCTTTTGCTAAATTGAGGCACATCCAAGGTAAGGATTATTAACCCTAGTCATTTCTTTGTTTATGTGTGTTTGGTATTAAATTTTGGGTATGTATATATGATAAATATGTTAGGTGTGTATATATATATATATATATGAAGCAATTGGATATGTTGGAAGCTTAAATGGAAGCTTGGGACTTGGTGCTAGTTGCTGAAATTGGTGTTGAGGGCTTGCTTCTGGCCTAAGTGGGTTGTCTAGGGTTATACGAGAAAATCGGCTAAGGTATAGTTTTGGTTTCTCGTATTTAATATATAATGTCCTGTGAAAACTTAGGTTAGATGACCATAGGATAGGAATGAATGCATGAGTATGTTAATTCCTTAGTGCATTGATGTTAATTGTTGAACATGGTTGACTTTTGGTTTGTTGTTGATATTGGTGATTGAATGCTAAATGATTATTTGATGAGGTTTGACAAAGTATCGAGGGTGAATATGTATTTGTCATGAGTTATTGATGATTTTGATGTAAAAATTGATGGATTTGTATGAGATTATGTAATATTGAGGTATGGTTAGTTATGGTAAGGTGTGGAGTTATGTTAGCTGTGTTTTGGGGTAAGGGATTGTTGTGTAGATGTGAGCCATGAGTTATGTTTTGTGAAAATAGAGGTTTGGAAAATTTTGTGAAAATTTGATTTTTGGCCGAACTTTGGTGAGCCATAACTCGACTTCCGGACCCCCAAATTGTTTCAAACTTATTTCATATGAAAATGGGTCCGTGAAATTTATGCCGTTCAAAGAACGGATGAAAAATATTTTAAAACAAACAAGTTATTCACATCGAAAGTTCGGAGTGCAAAATTGAAAATTCTGCAGCATTCAACATTTTTGCATTCTGCATGTCTTCTGTACACGACCACCTACACGCGATGCAACCAACCTTTTCGGGTTGGGCATCTCGCGTACGCGAGCAAATTGCTGCGTACGCGATGAAGGAAAAATATACTTTAATAAGAAGAAAAAATTTAAAATAAATTTGAAAATATATATTTTGTTTAAAATTTTTAGTTTTTTTAATGCTTTTTTTATCATCGTTTTTTTAAATTATCCAACGATAATAAATGCGTGAAATCGCCAAATAGTTAGCCCTTTTTGTCGAATTTTTTCGACAATAATATTAACTGTGTTAGCGTTAGATACTCAAAATTTTTTTATCATCGTATTTTTATTTAAAATCTAATAGTACTGACCGAATTTCTTATAGTGGCATACATGTTTGTTGCAAACTATAACCCATTTTTATTGTATTTGCAAATGCATGTTTATTTGTCCGAGACTATTGGTCCTGGTTTTTCTATTTACAATTGCATATTTTATCTTTCATTCATTCATGGAGTACTTTTCATTCTATTAAACTACTCTTCCACCTTAACTCATGACAACAATAAAGAAGTCTCACACCAGCCCATAAATTCAGTTCAACAAAATTAATTCAATTATAATTTCAACCTATATATTTTAACTTTACCTTTGTAATTTGTTCAATCAAGAAATACAAAACACAACATTCTTTATCTTTGCGTACTCTTTAAGTTTAATTATGGTATCAGAGCTCGATTTTGAGTTCTGCTGACATCCCTGGATAAATTTACCAATTCAGATCTTAAAACTCCTTCAACTCCCTTTCTCACAATGAATAATCATTCTTCTATTTTTTTTTACTATCCCCTTGCCTCCCTACTCTATCCTAGGTCAAGAAGAAAGGGCACACTAGCAACTTCATCAATAGCCTCTTTTGGACCTCTCATCAGTCCAGCATTCTTCCCTCATGACACTTCTAAGAAAGACTGAAGCTCGACTTCCAGATTACAAAATCAGAAACAACCATTTTTCCAATAAAAAACCCGTCCTTCAAACTAACTTGGGCTTTTGCCAAGTCCAACTACTCATTATCTATGTTCTTTCGGTACTTTTTCTATTGTTAATAATTTTTTAAATCGAAATTCATTTTTGATACTTGGATCGTTGATTTTGGTTCCACGGATCACATTGCATCAAATTTGTTTTGGTTCACTTCTTACACACAAATTTCTCTTATTATTGTCCATTTACCAAATGACTCTCAAATTACTGTTTTTTATAAAAGCATTGTTCAATTTTCACAATCCTTAGTTATTCATGATGTTATTTATTTATCTCATTTCAATTTTAATATTATCTCCACCTCAAAAATCACTTTCGCATTCAAATGTTTACTCACTTCTTCATCATCTTTTTGCACTCTACGACCAACAATTTGGGGACGATTGATTTGGGCAGAATGAGAGAGAAATTATATGTCCTTGAACCCAATTTCGGTAAAAATTCATCTATTACACATTTCATAAATTTTATCCAATCCCTATTCATTATACCTTCAAATATAGACATTTTTATTTAGGGTATCTTTCTGACAAAGAGTCAATCATTTACGTAAATATTTTTCTTTTATTTCTATACTTCATGATGAAACTTGTGACATTTGTCATCTTTCTAAGTAAAAGAAACTTCCATTTCTCTCAAAGTTTGAACAAAGCTAATGCAAGTTTTGATTTATTACATTTTAATATTTGAGGTCTATTTTGACAAAATTCTATTCATAATTATAAATATTTTTTTACTATTTTTGATGATTTTAGTGGATTATTTTATTAAAATCAAAAGGAGAAGTGTAAAATAATGTAAAGAATTTTATTACTTTAATTGAAACACGATTCAACTCTAAAGTCAAAGTTGTCTGTTCCGATAATGGACCAGAATTCATTTTACATTTTTTTTTGCTTCATAGGGCATTCATCAACGTAGTTGTGTTGAAACTGTTCAACAAAATGGAAGGGTAGAATGCAAGCATCAACATATTTTTAATATAGCTCGTACTCTTATATTTCATTCTAATCTACCATCATTTTTTTGGTCTTACGCTATTAAACTTATTGTTTATTTGCTTATTAGAGTTCCATCGTTTGCAATTAACTTTAAAACACCATTTGAGATTTTATTTAATTATCCACCAAATTATCACGACCTTAAAATTTTTGGATGCTTATATTTTGTTTCTACCCTAATGGCAAATAGATCAAAATTTGATCGAAGAGTCAAAAAGATTGTGTTTATTGGTTTTCAACATGGTTTTAAAGGATATATTATTTATGTTTTAGAAGTTAAAAGAATTGAGATTTCTAGAATGTGAATTTTTATGAAATGATCTTGCCATTAGTCACAAAAATTGTCCAATTTCATACACATAGCCCAACATTGCCAAACACACTTTCTCAAAAAGAAGATTCAGTTAGTTTTTCAGTTGGACCTTCACCCGTACCTATTGACCTACTTTCATCTAATTCTTTCTTTTCTCTAACAACCTCTCATTTTTTCTCACTGCCATGTCCTAACCAACTTGAACCCATGACCACCGAATCTATTTCAAGTCATACACCTTTCCCTCCTTCCGCAATAGACACTAGTCCACCATCACTTCTTAATCCCACGTCACCTTCCTCATCACCTGAGCAACCCCATCTTCGTCATTCTGACCGACCTCACTGACATCTAGCATATCTCTCTGATTACTTGTGTAATTTCTCTTTCATCTCTACAAATCTCTCCCCCTCAAAGTACCGATATCCTCTATCTTCAGTCATGTCTTTTTCTTTGCTATCATCTTCTCATCATAAGTTTCTTTTATCTCTATATTCTGATGTTGAGCCAAATTCTTTTGAGGACGCCAATCAACACTCTAATTGGTGTAGTACTATAAAAGATGAGCTGGATGCTCTTGAGTTAAACAAAACTTGGCGTCTTATTGATTGCCCTGCATGTGTTAAGTCGGTTGGCTGTAAATGCGTCTATCGCATCAAATGCAAATTTGATAGTTCAGTTGATCAATATAAGGCACGCCTTGCGGCTAAAGAATTCACTCAGACTGAAGGTGTTGATTTCTTAAAAACCTTCTCCCCTGTTATCAAGTCTAGCATCATTAGATCGGTTTCGGTATTAGCCCATACATCAGTTCGATATTAATAATTCTTTCTTGTATATGGATCTTTCTGAAGATGTTTATATGACTCTGCTACCAGGGTTACATCTCTTCAACCGAATCAATCCTGTAAGCTGCTGAAGTCATTGTATAGTTTACAACAATCTAGTCATATGTGGTATGACAAACTTTCTCATCTTTTTCTATCTTATGAATATTAGCAGACCTTATCTGATTATAGTTTATTTGCTAAATTCACTGGTACTCAAATTTCTATCATTCTAATCTATGTTGACGATATTGTTCTCACTCGTAATTCTATTTCTAAACTTGCTGCCATTAAATCTATTTTGCACACTTTCGAATTAAAGACTTGGGCCCATTAAAATATTATTTGGGTATTGAGGTTGCTCAATCAGCGAAGAAAATTTTTTTATCTCGGAGAAAATACTGTCTTGATCTTTTGGAGGATTTTGGTTTATTAGGTGCTAAAACCACCTCTGTTCCAATGGATAGTGCCACAGGACTATATCAAGACAATAATCCCATGCTATTTGACCCTTTCGTTTATCGCCGTTTGGTTGGATATCTTATCTATCTCACCACTATCCGACCAGACATCATGGATGCCACTCAACAATTAAGTCAATTTATGACATCTCCTACTGACTCTCATCTTCAAACTACCAAGTGTCTGTTACGATATTAAAACTAACTCCAACAAAGGACTTGTTTCCAAGAGAATCAGAAAGTTAGCTTCTCTACTTTAGTGACTCTGATTAGGTCAGATGTCCTAACACTCGACGATCTTTAACAGGCTATTATTTCTTCTTAGACAACTCTTTAATCTCTTGGAAGACCAAGAAACAAACTACCGTTACCCGCTCATCCACTGAAGCAGAATATCGTGCACTTGCCAACACAACTTGTGAACTTCAATGGATACTAAATGCGTTACAATTTTTACGCATATCTCCTATCCGCCCACCAATTTTATATTGTGATAATCAGAGTGCCCTTCATATTGCTGCTAATCTGATTTTTCATGAACGTGCCAAATATTTAGAGGTTGATTGTCACTTGGTTTGACAGAAAGCTCAAACTAGAGTGATGAAACTTCTCTCCATTCCTTCTTCTGCACAGCTAGCTGACATCTTTACCAAGTCTTTGTCTCCTCAATCCTTCCATCTTAATCTCAATAAATTCGGTGTTCTTGACATCTTTCATCCTCTAGCTTGCGTATTAAACTACTATTCCACTTTAGTCCATGACAACAACAAAAAAGTTTTACATCGGCCCATAAATCTAGCTCAACAAAATTAATTCGATTACAATTTCAACCTATATATTTAGCTTTATTTTTATAATTTTTTCAATCAAAAAATACAAAACACAATTTTTTTTATCTTTGCATATTCTTTACGTACACTTTAAGTTTTATTACATTCATTTGAAGAAAAATATATAAAATTATTTGAAAATAAAGAAGAAAAAAATAAGAAAAAATAAAAAGAAAAATCATAAATAAAGAGAGGGATGGAGAAACATGTACTTTATTCTTAAATTACTCTTTTTTAAATATTTATTTAAAAAAATTATCAATACTAAAATTTGTAACTAAGACATGCTATTAAAAGAAATACTTGATAAGTTGCTATGTTGATTATATTCTACATTTGTTATTGTTTATATATTGAATTCAATTATGGTATGTGCATATTAAAATTAATCAATAAAATTTGTTATGCGTATAAAATATATATTAAAATATAAAATACATATTAAAAATAAACTAAATAACATATATATTTATATATAAATATATGGTAGCTGATTTTAGTTGTTAATTTTATTATACGAATATTTTTTTATTAAATTTTACTTACTTACTCGCTCCTTAAAGCTTCTAAATTTTTCATTCTATGTTGTTTCCTTTTCCTATCGGTTACTTTTATTGTTTTTTTAACTCAAATGATTTGATTTTGGATGGATGTTTTATTATATTTGTGATACAACAAAATATGAAAAGTAAACTTAGCCTTTCATTGATCAGTCATCCCCTTTTGTTTTTAATAATTTGTATTACATCATACTCCACGATTATGACAATAATAAAGTCTTAGTTTGAATAAAATACACGACTCGCTTACTTATTTCAACAAATGCTTATTCTTCCCATCAACATTTTCTATTTTTTTTAAAAATATTTTTATTAACAAATAACTTCAATTTTAAATTTTAAGGGAACTTTTTATGAATAAAAAATTATAAAAAAACAAAATTTAAAGTTTTCAGTGATATTAAATATACAAGAATTGAACCAAATCCATGATGGTCAATGATGTTATAATAAATATTGTGACTTGGTTTTCTTCGTTGATGTTTGCCAAAACATATCATGTGCACGCCTTCTACGAATAATTGATCATAACAATAACTCAATGCAGCTCATGAAGTTGACTTACAATGCATAGTATGTTGAGTTAAATCTTAATTTGACCTCTGAAATTTAGTTCGATATTCAGAATGACCCTTACAATTTCGTTGGCCCTAACTAGAATCTCCAAATTTGTAATTGTGGCTCCAACTTGCCCCTGCCATCATCTCTGTCACCGGAATGCTAGTTTAATGTAATTGCATGACACAATGAACACTACTTAAACGACGGCGCATTGGTTTTGCGCCCAAACCCTTTGAAAACCACGTCGTTTCAGTTTTTTGTTGGTTAAAACTCTCTTTCTTTCCACTACGACGATCATAAGCTGCCAAACATAAAAAAAACCCTTACACTACATGGTTTTTAAAGGTTTTGCGCACAAAACCAATGGGCCGTCGTTTAAGTAGTGTCCACCATGTCATGCAATTGTGCTAGATCAGCATTCCGGTGACGAAGATGATCACAGGGGCAAGCTGGAGTCACAATTGTAAATATGGAGGTTCTAATTGGAGCCAACGAAATTATGGGAGTGATTCTGAGCATCAGGCCAAATTTTAGGAGTCAAATTGAAATTTAACTCTAGTATGTTCTACTAGAAGTTTTCAAACGGTTTGTTTTTTTTTAATAAAAAATATTTGATACTACTATACAAGCATGTAGACAAATATTATTCTCCTGTCGTGCGCATTTTTACTCTTTTATAAACATTTTTATTTTGTATAAGTAAATAATAATGTTGATTTTCTTATCTAATGGTAATAGTATATATAATAACTATTTTTTCTATTTCCGTATTGCTTTTGTATATATATTGTTAGATGCATGCTACACATACAAGTCTTTTTGGCTTACAAGTCTTACAAGTTGGTACAAGCACAACAAAAAACACGCATTACACTCCCACATTCAAGAGTAAATAAACGCATGTTATTCAATCACTTCCTGTTTCCAAAGCGCGCTACTCACCATGCATTATAAATGACTCTTCTTCTTCTTCCACCATGAAAACGAGTTTCTTGCCAAATTTGAAGATAATGGAACTTCAGAAATACACCCAAACGATTACAGAAATACACCCAAAGGATTACAGAAATACACCCAAACGGTTACAGGAATTCACCCAAATGATTATAGAAATATACTGAAAGGATTACAGAAATACACCCAAAGGATTGCAAAAACTACACCCAAAGAATTTAAGAAATACACCCAAAATTCGTTGAAGTACACCTTATGCATAATTCAGAACTCTTTCTCTTTCTCCTCCTCATCTTCTACTGCTTCTTTTTCTTCAAAAATGATTTCAGAGCTTGATGTCGAAAAACAATGGAAATCGAGAATAACGAAGAAAGAAAACAGAGAGAAAAATACGTAAATGAAGAAGGAGAAAAAGAAGGCAAGAAGAAGAAGAAGAAGAAGAAGAAGAAGAAGAAGAAGAAGAAGAAGAAGAAGAAGAAGAAGAAGAAGAAGAAGAAGAAGAAAAATGTGCAGTAATGGTTGAAAAATGAAAAAGAGAAGGCAAGAGACGAAAGAAAAGAAGAAGAAGAAGAGGAAGAGGAAGAAGAATATGCGCAAGAAAAAAAATGTGCACTTATAAAAACTTGTATAAAAAAATACTTGTATGTGAAAAATTTCTTATATTATTATTACGGACACTGCTCAGCTTATGATTCCCTTAAACCATAGTTAAAAAATTTATTCTTTTAATTAGCATCTCTCTCAAATTGAAATTTTGGACATTTTTAAAGTCTTAATATCTCCTTTTATTATATAAATATTCTTAGATTTTTCTAACAAATGTGTTTAAAATTATAAGTAGGAAAGATCTATTAAAAAAAAAAATAAGCTTTCAATATAGTCAATACATGGAAATTATTAAAGCTTAATTAACCCCTCTACAGTTTGATTCTTCAACAAATATTTTGACAAATGATAAGCCAACTTAAATATAAAAAAGATATATAATAGCCTTGTCAATTTTAGGCGTTTAAGTCAATAGCTTATCAAAGCAATTCATATAATTTCTTCTTCCTATCATAAAGAGGGTAGGCACCTTATAACTTATATTATCATTTTGAAAGTCATCATAACTTATTAGAAGGGTAGCACCGAATTCATGCCAACATGATGCAGGCAAGTACATCATTGCGAACTAATATATCTCTTTTTTTAAAGGAGTGTTAGGTAAACAATAACTATTTTAAACAACATAAATAACTACTAATTAAATAAAAATATATTATACTACCAAATTAATCATCTAAATATTAATATTAAAATAACTATTTATATACCTAATAAAATAAATATCCAATATATCTATTATTTATATTATTTAATATTTTCATTATTTATTTATACTTTTCTTTTTTTAATCTCCAATACTTTAATCTGACATAATACTAGCTAGTTGTCGCTGTGGAAGGCATCAGAATTATATTATTGACTTTTTTCCATTAAGTAATTTATCTATTTTTAATTTATTTTTGGTGATGCTATGGGGATGCTTATTATTGCTTAGTACTATCAATCTTTTTTAACATATAACTGATACAAATTAAGCTCAGGTAGGACTGTAGGAGTAATAAAAAAATTTGAATAAGACAAACGTTGTGGAATCCAAGCACAAGATTAGATTCGTCTACAATATATATATATATATATATATATATATATATATATATTGTTAATTTTTAAATAAAATTAAATTTTCATATTTTTATAAGATGTATATTCTGTTATTCTAACTATAAACTTATAATAACATTTAATGAAAATTATTTATACTAAATTTTATAACAATTGAACATCAATAAATATGTAACTAAAGAATTTTTATTTATTCATGTATATTTTGAAAAAAAATATATCATGTTGATCTTTTAGAGCATAAATAGTATAACAAACAATTTTAAATTAACATAAAATTTCTTAAAAGTGATTTATAGCATATGAACTTATAATACAATTATTGAAATTTTAAAACGTTATATGAACCTAGTTATTAAATGGTATAACATTTACTTAAATTAATATTGGTATCTATTGATTCTAACTTTATGGTATTGGTACAAGAGTGACAGACTAAATTAAAGAACTAGATAAAATAGATTAGTTGGATACAAAAAATAAAATTATAAATTATATAATAATGCGGTAATGCCTCTAAAATTGGAAGTTTCGTCCTTAATTGTGAAATTGTCATTAAAATAAAGCCCACACTTCTGGACCCATAAAGAGTCCACAGTCAAGATAGGTCCAAGCCCACTACCAACTATAACTTTCCTTGAAAGTTATTTCAATTTATCGACCAAAAAAAAACAGAAGAAAGTTATTTCAATTTGCATGGCAAGGCTTGGTTGAGTGGCATAGATAAATGCCTTGCTTAAAAAGTACATTGGGTTCAAATTTTAGTTTGAGGCTAGGAAGTGGTTATAGAATCTATGGGGAGGAAAAGCGGTGTGTGTGCGCGTGTGTGTGTTTTAGGGTGTAATTTGCCCAAAAAAAAGTTATTTCAATTTCATGAAATAAAAGAAAACGTATTTTCAGTTTATTGACCAAAGAAAAAAGTTATTTCAGTTGTACAACAAAAAAAAAAAGTTAGTTTAGTTTTTGACTATAAATAATAGGTAAAATTCAAATCAATTTAGGTTAGTTAAATAGTTTGTCTTTACTCATTCGTTCACTTAAGTAAATGTCAAGGCTCAAAATTCGTTTGTGTATACAACAGTTAGTAAGTCAATGACAAATTATTAAATAAAATTTAGATCTATAATAAATTAATCTTTAATCTTTTGGATTAAAAAATATTATAAAGAGAAAAAAATACTAATACGTAAGTAAAATTCAGTAAAAAGAAAAGTTAAAACTAAAAAGTAATAATAATAATAATAATAATAAGATTAAAAAGTAAAGTTTTTAAAAAAAATTACATTATAACAAATAAATTATCCATTGTGAGGCACTTAAATTGCATATAGTAAAGACGAATTGCATTACGAATACAAGACAATTACAATTTTATGACACACATTTTATTTTATTTCCATGTTGCATGTCTCCGAATGGAGAACATATGCTAAACCCATCTTATTGCAATACCAAATCACTAGCACGAAATGAATAAATTCACAACCACAAATACAAAATAGAAACACATCATCAATTACATCAACACCAACACCAACACCTTTTCCTAGGACTATATAGATGTCTCTCCTTAACTATTAGGCACCTTGACATACCCCACATGTGTGGAATTTGCCACTTTAGTAAGTGTTTGTAGATCATAAGCTATCCAACACAATGAATTCTCCCTATGATAGAAATACCCAACACACTTGCAATCCTTGGTACACTTGTTCCCACAATTGCTCTCACTTACCTTATCCCCAACATTGTACTTGGTCATGTAATGCTCAACACCTTCAATCTTATAGTAGTGGAAATCACTAGCCTTGCATGAAGTCACACTCTTAACAATACAATCTTTGCTCCAACCAAGTATACCATTCTCCAAAGGACAACCAACACATTGGTTATTTTCACATAACCCTAAATTCCCACACCTACTTGGCAATTGACACTCACTTTCTTCATCAGAATCTCTATCAAACAATGTGTATGTCTCTTTCCAAACCCCATCACGCACATCAAGGAAATAAGTGTATAACCTAATGTTGCCATCAATTTCAAGCCTAAGGTATGTCAATGTGCTATTATTAACCGGCAAAGCAATAACCCTAGTGCCAGTACTAGAAGGATTTGCCACATAGTAATCAAATCCAAGGGTGAAACTTTCTGGATCGGATGCAAGTGTCACGTTTTTCAATGACCCTTTTTCGGAAAAGAAAAAGTTTTTAGTTGAAAGGAGGCCATAGATAATAGGCTTAGGAGAATTTTTGCTCTTGTAGTATAGGGCTAGCCCATTGGGCTGAAGTACAAAGCTATAGGGCCCATTAACATTTTCCTTCTCCGAAAGCCTACTAACCAATTTTGATGGGCCTTGAGCCCTTAGAGACTGGCCCACTAAGAGTGTATCCGTAGGGTAATCAAAACTTTGCCAAACAAATTTCCCTTTGGAATCAATTAGCACCATGTTACCATTTGGTAACAACCTAAAGGCAACAACATCCTTGTTGCTTGTGTTGGTTTGCCATGCAATTCTTCCATTGGCCTCGGCCAACAGAAGGTTCCCGTCGGCTCTTAGGGCGAAAGTGGCACCCTCGCCGACGGGATTGCCTCTGTTGGCCTCCCAGACCCATCGGAAAAGCTGCTCCGATCGCTGGAGGCCAACGCGAAGCGCTAGGGTAAAAGCATTTGGGGTGGTGTTATAGAAACCAACTTGGAAAGGAGAGGTGAATATGCTTATCATTCGGTAATTGGCTCCATACTCTACAATGTAAGGGCCAAACTCACCTGAGTTTTCATACTTGAATGTCTCATTTTTAGGAACAAGAGCATTGACTATAGAGAATGATAAGAACAAAAGTGTAAGAAGGAAGGTTTTGGGGTATGGCAAAGAAGAAACCATTGTTTTGGTTTGTGTGGGTTTATTTGCCATTGTAGTTTATTTATTTATATACATGCAATGACGATTGAATATGGTGGTTTGGTCAATGTTGTCAACTCAATTATTATATAGAATTCGAGTAGTTGGATCTAGATCATATCTATAAATGCAAATAAAATATGTATTGATGATGATGATGATGATGACTGATGAGGATTGATGCCAACTGTCTAAAATCCCTTAAAATTGTTATCCTTTTTCTTTTTTTATGTCATTTTTGAGGTACAAATTTCGTACACTCTTCTTTATCGGATGAGGATGCATGTAGTTCTAAGTTGATGGCTATTGTTTAAGTATTTTAAGACTCTTGCTTCTATATTTGTCTAAAATCTTTCATCATCAATCCTCTCAGTAAGCAATGAAATAAGAAAAGTGTTAGGAACCAGCAATTTTTGTGATTTGTAACTATCAAATAGTCATTAACGATGATTTTAATGGTGTGAGATTGGTGTGAAATTTCATAAATTTTTGTGACTTTTCTTTGCTAATTACATACTGATTAGAATTTAATAAAGTTGCTGTCCCTAAACTTTTTCACGAAATTAAATCATCATCTCTTCTTCAACAAGCATTTTATTTCAATTTAATACTTCATTGATTTAAAATATTTGTTAAAAAAAGAGATAAAGAAAGTGATGTTTTAATTTAGAAATTTAAAATAATTGTTTATTTAATTTCTAATATTCAGATATTATTAATTTTTTTCTTCAAATAATACATTATGATAATTGAATAAGTATTAATTAAACATATTTATTTATTTAAAAATTTTAGACGTTTTTCTTTAATTAAGAGATGTACGACCATATGGTGGTGAAGTCAATTTAAAAAAACAAATACTATGGGCCAAGATTCGAATTGCCTATTGTTTTACGGAGTTTGTGTCGGATAAGAACATGCAACTAAGCTTACACCTTTTATGAATGAAATTTAGCTTTCTCGAAACAAACAAAGAAAAAAAATTACAAATCTGATATATATATAATTTTATATTTTAATTATTATATATAAGTAATTGATTTAGTATCTTGGGTCATACAGGATAATGGAGAGATTAAACAGGATATAGATCATAGGATCCAAGTATGTTGATCAAAATGGCGGAATGCATCTGGTTTTATATGCGACAAAAAGGTGCCTTTAAAACTTAAAGGTAAATTTTATCGCACGCTATAAGACCGACTATACTTTATGGTACGGAGTGTTGGGTAGCTAAAGAGGAGCACGAACATAAGCTGAATGTGGCAGAGATGAAGATGTTGAGTTGGATGAGTGGTCATACGCGATTGGATAAAATAAGGAACGAAGATATAAGGGAGAGAGTTGGAATAGCACCTATTGTGAAAAAGATGGTTGAATCGCGTTTCAGGTGGTTTGGACATGTGAGAAGAAGATCGATAGAACATCCAGTTAGGAGGATAGATGAGATGGAAGATGGACAAGGGGCGAAAGGTAGAAGAAAACCTAAGAAGACTATCTATGAGGTGGTCAAACGAGATCTACATGTAAACGGTCTCTCTATACACATGATACATAACAGAGCACAATAACATCGTTTGATTTAGTGACGGATCCAGAAAATTTTAGAAGTGCGAGCAAAATAATAAAAAAATATTAATATTAATATATTTAGATATTTAAATTTTAGAATATATTAGCTAATCAAATTTCTAATAAATAAATATAATTAATACATCTAAAAGTATATTAATTTAGTTAATTTTTTTTCATTTCAATATTTCGGTAATATTACATGAGCTATATTTATTATTAATATTTGTGCCTAATCAAACATTTAATATCTGTCAAATTACATTAATATTAATTATTTTTTATATGATACAAAAAAATTATAACTCAATAGCTAAAAAATTTATAAAAAATATAACTCGAATGAACTAAATTAAAATTTTGACAATTTTTTATTTTAGTGTTTAAATTTTTTCTAAAATTATGTGAGAAAGACAAAAAATTTGTGAAAAAAATAAAAATTTAAATTAAACAACCACAATTATCTTTATATATAGGTATAGACAAAATAATATATTTTTTTCTATTAAATAAATATTAAATAATTTTTTATATTCAATTGAAAAGTTAACATTTTATAATATTATAGTAAACGTTTTTTTTTTAACGAAAACAATATTATATGTATGTATAAACAAAATGAAATTAAATAAAATAATAAAAAATAAATAAATGATATATATTATAAAAAAGAATTAAATACTAATAATCTTATTTATATTTAAAAAGTTAAACTTAACTTTAGGTAATTAAATAATTAGATTTTTATTAGTTATTATTAATATTTGTTTTGAATTTATATAATATAATAATTTTTATTATTGTATTAATATTTAATAATATAAATATTTTTTACACAATTTTTTTTGAAGTGTGGGGTAAATAAATTATTATAATGGGGACAATTCTCTACACATATATAATTGCTATTAATTTTTTAAAAATTTAATAGAAGCAATTGCCCCTACATTGTCACACATAAATTCGTCTCTGATTTGATTCATATAGTCGATTTTATTTAGTAGAACAAGATTTTATTGTTGTTGTTTGTTGTAATTAATTTAGTAATTAATTTTTAAAATGTATACAACATAATATGATAGAAATATTAATGAGAGATTATTAAATCAGTAAAAATAATAATTCTTCACCCTTATTATTTAAAAAAAAATCCTTGAAAAAGTTTGATTAAAGGAGATTTGTCATGTCGTACATTAAAAACTATGTGGACATTTATGGGGGCAATGACTTTTGACATTAGGTCAATTAATTAGATACAACTCACTAGTCCTGATAAAATCCTAATGGCGTAATAAAGTCGTTAATGTTGATAAGGAAGGACAAAGAAATAAAAATAAAATAGAAAAGGACGTTATTTGCTCCAACAATCACAAAGTTTATTTCTCCAAGTCCCAAACAAGATCAAGACCTTACTAGTCACTACCGTTAGGTTTTTTTTAAAAAAAAAAAAACAAGAAAAATTGGATTTTAACTAATAGTCTCAATATTAGAATTAGTATTGGATTTATAGTTTAATTAAAAAAATATACTATAAATAAAAATATAATATCATAATATAAATATGCATAACGTAATTAAAAACTCTAATTTTTTTTTTATCTTAATTCTAAGAATTTATATTCTATTCTCTCTAAATTTTTATTTAATTTTTTCTATTTCTTGATACAATAGCATATCACTCAATCATGTGATGAATTTGATTGAGTGAAGTTTAACGAAAGATTTTTGTAAGTAATTTTTTTTAAAAGATCTCTTAAAAAACTAAAAATAATTTTGTATTTTGATATTTTATATAAAAATATTTTTTTTACTTAATAATTATGTTTAAGTGTAATAATATAAAAGTATTTTTTAAATTATTACATTAAAAATATTTTTTAAATAAAATTAAAAAAATATAAATTGTAATATAAAAATATTTTTTATTTTTATAGTATTTTATTTTTATTATTCAAAAATACTAAAAAATGAAAGGTCTTTTTTAATTGAACATTTTTTCTAATAATTTAAATGGCAACCAAATAAGAGATTTTTATTTAAATTAATTAAATATAATATTTACTGAAATATATAATGTATAGATAAATTATAATTTTAAATATATATAATTGGTTAATTTCGATTGGCTTTTGAAAAAAAAATATTTATTTTTTATTTTTTAAAAAAAAATTAATAGACAAAGTTATTTCAATTTTAGAAAGGCTTTTTAAAAAAATTAAATATTAAAAATATTTTTTGCTTCTATTTTTTTAGAATAAGATATTGTTAGCTTTTAGAAAAAGTAAATAATTTATTTTTTAAATAAAAGTACTTTTTTTAAAAGATGTATTCAAATAAATTTAAAATTGAATAAAACTATTTTATTTTTGAAAAAAAAAGTACTCTTTTAACTTAAAAAAGCCAATTCAAATTAATACTGTACACAGACCAAGAAATCATTAATAACACAAACTGGATACTATATACTCGAGATATGATACAACTAAAAAAAATTGGTTACACTCGAAATATGACACAACTGCGAAATTGTAGAAAAATCAGATGCTGAATATTCGGGTTATGAGCATAATAAATTTAATGTCAGTATACTCAAAATACGTGTATAATTATCTAGGAGTCTTTATACTCTAGATAACTACATAAAAAAATTTAATATAAGAAATTTTTTTACTCAACCATTAGTCACACTATATCTATTTTACTACTATCTATTCTTCCTCTCCTTCTTTCTCATGTAAAAAGTTTAATAATAAAATTTTAGGTAAAGTACTAAATTAGTCTTTTATATTTGGGTGTAATCCTGTTTTGGTTTTTAAGATTTAAAGTGTCCTATTTGAATCCAAAAAAGTTTCATTTAGCTTCAATTTAGTCCCACCGTGAGGTCAAAAATAAATAATTAACGAAATGTCCTACATGACAGCAGTATTATCAGAACAAGGTCGATAATTTGGAGAATAAGTATAAGCTCCAGAGGCACAAAATCAACCTTGGATGCATCAATACATGTATTTAACATTTTTTAGTTTTATAGAAAATATTTCATTTTTATTATAAGAAAAATGATAAATAAATGTATTAATGCATCCACAGTTGATTTTGTGCTTCTGGAGCTTGTACTTATTCTCCAGATTATCAACCTTGTTCTTATACTGCTGTCATGTAGAATATTTCGTTAATTATTTATCTTTGACCTCCGGTGGGACTAAATTGAAGCTAAATGAAACTTTTTTGAATTCAAATAGGACACTTTAAACCTTAAGGACCAAAACAGGATTACGCCCAAACATAGGGGACCAATTTAGTACTTTACCCTAAAATTTTTTAGTTGTTTATTCTAACAGAATCATAAAAAACGTTGATGATGGAGTAACTTTTGAGTGCAACTCACTTGGGATGTTACGTATTTGCCGTCTTGAATCTTTAGATACATAAAAAATATCATCTTGAGCAATATAAAAAACAGGGCTGCTACATATCCATATAACCATATAACCAAGTTGGCCCAAGCTCAAATAGAATTAGGCGCATTAAATGGCGAGTGACAACACGCGCCAGACGAAAGAAAGCTCTCCTTTTTCATTCGTGCTTCATTATATTATGAAAAAACGTTGCATCTTCTTCAACACGAAACCAATACACGAAACCACTCATTCTCTTCGAATCTCTCTCAACATCCACATTCTCTGTGGAACCACTATTGGAAAGAAAATGGAAGAAGATTTCGCAAGCAACAACTAGAAACGAACGAAAACAGCAACAAAGACTACCAAAGGTATGAGAAAACTACTATTCATTTGAAATCATGCAATGTTGCGTTTCTCCTAGTTGCATTTTAATTTTACTGGATTGATTTGCTTTTTTTAGTAGATGGAACTATTGTGAATGATTTTTACAGTATAACTAGGGCTTGGAATAAAATTTGTTGTTATTTTCGTTCCATTCAGTGGATAGTGTAACTAGGGCTTTAACATATACGTGCTTGTTCTTACTGGTGTGGATAGTTTAACTAGAGTTTTGAAATTGATTGTTACTATCTTCAGTACTTTTGCATGGAAGAATACTATTCTTGTTGATTGAAAGTTGATAATCATTTATTAACTACATGAACGTTTTTTGGTTCAGTGGCCTTTGTGATTTTGGTTCTGTGCATGAATGAGTTTCAGTTCGGTGGCCTTTGTGATTTTAGTTTTGTGCATGAATGAGTTTCGGTTCGGTGGCTTGTGGCATTATAATTGACTTGATTAAGATATACATGCTTGTACTTGTTGATGTATTGAATGAAGTATTGACCAAAATTTTTCATTACAAAACAGAACAAGACAATATCTCCCTTTCTACAAATTTTTTAAGCATGAGTTACACTTGATGTAAATGAGTTTTGTTTATGACAACTGACATTAGAGACAACTCTTTCACTTTGATAAGCCATACTACTGTAAAATTGTCTCATTATATTGGATAGATTTCAGCACGAATGGTAGTTAACCTTGATACTTAAAGAAAGATATCAAGTTTCAGTAAGAGTGTTTAAATAAGCCAATTTGCAAATTTCATTTTCAAAGAACACCTAATTCATGAAATTTTAAAAACTTTTCTTTTGGAAGATGTTGATTTGATTAAGATATACGTGCTTGTTCTTATTTGTGTGGATAATTTAACTAGAGCTTTGAAATTGATTGTTACTATCTTCAGTACTTCTTTTGCATGGAAGAATACTATTCTTGTTGATTGAAAGTTGATCATCATTTATTAACCACATGAACATTTTTCGGTTCGGTGGCCTTTGTGATTTTAGTTCTGTGCATGAATGAGTTTCGGTTCGGTGGCCTTTGTGATTTTAGTTCTGTGCATGAATGAGTTTTGGTTCGATGGCTTGTGGCATTTTAATTAACTTGATTAAGATATACATGCTTGTGCTTGTTGATGTATTCAATAAAGTATTGACCAAAATTTTTCATTACAGTAAAACACAACAAGAAAATGGCAACAATGAAGGAGAAGGCACATTATAACGTAAGCAGATTAAATATATTTATCTGCTTTCATTCGAATAATATCTATTTTGTATTATAAATATATCCTCACATTCTGTTTCAAAACTTGCAGAAAACTCATTATTGCAGATGCCAAACAAAGGCAGTAGCAACAGTGTACAGAAAAATGAGTCAAGAAAAAAAGATATAGTGGAAGAAATGGGATTTGGTGCCCTGGCAAATGTCCCAGAAATGAACGTCTCTAACACCCTGTTGAAAGAATTGCTTGATCGCTTTGATGAAGAGAAAGGATGCCTAAAAATTCTCCAGGAAAAAATATACATAACTCCTCGAAAAGTAATAGCTGCCCTCGGCATAACCAACAGAGGTAATACACTTTCATTCCACTTACTGCTTATTTTCAGTTCATTGGTGTCCAAAAAATTAAATTGACCATTTTGGACTGATTTTCGCTATTAAAATATTGTAGGGAATCGTTTTCCTGATAAGGTTGATTACAACAACCTGAATCCAACAAACAAGAAAATATTTGACAGTGTCAAAAATATTTCCTTGGCGACTTTGACGAGAAATGTGCTGGATATGAGTGTAGAAGGGGAGGAGAAGCGGAAAAAATTCAAGAGAACGTTTGTTATCTTCATACAAAAGTGCTTCTTGCTCCCCACAACGGTAAGTGTGGCCACTAGAAAAAATTCAAAAGAAAAAATTCAAAGCAAAGAACTTTTAGAATGACCCTGATTGCTGCTGATGATGTTAATAATCATAAGGATAATGGAGCACCAAGAAAGCGAGGTAAGTGCTTATTCTTATTTTAGTTTCATTTGAATAACTGACAGTTTTATTGCTCAAGAACAAAACCTGGTGGTGTATTATATAAACAGAACCTATCGCCACGCTTTAACAGCGTGGCCGTATCTCTCTCTATCGCCACGCTTTAAAAGCGTGGTCGTATCTCTCCCTATCGCCACGCTTTAAAAGCGTGGTCGTATCTCCCACCTACAGCCACGCTTTTAAAAGTGGCATTTATAAAAAAGTGTGGCAAAAAAAGCGTGGTGATAGGCTAAAAAAAGCGTGGCGATAGAGCAACTGCCACCCTTTCAGAGGTCACCCTTTCAAAAGCGTGGCGGTAGCTCAAAAAGCGTGGCGAAAAGCTATTGCCACGCTTTTTTCAGCTTTTCGCCACGCTTTAGCGTGACAATAGACGTGTTTTCTTGTAGTGATTGGAGATTACTATTACATATTATTCCCTGTAAGAAACTGTTACTCTTATCAATCATACTTACTATACAAATTTTTCAATAAGCACAAACAATTGGCAACATAAAAAATAGATCCTCTCAATTGATCTTATAAGGTGTGATTTTACACGATACAAATAGATTTTAGAGGTTATAT
Source organism: Arachis stenosperma (assembly GCF_014773155.1). Lineage (NCBI taxonomy): Eukaryota > Viridiplantae > Streptophyta > Magnoliopsida > Fabales > Fabaceae > Arachis > Arachis stenosperma. Next base: position 89,110,275 of record NC_080383.1, on the reverse strand, counting down.
TGAGTGAAAAAGATGAATTTTTTTTGTAAAATTACAAATAGAGATCATCTATCAAGATTTTTACCTTATTTTTATCTGTCAACCAAGCATACTCTGATGTAAGAACAAGATTTTTGGTAATTAATGCTTGAGTTGAAGGTTGTAAGAGTTGATGATTCTAACTAATGAAACCTTGTTTGAAGAAATATCATTCTTCAAGGGGTACTTACCTTGATTTATCAACCATTTGCACTTGGAACAATAGCAATAATGACATAGAACGAATCGAAGATCAATACTAGAATGTTAATTTGGCAGGATACGATCTTTTCTTTGCCAGTTGTTTTTTAGTTCTTATTGTAAGTACACTGTTTCTAGTCTGAAACTTATTTTTTAGTTCTTGTTGTAAGATCAATGCTTTTTCTAGTCTGAAACTTTGCTATGGTTGTTGGACACTCTGTTTACTCGCAGCGAGAAGTAGAGTTACTGGGCCGTCACAGATTACAGGGGATAGTTAAGTGAGTTTTTGTTTTCTTTGGTAACTGTTTTTGTCATCATAGGAGTTGAAATTAGTTGTATGCTCAATTTAGATATTATTCTCAATGTCAATTAACTCCAGATGATCAGAGAGCTTCCATTAAGTAGAAGAAAAAGAAGAGTAAGAAGAGGAATGCAATTTGAATATTAGGGATGAATTGGAGTTTTTTCTTAATGGGAGAGGGACCAGATTGGGTCCAATTGCAATCTTGCCACATCATCTTGCTATTGAAATCTCCAACATGGAAAAGGATAGCCACATCAGCACTCTGTCAGCTGAGTCAACGTCGAAAATTACCCCAAGGACCACTATAGTGTTCGAAGGTGAATCTGGAGGACCACTATAGTAAAATTAGAACTTTAAGGACCAAATTGGGTAATCCAGTGAATATCACGAACCACTGTGAAAATTTACTCAAAAATATTCTTTTACGATATGTTTTTCAAAATATAATCAAGGTTGAAATACTTATGTTATGTATTATATCTGTTCACCATAGATGTTATTGGTCTGTTAGTCTCTATTGAAAAGGAGAAAGAGTATGCAAAAGAGAGAAAATTTGTGAAAATAATTGTCATTGAGTTCTCTTCAAAAGAGTATGTTATCTATGTTTTTTATGTTATCTTTCTCTTTTAATCAATTTGTGTTTCTGTTTAGTATTTTATTTGCTAATTTATTTTGAAAATGGTTTTAATAATACATGCTTTACACCTGACATTTCAGTCTCACTATACGTTGTGCATTATTTGAGGTATATGTTGATGACATCAACCATTTCTTAAGTTTTGGTTATATGGAGCAACCTGTTGTCCTTGTGCAGTTGACTAAAGTGAAATTATTTAGAGGTTTATCTCCTATTTTTTATAGGTTGTATGTGTTTTCTATTTTTTCCTAAATTCCTATTTTAAATATTGCTTAAAATTTTGTAGGTCAAGTTGTAGTACAAAATATTATGCATCAACCAGGATTCTATTTAATCTTGATATTCCAGAGGTGGTTGACTTTGAAAAAAGGTTTGTGATATGTAAACAAAAATTTTCAATGTTATTTTATCTTATACTTTAATTGATGTGTTGTATTACCATTTGATTTATTTCATAGTGGTTGTTAGCATGGTTGAGTAAGGAGTTCATGGTACACAACTCTTGTTTATTGCAAATGAGGGTAAGGTAATTTTATTAGAGGATAACTTCATGGGGTTAACAAGAAGGTACAATATTAAAGATTTTCAATATAACAATGAGGTGTAATTTTGTTTGAGTAACTTTATTTATGTATAATAGACAGTTTTAAAATAATAAATTTTCCTTATTTGCATTCTTTACCTATTTTTTTAATGATTTTCATGTTTAAATTTTATAAGAAGAGTGTTTTACAAATTTTGGAGTTATAAGAAAGATTGTTTTGTCTTGGTGGTATTCAGCTTGTGTGTGTGAAAAAGCTATTCAACCTCAAGGTGGAGCTTATTATTGTGAATTTTGTGTTCATCATGTAACTAATGTGACCCTTAGGTATGTGTTTGTAGATATTTCATTCTTGATTTTTTTAATTTATGTTGACATTGTTTTTTACTTAAGTTTTTTCTTATTTTTTTATTAGTTTTGTAAAATTATGTTTTGTACTGTTGATTTTGTTAGATTCTAGATTAATGTATCAGTGGAAGATTTTGCTAGTTATGTGATGATTGGATTTTTGATGGTTTAGAATTTCACAAATGAAATCTCGTTGCAAGTATAGTTTCTAAACCAACACAAATCCTTTCATAAAAAAATTTGGTTGTCACTAAGTGCAAACCCCTAAAATTAATAACCGAAGTATTTAAACCTCGGGTCGTCTCTCAAAGGACTTGCAGGGTAGTGTTCTTGTTATTGGTTATGAATTTATTTATTTTGGGGTTTTATATGAGAAAAATGAATAACAAATGGTAATGAAATTGTATTAACAAAATGGTCTTGGAAAGGTTTGGTTGTCAAGGGTCTTCATCATTATCACTAGCCACAAGCATGGTAGTTGCAAGGATTAATCTCACTAAGTCATCCTTTAATCTAGTAGCAAAGGAGAGTCAAGTGAGTAATATCAATCCAAGTCCATAAATCCTAGCTTTCCACTAATTGGATTAATGAAGGCTAGAGTTAATGGCTATCAACTATCAATCAATTGGACACTAGTGACTCAAGAAATCCTAAGTTACCTTCTCAAACCAAGAACATAAAATTCTAGTCTAACATTCTTCCAAGCATTTCATCAAACACTTGGAAGGCACAAAAGAAAAGTATAGTCAATCACAACAAGAATGAATTCTAACTACAATTGAATACAAAGAATTAACAACAACAATCAAGAAAATCACAATTATCATGAATTACCTCAAATTGCATTATTAAAAGAAAACAAAGAGAACAAGAGTATCTCAATTACAAAACCTAGAAACAAAATAAGAGAAATTACAACAAGAGGATAGGGATAGAAAGAAGAACCAAAGTGTAGCAATCACCAATTGAAGGTAGAAGTAGAAGGAGACTTGAATTAAACCTAGAACTATGAGATCCTAATCTAACCCTAATTCCTAATCCTAATTCTAGAGAGAAGAGAGAGCTTCCCTCTCTAACTTTAACTACTTCTAAAACTAAACTATGACTAATGATTAAAAGTATCTCAAGTATGTTGATTTCCCTTCAATACTTGACTTAAATAGCATCAGAAATGAGTTGGATTGGGCCCACAAGGCTCCTAAAACCGCTGGGGACGATTTCATTAAAGTGGGCCACGGACAGAATCGGAGTGCGCGCGCAAAATGTGCGTGCGCGCCCCTGAACGCGAAGCAACATATGGCAAAATTTATATCATTTCGAAGCCCCGGATGTTAGCTTTCCAACCCAACTGGAACCGCATCATTTGGACCTCTGTAGCTCAAGTTATGGTCAATTAAGTGAGAAGAGGTCAGGCTTGACAGCTTTTTGGTTCCATCATTTCTTCACGAGTTCTCCAACTTTACATGCTTTTTCTTCATTCCCTTGATTCAATCTTTGCCTCCTAAATCTGAAATCACTTAACAAACATATCAAGGCATCTAATAGAATCAAGGTGAATTAAATTTAGCTATTTTGAGTCCTAAAAAGCTTGTTTTCACTCTTAAGCACAATTAAAGGAGAATATACAAAACCATGCTATTTCATTGAATAAATGTGGGTAAAAGGTGATAAAATCCCCCAAATTCAATACAAGATAAACCGTCAAATTAGAGTTTGTCAACCTCCCCACACTTAAACCAAGCATGTCCTCATGCTTAAGCCAAGAGAAAGCAAAGGGCATCAACATTTATTCTATGTAAATGAGCTATATGCAGCCTAAACTATATGCAACTAAATGCAAAATGATTTTACCTACTTGGTTAAAAATAAATCAATCCTCCAAGTGCATGTATAAACAGGTAGGGCTAAGGTCATATGACGATTCATGAATCCTACCAATTCAAGTGTGGAAGTGAAGTTCAAATAGACTTGCGAGAAGAACGCTCATGAAAGCCGGGAATCAAGGAATTGAGCATCGAACCCTCACTGGGAGTGTTTGCACTCTAGTCACTCGGTGTTTGGGGTTGATTCTCTCAATTCTCCCCTAATCATGCTTTCCAAGATTTGTTTTTCTTCTAACAATCAACAATTATTCAATGCATGCATACATGTATCATGAGGTCTTTTCTTTAGGTTGTAATGGGGCTAGGGTCAAGGTAGGATCATATATGGCTAGTGGACTTAGGATTTGAATCTTTGATTAACTTAAACTTTCCCACCTAACCTATGACATCCTATACAATTGAGTTCTAACCTAACTACCCATTTCTCACTTTTTCACATACTCATGTATCCCTTTTCATTTCACAACACTTGTGCATTGATCTTTATTGGACTTTACTTTGGGGCATTTTGTCCCATTTTATTTCTTTCTTTTTCTTCTTTTTTTTTTCTATATTTTTTTCTTTTTCATATTGTTTTTTTTCTTTTTCTTTTCTTTTTCTTTTCTTATTTTTTTTATATACAAGAGCATCAATGCATAAGGTTTTATATTTGATCAATACATGAGTATGTACCCAATTCCCAATATTTACACTAATAATATAAAACTACCATTTTATTCACCCAATGTCCCAAGGTTCCCACACTTGAATGATACTCACACACACTAGCATAAGCCAATCAAAGATCCAAATTAAGGACATTTATTGTTTTTCGCTTTAAGGCTTGTAATGTGCTAGAATAAGAACAAGTGGGTTAAGCGTATGCTCAAATTTGGCTAACAAAGGAAGATAAAAGGTAAGGCCATTTGGGTAAGTGAGCTAATGAAATGATGGCCTCAATCATATAAATGCATGAATACAAAGAATAATGGACATATAGACTCAAACAAAGCAAAGATCACAATCATAGGAAGAGAATAATGCACACAAGAAGGAAAAAATAAGTGGTTATAAGATGTAACCACACTATTAGGCTCAAATCTCACTTGCTTGTGTTCTTAGCTCAAAAACCATGTTCCAAAATAAATTCTTTCAAGCAAGTTCCACAAATTTTCTTTTTCAAATTGGTAGGGTGCCCTAAAACAGTTTCTTGGAAAGGAAATCATCACCCTAACCAAGTAGTCCTAATAAGAAAGAAGTGGTAAAAATATGTATAAATTCTAACTAACATGCAACCTATCATGCAATGCAATAGCTAGCTAACATTGATGTTGAAAAAGGAAATTGTTACCCATGGAGATCGGTCGGACGACCTCCCCACACTTGAATATTGCACTGTCCTCGGTGCATGCAAAGAAGAGCAAGGTGGACGGGTTGCTACAATTGATGAGTTTCTTCAAAGGGTTGTGCGGATGAACTTGTTTGTTGCCCCATTTAGAATCTTTCTCATTCCTTTCCTTCTTGGTGGCCAACCTAGAAGGAGAGAAAAAGAAAGAAAATAAAGCCTATAACAAAGACATCAAAGCAATTAGAACATAGGCGGGGCTAATGCCAAATAAGAGTATGGTTCTCTACTACATGGTAGCTACAACATGTGAGTAAGAAAATAATTTAAGCAAAGGGCATATCAACATACTTGATGCAAGAGTAAAGTTAAAGCATGGAGAGTATATGGAGCATCAAGATCAAATAAGGATTGACACAAACAAGATTAGTGATACGCATGAAGCATTTGATTCTATCCTAATTCAATGATGAAGCGGTACAAGAAAAAAACAAAGGGTAATGAATTAGGAAGGACTAAAGCACTAATCTTGTGTGTTGACAAATATTATAATTAATGTAACAAGTCATGAAGCACCAAAACAAATGCAAGAAATTCTCAACAATTGAGTGAGGAATTCAACACCATTATTAAAATGAGAAATTTAGAAAATAAAATGAGAACAAATTATAGAAACAAAATTGAAATGCAAAGAATAAAAGTATGCAAATGTAATAGACAAAAGAAAATGGAAGAGAAAAATTTTTTTATATTTTAATTAATTTTTTAGTATTTATTTATTTATTTATTATGTTTTTTTTATTTTTTTATTTTATTAAAAGAAAAGAAAAAATCTTTCAAGAGAGGAAGAAGAAAAAAAATGAGAAAGAAAGAAGAAGAAGAGGAAAGAAGAAGAAAGGAGGAAGGAGAAAGCAGGGTGCAAATCGCGCGCGCACAGCGCGCCACGCGCGGCGCGCGGGGAATCCGCGCGCACGCGCACAGCGCTTACGCGTGGATGAGCTTGTGCTCCCAGCACAATGCTGGCACAACGGCGCACAACTCTCTGGTTTTTGTACCAGAAGTTGCGGAAGTGCAATGTGCGCGCGCGCGCACAGCGTGCTAGCGCGCCGATGTCCCTTTTTTTTTTTGCCCAAAAAGCAGAAAAAATGCCCAAGAGCCCTATAATGTCCAAAACTCTTCTTTATTCAATCAAATATCAAACAATTCACAAAAATGCAATTTGATTTTAGGATTTATTCATCTACTACTAATGAATACAACATACTAACAACCAATCTTTACAAAAAATCAATATGAAATGAAATCTACCTACAATGGCAACTCAAATCACTTATTAAACAAAACTAAAAGAGGGTGAAAAGAGTTTACCATGGTGGGGTGTCTCCCACCTAGCACTTTTAGTTTAAGTCCTTAAGTTGGACATTTTGAGGAGCTTATTGTCATGGTGGCTTATGTTTGTACTCATCCTTGAATCTCCAAGGATCTTTGCTTCTCAATTGGTTGACAGAATTTCCAACCATCTTCACCAAACTTGGGTGAGGTTCTCCCCAAGATATGAGCTCCCAAAATTGGTCTTCATGTTGTGATCCGGGATCCCATATCTTATTTTCACACCCATCTTCTAGTTGATCATCATGATTCAACTTGGGTGGTAGGCATATAGAATTCTCCTTTATGCACCAAATCTCCTTCTAGACCCATACAATTTAGCATTCCTCCAACCATAGATTTATGCCTTGAGGGTTTAACCTTAATGAGCCTAACATTCTTTTTCCAACCATTACATCACTCCCTCTTACTCTTAACTCCACAAAGAGCTAAGTTGACCATCATTTTCAATCAACCCATATTCAAGTGAGAAGTGAAGCTTAGGGATAGAAATTTTACCTACTTGAATGTTATGTTAGGTGATGGTGGCTTGGGAAGGGGGACCTCCCACACTTAGCCATTGCGATGTCTACGCTCTTGTGCTCTTCCCTTGTAACTTCCACCTCTTGACAACTTATATCAACCTCGACCTCTTCCTCTTGGTAGCTTCCTTCCAATTTAATATTTCTTCGTGGCTTACCAAGGGTATGGGAGGTGAGGTATCTTCTTCCTTACCTCTATGTCAAGCTCAATGGGAGAGGATTCAATTGTGGATAGGAACTCATCAATAATTGAATCCATCTCTTGATCAACCTCTTCAAAGTCTTCAACCATGATGTGCTTTGGAGGTTGCGCACCCTCCTCAACATCAATGTCAAGCTTCTTGGAAGAGTTTTCCATGATGCTACATTCTCATGGACTCTCAACGTCTCCTAAATCTTCAACCACTTCTTCCTTTTCTTCAATAACCATAGGCTCCTCCAATTGCTCTAATACAAAATAGCCTCCCTCATTTTCCACCGGGTTTTCCAATCTCTCCTTCATGCTATGATCTTCAATGGATTCTTCACATGTGGCCACGGAAGCACCTTGAGTGTTCAAAAATTTGTAGGCTAAGGTAGACACTACCTTGGTCAAGTTAGACACAAACTCTAGGGTGTTCCTTTGCATATCCGCTTGTCCTTGAAGTAGCAATGTGAGAGAGTCATCTATTGGGGCTTGGGGTGGATAAGAGGGTTCATTATTTTGGAGAGAGGGTTTATAGTAGAAAGGTGGCTCTTCTTGGTAAGGTTGTGGAGATTGTGTGTATTGAGGTGGTTCTTGGGAGTAATCTTGATAGGGTTGTGGTGGTTCTAAGGGTTCTTGCTCATAATGGTCATAAGAGTATGGTATGGGGGTTTGGTCATATGATGGATATGGATCATAGGGCGGTGTTTGGTAATGAAAGGCTTGTGAGAATGGTTGAGGTTCATGTTGAGGATATGATTCATAGGCATATGATGGTGGTTGTTGAGTGTCACAAAAAGAATCATCATAGCCGTTAAATTGGCATGCATTAGGATGGAAATTATACCTATAAGTATCCGGAGGTTGTTGCCTTTAGGAGTGATCAATTCCTTGAGGTTCCTCCCATCTTTGTTGGTTCCATCCATAATGAGTGTCATCATTGAGGTGCACATTTCCTACAACAAAACTAGAACCAAACTCATAGCCATAGGGAGAATTCATTACGGAAAGACAAAATAAAACTAACAAAAATCTAGTAAACAAGCAAAAGACAAGCTATTTACAATATTCACATATGTACAATAACCAATAGCAAAACACCATTGCAAATCCCCGGCAACGGCGCCATTTTGATGATTGGATTTTTGATGGTTTAGAATTTCACAAATGAAATCTCGTTGCAAGTATAGTTTCTAAACCAACACAAATCCTTTCATAAAAAAATTTGGTTGTCACTAAGTGCAAACCCCTAAAATTAATAACCGAAGTATTTAAATCTCGGGTCGTCTCTCAAAGGACTTGCAGGGTAGTGTTCTTGTTATTGGTTATGAATTTATTTATTTTGGGGTTTTATATGAGAAAAATGAATAGCAAATGGTAATGAAATTGTATTAACAAAATGGTCTTGGCAAGGTTTGGTTGTCAAGGGTCTTCATCATTATCACTAGCCACAAGCATGGTAGTTGCAAGGATTAATCTCACTAAGTCATCCTTTAATCTAGTAGCAAAGGAGAGTCAAGTGAGTAATATCAATCCAAGTCCATAAATCCTAGCTTTCCACTAATTGGATTAATGAAGGCTAGAGTTAATGGCTATCAACTATCAATCAATTGGACACTAGTGACTCAAGAAATCCTAAGTTACCTTCTCAAACCAAGAACATAAAATTCTAGTCTAACATTCTTCCAAGCATTTCATCAAACACTTGGAAGGCAAAAGAAAAGTATAGTCAATCACACAAGAATGAATTCTAACTACAATTGAATACAAAGAATTAACAACAACAATCAAGAAAATCACAATTATCAATTACCTCAATTGCATTATTAAAAGAAAACAAAGAGAACAAGAGTATCTCAATTACAAAACCTAGAAACAAAATAAGAGAAATTACAACAAGAGGATAGGGATAGAAAGAAGAACCAAAGTGTAGCAATCACCAATTGAAGGTAGAAGTAGAAGGAGACTTGAATTAAACCTAGAACTATGAGATCCTAATAACCCTAATTCCTAATCCTAATTCTAGAGAGAAGGAGAGCTTCTCTCTCTAACTTTAACTACTTCTAAAACTAAACTATGACTAATGATTAAAAGTATCTCAAGTATGTTGATTCTCCTTCAATACTTGACTTAAATAGCATCAGAAATGAGTTGGATTGGGCCCACAAGGCTCCTAAAACCGCTGGGGACGATTTCATTAAAGTGGGCCACGGACAGAATCGGAGTGCGCGCGCAAAATGTGCGTGCGCGCCCCTGAACGCGAAGCAACATATGGCAAAATTTATATCATTTCGAAGCCCCGGATGTTAGCTTTCCAACACAACTAGAACCGCATCATTTGGACCTCTGTAGCTCAAGTTATGGTCAATTAAGTGCGAAGAGGTCAGGCTTGACAGCTTTTTGGTTCCATCATTTCTTCATCAGTTCTCCAACTTTACATGCTTTTTCTTCATTCCCTTGATTCATTCTTTGCCTCCTAAATCTGAAATCACTTAACAAACATATCAAGGCATCTAATAGAATCAAGGTGAATTAAATTTAGCTATTTTGAGTCCTAAAAAGCATGTTTTCACTCTTAAGCACAATTAAAGGAGAATATACAAAACCATGCTATTTCATTGAATAAATGTGGGTAAAAGGTGATAAAATCCCCTAAATTCAATACAAGATAAACTGTCAAATTGGGGGTTTGTCATTATGGTATTTTTGTTCTATTTTATTAAGAGGCTTCATATCTTCTGAAAAAATCTTGTGTTGAAGTTTTTGTAGAAGTACAAAAAGATGCAAGTGTTAAGCTATCTTATTTACTGTGTGGTGGTTTCATGTAGTATGTTATAGTTTTTTTTGTAACTTTATATTATTTGTAAAATATATAAATATATAGATTTTTAATACATTGTTTGTGCTTAAATTTTTTATGTGGAGATAGCTATCCTATCCTATTAAGAGAAATAATTGGAAAGAAAGTTCTTTTAAAAGTTTATACTAAACCTGTTGATATTGACAAGTACTTTGGTACTTTTCGAGTAAAAAGAATTTTTGATGATGTGCCTATAATTGCTATGTTTGAGTTGCCGAATTATGATGCTCATGATGGCCACTTCGCATAAGGTGGTTTTCATTTCTTTAGACATGTTAAATATTTGTGTCTTTCTTTCTTCTATTTTGTATTTTAATTCTATTCACGAGTTATCTTTATCCTTCCTCAAATGTTATATTCTCTAGAAAAAACATGTGATGAAGGCTGGTTTTGTTGTTGAAAAATGTTCCAATGGTAATGGTGTTTTGTGTGTTGGTGTGGGAGATGATATTACTACTTAACTTGTGTCGTCTGTTATTAATAAAGATACTCCAATGCTGATTAAAAAAAGTGAAGTTACTGGGTTGGATGATTTGGAATTTGATATTGATATATGCACTGAAAAATTATCATTTGAATTAAATATTCTGCTTAGTTCACCTATCCAAGAGATAGAAGTATTTTTTATATAGAATGTATTAGAATCTAAATGATGTTGTTTTCAGTAATTTTACTCTTATATGTGTTATTTATTAAGTATACAATTTTCGTCTTAATATATGAATTTATTCTTTGTTTATTTTATGGTTAAGAAGTCTCCTTTTTTTATCATTTTCAGGAGGCTCTCTCCAGTATCTTTGGTGCTGATGCTTCCTCTAATGTAGTTACAAATTGTTGAGTTTGAAAAAATAATAACAATTATTAGACAATGACCAAACATTATTATTTTGGGTCAAAAGCTCAATTATGTGTGTGATTTGTATTGCTAGTGTGTAGAAAACATTCAAAAGGAAGAGCAATAAGCAAGACCCAAATAGTGGTCCAGGCCCATGATCAAATCATTTAGCTCATTTACTCACTAATGGCTCAAGAAATGGTTGCATACTAATATTCAAAATAAAGAGAAGCAATTTCATTCTCTTCTGAGCCAAAACCAAAGCAACCGAACTCATTCTCTCTCTTCTTTCTTCTTTCTTCTCTACCCACATAATTACTTCTAAGAGTAAGAAAGAAAAGGGAATTCTGATTAGGGCTCAAATCAAAAGAAAAAGGTAAAAAGTTTATATTAACATGCAAGTCAATTACTTGTTAATTTCACTTTCCCTCTGCACATGTATTTCGGGTAGCAAGAAGTGGAAGCTACTCTCTTCTGATATGAATCAATGGTTGATATTGAAACTTGGGGTCAAAGCACAAGATTAAGGAGTTTGGGTTTGGCAAACCCATTGAAAAATTAAAATCAATGAAGTTGTTGCTAATCTCTTCTATATGGTTTAACTCTGATCTAAAATTCATGATTTTCTAGTCTAATTGATGAAAAGAAAGGGAAGACTTCAGCTAGTTCAAGATTCAATGAGTTGACTTAGGAAAGCAAGCCCTAGCCTTGGCAACAAAACTCAATACAAAAAGGAATACTCAACATAAGTTGGCTTAAGGAGAGTGAACCAAAATCTGAATTTCATTGAGAGCTTCTTTATTATTTTAGTTCAACGCTTTGAACAGTGTTTCTACATCAAAGGAACATTCTGACAAGATAGAGAGCTACATATAAAAGAGCTGAATCCAGTTCCTTCAGAGTTGTTCTACATCATCTCCTTCATAGTTTATTATTGAATATTTTGTTTGTATGTTTTATCTTTCTTTATTTTACTTTAGTGGTAAAAGGCATATATGGGAGGCATTAAGAAAAAGTCATTGAGAAAAAAAAGGCAAAAAGAGGTAACATGGAGAGAAAAGCCAAAAGTTATTTCATATCTCTTTTGATTATATTTCTGCTTTGTATCTTGTACTTAAGAGGTATCCCTTGCTAAGTTGGGTGAGCACTTAGTGTGTTGTAAGTCTGAAAAGTGAACCTAGCAAAGTCAAGCTTAGGAAGAAGTTTGATTTGTCCTTGATAGGATTAGGTTGAATCCTTGGGAATTGGTGTATATAATATTTAAAAAGATAGTGAATATTCTACCTCTATTGTGGTGGAGACTAGATGTAGGCTACATAGCACTTGGTAGCTAAACTAGGATACTTAACTGTGTCTTCTTCTCCTCTCTGCTCTGTTTCTGGTTTTGTTTATTAAGAGACAAAATAAAATTATCTCCTGCTTAATCAGTCTCGTAGTCAGAACAGAAGCTAAGTTTCATCTTCTGGTTTGAGGATTAATTAATCAAGTTTAAAAGAAAACTATAGATTCAATCCCTCTTCTCTAGGCCATCAAGAACCTTCAATTGGTATTAGAGCCAGCTCAAGGATCAAGCTTCACAGCTTGGAAAAAAAGTCCAATAGCAAACAAGGGTGTAAACACTGTGGCCTACACGCTCGCTGAGGATCAGTCTAATAACAAGCCTCCTTTCTTTAATGGCAGGAATTACATTGAAAAAAAAGGATACGGATCTTTGTGTAATTTATTGACTATAATATATGGAAGATCATTGTAAATGGTCCTCAAGTTCCAACCAAGACAAGTGCTGAAGGAGTGGTGACCTAAAAAAAAGATGAATGGAATGAAGATGACAAAAAGAAAGTGGAGTTAAATACCAAAGCCATCAACATGATGCATTATGCCATCAGTTTCGAGGAATATCAAAAGGTATCTAGATGCAAGACGGCAAAAGAGATTTGGGATAAACTTCAAGTCACTCACGAAGGTACCAAACAAGTCAAATAAATAAGGATAGATATGCTGCGAAAAGAATATGAAATATTTTTCATGAAGGATGGAGAAACCATTGATGATATGTTTAAGAGATTCTCGATCATTATAAACAGCTTGGTTGCTATGGGAATGACCCACACTGACCAAATACTGGTGAGAAAAGTTCTTAGAAGACTCACAAAAGAGTGAAAAATAAGAGCGACTGTGGTAGCTAAGACCAATAATCTGAGTCCATTAACTTATGATGAATTGAGAGAGAAATTACTTGCATATGAAACTACACACACCAGCCAAGACACAAAGAAAAGGAGTGGCCCCTAAAATCAAAATCCTATGATAGTTTTTCAAATGATGATTTCTTTTTTGCTAGGAGATTGAGAAGGCTAATGAGGAGCATTATCATTGGAATATTCCTATAGTACCATTTTTTTTAAAAAACTATAAATAACATTTTCTTCAGTATCAGCATCGGATAAATTCGCCGGTAATACGGCGAGAAATCGTACGAAATGGCACCAAATGTTACCGTCGGATTATTTCGACGGTAATGTCAATGAAGGATCCATTTTCAGTTTATTATATTCCGTCAGAAAATCTGACAGTAATTATCGTCGGACGCAATAAATCCGACGGTAAATGTTTACCAGCGAGGTTTATACCGGCTGATATTTTCCGAAGGTAACACGGTTTTTGTCAGATTTATTTGATGAATCTGATGGTACTCATCATTTTTCTTGTAGTGTTTCTTTCATTCAGTTGGCTCCCCCTGAATGTGTACTTTCTCAACCTATGTTAATTATTAAAGCAGCAGTATATGTGCAAAAATAATTCTCAATAACACTGCTAATCAATAAAGATGACCTATTATTCACAAAAAATTCAAAAATAGCTTGGACTACCAATCAAACCAATTTATCAAATATTTAACCAACCTGATAAAGTATTTATCAGAAACTTAATAAACTATCAACTTTTAAATCTACAATGTATCATCCATCAGCCATGAAAAGTTCTAAACAAACAGCACAATGCTAAACAATCAACACCAAACATCTTACTTCATTCAATTCATTTTTTCATGATTTACTCCCCCTTTTGTTATCAAGGAAGTGAAATATGCCCTACATAAAAGGTTTGTTAGGCATGAACAGTCTGCAGTTCATAGTTTAAATCCCATCAATTAGATTATAATCATCTAAATAGAGAAAAGAGTATTAATAGATCATAACGTAAACAACAAAAATAGTTTTAAGCAGCAGCAATGTAACATCTTTACTATAGGAATGTCACGCTTTTGGTTGTACCACTCTGATAGCGAAGATATTACAAAAACTATAAATATACTTATTAATAAAATAGGAGTCTTTAACTCTCAAAACCATATCACTGTTTTTTTTTTGAAAAACAAAAAGTTCTTTTTCACTTTTTACAAACATGCATATATAAACAAATTTAATTACAATCTTCATACACACACACACACACACACACACACACACACACAAGACTTCTCATATAAGTAACTTACAAATATTATAAACATACATATCATTACAATTCCTATCCCTCTTGACAAAAACAAAATAATAACAAAGGCGAGGAAAAAGCTTTAACTAATATACCCAAACAAATATAGCAGAACTAAGAACTAAGCAAAAACTTCATAAGCATCCTCATCTATCTTGAAAAGAAAAGTCTGTAAAGGGTGAGAACATCGTCCGCGTAGGTTCTCAGTAGCGGATTTAGGAATTGTCATAAGAGGATATGTATAAAAGAAGATTGAATTTCAAAAGCAATTATCATCGCTCGTCTTATGAATCTTTTTTGGAAACCAACGGTTAATTCTCTGAAAATTCAAATTCATATTTAAATTTATAAAAGAAAATCAAACATAATATCCAAAGAGTTTCACTACATACCAAAGGACCATACTAACCAAACTCATCACCGTTTCATCCAATCACGACCTCTGGCCCAAACATAACTAACTCACGGCCTCCAACCCAGCACAAATTAACTCATGGCCTTGGTCCAACACAAAATCAAATCATGTCCTCCGGTCCAAAGCATAATCAAATCACCACTCAAACCACCATGCTTCCAGACCAACCAGTCACAATCACAAGTAATAAAGTTCAAATACAATCAAGAGCAATTATAGTAAGTAGGGCAATTAGTAGTTAAACAGAAATATTCACATAGGTAAACCAAATACAGTATTATGCAAACAATGTCACATAGATGCATGCCTATCCTATGGCCAATGAGCTCATTTGTCGGTTATACAGCCAAACCCGACATGTCCAGTAGTGAACCCTGGATAGTTCCTCGGTGTGCACATCCCCAAGAGGTATTTACTTCCCTTGGAGGAAACTATCTGGAAAGGTCTAAGTATTCGGCCACATCTCGTGATAGAGAGTCAACAAAATCTCAAATCTCAACCTGGAGCAAGTGGGGTAAACCACACCCTTAAATCTACCCAGGGAGCTCAAATCATCTCAATCAAACTCATCCTTATCATCTAGTCATGTCAACTCATCCTCTTCAATCACTTCCAATTCATTCTAATCTCAACCCGAAGGGGCGAACAACACCTTTGCATTTACCCAGGAATTTCCAAAAACCAAACCTTTATCATAAAACTTATTTTCACCAAATCAAAAATTCCAAATTAACTTCAAAACCATTTCTCTTTTAAAAACTCATTTTCAAGTAACTCAAAATCACTTTTTACCCAAAAATTAGTACATTCAAAAATTAAACCATTTCGAAGTTCATCCTCTTGAAAAGTAAGTTAAATTCTCCTCTTTACTTAACCAAAAACCCCAAGCTAAGTTCAAAACCTTTTCAAGTTTAAACCTCCTTCAAAAGATTAAAAAATTATCTTATTTGCAAATCAAATAGTAGATTTCGGATGTGCTCCTTCGGTCTACTAAATCACCGGTAAAATCTGCATCATAATAACCCACTTTGGTGAGCGGCATAGGCAAGTAACAATCTTATGACCTCCATTCTTTCAATCGGAGCAAAAAACTCGTCAAAGTCGATTCCTTCCTCTTGATCATACCCTTGATCCACAAGTCTTGATTTGTTCCTTGGGATGTTACCATCTTCTCCCAACTTATTTCAAAAGATCCACTTTGTTCCCATCACCTTCTTCTCATTGGAGCTTAGTACTAGTGTCCATACTTCAATTTTCTCAAATTGAATCAACTTCTCTTCCATTGCTTTGACCCAAGATGGATCTTCAATAGCTTTCTTCATAGTTTGTGATTCGATTTGAGAAATAAAAGTGATGAGCGGATAATTTATACGCTTTTTGGCATTGTTTTTAGGTAGTTTTTAGTAGGATCTAGCTACTTTTAGGGATGTTTTCATTAGTTTTTATGCTAAATTCACATTTCTAGACTTTACTATGAGTTTGTGTATTTTTTTGTGATTTCAAGTATTTTCTGGCTAAAATTGAGGGACCTGAGCAAAACTCTGATAAGGAGGCTGACAAAGGACTGCTGATGCTGTTGGATTCTGACCTCCCTGCACTCGAAATGGATTTTCTGGAGCTACAAAACCCCAAATGGCACGCTCTCAACGGCGTTGGAAAGTAGACATCTAGAGCTTTCCAGAAATATATAATAGTTTATACTTTATTCGAGATTAGATGATGCAAACTGGCGTTCAACGCTAGTTCCATGCTGCATTCTGGAGTCAAACGCCAGAAACACGTCACAAACCAGAGTTAAACGCCAAAAACACATTACAACTTGGTGTTTAACTCCAAGAGAAGTCTCTGCACGTGTAAATCTCAAGCTCAGCCCAAGCACACACCAAAGTGGGCCCCAGAAGTGGATTTCTGCATTTAGACTTATTTTTGTAAACCCTAGTAACTAGTCTAGTATAAATAGGACATTTTACTATTGTATTAGACATCTTTGGATTATTTTTGGATTATCTTATGATCCTTTGATCACTTTTATGGGGGCTGGCCATTCGGCCATGCCTGGACCATCACTAATGTATTTTCAACGGTGGAGTTTCTACACACCATAGATTAAGGTGTGGAGCTCTGCTGTACCTCGAGTTTTAATGCAAAGTACTACTATCTTTTATTAATTCGGCTTATTCTTATTCTAAGATATTCACTGCACTTCAACATGATGAATGTGATTATCTGTGACACTCATCATCATTCTCACCTATGAACGTGTGATTGACAACCACTTCCGTTCTACCTTAGAACGAGCGAGTATCTCTTGGATTCCTAACCAGAATCTTCGTGGTATAAGCTAGAACCCTTTGGCGGCCACTCTTGAGGATCCGGAAAGTCTAAACCTTGTCTGTGGTATTCTGAGTAAGATTCAGGGATTGAATGGCTGTGACGAGCTTCAAACTCGCGATTGTTGGGCGTGATGACAAACGCAAAAGAATCAATGGATTCTATTCCGACATGATCGAGAACCGACAGATGATTAGCCGTGCTGTGACAGAGCATTTGGACCATTTTCACTGAGAGGATGGGATGTAGTCATTGACAACGGTGATGCCCTACATACAGCTTGCCATGGAAATGAGTATGAAGGATTGAAAGTAAGAAAGCAGTATGTTACAGAGATTCAACAGGGACAAAGTATCTCCATACACTTATATGAAATTCCCACCAATGATTTACATAAGTATCTCTATCTTTAGTTTATGCTTTATTTATTATTAATTTTCGAAAACCTTTATAACCATTATAATCTGCCTGACTAAGATTTACAAGATGACCATAGCTTGCTTCATACCAACAATCTCTGTGGGATCAACCCTTACTCACGTAAGGTTTATTACTTGGACGACCCAGTGCACTTGCTGATTAGTTGTGCGAAGTTGTGACAAAGTGTGATTCACGTTTGAGAGCACCAAGTCATTGGAGCTATTGTTGATGATCACAATTTCGTGCACCAAAATGCAAGATTGTTTTTTTCCATCCTCCTTCTATTTGAGGATCTAGTGGTGACACCTTGTTACGGATCTCCAATAATGAACTCTTGTGGATAAATTTTCAAGAATTTTCATTCTCTTAGTTTGGAAGACTTGGGAACAGATTCAGATAGATTTGCTTTATGGTTACTCGATCTTTCACGAAATTCTACAGCACTAGGAGATAAAATGAGATTGTCTCATGCAGAATGGTCTACAACATAAAAATCAGGGATGACTTGCATGGGTCTAGATTTTTCTTGACTTTGAGCTTCTTTTTGTTTCTTCTCAATTAAATTATCTGCATCAAAGTCTTTCACAACACTTGAAACAGAATTAGAATCATAGAAAGCAATATGCATGGTTTCCTCAGTGGTCCTAGATTCTTTAAGGTATATTCTGTTGAGTTAAGAAATTAACTAAATTAATTAATGATGACAAATATTATTTTATTGGGCAAATTAACTAATTAATGTTGATTATTTCTAATTAAATATTGCAGGCCAAAACTCATTATTGCAGCAGCCCAATAGGATAAAAATAAAACCAATGCTGATGGGCTGTACAAACAAAAAAAGCCCAAAGAAATCAAACCAAAGAAATCAACGGGTTAAATGAAAAGAACCGACCTAAGCCCGATTTGATATCACTCAAAGCTGATCCCTCTAATTTACTTTCATCAAAAGCAACGTTCATCTTTTTCCCTCCTGGTCAGAAATAAAAAAAGTGAGAGAGAGCTTAGTTCTTAAGCTATTCACCAAAGAAGAAAGAAAGAGAAGGCTGAGCAAAAAAGGTTGAAGTATAATCACCCACATCAAACTGTATCAAGAGAAGTCAAAAACTAAAGGTGATTTATTTCCTTCTACATGCATCTCATTTTTTTCTCTTCATCTTCAACTCTCTGTCACTCCAAATTGGGATACATGAAAAAGATGATCTCTGTTCAACACTGCTATGAATCTATGGTCAAAAGTGTGTCTTGGGGACCAAGTAGCATTTCAATGGCTAAGATCTGGGTTTACCATTGAAAATGTTTTTGTTTCTGCTGCCCTGTGGATTTCGGTCAACAAAGGAGGTCAGAACCAAAATTCCTAATTTGAGGATTAACTGAAAAAAGTGATATGAAAGTTGGCAGCACATAGCTCAAGAAGTTGACCTAGGAAGAGAGCAACTGAGTAACATGTAAGGAGATACAAAAGAAGATTTTTTTTATCATTCTGAAGCAAAGGAGAGATAACTAGTGTTTTTGAGGTTCATGTTCTGAGAAGAGTTCTCTGAAGAAGTTCATCAACTTGGACAGTGCTTTCTAGTCAAAGGAGCATTCCGCCAGAATGAGGAATTAAATCAGAGGCAAGCAAATTTGGTTTATCACATAGCAAAGAGGCCGTTGAAGCATTAATCTCCTTCATGTTTTACAGATTATAATTTTCTTTTCAATGTTTATCTTTCTATAATTTTTTGAGATAAAAGGCTGAATGAGAGAGTCATTAAAAGAGCCTAAGAGTGGAAAAAGGCAGAGAGATACACATGAGTGAAAAGCCTAGAGTTATTTCAGATTTCTTTAGGTTGAGTCTGTGTCTTGTATCTTGTACATGTGAGGTATCCCTTTCTTAGTTGGGTTAGCACTAAGAGTAAAGAGTTAGAGATTAGTATAACCAAGTCAAGTTAGGTTAGAACTTGAGTGTGAAAGGATTGTGTCAATCCTGTGAAATTGATGTATGTAATACTTTAACTATAGTGGAAATTCTACCACTGTTGTGGTGGAGACTGGACGTAGGTTGCATTGCAAAAGGCAACTGAACTAGGATACATGATGGTGTCAGCTTCTCTCTTTCATGCTCTGTTCTACTTTTTGATATTCATGAGACAAAATAAAATTGTCTCATAAATTTTTTGCTGCTGAGTTCAAACAGATTCATATTGCAAGTATGTTTTAAAAGGGTTATTTCATTAAATTAAAAGAAGGTCATAGATTCAACCCCCTTCTCTAAACCTTCTACAACCTTCAATTGGTATCAAGAGCTAAGGTCTCAAGAATCAAGCTTCACCGCTTGGAGCAAAGGTCCAATGGTGAACAACTTGGGCACAACCACAGTTGCTTATACTCTAACTGAAGGCCAGTCAAACAACAGGCCTCCCTTCTTCAACGAGAAGAACTATGCCTACTGGAAAAAGATGATGAAGATCTTCATCCAATCTGTTGACTACAACATATAGAAGATTATTGTAAGCGGTCCAAAGATTCTAATAAAAACAAGTGCTGATGGAGTGATGACTCCAAAAGAAGAAGCTGAATGGAATGATAACGTCAAGAAGAAAATGGAGCTGAATGCTAAAGCCATCAACCTTCTTCACTATGCTATCAGCTTTGAAGAGTACCGAAAGGTATCTAGGTGTAAGATAGCCAAAGAAATCTAGGAGAAACTCCAGGTTACACACGAAGGCACTAAACAAGTCAAAGAAACAAGGATTGATATGCTGCGAAAAGAGTTCGAGATATTTAATATGAAGGATGGAGAAAGCATTGATAAAGTGATTGAGAGATTCTCAATCATAATCAACAACCTTGATGCTATAGGAACAACCTACTTAGAATAAACCCTAGTGAGAAAACTCCTTAGAAACCTCACAAAGGAATGGGAAACTATTGCCACTGTCCTAGCCGAGAGCAATAACCTAAGCCTTATAACCTATGATGAGCTGAGAGGAAAACTCCTTGCCTATGAAGCCACACACACAAACCCAGACTCAAAGAAAAAGGGAATAGCCCTCAAGTCAAAAGTAGAATCAAAAGAGAGTGAGTCTAGTGATGGTATTTCAGATAATGAGCTTATGTTTTTTGTAAGGACACTTAGAAGGATGATGAAGGACAAGGGCAAGTACAAGGGTTCAAGCTCAAAGGAACACAAGATGGACTTGAGCAAGGTAACTTATCATCATTGCAAGGAGGTTGGACATTTCAAGCTAAACTGTCCGAAGCTCAAGAAGGAGGACAAAGGGAAGAAAGAAAAGAAGAGAGTGCTCATGGCATCTTGGGAGGAGCTTGAGAATGATTCGAATGAGGAAGAAGATTCTGAAGGTGAAGATAAAATCTGCTTCATGGCTGGTAATGATCATCTTAATGAGGTAAATTATTATTACTTGTCCATAGATGATTTACATGCTATAATTGATGATCTTACACTAAATTCCTCAAAACTGTTGGATAAGTACACTAAATGCAAATCTGAAAAAGATATGTTGAAAACTGAAAATGATTTTTTGAGAGAAAATGTGAAGAAAACTGAATGTGCTTTGAATATTATTAAAGAAAACATATTTTTAAAATCTGAACTGGAAAAACTAAAAGAAAAGCACATTGTGGATCCTTCTCAAGAGCTAATTGCTAAAATTGAAAGACTAAATGAAATGATTAAAAGGTTGAATGGTGACTTAGCAAAATTTGCTCAAAGTTCTAGTAACTTGGACAAACTACTTGTAAGTTAAAGACCTTTGTTTGAAAAATCTGGTTTAGGTTATGTAACTAAGGAAAGTGCAGTTTTTTATGATTCCTCTATAAAATTCGTGGCTTCTTCATCGAAAACAAAATTCAATTCCAACAAACCTGGTCTTGGATATGCTCCCACACATGAGGGAAAATTTGATGAATTTTACACTAGTAAAAATGAGCCACCATCAAGAACCGAACCTACATCAAATAGGTTAGGTCTGGGACATATTTCGAATAATGAGGTTGCTTTCAAAAAATTACCATATTACAACAAAACCTCATAAAACATTGAAGGCTGAAAAAGTATTATTCTTGTAAGTCAAGAGTAGAACTCAACTGAATCTAGTATAGTCATCAACGACAACTAAGTCATAGTATTTACCTCTTAGGCTTTGAGTTCTAATAGGACTAAAAAGATCAATGTGTAGCAACTCCAAAGGTCTCTTAGTTGAAACATCTTCCTTTAATTTGAAATAATTTTTGGTTTGTTTACCCATTTAGCAAGTATCACAAATAATGTCTTTGTCAAATCTTACTCTAGGAAGACCTTTAACTAAGTCCTTTTTAATTAGCTTAAAGATCTGAAATATGCTTGTATGTCCCAATACCTTATGCCATAACCATTTTTTTGAATCCATGGAAGTGAAGCATGCTACATTTTGTTCTCTAAGTTCCTCTAAAGTGAGACCATACACATTGTTACATCTTCTAGTAATAAACAAAATATCACCAGATTTTTTATTTACAACTAAGCATTCCAACATTTTGAAAGTAACCCAATAACCCAAATCACAAAGTTGACTAATGGTTAGAAGGTTGTGCTTCAAACCATCAACCAAAAATACATTGTCTATGAAGATAGAAAAATTCTTACCCACTTTATCTACGGTAATGATCTTGCCCTTTTCCTTCATCTCCGAAAGTCACGAATCCTTTCTAAATTAATATGGATCCTTTGATGTTAAACCATCTTGGTTGCCCAAGAGCATTGAAATTACTAACAACCTTGTACACTTTATTTCTAACTTTTGTTTCAAATAAGAAACATTGATTAAATGAATGACCATGTTTTTTGCATGTTTGAAAATAATTCCTCTTTGCTGATTTTTGCAAGTGATAAGAGGATTAAATTTTTTTGTTTTTGGAAGTTGAAGCTTCAGTTTCAGCAAGGAGTTTTTCAAAAATAGCTTCATTTTTATCAAAATATTCCAACTCAGATTTTTCAAATAAGGGTCTTTGACTAGCTAGTAATTTGTCCAAATTTCTAGAACTTCGAGAAAACTTAGCTATGTCTTGATTCAAAGCTTTAATCACTTTATGCAATCTTTCATTTTCTTCAATTCAATCCATTAAAGCAATAGTCGAGTGCTTCCCTTTAAATTTTTTATTTTCAATTTTGAACCGTTTATTTTCTTCAATTAAATCAACAGCACTTTTAGCTTCACTCTGTTTTTCTTTAAGGAATGTATTTTCACCTTATAAGGAATCATTTTCAGATTTATATTCATAGTATTTATCCAAAACTTTTCTAACATGAGTAGTTAAATCATCAATCATTTGATAGAGTTCTTCATTAGTAAGGATGGGATAGTTTACCTCTTCCACTTGATTTTGGTCAGCCATGAAACAAGTTTGTGCTTCGTGATCTGATTCTTCATCATCTTTAAAATGATTTTACAAGTCCTCCTATGACGTTATCAGCACCTTTTTCTTGTCTTTTCCTCATCTTGTCCTCCTTTTTGAGTTTGTGACAGTCATACTTAAAGCTTTTTTGCAATGATGGCATATGACCTTGCTGAAATCCTTATTGTGTTCCTTTGAGCTTGAGATTTTGTACTTTTCTTTAATCCTCATGAGTCTTCTCAACCTCCTAGCAAAAAACACAATTTCGTCATCTGAAAAATTATCATCGGAATCTTCTTCCAATGAATCAATATTAGATTTCAAGGCCACTCCTTTCTTTTTAGTGTCACGGTTCATGGGGGTGGTTTCATAGACAAGTAGTTTTTCTTTCAACTCATCATATGACATTTGGCTCAGATTGCTACTCTCAGAGATGATAGTTACTTTTGTTTTCCACTCCTTGATGAGACTTCTAAGTATCTTCCTTACTAGTACTTGTTCGGTGTGAGTCACCCCCATAGCATCCAAGTTATTAATAATGATCAAGAATCTCTCAAACATCTCATCCTTGCGGACCATTCATAA
Source organism: Arachis stenosperma (assembly GCF_014773155.1). Taxonomy (NCBI): domain Eukaryota; kingdom Viridiplantae; phylum Streptophyta; class Magnoliopsida; order Fabales; family Fabaceae; genus Arachis; species Arachis stenosperma. The sequence goes on along the minus strand of NC_080383.1, from coordinate 89,086,602 downwards.
TGATCTTCCAAATGTTGTAATCAACGGACTGTACAAATATTCTCATTCTCTCCTTCCAATAGGTGTAGTTCTTGCCATTGAAAAAGGAAGGTCTGTCGTTAGACTAATCCTCAATAAACGTGTAATCCATGATATTTGCACCTATGTTGTTGGTCATTGGATCTTTGCTCCAAGCTATGAAGCTTGATTCCTTAAGGCCAAGCTCTGATACCAATTGAAAGTTCTCTATAGCCTAGAGAAGGGGGTTGAATCTATGATTTCTTTTAAACTTGTACACTTTAACTTCAATCTAGGTTAATATCAGTGTTGCTGTTAAGTCTGAAATGTTGATTATACAGGATATAATTTGGTTTAGTCCCTTAATGATTAAACAGGAACAGAGCAAACACGTTACTTTTGAGTATATTGAGATGTTCTAACTTCTGCTGGATTGATTATGCAGGAGACAACTTTATTTTGTCTCTTATCGAATAAAACTAGAAACAGAACAGAGAAGAGAAAATGATACAGCCATATATCCTGGTTCAACTACCATGTGCAATATGGCCTACATCCAATCTCCACCATAATTGCAGTGGAATTTTCACTATCTTTCACAAAAATTACAATCACCAATTTTCAAGGATTCTGCCCAATTCTATCTAGGACAAACCGAACTTCCACCCAAGCTTGATTTGACTAGATTCATTCTTTATACTTTCAACCACTAAGTGCTCACCTAACTTAGCAAGGAAATTTCCTCTGGACCATGAATACAAAACAAAAATACAAACAAAAGAGTTTGAAATAATTGTGTGGCTTGTTCTCCAAGATTACTCTTTTTGCCTTTACTCTCAATAGATTTTTCTAATACCTCACATAATGTCTTTTTCCATTGATAAGAAACAAAGAAAGATAAAAATTGAAGAATAGAAAATTTAATGTAAAGTCATGAAGGAGAAGAAGGTTAAGCTCGAAATCTATAAAAACCCAAACAGTGTGCTCTCTCTCCTTACTTCAATTTCTGGCCGTTTACCCTTTTTAAAGAAGAGTAAAGCTTCCAAAACTTGAGCTTTGTTGAACATCTTTGACTTGTTGTTCTTTCCCAAAATCAGAGCAGTAACGCAGAGAAGAGATGTGACAGTAGTAATGATTAGAGTTTGCATGCATCCTTACCTAGCTACTTCTCTTTCTTTCTTTTTCTTTTGGCTTCAAGGATATGAGTTATTTATCCATTCTTTGGCTCCAAGTTTTTTTTACCTTTGATTTGTAACAGTGATACACAACCTCCATTTTCTTCATCTTACCTGAATTGTGCATGAAGGAGGAAGGTAGCTTCAACAAGCTACAATGGAAGCACAAAGATGGAAATGTGTTCTAATTCAACCTTTGATTTAATTTTTACTTTTGTGCCCTAACTTTTGATTTTTCTTCGTCTTTCCTCTTTGTTACTTGGATTTGGTAATCTTTTTTTTTTTTACTGAACTCTGATCTAAATATCTCTTTTTACTTGAGTAAGTTCTCTTTCTTCCTTAACTTAGGAATTAATCACGTGGGTCACAAACTGAAGAGAGATGAGAGTGTTTGATCATTTATTTATGGGCCAGAAAGAAGAAGATTGTTGTTTTTCTCCTTATTTTGTAATCAGTAACAATTGTCTTGGGCCACAAGAGAATAAAATGTCTGCTTTTGGTCTTGGGCCTGTTACACTATTGGGCTTGTTTTGAGCAATATATTTTTCTGCACAATGAATACATATATCACAAACATTTTTGGGCTTTCAACTCAAGACTATAATGTTAGTCATCATCAAATCAAATTATTGTTTTTGTTTTCTCAAACTTAACAAAAGAAAAGAAAGAGTAGTGTTAGTTGTGTAAGCAATGTAACTCTCGGTTTCAAAGAAAGAGGGATGGAAAATCTTTTTTTTTTTTTGAATCTTATAGCCACGCTTTTGAAGCGTACCAAAAGAGTTAGAGAAACGAGCACGCTCCAAAAATGTCAGTATAACGAAACCATGTCGCTACACTTGAAAAGCGTTTCTGTTTCTCTCTATGGTCACGCTTTTGAAGTGTGGCAAAAAAAGCGTAGCCAAATCTGTAATCAATTGTCACTCATATAAAAGCATGGTTATTGATCCTTTTTGTCACGCTTTTGAAGCATGGTAAAAAAAATGTAGCGATAGACCTTTTTTCTTGTAGTAAAGAATGGAAGGAGAGGCCCTGAGTGACAAAAATCGCGCAAACACAGCTTCTGCTATTAACAGAGATGTAGAAATAGAGAAGGTGTCTTGAACTCTAAACAATGAGAAAGAAAAGAGACGAAACTGAATAATACTTGCAGTAAAAGTAATAAATGAGAGTTACACAATGTTAATCCACCTTTCTACATATATATAGGCTGTTAGAGAAATTTCACACCTAACTAACTAATAGCTCAGCATCTAAGTTTCTATTTTAGAACAAATTATGTTATTCTGTTACACCATATAATTATCATCCTCTCTACTCTCTCTTACACACCCCTCAAACTTAGCATTGAACGCTGCACGATCTTAATTTTGTGTCATAACTTATGAAAAGTAGCAGATGAAAGGGGTTTAGTCAAAATATATGCTAGTTGTTCTGTTCCAAGAATATGAACAACATGCAACCTTCTAAATTTAACTTCATCTCTCACAAACTGAATGTCTAGCTGGGAAGTGTTTGTTTTTATCATGAAACACATGATTGTCTGTCAGCATAACCGTATTCATATTGTCACAAAAGATGGAAGGGACATATTGCATCACAACTCTGAGCCCTCCAAGAAGGTTCCCAATCCAAATTAATTCTGCTATGCATGAGGCCAAACGGTATCTCTCAACCCGACAGGTTAAGGACTAATCCGTCGCGGATCTGAGCTCCATTTAAGGGTCTGCCGCTGGCCAATGGGTTGCTGCATGTACAAGGTGGGGTTCGAACCCCCGACACTTGCTTAAGCAGACGAGTGAGCTGACCATTCGACCAACCCAATTTGGTTTGTTGATGGTAAGTTATTTCCTACAATACTAAGAAATTAAATTAGGACCAAGAAACTCACAATACCCAGAGACAAACCTCCAATTCTCCATATTCGAAGTCCAATTTGCATTAAAAAAAAAAATAAAAACCATACAAACGAAGGTTTGAACTCTTGTGTAAAATGAACAATCTCACGAACAATTTTTTGTATGGGTAAGATCTTGGACCCCTACATTGGAGCTATATTCAATCCTAAACCCAATTCTTAATACTAGTCCATTGTTTAATTCAAAGCATGAACCACAAGGTCTATTATAGACCCAAAAAAGGGGACCATGAATGATAGACCTAGAGAAGATAATGGACCATATATTTATAGTCCTAATGTTGTGAAGAAAAAGAAACTCCAAAATAATTGGACTTTCGATTATTTAAAATTTTAAATTTTGGAAAGTAAATCTTATTTAATTTTCTGCTTTATTTTTTTAGGATTTTCTGAAAAAAACCTGAATTTAGTTACATTAAAAAAAAAAAATTCAAGTTTCCGATTTTAACTATTTTTGTTACAAAATCTTGAAAATAAAACAATATATAAAATGAAGACAAAGATTTAACATTCTCATGACCAAATGTTTTGTTCTTTGAATATAAGCTTGGTGTAAGTTAATAACGGATCCATCTTTATGAAATATCAATATAAAATGTTTATATTGACATTTGATAACATATTTAGTACTTCAATCATGATAGGTGTATATAAAAAATTAATCATTAAATTAATTATTGGTATAAAATATATATTAAAATATAAAATACCTATTAAAAATAAGTTTAACAATATATATACTTATACACAAATACATAATAACTAATTTAGTAGTTAATTTTTAATGTGTACATAATATTTTTGTTAGCACTTGTTTTAAGGAATTTTAATTTATTCTTAAAAAGTATCAATAAAAATATATTATTAAAATAATTTTTTAAAATTTTAAAATTTAATTATTGAAAATAATTTATTGCCAAAACCAGTTTATTCCCACAAAACAAAATTTTTATTCTTATCCCAAAAGTTGAATATTTAAAGCTCTCATGTCAAGGAAATAATAATAATAATAATAATAATAATAATAATAATTATTATTATTATTATTATTATTATTATTATTGTTGTTATTATTATTGTTATTATTATTATTATTGTTATTATTATTATTACTATTAGAACTTGGAGAAAGTATTCACTTTGCGTTCCATGATTCACAAGATTCATATATATAGTTTAGCCAGTGAATGTTGTCGACGCTAAAAAGCACCCTATGTGAAATAACAAGAGTATGAAATCGAGAGAAATCCAATAAAACAAAATTAACCCAAAACTTCTTAGAGCAGAGATCTCCCCACTTCCATCCTACAACCGAAACCCGCTAATGCTAAGGAAGGAGCGAGGCGAGACTGGCATAGGATATATCATTCTAAATCCTATGTTGGTGGCCGTTCCTTGCCCCGAGGCTGTAACCTAAGTTACGACCTCTCCTTCTATAACTGAGCTTATTATTATTATTATTATTATTATTATTATTATTATTATTATTATTATTATTATTATTATGTCCCTTAAATATTATATTTTTGCTTAAAACCTCATCCTTCTATTGATATTGTGGGAGAATCCATCCCTAAAATACTTATATTTGCACAAACTAATATCAGTGTTGCAATTATTTGAGATATATTTAATTTATTTATTTTTTACTAAAACACTCTAAGTTTTGATATATTTTCTTGTGTTATTTTGTTAAAAAGAGAAATATCAAGGGTTAATATTTTTTTTATTCATATTAGATAATGTCTTTAGCCAACAAACACACACACACATATATATATATATATATATATATATATATATACTATTAGAATTGGAATTTATAACTTAAAATTTAGAATTTAGCACTTAAAATTAGAGTGTTTTAGTCAAAAAAAATAAATTTTGTTAATCATATAGTATTGCTTTTTGTTAAAATTATGTGCTGTGTCAACAAAATTTATTTATTATTTTGTAAGATTATTGTGTTATTTTGTTAAGAGATGAAGGAAGAAGCTGCTAAGGTGTAAAAAGAATGAAATTCCCACTTAGTTGAAGATTTATTTAAAAATTACTTATACACTTAACTTTTCTTTTAAACAAATGGCCAAAGAAGAGAGACACATTGTCATAACATTATTTTTTTAAAAAAATTTAAATTTATAGGAGGAGACAAGCAAATAAATTATTATATTATATTTCTAATACACTTTGTCATATAAGAGTTTTTTTTAACTTATATAAATTTTTTGCATAAATGTTTTTTATTAGTTTAAGCAAGAATCAAATTCTAGATTTTTAGGTCATGAAAATTTTAATACCGTATCATAAAATTATTTTTCTAAAAAAACTTGAGCCAATAAAAGGTGATAAAAAATAAGGGATAAATAAAAAGAAGATGATTAAAGTTAAATAAAAAAGATAACCTAAAATTGAAATAAAAAACAAAAAGAAATAGATTAAAATTGAATAAAAAGATAACCATTCTACTTTTTATCCAATTGTTTATTGATACAATAAGAAAGTGACTCATTCAACATAACTTGTCTTTACAATAGTTTAAAAATTGAATAGAAGGGAATGACTTATACTTCTACCTGTTTTTTCGATGTAATAAGTGAGAAACTCACTCAACTCAATCTCATTTGTTTACATCATGATCGTTTCATCACGAAACCAAAAATAAAAGAATTTTTCATACCTCTAATCACTCAATGACAGTTACAATAGTTTAGAAGATATTTATAAGCTCTCATTGGATTAAAATAAAAAAAAATTTTAACCCCACTAACATAAAAGTCAAATCTAGTAATTAAATAAACAAAATCAAAATACATGAAATTAAATTTAACATTCTAATATTTAAAAATATAAATTAATAACTATTAAATAATACTTAAACTCTTTATATCATAAACATTTGAAATATGTATAAAAAAATACATAAATAATTATATCTCTAATACATATTATTAACAAGTCTTGTTATTTATTTATAGAGTGAACGTTTTTTAAGAGAAAAAAAAATTATATATTTGATTACTGATTAAAAAAACATTTCTCTGTACCATTAATTTACAGAAAATTGTTTCCAAATCTGAAAATTTTGGATATGTTTCGCTTTTTTTTATGTTATCCAATGTTTTTATGAAGAAAAAGTACATTAAAAACTTTTACTGTTTTCAAGAATAGAAAAGATTATATATATATATATATATATATATATATATATATATATATATATATATATATATATATATATATATGTGTGTGTTGAGTTTAATTTTGATACACTGAGAGTGTAAAATGTTTATATAGTCGTGCATTTATAATTGTTTTTTAAGATAATCATTCACACGATTAATGTAAAAAGTAATTATTTTTATTAATGTGACGTTATGTAATTAGATATACATTATTTTATACTATATCAAAATTAAATTTATATATATATAGACTCGGGGGGAGGGGGATACGGTGTATAAGATGAACTACTCTAACTGAAACTAACTACCTACCTTGCTTAATTGGCAATCTAACTAATCTAATAACTAACTTATCTAAATGTCACTTAGTAGTATAATACCCAGAACTTCAAATTTGAGAATGAAGTTTCGCCCTAATAATACTTAATGTGTTTTTATTTAATAACAATGAAATAATGAAACCCACCACTACCATTAAATTATTTTTATTATTAGTACTTAAAGAAATTAATAATCATACGTCTATATCAAAAATCGGTTACTAATAATACTTTTGAGAAAATAAAGGTACCTTACCTATGGTGTCTTGCTATAACTTGAAAACTTACCAAACAGAATCACTTCACTCGTGGTGTTTACACTTTACACACACGCCACTCAGTCCCTACCGACACACAACACACAAAATTATTATTATTATTATTATTATGAAAATCCGAAAGCGTCTAGAATCTTCAATGTTATTAGACGCCCAAAAAAAAAAAAATCTTCAATGTTAAAATTATAGTTGTTCACTTGTTCTTAAACTTATGCCCAAAGCATTCAAAAACAGATGGCAAAAGAGAATCATTCAATTGAAGCCTTAATTATTCTGTTAATTTTTATAATTTTGTAAAATTTTTAATTAAATTTATATATATATATATTTTAATTAAATTTATGTATCAAATTTTTTTAGTTAGATCCTTCTTTGTAGTAATTAGTTTAATTATATAGGAATTCAACTAAAAAAATTTAGTATAGAGATTTAAATAAAAAAAATATAGTTCAATTAAAAAAAATATAAAAATTTAATTAAAATTTTTACAAAATTATAGAAACTAATAAAATCATTACACCTTATATATATTGTGAGGACAAAGATGATAGATAGATAGATAATATGTGATTCTTGTAGGCCTAAAGAAAATTGCATAAAAACGTAAAGGAAAAAAAAAATAAAGGAACGCCTTTCCTATATAGCAATCCAAGTTTAATTTAATTAGTTAGTTAAATGATTCTTAACTGCTCAAAATGAAAAAAAAAAAAAAAGATAGTGATGTTGATGCGTGATCTTGCATCATTATGACAAAGCAAAAAGTTATCGGGGGAGAATAATAATAACAAAATAAAGTTGATAATGCAAAACAAATAATAAAAAATAAGCGAATAAAAACACAGAGGCCACATTTGCGAGTTGGAAACCATTTAAGATTGTCTCTCCAAATCCTTGCTAAAGATGATAATTGATCCAGTTTTGCAACCATGTGGGTTTGTTATTCGTGACTCATTATCTTCTCCTTTAATTATTAAGAGCCTCTTGGTAATAAGTTTGAATTTTACTTTTAATTTGGACATGAAAACTATTGTGTGACCCGTAATTTGCATTTAAGTGGATGCATGATTCACAACCAAAGAATTAAACACTATATTCTATATAACTATTCCAAAGTAAATACATATTATTCAATTAATTTGTATTCATCGAGTAATTATCTCATTCGTCTACTTAAATAAGTATTAGAAATTTAAATCCTATTTTATGTATATAAATTATTAGCCAATAACAAAACTTTAAATAAACGTGAGATACACGATAAATTAACTTTTGTTTTACACTAATAACTATAATAATTATTCTTGTTTGGGCGATCCCAAAATATCTGCTCCTAGATATGAGCGATATGGTTGATACGGGTAAATTTGGATTACCCTTCATTCTTGCCGTGAAAACAAAGCTTTCACCATATAAATTGAATAATGGAATAATTTAATTTATATTATTAGTAGTAGTGTGAGTGATTGATGAGAATCCTATTGGATCATGATGTTGATATTTCGTTGTTTGAAATTATTCTAAAACATTTAGTGGCGCTTTCTCCTATAAATTAATCAAATAATGGAAAATGGCCAATAATACGTTGAGAGACTATCTCATCATTTTCTCTCAATTATTGGCATCACTAGGAGTAGGAGGTCTAATGCCAATGTTGAAATTCATCAAAATATTAAAATTTATTTGTTATTTTTTTTTAAGTTAAACGAAGGTTTTGAAATCAAATTTTAATTTCTTTAGTCTAGTTAAATTTCTACATATTAATTCGTCACAATGAAATGGTAAAGAATAGAATAATTAGTTTATTCATTCATAACAAATGTCGAGTGTATATAATAACCTATTAAATAAAATTTAAATTTACGAGGGATTAACATTCAGTCCGTTAAGATTAAAATACTGGAGAGAAAAAAAAAACAAGAATGACGAGGCAAGATGCATCAGAAAGGGACCAACCGGACACAAGTTTTATATTAGGGATTGAGATTATGTATTTATGTAGACTCATCATTTTGAAAGAGCCTAGTAGCGGAAACGACACAAATGTCCAACACAAGAACAATATAGAAGCACTCACAACACAATATGGCAGCAACTATAACAAGCAAATATAGCAAGCAAAGCAATAACAAGAACACACCAAGATTTTAACGTGAAAAACCCCCTCAATGTGAGAGGTAAAAACCACGAGTTGTCCAGACCAATGAAATAGCTCCATTATAATCAAATGAGGTACAAGAGAGTCTCAAACAAAGCACAAAAATGTGCAAATAACCAGCCAAAACATCAATGCATCAAAGCTTACAAGTAATAGACAAGAAGATGAAATATACCAAAAAAATAGAGCTGATGTCGAAGCCAATTTCTCTCTCTACAGACCTCCATGTAAAATCTCCACCGTTCATAATTAAGAACAAGATATGAAGAATCTACAGTTCAACTTTCACGTTGATCCAACGGTGAAAGAATGAGAAACTGCTGTTCCAAAACTACTGCTCTGTGTAAAAACAGGAAACCTAATTTCTCTCTTGTGAAACTAATTTCTCCTACTGCAAACCTCCAATTAACATCTCCACAAACCAGAATGAAGAACAAGATGATAGAAACATGCAGTTTAAATTTCAAGCCGATCCAACGGTGAACAATTGAGAAACTACCATTTGAAATTTACTACTTTGGGCAAAAACGAAAATTCTGTTTTTTCCTCTTCTCTCTCACTTGGTGGCTATTCTCTCTCTCTCAAAAAACCTCAAAAAACTGAATTAGGGTTGTGACACTAGGATGTAAGAATACACCCCTAAAATGTTGGGCTTGGGCCTCACAAAGAAGAGAAAAAACCCAACAAATCTCCCCCTTCTCGACTAGGTGGAGGCCCTCGCCACTCTGGCGATCAAACAACATGTTTCAAACTTTTCTCTTGACAATGCTTTTGTCATCATATCAGCACCATTGTCATCAGTGTGAACTTTCTCAAGTTCCAACAACTTGGAATCTAACACATCCCGTATCCAGTGATACCTAACATCGATATGTTTAGATCTTGGATGAAAAGTAGAATTCTTGACAAGATGAATAGCACTTTGGCTATCACACAACAACACATAACGGTCTTGCTTGAAACCAAGTGCTGCAAAAAACTTCTTCATCCACAACAACTCTTTACATGCTTTAGTTGCTGCAATAAACTCTGCCTCTGTGGTAGAAACTGCAATGCACTTTTGTAGCCTTGACTGCCATGAAATAGCCCCCCTGCAAACTTGACCAAATAACCTGAAGTAGATTTTCGAGAATCAATATCTCCTAAACTCAAACTCAAGTTAGTTGTACCTTTGAGATATCTCATAATCCATTTAACAGCATTCCAATGTTCTTTACCTGGATTAGAGAGAAAACGACTCACAGTACCAACCGCATGAGCAATGTCTGGTCTAGTACACACCATAGCATACATCAAGCTTCCAACAGCTGAGGCATAAGGAATTTCATCCATTGCTTGTTTCTCCTCATCAGTGATTGGACACTGCTTGGTGCTCAACTTAAAATGAGGAGCAAAAGAACTAGCAACACATTTGGCATCATTCATGCCAAACCTTTGAAGCACCTTCTTTATGTACTTCTCCTGTGACAAATAAAGCTTCTTGGAATCTCTATAACGAGTAATAGTCATGCCCAAAATCTGTTTGGCAGGACCCAAGTCCTTCATAGCAAAGAACTTGCTCAACTGTTTCTTCAACTCATTAATCCTCAAAGCATTCTTGCCCACAATCAAAATATCATCCACATAAAGCAAAAGAATGATAAAATCATCATCAGAAAATTTTTGCACAAATATACAATGATCTGAAGTTGTCTTACGGTAACCATGCTTCCCCATAACAGATTCAAACTTCTTGTACCACTGTCTTGGAGCTTGCTTCAACCCATAAAGATTCTTTTTAAGCTTGCACACAAAATCTTCCTTTCCTTTAACAACAAAGCCCTCCAGTTGCTCCATGTAGATCTCCTTATCTAAATCACCATGAAGAAAAGCCGTCTTCACATCCATTTGCTCAATCTCCAAATCAAGAGATGCTGCTAATCCAAGCACAGCATGAATGGATGACATCCTTACAATAGGAGAAAATATCTCCTCATAATCAACACCTTTTATCTGGCTAAAGCCTCCAACAACCAATCTAGCCTTATACCGAGGCTTAGAATTGTGTTCTTCATTCTTGATTCTGAATACCCATTTGTTCTTCAAAACTCGCATACTCTTCGGTAGCTTCACCAACTCATAGGTATCATTCTCAAGCAAGGACTTCATTTCTTCTTGCATAGCTTCAAGCCATTGAGCTTTGCTTTCATCTTCAACAGCCTTTCCAAAACATTCAGGTTCTCCCCCATCAGTCAACAAAACAAACTCATGTGGAGAATACCTTGATGAAGGCTTCCTCTCTCTTATAGACCTTCTGAGAGCATTTGCAGGAATTTCCAAAGTTGGTTCTTCATCTTGATCATCATCACCAACTTCATCAAGTATCGGATCAATTGTTTCATCTTCACCTGCACCTGTATCATGCTCATTATTTTGAGCTTCAACTCTACCATCTTCTACCATAGGCATAAAGGGAGTAATATCCAAGTCAGAAAAATCATCACTAGGCTGAACCATTGGCTTCTCTGCATGATCAACATCCTTCAATGTTTGGTCTTCAACAAAGACAACATCTCTACTCCGAATCACCTTCTTGTTAACAGGATCATAAAACCTGTAACCAAACTCATCCATGCCATAGCCAATAAAAATACACTGCCTAGTCTTTACATCAAGTTTAGATCTCTCATCTTTGGGAATATGAACAAAAGCTTTACATCTAAAGACTCTTAAATGATCATAAGAAATATCTTTACCTGACCATACCTTCTCTGGCACTTCAAATTGCAAGGGAACACATGGTGTTCGGTTCAAGACATGAACAACAGTGCTAAAAGCTTCACCCCAAAAGGATTTTGCCAATCCAGATTGTGACAACAAGCACCTAACTCTTTCAACCAATGTTTTGTTCATCCTTTCAGCCAAGCCATTCAACTGAGGAGTTTTCGGAGGAGTCTTCTGATGTCTTATACCATGCTCTTTACAATAAGTATCAAATGGACCTGAGTACTCACCACCATTGTTAGTACGAATGCATTTCAACTTCTTCCCAGTTTCTCTTTCAACAGAAGTTTGAAATTGCTTGAACACATTCAAAACTTGATCTTTGGTCTTCAAAGTGTAAACTCATAATTTTCTAGAATGATTATCAATAAAGGTTAGAAAATAGATAGACCCTCCAAGTGTTCTTGTCTTCATCGGCCCACATACATCAGAATGCACCAAGTCAAGTATCTCCGGCTTCCTTGAAGGTGGATGGCTCTTAAAAGAAACCCTGTTTTGTTTCCCAGCAAAGCAATGGTTGCACTTTTGTAAAGCAACCTTACAACCAGATAAAAGATTTCTCTTGGATAACATATTCATACCCTTCTCACTCATATGACATAATCTCTTATGCCATAAATCAGTTTCATCAACAAACTCAGCAGCATTAACAACATCTTTCACAATCTTTGCTTGAGTTAAATAAAGAGTAGAGTGTCTTGTACCTCTAGCAACAACCATGGAACCCTTGGTGAGCTTTCAGCTATCACGAGAAAATGAGTTATCCAAGTCTTCATCACACAACTTACCAACAGAAAGTAAGTTCAACCGAATATCTGGAACATGCTTCACATGCTTCAAAGTCAACTTGGTATCGTTGGAGGTTTCTAAGCAAACCTGTCCAACACCAGCACATTTTGCAATACCTTAATGAGCCATTTTCACATCACCAAAATCATCAGGAGTATAGGACGTAAACAAATCCCTCCTAGATGTAACATGAATAGAAACACCGCTATCAATCACCCAAATAGTGCTATTATCAACAAGGTTAACAGATTCAAACTCCTCAACAACAAGAAAATCATCATGAGTTACATTAACCTTGTCTTCCTTGCTACCATCATCTTTATTTGTGCTCTTGTCTTTACTTGCCTTGACTTTATCCTTCTTTAGCTGCCAACAAAATCTCTTCACATGTCCCTTTTGACCACAATGATGACACTCAATATTCTTATACTTTTCTCGAGACTTACTTCTGCTTTGATCTCTACCTTTAGGACCTCGACTTTTGCTTCTCCCCCTAGACTCAGAAACAAGAACATCTGAATGTGTAGTTGATGTACCTTGTGACTTTCTTCTCATCTCTTCATTCAAAACACTGCTCTTGGCAAGATCCATAGAGATTACACCATCAGGAGCAGAATTAGACAATGACATTCTGAGAATTTCCCACGAGTCTCGTAAGGAGCCAAGAAGTAACAATCCTTGAACCTCTTCATCAAACTTGATACCTATGGAAAATAACTGATTCATAATTCCTTGGAAATTGTTCAAGTGATCTGTCATTGATGTCCCATCTGTATACTTCAAAGCCAACAACTGCTTGATCAAAAACATCTTGTTATTCCCAGTTTTCCGAGCATGCAACTGTTCAAGCTTAATCCAAAGGGTTCGAGCATGTGTCTCTCCAATAATATGGTTCAACATATTATCGTCAATCCACTGCCTAATATATCCACAGACTTGTCTATGCAACAAAGTCCAATCATCATCAGACTTATCATTAGGATTCTCTGTACCAAAAACTGGTTGATGAAAATTTTTGACATAAATCAAATCTTCCATCTTTGACTTCCACAAATCATAATTAGGACCATTAAGAGTGATCATCCTACTAGTATTAGTATTAGCTTCCATTGTTCACAAAATCACAAGCCCAGAAAAATACCAACAAGCTCTGATGTCAGTATGAAAGAACCTAGCAGCGGAAATGACACAAATATCCAACACAAGAACAATATGGAAGCACTCACAATACAATATGGCAGCAACTATAACAAGCAAATATAGCAAGTAAAGCAATAACAAGAACATACCAAGATTTTAACGTGGAAAACTCCCTCAATGTGAGAGGTAAAAATCACGGGTCGTCCAGACCAATGAAATAGCTCCACTATAATCAAATGAGGTACAAGAGAGTCTCAAACAAAGTATAAAAATGTGCAAATAATCAGCCAAAACATCAATGTACCAAAGCTTACAAGTAATAGGCAAGAAGATGAAATATACCCAAAAAAATAGAGCTGATATCGAAGCCAATTTTTCTCTCTGCAGACCTCCAATTAAAATCTTCACCGTTCATAATGAAGAACAAGATATGAAAAATCTACAGTTCAAATTTCACGTCGATCCAACGGTAAAAGAATGAGAAAATACTGTTCCAAAATTGCTACTCTGTGTAAAAACGGGAAACCTAATTTCTCTCTTGCGAAACCAATTTCTCCTACTGCAAACCTCCAATAAATATCTCCACCGACCAGAATGAAGAACAAGATGAAAGAAATACGCAGTTTAAATTTCAAACCGATCCAACGGTGAACAACTGAGAAACTGCCATTTGAAATTTACTTCTTTGGGCAAAAACGAGAATTCTGTTTTTTCCTCTTCTCTCTCACTTGGTGGCTATTCTCTCTCAAAAAACCTCAAAAAACTGAATTAGGATTGTGACACTAGGATGCAAGAATACACCCCCAAAATATTAGGCTTAGATCTCACAAAAGAAAGAAAAAAACCCAACACATTCTTTATAGCATATATAAGTTACATTATTGAATACAACACCCTACTCTCATAATAATGCATGCCTATGATTTCAGGTATTATTTTGTTTTCTACAATATTCTCCTACACTATGTAATTCACGCGGTGGCTCTATAACTGTAATTGAGATTGAAAGGAAAAAAATAAATAAATAGAATAGTGAAAATTTATATATTCATATTGTTAGCACTCAATACTTATAAGATGAATAGCCGAAGGGACTGATGCTTCTGTTATTACTTTATTATTGTTGTACAGCTTTTTTTTAATGATATTCTTTAACTCAATAAATTAAGAATTAATTGGTCAAAAATTAACGAAATTTTATTTAAAAAAATTTATCGTTAACCAATAATAAATTATTACATGTATAAAAAAAATTCAAATTTTTAATTAATGGCGGAGTCATATAATAAAAAAGAGGGATAATAATTCTCTAATTTTAATTTTTTACATATAAATTATATGTAAATATCAGTTTAGTTTTTTTTAAATTTTGTTTTAGTTTTATTTTATTGTGTAAATATTTTTAGTCTATTCTAATATTTTATCTAACTCCATCTTTATTCTTAATATTTATTTAAACAAACTAGTAAACTAACGGTTAAATTAACTTGACTTGATTTGTATAGCTTCTTTGATACAACAACAACAAATAATAATAACATTGATGAAGTGTGACATTGTTATAAGGCGGACATAATGTGATAATTACCATTATATAACTACATAATTTTGATAATATTTAAAAGACATTCCTAAAATTAAGGATATATCCACTAAATTACTCATTTTAAAAGTGTTCAAAAGAAGTGATTAGTCTCATTAAACTATATTGAGTAAGTTCTTGAGAGAAAAAGAACATGTGAGGTAAGAAGTGAAGCATTTAGAGAGAAAGAGAAAAGAGGAAGAGGAGTAAAAATAAACAACATATGTATTTATATACAAATATATAATAACTAGTATTTTATGTGGATATAGTATTTTATAGGGTTAAGTATGATTTTCGTTTCTAAGGTATAAGCTGAAAATTTTTTTGGTGTCTAACTTTTTTTGCATACAAAATCGTCCTTAAGATTTAACTTAGCCTTAAAATATCCTTCGAACCAAAATACCCTTCTTCTTTTTCACAAAAATACTCAATTTCTCTTTTTCTTCTTCATCACAACAGCATCTCTTCTTTTTCTTCTTCTTCTTCTTCTTCAACAATAACAACAATGAAATAGAAACAATATAATAAAGAGTAAATACCCTTTTCGACCCCTGTCCTTTTTGAAAATTGACTACACGTCCCTAACCTTTATAAAATACCAAATCGGCCCCTATCCATATACTCCGTGATACCAATTAGCCCTTCTGTTGGTTTCTCCATTCAAAGTCGTCGAAAAATGCTGAGGTGTAACGTGCAGCCCATGATGTGGTGTTGGATCATCATACGTGGAATGCTCTGTGGGCATTTGGACAATTAAGCCCCTGCACACTTAGCAAAGCGACGTCGTTTTGCTTGAGGCACTTTTTGCTTGTTTGGGGTAAAATTCCATTCTCCCCCTTGTGCACACTTTAGTTACCATACATCACCCTCGTTCTCTACTAAAAATTACAAAGAAACCCTAAGAGAACGAAACGTTTCCCTCCAAGCAAACTGACAGAGACTTCCAACAGGGAGGTGTTGACGGTACTACAGACGGAGGAACTGACGGTGCTACTAAGGTTAGTGTCGCTATCTAATCTTGAAGCTTCATTAGGTTGTGTTGCTCCAAATTTTTTTTCTGAACTTGGTTTTTGTTAATGATGATTTGGATTAGTGATCATCCCATGCATGTTCTAAAATGTTATAATGAGGCCTGATTGAAGTAGTTAATTAAGTTCTAATTATTGCACATTGTTGTTCTAATAGATGTCATATAAAATAGTCTCTGTTTTTCATCATTGGGGTTGGTTTGAACGGGATGAAGATGGTCTATTGTACTATCACAACGGAAGTGTTGAGACATTTCCTCCATTAGACATAGATTATGTTAATTTCAAGGATTTGGAGAAAATATTCAAGGATTTAGGGTATACAAGCTACAAACAGATATATTGGTATGATGGCAGTGTCCTTGATTTAGAGTCTGGGTTGCATGTTCTTAAAGGAGATAAGGAAATCAATAAAATGTGTGATAAAATGATGGAGAATGTGGAGTCTGATTTGCTGGTTATTTATTTTGAGCATGATGTTAGTCAATCAATATATGGGTCAAATGTTGTTGAGGTAGATTAGTCTTCTTCCGATGACGGATATGAGACAACTGAAGACGAACCCTACAAACCCCCTTCACCTGGATTCGAATATGATAGAAGTAGTAGTGATGAGGAAGTTAATGTACAGAGGAAAGGTGTGAGGAAGAAGTAGTCTAGTGTGAGGATGAAAGAGGCAATGGATGCTGGACAAAAGTGTACTAAGAAGAAGAGTTGTGTTAGATAACAGACACCTAAAAAGAAGAAGAATATGCCACCTGGTAGTTTTGATGATAAAGACATGTCTCCTGGGACTAAGAATAAGAAGAAAAAAATGTATGTTGGAAGAAAAAGAAAATATGTTCTATCCCAACCAGAAGCAGACAATGTGCCAAACAGTGGGCCTAGTGGAGATTAAGGTAATGGACCAGCTGAGGTTGACCCAAATGATGAGGCAAGGAATAAGTCCAATTCAGATCCAATGGCTGAGGAATTGGACTCAAACCTAGATAAGCCATATCAATATGAGTCTGAGGCATTTAACTCCCCAATATCCAGTTCAGATGAGGAGCATAAGGCAAGATATCCTGACTTCAGAAATGACATAATCGTAATTATAGTTATGAATATTTTGGTGTCAAGTTTTTTGGTTGTCAAGTTATAAGAAGTAATACACTTAAGACTACTAGAACATGTTTTTTGTTTTGTGAAATCAGACATGTGCTGATGTTTTTGCTGAATATGTAATAGCCTTTGTGCTTAGCAGTATGAATATAAATATTATGCTTTTAGCTAATATAACATTGTGTAGACTTATCATGGGTTCAGGCTTTATATTCTTACAAAAATAAATTCACATTCAATTCATATAGAATCTGTAATTACAGAGCAAATTAACCCAACTTTTAACCTTGTCCATCCATCACTTACAGCAACACAATATACCCTAAAACACTACAAATACAATTGCTGTTAACAGAATTAACAATGCCAGCATAATAAATACACCATGGGTATTACTATATTTTTTTATTTTCCTTCATATTCATCCTCAATCTTGAATTCCAGTTGTTCCAATCTATTCTCTAGCATCATCATTCTTCCTTGAACATCATTGTCATCTTCATGCCCAAAACGTTTAGCAATCAGTTCGTCTAGCCAAACAAAATAGTTGCAGTGACGTTGATCCTTCTGCAATTGCCATTATAGTGAATACAACTTGTTAAACAATAGAAGAACTTGATTACATCAATGGAAGATGGATGCACACTTACGCGATAGTAGGAACAACCTAAGAAGATTTTGTCTGGGTTCTTGGCTGTCCCAGACTCTTGCATGATTGCATACGTCCCACACTTGCATTTAGGGTGCTGGAACTTGGCCTTCTTACCCTCACTTGCATTGCTACTCGAACCCACCATAGTCTTCCTCCAGACACGGCATGTGTTAGAGGTTTAAGATTGTTCTAGATCGCTCATACTTGAGGCACTAGTGTTAGGGTTCAGAAATGAGGGAGAATGAGATTTCACCCTAAACGAGCTAAAGGGCTTATTTTCAAAACGACGTCGCTTTGCTGAGTGTGCAGGGGCTTAATTGTCCAAATGCCCACAGAGCATTCCACATATGATGATCCAATGCCATATCATGGGCTGCACGTTACACCTCAGCGTTTTCCGATGACTTTGAATGGAGAAACCAACGAAAGGGCTAATTGGTATCACAGAGTATATGGATAGGGGCTGATTTGGTATTTTATAAAGGTTAGGAGGTGTGTAGTCAATTTTCAAAAAGGACAGGGACCGGAAAGGGTATTTACTCTATAATAAACATAAAAAAATATAAATAAAAATAAAAGCAGCATCAGAAGCAGAAAAATAGAAACAGAAACAGAAATAAAAAAGCAGAAACAAAATTAGAAACAAAAATAGAAACACAAACATAAGCAGAATCTGAAGTATCAAAAATAAAAACAGAAAAAACAAAAGCAGAAGAATAATGGATTAACAAAATCAGAAACAAAAATAAAATTAAAAACAATGTGATTAACAATAGATTAGCAAATTCAGAACCAAAAACAACGTGATTAACAAAATCAGAAACAATCAGAATTGGAACCCTAAGGAGGAGCAACGGCGTGGAGCAGTCACCGTTGAGCACCGTAAGGGAGATGAGAGAGCGCGAGCGAGAAAGGGCAGAGAGGAAGAACAGATTGGAGAAGGAGAAGGGGGCTACTGTGCTATCGCCGAGCTTCTAATGTCGTTGCCAAATCGCCGTTGTTGAGTTCACCAAGAAGAAGGACGACGAAAACAATGACCTCGGAAGAGAGAAACTGGGGGAGAAGACCACGCCAGAGTAGGAGCTGCCTCCATTTTTTTCTTCTTCTTCCCTTCCATTTCCCCTTTTTTCCCCTTCCCTCTTCCGTTATTTCTCTCTGATCTCCTGTACGTTTTCTTTTTTTATTTTTTATTTTATAATTTTTTTAGTTAGAGATAATTTGATAATAAAATTTATAATTTTGGTAAAAAAGACGATTTTAAAATTAAGTTAAACTTTAAGGATGGCTTTGTATATAAAAAAAGGTTGGAAACAAAAAATATTTTTGACCTATATACCTTAGAAATCAAAATTATACTTACTTAATCCTATTTTATATATATATATATATATATATATATATATATATAATTTTATAACTTTTTATTATGATTATACCAAAAATTAATAACTAAATTAACTATAAATATAAAATATATATTGAATATAAATTATATAACATATATATACGATGATTGATTTTTTATACATATGTAGTATTTTTATTAATTTTATTATTAAAATTAATAACTAAAACTACTAAAATATCTGATTTCACGGTATACTTGAAATGTTTTTAATACGTATTATTATTTTGTGTAATGTGATATTATATGTTAAAAACCTAACACTTATTTAAATGGACTAATAAACTAATCACTAAACCAACTCAACTTGATTGCTACTACTCGGTGTTAATCACGCTTAAGCCTCGAATTAGATTCACTTAATTAGAAGAAGATGACAGTAAAAAGTGTCAAAGCTAAGTAACACGTCTCGTCTCATCTCATATTTTATCTAAAATAAAGAAAAAGTGAAAAACATGGGCTGCTTGATGCTCGCACAGCTGCTTTATGTGTACATGGTGATAATGATATATAAGTCTAAGGACAACGATATTTATCTGAATTTGTCTTTTATCATGTTCGAAATTATTAATATTGTTTCTTTTTCTTTTTTTTTTTTGTTAAAAAATTATAGTGCAAGCATGACATCAACCAGAAAAGTGTGTGAATTACTGAAGAAAACTCAGTAAATAACAGATGCTTTAATTTTTTTTTTTTTGAAAATTAGATAGATCAATGGACCAATGGGTTTCGTAATTTAGAAATCTAAAAGTTTAACTAAAATTTAATTAAAATTGAATCAAATATAATAAAATAATAATTTTTATAATAAATTTTTTTATAAAAATTAATTTTAACTGATTTTCTAGTAAAAGATTATGGTTTGGACATGTAATAGAAAAAAGATTAGTAAAATATTCAGTTAGAAAGCTAAATAAGATGTGAAGTAAACAAATGATAAAAAATAGAAAAAGATTCAATAAGACTTTATATACATGAGTTAGTCAAAGATTTAAAGGAAATCAATGTCTAAATAGTCTGATTAAAGATTAGTATATAATATAATCATATTAATATCGTCATCTAATTCATATAACTAACTTCACCTAATGAAATAAAGTGTTGTTATTATTGTTATTCTAATAAAAGATTAGATTAGTTTAACTGATTCACCATTTTTTTTTATCAATTTTACCGATTATTAATCTAATCTTTTGTTACTGGTTTTTTATTCTGAATAGAACCATCGGATGACTAATTTCTAATTAACCTAATTGAATTTGCGGTTTTATTAAACTGAAAAAAAAAGTATGGAATCAAAAGGGGAAGATTTTTAATCTCAATATTAAATTATATGTCCTTGTTATATAAATAGTATTAATTCATATGGTTATAGAAATTCATACCCTTAATAAATTTCTATCCATTGTCTTTTAAAAAAGTTGAAATAGGAAAAAGAGAAAATCTAGGTAGGAGATGAGCACTTTTATTAAAATTTAGTCGCACTTAATTAGTAAAAAAAATGAGTAATCTCACGCCATTAAAAACACTAATAATAATTAATTAATGATTACAAATCACAAAACTTATTAATTGTTAATTTTTTGACATTTCTCTAGTAGAAATATTTTTTTTATGGTGAAAACTTAGGTGAAATCGACTTCACGTGAAGTTGATACCTGAAAGCCGTTAGATGATTTGACTGATTTGACTAAATTTTCATCAAACGGCTCTCAATATGAACTTCACGTAAAGTTGACTTCACCTGAGTTTCCACTTTTTTTTTTTTTTATTTTCGCCTTATATTAGAAATTAGAAATAGTTATCAAACACTGTGATATAGAATTATTCCGCTTAATTACTTCATCCTCTCTCTCCCCCCATTAACGGCTACATCAATGAAAGAAAATTGAATTGAAGAATCATTTTGCCATGTAATATAAATGTAAGGGCAATAGTCTCGTTGACAAAATTAAAGCAGTTGAAAATCAGGCATGAAGGTACATGGTTGTGTCCATTCAAAGAAAGAAGCTAATTAAGGTCGGAAAGCATCATGAGAACCCATGTTAATATAAAGAAGAATAATAGTAGAAAAGAAATAAATGCCACAACCTAACAAGATTAAAATTGATCTAGATCAACAAAAGAAGACAATAATAACGCTATACTACTAGCAAATATCTCACCAAAAGGGAAACTTTGATAGGCAATGATATAACGATTTAGGAGGACAAAATCAGATATTTCTTAAATAAGAATGGATACTAGCTTCCATGTATACGTGAATACGATTATGTTCACTACAAGAAAGACGTTATGCAGCGGCAGTTTTTTTCTTATTAGCGCCGGTTTTAAACTGTCGTAAAATCAAATTTCGACGGTTTATTAGACCGCCATGGATATTGGCGTTAGGAGATGATTTTGTGGCGATTTTCAGCAATCGCTGGTAAAACTGCCGCTGAATCAATATTTTGCGGCAACTAATTTAGCGGCGGTTTTAAACCGCCGGGATATACATGTATTAGAATTTAGTTCATTTTTTACTAGCGGTTCTGAACCGCCGCTAATTTCAATACAAATTAAAAAAAAGATTGAATTTTCCTTTTAAAAAATGCTGATTTTTTTTATTTTAAAGATACAATTGGTTTGCTGATAGTTCAAGGTATCTTTTAACATGATCCTACAAAATCAAACCACAAAGAGTTCTTTTACGCAATCTCTAGTTTTTCATTTAGAAATTGAAATCATGATATAATTTAAACATTTTTCTTCCTATGACTAATTACAAAATAATAAAAATTACAAAAGAGAAATGAGATAGTTTACATATGACCAATTACAAATCTGATGATAATGCCTTTCTCTTCCTCTAGGTTCTTTCTTCTCTCACCTATTTTCTTGTTACTACAAGAATAGATAATCAGAAACCACAATGAATTTTGCGAAAATAGTGGCAGAATACTAGGATTGATGGATCAAATTATGACCATGACGTACCTTCTCTTAGGAGTTGATTAAGTTGCTTTTATATATTCTGATAGAGGAGCGTCATTGCGAATCGACTCCTGAGCTGTCTTTGCAGAAGCTAACTCTGTATCCAAGTTTAAAATAGTTTTGTCAAATGTTCTACATTTAACACAATCTCATAAGCTTTGAAATAAAAATTTAGCAGCTCACAACACAACACAACAGCATCATAGTATATAACTTACTAATGAAATATACAAGACATATTTTCTATTGAGCTTTTTTTTTCCTTCATCAATAAAACAAAACAATTAATGGATACAAAAAACGAGTTAAACCAATTTCAAAGTTCATGAAAAGAAAATTCAGAATAAATCAAACCAAAAAGAGCAAACCAGAAGTGAATATTAACAAAATATCCATAATAAATGATAAAACTACAAGGATGTAAATTCTATGTTTTCTCTTTGCTCACGCACCCACCCAAACATTTATGCCAAAAGAAAATTAGCAAACAAGTCACTTACTAAGGATCTCAATAAAGTATAAGTCAAATAAAAGTAGTTACCTTTTGTCAAGGTCCTATAGTTGCAGTTACAACCGGTAGGCCTTGTACTTGCCAATGAAAAAAAAAAAAAGAAAAAAAACAAGTTTATTTAGAAAGGAGCTGGACTTGCAAAATTATCATGAAAATATAAGTACGGTTGGACTTGTAAAATTATCATGCAAATATAGTTTTCCATGAAATCTTCTGCTTTATCAACAGATAACTTAAACATCATACAAAGTCAACAATTTCCATTTGGTGCCTATTCATTTTTGCACTTCATAGATAACAGCTGATAATGAAGCATTTTCAATTACAATTTACAACATATAATTGGTTCTAATATCTATGTTTCTACATCATTATCATCAATTACAATAACATTAACACATGCTACCATTATTTAATAAGATAAAAGCATATTACTTGATCAACCTTTAAGTGATGTCTATGTTTGGTTCTAAAAGATTAGCAAATAAAAATTAATTCAGCTATTAGTAAATTTTTTATACCATGTAAATAATTGCTCTAACAATACATGTGTATAGCTGCACACTATTGTAACTATTTATAAGTAAAATTGAAATTCGCAAGCATATCAGTTAGCAATAATTACACAACAATATAAGAAAGCAATGACATGGGAAAGGATAACTGTACCTGGTTGATGCTAATCGCTCAGCATGAAAGAATAACACTTCATTGCCAAAGTTTCGTCCTATCAAATTAAACATATCATCATTGAATTTTGGCTTTAATTGACCTAGTTCTTTCAAGTTTCAATAGCACCCATGCTTTAAAATAATCACGTAATAAAGTACCTTGAGTCTATTACAATTGAGATCGCACAATGGCTTGCAAGAAGAAGAAAAAAGGTTATTTCAGAACTTATTTCTATTTCAATTTCTTTGGCTTCAGCCTTAAAGAGAGAAGGAGAAAAGAATCTATTTTGTGCACCAATTTCTAAATTAAGGGGGCAAACCTCATCATCAGAAAATTTCTCAAAATTTGAATATTATACTAACAAGATATCGAAAACAAAAGGTACAATTTTAAACTATGCTTCAGTGCAAAAATTGCAAATAATCCCAACTATGTTAGAAAATCAAATTCATGATTTAAGACCAAGAACACCTATCATGCAATGATCCCTTATTATCACCGATAACTATGACAATAAAACTAACCTACTAGTACTTTAAAATAAGAAATACACCTAAGGAATAATATGAAAGTGAAACTAAAACAACATACTTATAAATACCACCTGCACTGGTTTTGGTTTTAGTGAATGACATTGCAACAACTTCATTTATTAAAGTATAAGCCAAAAAAAAAATAATTACCTTTTGCCAAGGTCCTACAGTTAGAGTTACAGCTAGTGGGCCTTCTACTTGTCAATGAAAAAAAAAATACATGTTAATCCTTTAAATTAAAATGCATTATAGGAATGGAATGGAATGCCACTTGCAATATACTACCAACTATAGGTTTTAATTAGTTTTATTATCAGCAATGTTTATTATGTTCACAAGTAATAATTGAAAAAAATCTCAAATATGAGTTCCACAACATGGTGCCTGTTCATCAAAGAATCTGATGAAAGTAAGTGGAGAAGAAATTAGGAATTTCGTGGACCGTGAGGTGGAAACAGGGGTTTCATGAACTGTGGAGGAGATGTGAAAGGTCGATGCCGGGGAGATAAGGACGGATGGCAGTCGCGCAACTCAACAACCACACAGACGCGAAGAGTAGAGCAGATCTTAGAGATTTCTCGCACACCGTGGAGGATGGAGCAAGGGTTTCATGCACCGTGGAGGAGGCACGAAGGGTCGACGCCGGAGAGAGGATGATGGATGGGCAGCAGTGGCGCACGATGGAGCAACGACTTCAGGGTTTTGCACACTTCCAATCTGTTTTCGCTGGTTTCTGAAGATGCATCTGTGGGAGAAATTGTTGGTTATTAGATAAAATAAGATTGAATAAATGAGTTAATTAGGATAAAGATCTTGATTACCGATGGTTGTTTATGCAGTGGCAATTATTGAAGCAGGAGTTGCAGTAGTAGAGTAACAATGGCAGCTATCTCCCTTAGCTGCGGCGGTTGGATTAACAGTCGGCAATTTTTAGCCGTTATCCTCCGCTTTTGTTGTAGTGGTTGGTGTGGCTTGTTGGCTAAAACATCTCGTTGATAACATGAAACACAGAAATTGACAAAAATACACATAAAAAAATTTTAAAATTATAAAAGTATGAATAAATAATTATTTCTAATAACAAAAGATTCAAGTGTTAATAAATCTACCTATGAAAAAATAAAATTAATATTATATCCATGAATAATAAATTCTAGTTGACAAAATTAACCAAAACCTAAAAAATTATTCAGAATTTTCAAATTACTCTTTCTAACATTTTACCATCACCTCTATGACTCCATCCAATCCCATAGCCTTTCTTCTTCCCCTTCCACCGCCACTGTGACACCTACTCTCCCTTCACCTCAGTCTGTTCCTCCCTGATTCCGTTCTTTTACTCCCAATTCTCTTCACAACTTTCACCTTCTTCACCAACTTTATATTAGTGGGAAGGGCCCAAATTAGATACCACTCGAGACTACGAAGTGCACAGACACCACTCAAGTACGTCAACCATGTCAAACTTGTGTATAACATCGTCAGCTGTTGGCTCATTCCGTTCGGGAGACCAACTCCTATAAAGGGACCAAACATCCCCTTTCCTGAAATATATACAGATGGCACCATGAATACATTTTTTTCATCTAACCTTATAAAAAAATTGATGTTGTTATAGATTTTATGTCTACCTCTTTTAATCTCCACAAGTTTTTGAAAAATCTGAAGCAATCCAATTCAGGGGGTAGTTCACCATTGGTGTTTGAGTTAAGCCAAGAAATAATGTGGATCTTCGCATAATACTACAACATACATCCCATAATTATTGTATGTCATACAGAGCCCATACTTGATTTTCATTAAAAGATCCGATCCGATCCTTCGGTTCAATCCTTGTCAAAATCAAGAAAATTATTAGTTGATGAAGAATGTGGAGAATGGGGAGAGAAATGGGAATAAGGGAGCGGGATTGGGGAGTAACGGATTGAGGTGAGGGGGAGTGGGTATCACAATGGCAGTGAAAGGAAAAGAAAAAAGGTTGTGGGATTGGATGGGGTGATTGTGAAATGTTAGAAAAGGTAATTTGAGAATTCTAAATAATTTTTTAAGTTTTGGTTAGTTTTGTCAACTGAAATCTAGTTTTCATGGGTACATTGTTAGTTTTGTTTTTTCATGGATAAATGTGTCAAACTTTGAATCTTTTGTAGTTAGAAATAGTTATTTACTCTAAAAGTATATAAAATAGAATCAAAATTGTTGAGTTCTGTTTTCATTTAGTTTAATGTATATGTAATATAGAATATGATTACTTGGCACTCTTTATTATTTATTTTGAATAAATGAGGTAAAAATTAATAAATTTAATTTTTAAAAATAAAAAAATAATATGAAAGATTTGGGTATCTTATTTTGAAATATAAATCTCAAAAAACAAATTAAAAAAAATCTTAAAGGAGGTGATATGTCGTTGTCCATTAGTATCATCATCCTCCTTCATCCTTCTATCAAAGCAAGCGTCGTTTGGATTTAGCGTTAGTCAATATCTCGCTAAATGTGGTCCATAAAGCATTTTCGTTGACACGTGGTCTCAACTGAGGTAAGCTCTCACTCTCATCTTCTCTATTTATATTGCCGAAGAATAAATCATTTGTTGTATTGAGTTAGTTTGTTGTTCGTAATAATAGTAAAATGTTTGAATTTATTTTTTATTTATTTTTAATCTGAAATGGATGGGTACATTAGAGATTTTTATTGGATTTTTAACTATATTTGCAGAAAGTAAAAACTCACATCACTTTTGTGTAACATGATATGAGTGAATTGAAAAGATTTGAATTTGAATATGATTTATTTTGGGTTTGAAAACTGAGATTGATAGGGTTAATATAGATACTTTAAATATGTTTTTCATGAAAGGTTTATTTTTGGACTTAGGTTACAAGAAATTTGATGCAATGTACTACTTAGACATGAGAATTTAGAGATTAATGGTGGTGGTTTAACCATGATTAGGAGAGACAACACTGTAGTTAGGATGTATAATTGGGTACTTAAGCATGATAGGAGAATGCATGTTTACTTTAATCACCATGTTGATAATCTTATTGAGTTTGTTGACTTGAAAATGGAAAAGAAGTATAGTAGAACCCTATTGATCATTTTCATCTCCACCCTATTGATTACCCTCTCTCCTATCATTAGACTCGATGCGGCCTCTTGGTTTAGTGTTAACCACCACCACCTAACTAGGCTTGCATAAATCTGGATAAAGCAAATAGTATACATGTCGTGCATTTTGAGATAGAATAAAAAGTTCGTAGTGCCTATATTTTCTGGTTACATTAATTTCAATGATATCGTAGTCCTTATGATTTTGTGGTCCTTGTCATGATGTTGGATTATACCATTCATATTTAAACATGCACACCTTGTACGTAGTGTGACATAAATACTGTAATTGAATTATGTTGTGCAACACACCAAACTAATCAGAATGATCACTCTTTGAATCCCCATGAACCCAAATTTCGGTGTTATCTATTTTCTTTCCAATCGATCACTGTAAAGAATGGAACTGATATTTATTAACATTGTATATTGGGTAGCTAGTGTCCTTATTCATTGGGCCCCAATTAAGTGTAATTAGTTTCTAATCTATTGTGTCAGTTAGATGCACGCTGACGTATTCTCTGAACCAATGTAAAAACTTATTCAATGAGGTATCAAGATTTGCCTCTTGGAATAACCTATATGATAAAATAGGGTAAAGAAGTTTTGATTAGATTAAGAAGTTAGTATCAGGTTATAAGATGTCACCACTATAGGCCAACAAGAGTACGCATTACCGAAATTGGAATTCAGTGCGAACCCGTAAGAGCACAAAGCTAGTCTAACATTTCTAAGGTCACTTGCAAATGTATGATAGACCCGATCAAAATACTTCCAAGCTTCTCCATGTGACAGATGCATCATGATTCCATCATCTCTCTTTTTGTTACTATGTCAAGTCATGTGAGGGACTGAACTCATCAATGCATATGATTATTTCAACCTAGGGATTAAGGGCAAGTAGTGCATCCGTTTCATTAGAACTCTCTTTAACCGATGTTTATCAATCTTTTCTCTCTCGACCTGAAACCTTGGTGATCTACAAAATCTGCATTCAGTTAGGTCTGCATCCCTCTTGTAATACAGCATATAAGCATTCAAACAACAATCATTTTTTACTGAATTTAGATCCAGTTTTGAAACTAACTTCTTTTCTTCGTAGTGGTTTCGGAGGATGCCAATGGTCTCGACAGGTAATAGTTCGTTGCGAATGGTGGCCCACTTATCAAAAGACTATTGGGTATGATTTGACTCCGACTTAATACTCATCATTCTAGCACATGCAGACAACTTCGAATGTACGCACCCCTCGAACAAAGATTTTGTAGCAGATTCTAATAGATGATAAAATCTCTTTATTTCTGTGTTAGGCTCTTGTTCAGCCTCTTCCAATTCTGTAACACCTGTTGCATCAAACACAATCTTGTTGTATCTCTCTTGGTTATCCTCCCAAGTCATTTCTTCCATATTTAGTTCTCTCACCACCCAAATCCTCGTTGATCGACCATCAGAACTATTTAAATTCGAGGCAGACTGATTAATTTCCTGCTCGTCCACTTCTCCATGTTCCGTCCATATCCAATACCTATCCTTGAACCCATTACGGTAGAAGTGAAGCGTTATGTTTGCAGGTTCTAACCACTTAGTCATCTGACACTTTTGATACGAATACCTAGATACCTCTTCAAATCTAAACGGTTCCATGATGAAGACATGCGCAACAAACGCATCAACCCCCTCAAAGAATTCAGGTTTTAAACCCTTCCGCTCCACTAATATCCCTATCATACATCTATAGGCGATGACTTAGAATCATATTGCAACATACACCCTAAAATTTAACCAACAACACAACTTATTAAAATTTTTAGAAAATTTGGCAGAGTGTACCCTACAATTAGAATCTCCCGCCAAATATAATTATCATTTTTTGACAAACCAAACATGTTTTAAATAATTTAAACGATAATTTTGTAGAACTTCTCTTTGATTTAGAGACATCCATCAAATAAATATAACAATTTTCACAGAGAAAACAGCTGCAAGCATAAATTATACCATACACGCATTCAATAAAACATCAAATCCTAACTGTTCTAGTGTGCAACCCCTTATAACTCCACAATTTTTTAGCAAACAAATTTTTCGATAAGGCACCACTATGCGACCTTCTACCACTTCCATCCTAAAACTCTATCCTAGAAAAAGTAAGTCCAACATAAAATTTAAACAATTCATTATATTCAGAGATAGAAAATCAACCTGAAATATTACTGCACAAACAACAAAAAAAGCAAACTCTAACTGATCTCAGAGAAAATAGCACCGTCCTAATAAAAAGGACAATGTATTAAATTCACAAGTTGGAACTAATTCAAAAACTAATTTGAAAGAATAAGGTAAAACTCATTATTCCAATTAATTAAAACATAATTCTAATTTCACCAAACTAACAAGAGGCAATGACAAAAATGAGTGACATAAGTTTAATGCAATTGAAAGAAACTCATTCACTAAACTCAACTAAAATCTTCCAACAACTCAAGCACTCTTAATCTCACCTTACTTAACCTACTCTAATATTATTTAATTTTTACATCTATTAAATTAACATAATAAATCCTAATCACACACTTCATTAAACAAATTTAACCACCGATTTAACAAAAAAGTAACAAAATTCTAAAGTCACAAATTAATATGAAAAAATAAAATAACCATACCAACAATAAATCTGATGATAGTGGTTGCATGGTCTCTTTAATGTGGTGGTCACAGAAGCGGCAGTGACGGCAACGTGAATAGCAACCACAGCAGAGGATACGGTGGGGACAACAGAGAAAATAGAATCAATGACGACATGCAACGGCGACGCCAGCAGGTGCTCTAGGTGGTGGCGACTACGACAAGCTCCTGGAGGTGGCGACAGTGACAGTTTGACGGCGAGGGAGAGAGAAGACGAAAAGAGAGAGAGAGCGCGTTTGCACAAGTGAGGTGGGAGGGTTTCACGTTTGAATTTTAACCCAATTTTATTGTTGGATATACTGGCGAATTTTTCTGACAGTAAATCACCAAAACAACGCATTTTATTAAACCATAATACCGGCAGAATATATCGACGAAAAATCCGACGGTAACATTAGCGCCAGTGAGTTATATTTTCGTGCTAATAATTACCATTAGCTTTAGCGACGAAAAATTTGTTCCAATGGTAACCTTTTATGGCAAAAAATTTCTCCTCCTTTTCGTCGAAAAATCCAGAAGTAAATCTGCTGGTACAATTCGACACTAAATCTGACAGTATTCAGCATTTTTCTTGTAGTAAAAACTCTAAATCAAAACAGAATTAAAAAATCCTAAATCTAAACTAATACATTAACTAAATCTGAAAAACAGTTAAATCTATAATACCAACAACTAATTAATGAGTTATCTGGAGACAGTGACAATGCAGAAGACTTTTTGGCATGGTGACAATACAGACGGCATAGTGGCGCCGGCGCGGGAGGGCCGCATTAGGGTTTCTTTAAATAAATAAAAAATAATAGAAAGAAGGAGGAAGACAACATATATGGAGGGAGGAAGGAGGCAACTCCGGCGACATAGGGAGCAGCGGCGACAACAGTGGTAGTAGTGTTGACTGTTGATGGTAACAGTGGCGGGAGAGACAAAAATAGCCACGATAGAGCGAACAATGCGACGTAAGGAGCCCACGCAGTCTTTGAACGTTGTTGGTTGTAGTCGACGTTGGTGGAGAGAGAGAGAGAGAGAGAGAGAGAGAGTAGTTCAAAAATGAGGAGAGAGAGAGTTCGCGATTCGAATTTAGAACAAGATTACCATCGGATTTATCAGCGGATAAATCCGAGGGTAACGCTTTGCAAATGACCAAAACGAGTGTTGCACCAATTCAGATTACCGACGAATTTATTTCCCGGTAAATCCGACAATAATGATCATGTCAATTTTTCTTTTGTTTTTCTTCAATTATTATCGTGAATTTTCCGTCGAAAAATCAAATTCGATGATAATTTTTTTACCTGACGAATTTATTGTCATATTTACTGCTATGTCCAACGATAAATCCAATAATATTCGCCATTTTTTTATAATATTAAAAATTATTTTATTTATTTTAAATTCTAGTCCTAAATCATAAATTATAAATATAAAGACTAAAATTGGCTAATATATTCACCGATATATATATATATATATATATATGTCATCTATCTCCACCTACTCATCAAAGGGAGCCTAAGTTACCCATAGGTGTTGGCTAATTAATGAATGGAGTCAGTCTATTTGTGTAACATAATAGAGTTTGTTTTTGTATAGCTGTCAAGTTGGTTAGTTTGTTAGACATAATTATAGCACTATTAGTTAGTAATTTATTTTCCCTTTTGCTATATATATTGTAATTGGTACTCAGTACTCTGTGGTGGTTCTTTTAATCAATTATTCTCTCTTTTCACTTCTTTTCAATTCTTCTACCATTACTTTAAATTTCAATGACCTGAGAGTACATCATCAACCTTCTTCTTTTCTTATAATTATTTTTGTAATTCACTTGAATTTTAAGCTTGGTATCATTTTACATGGTATCAGAGCGAGAAGATCCAACTATGGCAGATAATTTAGCTAATCCGAATGCAAGCCCTTCATCAAATTCCGCTGCAGATTTTGAGAATTTCACCGCTTTCATGCGTCAATTCTCTCAGTTCCAGGCACATCTTGACAGATCTAGTTCCTCTTCTGCAATTTCTGATCCGATTAGCCCTTATTTTCTTCATCCAGGAGAAAGTCCTGATTTGGCTCTAATTCCGCTTAAGTTGACACCTCAAAATTATTATCAGTGGTTGCACGATATGTGGAGAGCACTCAGATCGAAGAACAAGGTGAAATTCCTCAATGGATCCATTTTAAAACTAGGTGAAGGTGATCCTAATTTTGAAGCATGGGATAGGTGTAACAATTTTCTCCTCTCCTGGATCAACCTCTCTCTCAGCCCTGAAATCGCTAAGAGCGTGATGTGGATTAGCTCAGCTCCAGACTTGTGAAATGATTTAAAACGTCGTTACTCACAGGGAGATGTCTTTCGAGTTGGTGCGTTAAAAGAAGAATTTTATGCACTCAAACAAGGTGATCTTACTGTTACCTCTTACTTTGTGTTGCTTGTGTTAATGGATGTTCATGTGGATTACGAATTGTTCGAGACTATGCTTCTGAGGAATATGTTGTCAAATTCTTAAAAGGATTGAATGAGCAATATTCAAATGTTAAATCACAAATCATGCTAATGAAGCCGTTACCTGAAATCAACACAGTACTATCTATGTTAACCCAACAAGAGCAAGAATTGAATTGTGACCCGTCAAATAGCAACATAGTGACTAACTCTTTAGAGGTGCAAACCTCAACTGGAGGCGGTTCATTTTTTGGAAGAGGCAGAGGCCGTGGACGAAATTCAGGCAGAGGAGGAAATAAAAAATCTTATAGTCGAGGCTACACTTCAAAGTTTTGTAGCTACTGTAATCGAATTGGTCATTTAGCAGAGACATGCTATAAGAAAAATGGCTTTCCTACTCACCAAAAGCAGCGAGTAGCCAATCAACTTAGCACTGACGAGATAATTGAGAATTCTAGTGCTGAGATTGCTGATTCTAACCAGGATAAAAAGAGCGATGATACAGTACTTGTGTTGACTCCAGATCAGAAGGAAACCTTACTAGTACTCCTTCAACAACCACGCATGCCAACTTCAAATAGTGTAAACCACATTACTTCTTCGGCCACCCTTACTCAACCAAAAGGTAGGCATTGCTTGAGTGTATCATCAAATTTTACTAAAACTTCTTGGATACTTGACAGTGGAGCTACTGATCATGCATCCTATATTCAAGAGTCTTTCAAAACTTTTCATTATATGAGACCAGTTTTGGTAAATCTACCTGATGGTTCTACCACTACAACAAACATTTGTGGCACTGTGCAACTCTCTAAACATTTGATTCTTACCAATGTTTTATTCATACCTCACTTTAAATATAATTTGATTTCAGTGTCTAAACTCACAAAGTCATTACATTGTGAATTAAAATTTACTGATTCTTTTTGTGAGATACAGGTACTCCCATCATTGAAGATGATTGGGCAAGCTAAAGTCATTGGTGATCTTTATGTGATGGATGCTCAACCTTGGAAACTAACTACACCAGAAGTTAACACACATTCTGTAAATGTCACAGTGCAGCAAGATTTAGGAACTCTATGGCATGCTAGACTAGGTCATTTACCATCCAAAAGAATGTCAATCATGAAAAATATATTTCCATTTATTGAATGCATTTCATCATCTCATGTTTGTGATTCTTGCCACTTGGCTAGACAAAAGAAATTGTCTTTTCCCATTAGTAATACACAATCAGAATATATTTTTGATTTGTTACATATAGATATTTGGAGACCACTCTCACTTTTATCTACTGCTGGCCATAAATATTTTCTTACAATTGAAGATAAAACGAGGTTTACTTGGATTTATTGCATGAAACTAAAATCCGAAACTAGAGTGTTAGTAGAAAATTTTGTTCAAATGGTGCAAACTCAATTTCATAAAGTTGTGAAACAAATTAGAACAGATAATGGGATGGAATTTAAAATGAACTCCTTCTATAACTCAAAAGGAATATTACATCAAACATCTTGTGTTGAAACTCCTCAACAAAATGAAATTGTTGAGAGGAAGCATCAACATATACTGAATATTGCAAGAGCACTTTTGTTTCATTCTAATGTGCCAAAATGTTTTTGGCACTATGCTATGCAACATTCAGTACATTTAATAAATAGACTACCAAGCACCTTCTTGAATCATCAAATGCCTTATGAGGCACTTTTCAAGAATAAACCAGATTTGACTCATCTCAAGATGTTTGGTTGTCTTGTTTTTGCTACCACTTTGAGTACTAATAGAAGAAAATTAGATCCTAGAGCTAGAAAATGTGTTTTT
Organism: Arachis stenosperma; assembly: GCF_014773155.1. Classification (NCBI taxonomy): domain Eukaryota; kingdom Viridiplantae; phylum Streptophyta; class Magnoliopsida; order Fabales; family Fabaceae; genus Arachis; species Arachis stenosperma. Next base: position 89,052,365 of record NC_080383.1, on the reverse strand, counting down.
CTTGGTTATCAATCAGGAACAAAAGGGTCCATTTTGTTTGATTTAAAATCCAAAGAAATTTTTATATCAAGAAACACTGAATTTTATGAACACTATTTTCCATTCAAACAAATACCAAGCACTGATTTTTCTATAGACCAGCCTTCAATTGAATCATCCAATTTTGACCCTTTTGCATTCTTTTATAATAACTCTGCACATACTTCTTCATATGAGCATACTCATGGCATAATTGCACCTCACACCATACACACTACACCTGATTTATCTGCTACTTCTACATCACCTATGGCATCTCTTCATGATATAACAGATTCTGCATCACCCGCCACCTTAGAATCAGCATCTGCATTGGCACCATTGGAACATTCATCCATTCATATTGAGTCACAATTTGCTGCACCAGTTTTGAGAAGGTCTGAACGAGAAAGAAAAACACCCTCTTATCTTAAAGATTTTCATTGTTTCCATATTTCATCACATAGAGATCCAATCAATGCGGCCCAATTACCTTCAACATGTAAGTATCCCCTTTCTCACCATTTGTCATATTCATTGTTTACTCCCAAACACCAGGCCTTCACTTTTGCTCTCATAAATAACTCGGACCCCAAACACTATTCTGAGGTTATTATGCATGATTGTTGGAGGAAGGCTATTGAGGCAGAACTCACTGCTCTTGAGCAAAACAAAACCTGGATCTTCACTTCTCTTCCTCCTGGAAAGAATGCAGTTGGTTGTAAGTGGATTTTTCGCACAAAATTCAACCCAGATGGAACTATCGAGAGGCATAAGGCACGTCTTGTTGCCCAAGGTTTCACTCAAATTCCTGGAGTCGATTACATTGACACCTTTAGTCCCGTTGTGAAAATGAGCACTGTGCGTGTTCTTCTTACCGTTGCAGCAGCAAAGAATTGGCATCTTCATCAACTTGATGTGAATACAGCTTTTCTCCATGGAGACCTACATGAGGACGTTTATATGAAACTTCCAAAGGGGTTGCAGTGTTCCGATCCAAACTTAGTCTGCAAGTTGACAAAATCTTTGTTCGGTTTGAAACAAGCTAGTCGCCAATGGAACATCAAGTTGTCTGCTGCACTTGCTGATCTGGGGTTTACTCCATCTGAAAATGATCACTCGCTTTTTACCAAATCCACAGGTACAACTTTCACAGGTATTCTTGTTTATGTTGATGATCTTGTGTTAGCTGGAGATGATTTGAGTGAAATTCAAGCTGTCAAAATATTTTTGGATGATAAGTTCAAAATTAAAGACCTTGGCCTTCTTAAGTTCTTTATTGGGATGGAGGTAGCACGAAGCAATGCTGGTATTGCACTGTATCAAAGAAAGTATGCATTAGATTTGATCACAGACTGCGGTTTGCTTGGTGCAAAACCAGCATCTACTCCTATGGAGTACACTACTTCTCTGTCTAAGGCTTCAGGCTCCCCTCTTCCTGATGCAACCATCTATCGTAGATTGGTGGGCAGACTTCTGTACCTTACTAACACAAGACCAGATCTCAGCTACTCTGTTGGATGCCTATCTCAGTTCATGGATTCACCAACTGATGCCCACTTGAAGGCTGCCTATAGGATCATCCGGTATCTAAAACAATCACCAGCAACTGGCTTATTTTTCTCTGTCAACAATTCTTTCACACTATCTGGTTACACTGATTCTGATTGGGGGGCTTGTAAAGACACCCGAAAATCCATCAGTGGTTATTGTTTCTTCCTTGACCAAACTCTTATTTCTTGGAAGAGTAAGAAGCAGGCTACAGTTTCAAGGTCGTCCTCAGAAGCAGAATATCGCGCCCTTGCTAATGGCACTTGTGAACTCGTTTGGTTACTCAAACTACTAAAGGAATTCAACATTCTTCCTCCTCTTCCGGTTGATATCTTCTGTGATAATAAATCTGCTATCTATATTGCTTCAAATCCTGTGAGGTTGATTGTCATGTGGCTCGAAACAAGTTCAAAGAAGGGGTTTCTAATCTTAGGCACGTTGTCTCCAATGAACAACCGGCTGATCTATTCACTAAATCCCTTCCTCCAGGACCATTCTCTCATTTGCTTTCCAAGCTGAGATTACTTGATTTGCACAAACCACGTAATACCAGCTTGCGGGGGATGTAACATAATAGAGTTTGTTTTTGTATAGCTGTCAAGTTGGTTAGTTTGTTAGACATAATTATAGCACTATTAGTTAGTAATTTATTTTCCCTTTTGCTATATATATTGTAATTGGTACTCAGTACTCTGTGGTGGTTCTTTTAATCAATTATTCTCTCTTTTCACTTCTTTTCAATTCTTCTTCCATTACTTTAAATTTCAATGACCTGAGAGTACATCACCAACCTTCTTCTTTTCTTATAATTATTTTTGTAATTCACTTGAATTTTAAGCTTGGTATCATTTTACAATTTGATTGGTAAAAAAATAAAGGAGACCTCCGTTCCATTGTAAGCTAGTGATCGTAAACATCGTTTTCAATAATGCCATATTCTTTATATGGGAGATGAATGTATTTTATATTGAATTGTTAGTTTCAATCCGCAATATGTTATAAATATGTTACAAGTATGAAAAATTTTATTGAAGGACGAAGGATTTGATTTAAAATCTTACTTTCTTTATCAAGTGTTCTAATATTATTATTAGTTTCTGCACTTCATTTTGATATTACATTTGTTTTTTATTTACTTTATAGCATAGATATTATGTAACACTACAAGATTTTCAGTATTTTTTATGGGTTTATTTTGTTTTCTTGGTTGCGGCGGTTTTAAACACCTCTACCTTAACTCTCGTCACCAAAGCTCCAATTTAGTTAGTTGATTATATATGCAATTTTTCTTTCTTTCTTTCTTTCTTTATCATCCTTTTCTTCTTTTGATTTCTCACGTACAAACATCAATTAATTATTTTCACCTAGTTCCCATCACTTTCCATGTTACATCTTACACGTCCTATCTCTGTTCTTTCCCCCCTCAAATTTTCTCTCTCCTTTTGCTTCTATTTAGATGGTTAAAACTTGAAGAATACTTTTACTATTGATAGGCAAGCTCTTTGAATTTTACTTATACTTTAATTAGATGGTTAATTAAGCATAAAGATACCCACCTTATTCTAGTATAAAGCTCTCTCTATTTTTTTTTTAGAAAGAACTTTCTATTTGTTTGCTGTAAAATTTCACATCGATTAGAAAGAAAAATAAAATATACCTTATCAGAAAGTGTGTGGATATTTTATTTTTTTTAATTAAACTATTTTGATGAATTAAGAGGTTTCCGTTCTTTCATTTAGTAATAAAATTGCAAAACTCAGAGTGTCAAAATAGATAAATTATGTATAAATTTTAATTTAACTCTCTAAAATTTTTATTCGTGCCTTTTTTATTTAGTCCCTTTTTAAAATTTAATAATGTAGCTCCGTCTATGTGGATGATAAATATTATAGTAACAAGAAGATACAATATGATGAACTGAAGATGTCAAGCTAAGAGGCATAACAATAACACATTTCTTACATAAACATTGATGTAATATTTTGTTTAAAATTTAAATTAGAGGATTGTTTTATTTTTTATAAATTTTATAATATTATTTTTTTACTTTTATTTTATTATAATTTTAATATTTTTTATTTTGCAAATTTAATAATTTTTTACGAGTTGAATTTTTATTTATAATTTTTATAAGTCTTTTAATATTTTTTTCTTTTTTTGATTTTTGAAGATCTATAGTTTATTTTTATTGTTAATTCTTTATTTTTAGTTTAGTAATTCTTATTTATTTTTAAATTCTTTAAATAAAATTTATTGTGAAATTAAGATTTTAGAAAAAAAATATTTTATATTGATTTAAAAAATTTAATATGGTTTGAATTAATATTAGCTAGAATCATTAATATAATTATTTTTTTAGATCTTTAATTTTTATTTATAATTTATATTTTTAATATATTTTTTTAACTGCGGCTAAATAAATAATTTAAAAAAATATTTTATTATTTTTATATGATTGGTGCCCAACTTATTAATTAGGATGATGGCTTGGGGGTTATAGGTGGAAACACGCGTATGGATCTCTGTGATTAAGACAAAGGAAGGGAAAACGTCAAAGAGAGTTGAGCCTTTTTCAAAGTCATGTTTCCACTCTTGTATCAGTTCATGCATGCATCTTTAATTTAATCTAACCAAAAAAAATATGGATAACAAAAATGTGTCGTTTAGTAGCAAAATTGAGATTTGTGTAACACCAACCATACCTATGCAACTGACAAAGACTCAAAACATTGTTAAGACTAAAGTATTTTTGCGTCAAAGCAAAATCAACTTTCAGTCAACACCGCTTACACAAACATACAAACGAGTAAATAATGGAACACCCTATTTCCTTTAAGCCGAATAAACAAATAATTAAATATTGAGAATTATTTTTTGTTTACTAATAGAAAAAATCTTTTTTCATCTTTTTCGGTTCTTTAATTTTTATTGAAAAAAAAAATATTAAAATTTTTATTGGCTGATTGTTGGCTGTGAAATATACCAAGTCTCAAAGAAGGGATTCAGAAAGAGAGAGGGTGAGAGAGCATAATTGAGAGAGAGTGAAGTGACATTGAGCTGAAGAGTCGGTAGCTTTACATGAGGAATTGTATTCATATACTTAGCTGAACCTTCTAGCACCTATTGACAACTAGCTTGACTCATGCTAGTTGCTAACTAACTGTAACTAATTTCACAGTATCTAGAAGTTTTTGCTGAGTCAGAAGAGGTCTACACTAACTATAACAAAAAATAGAATAACTGAAAGAGAGGTGAAGGAAAAACAGAATAAACTAGCATTGCTTGTTTACTTGTGCTTCTCTAACTTATGACTCCTAACATTATCTCTAATTTTCCTTTTTCTTGTTGTTTTTGGATTCTGAAAACTCCATCATCATCTCCATTTTTTTGTATTATTGTTTGGAGAAAAGAGAAAGTCAGTTCAGTGCTGTTCTTGATTACTTGTAACTTCTTGTTGATTATTGATGTTCAACTTGATTCAAAAATGTAGAAAGGTTTCAGAAAATATTGTTTTTGTGAAGATATCTGCCACCTGCATAGTACCTGGGATATAACTCACCTGGATTTCTTTGTTATTGACATGATCTCTAATAAAGTGGAGTCTATTTCAAAATACTTTGACTTCGAATGCAAAATAAAATTTGCTACTAGTAACACAGTACTCAAGTTGTCACAGTATACCATTGGTGCTACAGAAATAGCAAGCTTTAATTCAGCCATCAAGTTTCTTATCCACACTAACTTTGCCACTGTATCTATCATGCTCATATATTCGGTCTCAGTGATCGATCTGGCTACAGCCGTCTGCTTCTTCAAAGCCCATGAAACCAGGTTCGGGCCAAAAAACACATAGTATCCAGTAGTTAATTTTCTATCATTTGGGTCATCAGCCTAGTCAGAGTCATTATATGCCATGATCCTCATAGCAGCATTTGCAGTGTCCTTCTTTAGGTGTAGGCCATGACATGCAATACCATTTAGATACTTCAACACACGTTTCACCATTTTTCAATGTGAATCCAGAGGAGATTGAACGAATCGAGAAAGTTTGTTGACACAATAGCTGATTTCAGGCCTGGTAATAGTTAGATACTGCAGGCTTCCAATAACTAATCGGTACAGGCTTGGATCATGGAAGCTTGATCCTCCAAGAGCTGAAATTTTTGTTGTAGAGGGGAGAGGAGTGCGACAGGCTGCACATTCTACCATGCCAGCCTTTTTCATTAGTTCTCCAATGTACTTCTGCTATATAAACACTATACCTCCTTCCTTAGTTTTTGTAACTTGAATTCCAAGAAAATATTATATATCACCCAGGTCCTTTAGAGCAAACTTAGAATTCAGCTGCTCTATGACTTCCATAACAGATTCATCACACTCACCTGTTACAATGATATCATCTACATATACAAGGACATATGTTTTTAGATGATTATTATCACGAGTGAACACTGACAGAGAAAAATTGTCGGTAAAGATTTTCACAAAAATATCGCGTTGCAAGTATGGTTCTAAACCGACAAGCAATCCTCGGTCAACGTTTAAATTGTTTGTCACTTAAGCAAACTCAATAAAAATAACCGAAGTATTTAAACCTCGGGTCGTCTCTCAAGGAATTGGAGGGAAGCGTGTTTATTGTTGGTTATGGAATAGTATATTTTTGGGATTTTGTAATAAGAAACGAGAAAGTAAATAGCAAGAAAGTAAGGAAAACTCAAATGGTAAAAAAGTCCTGGCAAAGGTTAATGGTTAAGGATCTCTATCCTGGTCACTAACCACAATATGATAGTTGTAGGTATCAATCTCATTTAGTCATCCTCTAACAATTGAAGGAAGGTCAAATGAGCTTCATCAATCTCAATCCATAAGTCCTAGCCACTCACTAATTGAATTAGTGAAAGCTAGTGTCAATGGACATCAATCATTAATCACTTTGACATTAACAACTCAAGGTCACCCAAGTTACCAACCTAAGCCAAGAATAGAAAAATCTACTTTATAGCTAGAAGAGACATTTCATCAAACACATAGAATGCAATAAAAAAAATCATAAAATGCAAGAATTAATAAAAGCTATAACTAACACAAGCAAGAAAGCAATAAGAGAAACCAAGGCAAACATAAATAAGACATGAAAACATAAAATTGCATTAAAAAAATTGAAAGTAACACAAGAGTTCATAAACAAAATGGGCAAAATAAGGGAATCAATAAGAGAAATAGATAACCAAAGTGATAGAACAAATAAAAGTAAGAGAAAACTAAATTAAAATAAAACTGAAACCTAAACCTAAGGAGAAATTGGAAGAAGAAACCCTAAACCTAGAGAGAAGAGAGAGAGCCTATCTCTCTAGAATTCTACATCTAAAACCTAAATTGTGTATGAATGAATAGTGAATGATTGATTCTGCTCTACTCTCCAGCCTCTAATCTGTATTTTTGGGCCTGAAACTAGGTCAAAAGCAGCCCAGAAATCACCCCCAGCGTTTTCCTGTAACTGAGGCACATAACGCTTGTCACGTGTACGCGTCAGCAACGTACGTGTCTATGGATATTTAACTTGCCATGCATACGCGTCGTTTGTCTGTTGCACCGATCATGCGTACGCGTCATCCATGTGTGCGCGTTGAGGCCAACTTCTCAAATCCTCAATTTCTTATGTTCCTTCCACTTTGGCATGATTCCTTTCCATCCTTTAAGCCATTCCTGCCCTATAAAACCTGAAAACACTTAACACACATATCACGCATCAAATGGTAATAAGAGAAGATTACAAATTAGCAATTTTAAGGCCAAAGAAGTATGTTTTCAATCATAGCACAAAATTAGGAAGGAAACTTAAAAACATGCAATTTACATGAATAAGTGGGAGAATAATTGACAAAATTCACTGAATTCAATACAAAATAAATCATAAAATAGTGGTTTATCAAACACTGCTATGTTTGACTTTGTTGCTGCAAATCCTAAGTCTCTTAACCCATTTGCAAGCTTGTAATACCACTCTCTAGGAGCCTGTTTCAACCCATAGAGGGCCTTGTTGAGTTTGCACACCAATAAGGGATCTCCTTGCTCATACCCTTGGGGCTGCCTCATGTACACTTCCTCAATTAAATCACCATGTAAGAAGGCATTGTTCACATCCAATTTTCTTTTGGTCCAAGATCTTGACAGAACAACTGAGAGCAATAATCTTATAGAGGCGGGTTTGACTACTGGGTTATAGGTTTATGTGAAATCAGAACCTGGCTTTTGAGCATAGCCCTGAGCAACCAACCTAGTCTTGTGCTTCTATAGTGTCCCATCTGTATTGTACTTAATTTTGAACACCCATTTACTTCTAATTGCATCTCTATCAGGGGGAGTTTGACTAGCTTCCATGTATTATTCTTGATAAGTGCCCCATACTCCACATCCATTGCTGCCTTCCATTCAGGGAATTTGAGGGGCTGCTTGACGCTTCTTGGTTCTACACTTGTTAAGAAAAGCTTTGGCTTGACTATTCCAGTGTTTCCTCTAGTTATCATTGGATGGGAGTTTTGTGTGAGCTCTGTGTGTACAGGTTCAGGGTCAGTGATAAGTAGAACAATTTCAATGTCATTTGTAGGGATGAAAACTGAAATTGATGAAGTTGCTATGGGTACTGTAGGCACTTGTTGGCTGCCTGAAGGGTCTGGTGACTGTAGGAGATTAAAGTTGTTAATTGTTGAAGGACTTGAAGACTCTTGTTGTCGACTGTTTAAGGAACTGCTTTGAGATGAGGTGGACTGAAGGTGGCTATCAGCAGAAAAATTTTGAGTAAGCTTTGAAAGTTTTATTTTTTATTTTTTGAAATAGAAGAAGCTCAACACATTAAAGTGGAGCAAAACAAACAAACATAGATACATAAAACACTACAGACAAAAAAACCAATCTCCTTGTACCTTCGGCTATGGTATCAACTACCGAAAGAATCACAACCATTCCACTCTTTGTAGCTCAACACCATCCTTGTTAGAATGAAGTCAATACCTGCTCTTGTATTCTTGAATATTCTGGCATTACATTCCAACCAGATATTCCAGATCACTGCAAAGAATGCCGTCAACCACATCTTCTGCCCTTGTCTTCTGCTGTGCATGCCAATCCAACTCCCAAACAGTTCTTTCATGGTTCCAGGAATAACCCATTCTCTACCAAAGGATCGTAACCAAGAGCACTATACCTGCCATGTTACCTCACACCGGAGAAATAAATGCTCAACAGTTTCTATCCTCTTGTGGCACAGGACGCAAATATTATCACTATGAATAACAACTCCTAATCTAGTCAACCTCTCCTTACTATTAATTCTACCAACTAGCACAAACCATCCAAAAAGCTCAATTCTTGGGGGTACCAGGCCTCTCCATAGTGCACTTGTGAAGCTATAGCTCTTGATCTCATCTGACAACGTCTCCATTTGGATTACTTGCAGAAAGGATTTCATGGAAAAGACACCTGTATTATCAAATTTCCACACCACATTATCCTCGCTCTCAAATGACAGCTTTATTGGCCTTAACCGCCTATGAAGTTGATGGACAAGTTCTAGCTCCCATTGGAACAACTCCCTCCTCCATTGAAAATTTCATATTCACTCTAAGCCATGCCAAAACCCATAGTCCCCAATCACAAATCATTGTTGGCTTGAAATAGAGAAGAGTCTTGGAAAATTCACTTTCAGAGGACCACCATGAACCCAATTATCTTCCCAAAACCAGGTTTTTCTACCGTTGCCGACTTCCATCGCCAGACCACTCACCATTTTATCTCGCACCCTTTGCTCTTTGATATTCATGTGGCATATGTCCTTCCAAGGCCCCCTTTGACTGGTAAAGACTGAGTTGCTAGCATTACATTAGGGGTCAACTTGTTGCAAGAACAGACAATATTTTTTCACAGCGGGCATTCTTCCTTTGAAAATCGCCACCACCACTTAAACAATAGTGCGGTGTTTCTAAGCACTGCATCTCCCACCCCCAAGCCCCCAGCCTTTTTCGGAGGATGGACCAACTCCCACTTGACCAATGGTATGCCATAGATTCCGTCCTCCTTGCACCACATAAAGTTCCTTTGTAAAGCAATCAGCTTGTCAGCCACTGCCCATGGCATCTTATACAAACTTAGGTAATAAATGGGCAAGCTATTCAGTACCGATTTGATGAGGACAAGCTTACCTGCTTTATTCAACACCTTCGCTTTCCATAAGTTGAGCTTATGTTCCACCTTATCTATGATTGATTTCCAAGTCTTTACCAATCGCAGATTAGCTCCTAAGAAAATTTTAAGGTATCGAACAGGCAACTCTGTCTTTTGGCAGTTTTGTTATTGTTGGAATTGAGTGTTAAGGAGCTAAGACTTGTTTGTATGAAAACTGATCTTCAAAGAATACCACATTTAGAGTGATAATGATTTTTCTTTGTTGAATAAGGTATTTATACTTCTTGTGTGTTGTTTCATATCTAATGAATGTGTAAGGAGAGGATCTAAAATTTAGTTTGTGCTTGTTATGTACTCCAAAAAGATTAAAAAAATTAGACTATAATTATATAAAAAATATCAATGGCTATTTTTTTAATCTTTTTTATGGTTTATAACAAAACTTAATAGAACAAGATACACTCATACTTAAAAAATTTGATTATAATTTATCATAATACATAAACTTTCACTGTAACTAAATTTCTTTTGTTCAACTTTGTTTGTTGGAACTCTCTGAATGATTCAATTACGATGGAAAGATCAATCTCTTAACCAAATACTAAAAATTGTGTCAAATTTTCAGTTAATAAAATATTGACCAAACAAGAACATAAAAGAGGTACTTGAAAGTAGATTTTTACAAGAATTTAGGTTAACATCAATAAGTTGTAGGAAGTTTAAATATAGAATTGATGTATTAAATGAAACAAAAAAAAGGCACTTAGAAGCAACAAATTTTAGTTTGAGATTAGTAAGCTGGGAAGAGTTTAAATTATAAGATTAAATATTTGAGAAATAATATGTAGCAAAATCAACTCTGATTTATAAAACTCACATCCAAGACATAACAGTATAACACCCTATGTATTAAGTTTCTTTAAATGACTATTTTTGATGATTAGTTTTTTTTGTGTGTATTAGATGATCATTAACAACATATCTTTGTTGTAATTAACAGCTATTCACAACTATTTTCAAATCATAACAAAAAATAATTATAAAATAATAATTGATGACATAATTAACTATTAATATAAAATTAAAATCTAATTTATTAGTCAGACAAACTAAGTTTTATATATATATATATATATATATATATATATATATATATATATGTATGGTTGAGCAACAAGATGTAAAGATTATGATCTAGACATGACTTACAAATATTTAATCTAAGAATGATAAAAGTAACTTTAGTATTGAAGGTTGTGGTAGGCTTAGAGAAGAGGGTTGAATCTATGTTTTTTTTTTAAGTTATTATTATGACTTTTTAAAATAAACTTTTAATCCTGATTCTATTTGTACTCAGTAGCAGAAATTTATGAGACAATTTATTTTTATCTTATGAATACCAGAAAACAGAACAAAGTAGAGAAGAGAAAAGCTAACACCAGTATGTATCCTGGCTCGGTTACCTTGTGCTATGCAACCTACGTCTAGTCTCTTCCACAATAATGGAAGAATTTCCACTATAGTTAAAAGTATTACATACACCAATTTCACAGGATTGACCCAATCCTTTCACACTCAAGTTCTAACCTAACTTGACATTGGCTATACTAATACCTAACTATTCACTCTTAGTGCTAACCTAACTAAGAAAGGGATACCTCACAGGTACGAGATACAAGACATAGACATACCTAAAAAAATCTGAAAAATAATTCTAGGCTTTTCTCTCAAGTGTATCACTCAACATTTTTTCACACAAGAAATTACAGAAAGATAAACATAGAAAAGTACATCACAATCTGAAAAACATGAAGGAGATTGACTTCATCAGCAGCCTCTTTGCTATGTGCAAAACCAGATTTGCAAACCTCAGATACAGTTCTTCAGTATTGGCCGAATGCTTCTTTAAAAGAAAGCATTATCCAAGTAGAGAAACTTATTTGCAGAATACAACTCTCAAACTCTGGTTTTCTCTCCTTGGTTTCTGAATGACCAGCAACCTCTTTTATCTCCTTGCATGTTGCTTGGTTGTTCTCCCTAGGTCAACTTCTTGAGTCTTGAACTTCACCAACCCACAAACTCACTTTTCTCATCAAACATCAGAGTAGAAATTTTGCTTCTGACTTCTCCATCTTGACCGAAAGCCATAAAGCAGCAACCACAAGAGTCTTCCAATGGTCAATTTAATGTGAGCCATTGAAAACCAACTTGGTCCCCAAGACATGTTTGAGACTGTGGATTTACAGCAGAGAAAAATAGAAATTCTCTTTTCCATATAGCTCAAAACGGAGTGGCAGAGAGTTGAGGATGAAGAGAAGAAAGTGTGTTGCATGTAAAAGGAAATGGGTTACCTTTAATCTTTTCTTAAGCTTGATTTGGTTTGAACTCACTGATTTGACATCTGCCTTTCAAGCTTAATCTCTCTCTTTCTTTCTTCTTCAATGAATGGCGTGTGGAAGAAGCTCTCTCTCTTTCTTCTGTGTTTTCTGACCAAGAACAAAAGGTGAACATTGATTTTGTGAGAGTAGGTGAGAGAGGTTTGCTTACTAAAATCAAATCGGGCTTGGATGTGGATATGATTTGCTTGGCCCGTTTTGATTTCTTTGACTTTGTTTCTCTTGGGCTTCGCTTGCATTACTAGCCCCCAGCCTTGTTTTATTTTCCATTCCATTTGGGTTATAATTCAAATTTTGGCCTGCGACATTTTATAAATAATTAGTAATATGCAATTAAAATTAATCAACACTAATTATTTATTTTTCCCAAAAATAATGTTTGTCATCACTAATTAATTTAGTTAATTTCTTAACTCAACAAGTATTTATGATAATCAATTATCTCCTATTACATATTACACTTAATTTTATTCTAATAAATTTTAAATTTTAAATTTATAATATATCTTTTAATTTAATAATATATTAGCTCAAGTTATAAAACTAATATATATTTGACAATCAGTTGAGTTTTATAATGCTTGGAGTATATATATATATATATATATATATGTATATATATATATATATATATATATATATCAAAGAGTACTTAAATTTGTTAATTGTTAAGTTTGTAATTATTTAAATATTGTTAAGTATTAAAACATAATTATTTTATTCTTTTAAACCCTTTTATATTATCTCCTATTACATATTACACTTAATTTTATTCCAATAAATTTTAAATTTTAAATTTATAATATATCTTTTGATTTATGATTTAATAATATATTAGCTCAAGTTATAAAACTAATATATATTTCACAATCAGTTGAGTTTTATAATATTTGTTCTCGAAGTACATACATCAAAGAGTACTTAAATTTGTTAATAGTTAAGTTGGTAATTGTTTAAATATTGTTAAGTATTAAAAAAATAATTAGTTTATTTTTTTAAACACTTCTATATTATCTTAATAAAAATCTTAGATATGAAATATATGAGTTTAACTCTTTAGTTAACTTCTAGAATCTAAATAATATTGTGTAGATATTAACACTTATGTATCCTTAGCAATAAACAACTTTTACTTTACCTAATAAACCTAACATAGCCATGCAATTAATTTTATGATTTTTTTTTCAAAATATTTATAAAAATTAAATTGTCTAGTTCCAAAGTTGAGATGAAGAATATTAGTAAAAGCTTAATCTATAACACAATTTTTTTTATATATATACTTGTATATATCTAATTGTAATATCAGTACACAGTGTACCAATTATAAAATATAAAGGATAAACTTAATTATCGGAGGATATTATTTTAGAATTTTCATTTATACAACTAAAAGCAACTTTAATTTATACAACAACTTTATAACTATAACAAACAATTGAGAAAAAATTGAATAGAAAACATAATGAAAAGGGTAATTTATTAATCTTTTTATTCCCACATTCTTATTATAGTTGTTTAAGTAGCAATTTCATAATATCCTGGACAATAGAAAAAACTAAGAATACATATGCTTGAGAATATAAATATCACACGTATTAGCATAGGTTGTTTAATTTGTTTAGAAATGCATAACTTTACATTTCTATGTAGTATTTATTTTAGGAGTAAGTATGATTTTGGTCCCAAAAGTTTAGCGCCAGAATCGAAACTGTCCCTCATCTAATTTTCGATTTAAAATCGTCCTTAACGTTTTTTTCGTATTAAAATCGTCATTTTTAATAAAATTTTTTGTTTTATTCCTAAACTACCTTATTCTTATTTTAATAATAAAAATTATAAAATAAAAAAAACGCGTGTTGGGGGAGGAGGAAGAAAACGCGTTTTGGGAGGGGGGAAGAAAAGGGGTATACGAAGGGGGAGGGGAAGGGAAGAGGGGGAGGGGGACGGCGTCGGCGAGCCTCCGTCGTCGCCGTCGCCTCCTTCAGAACTCTGATGATGATGACGATGAAGGGGGAAGGGAAGCCGTCGTCCCGCCGCCGCAGTCTCGCCGTCCCGCCGCTACCTCTCTCCTGTCCAGATCAACCGCGACCCTCTCTCCTCCTTCTCTTCTTTCCTGTCTCGGATCTCCTTGAACCAGAGCTCACCGCCGGCGAGCTTCTCCTGCTTCACCATGGCGCAGCAACGTGGAGCCTCCCCTGCTTCACCACCACGCAGCAACGTGGAGTCTCCTCTATTTCACCACCGCCAGCGAGCCTCCCTGCTTTCCCTCCCTCAGTCCCTGTCGCAGAAGGAATCAGAGCCACCACTACCTGTTACCCTCCCTCCAGTCCCTTGATTTGATTCTGGGTTAGTTTAGCTGAATTTTAATTTTCTATTAGTTGATTTTAGGTTATTGAATTGCTGAAAGTTGCTGCTGAATTGTTGTTGTTGTTGTTGAATTAGCTTAGGATATTGAATTTTTGTTAATGGTTAATTGTATACAAGATCCATGGTTGTTGTTCTTCTGCATCTGGTTGTTGCTATTGAATTTGATGTTGGTCTAGATTTTTCTAATTTGTTTTTGTTCTTGTTCTGGATTTTCCTAATCTGTTCTTATTTCTTGTTCTTGTTTCTTATTTTGTTCTTGTTTCTTATTTTCCTAATCTGTTCTTGTTTCCTAATCTATTTCTCATTTTCTTAAATTTAAAGATTTTTTATTTTTGTAATTGAAGATAAATTTAGGTATTTTTAATTCTTGTAATTGGATTTTGTTAACTGTATTTAAAATTTTGAAATTTAGAGTTTTGTTAATGGAAGAAGAATTTGTTATTCTGAAATTGTTCTGAATCTGGAATTGAAGAATTTGTTAATGGAAGAAGAAGAACAATTCTCTTGGAAGAAGAAGAACAAGAAGAATGAAATGGTGGAAAAAAGGGTATTTTTATCATTTAAAAAAAATTTATTAGAAAGAACGATTTTAAAATGAAATGCAATATTAAAGACGATTTTAAATCGAAAATTACAAGAGGGACGATTTCGATTCTGACAAAAAATTTTTGGGACCAAAACCATACTTAATCCTTTATTTTAATATTTTTTTAACAACATATTATATATATAAATAATCAAAGTATTTTTCTTCATTATGTTAACAATCAAAATCTAATTTTTATTTAAAATGAAAAAAAGTAAGGAATGAATCTATGTGTAAATCCTATTGATTTACTTTAATAAATATCTCATCATTTAAAGGCTTTTAAATTATTCTGCTAAGATTTTCGTTGTGTCCCCTAAAATTTTTTTTATATTTTCAATCTTAATTTTTTAATTCTCTTCTTAATCTTCCAAATGTTTCTTTCATCGGAATCTATTTCTTATAATTTTCTCTCCTTCTTCCACTCTTTTTATTTTTCTCATTTTTCTCTTATTCTATCATCACATTCTCATTCGTACTGTGAATCCAAAAGCGAATAAATTCACATCCAAACCTAAAGAGTATGTAAGAAGGAAAGAAATTGGTGTTTGTGATAGAAAAAGATTTCTCTAAAAGATTGAAAGCGTGTATAGAACTTGTGGCCAAGAAGATATGTATTAAACAAGAATTAATTGCTGATCAGAGAGTGGAGGGTGCTAGCCAGTCAATAGCACCCTAAGACCTATAAGAATGTTATCGTGGAATTGTCGGAATTTGGAGAGACCCCTGCCAATTCACAACCTTAAAGGGATTGTTCAATCTCACTCTTTCGAGTTGGTTATTCTTTGTGAAACAAAAAACCAATAATCTCAATAGGTGAAAAGAAAATTCAGAACTTAATTGTGGCTACTCTAATTGGCAAATTATTGATCCTTTTAGTTATGCGAGTGGACTTGCATTGGCATGGAAGGATGGTTTTATTGTTCATATTTTCAGTTATTTTGAATTCTATATTGCTACCTTGATAAAAGATATCTCTCTCAATATTGAATAGAACTTTGTAATTGTTTATTTAAATTACAATGAGAATATTCGGCTATTCTAGTTTCGAAAAATTTCTTTGGTGCTCTCCCAACTCTAAGGTAAATCAGTTATTGTTGGCGATTTCAATTCATTATTGATCATTGTAAGAAACTTCGTTGTAATCCTAAATTTCATTCTTCTATTGTTGCCTTTAATTGCTTTATTGGAGATAGCTGGTTGATTGATTTGGGAATGGTGGATGGACCATTTATTTAGAGTAACAGACGCAGGGATGGTGAACTAATTCAGAAAAGGCTTGACAGAAAAAGATCAAAGAGGAGATTCAAGTTTCAATCCCGCTAATATGGTGAAAACAAATTCATAATTTCATCAGTAAGGTCTAGAACTCATATATAGAAGGTTCAGTGATGTTCAGATTATTTTAGAAGCTTAAATTAGTTAGACACCGATTGGTTCTCTAACAATTAATTCTAAAAGGGAGATTGTAGAAGTTACTGCTATTTTAGAACAAAAACGGACATCAGGCATCATGGAAAACACTGAATTACTTGAGTTTGAACAGCGGCTTGAAAAAACATATTTGGACGAGAAACTTTATTGGAAAGACAAATCTAGAATTAAATGGTTGAAGGAAGGAAACTAAAATACAAACTTCTTCATCGAAAATTTAAATCTAGAACCAGAAGAAATAAGATATAGCATCTGCAGAGGGATAATGGGGATATGACAACAACCAATGCTGATATTACTAAGGTGGCTGAGGACTACTTTAAGATTATTTTCACATCTTCTAATCAAGCACATCCTGGGCCTTTTTTCATAGACTTCGAACCTAAGGTTACAGCTAACATGAATCGTAGGCTTAGGAGACATGTTTCTATGGAGGAAGTAAAAAGAGCTACTTTTAGCATCCACCATCAGAGTACACCAGGAGAAGATGGTATAGCAACTAAATTCTTCTAATTCTATTGGAATATAGTGGGAGAAGACGTGTTTTAGGCTGTGAGGAGTTTCTTTGCTGGAGGTAGAATTTTGAAAAGTTTTAACCACACTAATATCTGTTTAGTGCCAAAGGTCCCACATGCAAACAATATAACTCAAATAAGACCCATCACTTTGCCCTCTGTTGTTTATAAATTATTTCGAAGGTATTGGTCTATAGATTCCAAGAATGTATGAACAAAGTAATTAGCCCTACTTAAAGTGCATTCTTAAAAGGTAGATTTATTTTTGATAACATTCTTATAGCACACGAATGTATGTACTACCTTAAACAAAAGAAGTGAGGCTTGGAATATAAAAATAGCACTCAAACTTGATATAAGTAAAGCTTACGACAGGATAGAGTGACATTTTCTATGCTTTATTATGGAGAAGTTGGGTTTTGAATCGAGATTTATTGACTAGATTTGTGAATTGTTGACAACTGTTTCTTACTCTATTGTTGTAGAAGGTTAACCCTATGATTTTTTTAAACCAAATAGAGGCATCCGTCAAGGTGACCTTCTATCCCCTTTTCTTTTTTTTATTATGTGTAGAAGGACTTTCCTTTTTGTTACACAAAGCAGAGCGAAACCATCTCATTCAAAAAATTCAAATAAATA
Source organism: Arachis stenosperma (assembly GCF_014773155.1). NCBI lineage: Eukaryota > Viridiplantae > Streptophyta > Magnoliopsida > Fabales > Fabaceae > Arachis > Arachis stenosperma. The sequence goes on along the minus strand of NC_080383.1, from coordinate 89,034,675 downwards.
GAAGATGCCCAACTAGAAATCACTTGCTATTCGCTGATGATTTCATTCTATTTGGTAAAACTTTGGAAAATAGTTGTGCCTCTATTTTAGAATTATTGGAATCTTATGAGAGTTTCAGTGAGTAAAAAGTTAATCTTAATAAATCGGCCTTGTTCTTTAGTAATAACACTCCAAAGCTGATTAGAACCTCCTTAGAAGCCCAATTGAATATTTCTCACATAGGTGCACAGGATAAATATTTGGATCTACCTTTGTCAACCGCTCTAAAAAAGCCACCTTCAACTTAATCAAAGATAAAATTCACAAAAGGACACAAGGATGGAAAATGTGCTTGTTATCTAATGGAGGAAGATAGGTATTACTCCTAGCAGTTGATGAAGCCATACCAATATATACATTGTCATGTTTTAAACATCTGGACAACTTGCTAAATGAAATTCATATTATTCTTACTCAGTTCTATTGGGGACAGCAAGGTTCTGAAAGGCGAATGGTGTGGATTAACTGGGATAAAATGACTAGGCTTAAGAAAGAAGGCGGACTTGATTTTAAAGATCTCAGGGCTCAAAATTTGACTCTTTTGGGTAAACAGTGCTAAAAAATTGTGACTCAAACTAACTCTCTTCTTTCTAGAATACTTAAAGGTAAATACTTCAGATTTAATTCTATCCTTACAGCAGAAGTAGGAACCTTACCTTCTTGGGGTTAGCAAAGTATTCTTGAAAGGAGGCGAGTTGTAGAGAAAGGCATTAGTTGGAAAGTAAATTATGGTGATATCTGAATCTTTAGTGAACAATGGCTCCCTTCTCCTTACCCCTTCATTGTTCCACCATCTGCGGCATTACCATTTGTTTTGGGTGAAACGTCTGTTTTTATCAAATAAACAGTAGAACCAAGTATTAATCTCAAATATTTTCCCTCCAGAAATTGTTCAGCAAATCCTTTGCATAACCTCAGGAGAAGGTGAAGACACAATTCAATAGGTAATGAATAGAACAAAAATATATGATGTTGCATCAGGATATAGGATTGCTTACCAATTTTACCATACCTCCATTGAATTTTGTTCGAACTTCATGCAATAGAGGCCAATTTGGAGCCATTTATGGAAGCTGAAAATTGCTCACAAGATTTTACTCTTTGCGTGAAAAATCTTCCATGTTAAGCTTCTTTCTCTGCTTCTCATCCACCAGCAGTTCCCATCTACTCTGACAACTTGTTCAATCTGCAAGTCAGCTCCAAAATCACTCATGCACGGTCTATTTTTCTGTGGAAACGCTAATCTAGTGTGGAAGCAGAGTCCTTTGACTTACATCTTTCTATACCATAGATGTTTCTTGTTCTTCGATTAGTGGAGGGATTCAGTGTTACAAACTAGACATCAAGGAACAAGCCCTCAAAGAATTCGACTGGTTTTGATTATAGTTTAGAATATTTGGAAGGAGAGGTGTCGGCGAGTCTTCGAGCATATCCATGAGCTTCCAAAAAAAGTGCTAGCAACATTGCTTAAATTGAATAAGGAGCTATCTATTTTGTCTTATGCATAGTGTCCTAAGATTTCATTCCTATTTATTTTTCTATGTTATTTTCTTCTTACAATTTCACATATTCATAAATATTTGAAAATTCTCTTTTTTTTTTCTTGTCCTAACTTTTAGACATTATATTTATTTTTTTATTGAATAACATACCACTATTATCTTTAAAAAAATAATTAAAATTAATTAAAATGAATTTATGCGTTAAAATATAAAAAAATATTTTTACCCTTTGATATTAATATAAAAAAATATTTGAAGATGGGAAGTGGTCTAATGATGATAGTAGCAGTGATTGTTGGTGAAAGTAAAATAAAGATTGTGTGGTAAATAAAAAATAAAAAATCAAACTAAATCATTCTATACATTTTTAAATCAAATAGAAATTTTTATTTTATATAATTGATTCTAAATACAATAATTTAGTTTCAATTTAATTCAATTCGATTTCTTTAAAACTAAATCAATTCAATTTTGAAAATGTTTTTCTAAAGCCACCCTAGTGAAAATTAAATTTATCCAAAAAAACCTAAAACTTTCATATAAATAGGGGTAAGAATTTAACCAATTTGGTTGGTCGATTGGTCAACTCCCTTGTCTACTTAAGCAAGTGTCGGGAGTTCGAATTTTGCTTTGTGCATGCAGCAACCCATTTACCAGCAGTAGACCCTTAAAGTTCATCCTTTAATAAGCTATTATTGGTAAAAATTTAATAAAATAATAATAATTATTATTTTTAGTTATTATATTTTAAATTTTCTCTTTTATATATTTAAAATTCAAAATTATATCTCCTTAAAATTAGAATATTTAAATTTAAATTTAAACCTAATAAAATAATTAAGAAATCAAAATTAAACTCTAATCAAATTAAAATTAAGATAATACTATCAAAATCAATTCCTTCGATTCTAGTTTTCTTTGTTGATATACATGATTGTTAGGTAACTTTTATACGTGTATGAGTTTATATGAGCTTTAGATGTGTTAAAAAATTTTGTACACTACTTTTTATTTTGGATGTGTAAAAATAAAATTGATGATAAAAACTAATAAACTATAATTATGAATTTGTATGAGTTTTGAATGTATTCAGAAAATATTTTATATACTATGATATTATTTTAGATGCACTATTAAAGTTTGATGTATTATAATTATATCGAATCCTAATTGCTAGGTAATGATAATTTTTGGATAAATTGAGACAAGTTTTAAATGTATTTAAAAATATTTTATGTATTATTATATTATTTTGAATGTGTAGTCATGATTTGGTGTAATATTTTTAAATATTTTTTATAATTATCATTTACATAAGTAAAGACAAAATTTTTATAAGTCCAAGTAATATATAGTGTGCTAAATTTCTTACATTATGTTAAGAAAAATAATATAACCAAAAATTTAAATGAATACTGATTGGGTACATAAAATATTTTGTGTATTAATTATTATGTTATTTTAGATGTGTTAGAAATTTATAATGTATTTTTAGCATAAATATTAAATAAAAACATTAAACATATTTAGTCTATCTTGGATAATAAAAAAGTAAAAAAATAAATAAAACAGAAAATAAAAAAAAACTAAAAAAGTAATTAAATCATTGTTTACCTTGTTAAAAGAGTAAAAAATCACAAGCATAAACTATATAATAATAAAAAAATAAAACACAATAAAAAACACTAATAATCACACATGTAAATAAAAGTGAAAAAGTAATTATACATCTCAACAATGTTAAACATTTGTATATATAAAATTTAAAATAAAAGTATTAGTGATTTTTAAAACATAGAAAATATTATTAACTAAAAAATTAATATAATAGAGTATTTAAATTTAAAAGTTTATTAAAGGATGAAAAAAGGAGTAGTAGTACGTTTCATTTATTAATTATTTCTCCCTCCCAAGTTTGGTATATGAAGGTTCCTGATGGCAATATAAGCTAAGGACTACTATATGGTCCTATGTACCATATACTAGTAGATTATTGGGACATCTTGACTTGTTGCTAGAATTATGGAAACAAGTTGCAAAAGTGTTTTTCCCAAACCCTTATGGTTTGTGTACACGTTTCCATGTAAAAATCCAAGTGTAGGAAAGATACTGGAAACCTAGAGAGAAAGAACCAAACAAAAAGCATGACCCTCTTAAGATCATTACAATCTTGATAGATATCATTTAGTATTGGAATACCTTTTTTCTTAATTTAATTACCGGAATCTGAAAATTATCATTAAAAATTATTCACACAAAGTTAGTTAGAATAATTTTTATGCAAAGATAATAATTAAAAGGTATATATATTATGTTAAATTATTCGGTCAAATTTATTATATTAGGTTGTGTTTTTTTACAAAAACAAGATACTGAAATAGTGATACGAAGACACAAAATCGTGTTTGACAGAAGAGATATGAATAGAAACAATGTGTCCAGAAATATTGAATTAGTGTATTTTATGTCTATTCTGACAGAAAAGATACGAAAACACTAACAAGAGACACAACTTATTTTTTTATTTTTTCTTTCATTATTTTTGTTAATTTTTTATAATTATATTTTTATTATTATATTTTTCATCTCAAATTTTTTGAATAAAAAAATAAAAATAAATTAAATTTTTATAATTTGTTCTAGTTCATCACCAAATAAAATATAAAAATACAAAATTTTATATCTCTGTCTTTATCACTTATTTTTAGTGTCTTGTCTTCTCAAAAAGAAACAAACATGGCCTTATATAACGATGTTGATAAGCTAGTGTTTTTATATAAAAAAAAATATTTTAATTAACTCTTTTAGGTTATTAAAGTTTTATAAAAAGATAGAATATTTTTCGCTATTTTATTTTAATTTCTAAAGTTTTAATATGATATATATTATAATTAAAAATTTAATTAAGGTGTAATAGTTATTATTTTGACCAATTCTAGATACGGAGATTCGTTTAAATTAGTGGATTGGAGATTTTTGGTGATAGTGCCAGTACTGAAAGTGTGACAAATCATATAGCAATAAAAATATTTCATGGTAAAGGAGATATATATATTCTTAATCTTAATCTTAATCTTTGGACACATACATGTGAAGGGACAATTTGGTAATGATGCTTGTGAAAAGATTTGTATAGTTTAATTGTTTATTAGGGATTGGGTTAGTCTCAAGCAGAGGTTAGTGGGCATTAGAATTCTTAACTTTCACTAAGGTTTTAATTAATGATTACTGATTTATTATATATATTCTATATAATATATTTTGTGAAAAATGCTTTTGAGGGTCAGCCATTTAAATTATTATATATGTAATGTCCGCTTCCTCTCTCTATCTCTCAGGAGTCAAAATCAAATTATTTGAGTCCATGGAGTCCAATTAAGTTAATGGTAAGAAATCTATGTAGGATTTGTACTTTATTTTGATGCAGTTAGGTTAAATTTATACTAAAATTAACTATTAAAATTAATTATTAATTTATTATATATTATTAATTTTATAATTAAAATATATTATATATTATTTTTTATTATAATTAAAATTAATTTTTTTAAATTAAAGAGTTTTTTTTTCTATTCTTTTAATATTTTATTATCTCTCTTATTTTTTTTATCCACTCTACTTCTCTTATATATCATTATCAATGATTAATTATAAATTTGACAATTAAAATATGTAACATAATATTTTTTAATTATAATTAAAATTGAGATATAACTATATTATATTATTAATTTAATAACCAAAATAATATATCACATAACACTCTCTCATTAACATTAAGATGAAATATTTTTCTCCAAAATTAATAAATTTTATTCCTCCATTCTTTTATCAACATCGTTTTCATTCTCTATTTCTCTCTACCCTTCCCATTCTATATATAACTTATAATTTATATTTTATATTACTAATTTAACAAATTAAAATATATCATAAAATATTCTTTTATTACAATTAAAATAAAATCTTTTCCTCTAAAATTAACAAACTTCATCTCTCTTTCTCCTTTTTTCTTTTATATTTCTCTCTTTTCTCTCTTATTTTCTATCTCTTCCTATCTTTCTATTCTACAAAAATAAAATTAATAAAATAAAATAATTAAAAAAATCAGTAATATTATTCAAAAAAATATATTATTATTATTACTATTATTATTATATTGCATTTTTTTAATTTTTTATTTAATTTCAAAATTTTATCGTTAATCTTTTTAATCTATATTTTTACTTCTTTTTTTCAAATATTTATTACATATAATTTGAAGAGAATACTAATATTGTGATTAATAATTAGAATCAAGATTTAGTTCTTTCAAAAAATTTATTTTTGAGTTAATTTTATAACTATTAACATAATTTTTTTTAATACTAATTAAAATCTAATTATATATATAATATTATTTTTAAACAAAAAACATAAAAATTAAATATTTTTATTTGTACAACAGACTTAACACCTAATTCAAATATATAAATATACACATTAAATTCTTTCAAGTTTTAAATAATGAATATTAAAATTAATTATTAGTAAAAAATTAAACTCTTTCATATGAAAATAATAACTTAAAAGTTTATTATTTAATTTTTTTATTTATGGAGACCTTGGTCTTCTTAGTCGATAGGAACCTTTGTCCCCTATACTTTTTTTGTAAAAGTAATTTAATTCTAGAATTTTTTTTTACCATAATCTATAATATCAAGATAAAACCAACAAAATTTTAAAATATTTATATTCTCGTAATGTTATTAAAGATAAAAATACTAATATGAAATATATATTAAAAATAAATTAAATTATACATAAATTTATAAAAATATACATAATATAATCACTAATTTTAATATGCACATAATATTTTTTATTTTTATCTTTGAAATTTTCTAAGACATTTTCTTCCTTATAGTTATTTTAGTTTATTAATTAATTTAATTAGTAATTTTATTAATTTCTTTGTAATGATGACAAAGAGAGAATAAAAAAATTCAATTCCAATTCTAGTTTTTAACACTAAAAGGGAAAACCAATTCCAATTAACCTTACATCCTGTTGTTGTACTGGAATTAGCTTATTGAATAATTGAAAGATATGACTACATTGAAATATAGATTTTGTGATTATTATATATATAAATGCCATTAAACTAGGTAGTGTTGAAATGCTGAAACGGGCCCTCAAGGACAACTTCACACAGATGTTCATATATGGTTTCTTTTGGTGTTAAGGATATTAATATTATGTAAGCAATGACCATTCCTCCACTTGAAATATTTGATGACTTTTTTTTTTCTCCCCTAAAGTAAGGGTTTTTGGAGTACCATATGATTTTTATTCTTATAGAAAATCCACAAAAATATTAAAATAAAAAGCCTTTTAAATTTATTATGCTTTAATTATTATTTATTTTTTTTTGCACTAGGGTATCCATCAGGCCGAAAGTCTAATAACTAATCTTTCGGATACACAAAGACACACAAAGTGGACGACCCTTCCAAACAAGCAAACTCTATTCCCATCTTCCGGCGAGTATCGAACCTGAGAGAGATAGTTAAAGGACACATATCCTCATCCATCCAACTTGGGTTGGTAATTTCTTTCTGATTTAAAACATCAGCTCTATCTACTTTTGATTTAATTTATTTATTTGTTCTTAGGACATCAGTAGCTCAATCAACATAATAATGTTTGATCTTTTGAACATTTAAATTATTGGATGAATTACTTGTTCAACTGCAAGTTCATAAATTTATTTATTTATTAAACTTATCCTCACATCCTAGTTTAGTATAAGATAACATGCTTAAATAAAACTTACAAAAATATAACCACTTATATATTATTAAAGGCTGTTCATGAATTTAGTTTTGGAGGGTTCTAGAAAAATTGAAAAACTTTAGAGGGTAAACCTTATTAAAAATCCACCAAAATCCCTATTTTCTAATCATCCTAAATTGTGAGATAGATTTTTATCATACTTTTATTTAATTTACTATTTTATTCTTAATAAATTACTATTTATAACTATTTGTTTCTAATTTTTATCCCTAATATTCGAAAAAATAATAAAATTGTAAAAATATATACTATGCTCTCCAAATCACTATTTCTTAAATTACTTTAACTAATAAATAAGAAAAAATTAAAAAATTTAAAATTCTTTTCATTTCGTTTTTTTTCCATAATTTTTTTCCTTTACCTCGTGGCTAGCAAACACACCCTAAAAAACAAAAAAAAAACTAACTCAGCTGCTCATGTAAAGTACAATTGAAATAAATGTATCCTAAGAAATCAAATATATGAAATAAATGTATCCTAATAAATCAGAGCAGATATTCTTGAGTTGTTACTCAAAGACCAGCTCCATTAATTTCTTTTTCGACTATATTACGTGCACACCAAAATCAGCGACTAAAGTTGATATAAAATACATGTTAAAATATAAATATATATTGAAAATAAATTAAAATATACGTATATTTATATACAAATACATTAGTGAATGATTTTAATAGTTGATTTTAGTGTCCAAATAATATTTTTACTTTATTTTCCTAGTAAAACTCACAAGCCTAAATCCAATTAATTAAAAAGTTGTGTGCTTGGTGGCTATAGTGAAAGAGATGTTATACCACACTATTACTGCTAACTAACGTCAATGTGCTATACAATAGGGTTACTAAGAACCATTCCTTAATTTTTAACCATTAATTCCCAATTTTTTCTAATGCGTGGCAAACAAGCCCCTAATACTGCTAGATTACCCTACACTGTTATAAAAAGAGTCACCAGGGTTACATTAACCTTAGTGCTAATTACGCTAAATTAACCCAATAATAATTGCTTTGATGATGGAAGCACAATAATAAAAAACTATAGGGGAAAAAAAAATAAAGTATGATTAATACTAATAGTACCATTAAAGCAAGAAATAATGTAGGGAAGGAAGAAAAAGAAGGGCTAAAGCACTTTCATTGGTCCCATATCATGTCCCCTCACTAGCCTCTTTGATGTGATCTCTCCAAATTTCAATTAATTAATTTTTTTTTAACTAATTTCCCCCTTGCTTCCACTGCTATTCTATTGTCTTCTTTCTTCTCACCCCACCAAAGAACCTTCCCCTTTCTTCACAAAAACAAATAGTAGATGAGTAGTTATCAATAGCACACATATGTCCACAAGCAAAGGGAAAGATATAGTAGAGGGATCGTCAAGATCTCCTACTGATGGTGGTGGTGGTGGTAGTGATGATCGGATTCAACCGCAACATCAGTTGCCGTTGAGCCGATATGAGTCCCAAAAGAAGAGAGATTGGAACACTTTCGGCCAATACCTTAGGAACCAACGGCCTCCAGTGCCGCTTTCTCAGTGCAACTCCAGCCATGTCCTTGAATTTTTAAGGTATTTAGATCAATTCGGAAAAACAAAGGTACACTCGCAAGGTTGCTTGTTTTTCGGGCAGACCGAACCACCAGGACCTTGCACATGCCCTCTCAAACAAGCCTGGGGGAGTCTTGACGCTCTCATAGGCCGATTGAGAGCGGCATATGAGGAAAATGGAGGTCTACCCGAGACAAATCCATTTGCCAGTGGAGCCATAAGAGTTTACCTACGAGAGGTTAGGGACTCACAAGCCAAAGCAAGAGGAATCCCTTATAAGAAGAAAAAGAAGAAGAGAAATCTAATCAATAATAAGGCCAACGGTGACACCACTACTACCTCAAGCTTACCAGCTTTGCAGTAAAGTTATCATCAACATCCCTTTTGAATTCCCCTTCAAGAGCTTATGGTAATTTCTTTTTGTTACTACTGTTTTGGATTTGATGCTGTTTTCGATCAGAAGTTGACATGGAAAAAGAAAAGGGTGTTTTGAAATGTTGATTGAATCATTCATTGATGTTATGTATGTGCATATTAATGACATATACTAATTCCACGCTTCAAACTCTGATGAGGTTGATCGTTTGATCATTGAATTTTCAACACCACAATTTCATCAAACACATAGTATGATTTTTTAAATACTTATTTTTTTTTATAATTAAACAATTATTAATTGATTTGGTTCGACCCCACGGATATTTCACAAAAAGAGTAGAGATTTTCCCCCAAAACTTTAATTTTGTTCCATTCATTGTCTTCATTATATTAAACCCTAAGCTCCATGGTCTTCAAAACCCTAAATGGCATGTATATAACATGTATATATACCTGTATACAGTATATATATACATTCATTTTTCTTTCAAGATTATACTGAATAAGCATGGAGTAGGGACTTCCAAAGACACTTGCATACGTTTGCTCTATTGGTCCCTTTCACATGCAAAGATCACAATGTTACCATGGTTTCATTCTTTATTAATTAATTAGTTAATTATATATTATATATTTCTCTCTGCTTCTTATATTATATTATATTAGCTTATAATATTAATAATAAGTTCGCTGCTTCACATAATCTTACTTATTTTGGGATTTGCACTATCTTATTGCGCCCTCCACAGAACAAATACTAAACCAAATTAAATAAGTTTTTTTTAAGAATAAATTTGATTCACGAATTGATTTGCTGGTTAATAAAAACTCTTCTTATATTACTATATATAGGGGGTAAAAGAATAAAAGAAAGGACATTTCTTTCAAATAATTAAGATCTATGGTTGTGGGAAAAATTAGATGCTGTTTCATGAGGCCTTGTCTGCTGGTGGCATAATCTATAATAATATATCATCTTGGTACGAAAAATCTCTTTTGTTTTCAAAAACTTTTGTCTCATTCTAACGAATTTTGTTTTGTTTTGTTCCTTTTCTCTTTTTCCCATTTCTAACCAATGGATAATAATTGTACTTTCTTTTTTATTTTTTCATGTATGCTTTTATCTTCTGATTATGTTTGAATGAATATATATTCTCCTTTTTTCTTTTTTGTCATGTTATCTATATGTATTTTAATTTCTAACCATTGTACATGAATTACACTGTTTCTCGCATTACCTAACTGTGCTAATTAAGGACCATGAGTCTCTACAACCATGGATTTTTTGTTCCATTAATAGGTACACACCATGCCACCTCAAATGTGTTTGTAACTAAAATATTTATATAAGTTTGTGCTCAGATAAGAAGACTATTGCTTTTGTGACCATACTCTATATTGTCTTGCATTTTTTGTTTTACGTGGCAATTAATAGAAATAATGGACATTTCTTTAGGTGAAAACATCTCAAAATACTTTTAGTTTGTATTTTTATTTTTTGTTTTTGATAGATGAAAATAACATCATTTTATTATTTATTGTATTTTTTACAAAATCTTAAAAATAAAAAATAAAAATGTAAATCAAATGCATCCTTGATTATTTAAAAGAAATACTTTCATGTCTTATAGCACACTAGACTATACATGTTTTTGGAGTAATTATACATGAGTACTCATTTAAGAATTGAGGAAGTATAGCGAGCCAATGGATTATCTATACAATGTGTACAATGGGATATAGGGATGTTCGATTCACTATGATATCAGATGTTTATTATCCCTGATATCTAAACGGTTATTCTAGATAATATGGGTGTATTGTGTTTGAGAAATTAGTAGTATTTTATGTTAGGTGTTTATTTTTTAACTCATATTAGACTAAATAAATAGTTCATTGTACACATTGTACAAATACTCCAATACTCCATTGACTCCCTAACAGAGTTCGAATTGAATTTTACATAACTTTTAACTAGTTTAAATAAAAATTTATAATGGCAGTGAACTATAAGAACATGTAATAAGACTAATCTTATTTCAGACATGCAAACTAATTTTACAAGCATACACATATATTAAGAGTAGTGTCTTTAAGTGAGAAGGTGTAAAAACAAATCTTCATTGGATGGCAACATATAGATAATCAAGATTAATTTGGCAAATAAATGTGAATATTAATTTGAATTATGTTGCTAAAAGAAGTTTCATTTACAAAGTTTTTTATTTAACTAACTATAACTCTTTCCTTTCCTTGTATTTTACAAACACTGTTTGAGAGTTTATTAGCTAGGCATTGTATATATAATCCCATTTAGATAGATCTCATACATGTATTACGGTTTTCTAATTGAATTAAGCTCCTATACATGTATAGGACTTGGATGATGACTTTAATTAGCTGAAGAAGTCAAGGAATTGGAGCTAAATGAATGAATACTTCTTACAATGAATACAAAGTCGGATTCCTTGGGTGGGTCAAGATCTTAAGCATTCCATGGTATTTATGTGTCAAGAAGCTAAGCTAAGTGTATTTTGTTATTCAAATGAGAATCTAAAAATCCATTTGAGGAAGGAATTTGAGTAAACCTTATTGGGTAAGTTTCTATCCGTATTGTATTCACTTTATTATGATGATGAAGAATTTTTATATATGTTTTTCATAATTAATATATTTAGTACTAAAACATATATATGTGTGTGAAAATTATCTTATTTTATGACCAGTGTTATGTGATGCATGTAAGTAATTATCTTCTTGCTTTTTGGATGGAAACTAATTAATAAATAGCATTAAAATATTGCTACTGTACAGTGATATGATTATACTTTTGTTATATACGTATATATGCACAGAATTTGTCCGCGGTTATACATATCAATATCATACATGAATGTTCAAAACATGTATATATGTGCTTACTATATCCTCATACTCATAGTTATACTTGCATGGCCAAATATATGCATACAAAATATTTTACATGTATTATATACATTATATAACTAGTAATTCTGTTGATGAATATTTAAATTCATATGTCATATATTTCTCTATCCTTAAACGATACATAAGATTTCATTCATATGTATCACAAATCACATCCCATTTAAAATGAGTATAATAATTATTATTATTATTACTATTATTTACAAAGTATATGGTCTGATGATAAGAGAATATATAATGTAACTATACATTCTATATAGGAAGACTATAGGGAGACCACATAATTTTTATAGGAGTAAATATTTAACTTGGTACTCAAATAATTTTAGTTTTTGGATATTTTGTTCTCAAATAAATTTTTATTTTGATTAAACTACTAAAATTATTACTCTAAAGTTGCATAGCTTACAAAATGAATTCAAAAGATGTTAATGATAAATAAACTTTTAAAAAATTTAAAAATACAACAAAAAAATTAAATATTAAATATATATTTAAAATAATAATTTTAGAAATCAAATTTTGATTAAAAAACTATTATTAAAATCTTTAAAATTTGTTAATTTTTTATCAAGTGAATTTTTTTTTAATTTTTTTTTATCGTGAATGACTACATTGTTTGAAAAATAAAAAGAAAAATCTACATCAACTCTTGTTCTATTTTTTTATATTTTTTAAATATTTATTCAAATATTTTTCCAAAAAAATTTAGATTTAATGGATAAGTTATTTGCTAAATATATATTTTTTTACTTACAAAAAGTATAATATTTATTGGTTCTTTTTGTCATATTTTTAAATTTTTTAGAGTTATTTGTGTCGATAACATTTTTACGATTTTTTGTCAGTAATTGCATCTTTCGGATACCGAATTTGTAGTTAATCATTTTTTTAAGAGCAATGCTAGGGGCCAGTAACTTTTGTGATTGATAGTCATCAAATAGCCATCAAAGATGATTTAATGGTGTGAGATTGGTGTGAGATTTCATCTAATGGCTCACCTTTCTCTGCTGGTTATATGCTGGCCAAAATTTAATAAAATTGCTGGCCCTCTAGACTTTTTCTTTTTTTAATTTTTAAAAATTACTTCAAACAAACTAATTTCAATCAAATTCTTAATATACAACAAATAAATTCTAACAAATTTTATTCTAAGACAATTAAAGTATACTATCTAAAATTTCTTGAGAACTAATTTGTATGTTTAGGATCTTACTACTAACTACTGATGAAACAATCGAAATTAATTGAAAAATATTTTTACCACATTTTAAAAAATTAAAAAATTATACCTCTAAAATTTAAAAAGTATATATTTTAATATTTGTATGAGTAGTATGAAGAAATGAGATAATAAATAGAATATAATTATTAGTACAGGTTATGACAGAGTAAAGTACTAAAGTTTACACATTTTCTTAATTGATCAAATAAAAAAAAATTTTAATAATGAATTAAAAAATTAACTATAATATGCTATCATGAGAGTATATAATCAAATAATGTATTAAAATAATTTGTACTATTTTAAATGAATCTTGTTATGTATATCAAAATATTTTATATTCTTAAAAAAAATAGTAGTTCACATATTTCCAATTCCAATAAATGTGAGTGGATATACTACAATTGATAGAAAAATAAACTAATTAAAGTGTCTAAAATAATTTAAAATTTTTTTAGTCTCTTAAAAGGTGTTTTAGGTGGTAAACTTTTATTTATTGATCAACCACGTATTACGTATATATTTAAATAAGTACAATATTGTGTAGGTTGTGTGTTCTATATTATTTGAATTTTTGGTTAGTTTATATTCCAATTAATAATTAATGGCCGATTATAATTATTATTTTAGAATACATGATCCGAAATATTACCTTCTTTTTGTTTGGGGTATCCCCACAAATATGTAACATGATGCCCCCACATAGATGCAAATAATGCAAGTGGGTTAACATTAAAGTCATCGGATACCTCTGCTCCCCTCATCAATTTTTTTAATCAATGTATTTGACTTGATCACTCCATTTCCCTTAATTAACTCAATGATTAAGGCCTTTCTTTCAATTATCAAGCTCGATTTGAAATTAAAATCTTGTCATGCACTTATGTCTATATGTTTCAGGGTGGAGATATATATCATGAATAGTCTAGCTTTTAATTTGATTATAATAATTAGAGTCTAGCTTTTAATTTGATTATAATAATTAATTAATTTTGCACACTCATTCTATGGTAGAGTAATAAATTTTAACCAACTGAAATTGATAGAATAGTTAACTCATTCATCTATTTAACTAATTATTGAAAATTCAAATTTTATATGCAACAAATTCTTAAATGTAGTTTAAATTCACAACGAATTAACTATTCTTCTGTCAAACTAAAAAATACGATGAACAAAAAAAAAAATCTGTTAATTTTAAATTTAATTAGTATATATTTAGATACAAAATTGGATATATCATATCTAAATATCCTTAATTCTTAAACTAATAGATATTACAAAGTTGAAGGATAATATACCGGTAGATTTATCTAATCATTTTTGCACTTATAGTATATTTTATTTGAATATATTATTAATTAAGTTGTCAAATTCAATTTCAAATAATAAATATACTATAAAATTGAGGAAAATTCCAATAGATAAATTTATTTGGTAATTAATACTATTACCTTATATTAAATTTTTTATCCAGTTAAAAAAATAGAAACATAAAAAAATTAATTTTTTAACTATAAATATTTTAATATTATATTATAAAATTATTTATATTAAAAACTTAAAATCATAATAAGAAATACATAATTGAATCCACATGAACACCTCCATAGTCACGATTAATTATGGCCATTCAGTAGTACACTCTTTAATTTGGCTCCTTAAGGCTATTTTTGTTTTTGAAAATAAAATAAGATAAAATATTAAAAATAAAATATAAAAAATAGAAATATAAAATTTAATATTTTTATATTTTATTTAATAATAAAATAAAATAAATTATAAAAATTTCATTTATTTTTATTTTTTATTTAAAAATTTTGAAAAAAAAATATAATAATAAAAATTTAATAAAAATAATAAAAAAACAAAAAATAAATTATATTCTTTCTGATAAAATATATACAAAATACACTAATTAGTATTTCTAGACACAATATTTTTATTCAAATCTCATTTACTAAATATAATTTTATATCTCTATATTTTTATCTTAATATTCCGTCCCTATAAACAAACACACCCAAAGAATTGCTCATGCTCATATATATACATTGCATTTTAAGTGGGAGTGGGATTGGGCTAAATTAAAGTATTACCTAAAAAACCTAGATATTGGTATCCTATAATGTATGGCATCTAGCCATGACCAAATAAATATATTTTCTAAATTTGTAAGATAATTTATCATATAAGCTATGTCCAATGACGTTCCTAGTTATAGGTATTTTCAAAAATGAAGATAATGCAATGATGACACATAGAGCGTAAAAGAGGGGACGGAGATAGCATGCATTATATTTATAGGCTCTCTATATATACTAATACACATTAATAAACTAAACTAAATTATTTTCTTAGATTAGTAGTGACAACATATATATTCAGTTCTTGGATTGAAATGGTGAGAGACCTAGCATTGTCAAATTACTGCTATATATTTGGTTTCTAGTTCTTTGTAATATTTGAGGGAAGATTCTGTTGCATGTAAAAGAGATCTTATTATCATAGATAGGAATACATATACTTTCTTTTATTTTTTCTTACATTATTATTTTTTGTCATAAATTACTTTTTTTAAAAATCTAAACAAATAAAAAGTACATAAGTCGTTATATTTCTACATTTTCATCACTTTTAGAAGATGAAATATAAGTGTAGTTTATCCTAGAAGTGATATTTAAAATGAGATTTAGTATTATGCTTTTTAAAAGTTGTGTTTGGTGATTAACAGGTGTTTAGGATAAGAATTTATGCTTATAATAAAGCGATAGTTTTCTATACTAATTTTGAGCATAGATAACAATTCGTATTATGGTGTATTTTTTTTTTCAAAAATATTTGATAATTAAAAAATTTAATCAAAATTAACTAAAATTTATTTTATTTAGTATTTATGAATTACTGTAATAATTAACGAATATTAAATAAAATAAATTTTAACTAATTTTTTATTTCTTTAGTATTATATTGATTTTTTTTATAGTACATTTCTTATGAGAAGATCGAGAGGAGTTAGAAAATAACTGAAATAATGAATTTTTTTTTTCCCTCTCGGGTGATGCAATATAATATTTTATTATATATAAAAAAATATGTGATAAAAGATATTATATAATAAAAACTTACATACTTGATAATATTGTTTGAAAAAAATTATGAAAATTCATTTCTATAGATTTGATCCGAAAAGGAAAAATTATAATAAAGTGAAAATTCAAGAAAATATCATACTATATTATTAAGAGATTTAAGTATTTTGATTATATTATTAAGAGGATGGTAAAACAAAGGATGGTGTAAATTATATGATTCAAAAGGAAGAGGTAAAAATGGAGGACTTATTTGAACTTTTAAAAGAAAGTACCTTTAAAGCGATGATGATGAGGATGATGATGATGAAAGCCAAACCATTTTCATTCTTTATTAAATTTCCCCCCTATTATTATTAGTTAAACATGGTATTATTATTATTATGATTTTGAGAACAAGATCGAATTAATTGGTTAAACTGAATTAATCGAAATTGATTATTATATTACACCGATTTAATTTAGAATAAAAATAGATTGTCAGTGAATTAGCCAAAAAATTAAATTGATTAAAAAAAAAAGTAAAATGCTCAAATCAACCTAATTTTTAATAGTTAACATATTATTTGGTCATATTTGGTTCAATTTCTATTGAATCTCGGTCCAATCTTTAAACTTTTGAATTTCTAACAATATCGATTTAATTTTTAGAATCTTTATATTTAAATATTTACTGACAAAAATAACTCTAAAATATATGAATGACAAATAAAACTTTAAATATAACATTCTAATATACAAATTTTTATACTTGAGTCGTAAGTTTTCGATACTAAAGTGGCACGACTCTCAAGGTAGATCTTTAATACATAATTGTATATATATTAAAAAGAAATATTAAACGAGAAGCCTAAAAAGGAGTAAAATAAAATTACGAAGACGGATACTCACGTGTCGACAATAAAAAAATGAAGCGTTGATTGAAAGCAATATAAAAATAAAATTGTAGGGAAGAATAAGATAAAGACAGAATGTAGATATGTAATATAAGTAAATAGCCACTAGTCGCGACCCGCGAAGTTTAGGCCGGCTAAGGTACAGAATAAAAGCAGTTTGACAACATTAGGTCCTATCTCTCCCAAAATATACATAAGGGCCTCTATAGGCAAGTTTTCAAAAGACTAAATACATAGCATAAGATTTTCCAAAACAAAAACGGATAGAATCTAGGCAAAATATAAACTAGAGAATTCAAAGGTCTTCGCCGTCTTTCAGAAAAACCATAACTCACTGCTGAGCACCTCTACCTGTATCTGAAAAACAAAATATATATACGGAATGAGAACCCCCAACCCATGGATTCCTAGTACGGTAAAAGTGCCAAATAAATACAATGTTCTATAATATAAATTCACTAGGCATCCTAAATTTCTTATCTTGTCATATCCAACCTAAGTTTTCACTAATCCATAACTTGGCAAACATCATAGGGGATTTTAATTTTAACCCAATATCCTTCATACATTCACTATCTTCCAACCAAATAATCCAAGGACCGAATCAAACACAAACAATACAGACAATTAATACACAAGTAAGGCAAGTAGGGCAATTAGCAAATATTCAGAAAACATGTACAATTAGGCAATCCAAAGCAATTAAGCAAACCCAAACAATTCAAAACAAATGCATATAATATATGTCTATTCTACTGGTCGTGAGCTCACGTGTCAGTTAACTGCCAGAACCCGACACACCTGGTAGCTAACCCGGATATCGTCTCTCTGTTGCGTATAAATATCATTAGAGAAAATACGTGTCCTGTCACCATTAGAAGGTATATGTACCCTATCACCATTAGAGGGTATCAGTGCCTTGTCACCCTTACAACTAGAGAGAAAAATACAAACATACTCTTTTTAAATCTCTTTTAATTCAACCCAAACTTTACCAATTCAGCATTAACCAGATTCTAACTTCCTTATTCAATCCAAAACCCACCAATCCACCATTTTCATGAATCTCAAATCAACAATTCAATTCAAACAACATCCAATCTTTCAAGTTCAATAATCAACATAACTTATAAGCACACAATAACTATCCAACACCAATATCAATTTCCTTCAAACATTCTCTACTCACATCAATCTATCCAATCATATCATTCAAACTTAATCCGAAGGGGCATTTAACCTATAAATTCACATCATACCAAACGGTACTTAAATGAAACTTAAAACCGTACCTTAGCTTATTCCTCGTAAAACCCAAAGGCACCTCAAGGTCAACGTTCCTCAAGAGTCCACCACTCCAAGACCTCTCCGAACCGAATCTCAGTCGCCAAGGTCCAACAATCAAGCCTCCCACATCATCAATGTACTCCAAATCAACTATCTAAACCACATATATTACTACAATTAATCTCTAAACTCAAAATCTCAGCAATTCTACAAGAGGGCTAAGGTTCTTACCTTGAATGTGCCTTAATAAAAAAAAAGTCCGCTAATTCCTCAAGTCAATTTGATCCTAAAACATCAAATTAATCAAGAATCTCAACACCCAAAGCTACCAAATTTTTGAATTATAGAAGAGAGGACAGAAGCTAGGAATATAGTTTTCTCACCTTGTTATATACTGGGCTTTGTAGAGAATTCCGAGACGAATATGTGGTCGCTGACGGCTCGTCAATCGGAGTTTCGAATCAAAAGTTACAGACGCTAGTAACTTTCACTTCTCTTCTCATCACCGTTCCCTTTCTCTCTTTCTCTCTCTCTCACTTGCAGCGTGTTTCCCTTTCTTTTGGAGAAGAAAGGCTGAACCTTGGATTATATGCTTGGGCTTTTGGCCCAATACGGGCCTGATTTGTCTGGTTTGGTTTGTTCGGCTAGTTTAGTCTAATTTTAGGCCAATTCTTTAAAATTAATGTCAAAATTCTCATTTTAATTTTCTCTATCATTTTAAACCTTAAGAATTACATTTATAATTTTCTAGAATAAATTATAATTTAAGAATTAATTATATATTAATTAACCAGATTTTACATCGAATGATTTAAAAATGTGAGTAATATAACGAAAAAAAAATTCTCATTTTTTATAAATAGTGTCATAAAATTATTTCTCTCAAAAGTTTAAGTTTATAAGAGAAAAATGTATAAATAATTATATTTTTAACAAATAATAAACGATTATTGAATTTAGCATTTAATTTATGCATTTTATTTGAATTGTTGTGAAAATATTTGGATAGATAATTATCTAAAAGGCACCTAAAAAAATCAAGCAAATATAATTCGACGTAAATTTTTTTTATTTTTCTAAACAATTTTATTCATTACGAAAAAAATTAACGAAATTCACTTTATGTAAAATAATCAAATCTTAGAATAAAAAAATCTTATTTTCATAATAATATTTTTCAAAGATCACATCAAAATATAATTTTAACAATTTTTGTTAAAATATATATTTAATATATAATTATTTTGTCACATTTTTAAATATTTTAAAATTTATTAATCATTCATATCTTTGAATTATTTTTATCAATAATATGAATTTTTGAATATTATTTTAGTAATTTACTTTATAAATAATTTATCTTTATACATTAAACCCTAAACTCTACAGCTACTTGATATATTCAATATAATGGATTTATATATTTACTTGTAAACCTATTAAATGCACATTTAAATAGACTAAGTAGTCCAAGTTAAACTCAAAGCAAAAAATAAAATAAGCTAAAATTCTGAAGTTAACTAATCCGATAAATATTTATTTTAGACCATTTTGTTATCTTAGTTGTGGGGGTGACAAAGCAAATTAGTCCGCCCCAATTCGTTCCGTTTCATTTAGACTCGTGTTATAAAATGGAGCGAACTAGCTCGTTCTGCTAATTAAAATAGATTCAAAATGCTAATTCATCTTGTTTTTATGGCAGATTGGTGGGTCGACTGGCTAGTCCGCTTGACTTTTTAAAAAAAATTAAATACAAATAAAAAATTAATTTATAATATAATTTCTTTTATTATCTCTTTTTCTTTTAATTTTTAACTTCAATAAAATTATTTAAAATAATATTTATTAATAAAATTATTTGTTATTTTAAAAAATAAATTATATAATTTAAATATATATACAAAATTATAAAATAAAATAAATAAAAATAATAATTTTTTACAAAAAAAAAATTGAAAAAAGGCTGGTCGAACCCGTATAGATCATTTTCCGATTTAATGAAAGTACATTGCTCAAACCTTCTTCCAATTTAATGAAAGAAGATGTTAGGTCTTTGAAATAACTTCACACCAGAAAATTCTTGTCCTTCAAGGATTACATCAAACAGGTGTCACAATTTACTTAAATTTCTCTTTATCAGCTGTTTCATGGGCTTTTTTTAAAAAATAAAAAAACATCATTTTTACTGATATGATTAAAATTTAAATGTTTTACCTTTTTAAGTATTGTTTTGTTATTATGCAAGCAAGTATTATTTTATAGTAAAAAACTGCCCAGCAAAGGAAGAGTGCTATGGGGCAGCCCTTGCCAGCGCAATAACAACAATAGATGTTTATAAATATATAGATTAGAGAAATTTTTAAATTTAATATAGAAATCTTTAAATTTAGACTATATATTTAAATTAATATGAAATGAGATAAATGTTGATTTAGTAGTTATTTTAAAAAAAAGTCTTATTTGCCTTTTTTTAAATAAATAACAAAAGTCTTAGTTGGCTTTTTTTAAATAAATAAAAAAGTCTTATTTGGTATTTTTATTTAAAGTATAATATAATTTTTAGAGATGTTTTATATGGTAGATGTTATTGGTAGTGGTGGATAAAATTTTATGTAAAATATTTGTATTTAGGCTAATTGTTGTAGTTTATTATGTTGCGATGGATGGTGATTTATGATTGATTGATAGAGTTTTAGGAATTTTTATGTAATAGGTATTATTGTTAGTCGTGGTTTAAATTGAGCTTAATGTTGACATTACAGAGAATCGGGCTGGTCTTATGTTCGAGGAGGAATATGGACTCAGGAGTAGAGGAACCTCCTAGATGCATTGTTGCCTTATTTAGATGAGCCTGGTTTCACACACGTAGCTCAAGTTGGATATTTTTACTTCAACAACTGGCTCATGTTGGCCTTTGTCGAGAGATGGCGTCCAGAGACTCGTTCATTCCATATGCCGTGGGGTAAGTGTACCATCAATCTTCAGGATATTGCTTATCACCTTGTCTTGCAGATGTATAGGGAGAGGATAGGAGGTTGCAGTCGTGATTTGATAAGGCATACACTTGGAGCATTGCCACCGTCTAGAGCCACGGGAGAGTGTGTGGTAGGCCGAATCTTTCACTATTAAGATGACGTGCTTGAAGGCTCACCAGATACAGATGCCAATGGATGTTGCACCAGATGTACTTCGGCAACATGCATGTTGTTACATACTCAAATTGATCATTGGATTACTAATGACAGATAAATCTAGCGCAACCGTACATACTAGATGAATCCCATTAGTTGCTAGTTTTGAGATATGCAGGCAGTACTCGTGGGGTTCTGCCATGCTCGCTTGGACTACCACTCTTTGTGCATGACTATCAATTCAGAGGTGGGTGACTTGGCTAGATTCATCCCACTTATATTTCATACTGTGGCACAATCTTGATATCATGAACTGTACCAGAAAAATATTTCTCAATTGTATTTAGCAACCTCAGAAGCTGGTTGTACAACGCTTCTCAATTTCATAGATTTGAGCAATTACTTTTTGTTTCGCCATCCAAACCTTCCTATACGATGGCTTAAATCTGTAGCTCTAGTCTACTATCCCTTGTAATACTCTAATCGAAACAGAGTAATTACCAACATTGATTAATATGTCAATCGTTTTTGAAAATCTTACAACAATAACATGATAAATATATAACCATTTTTCCAAAAAAATATATGAAAACATTTAAAAAGTTTACCTTCTATAACGGAAAAGATAACTCTACAGATTAGGTTGCTGTCAAGATTTGAATGATCTTGAGACATTGTTAGCGTCAAGTATGTGTGCATAGTCTAGTATTTATGAACCTTCCAAATAACTAAGATTCTACTGATATGCAACCCGAATGCTCCACCGACAACCAACAACATAATATCTGCACCGACAATGATATTTCAGATAATCAGATTCAACCACCCCATATTCTACACTCCGACAAATGCTACAGTTCTTGATGTCTAGATGAATAGACTCTCTACTGTAGAATCTATGTCAACCTTTAGCTCTATATTTCCATCTGTGTTATAGTTATCAATGCTGCTCAGACAAAAAGGCATTGGCTTCACTTACATAGCATTTAGGTCCAATGTCAAATAATAGCTTGGAACTTAGGCTCGACTAGAAAGTGGTAATGGTAGTGGCAATATGTGCCATGAGGAAGTAAAAGACGATAGTTAAGTTTTTGAAACAAATTTTGTATCGTCATCGCTATTAATATCAGAACTAGATTGGACCCCTTTTTGTCTGACTCGGACTCTATCAAAAACAAATTATCATCAGATCGACCATTTGGAGAGCACATCAAATTCTTGTGGCAGATTCAATTCTTCCCAGGCCACTCCCACCTGACTAGGTCCTACTTAGGGGTGTTCAAAAAATAACCAAAATGTGGTTAACCGGTTAAAAAATCATAACCACATTTTGGTTAACGAGTTTAATAAAACAATTTAAAAACCATATCCATATTTTTTAGAATTGGTTAACCAAAACCAAATTAAAAAAAAAACGATTTTTAACCGGTTAACCAAAACCAAAACCAAATTAAAACTAAAACCTAAATCAAAACCTGATTTCAAATTCACTCTTCGTCTTCGATACTTCGACAAAACCCAATTCTCCAGTTCGCCACTGTCAACAGTTCTTCTCCTCCGCCTCTCGCCAGAGCTCGCTGGTGGTCGTCGGACCTCTACCTCTTCGAGTCTTCACTTTGATTCGCGACTCTATCTCTCTGCCTCAACCTCCCATTCGCGACTCTGTCTTCACTTTGCTTTGCCTGAGTAACTCTCTTTTTTGGTTCTCTTCTTCTTTTGTCGGTGGCTCGCCGGAGCTCATCAATTGAGGTAAACCCCTTCCTTGCCTTTGGTTTTGAGTTCTGAGTTGGATTTGTTATCTGGATTTTTTCTATTTTGTTGATTTGTTCTGTTTTGTTTCTTCATTAGTATACTTCTGACTTCTTTATTTTAATGGATTGAAAATGTGCATATTTTAAATCTCTCAGTATTGAACTCTTCATTTCAATGGATCCTACTGTAAGTTTCTTCTTCACTGTGGTTCACTTTTTGATTTGTTAAGACTTAATTAATTTGTATTGATTGAATGGAGAATTGTTGTTCTAATTATCTGTCTCATCATGCATTATTCACTCTATTGCAACTTTACAGCTTCAAATTTCTTCACTCGGCAACAATTTTTATTCTAATCTTAGAAGCATAATAACTAAACTTTTAGCATTCATTTCATAGAACTTGGAATATAATGGTCTTTTCTAATAACAAAGAAAATATTGTATAGAACGTAGAACTAATGAACTCAAGTTCTTTCAGATATACTAATTTCTTAATCTAAAGTTAATTAGCTCAAAATTTCAACAAATTTTTCGTCAGCTTGTATAAAAAATAATTTGTGATCAGGTTAAGATTTCCATTACTAAATTTTCATCATTTTAGTTTAGTGGGAGACTTTGACACCTTTTGCTAGTGGTCTAGTATTCTAGAAAGTTGAATTCCTGCTGGGTATGATAAGCTACACTTCTATTCATGGGGAAAACACTTGATATGCTTTCATTTTAATATGCTTTCATTTTTTATCCATTCTTTTTAATATGCTTTCATTTTTAAATATAAATAGGTATTAATCCTTATTGATTAGGTCAGCTATTAGAACATGATTAGGTCAGCTATTATATTTTAATCCTTATATGAACAATACAGGTTGCTTCTGTTTTGCTTAATAATGATATACTTTGGATGTGCTTCTAGCAATTGTTTTAGGAAGGATCAGTATTTGTATGCTTAAATCAGTTATTTTGTTCTAATTAAAAGTTCTAATACAAAGTGAAGATAAAACAATTTCCTATTCTTTTATCTTTTTTTATGCGATCAGTTATTTGGTTTCAGACCCCTGTTTTGACTGTTGTTAAACTCTATAGTTATATTTAATTGTGTTGGTTCTGTTTTATCTATGGAAAAAAGGTAACAGAGAATGCATTTTTGTTCATTTTTCAAATTATTTTATTTGGAGAGATACTTCATTGTATTTTGGTGTGATTTATGACTAATATTTAATTTGTTCAAAGAACAAAAAGTGTCTAATTGTGTGTCATAGAAGAAGAATGACTTAATTTTAACAAGCAACTGAATAACTGATACATGTCTATAATTTACTATAACTTTTTTAATCCCATAAAATATAGTGGTCAACAAAAGATGCTTATGTTCTATACTCCTATTCCTGTTTTTATATCAGATTGGAACATTTGATGGCTTGGATTAGAATGTACTAATGAGTAATAACTGCATTGTCATCATTTGGTAGTACATTCTAATATAATAGCTAAACTAATAAGTAGTACAACATCCATATGGTTTATCTCCTTTGGTAGGAAAGTAACCAGAGTTGCATGTCATCATTTGGTAGTGCATTCTAATATAATAGCTAAACTAAGCCTTGTATTCAGTGGGATCAACTATGTAGATAGCACGATGCCGTTGTAATTTGTATAAAATTATATCTGTGTTTACCTTGTTATATTTAAAAGGAAATGAAAGCAAACCCAGTTTAATAACAAAAAATATAAAAAGAAAATGGAAGAGGGTCATTAATGTATATGTTATCCATTAGGCATTAGCACGTATATTGTTTATATTGTGAACATCAACATTTTGAACACCCTTGGAATCAGTTTCAAAGTATATGTATATATTGTTTGAACTTGGCTTTGTGCTTGATAACTTTGCTTTGTTGAAGTATTTAATAATTAGATTTTATGGCTTCTTATTCAAAATGAGGAAGCTGATCATGATATTCCCATGTCAGAGTCTGCAGAGCATTCAGCTTCTACATTACCTCCTCTCCCAACCACATCATCTGAACGCAAAAATCAATCAACAGTTTGGGACCACTCCAAGAGAACATCTGATGATGAAAATAAGGGTCAATGTCAACAATGTTTGAAAGTGATCAAGTGCAGGAATGGAACAAGTGCAATGAGATCACATTTAAAGATTTGCATAAGCAATCCCGGTTTAGTTAGATGCAAACGATAGAAAACAGGCAATCGCCTAGCCCAAAAGCACAAGTGGGTAGGTTTGATGCAAAATATGCCCGAGAAAAATTGATATCAATGTTTGTTCGCGAGGAGCTTCCTTTTCGATTTGTAGAAAGTCAAGGTTTTAAAGAATATTCGGTGGCTCTACAACCAGGATTCAACACTCTTTCACGTATTATATTGGCATGTGACATCTTGATGCTCTATGAAACAAGGAAGGTTCAACTTCAAAAATACTTTTTCAAATACGGAGGAAGAGTTTGTCTTACAACTGATAACTGGAGTTTATGTCAGAATATGGCGTATATGTGTTTGATTGTTCATTTCATTGATGTGGATTGGAAGTTGCAAAAGAAAATACTAAATTTTTGCCAAGTCACCGGCCACACGGAAGAGATTATGGCTCAAAATGTTGAAGCTTGCTTGAATAGCTGGAAGTTGAACAAGATCTTGAGTTTGACATTTGATAATGCATCGTCTAACGATGTAGGAATTATGTATTTAAAAAGAAGGCTGATTTCTTGGAAGAGTTCAGTTTTGAATGGAGAGTATCTCCATATGCGGTGTTGTGCACATATTTTAAACCTGATTGTGAAGAATGGATTGAAGGAGATTGATGATTCGGTCGCCAAAATTTGGGATGTTGTTGATGCGTGAGCATCTTTCCTATCTTTTCCTAGTGAATTTGCATCTAATTTGTTGAGTTTAATAAAGAATTAATTATCTTTTAGCCAATATGGATGCTACTTTGAGTCTTTTGCAATTTTGTTTATTTTAGGTAGCATTTGGCTGGATTTGATGAAGTTTCTGCAGCACAAGAACAAAAGGAGATGGCAGCGAGGAGCGACGCGTACGCGTGACTGACGCGTACGCGTGATTTGGAGCTTTCCATGGCGACGCGTGCGCGTGACCGACGCGTCCGCGTGACTCGCGAAAAAGACCATCGACACGTACGCGTGACATGCGCCACGTGTAGAAAATGCAGAAACCGCTGGGGGTTGATTTCTGGGCCCCATTTTAGTACCCAAGTTAGGCGCGGATCCAGTGAAGCCAAGTGGTCCACACGTTACAAGACGCGGAGTAGTTAGTTAATTCTGATTTAAATTCAAATTTGAATTTGAAAATAGGAAAAGATATTATTTTTAATTTTAGATAATTAGATTTTAAATTCATTAGGATTAGTTATAAATAGGAATTTAGATGCCATCAGATTGGAACTCGGTACATTTTACCAGAATCTTAGTTTTCTTCTCTGAACCATGAGCAACTAATCCTTCACTGTTAAGGTTATGAGCTCTGTCTATTTGTATGGATTGATTCGTTTGCTCTTTCTAATTTAATTCATGTTTTGATTTATATTTCAATAATTATTTTCGTTCTTTATTTTATGAATTTGGGTGGAACGGAAGTATGACCCATGTTCTAATTGAGTTCTTGTAAAACTTGAAAAAGCTACCAACGCAAGTTGGCACAGATGGATGAGGGTTTGTGTCCCTTAACCATCTCTCCCAGGTTCGATACTCACTGGAGGATGGGAATGGAGCTTGCTTGCTTGGGAGGGTCGCCCACTTTGTGTGCCTCTGCAGTACCCGAGGGATTAGTCATTGGGCTTCCGGCCTAATGGATACTCTGGTGCAAACCAAAAAAAAAACTTGGAAAAGCTCTTTACTTGAAAAACAGCTTGAAAACATATTATCCTGAATTTCTAATTGTTTGTATTTAACGGGATACGTGACATATAATCCCCTTATTTTTGTATAATTAGGATTCTTGTGGCATATAAACTGGAATTTGATCATCACCCTCTAATTGGAATTAATTGACCAAGGAATTGGCAGTTAATGAATTTTAGAGGAAACTATGAAGGTCTAAGGAATTAGGGTCTAGTCACATATAGTTTGCCATGAATTAAATCTTGCATGATTAAAATCGTTAGTAAGAAAAATCAATCCGGAAAATAGATAACTCTGAAACTTTAACTGTTTTCTCCATATTTTATTCCCAACTCATCGCTGCTTGCTTTTTGAAATTCTTAATTTACTATTTAATGCTCTTTGGATACCAAAACACTCTTTTCTATTTGTCTAACTAAGCCAATCACTTAACCATTGTTGCTTAGTCCATCAATCCTCATGGGATCAACCCTTACTCACGTAAGATATTACTTGGTAGGACCCGGTGCACTTGCCGGTTAGTTTGTGGGTTGTAAATTACCGCACTAGCTGTGAAGTATGTTAGATCCTCAAACTCAAGATTAACTAGGTTCAAGGCATGTATTGCACAAGAGAATATTCCACATAAGAGTCTTGTTTGCATAGATGTTGAAACGCGATGGAACTCTACATACTTAATGTTAGTAGCAGCCTTAAAGCATCAGAAGGCATTTGAGCTATTAGAGATGCAAGACAAAAAATTTGTTAAAGAATTAAACAAGGTAAGAGGGGTACCTTCAATTCAAGATTGGGATTATGCTAAGTCCGTCTTACCATTTTTAGAGATGTTTTACGATGCTACACTTTGCATCTATGGATCCTCTTATGTCACCAGTAACTTGTACATGAAAGAAGTGTTTGCTCTTGGAAGGAGGAATCAACAATATCGTGATGATGATGATGTGAGCATAAGTCTTATGGCAAGTAAGATGAAAGCAAAATACAACAAGTATTGGGGAAATGCAAAAACTATTAACATGTTGTTGTTAATTGCTGTAGTTCTAGATCCTTGCCATAAGTTGGATTATGTTGAGTGGTGCCTAGTTAATTCTTTTGGTGTGGAAGTGGACGGTGAATTGAAGACAAAATTGTCTTCTTGTCTTCATTCACTTTATAATTTATATCAAGGTGCAGAAGTAGGAAACCAAGATGATACCCTCTCCCAACCGAGTGCAAGTGATAAAGCCAAAGACAATTATGATCTGGGGTTATATCGCCGATCAACCAGTTGCAAATCCAATCTTAAATCTGAGCTTGATCATTATTTGAATGAAGAATGTGAGCCAGACAATAAGCCTTTGGATATTCTAGGATGGTGGAAGGTTAACTCGAATCGGTTTTCCATCCTAGCAAATATGGCACAGGACATATTGGCTATACCAGTTTCAATAGTGGCTTCCGAGTCTACTTTTAGTATGGGGGGAAGAATCATTGATCAATATCGTAGCTCATTGACTCCTAAGATGGTAGAAGCCCTTGCATGTACCGAAGATTGGCTTAAAGGATACTTTTTCTCTTTTCTTGCACCTAAGAATTTCGAAGAGCTTGAAAAGGTCGAGCAAGGTAAATTGAATATTAAATGTTTCTTAAATATATCATATGATTTACTTAGAAAATGTTTTAGTTTAACTTATAATTATAATTTTTTAAAATCTATAATTATAGTTTTTTTTGCAGATTTGATTTTATTAGAGGACGTTACTTGTTCAGTGGGTCCGGTTCAATTGCACTTGAGGATGACTAGAAAGTCTTGATTGTTTGTTTTATAAGTGGTGAAGAGATTAGACTTACTAAGTTAATTGTTGATGGGGGTAGCTTTCCCTAGATGAGAATTTCGGATTTTTTTCTTGATGCTCATTCTTTGCTGCTTCTTTTAGTCTTGCAATGTATGATAAAGTTGTCAAAAATTATGTCCACTAATCTATGATGTTATACACATTGTCTTGTCCACATTTCCAGCTGTAATTCCTTAATTTAGGTATTGTTCGCATTTTCCTTTGTGTATGCACTTTGTGCAAGTTGACCCAGAAATGATTCTCATCATTAATCATGATAGATTAAACAGGGAATGCTCTTGGGACCATTCTTTTTCTTTTATCACCCAATTAGCCTGCTTTACCAACTATTTTTCTACCCAATATTTAATGTTTCACTTCCATTATCTTTAGTAGGTGTATGTGATAAGTATTGCCACCAAAAATTTAGAAAAGTAATTATAATTTATAATAAAAGGAATTTTATTATTTACAAATGTTACTTATATTATTTAGAAAGAAAAAAATTAATTTTTAGATTTAAAAAATAATTTAAAAGAAAAAAGATAAAAAATTTGGGTTTTTATATGTAAAAAAATTAATTTTGTATAAAAATTGGTTTTTGGGTGTAAAAACTAATTTTTTGGTATAAAAACTAATTTTTTTAGTGTAAAAATCGGTTTTTTGATATAAAAACCAGTTTTCGGTGTTAAAACCAGTTTTTTAATATAAAAACCGGTTTTTGTTTTAATAACCGGTTAAAAATTGGTTTTGAATTTTACTAACCGGTTTTATCGTATGAAACCAATTTGGTTAATTCACCAATACTATATTTTTGGTTAACCAAAAAACTGGTTTGGTTTTTGGATTAACCAAACCATGAACACCCCTAATTCTACTACACAACTTGTTAGAATTGAATGTGAGGAAGAAGAACTACCACCAACTCAACGAAAAACTCCATCGCTTGTTTAGTCACAATCTTTCCATGGCAATCGAACGTAGCTCGCACATGATTATCATCCCTTAACCACAATACCTTATTATATGAATATTCCTCATGGCGTCCAAAGAAATACACTAATACCCAATTTTTTGAACATGCTTAATTCAAAGCATTTCCATATTCACTAAAATCAAAATTTTAAGCTCTATCAATGAATGTAACTACTAAGTATGCATAATAACAGAATCATTGCATTCAAAATGTGCAACATCATGTTTGCATGATATTGTTGCATTCGGATAAACAACAACTATATGCTTACTAGCCATTCGAAGAATTTGTCTTTGTAAAAAAGAAGAAAGAATACATGAAAGGTGAAATTTATTGGGAGAATATAATATGATATATATAGCAATCGTTCGCGACAAGTTCACACACAATTTTGCATGCACCACGTGCGCTATAAGGTTTGCACACTATAACATTGCCAGCAGCTGCACAATAGTACTGTTGCGCTGGCAGTATCTAGATTATAAGCTTCTTATTCACAGTTCTTGACTACACTATAACTTGCCTGAAAATTGTTAGTAAATATTTAAAATGGTAAAAAATTAAAAATCACATTAAAAGAGTAAATATTGTTTATTAAAAAAAGCGTGTCTCATGTCATATGCTTCATAATTTAATTTATTAATAAAAAAATATTTTTAGTTTCTAAAATTATTTTTACAATTTAGTGGTTTAGTTTTCTATATTATGACTAATTTGAAATAGAACAGAGATTACTACTAAAAAATAGTAAAATAGCTGTAGATTTTATTTGCGAATTTCTTTAGTAGCAATTTGTTGTAAATTTTACTACAAATTTGTCATTCATGAAAAATATGTAAAGCTTTTGCTGCGAATTTTGAAATTCACAGTCAATCTTAAAATATTTATATGCATTCAATTCTCATATTCCTTACACTTTATTGTTTTTGACTATGCGGGACACGACAAGACCCAGAACACGCCAATATTTTAAAATCTTATAAGACACAGGGACACGTATATATATAAAATATAAATTATTTTTTAGATAAATCATAATGATATTTTAATATTTTATTAATATTAAAATATAAATTAATTTTTTAATTATTTTTAATATTTTATTTTAATTATATCAAGTATTTAAAATATTTTTTTGTTTTAATAAATAATAATATATACTATATCTAAATTTATTTCACGAATATATGTTAAGAATAAGACTGGATATGCTGTCACGTGATAGTATTTAGGTGTGTCCAAGCATGTATGGAGAAGAATTTTTTACTTTTTATCAAGACACGGTTGGACACAACAGACATGTGTGTCGAACGAGTGTCGGTGAATGTCGTGTTCGAAATGTGTGGGACACGTAAACGCGACAACTCAGCAAAGTATCCGTGCTTCATAAGTTTTTGATAAAAAAAAATTACTAGTGATATATATTTATTTTATGAATTCGTAACTATTGATATATCGGTAATATAAAAAGAAATGAACTTGTTATAAATAAAAGAGTGAAAAATTGTCGCATTAAATATTCATCATGCAAGATAATATATACTAAAAAATATTCACAATAACTTTTAGATGCTAACCATAATTAGTTGTTGAAGATACGATCTAAATATTTATAGCATGCTTGCCATTTTCCTTTTTTCCTCGGCGGATGGCGTTTCTCGCATTCAGCTACAATACATTCATGAATGCATTCTTTTCTCTTTATTGGATTGCGTGTATTGTGTTTCTTGCAATTCCTAACACAATCTTCAAGGTCAGATGTAAGATAATAAGATGTAATTTGGTACTCTTCAAAAATAGTTTTGTGAAATTTAGAAATGGAAGAATAAATAATAACAAATAGAATCATCAATATTACAATTGCATGTGCCAAAGCCAAATTGTTCCTAGCTATAGTAACTCCTCTCTCTTTCTTTTTTTTTTTTCTTCTAGTCACAAGTTTACGATATACAATTCAGAGTTTTTATATACGCTTAAAATTATTTTCTAAAATTATACACAGGATATGATTATTCTAGAAATAATAATAGGAGGATATGAGAAAGTCTATGAGGCCAACAGTTTTATTAAAATATGGTTAGCACTTAATTTGCAAAAAGAAAGTAAATAATTTTATATTATTAAATATAATCTCAAACCATTAAAAACATTAGTAATGACTAATTGATAATTATAAATTATAAAATTTGTTGTCCTCTAACACCCTTTGAAGAATATTCCTCACTTGCTTCATGTCTCCTCTTTATATACCAAGAGTTGAAAAATACTACTATAAATAAAATAAAAACATGTTACTGTAACAAAATATTGTTTTGGAATACATTATTTTAGTTGAGGTTGAATGTCTCTTGAATTATTCGAGAAATTTAAAAAAATTATAATTATAGAATAATATTATGAGTAAACCTCATCCAATCCAATCTTATTATCAATATATTGCATATCTTAAGATAATGAGTGTTTGTCATAATAAAATATTGTCTTTTTCCAATGCACTACTTCACCGTAGATATAGGCCTAGGTTTCTTTGTTTTACAAATTCATAGCCCCCCCCTCCAAAAAAAAATCTATGAATATTCTAATTGGATTAGTGTTACGTAGTCGACATTATGAGTTATGACCTTGCAAAAGTATTGGAGAAGCTTGTCGAAATCATAATTTGGTGGTGTCAATACCAGGAGATGGTCGAGAACCAGAAAGGCAAATTGACTTGGCGCGAATAGTTATTTATTTTTAGTAGCTGCCATAATTACGTGTCAAATAATAATTGGATAAAAATATTTATAAATAAGAATGTCAGGCTAAGTTGACAGAGTTTAGAACTTCTCTTTAAAAAATACATATACATTCACATTCCAGAAATTTTGAGTCTGTTTTGAGTTGAATTTTATAGGTTTCTTTCCATTTCCAATTTCTTGTTATTTATAGTTTTGTGATTTTTTTTTCAATGATTAGTTTATTTTTCTTATGTTGTTATTAAATTCTTTTTGAAGGATGTTTGTAATTTCTTAATACTTTAAAATTCTGTACAGTTTATTTTAGTGTTCTTACGATCACTTTAGTTAATATTTATTTGCGTAGTTATAATTCAGCACATTTTTGTGATATTTTTCATTGACAAAGCATAAATTTTGATGCATGTAAAATTGGTATTTGCAAGAGGAGTAAGTTTCACTCCGAGATATTGAAATTCGAACAATGATTTGTTTTGTTAAATCTTTCATTTGCAAAACGTAAAATCTGCACAACAATTTGGCACGTTTAGTGGGATAGTTTTAATGTGGTGTCAAACTTATGTACGTGAGGAAAAAGAACTACCAAAAATGTCCACCAACTCAATACAAAGCTGCGCTGCTCTATCACTTGTTCAGTCACAATCTTTCCATGGCAATCGAACATAGCTCGTACATGATCGTCATCCTTTAGCCACAATACCTTATACTGAATATTCCTCATGGCGTCCAACGAAATGCACTGTTATCCAATTTTTTAAACATGCTTAACTCAAAGCATTCCTATGTTCACTAAAATCAAACTTTTAAGCCCTGTCAATGAATGTAATTGCTAAGTATGCATAACAATAGAATCACTGTATTCAAAATGTGCAATATCATATTTGCGTGATATTGTTGTATTCGGATAAACAACAACTATATGCTCACTAGCCATTTGAAGAATTTGTCTTTGTGAGAAAGAAGAAAGAATGGATGAAAGGAGAAAGTTATTAGGAGAATATAATGTGATTTATATAGCAATTATTCATGGCAAGTTCACACACAATTTCGCAGACATCACATGCGAGGTTTGCACACGATAACATTGCGAGTAGCTGCACTATAATAATGTTGCATTGGCAACATCTAGATTATAAGCTTCTTATTTAAGCTCTTAATTTTGCTATAGCTTGCCTGAGAAATTGTTAGTAAATATTTAGAATGGTAAAAAAATTGAAAAAAATGCTTTAAAGAGTAAATATGATTTTTTTTATATTAGAAAAAAGAGTGTTTCTTATCATATGATTCATAATTCACTTTATTAATAAAAAATATATTCAATTTCTAAAATTATTTTTTATAGTTTAGTGGTTTAGTTTCTTATAGTTTAGTGGTTTAGTAAAATAACTGTGGATTTTATTTGTGAATTTTCTTGTAGCAATTTGTTGTAAATTTTACTACCAATTTATCATTCAAGAAAAATATGTAAAGTTTTTGCTGCAAATTTTGAAATTCACAGTCAATTTTAAAACATTTATATGTATTCAATTCTCATATTCCTCACACTTTATTGTTTTGGACTATGATGCATGGACACTGATATGGACACGGGACACTGACACGGAAAACGACACGATACGGAACATCCAAATTATTTTGTTGAAGATATGATCTAAATAGACATAGCATGATGCGCATTTTCCTCTTTTGGGATGGCGTTTATAGCATTCAGCTACAATACATTCATGAATTCATTCTTTCCTCTTTATTTGATTGCGTGTATTGTGTTTCTTGCAATTCCTGATACAATCTTCAATGTCAGATGTAACATAATAAGATGTAGTTTGGTGCTCTTCCAAAATAGTTTCATAAAATTTAGAAGTGGTAGAACAAATAATAACGAATACAATCATCAATGTTGCAATTGCATATGCCAAATTGTTCCTAGCCATAGTAACTCCTCTCTCTTACTTTTTTGTCTTCTAGTCACAAGTTTGATATACAGTTCATAGTTTTTATATACGCTTAAAACTATTTCCTAAAATTATATACGTGATATGATTATTCTAGAAATAGTAATGGGAGGATATTCCTCACTTGCTTCATGTCTCTTCTTTATATACCAAGAGCTGAAAAGTACTCATATAAACAAAATAAAAACTTCTCGTTGTAACAAAATATTGTTTTGGAATAAATTATTTTGGTTGTGGTTGAATGTCTCTTGAATTATTCGAAAGATTTTTAAAAATAGTAATTATAGAATAATATTATGAGTAAACCTCATCCAATCCAATATTATTATTATCAATATATTGCATATCTTAAGATAATGAGTGTTTGTCATAATAAAACATTGTCTTTCTCCAATGCACTACTTCACCACAGATACAAGTTTCTTTGTTTTACAAATTCATAGCTCCCTCCCGAAAAAAGTCTACGAACATTCTAATTGGATTAGTGTTATGTAGTCGATATTATAACTTTGCAGAAGTATTGATGAATACTTGTCGAAATCATGATTTGGTGGTGTCGATGCCAGGAGTTGGTCGAGAACTAGAATGGCAAATTGACTTGGTGTGAATAGTTATTTATTTTTAGTAACTGCCAAAATTATGTGTCAAGTAAGAATTGGGTAGAAATGTTTATAAATAAGAATGTCAGACTAAGTTGGCAGAGGTTAGCACTTCTCTTTAGAAAATACACACACATTCACATTCCAGATATTTTTAGTAAATTTTGTAGGTTTCCTTTCATTTCTGGATTCTTATTATTTACAGTTTTGCAATTTATTTTTATCGCAAGGATTAGTTTATTTTTCTTATTTTGTTGTTAAATCCTTTGTGAAGGATCTTTGTAATTTCTTAATACTCTGAAATTCTGTAAAGTTTATTTTAATGTTCTTCCAACCAACTAGTTATTATTTATTTGCGTAGTCATAATTCTGCACATTTTTGTGGTATTTTTCATTGACAAAGCATAAACTTTGATGCATGTAAAACTGGTATTTGCAAGAGGAGTAGGTTTTGCTCCCAGATATTGAAATTCGGATAACAATTTGTTTTGTTCAATCTTTCATTTGCAAAACGTAAAATCTGCACAACAAATTGGCACATCTAGTGGGATAGCTTTATTGTGGAAAAAAATTATAAGAGTTGAAAATAATATAGTTTTGATATCACTAAGTTAAAATAAATATTTGATGTGGTTTTAAAAGATAAACAATTAGTTTTACTAGAAGGCAAAACTTTACCTGCGACTAAAGAGATTAAAGGAAAACCATATTGTAAATTTCATCAAGCATCTAGCCATTCGACTAACAATTATGTTTGTTTCAGGGACCTTATTCAAGAGGCTATCATGGAAGGAATGCTGAAGTTCAATGATAGTAAAAAAGAGATGAACGTTGATGTTGACCCATTTGATATGAATGCTAGTTTTTCTGAGCCAAAATTCTTAGGAATAAGCATGGTTGGTTTTACATCTCTTGAGTTTGATACCACTCTTAGTGATTTTGAAACTAATACCTGACAAGCTTATCCCAGTGTCGTAGAAGGGTTATTGGACTTTCTTATGCATCAGAAGTTAGAAGATAGAGATATATCCATATGCCCACGTTGCAATGTTATTTTTGATACTGTAGCAGCTACTATTTTCGAAAAGAAAAGGATGAAGAAAGAGTTAGCTCATAAAGAAGGGCAAGTTTGACAAAGGCATCCTTTGTGTCGAGTTGAAGGACAATCTTCTAAAGATCTTAAAGAAGGTTATTCGACTGCTTTTCATTGATCGCAAGCAGTCGAAGTTGAATAGATCAAGAATTGTCAAGTATTCAGAGATAGAGAATTCATATCAGGGATCCCAATAAGGCCAACAAGGGCAAGGAAGACGTAATTATCCTTATGGACGAAATTGAGGCAATTAAGATGGCAAACATTTTTGTAAGGTGTAAACTTTGATATCTTTAACTTCTGCTAACAAAGGGACAAAGCCTACTTTGGACAAAGTAGTATTTCTAAAGAGTATCTTAGATAAGGGTAAAGAACCAGTCATCTCTGAGACTAAAGGTAAAGTTGTCAAGCCTTTTGAAGCAAAGGCGGTTGTTAAAGACAAAGTAGATCCTCATCTTGATGAAGATTATTTTGACCAAGATGATGATATAGTGAGCATCATCTCTATTCTTCTTACAGACTTTGCAAGGCAACAAAATGATAGCCTTGATGGTGATTACGAAGCAGGTTTTGAGAGAGAATGGATAGTTTTGTTCTTATCACTGAAAGGAGTTATATTGGGTATTTCGATAAGCCCACAGAAAAACAAAAGGGACACCTTCAACCCCTCCATATTAAAGCAACAATGAATGGCATTCTAATCAGTAGGGTGTTAATCAATGGAGGCGATGTTATTAGTTTGCTTCCAGAAAGAATGCTAACTAAGGTTGATAATCATGTTGATGACTTGCTGCCAACTAACATTGTGATGACTGATGATAGTGGGGCATCGGCACTTGCCAAGGGATTGGTCATGCTAGTTGTTAAAGTGGGTTCTTGTGTTTAAAGAACAATATTTGTGGTAGTTTCATCTAAGGCAAGTAATAATGCTTTACTTGGTAGGGACTGGATTCATGGTGTGGGAGCTGTACCCTCAACTGTGCATCAAATTTTGCTGATCTGGAATGAAGACAACAAAACAGAGGTTGTAGATGCTGACAATGTATATCGAATAGATGCACATTACCTTCAAAGTTTACAATGTGAAAATCAAACTTATGATTCCTCATACCATCACTTGCTTATGATTCCTGATAGCTTGACCCCATAAGCTCTTCTTCTAATTGCACCCTTTTTCCTGTTTGATTTGTTTTTATCCATTCTCCAATTTTGTCTTGGCCTTGCTTATTGTTGCGGGTATCCTCCATTAGCATCCTACAAGTTCTGTGGTCATGTCCAATCTTTGCGCAATACGTGCAGACCACCTCAACCCTCTCATATCACAAAATCACCTCTACCATGGAATTGTTTGGCTTTGTTACCTTTATACTGTCTCTTATTCTCTTCTCGGCATCTAGCTCTACTTTTGCCATCACAGTCTTTATTTCTCTCTCTTTGACAACAAACATTCCAACTTCCAAAATTGTGCCAACTCTTGCACCCAGCTTCTTTGCCACCTCCAGTGTCTTGAGGTACTCAGGGAGTCCCCATAATTGAATCCAAACTGGGTACTTGTGAATTTTTTAATTGTTAACAATTGTATCAGTACGTATATGGAGGACAAAGTCCTTGAACAACCATGGTAACCCCTTTTTTCCATTCTCATAATATCTATTTCATTATCAAAGAAAAATTGAAAACAATTATGATCAATCTCACTTACTCTGAAAGCATCAGGTCTACCCTCAATTGTCCAAAATGCTCCTTCCATTGTTCCAACAAAAAAGGTTTTGTCTGCAAACAGTCGGCCAACTAAGCTATTGAAGCATGCCTTAAGGCCATCGCTAAAATAACTTTCTTCTAATTGGATCGGACTGTCATTATCGTTGTCACTCTCATCATTTCGTTCTATTTCTCCCCTTCTTGTATCAGCCATACAGATGATACGTGATTGTTTAAAGTAGTGAAAAATTTTTCTATCTCTGATCAAGAATAGATGTTGACCTGTTGACACTTGAGACTTGATCACATAAGACCTAACAGAGCAAAAAATCCTAAAAGAGCATTTAAACCTAATAGCGCTATTTCTATGATAACTTAAGAAAGGTAATACTTAAAGAATAGATATTATCATTTTTAAATTCATGATGACATTTTCAATGTGATAAAACCATGTCATAAATATACTTTGTATTGAGGGCATAACAGCCCTAAAGTAGGGACGATGTTATTAATTTGAAAATGACAATATCTATTTCTACTATTAATTCATTTGTTTTGATTAAAAACTTATTTGTTTAATAGTCTAAATATTAGAAATAAATTTGTTAATTTTTATATTAAAAAATATTTTATTTGAAACAACCTTATCTCCAAAGAGTTGGAATTTTTTCTCTCAGAATTAAAAAAATTGAAATTTATCTCTCAGAATTAAGATTTAAAATATTTGTTGTAATCTATTTTTGTTGAAAAGTTTCATTTTTTTGTTTTATAATTAAAAATTTATTTGTAATTATTTTTATATAAAATTTATAATTAAAAATTATTAAATAATAATTTAATTAAATTTTTTTAATAATAATTTTACATAAAATAAATGTATATGAATCTTGACCATTATTATTAGTTGAATACTTAATTTTTTTGGTGTCTTGGGCACAAATTGAAGTGCATGCGTAGCGTACCATTCACATTAATAAATTTCATGAGACAATGATGTCATAGGCTTGAGCTTACTTTGATACAAAAAAAATATATAAATTAGTTTATATATATATATATATATATATATATATATATATATATATATATGTGTTTTAAAAATCAATTTTTATCAGTTTAATTATTTACTTAAATAAGTATTAAAAATTTAAGTCTAACTTTATATATGTAACTATTTATAAACTAACTGTATATTCTTAAATAATATATTAGGATATTATTCACTTTTTGTGCAGACTGATTTATAATTTTTTAATTTATGTGTAAGAGTTTATATATAAATAACAAAAATTTTTGTATGCAATGATTGAATTGAGTGGTTAATTTTTTTTACTATATTAATATTTTTTTTTCAAAGATATTTAATTTATTTTATTCATCAAAAGAAAAAAAATAAATATTGTTCAAAGTGGAGAACATAAACTAACAAAAAAAAAAGGGAGGAGTTCACCAAAGTGTTCCACTCATAGATGAGATAAAGTAATTAAGTAAACTAAAGAAGAAAGAGAAAGTAGTATAGCAAAGACGGAACTAAAGTTGAGGATGCAGCAGACGAGCAAGGATTTCTTGGTAATGTTTGGCAGCGGTGGTGGCAATCACCTTCGGAAGAGTGACCTCGTTGTTCAAATACTCTTTGATTCGGTCCTTCCAGATACTCCATATCAAAATCGCCGTGAGAAGAATCTTGCTGCTTCCGTTTGGTTGGCGTTCTAGAAGACTCACTGTTGAACTCCAACAATCAAAGAAGTTGATTATCCTAGATTCAGGTACATATACTTCCATTTCTGCCTTTTGCCATATCAGTTTCGCATTACCGCACTAGAAAATATAATGGTTTATTGTTTAGTTTTCTTCCAGGCATAATGGCATATAGGAGGTGTGTTGGGGAACCTTTGGTGGATGAGTTGCATAACTAAAATTTTTTATGGAGATATTTTTAGATAAAAATTGTGATCTTATGAGGTGTGTGCATTTTTCATAATTTGGACCAAATTCCTCTTTGTTGCATATACTCTAGACACAGCTCAATTGGCTCATGGTAGAACAGGTAAGAAATTCGATACCCAGAGACTACGTCATAGCATTTAGAGTTGTTTAGTAGCCATTGAACCTTGTCTGGACCTTCATTTGGGGTTATTGTAAGTATTCGTTGTGCAGTTTCAGGAGAGGAAAAATCTTTCTTAGATGAGATGTTGATTCCATTGTTTACTTCTAGAGAATAAATCTTTGACTAGCAAAATGTGATTTGAATCTTGGCTAAAATTGTTATCATAGAGAACTCTATATGGAAAGGCTGGAGGAAGCCAAGGGTCTTTGAAAGTCTAAATGATCTCACCATCACCCGCTCTCTAGATAATACCTTTTTCAGCCACACTTCACCCATGAAGAAGACTCTGCCAGCCCCAAGAAGGTAATAATTCTTTATCTACGCTTAGAAAATCACCATACTTGTAATATCTTTCTTTTAGGATTTTAGCTAAAAGAGAGTTAGGTTGGGTCATGACTCTCCAGCATTACTTGCCAGGTAAAGCTAGGTTCTATGCTCGCAAATCCTTTACACCAAGCCCTCCATCTCTTTTTGGCTTTGTCATTTTGTCCCAACTAATCCAAATCATGTGTTTTTTCTCGCCTTGCTGTTCCCACCAAAATTAGGTCAGAATCCCACGAATGTCTGTATCTAGAAGTTTGAAACAGATAAAGTATAGATAGGGACTAATTTCCTTACTGTCCGAATCAAAATATGATGATCTTCATTTGATAGTAGACTCTTCTTCCAGCCCTGTACCCTCGTGAAGACCCAGTCCTTAATTGAGTTGAACGTGGCTTTTTTCTTTATCTATTGATTATTGAAGGAAGCCACAGATACTTATCTTGTGCGCCAATATGAGTGATGCTCATCCTTGTTGCAAGCATTTCTCGGATTGTAACAGGGGTACTATTGCTAAAGAAAATTACCGATTTAGATAGATTAACTTTTTTTCCGCTAAAGCTTTCATATGACATTAAAAGTTCTAGAATTCTGTCACAACTTTCCTCAGATGCCTTACAAAATAAAATAGAGTTGTCAGCAAATAACAAATGATTAGATTTAGGGCACCTTCTAGTTACCTGAATACCAGGAATTAAACCATTTTTCTCTGCCTTGTGTAGTAGGAAGGATAAACCTTCTACAAAAAAAAAAAGAAGAAGAAGATATGGTGATAGAGGATCCTATTGGTAGATCCCTCTATTTGGTTTGAAGAAACCAAATAGTTGACCTTCCACAATAACAAAATAAGAAACTGTGGTAACTAACTCACGTATCTAGTTAGTCCATCTCCTACCAAACCCCAATTTTTCCATGATGAACCATAGAAACTATCATTTAACTCTATCATACACTTTACTCATATCAATTTTAATAGTCATTTCATGCTCCACATCCCCCTTTTCTTATTTTTAAGGTAGTGCATGCCCTTATGGGCAATTAAAATGCTATAAAAAATCAACCACCCTTTAAGAAAAACATTCTTATTAGGGTCGATTAAGTTATTCATACAGCTTTATAATCTATGTACCAACACTTTAGAGATAATTTTGTACATAACTGTAGATAAACTAATAGGCCTAACCTAAAATATATTGTTGGCATCGGAGACTTTTGGAATCAAGCAAATATTTGTGTGGTTAAAGCTTTTTAATATCCTCCCTCCTCCAAAGAAGCTTTTGATTACTTTTGTCACATCCTCCTCTACAATGTCCCAATAGAACTGGAAGAATTTTGCTGTCATACCATTGTCACCTGCGACACTTTTGGGGTGAACACTAAATAAAGGTAGCTTTTTTAATTTTCTCTCCTGACACTGGTCTTTGTAGCCTATGGTTCATGAAAGTTGTAACCTTAGACTCAAAGTCAGTAAAGAAAGGCTCCGGCGGGTTGGCCTGGTTGATAGAAGAGAAAATGTTTGTAAAGTGCTCCTCAGCCACTCTTGCAATTTCAACGTAAGAAGACACCACTTCACCGTTTCTTTCAATTAGACACTAGATTTTATTCTTCATTCTCTGCACTTTGAATCTTCTATGAAAAAAAGCAGTGTTATCGTCTTCTTCTCTTAGCCATTTAGTCCGAAATTTCTCCTTCCAGTATAATTCTTCATTCAAGTAAGCCTTTTCAAGCTTTCACACAATCTCATGTACCTCTGTACCCCCACAAATGCCTATTGCCCTTATTTCCTCTAGCCGAGTATTGAGCATCGCTATCTCCTTCTTTGAATTTGATTGACTATTTTATTGCCACTACACAAGCTTATGTCGGCAAAATTTTAACTTCTGGACAACGATATACATCGGTGAACCTTTAATTGGAGAGGTCCAGGCTTCCCAAATAATACTCCTTATTTCCTTCATACCACACCATCTCTCTTGGAACTTAAATCTACTCTTTGATTTTTTCATTTAAGGGTTGGTGTCCAGCAGCAGAGGGCCATGATTTGAGCCATTTTCAGAGAGCCTAAGGACAGTTGGGTGGCAAAAGGATTGTAACAGTTCTCTGTTCACTAGTACTTTGGCTAAACGTTCTTGAATCAATTCACTCCCAACTCTCCTATTGCTCCAAGTGTACTGTCAACAATCATCCCTATATCACTACAAGAAAATGAAACATTTGTAACAAATTTAAAATTGTTACAAAAACAATTTTTTTGTAACGACTTAATTTTTTTGTTACAAATTATATATGACTTTTGTAATGATTCAGTATGTTGTTGCAAAATTTTATAATATTTTGTAATAAAAGATAAAGTTGTTGCAAAAGTTCAAAATATCTATTTGTTTCAAAAAAATTAATTATTTTGTAACAAAAAATTAATTTATCACAAAATTCAATATTGTTTGTAACAAGTTATTTGTTTGTCACAAAATATAAATTTTTTTTGTCACAAAGCATCTGTTCGGATAATTTTTATATTAATCAAAATTCTTATGTAATTTTATTATAATTTAATATTTTGCACGATAGAGATTAAAATTCAGTAATGGAAGAATTATATAGTTTAATTTAAATAATTTTTAGGTTTAATTACTCTGTTAGTCCCTATAGTTTCGCGAAATTTTAATTAGGTCCCTATACTTTTTTTCCTTTTAATCGAGTCCTTGCACCAATTTGTTTTTTTAATTGGGTCCACTACACTTTTTTTCTTTTTATTTGAGTCTCTACACCAATTTTTTTTAGTTGGGTCCCTATACAATTAAGTCAATTACTGCCAAGAAGGATCTAATTGAAAAAAAAATTAGTGTAGAGACCCAATTAAAAAGAAAAAAAAATATAGGGATCTAATTGAAAATTTTGTGAAACTATAGGGATTAACAGAGTAATTAAACCTAATTTCTATTATGAATAAATTATGATTTATTTTATTAATTTAAATTTTTTATTTTTAAAAATTAATCTAAAGTAATTAAATTAGTTTTATGAATATTTAGAGTTAAATTAATTAATATTTTTGTGAATTTTATTATAATTAGTTATTTTATATTTTTATTTTATTATTTAAATTAAAAATAATTAATTAAACTTAGTAATATGTTCATAAATAATATTTTTAAATATTTTTAATAGAATATATTTAGTTTTAAAATGATTCTACCCTCCAATTTTATTAAAATATCTATTAATATTTATCCTTATTCCTTTATAAAATCTTTATAAAAAAATCCTAATTTTCCCTAACCAGCTCCTTCAGTCACACAACCCCCTCCTCCTTCTCTTTCGACGTAACACACACTTCACAAGAAACCCCCCTAATGCACATGCTATGGAAGATTAAATACTTTGTATAGTTTAGCCTACTTATCATAAGGTAAATTCTATGGATGTTTCTGATCGACAAGTCTCAACCATAAAGTCTGAAAGCAATATGTTTAATAAATGAGATAGTTAGCAAAAAGATAGCAAGTTCTTTGTGCTTCTCTTGCGTCTTCCTGTCTCTTGCGTCTTCTTAGTGTTAACTTGCTCAATGCGTGATTTTGATCTTTATCCAATAGATAAGATTCTTTATGCTGATGCTGTGGATGATTGCTCAATCTAATCCTTGTGTTATGTGGATGTCTGATCGTTCCTTGCTATCTTCTGTAGATGAGCCAAGCAAACAGGTTAGGAGTACTATCAGGATTAAAAACACACCAATAAATTCTATGTAGCTTTCAAGGTAGAGTGAATATCTAAAACTGTTTATT
Source organism: Arachis stenosperma (assembly GCF_014773155.1). Classification (NCBI taxonomy): domain Eukaryota; kingdom Viridiplantae; phylum Streptophyta; class Magnoliopsida; order Fabales; family Fabaceae; genus Arachis; species Arachis stenosperma. The sequence continues at coordinate 88,990,087 of NC_080383.1, read as the reverse complement.
TATTCCCCTCTTTTAGCATTTCCTTTTCCCCATTTCTAGTATTTGTTACTATTGAGTTACTTTGGCTGAATCTTGAACTCAATTGCATATTCTTTTTGTTACTTACTTATTTTGTAATAGTTTGCAGATGAACAATTCGATACCACTATATTAATTGATTAATGATATATGTTATGATTTTAAATCAGTAGGACAACTTAGCTATACATGTTGGATAAGATTTTTGAGGCGCCGTCAAAGCACCCTAACAAATACATTTGCCTATAGAAGAAAAGAAACTTACCCTATAAGGTTCCCTCTATAGCTACTCTTCTCCGTTAGGATATACTATAACATTGCCCGCGCTAGGCATCTGATCCCGATCTTAGACACGATCCTAATCCTAATGCTCTTGAGCAGTTTCCTCCACTCTGCTTTCTCGTTTTGCTTCTGGCAAAGCTTTGACTTTGCTTCTCTAGGCTGAGAACTCCCAAGGCCTCCTCGGTCTGAAGGAATGGAATTCTCCTTTTTTATTATTATTTCATATGTATATGTAGTTTTAAACGACTGCACCTAAAAGCTGTTTCATGCGTCTACCTGGGGCTATCCTTGCACCGGCTGAGAGTATCATAGCAACTGGTAATGATGAATATATTATTTCTTGGGGCTATCCTTGCACCGGCTGAGAGTATCATAGCAACTGGTAATGATGAATATATTATTTCTTGTATGTTCCTTTTTATGTGTAACAGAAGATTATTGGAAATACAAGGCCAAGTTACCTTACCATTTATATTTTGCTTGATAGTGTTCAGGTGCTTCTGTATATTCTTATCTTGTGTTTTGACATAAATCTCATTATGGAACTTTATGAGTGTAAAAGCATAAAAAAAAGTCAAGTATATTCGTTATGAAGATTTTGGTGAAAATTGTATTTTATAGTGATTTTTTGACAATTGATACTTATATAAATTTAATAACTTTATTCACTAAGTTGTGATTAATTGGCCCATGTTTATATATTGAATTTATAATTCTTGATAATTTGCATTCTTAATTGGCTAGTTTTGAATTTTGAGAATAAATTCTTAAAGAATTAGTTAATTTTAACTTGTAAGTTCTAACTTAATTTTTACTCGAATGGAGATAGTGTTATGTGTTATTTTTTAATTTTAGTTTTCATTGTTTATATTTGTAGGGGTACAAAATTAATGTCAACATGCTAGACTTTATATTGACTGAAATATGCTAGAAGAGTCAAGAATTATAAATTCGATGTGATACAAATTTATATTAAGAAAAAGTTGTATTTAGTTGAATTTGTAGAACTTATTTTATTGTAAAAGAATTTTAATGACATGTAAGATATTTTAATTATCTATATGATTATATATCATATAAATATTGAGCCAGTGGGATTAGAAAATTAATTTTATATCAATTATTTAATTAAATATTTTAAAATGAACTTTCTATTTTTGTAACTAAAAGAATAAAAAATGTTACAAAAGTAAGTAATATTTTGTAACAAAATATTATGACACAAAAATCTAAATTGTTACGAAAAATATTTTAAAAGTGAAAAAGTGTTACTATTTTTGTAACAAATTTCTTTTTTTATCAAAAAATTTGTTACAAAATATTACTTTAAATTGTAACAGTTTCATTTTTTGTTACAAAAATTTTTTGTAACGGGATATACTGTAACGACCTTTTTTTTGTTACAAATTTCTTTTGTTTCAAAATTTTGATTTGTTGTAACAATTTTTTTGTTACAAATATTGCTTTTTTTGTAGTATATCCACTAAATCATTGTCACTAATAAATAGGTTGAAGGCTGCCATTGATGATAAAGATGTGTCACCACCCCCTATTTTTTCCTCTGGCTTAGTAATTGCATTGAAGTCGCCCAAGATAATAACATCTTCCTGAGTCTGTCCCATTATCTTCAAAATGTCTTGAAATTGGGCTGCCCTTACTTGTTTACGGCAACTAAGATGGACTCCAATTATGTGCCTCTCTACATTGTTCACCACATCTCTCACTACACCTTTGTATATGAAAACTAGAACTACTGGTTACTTTCACATCACATTCTTACTTCCACGCTATGGCTAATCCTCCCACTGACTAGTGGTGAGTACGGGTCGGTTTGGTTCGAGTACATGGTAAAATTAGAATCGAACCGATCAAAATGTAATTGGTTCGGTTTGGTTCGGATTTGTATTTTTTTGTACATGTATCCAAACCAAACCAAACCGATTAAGAATAGATTGGTTCGGTTCGGGTAATTGGGTACCCGATGATTTTGAAATTCATAAAAAAAAAACCAAATTTTTATCTTAAAAATTTAACAAGTACAATAAACATGTAATATTAATAGAAATAATCCAAACATGTTAAATACCAAATACATTAAAAATTAAACTCATTAAAATTCAAACATATTAATAGTGAATAATCTTTGTCTAATGGAAAAGTCATATATATATTTTTATTTTTATTATTTAATTAATATATAATCGGGTTCGTGGGTTGGTTCGGATTTCGCATCCTCAAAACCGATACCCGAACCAATCACTAACAAAGACCATCGATTTGGTTCGAGTTGGATCCGATTATCCGTTGGTTTTAGAACTAATTTAATTGATTCAGTTCGAGTTCAGACGAACCTGATTACCCGTGCTCACCCCTACCACTGACTTCATTATGAAAAATTTGTGTTTCAATTCCAATCAAGGATTAGAATGATGAGATTTTGGGTATGAGTTGGAAGTAAACGAAAAAAAAACCCTATAAAAAATACTTGTCAAAGTCCTATGAAAACATTTGTCAAGAATTTTAAAGGTTCACTCTCTAAATTTATTATTATATTGATGTTTAATCTAACTACAACAAATAAGTGTATAAAATTTTGAGTAGTTAATATTAATTTGTATGTTTTAATAATTTATTTTTCAAATGATTATTTTTAAAACACATCTTAACTAATAAAAAAATTAAATAAAAAATGAATTTGTTGTTATATCTTGGTAAAATTAATTATTGAAATTGTTCTTCTTTATACATTAATAGATTATACTCATTTAATATTTAGATTATATTTTTTTATTTGTATAATTTTCCTAATTATATATATATTGTTCCTATTTTATTAAACAGAGATCTTTGTACTATAAATAAAAATATTAGAGTATAGAAAACCATCAAACATCAACTTGAAATAAAAAATATTATTTAAAGAAAATACCTTAACACCTACTATATGCTTTTAGCATCATATTCCTACTTTCGGCTTTTATTATGCACCATATATCTTGAACTTACTCATCACTATCACTTCAATTTGATTGCTAACTCGTTTAATCTTAAATATGCTCTTTTGTTGCTCACTCTTCCACAAGAACAATGAATAATCACACAGAGATTCCGATCACAACTAACAGCAACAACATCAACAACCCCAACAACCCTTATGTTCATATCTCCCCTGCTCCTCCTTCCTCTGCATCAAACAACAACAACCGTGAGTGATTTCCAATAACACTAGTACTCTTCTGATCACAAAGATTCTTCTTCTTTCACTAATTTTGCTCTTTTGTTTTGGTTTCTCTTTTCAGGTCCTAATCAAACATTGGATTCAATATGTGATGGATTTAACCGCTGCAGCAGGACGGTTGAAAAAGCTGCTAGACATGCAGAAAACATGGTTGATAATTTCTGGAACCATAGTGAGTTAGTTTTTCTTTCTCACTTTCACCTCTTATATATCAATTTCAGATTATTAACAATATTCACTACAATTTAGGAATATATAACCAAAACTCATCTCTCAAAGTATCTTTTTCAATAGATACTATGAATTGTGAATTTGCAAATCTAAAGGTGTGTATGTGTGTGTCAATTGGACACCAATTAAATTGGGAATTGCAAATCTTATGGCTCCGTTTGGATTCTGTTCCAATACAGAAATAAATACCGAGGGAAAAAAATGAAGACGAAAATGTGTTTGGAAGCAGAGACAGAGACATAAATATAAGGTTATCAAACTCGTAAGCTAATGAAACTTAGGTAAACTTAATCATAACACTGAATTCATAAACTCATAAAAATTTTATTTAGAGGAGCTAAAATTTGTAAGAATTTACAAGTTAACTCGAGAGTTCGACCAAGTAATGATACTTATTACTGCTAGTCTTCAACATTCTTACATAACTAGTTTCAAACTGAATGTATCTTTTCAATTGTGTGCACAGTAAGAATAAGTTCAAGTCCAGCAGATGCAGCAATGGCAAGAATTGTTCAAGGAACAAGGGCACTCACAAATGGAGGATCTGACAAACTGTTTCAACAAACATTTGGGTTTGTACCAGGAGAGAGGCTATTGAAGCCATTTGCATGCTACATATCAACAACATCTGGACCTGTGATTGGAACACTTTATGTGTCCAATAAAAGAGTTGCATTTTGCAGTGACTATCCAATTTGTCACCATCCCATGTCCTTTCAGCACCATAGATCCTCCTGTATTTACTATAAGGTACTTACTTGTCCTTACCTTATTGCTTTGCTAATGATTTCAACAGGTTTATTCTACCTTAGTGACTGGATTTTTTGTACAACTTGTTACCATATAAAATTATTCATTGTTCATAATATCATCTCTCATAGCTCCACCCTTATCTTATTTTCTCTATTCAATACTAAAAATTCAACATGTGCATACAAATTTCGTTGATGTATACTCTGAGATATGACCCAAGGTCACGGGTTCAAGCCATGAATCAGCCACTGATGTAATTATCAGGTTAGGATGTCTAGATTACACTCTATGGGTGCGGCCCTTTCCCGGACACTCTATGACACAGATATGTATCGTACAAATAGACATACAACACAGGTGTCTAGAATTCTAAACCCTCTTATAATTTTTGGATGTATTTGCATACAAAAGAATCCATCCTAAAAATGACATCATACTTGTGGATTTTCTAAACTAGCAGCATTCTGATTTTAGGGTAACTTTCTGGCGTCATATACTAATCCTTTGTTTTTTGGGGTATGGTGTAGGTTGTATTGGAGCTGCCTCAGGTAAGCACAGTGAGCCCTTCCACAAATAGATTCAACCCTTCAGAAAAATACATCCAAATTGTGTCAGTTGATGGTTATGAGTTCTACTTCATGGGGTTTATATCATATGACATGGCTCTCAAGACTCTCAATGAGGCACTGCTTCAATTTCACAACTATTCCGGTGGAAATGGAAGGCTTCAGCTGCAGTGACAAATGAAAATGTATGCTTAGATCAATCCCATAAAATGTGTCCAGAAAAATAAGGTGCTTCCTTCAATGTATCTATTCACCAAGACACTAAAGAAACATTCTTGTTACACAATGTTTTTCTGGTCTGTGTTAGAGCTTTGTTGCATTGCACTTTTCAGTGGAAGCCAATTAGAATGAATCTTTATTATGGCTACTATATTCAAATTTTATAGACACAATGAAACCAACATTTGTAATTATAGTCTTAGTAGAGAGAGAATTTAGGATCAGTTTAGATTTACTTTTGAAAAATGGTACTTTTTTTTTAAATCTTTCTTATAAAAAAATTCATATCTTAATAAATTTTTTAAAGAATTTTTAAATATTAAAAACGTCATTTGCTCATATTTGTTTAATAAATACTTTTTTAAAAGATGTATCTAAACATATTTAAAGTTTAATAAAAATATTTTATTTTTTAAAAAAATATTTTTCACTCAAATAAATCAATCCAAACCAACACTAACATCATCTCATCTGAGGTAAGGTTAGACGCGTAATATTCTAGACACATTTTCTTTGTGTTCTCTCTTAAGTGCCTTTTTTTTATACTCAGTTGACGCTCAAATAATAGGATCAATTTGATGCCAGATAAAATCACGAGGCCAAATTGATTACAAATGAATAGAAAATCCGATGTGTTTTGACTGAAAACCATATATGCTGGAGTAGATTCCACAATAAATACAAACTATTTGGAAGGGAACCTCATTGGATTATCATATTCCACAATAAATACAGAAGAATACAAAATGAAAATGCATCTAGTTTGATCAGTTAGCCGGCACTTCAATGTGCAAATCCTCAACCTCTAATCATCACAAAGTTACAGAAGAATGAGGAGGGACTAGCCTGCTCTATTCTACACTCACCAAAGACCAAAGCAATACACATGGCATAGATAATGTGGCATTTGTCCTTAAGCTACCAATCTAGGATCTTCTGCAGATTTGTTTTGAAAAAGTGTATCAAACTTCAAGCTCCTAGCAACTTCAAAGAAATGTGCAACAGCTTCTTCAGGTGTGCCAACAAGAACACCATGCCCGAGATTAAGGATGTGCCGTCTAGGCCCAGCACACCTCACAACCCTAACAAATACATTATCAGCTTAAGAATTCAAGAGAGAAAATAAAATCCATTTCTCCATTCTCATAAACCACTAACATAACATAAAGTGACCGCAACAGCATTCATCAAGTAAGACAAAACTCAAGCACACAAGTTTCAGACTCTCTCATTGAACGCACTACTTATTTTGAAAGTGAATTAAATAACTTAGTAACAATGCCTTTTATAAAATTTCTCCAACCATTTGCACACTGCTTCATCTGTTTCAGTATTTCTTCTTTTTATCTTTTGATATTTGTTTCAAAATTTTCATCCAAGGTTATTAACCTCTCTAAACTAATAAACTCTCCGAGGAGTTTACAAGTTTAGGCACCCGAATCAAGCTTACATGTTTCAGAGTTAACCTCATACGATTCAGATTCATCTAAACTCCATGACTCCTGGATTGGAGTTTAGGAGAGCTCTCGAGTATGATAACCTTGTTCCCGTTTATGCAGATAGTTAACCAAATATCAGGGAAGGTATATGTGAATAATAACCTTGACAGTCGCACTGGATCTGAATCATGAACAGGGGGGGAAATGCAGGCTGAACAGGTAAAGGATATGACTATCGAGAATGAAGAAGGTCAGAGTTAAAAAGATATTAAATCGCCAACCTCTGAATTTCTTCAGTGAGGGCAGGAAGTGGGGAGAATAAGTAGGCAGGGTCCACATTTCCCTGCACACCTATTCCACTACCCAATCTTCTTCTTCCATCTGCCATATCCACAGTCCAGTCCAGCCCAATAACATCAACTCCAGTATCTTTCATACGCTCAAGCAGGCCACCATTTCCATTTATATAAAGAACAATCGGTGTCTCGGGGCATCTTTTCTTGACCAAATCTACAATCTGGAAGTTTAGAAATCAGTACATGGCAAAAGAGGAAAAAATATGGAACAATAGCATCTTGCGCCCAACATTCAATTCGCAAATATTTTATGTTTTATAAATTATGATGATGCACTAACAGCAACATAGTTTCAATTAAATAGAACAGTCTGAAGGTGTAGCCTCTGATTTGGACTTTAATCTCTGAAATTCAGAAGACCAAGATCAACATCCACTGAGCTTATTTACCACTCGATGCTTACAAATTACAAGCTCTTAGCTCATCTTATTATTTACCAACCAAATGACAATCATGAGAGCTTGGAACAAGACAATAATTTACATAAAACAAAACCTGTAATTGCAAACCTTTGAAAGCGACAGATGGTTTGTCTAGTTCAAAGATTCAACTAAACAAATAAGCAAAAGTTGAAATACATACACTTAGGCTTGCTATGACATGGATCCCAAATAGAACAGTTTGAAAAATTAGAACACAATTTCAATAAGATGAAAATAAATGGGAACTAGTTCTACATTACCTCTTTGATATAAGGCTTTGACCAGCATTCCCACATATCAGGTGGTAGTTGTCCACCCCATGAATCAAATATTTGTATGCAGTGAGCCCCAGACTCCACTTGGAAAACAACATAATCTGCTATTGCTTGCGCCAAATGAGAGAGCAGAGTCCGCAATAAATGTGGTGCTGTATGGCACATACTCTTAATGGTTGTATAGGTGCGTGTTGTACCCCCTTCCACTATATATGTTGCTATTGTCCAAGGTGCTCCCACGAAACCTAAAACGGCAGCATCACCACCAACCTAAGTAAAAAGCAATAAGTAAGGAAAACGGCTCCTTTGAAGGATAGCCATGATATATAGAAGAGGTAATGCAACTAGGTTTACCTCCTTGCGCAGTATCTTGAGTGAATCTCCAACAAAACTGAGCTTTTCCAGGTCAATTGGATGCAGAGCCTTTAGTCCCTCCTCGGAGCGTATTGGGGACTGAATAACAGGACCCCTTACGTCTTCAATGTCGAATTCGACCCCAAATGCAGGAAGAGGCGTAAGGATGTCAGAGAAAATTATCACTCCATCAGGCCTAAAGGCATTCCAAGGCTGCAAAGAAATTTCCACAATGATATCAGTTGTCTCCGACCTCTCTCGAAAGGATGGATATTTCTCAGCAAGCTTTCTGTAAACAGCCATGTACCTTCCCGCCTGGCGCATCATCCATGCTGGTGGCCGACTAACAGGTTCTCCTCTGGCAGCCTTCACCAGCAGAGGATCTGAAGATAAAATCACCACAAAAATCATGAATTTCTCTTGCTTAAATGAGTATAATCAAGAAATGAAAGAGTAATCAAGAGAATGAAATGCTTATAACAGTCTCCCAAATTTGAACAATATTACTCATTCTGTAAAACATACAAATGAATGTTAATTGTTAACAGAACCGTTTCCCCTCTTTCTCCATGCCTTCAATCAATCAAATTCAACAATCTCCAATAATGGATTCATCTCAAAGACTCAAAAATACCTGAATTACCCTCTCCTAGAACCCTGTAACAATTTGCACCACTATCTAAAGCAACAAATTTGTTAAAACCGAATGATATTAGGAACCAGAAAAATAAATGAACTGGAAGAAAATAAAAAAGAAAAAGAAGCTAAATTGAACAAAATGAAGAGCATAATCAGAAGAAGGAAAAAACTGTGGTACCGGAAGAAGAGGCAGAGCAAGTGACGGAGAAGTGCGGTTTTGGTTTGAAAGGGAGTGAGAGTGTAGCGTTTAAGGCATTAGAATGTGGAAACAAAGAAGAAGATTTCCATCCAACAAAACCAGTGAAAGTGTTAATGGAAGTGGAAGCCATGTTTTTTTTCTTTCTCTCTTCTTTCGTTGCTCGCTCTTGCTCCTTATCCCCTTTCTGTTTGGGTTCAGTCTCACACAGGGAACATACATAGGCTAATTTTTTTTTATATTGGAAGGGTGTGTGAGTTGTGCTTGATTATGGTGTATACAGGTGTTAGACACAAGTGTGGGATAGGGAGAAATCGGACCGTCCGAGTTCTTTGTTAAAAAATTCGTTAATCACAAATCGGACCGTCCGATTAGTTTTTGTTTATTTTTTTTATTTATTTAACATGAAATCGGACCCTCCGTGTACAGGTTTTTTTTTTTTTGTTTTTTTTTAAAACCGAAAACGGACCCTCCGTTTTCTATTTTTTTTTAATTTTTTCTTTAAAACAAAACGGACCCTCCGTTTTTAGGTTTTTTTTTTTTTAAAAAATCAAAACGGACCGTCCGAGTTGTGATTGTTTGTTTGAAAAAAAAAATAAAACAAACAAATCGGTGCATCCGATTTGTACATCCCATACCAATGTAAAACACGTTTCTGTTCACAGCTTCTTGTTATACACTTCTCTCTCTCCCACATAAAAAATAACGATCTCACATACATAACTCGCGCATAAAATTCCAAAACTACCCTCAATGTAGTGACATAAAATAGAATGGCCTCCCAATTATACTATCATTTTGTTTGGTAACTAATTTTTTTCCAATTAACAATTAATTATTGGGTGAGCAAACACTAAAAAATTAAGAAAGAAAAATATTATCTAAAAAAATATTAGTTCTCAATTTTTCCTAGGATGATATTTGTATAGTGAAATTAATCAATATAAAATATATTTTTTTCTAAAATTAAAAAAAATAAAAATACTTTTAATATTTAATTTTATTCTTAACATTTTAAATATATTTCAATTATACTCTTGAATGTTTAAGACTTGCAATGATGATCTAACAATTGTATGTTGAGATCTCACTAATACGTGATAATTTTTTGTTGATCCACATGTAAAGTTAGATTGTCACATCATATGTTATCCAATTAAAGATATAATTGAAATAATTAAAATCTTAAACATAAAATTGAAACCAAATATTAAAAGTTAAAAATAAAATAAAATATTAACATTGAGAAAAAATAATATTTACAATTTAGTAAATATTTTTATAAATATTATATTAATAATATTTTAAAATATATCATTTTTATTAAGACTCATTTTAATATAATATTATTTTATCAAAAATAAAATTTATGATAAATATCTCATATATATATTCACACAGACACACACATATATATAATAATTTTAATTTAAAAAGTCATATAAAATAATTTTTAAAATATATCATGTTATTATATAAAAATAATTTAGATCTCTTTAAAAATATTTTTTATATAACATAATAACATAAATATATGATACTTATTTACTTACCATAATCACATATTTCTTAATAAATTATATAAAGAAATTATTAAAGATATTTAAGTTATTTTTATATAATAAAAATGATATATTTTAAAATAATATTCTTACATACATTTTTTGAGCCATATTTACCATAATTTTTATTTTAATAAAAAATATTATTACCTTCAAGTGAGTCTTTATAAAATTAATTAGTTCTAAATGTATTATTAATATGATTTTTATTTTAAAAAAATATTAAATAATTAATATTATTTTTATCTTCCAATTTTATATTTTATTTTAATTTTATCTTTTAATATTTAATTTTAATTTTATCCCTAAGTTTGAATATATTTCAATTGTACCATTCAATAAGACAATATATAATAACGAATCATATGTAATCCCTAAACTTGCACTCGAGTTTGAAAGTGATCTCTCAAAATTAATAATTATTCAAATTCATCTTTGAAATTGTCTGCCGAAACTCATAGTAGTCCCTAAAATAAATTCTATCCATCCTTGTCATTAAAAAAGACTGCAACGACATCATTTTGTATTTATTATTAAAAAAAAAAAGAAAAAACACGCTCCCCAACCTTTCTCCAGTTCCCGTTTTCCTTTTCTTTTCACGCTCCCTTTTCCCTTTCTCAACCCTTCTATAGTTTTCCTTTTCCTTTCTCTTCCACGCTCCCTTTCCCCTTCTCCACCTCTTTCCAATTTTCCTTCTCCTTCCCTTTACTGGTCCACTCCTAAGTCCTTCCAAGTAAATGGCAATGGGCTGAAACGACTCAAAAGTGGAGAGGCTTTCGACAGTTTCGTTGTGTCGCGACCGTTGTAACTTGTTTGACGACGCACTCTTTCAAAGCTACACCCTCTTTCATTGTCTTTTTCTTCCATCAACACTACTCCCCACCTCCCCCTCCCACTCTAACTCCAATCAACGGCTCATCACCATGAGTATCTCAACCACCATACTCATGATAATGTTACTTTCATGCATTACGTACTCCATCTCCACCACCTCTATCTTACCCTCCCAGCTCCTCATGCTGAAAATTCTTCAACTTTTTCGAACCCTTTGATGACACTCATTGTGCTACTGTTGATGTGGCAACAAAATAAGAGAAGGAGGACATGACAAGGGAAGGTGAAAGGTCTCAAATTGGAGAAGGAAAAAGGGAAGGGAAAGGTCTCAGATTGGGGAAGGAAAAGGGGATGGGGAAGGAAAAGGAGAACTGGGGATGGGTTGAGAAAGGGGAAGTGGAAGGGGAGCGTGAAAGGAAAAGAGGAAGAGGAAAGGTTGGGGAAGGGGAAAGGGAGTGTGGAAGGAAAAGGGAAAGGAGAACTGGGAAAGGGTTAGGGAAGAGGAGGTGCTTTTCTTTTTTTTTTAATAATAAATACAAAACGACGTTGTTTTAGTCCTTTTTAATGGCAAAAATGGATGAAAATTATTTTAAGGACTATTATGAGTTCCGGAGGACAATTTCAGGGACGAATTCGAGTAATTATTAATTTCAGGGATTACTTTGAGGCTCGAGTGCAAATTCAGAGACTATTTTGAGATTTAACTCTTATACAAATGTTACATTTATGTTTTTGTTAATAGTGTTTAGTAAGAGTATAATTAAAATATATTTGAAATGTCAGACACAAAAACATAAATAAATTGTGTTCCTGTATGGATACCTGAAGGGGGAGCTCGGCTCCTGGGGATCGGCGCCAAGTTGTTATATGCGGTGCCGACCTTTGAGCTTTGGGGAAGTCTGAGCTTCACTCCGAGGGGATGTCCAATTGCGTAGAGTGTGAGCAAGAAACAAAGGGGGATGTACCTGCAAAGGCACTCCGAAACTTAAGTTAGTATTGAGAATTCAAATGTGTCATTTTAAGGGTCAGATATCATACCTTTATAGGTGGGATAGGATAGGTCGGTTATGCTTGCTGCTAGTCATCTGTATTGAAGAGTGGTTATTAAAGTTTAATGCATGATCGGACGTTTTTATTCCAAAAAATGTAGTCTGTTGTGTCTGATCATAACGTACATCACCGAGTTATGAGGTGTGGAGCCGAGTTAATGACCATAATGCCGAGTTATGAGGTCGGATTGGTAACGGCCGGATCATAGCCCCCAATCTTAGTCTGGAAATGTGTTTCATGAAGCAGATTGAGCTTTTAATGAATCATAAGTCGACTGTTGAGTAGTTCGGCGACTGGTTTTGCCTTGCAGCCCCAGTTCAATTTGCTTTATTAGACATTTGTTAATTGTCAAGTAGTGGTATAATTAGGAGAGAGAAAAAATTAAATGCACGTGTCAGAGCGTGCGTGTTTCCAATATCTTTCATTCTTTTTTATGTAATTTATGTGATTAATGGTAGTGGAATCGAGAAGTTGATTAAATATAGTAAAACAGTTTGGAATCCTGAAGGTTTTCGAGTTTGGCTTGTTTAAGCTTTCTTGTCATCAGAAGAGTTTTACAAAGAAAAAATGAGTAAAAGAGGTATGTTCTAAGTTTGTTTATTTTTTGTTTTGACTTCGCTGCTTCTTTCTCTGTCTTTGCTTTGCTGTTTTCACCCTCTTCGACTATTTTTCTGATTATGGGGTTAGAGAAAGAGAAAGAGAAAAAGAGAAAAAGAGAAAAATTGATTGGTCTTACGATTGGGTTAATGACGATGTAAGGGTCCGGACGTCGCTGTTTCTCGATGAAGATGCTGTAAAAGAAATAGACAAAAATAGCATTGTGAGGGTTGGTGGTATTCGGTTGGAACTTCTTCCTTGTTCCTCCAGTGATCGAGTGTTTCACAGGGGGAGGGTTTTGAGTATTTTTATATGTATAGTAGTGTGTTGGAAGAGTTGAGGGTGAAGCTTCCCTTTACTGACTTTGAATGTCAAGTGTTGAAGCAGTTAAATTGTGCACCGTCCCAACTTCATTCTAACGGGTGGGCATTTCTTCGTAGCTTTAAGATTCTTATGGACATTTTGGAGGAGAAACCAACAGTTGAGTTGTTTTTTTACCTTGTTTCAAGCCAAAGGCGTTTGGAAGGGGGTTTGGGTAAATTTGAATAGTTCTCCTAGGTTTGCTATTTTCAAACTGTACAAGTCTTCGTTTAAAAATTTTAAGGAAATGTATGTGAAGGTTAGGAATGCTGAGAGGGATTATCTATTTTATATGGACGAGCATCTGGGAGAGAAGTTTCCGATATGGTGGTGTTCGGAAAATCCAATAATAAGGTGTTCGACGTTGCTTAAACGACGCTTTTCACTAAATCCTGTTACCGTCGAATTTTTTTGACGGAAAATCCTACAGTAAATTTGGAGCTAATAAAATTAACTTTTGCGCCTCTATTTACCGTCAGATTTAGCAACGAAATTTTAAATCAACGGTAACGTATTCGAGGGACGAATTTTCACTCGTAACCATCAGAAAATCTGCCGCTAAATCTACCGGTAACGTCCGTCGCTAAATCCAATGATACTCAACGTTTTTCTTGTAGTGATACGTAGCATGCATGCATGTCACCTTCCCACGCTTCTTGCAAGTCTCGAAAAGTAGCGTTGCAAGAGAAGCAGAGCTCCCGGCCTTAGGACGCATGACTCCTTCCTAACTTCTCGACATCAGCATGATGACAATTGACAGCGTCAGATCCTCGTGGGCTGCGAGATGCTCTAGGCACCATACACGCATTCAACCTTTGTACAACCCATTCACGTGTACATCACTAAAATTAAACCAATATAAAAAATAGAAGTTGTTGAGCAATTTTGAGTTTGACTAGATCCGTGTACGGTAAAGAAAAACAGAAAAAAAACTTAATGTAGACCTCATAGTCTCATACATGCAGAACAGTTATAATTCTAGTTCTCGTGTCCTCTCCTCCCTCTTCTTCTCTCTTTTTCTCTTTTTTTTCTTAAATACATTGGCTTCAAATTCTGGAGCAAATAAATTATTTTTTCAACCAATCATGTATATATTGTAATATTATCGTCAACGTTTGAAATTTTGAACCACTAATTTATTATTTTTAAAATCTTAAAAGTAAAATTATGTAATTCGATGTTATTATTATAATGTTAATGCACCGTTATTAATGTAATATATGTAAACAATATCTGTAAATAAATTAATCAACTAAATCATATAAATTAATTGATAAATGGTCAAACTGGAGTGTAAGCATTTTACATTTTGCAAATGAAAAATATAAAAGAAATATGCAAACCAAAAGTTCACAAAATCTGGTTTAGTTATATATCGAATTAAGTTTTATTCTCATGCACTCGGAGTCTCTCTTTAATCCCCCTATAACTAACCAAACACACAACAACAATAATAATAATAACAATAATAAAGACCAGCTAACATGTGCATTAATATTACCAATATTTTTTTATAAATGTTGAAATAATATTTAAATATTAGTTAAATTTATTTTTTTAAAATTTAAATTAGTTTGTTATCTTTACGATTCTTTTTAATTTGTTTAATAAATCTATGAATATGCGATACTCTTTTGTCATAAATACGAGAGTGTCATTATTATATTCCTATATATAGAATTATAAATAGCACATAGATAAATAACGGTGATGTTATATTGTCCACCATTTTTAGTAACTAAATCCAATTAAATTAGTATAAATTAAGTAAAAAATGTGTGTCTAGCATATGAATTTTTGTTTTTACACTTTTTTAGTATAAAATTTGTATTGCAAAACACATAAATTTTATTACAAAATACAGAAATTTTATTACATAATATATAAATTTTGAGGGTATGTCTAAAATGAGCTCAACAATTATGTGCTTATTAAATAAGCTATACATATATAAACCATTAGATTTTATTAGATGAAAATCAAAAGTTAATATAAAAGAAGAGCATTGATGGACTCTAATAAATGTAGAATATCCTAATACATAAATAAATATTTTAAATAGCAATACTTTAATACACAATATTTTAAACGACAACAGAATTTTTTATTCTTAAATAATTAAATATAAAATATATAAATATTTTTTATTTATTAAAATTAATTATTATGCAAAAAAATTTTATAATATTAAAAACTTATATTAAAATAATATTTTAAATTGTAACATAAAAATATAAAATAATTAAAATTTTATTTTATATTATTGACAAATAATTAGATTATTATATTTAAAATTTATTAACTAGCTATTTTTATTAAAGATATTATTATATAATATAATTTTTTATAAAAATATTTTAAAAATATAATTTATTTAAAATATTATATATAATACATGAAAATATTAAATTTTTTATTTTTTATATTTTTTTAGAAAAATAGAATAAATAATATAATTTTAAATACATACCTGAATAAAAAACATAATATTTTCATGTATTATATATAATTTTTAAATAAATTTTATTTTTACAAATATTTTGATAAAAAATTATATGATATAATAATATATTTAACAAAGTAATTAGTTAATAAATTTTAAATATAATAATCTAATTATTTTTCAGTAATATAAAATAAATTTTAATTATTTTATATTTTTATATTGTAATTTAAAATATCATTTTAATATTATAAAAAATAATTTTGCATAATAATTAATTTTAATGAATAAAAAAACTTATATTTTTTGTATTTATTTATTTTATATTTTATAGAACAAAATTTTTTTACCTTTATATAGTAAAATATGTGAAAAAGTGAGTCGGATTAGGATTTGAAACCTGTCAAATTAAAAAAATTAGCCAAATTCGCAAAATTTTTATGCAAAATTTTTTTATAATATTAAAAATTATATTAAAATGACATTTTAAATTGTTATACGGTAAGAGATTTAATATGTTTTCTGATTTTAATGTTATTATATGATTATAATTATTTAATATATACAAAAATTACTAGATAGTATATATATTAGGGGTGGTAATGCGGGTCGGCCCGTCCCAACCCGCCCTGCCTAGACCCGCACCATAAATGGGACAGACCGACCCGCCCTGCCAACTAAAGTGGGTACAAAATGCTAGCATGTTTGATTTTGTTTTTTTAATAAATTTAATTAAAATTAACTAAAAAATAATAATTAAAAAATTAAATACAAATAAAAAATAGTCAAATTTTAATATAATTTTTTTACTATCTTTTTTAAAATATTTAACTTTAATAAAATTGTTCAAAATAATATTTGTCAATAGAACCATCTTTATTTTAAAAAATAAGTCACATAATTTGAACATATATACAAAATTGTAAAATAAAATAAATAAAGTCACATAATTGGAACATATATACATAATTTGGCGAATTTTTTTAATTTAATATGTTTCAAATCCTAACCTGACCCACCTTTTTTAGCGGGTTCGGCAGGTCGGCCCGATGGATTCGACCCGTTTTACCACCTGGTGCACGAAAATTACACTCACACTATGTAATTCTGCACAACTAACCAGCAAGTGCACTGGGTCGTCCAAGTAATACCTTACGTGAGTAAGGGTCGATTCCACAGAGATTGCCGGCTTGAAGCAAGCTATGGTTATTGTTCATACCCTGGCCCAACATTAAGGTCCAGGTCCAAATACACCAAAAGGCCCAATCCAAAGATTGGCCTTCATTATTCACCGACCTCTTCAAAAGAAGTCGGACTCAATACAGACTTCTTTCCAAAGAAGTTGGGCTTAAGAGATAGCTGGCAGATAACACTTATTCAAATAAGTAACTGCCCCTAAAATCTCTCAACCCATTTCTAGAAGTCATATCCCAACAATCCCTAGATAAAAGGACGCTTATCCACCTAAAAAGGTGGCACTACTCCAACGGTGGTTATTGAATCCCCACTATAAATATCCTGACACTCCTCAGGTATCTCTAAGTTCCAATATTCTAAAAACCTGCTTACCCCTTTGTTGACTTAGGCATTAAAGTGTTTTTGCAGGTACCACCCCCCATTCTCTAAACGCACAATTTGGATGGCAGTTCCCAGACATAAACCAAGTCGGAGACCACCCTCCTCTAGCGCTTGGACTTCACAAACAAGCTCAACCACCATCCGGTTCTAGGTAAGCCCCGGAACAGTTATCTTATTATTCTTAGTCAGGATATCAATAGGGTTCTTAGTTTTAATTGTGAAAAATAAAAGAGCATGAAATAAATACTTATTATGCAGTAATGGAGAATGGGTTGGAGTTTTGGAGATGCTCTGTCTTCTGAATTTCTGCTTTCTTACTGTCTTCTTCTTCACGCACGCAGGTCTCTTTCCATGGCAAGCTGTATGTTGGTGGATCACTGTTGTCAATGGCTACCAACCGTCCTCTCAGTGAAAAGGATCCATGTACATGGCTAATCATCTATTGGTTCTCACTTGTGATGGAATAGGATCCAATGATCCTTTTGCGTCTGTCACTACGCCCAACGTTCGTGAGTTTGAAGCTCGTCATAGACATCTCCTCCCAAATCCTACTCGGAATACCACAGACAAGGTTTAGACTTTCCGGATCTCAAAAATGCTGCCAATTAATTCTAGCTTATACCACGAAGACTCTGGACTCACGGATTGAATGCTCTGTTGTCAGGAGAGGCAGTCAAACTCGTGAACCAGAAACTGAAGAGACATCCATTAAATCTAAGGTAGAACGGAAGTGGTTGTCAGGCACGCGTTCATAGGTTGAGAATGGTGATGAGTGTCACGGATCATCACATTCATCATGTTGAAGTGCGAATGAACATCTTAGAATAGAAACAAGTGAGATTGAATAGAGAAAACAGAAATACTTGCATTAATTCATCGAGACGCTGCAGAGCTCCTCACCCCCAACCATGGGGTTTAGAGACTCATGCCGTCAAAGGTACAATTTCAGATATAAAATGTCATGAGGTACAAAATAAATCTCTAAAAATAGTTTTTATACTCAACTAGTAACCTAGGTTTACAGAAAATGAGTAAACTAAGATAGATAGTGCAGAAATCCACTTCTGGGGCCCACTTGGTGTGTGCTGGGGCTGAACATTGAA
The DNA here is from genome assembly GCF_014773155.1 of Arachis stenosperma. Lineage (NCBI taxonomy): Eukaryota > Viridiplantae > Streptophyta > Magnoliopsida > Fabales > Fabaceae > Arachis > Arachis stenosperma. Next base: position 88,971,572 of record NC_080383.1, on the reverse strand, counting down.
GCTTTCACGTGCATAGGCTATTCTTGGAGTTAAACGCCAGTTTGTAACCTGTTTTTGGCGTTTAACTCTGGTTTGTAACTTGATTCTGGTGTTTAACGCCAGAATAGGGCAGAAAGCTGGTATTGAACACCAGTTTACGTCGTTTAAACTCGGGCAAAGTATGGACTATTATATATTGCTGGAAAGCCCTGGATGTCTACTTTCCAACGCAATTAAGATCGCGTCATTTGGAGTTCTGTAGCTCCAAAAATTCAATTTCGAGTACAGGGAGGTCAGAATCTAACAACATCTGCAGTCCTTTTTCAGCCTCTAAATCAGATTTTTGCTCAGATCCCTCAATTTCAGTCAGAAAATATCTGAAATCATGGAAAAACATACAAACTCATAGTAAAGTCCAGAAATGTGATTTTTTCTTAAAAACTAATAAAAATATACTAGAAACTAATTAAAACATACTAAAAACTACCTCAAAATAATGCCAAAAAGCGTATAAATTATCCGCTCATCACCACCCCTAATATATATATAAAAGTAAAAATCTTTTGTTCAAAAAAATATAAAATAAATAAATACAAAAAATAAAAGTTTTTTTATTTATTAAGATTAATTATTATACAAAAAAATTTTTATAATATTAAAATGATATTTTAAACTACAACATAAAAATATAAAATAATTAAATTTTATTTTATATTACTTAACAAATAATTAGATTATTATATTTAAAATTTATTAACTATTTATTTTGTTAAATATATTATTATATAATATAATTTTTATCAAAATATTTGTAAAAGTAAAATTATTTAAAACGTTGTATATAATACATGAAAATATTAACTTTTATATTTAGATATATATTTAAAATTATATTATTTATTTAAAATTTAAAAAAATAAAAAATAAATATTTTCATGTATTATATATAATATTTTAAATAAATTATATTATTAAAATATTTTTATGAAAAATTATATTATATAATAATATCTTTAATAAAAGTAGTTAGTTAATAAATTTTGAATATAATAATCTAATTATTTATCAAGTAATATAAAATAAAATTTTAAAAATTTTATATTTTTATGTTATAATTTAAAATATTATTTTAATATAACTTTTTAATATTATAAAAATTTTTTACATAATAATTAATTTTAATAAATAAAAAATACTCATATATTTTATATTTAATTATTTAAGAATAAAAGATTTTCTTGTCGTTTAAAGTATTGTATATTAAAGTATTACCATTTAAAGCATTTATTTATATACTAGGATATTCTATATTTATTGGAGTCCATCAATATTCTTCTTTTATATTAGCGTTTAATTTTTATCTAATAAAATCTAATGGTCTATATAAATGTGGCTCATTCAATAAGCATAACTTGTTTTAGACATACCCAAATTTTCATATAGCGTAAAAAGTTTTGCAATAGCCCATAAACTTATGAATGTAGCATATTTGTTGTGCACCAATTTTTTTATAATGTATACTAAATTTTTTATATTGTGTATTAAAATTTCTATACTTAATATCTTTATTAAACATATATAGAAGAAGAAAAAAAAGATGAAGATGAAGAAGATGATGACGACAATAATTATGATAATGATAATAAAAAAGAATGAGGAGAAAAAGAATGAAAGAAAAAGAAGGCAGTTGTAGAATTCAATAAATTAATAAATAATTAACTAAAAAAATAATTATGAGCTACAGAAATTAGAAAATTAAATTTTATATTTTAGAGAAGTAAAAATATTTAAGAAACGAATTAAAACACTAATTTTAAAGATTTTAGCTCAAAACAGGACCAATGAACTGAATCGATTGAACCGGGTCCATATTAAGCCCAAGGCCCAACATATATATAAAGCTTAACTCAACCTTCCTCCCTTACCTTTCATCAAACCACTCTGAGGAAGAAGCAAAACACAAGAACCCTAACCTCCATTCCACTTTCAATTTTCGATTCCTTCTAAATTTCAATTCGGAGCTCCGATTGCCACATCGTTTGCGGGCATGAGACCGCCTTGGCGAGCTCTTCAAATCCATTCGAACAAAGTAGTAAGAAATTTGAATTTTTCACCCAGTCCTTAGCTCTCTTCAATTTTCTCATTTTGGTTCATGGGTATTGAGAATTGTATAATTTTGATGGTTTAGGGGTGTACTCTAGTGCGAGATATAGCTGAGTTTCATCTAATTATTTTGTGGATAAAGGTGAAGAACTTTTATCCCCTTTAAATTCTTTGATTTTATGAAGTTTAGGTATTGAAATTATTGCTATGTAGAATATTGTATATAATTAGATTGAATTTTTTTCATGTGATTTGAAGTCAAATTGGCAAAATAGTATGCTTGGAACTAAACTCTGATGGTTGAAAGCTTGTCAAGTGGGCTTTGGAGACTTGGAAACTTGTGAAAACAAAGTCTTGAGATGTTTTGGGGCTTAGGATGAAATCAACCAAGGTATGGTTTTGGTTTCCTGTAGTTAATATATAATGTTGCGTAAAAATTTAGGTTAATTGCCATAAGATAGGCTTGAATTCTTGACTACAGTGCTAGTATTGGTGTTGCCTGAACCCATTGAGCGATTCGAGGTTTATTGTGACGCTTTCTTAAAGGGTCTAGGGTGTGTGTTGGTGCAGTACCGAAATGTGGTATCTTACGCTTCTCGTCAGTTAAGACCTCACGAGGTGAATTATCCGACTCACGACTTGAAACTTGCTGCGATTGTGTTTGCACTGGAAATAAGGAGAGGTTACTCGCGACATGGCGGGAGTTTGAAGGTACAAAGGAAGGATTTGTGTGCCGAATGTGGGAGATTTAAGGTGTGATGTGCTGATAGAGGCTCACAGGAGTGGATTCTCGATTCATCTTGGGGCTATCAAGATATATCAAGACATAAAGGCAATATTTTGGTGACCAGAAACAAAAAATAATGTAGCCGTGTATGTATCTAAATGCTTGACTTGTCAGAAGGTTAAGATTGAACATCAGAAACTGTCCAAAACACTACAACCCTTAGAGATTCCACAGTGGAAATGGGAAGCTATCACCATAGATTTTCTGTCTAGTTTTCTAGCAAGTTGGGATCGATACATGCTATCAGTGGAGTTTGCGTGCAGTAATAGTTACCATGCAAGCATCAGAATAGCTCCGTATGACACTTTGTAGAAGTGTCAATCTCTACTATGTTGGTATGAGGCCGGAGAATCGAGTTTGTTAGGGCCTGAGTTGGTGGCAGAGACGACGGAATAGATTAAGAAGATCCGATCTAGAATCATTATCGCTCAAAGTTGTCAGAAAAGCTATGCTGATCAGAGATGGAAACGTTTAGAGTTTGAAGAGGGCGGCCATGTGTTTCTAAGGGTTACTCCGACTACAGATATCGGAAGAGCGATAAAGACAAAGAAACTGAATCATTGTTATTTGGTCCATTTTAAATTTAGAAGGAAATTGGGTCGGTGGCGTATCAGATAGCTCAACCACTTTATCTTTTGAACCTGCACAACGTATTTCACGTTTCACAGCTTCGAAAGTATACCTTTGATGCAAGTCATGTCTTAGAACCCGAATCAATTCAATTGAAAGAAGATTTGACGTTTTAAGTAATCCCGATCAGAATTGGCAAAACCGACTGAACCGGTGGTTAACCGATGAACCGGTCCAGTTTTTTAAAGAGTCGATTTTCTACTCAGGCTTCAAAACGTTGTTGTTTTGATCCTTAGGAAAAAAAAAGCCCAAACGGGCAAAAACCAGCGTTCTAAAAATCGGACTGGACCGGTCAGTTGAACCGGTTCAACCGAAAACCGGAAAAAATGGTCTGATCCAATACGTAAAACCGCTCAATCTAAAACCGCTCGAGAACTGCTAAATCGGCCGGTAATCGGTCGGTCAGACCGGATTGGAAGCCGGCCGGTTTTCAAAACGACGTCGTCTCCTTTGTTGAAAGGGAAAAGATTGAACGCGTTATCCACTTCTCCCCCACTTCTCCAACTCCTTCCTGCAGCAAATGCCCTAGCCACCACCAAAGAAAGCAAACCCTAGCAGTCTCCACCAATCGTCGCCGCCGTCCGTCGGAGTGGGAGATTGCTGCCGCCGTCCGTCGCACTCAAGAACTACCGTCTTCGTGCTCTCGGGCCTCTCGCCGGATCCTCCGCGTCGTGTGCTCGCATCTCGCCTCTCTCCTCTGTGCTCGGCTGCTCGTGCCTCCCTCCGCCAGTGAGTGCTCGAGCTGTGCGCGTTGGTTGTCTCTGCTCGATTCTGCCTCCCAGTGTCACTCGAGTCTCGTCTCAGTCACTGGCATCTCGTGGTTCGCCTGTCTCGTCACCGGCGGCAGAAGCAACTCGTGGGGTTGTCTCTTGCTTCGTCGCCTTCCGTGGGGTGGTCGCTGACTCGCCGTCGACCGTTGGTGAGTCCCTGCACCATCGCTTCCCTGTTCTCTCTTCTCCAGAATTCCCTTCTCCCTGTATTTTTGCATGTTGCTGAAAAAATTGCTAATCAATAAATTTCCCTTGTTGCTGATCTAAATGTTGCTGTAAATCGGGACTTTACTAAGATTTGTTAAATTTGTTGCTGAATTTGTTGCTTCCTAGTCACAGAATTATAACAGAATGCTCAGTCAGTGCTTGGTTGATTGGCTTTGCTCACTGATTGTATTTCATGATAGATTTTAAATTGATAACTTTTAAATTTTAAATTTGCACTGCCCATGTTACTGATTCACTGTTCCTTCAGTGTTTTTTGTTGTTGTTAATCATTGTGATGAGCTTTGTTAAAATTGGGTTGAAAAATGTTAATCTATCTTCATTTTTCATTGTTCTTAACTTCTGTTCTTATTTAAAAAATTGCAATTGGTGATCTTTTGATTTATTATATGCTTCATGTTTTTAATTTCACTCTGCTTCTAGGCTTTGAAATCAGTTTATGATAACTGTGATCCAATTATTTAGTTGGATAACTGATGTAATTATTGAGTTTAAGAGATTGAGTTTTTTTGTTTTCATTATTAGTAAGACATGAATAGTTTAGAATTTTCTATTTCTTTCCCTTACTTCTGTAGTTCGTTATTTCGTGTTGGCTTCAACTTTCAAATGGGAATTAGGAGCTGGTGAGTGGTGAAGATAACAACATCTTCTGGAACTGAGTCTGTTGTTTCACTGCCTGATGGGAAAGTAAGATATGATCTATAATTACGATAGTACACAGTGATGTTTTTTCCATTTGGCTGGACTCAGTGAGACAACTGGGAAATATTCTTGTTTGGTCTGATTAACCAACTTCAATATTTAACCTTGTTAATAATATCTTGTACCATTCAGACAAAAGCAGGGCCTATTTTGGTTGCCATAAATTCCTCCAAGAAAGTTCCTCTGTATGATAATGATTATATTAATGATTATATTAAAGCCTACAAGCATAAAAGAATTAAAAGAGCCTGTTTTGTTTTACTTTTTGACTCAATTACGTTAAGGTAATATTGTCTATCTTTAACTTGTGCACTGCAATTATTTTGCATATTTTGATGATTAATTACATTTAGTTGGTGATAGTTTGGGTAGGGATTTAAATTTGAAAGATATTTTATGATGTTTATTTATAATTTACTTATTATTTTATCATGAAATGGTTTTTCCGGTTGAACCACGGTTAGACCGATTGGATCAATAAACCAATAAATCAGTAACTAGAGTGGTTTGATGACCGGTCTGGTTTTCAGAACTTTGGTAGAAGCAAAACTCACCCCTCTCCCTTCTCTCTCACTATTCAGCATTCACCAAAATCTCAAACTTAACCCTATCAGAGCAAATATCCACCAGAAGCCCTAGCCGCCACCTTCTCCATCATTGATCTCCTCTCCTTGGCCACCGGCGGGACAGACCGTGGGTGTCGTCTTCGAGAGCGCTCTCTCTCTCTCTCTCTCTCTCTCTCTCTCTCTCTCTCTCTCTCTCTGTGTCTTTGTTCAAGCTCAAGCTCCCTCTTCGAGCTCTCTCGCCGTCGATGCTTCTTCGCCCCTCACCGTGGGTCGTCGCTGCTTCGCTCCTCTCTGTGGGTCGTCGCTGCTCCGCTCCTTACCGTTTTTGCTGTCGCCCCCTTCTCTTCTCCTCTGATTTTAGGTAACTTTGTCTCACACACTCTGAGCTCATTTCTGTCTTTGCCGTTCATCATTTTTTCCAACTAATTTTGAAGATTCTGAGCTGAGTCTGTGTTGTGAGTTTGAAATTGGATTATGTATTTAATTTGTTGAATGTTAAACCAAAGCTACTGGAATTGTTTGAGACAAGATATTTGCGCTCTATCACAGTAAACTCTACTTATAATTCAAAATCTTTCTTTCCCTATTGTAATGCTACCAAAAAAATCCCAATTGATTTTTACTAATGTTTTATTTAATTTCTTGATGAACAAGTTGGAATAGGGGCATAGGGATTATGGTATGCCAGCAATTTGCTGGAATCAATGGAATTTGTTTCCATAATTGACACTACGGAGGGGCCAGGATTTTCTTGTATATGGTTCTCACTCTTACCCTAAACTGATAACAATTATTTCGCAAATGTTATTTCTCCAATTACTTACTCGAATGGAACATATATATAGGGGCATAATAATAAGCCAAGGTTCATGAAGCAACACCATATTATATAATAAGATGATTCTGAGTATGGATTCTGAATTCAATTTGCTTAAATTGGATTATTTAATTTGTTGAATGTTGATGTGATTTTGAGTATGGATTCTGAATTCAATTTGCTGAATATTGAATTGATTCTAAATTTAATTTTAGATAACTCTGTCTCACACTCTTTGAGCTCATTCAATTACTTTTGTTGTTGATTTGTTTTTAGATTAGTTTGGATTTTTGAGATGAGAACATGTTGATTAGAATTCCAGAAACAAAATATGATTATATACTTTGGCTGTCTTATATCCGGCAAATTTAGGAATTTGTAATTGAATTGAATTTTGTTTTGTGTTACGATTATATTTGAAATTTTGTCTTATATTTTTTAATTGAATTTTGTCTTATATTTGAATTTTGTAAGTGAATTAAAATTAGTTTAAAAATATTGAATTTAAATATTTGAAATTGTATATTGAATTTTAATAATTTTATTGTATATTCTATTAAACCGGTTCGACCCCGGTTCAACCCCGGTTAGACCACTGAACCATTGAACCAGTCACTTGACCGGTTCAATGACCGGTTCGGTTCTTGCAACATTGGTTTGGATAAAACAGGAGAGTGGTGTTAGGCTTGCAAGTTGCAACAGCTAACGTAAAACTTGTCGAATCTCAATGACATGAATCCTTGTGATTATTGACCTAAATTATTCCTGTCATGCTGAGCATGTTTATAAACTTGTCAGTTCTGACTGAAGCGGCAAAGATGAAGGAGAATAAGGGAGAAGAAGAAGAAGAAAAAAAGGAGATGAGTCGGAAGGAGAAGCGGAAGGCATTAAAGAAAATGAAACGGAAGCAAATCAGGAAGGAGATTGCAGTTAAGGAGCGGGAAAAGGAGGAGGCTCGCATCAACGATCCCGACGAGAAGAGGAGGATGCAACTCCTGGAGCAGCAGGAGGCTGAGAGAATGGAGAGTGACAGGAAGCTTTTCGAGGAAAGAGAGAGGGCTTGGATGGAGTTACAGCAGAGGATCCAGCAGCAGCAGGAGCAACAACAGCAACAGATAGACCTTCTTGAAGAATCACAGTCGGCACGCAATGATAATGGTAGTGACAATGATGATGATCAATGGGAGTATGTGGAGGAAGGGCCTCCTGAGATTATCTGGCAAGGAAATGAGATTATCCTCAAGAGGAACAAAGTGAGGGTTAGGGTTTCAAATAAGGAAACAAAACAAAATCAGGTATTATCATAGCTGCATCCTTTTGTTGTTCAAAGAATTTCTTTCAACCTTAGTTAACACTGTTGTTGTTGCTCATGCTGTTGCAGCATGCTGATGATGCTGATAGACCTACCTCAAATCCTTTACCCCCAGAATCTCACTCAAATTCATTCGCTCAGCAGGTGCTGGAGAATGTTGCTCAACAAGTACCCAATTTCGGAACAGAACAGGTTATTTAGTTCTTATCTTATCTTGATCTTGCTCTTTCTCCTTTCTTAATTCTCAATGTGCTTATCTTGTTTTTTTGGGTTATCATGGCAGGACAAAGCTCATTGCCCTTTTCATTTAAAAACTGGAGCATGCCGATTTGGTCAACGTTGTAGCAGAGTCCACTTTTACCCTGATAAATCCTGCACCCTTCTGATGAAAAACATGTACAATGGTCCTGGCATGGCTTGGGAGCAAGATGAAGGCCTTGAGGTCTGTTAATGCTGCTTTTGTGCCTTCGCTGTATCCTCAAAGGAGCTCCTTACAATTTCCTTTTTTATAATTTTATTCTGCAATTAGTTACTTTATTATATAATAGCGGTTTTCTATCTTATATCAAAATATGCCTTTTACATCTTTTGTCTACAGCTGTTTCATTTATCAATAAAAAATGAAAGCATCCATGTCAACGGTCTATTCAGTTCAATTATTTTTCTTGTAGATATTCTCTTGTTCTTTAACTTGATAATAATCAGATTCATTGCGCTGGAGGCTCATGGTTTTGGTCTTGGTATGGTGGGTCAAGATTAACGACATTAGCTGTTGTATCCTTGGGGATATCTATGAAATATTGATCGTCCTCCCTTGTTAGTAACTTAATCAACTATTTTCTTTTGGTTGTGTTTGACATTTTTTCCTTTTAATACCTATTCTTAGATATGTCATATGTGTTTATTTAGTATCTGAGTCCTTTTTCTATTACCATTGGCATCATATGTTCGCAACTACTTTCAAGTTTCAATATTTGATATTTTCTTTGAGGTCGGAGGATTTTCTTCTTCATGATGTTTCAATCAATATTTTATATCTATATCACATTTTAGGATGTATTCATTAATTAGATTGTACAGTTAAAATTCATACTTTTAAATTTCATAATGTCCAAAATCTCTTGATCCTTAACCATAAATAGTTGTTGGGCAATATTCAAGCCATGGATTGTGGAGCTATGTTGCAGATATCACCAAATGGTTTGAGATTATTGCAGCCAGACATAAAAATGGGGACGAAGTTAGTTGGTTCTTGAAAGTACATTGCTTTGTGTGTGTGGGTGGGGGAAAGGAAAATTTTTATGCATGGCCAGAATTTATGTTGATAAAATCTGTATTGTTTCATATACGAAACTTATATTCCATTATGCTTCTGTGTTTCATTGGTTCTTGCTTGCTTAGCTATAGACTCATTGATCCTATTAGTTATAGGAAAATCCACTATTTTATTATATTCTATTTTCATTCAACTTGTGCGAGTCTAGTATGCTTAGATAAAGATAATAAAAACTGCTCTTTGTAGGCATCCTAGTGTATAACTTTTCAAAATTGATATGTATAATTCTTCTAGCTGATACAATCCTTACTCCACGAATCTTCTTGTCATCTTAAGAATCTTGCAAACTAGTGAACTTTCATCCCTTATGCACGAACAAGAAGTGCTGAATTTGGCATCTGCTACTTCTTTTGGCTTTGTTTTGAACCCTATTGCACTACTGAGATAGCTGAAACTGGAATCAAATTATCTTCACTGTTTTTGGTTATGTAGGCCTTGTAGTTAATATTTTATCATTTGTATAGAAATAATTGAAAGCTAATATTCTAGTACTTGGTATATTTATTACATTGTCAGAATCTAAAATCCTTATTTGACTTGTTTACCTATTTTTCAGTACACGGATGAGGAGGTTGAACGCTGTTTTGAAGAATTTTATGATGATGTTCATACGGAGTTCCAGAAATTTGGAGAAATTGTGAACTTCAAGGTTCTTTTGTAATGCTTTTTATATACTGAAAAGTTTTCTGCATGAAGTTTTGACAGAGACGCAATATGTTTGGTTGTATTGAGATAGAGACAAATAGAGACACATTGGACCTGAAATACACTCATTCAATCTGCATCTCCAAAGGAAGGGCACTAGTGTCTCTATCTTCAGTGTCTGTCTCAATGTCCTATTTCACCCTATCTCTTGTTCCAAACACAACCTTACATAACTATTGTGGTCTTGCTTTGAACTTTACCCACAATGATCCCTTATCTTATTTTTCATTCTTGTTACTTGTGAGCAATTAGAAGACCATATTTTGGTACCAAATTTGAAACACGTTAAAAATATTTGAATTTTCAGGGCATGAGTTGGTTTATCCCTTCCTGATCTTCCTTTTTCTCCAACTTATGCAAATGCTTATTTATCCTTATTTCTGTCAGGTGTGTAAAAATGGTGCATTTCACTTGAGAGGAAATGTCTACGTTCAGTATAAACATTTGGACTCTGCTCTGCTTGCTTACAACACTGTTAATGGGCGCTACTTTGCTGGGAAACAGGTAATTCATTCCCTGTTTATTCTTGATGAATATCTTGAATTTTGTATGAGCATATGAATTTCACAAAGATCCAATTAAGATAGAAATTCATGGGTCTTGGGACTTCTGCCCCTCCTTTGTTCAATATCCGGGAAATTCCCAGTATTGTATTGACGAGCTGTAAGGACTAAGGCTGTAACTCCTGCTATCCATGGAAACCCTGAGGATGTTTGATGCAAAACTGGATGTGTCTTATTGCAGGTAAGTTGTAACTTTGTTAGTTTGACAAGATGGAAGGTTGCCATATGTGGCGAGTATATGAAGTCAGGTTACAAGGTATACAATTTATCAGTGATTTATATTTCGTTCCCCTAGTATATATTACATATAGCTTTGAATACTGAAAACACGTGTGGTTCATTTGTAGAAACGATGTGATGACTTGGTTTCAACTTCAAACTTTAAATAGTTTTTTTATCCCTTAAATTAATTTAAGGGTTGAAGGTCAATTTGTTGATGCTGCTTTTTTCCGTTGCATGTTAACAGACTTGTTCTCATGGAACAGCGTGCAATTTTATACACTGTTTCCAAAATCCTGGTGGAGACTATGAATGGGCTGATTCTGATAGACCGCCCCCAAAATTTTGGGTGAAAAAGATGATAGCATTATTTGGTTATTCTGATGATTATGAGGCTTTAGGGGAGCGAGAAAATTTGAGTTTGCAAAAGAATACGGGGAGATGTCAAGATCAGATTCTTTCAGGTATGCTTTCACTTTGTTGTTCCTCATTCTATGACAATAAATGGTGTGAATTTTAACGGACCAACTAGCTACTACCATTTTATCAATATGCTTGAATTTGGACCTGCTTATATTATTTGAAAAATGGAGCAAAAGCTCCAATTGAGGGTGGCGTGGTGCACAAGCATGTCACATTACACACACAGCCTAACTTTATACAAGAGCCAGTGGCTGATTTCACAACATGAACTGTGACCTTTGTCATAGGGGCTGAAGATAATTATTGGTCCAAAATTCCCCCTCAAATTCCAACTGATAAATTAACCAAAATTTCCTATCAAATCTGTATCAAATCTGTGCAAAGAATTTTGCAGGCTACACTCAGGCTTGCATTCTTGTGCTGCAACAAAGGCTGTTTTATATTTGAGGGAAAGTAACTAATTGTTAGCATTAGTCTAATAAAATTTGATTGAGGAAATATGGCTTGGAATAGCATTTTGTTGATTTGAGTCCAAATTTTCAATTTGCGAACTGGAACCATATTTTATGTTTGAGGCAAATATTTTGTTCATGCCAGGTTTTATGTATATTTTTTATATGTTAATTTATACTCATTCTTATAGTATGAGAATCTTTTGCAGGTACCACTCAAGTAGATCAAGATCTAGGGAGAGGGATCAGTTGAAAAGTTATTCTAGCAGAAGAAAACATGGAGACGAACGAAGGCAAAGAACTCCCGATGAGGGATGGAATGCCCATTCAAAAGAGAATCATAAAATTAAGCACAAAACTCCAGTTTCTGAATCCAATAGGGAATGGCTAGAAAAAGATGAAAATAGGGAAAGTCACCATAAACATTACAGAAAAAGCTCGTTACATAGTGACAAGGATGACAGTCGCAGAAGCCATGATGAGGATTTTGATACAGATTTGGCTATAACTGGTAAGGACGATGAAGTTGAACATGGAAAAGAACGACGACACTGTAAGAAACGGAAGAGAGATAGAAGGGATCGGATTTATGAGTCCGAATCAGAGCACCATACCAGTAGAAGGAAAAGTTCACGGCAGCACAGTAGGGACAATAGAACCGGTGAAGCTGAATCTAATAAAGATTTGTTTGATCAAGGAGACTTGGAACCTCATGATAGCTCTAGGAAAAACTCGAGACACAGGAGGTTTAACCATCGAGAAGACAACAAAGACCATGAAAATGAAGTTGATGGAGATTGGTCACGGAGAGAGAGACACATAAGATCTGGCTATCGAGAAGACATTAAAGACCATGAAAATGAATGTGATGAAGTCGATAGAGGTTGGTCACGGTGGGATGGGGACGGAAGATCGCATCATAAAAAGAAGCGTTCAAGACACCACCACTCACCAGATGTCGGATTACAGTGATGTAGACATCTAAGAATGCAAGTAAGATTAACTTTTGTATTCCTGTGATGATGCTTTATCATCTTTTGTACAATCTCTTCTCTTCTTAGTGTTTCCTTTTTTTTCCTTTTTTTTTCCTTCTATGAAACAAAAAAAGAATGCAAATCAAACGAGCATCAGGTTTGTTTTTGTAAATTCTCATATTATAATGAGGAGATTGGTTATGCTATTAATATTGGCTAACATTGTTTAAGAGAGAGCTGTGAAAGAAGTTGTAGTTAGATGGTTTATTCTTTGCATACCGGAGGTGGTAGGAAAAGAGAGATACTAGTAATAAGATTGTTTTCAATACCTTGCTTCCTACTTGAAATTAAACTCGTGTAATTTTGGTTATTATTTTACAACTAATAAAAAAAACCTGATAATTGTGCAGGTATATCAAGCAAATATTTTGTAAATATATAGACTACAGTAAGTATGAAATGATTATGTTAAAATGAAACTAAAATATTATTCTTTATTTATTTATAGTCCAAAACTTATTTATAATAAATTTAACAAATGGACCTAGAAGTTTTTCTGATGATTTCATAATAATTAAGTACCAAGTAACGATGATTAATATTGTAGTTTTCATACTTACACGAAATGGAAGTTTTTGAAAGATTAGGATTTGATCAATTTTTTGGTTTTCTTAACATCAGCATAATAATGCTCTACAAAGTTTGCATATGAATAATGACATTCCAAATTTTCAAATTCCGTACCACAATCATATTTTAATCAGACATTTTTAAAAATAAATATCGGTGATTATATCAAGGTTCTGAGAACCGGATCGGTTATCAAACCGTTCTAATCACTGATTTACTGATTTATTGGTCTAACCGTAGTTCAACCAGAAAAATCGTTTTAGAATAAAATAAATAAAGGGTAAAGTATACTTTTTGTCCCTGAAGTTTGGCAAAAGTTTCAAAAATATCCCTAAGTTTTATTTTGTTTCAATTTTGTCCCAGAAGTTTTCGATTTGCATCAAACATACCCTCGACGGCTAAATTTTAAAAAAATTTAAGATCAATCTAATAATAACGCATGAAAATTATGCTTGATTTACTTGTGTTGAGGGTTGTTCTTATGAAATTGTTATTGAATTGGTCTTAAATTTTTTGAAAAATTAGCCGTCAAGGATATATTTGATGCAAATCGAAAACTTTTGGGATAAAATTGAAACAAAATAAAACTTAGGGGTATTTTTAAAACTTTTATCAAACTTCAGGGACAGAAAATATACTTTACCCATAAATAAATTATAAACTTGGCTACTCTTGCAGCTTCTTCAATCTCAACTTGGTCAGCTTCTGAATGTTGTCGCAAACAAAGCCAGTTCTTGGCTCACTAGTCCTATTTGCTGCCTCAGCCATTTTGGCTTCAAACTCTTAACATCATTCCCATCTAGCAAAATTTGTCCTACACACAATTTCTTCAATTAATTAGTGCCACATAACATATCATACCATATCATATGGCCTTTAACTAATATGCATAACTTCAGTTCCAGATTTTTTAACAAGCAAGTAAACTACATACTAAACAAGAATGCATCTTTACCTAGCCATCACTCAAATTAAGTGAGAAATTTTAACTTTTAAGTTTACCTGATAAACGGTCATAGAATCTCTCTATGAGGGACACAACGGTGCTCTTTTCGGAGCCGCTGCTGAACAATCCACAGTGCAGATGAGTAACCTTGCAGTGCTCTATTCTCCCCAACAAATGCCAAGACCACTCTGATTTGAACCACAATCTGCTAAAAAAAGAAAAAAAAAAAAGGCCTCAACAACAATCACAACACCACTGCAGATGAAAAAAAGTTAAAAGAAGCTCCTAAGATTAATACTTTGGTGTATTATTGACCTGTTCAACAATGTTGCCTGCTCGAGGAGCTTCTTTGCTCTAAACCTGCAACCAGCAGAAATTACAAAACAGCAATTACAAAGTTAAAAACATAACTGAAATTACAAAGAGCTTCTTGGCAGGCGGATTATTACTCAAAGATGTATTGTTATCAGCAACTGCTTCTTGATTAATACTTCCATCTATAATTGAAATCAATACATCATGATCAAAGTTAAAAACATCAAACAGAACCAAAAATAAAAAAGAATCAGCAACAAAGATTACCAAATACCAAAAGCAGAACAAAAAATAAAAAAGAATCAACAACAAATCAGTAACTATTTCAACAACAAATTAAATACCAACAGCTACAATGCAGCATAAAAAATCACTGATCACAAATTTTAAATTTAAAACACTTATCACAAATTAATTAATTTCAGATTTAGAAATCACAAATCACTCATAAGAGACATTCAAAATCAAATTCATAACACTGAAACAGCTCAAAATCAAAATGAAATTGACTAACCTTCCACTGACAGCAGGACGACGACGGCGTAGCAGCTGGAAGCCTCGAACAGCGAAGTCACCGACGAAGACAGGACGACGTGCCGAGCTAGAAAGCCTAGAAGAGAAGGTCTGGCCGTATGGATTTGGGACAAGGGAAGGAGGAGGCCGCAGAGACGCCGACAACCACGAACGGCGGCGGCGGTTCAATTGACGAAGCTGGGTTGCTGGGTTTTAGGTTTGGCCGTTTGGGGAACCCTAGGGCTTGAGTGTGTGTTTCGAAGGAGGAGTAGGGGTGTCTGGTGTGGGGGGTGTATGCGGGTTAGGGACTCGCGTGGAGGGGTGGGGTTTTTTCCTTTCTTTTTTTAAAAGCAATGAAACGACGTTGTTTCTTAAGAATCGGTCGGTTTTCGGTCTGATCCAACTGTCCGGTTCAACAGTTTTTCAACGGTTTTAATGATGGCGGTTTTAAGAAGAGAACTGGACCGTTTTTTATGCCGGTTTTTGGTTGAACCAATTTGACCGATTAGTCCGGTCCGATTTTTAGAACATTGATTATATCAATAAATTATATAAATGTGAATATAAATTGTATATTGAGCAATAAAATAATTGTATATCAGAAGTGGATGCACAAAAAATAAAGAGCAAAATAGAAGATTAGAGAAGAAACTAACTAAAAAGACGGAATGCGAGGCAGATATAGAGGAAGGGGTTCCTCGTGAAAGTGAAGATGATAAGTCTAGAAAATGAGGCTGTTTTGGATTACATTAGGCAGAATCTAGATTGGACATGGGATGATGGGAGTAATGCTATGACCTATGGAGTATGGAGGATGCAAGTTTAATCACTAGAACCTAAAGAAGGAAGAGAGCGACACAGAGTTAGAAACCAGAATCTTCATATAAGAATTGAGTTGAACAAGATGGTTTTAGTTTTTATTAGCGTCTGTTGATATGGAGTCTTCTTGATGATATTGGTTTTTTTTTTTGTTATGTCTTTTTGGTATTATGATATTGGTTTGTTTAATATCGACATTCTAGTTTTCTCCAACAGTGGAGCCTTACGCTCTCCAACAGTGGAGCTGTTCTACTTCAACAAGTGGAGCTATTAGTCAATCAACTTCTCAAATCTAATTCAGTTATAAATACGAAGACAATCATAAATCAGCCAAAGCAACAATACAAGGAATACAAATTAACAAGGCAAGGCATCGAAGGTATTGGTAATTGACGTGGTGGAAATTGACAGATTAAGAATTTATAAAGAAAACAACGTTGCAAGTATAGTTCCCAATCGACTAAAATCTGCTTATCAATTTAGAAGAGATGTCACAAAATTTAGAAATAAAATACTGAGAGTATGAATCCCAGGTCGTCTCCCAACGAGTTGTAGAGAAAATGCTATTTTATTGATCAGAAGTTTTCCGAGAGATTTTCAAAATTGAATGGCAGAAAATAAATAATTGTAAGTTAGTGCAAAGAAAATAAAAAGAAATTTATATTATCCAAAATAAAAGGCATTGACTGGGGGAATGATTAAATGGAAGTTCTATCCTTGTTGGGATCTCTTAAGTATAGTATCAAAAAGGTTGTTGTTTTCACTTAGTTAACCCTTACTAAATAAAGGAAAGTCAAGTGATTGAGCTAACTCTTAATCTCTTATTCGCAAATCCTAGTCCTCTCCCTTAGGAAGGTCTAGCGTTAGTAAATACAGAACTAGCCAACAACTTCCAATTTAATCATCACTTAAGCCTTCCAACTCAAGTGTCTCCTTTTAATCAGCCCCCATGTCAAGTTGGGGATTTACTCTATTGACATGAATAAAACGCTCACAGAAATAATAGAAGAAGACATGATAAATTAAATAGAATAAGGATTGAAAATTGATTAAAGGGAAAAGAAATAAACTGTATTAATAAATCCAAAATGCAACATAATTATCTGAACAAGATTAATAAACAACTAAAGGAGTAAGGGAATAAGGAAACAAACTAGAATAGTAACTTCAACGGAGGTAATGACTCTTCAATATCCAAAATCCAAAGCAAAAGTATAAAACTAATAAACTATGAATGTAAAGAAAACCTAGAGGAATAGCGATTCTCCCTAGATTCAGATCTAAAATACTAAAACTATGCGAATGAGAATGTGTGTTGAGTCTCTGCATGTTCCCTTCCTTTAGTCTGTGTTTCTGAGTCGAAAACTGGGTCAAAACATGGCCCGAAATTGCCCCCAGCATTTTCTGTTAATTCTGCAGATCGCGCATGTCACGCGTACGCGTCAGCCATGCGTTCGCGTCGCTGGTCATTTTGGCGTGTCACACGTTCGCGTCAAGCACGTGCTCGCGTCATATTGCAGAACTCCAATCCACGCGTACGCGTTAGGCACGCGCACGCATCACTGCAATTTTCTCCATGTTGCGCGCACGCGTGAGCCATGCATGCGCGTCGCTGCTCGCTGGTTATCTCCTTAGTTTCTTGTGTTCCTTCTATTTTTGCAAGCTTCATCACCATCTTCTAAGCCTTTCCTGCCCTATAAAGCCTAAAACACTTAACACACGGATCACGGCATCGAATGGTATAAAGAAGAATTAAAATACACAAATTAAAGACTTCTAGGAAGCAAGTTTTCAACCATAGATCAAGACTAGGAAGGAGTTGTAAAGCCATACAAATCATATGAATAAGTGGGTAAAGACTTGATAAAACCACTCAACTAAATATAAGATAGACCATAAAATAGTGGTTTATCAACCGGGCAATAAAGATACTAAATCAGAAAATTACAGGGGATTCAAAGACTCCCCAGTAGCGGCAGCCCGGGGAGAAAGAGGACGAGTCGCGAGAGGGACGGTATCCACGGTCCCATCTGGCCGGTTCAGAATCTAGACATCAGGGTCCAACTCAGGATGGCCGACCTCGGTAGTAGGAATTGAAGAGGCCGGGACAACTGAGGCTTTGGCAGATGGCACAGGAAGAGGGTCTACATCTACATCATCATTGTCCAAGCCGTTAGGAACAATCTTTCCATCTACTACAATGTTGTCCAAGCTGAATAGAGTGAGGTCGAGCTCAAGCGCCAGAACTCGAACCTGAGCCTTCAAATTCTCATAAGCAGCATTCACGCTGCCTACAAGATGGCCCTGGAGCTCAGTATAGTCTGCCTAAACAGAGTCCAACCTCTCCCTGAGCTCTACCATCTCACTATAAGTTAAGATACAGCTATCCTTATGCTTCTGTGCCATCTCCTCAGCCAAGTTCACAGAAGCCACTGCAGCAGTAGCCCGAGTCTTCTCATCCTCCAACTCTTTCTCCAACTTTGCCACCTTTTTCTCAAGCTCCTCCTTCAACCCTTTGATCCTATCATATTCCGACTTGGCCTCCTCCATGAAAGCATTTGTGGCATGAACCGGAACATCTTGAGCAGTCCTAAACAAGGCTGCTCTCATATGGCCATCTTGATATTACTTTGCGTAATAAAGTCCAAATGATGAAGAATGGACACATCATTCAAAGGCACAACCCCATAGGGAGTAATTTGCTGATCAACGAACCCACGACATCAAAATCAAGGGCATCCAAATTGAAGGGCTCAGCAGTTCTCTGCTTTTTGGGAGAAGGACTGGCAACAAATGGGGAGGCAACACCGGAGGTCGGTAGAGGATGAACAGATGAGGCCAGCCGAACATGGGGAGTCGGGATGACCTTCTTTGGTTCAGAAGTGTCCGAAGTCGACCTTTTCAAGGAAGCCTTAGACGACTCCTCTCCGAGAACCTTGGCCGAGATGTTTTGGACCGCAGTTGCCTTTCTCGCCTTTTTAAAGACATTCATGGAATCATTGTTTTTAACCATCTCTGAAAATACACAGCAAAAACCAAGTTATAAATTGGAAAGAAAAGGAATAAACTCGACAAAATAAACAAACACAACAAGATACAAAAGAAGTCCACTACTACCCAGCTTAGCTCGGAGAAGTGAGGGATCTCTTAGGAATTTCTTGGTATGAAGATGGGGAGGTTGCCCCCAGTTCTCTTCCAACACAGTTACAAAAGGCTTGCTCAACTTCATCCAACATCTCCCAAGAATATCTAGATACCACTACATTCTGTTGCCACTCTAAAGGAAAAGTGGGCTCATCATTCTCATCCAGAAAAAAGGGGTGAGCTCCTTCAACAGCTCGGACCTTGAAAAAATAGTTCTTAAAATCACGGAAGGATTCATTATACATTGAAAAAACATTTTTTCCCTGGGAAGCTCAAGAAGAGACCCAAGCGGCCTTCTTCTTAACCACACCAGGCTTTGTTAGAACAAAGAGATAAAAAAAAGGGATTGGGAAGGCTGGACACCCAATTCACGGCACAATAATTGAAAAATCTTTATAAAGCCCCAAGAGTTGGGATGAAGCTGGGATGGAGATACATTGCACGACCACAACAAATTGGTCTCAAAAGGAGTAAAAGGAAAAGTAATGTTTAGTTGGCTGAAAAAATAGTCATAGGCATAAAAGAATAGACGCTCCTCTTGGACCGAGGTTGGGAAACAAACCCGCTCATCGGGATCAGGCGCTACTAGCTCATAGTCTTTCTCTTGCTCCTGACTATTACAAAGCCTGTGATGTTTCCTCAGCTCTACACAATACTCAGAATTTACCACAGAAACACACATCAACACGAGAGAGTCCAGCCAGTCCGACATGCCCTCAGGTACTTTGGAGGATGTCTCAACAATATTTTTGCGAGAAGACATGGGTCAACTAAGTCCTACAGTAAGAAAAAGGAAGATGGGTTACTAGTCAAACAGCTCAGGCAAGTCAAAGAAGAGCAACTTGGGCGTAAATAGATACGACTCGGACTAAGCCATACAAGTATCAAGAAGTCAGATATGACAACAAAAGGAAACCCCAGGACTCACACCAAGAATCCAGGGGCATCCTTTGGAGGCAATAACAGAACAAGGTTGCAGGAAAAATCTACAGCTTACATCTCGACACTCCTCAAACAGGAAAATAACTCTCCTTTGACAGAGACACTCCACAAAGAAAAAGTTACAAAGTCACAACAAAAACATAAAAAAGCTACGATCTTTTTTACAAGTTTATCAGCAAAGGGTTCTTTCAGACTTAAAAAAACCATCAACATCGACAAACAGATAAGAGGCACAAGACAGGCAAACTATCAGCATCAAATAGACAATGCAAAGAAATCATCAAAGACGCAACCTTTTTTAGAATCAGGCAGTTCATTATTGCAAAAGAACCAAATCAAAGAAGATACAGTCAGAGATAGTAAACAAATGGTCAAAACCCTAACTAGCAGGAAAACAAGAAAAGGCTCACACAAATGGAAGAAACTTCAGAACACGCAGCGACAGTCAAAATGCAGCAAATGCAGAAAGATGCAAACTTTCTCTACAAATCAAACCTAAAAAGAATGGCATGAAAAATAGAGAGAACCAACCTGTAGAGAAGAAGGAAACGATCAACTGATCGAAGGTTGAAAACAAGCAACCGAGATGGCACCAGCAAAGATCACCTTTTTGAGAAGGAAAAAAACGAAGGGGTAAAAGAGAAGAAGATAAGTTACAACAAGCACGGAGAAGAGAAACTGAAGAGAGAGGTTGTGAAAAATTCAAAATGAAGACACAAAGAGGGAAATAAAAGGAAACGGCAAAAAAATAAATGGGTATTTAAGCCTTCGCACATTCCTTAGGAAAGAGCAAACGCACGATGCAATTAAAGAAGAGTGAGAAAAACGATCTGCATTCAAACAAACTCCGCAAAAAAGATCAACAATGTTCGAGCTCGACTTTTCCAAAAAGGGGCCCCAGTCTGGAAAAAATACAACCTCAAAGAAAAGACCGAGCTCAAGTAGGGGCACTGTTCATACCCTGGGACGAGTTGTACGACCCAGGCAGATCGAAGACAATTCGACCGACCTCTTTAGGTCAAGATTACCCGACCTCTTCATAAAGAGGTCGGCCAAACCGCTACAGAGGCCCAAGGAGGCCCAAACAGAGGAACACGACCCAAATCTAAAGGCAGCCCAAAGCCTAGAAAGATAAGGGCGGTTCCCTCCAAAAGATAAGATAAGATAACTATCTTATCTCCAGAAAGGTCACTCCACACCATTATAAATACACTGGAACACCCAGTTATAACTCATACTCTGATCCTGCTTAATACCCTTGCTAACTTAAGTATCGGAGTCTCTTGCAGGTACTACCACCCTCCGGTGACGAAGGATCAGTACCACCACCAAGTCCAACAAGTCAGACACGGCGGCTCCAGCCACCATCATCAAGTCGACACAACAGCTCCGACCAGCACAGAAGATCTCGTCCGAGATTGACCTGCAGTTTTAGGTAACCCTCGGAACAGAGCACAGTTTAACCAGTACAAAACCCCACACTCAAATTCAGTAAAAGGAAGCCTAACGCCTAATCCATAAACAAACAACTATACATATAAAAGAAAGACCAGTCATGCAAACGGTCACAAACGCAATCATCACTTTGGCACGATAATATCTCTATCCTAACGTTACTACCCTCCCTAACCCATACATCCGAACCCAGCATTTTCACTGACTCCTCGTCATTAAACTCAGAAACATAAGCCCTAACTCTAGTGTCAACCCATTTACAAGGATCATTTTCATCAAGCCCAGCCTTCCTTTTCTCCATCAAACACAAAGTAAAAGAAAAGAAAAGACAGAAAGAAGTAGCAAACAGAAGAAGTACTTAGCACTCACCATTTTTACTCATTCTATGAAAAAAAAACAAAGTCCCAGGAAATCCAGTTATGCCCAAAGATGAAACCAAAGGTTACAAGCAAAACTAAATACCGGCAAAACTAAAACGGTTACATTTGAGGTGTTTTTAAATCTGAGCCATTCAAAAAAAGGGCATTAACTCACGTCAAAATAAAACGGACAGGGATTCCTCAGAAAGCGCAACAGGTCTCACATTAATCAATCACGAAGGCGCGAAGAGCGATGCGTCAATTAATTACAAAAACTGTTTCATATTCCGAACAGAACCAGGCCGAGCTTGGGGGCTACGGGATACCAACATAGCATAAAATCTAAGGCCGAGATATACGTGACACCTACTAAAAGCTCACCTTTGTTCTGTCTAAACCAAGACAAACTTGGGGATTATGATACATACCCTATACCTCAGCCACCGAAAATATCCACGGAACTCGGAACAGATCAAAAATGTCGGACGTAAAGTCTAAATAGTCAAATGTTATCAGCGAAACTAACTCATCACCACTCACTGTTCGGCCAAGAATCTCAAATTTATCACCACAAGTTGGTAAATTTATCATCTATAAAGCCGAGTATGTAACCTCCGCAAAAAACAGGTTCTAATTTAAGTTTTATATATTTTAATACATATACAAATAACAATATATTTTAATACACATATACAAATAACAATATATTTTATTTAGAAACAAAAAAAATAAATATTTTTTTTATATTTTGTTACTTCTATTATTCTGATTATTCTGACTCCTATTTTTTATATTTCTGTTATTCTAATTCGTTATTATTTCAAGATTAAGATTTATGATAATAACAATAATTTCTGAGATTGACATCTAGAGAATCTAACCTGTAATCTTCTAAGTTATTTTTTTTAAATTAATTAATTTTTTTATAATCACAAAAAATAAAATAAAATAAAATAATAATATAAATAGAACTAAACTATTATAAAAAAAATGAAAAACTAAGATAGCATTTGGATGAGAAGATTCTTTCACACTTAGTTACTTTCTACGAAAAAAACTTGAAAACATGTGTGCCTTTTACTGTATGTGGTGTGTTATCTTAAATAGAAGTAAAAGATGACGAATAATAAATGACGTGGAGCCAGTGAACCAAACAACTTCGTATCTCTACCAATGCAAAGTTGTATCTGGCTTCATTCATAGGTGCTTCCGTGTTTGACCAAAATCCTCTGACTCCAACATTTTTATATGATCATAACGAACATTTAAGTGTAAAATAAGATCACTATCCTAAGTTTCTAGTCATTCTAACCATTTGGTAAGGCCCTAGAAACTGCATCAATATATGGGTGCTTTTGTGTCTTCCATCTTCATGGTTTCATTTCTGATGAATGATATAGGGCGATGTATATATTGAATTCTCAAAAATTAAAAATTTAAACTTCTTTTAGGTTATTTAGACTTTTTTTAAATAAAAAATTATTAAAAATTTTAATTTATTTTTTAATTAAAAAATATTTTGAATTTATTTTTTTAATATTTTTAAAAATAATATAAAAAACAAATTAAGGTTTTTAATTATAATTCTTTTTCAATAGTTCTATTTTCTCTCTTTTTGTGGACAGACTATTGTCTTTTATATTTGTTCTACGTTCTAACTTGTAAGCGAAATTAATTAAGCACGCCATGTTAGGAAAAAAATATATGGTTAAATATATAGCATAATTAAATGATAAATAGATGAGTATTTAAATGCATGATATCAAGAAAAAATACATGATATAATACATAATATAATCATGTGATAGAAGACGAGATACCAAAGTAAAAATAACGTGAATTCATTTCCGAAAAATGCAAATGATGTAAATTATACCCATAGATGAAGAATAAAAAAATCAATAAATATGTATATATAAGCCATTAATTAATAATATTAGAATACATGATAATAATTCAAGAATGCAATGAAAAGTTTTTATTTATAGGCTAAATCTACAATATAATTATAATTAACAAAATCAATTTAATATCAACTCGATTAAATACAAAATCAATTTAATATCAACTGTATTAATATATAATATTCTAAAAATATTCTAACAAGTAGTATAATATAAATATGCACGTTACAAAATTACATCAAATTGTTACTACTTTTTAATCAAAGCAATCAACAAAAATCATAGCAGATAAAGGCATGTATCACAAAAAGAGAAATAAAGTATTATATATCTAAAGTATCATTATTAAAATCGGATCAAATTAGGTTCAGTTTTAATATTTTTATCAGATCTGCAATTAATTTAGTCAATAATAATTAAGATTCTAAAAATCGAATTAATAATTGAATCGGTAAAACTAAAAATTTAAAGTTCCATTGAGATTCAATTGAAATTAAACTAATTATAATTGATGTGTACCCTATAAATTCGAAAACAAGATTAATATCAAAACTGATCATATGAAATAGAGATAATAGTGCGAAAGAATTCAACCACAACTTGAATATAGCTCCAAAATGAGTCAAACGTAATCTCTAATCTGTTATCAATAACAAACAGTATTCACCATCCAATCAAAAAGATCAGAATGAACAAAGAGAAGCTAACACTTCACTCGTCTATATAAACAAATCAGATGCCTCAGAAGAAACAGGTCACACTCCACTTTTTGTTTATCCTTTAAATTCTCCTTTTAAGATACTCTTCTAACTTGAGCGTTAGAGTACTTTTTGCAGGTTCTCCCGCTACTGTGTTGCGCACTGTCGGGGTGTTCCAACCCTTGTCCCAAACGAAGTATAGCTCTCCACCACGACCGAACAATCACTGGAAAGAGTCATCATACCTCGGTTACACACGAACAGAATATTTGGTGCCCACCGTGGGGCTCGAGCATTCATCTGACCCACTATTTCTTTGCTTAGCTTTTGTACTCTTTTTTTCTGCAGGATTCTCAACATGGCCGATAATGGGATCCAACAACCCACGCAAGAAGAACTCCTAACTCGGATTGCCGAGCTTTAGGCAGAAGTTCGGAGGATAGCGAGCTGTCCTCCGCCAATAACGTGGGAAAACATGAGGAAGGAAACTCTAAAGGCTCAGCTCAAGGCAATACAGACCCATTGAGCGTCAATCCGCCAAAAGAAAGGCTAGTCTTGGACAACCCTTTCTCCAAAGAGATCACCAAGTTTTAGATGCCAAAAAACTTTGTGCTACCCACTACTCTTGAGCCATATAAGGGGATTGATGACCACCGTGCTCATGTTAAAAAATTTCAATCTATGATATTTTTTAACGGCGCTAACAATGAACCTGTACTTTGCTGAGCTTTTCCTACTTATCTTGATGGTGCTGCATTACTTTGGTTTTCTGAATTGTCAGCAGGTTCGATCTCCTCATTTGAAGAATCGGCGAGATCCTTCATCGACTACTTCGCAGCATCGATGATAAATGTGCACGGATCAGATTACCTAGGAACCATCAGACAAGGACAACACAAAAGTTTAAAGGACTACATGACTTGGTTTGTTGAAGCAACCATGGAGATACCAGATCTAGACCCAACAGTCCACTTGCACGCCCTTAAGGCCGGCCTCAGACTTGGTAAGTTTCGGAAAACAATCAAGGTGACTAAACTGAAGACACTGGAGGAATTCCGAGAAAGGGCTGTAGGTCAAATGGAGATTGAAGAACTCTGAGAAGCACAGAAAGCAGACACGCAACCCTCCAGGAGAGAAGAAGATAAGACTATAAGATCACCAAACAATAAGGAACCAAGGAAGCCATTCAAGCTAACCCCAAAATTTGATACCTATACCAGATTCAACACAAAGAGAGAAAAAATAATCAAGGAGATTCTCAATGCCAAAATAATAAAACCCCATTCTCGAGCAGGAAGCTACCAGGACCAATGATTCGTAGACAAGACCAAACATTGCGTCTTCCATCAGAAGTACAGACACACAATGGACGAATGCATAATCGCCAAGGACTTATTAGAGAGATTAGCCCGACAAGGCCTCCTTGACAAATATGTCGAAGGAAGAAGAAACAAGGATAACGCTCGAGACCGAGAAGAGTGTCATCGAACCTCAGAAGAAAAGGATGACAGTAGATGGTCCAACCCTAACCCACCAAAGGGGTCATAAACTGCATATCCAGAGGATTTGCCGGGGGAGGCGAGACAAATGCGGCACACAAACGAAGTTATCGAGCAATGCTGGTAATCGAAGGAACAATACCTCAAAGGAGCAAGGACACAATAGACCTCAAAATTACCTTCAATCAGGCCGACATATCCTTGCTTGGACCAAACCTAGACGATCCAGTGGTGATTTCCATCCAAACAGGTTACTTATTGGTAAGAAAAGTCCTCTTGGACCCAGGTAGTAGTGCAGACATCCTCTTTTACTCTACCTTCCCAAAAATGAAATTATCTGAAAAAGCCATACAACTTTCATCTGGAGAACTGGTAGGGTTCTCCGGAGAAATGGTCCCAATAAAAGGCTACATATGGCTAAAAACGACAATGGGGGACACCCCATTATCACGGACCATGGATGTCCAGTACCTTATAGTTGACTGCCCCAGTCCTTATAATATTATTCTCGAAAAACCTGCCCCAGTTATTATGTGTTAAGTTTCAAGCACAGGACGGCGAGATAGCGACAGTCCACTCGGACCGCCAACAAGCTCGGCAATGTTACAATGCAAGTCTAAAAGGAGCGAACACAAGGGGAAAACATCAACAAGAGGTCAAGGCTATCCACAGCACAAATGAAGTATTGTCCCTAGCAGAACTCGATCCTCGGGAAGATTCCCAGGAAAGACCTCAGCCAACAAACGAACTCCAAAAAGTCCCCCTAAGCTAAAAACCAGAACAATTCACTTACATCGGCCGAGCTCTTAAAGGACAGGAGTAACTAAAACTTATAAAGGTGCTACAAGACAACGCCGATTTGTTCGCCTGGACCCCAGCAGACATGCCAGGGATAGACCCAAATATCATTTGCCACAAACTCGCCATTGATAGAGCGATCTGACCTGTAGCCCAAAAGAAAAGGAAGCTCGGAGCAGAAAAGGCAAATCCAGCCTTGGAAGAGACTAGAAAGCTCCTCAACGCTGACTTCAATAAAGAAATCTGCTTCACCACGTGGCTTTCGAATGTGGTAATGGTAAGAAAAAACTCAGGTAAGTGGCACATGTGCGTCGACTTTACAAACCTTAACAAGGCATGTCCGAAAGATGCCTATCCGCTGCCTTGTATTGACAAACTGGTAGATAATGCTTCAGGATTCAAAAGCTTAAGCTTCATGGATGCATACTCTGGTTACAACCAGATCCTTATGCATCCAGAAGACCAAAGCAAAACATCTTTCATAACTGAACATGAAATTTTTTTTATAGAGTAATGCCATTTGACCTAAAGGATGCAGGTGCAACCTATCAGCGACTAATGGACAAGGTATTCCATCAATAAATAGGTTAGAATATGGAAATCTACGTGGATGACATAGTGGCCAAGACTCCGCCAGAAAGATCGCACTGTGACGACCTCGAATAAATATTCAAACAAATTTGAACATATAATATGAGACTCAATCCAGAGAAATGCGCTTTTGGAGTACAAGGAGGAAAGTTCTTCGGTTTCATGCTGACTTCATGAGGAATCGAAGCAAACCCTGAAAAATGTGAGGCAATACTCAACATGGCGAGCCCGAAAATAATAAAAGAAGCACAACAGCTGGCAGGGAGAGTGGCCGCTCTGTCACGATTTCTGCCTGCAGTATCAAACCAATCATATCACTTTTTCCAGACAATCTCCAAAAATAAAAAGTTCGAGTGGACAAAAGAATGTGAGACGGCATTTGACGAACTTAAATCCATCTTGTCCTCGCCACCAGTACTACAAAATCCAGAAATTGGTAAACTTTTGTATTTATACTTATCTGTTTCCAATTATTCTATAAGCTCGGTTCTTGTTACTGAAGCAGGAAAAGCCCAAAAATCAGTATACTTTGTTAGTAGAGTTATGCAACCAACAAAAAGAAGATATCCTAGAATAGAACAACTGGCCTTGGCACTAGTAACAATAGCAAGGAGGCTAAGATACTATTTTCAGAGCCACACAATAATCGTAACGATGAATCAACCACTAAGGCAAATACTGACAAAACCAGAATTGGCAGGACGGCTGACCAAGTGGTCCATCGAACTTTCTGAGTTCGATATTCAATTTCAATCAAGACTGGCTCTGAAATCATATATCTTGGCAGACTTTGTTTCCGAACTTACATCTGACGAGCATAATCACGAGCAGACATGGGAGTTGCATGTAAATGGAGCATCAAGTTGAGAAGAGAGCGGAGCCGAGATAGTACTAAAGGAAAGAGAAACAGTAATGGCCGAACAATCCCTTAAATTCCACTTCTTAGCAAGCAATAATCAAGTCGAATATGAGGCGCTCATAGTAGGTCTCAAGCTCGCCCTCAGCTTCCAAGTGCAAAGCCTGATAGTACATTGTGACTCCCTCTTAGTGGTCCAACAAATCAAAGGAGAATTCCGGGTAAAGGATCCTCTATTAGAGCAGTATTGTCTCATAGCAAAGGATCTTATCTCAAAGTTTGATAAATTTATCATAACACATGTGCATATAGAGAAGAACACTAGAGCGGATATATTGTCTAAACTCGCCACTACTAGAGCAAGTAGACACACATCAGCACTATCACAACTTACACTAGAAAAACCTAGCATCGAATCATTGTGCATAATGAACA
Source organism: Arachis stenosperma (assembly GCF_014773155.1). Lineage (NCBI taxonomy): Eukaryota > Viridiplantae > Streptophyta > Magnoliopsida > Fabales > Fabaceae > Arachis > Arachis stenosperma. The sequence continues at coordinate 88,943,105 of NC_080383.1, read as the reverse complement.
TCACTCATACAAATGACTCAAGAATACCTTTTCTTGAGTATATTAATACAGGAATTATCCCAAAAAATGAGGCTAATCCTCAAAGCTTTAGGCGAAAAGCAAGTTTTTTTTACAACTATGGCAAGAGAACTATACAGACGTGGTTTCTCACACCCATTACTAAAATGCCTCAGAAAAAATAAGCCAATGAAGTCATGAACGAGGTCCACAAGGGTGTATGTGGCAACCACATAGGAGGATGAGCTCTGGCGGCCAAAATTATCCGAACAGGATATTACTGGCCAGCAATGCAAAGAGACTGCATAGCAAAGGTCAAAACATGCGATAATTGTCAAAGACATGCCGCCATCTCAATGAAGCCCGCTGAGGTATTGCACAGTATGGAGGTAAGCTGGCCTCTTTATAGATGGGAGCTTGATATCCTCGCCCCATTCCCAATAGCGTCAGGGCAGGTAAAATTTCTCTTAGTTTTAATGGATTATTTCTCAAAATGGATAGAAGCACAACCACTAGCAAGAATAACAGCCGAAAAGGTACGTTCTTTCATATGGAAAAATATCATATGTAGATTCGAAATACCTAAAGAGATAATATCGGATAATGGTAGGCAATTTATAGATAACAAACTTGCATCGTTCTTGAAAAACTTTAACATACAACATCATTTTAGCTCGGTCGAGCACCCACAGACAAATGGGCAGGCTGAAGCTGCTAACCGAATAATCTTGCAAGCAATGAGAAAAAAGCTCACTGGGGCAAAAGGTGAATGTGCAGACTTGATCCCAGAAATACTGTGGAGCTATAACACGACAAAACAAACTACTACTGGCGAGACCCCATTCAAATTAGTCTATGGAACAGAGGCACTGATACCGATCGAGGTCGGCATCCCCACCTTAAGGGCCGAACTATACAATCAAAACCACAATATTAGTACAAGAAAGGCCGAGTTAGACCTCGTGGAAGAGGATAGAGACGTTGCAGCTATCAAACCAAGAGCGACGAAGCAACTAGTAGAACGAAGACACAATAAAAAAGTAGTACCCAGAACATTCAATGAAGGGGACCTGGTCCTCAGAAGAACAAAGGAAGCAAGACGATCTCTATCGCACGGTAAACTCGCCGCGAATTGAGAAGGACCATTTCAGATCGCAAAAGTACTCGGAATGGGGGCTTACCAACTACAAACACTAAAAGGCGACTCACTATCAGGAAATTGGAATATCTCTTCACTGAAGTTGTATAGATCATAACCTGTACAATTTGCGGATGAAGGTACTCTTTTTCCCCCCTTAGAGGTTTTTTCCCAAATAAGGGTTTTACCTAAGGAGGGTTTTAATGAGGCTGGATGCCAATATATCAAATTATGTACGGACATTTGAATTACCGATCTATTCCTTACTTTTTCTCTTCTCCTATTCTACTTTCAAATGCAAAAACATTAACCAAAGCATGAATAGCTATATATATTATCAAAATACTAAATTGTCAAACTAACCCAACCTTGGTCAGCATAAACAGGAGTTAATCCAATCCAAAAAGACAACAAACATCCTAACAAACAAACCACAGAAATATACATAAATTAAGAAGGAGGAACATTCTCATCATGGTCCTCCACGGTTCCATCCACAACCAGCTTCCCGCCGATAACTATCTTGGTCACATCAAGTTGACCTTAATCAAACTCGGGGGCCAACACAACAATTTGACTGACAGCTCGGTCAAATTCAGAGGAGAACATTTCCATCCCATCCTCTTCCAACTCATGAACCCTGGAGGTCAGCTGTCCCTTAGTCTTATCATTCTCTTTCACCTTTGCCTGAAGGAGTCGGACTTGATCCTGAAGGCAAACGACCTCCTCTTTAAATTCTTTCATTTTTGCCGTAACATCTACAATGATGTCGTCCTTCTCCTTTGATGATTTCTCTAATTCAGAAAGCCTCTCCACGGCCACCTGTTGTTCAGCCCTGAGCAGTTTAGTAGTGCGACCTACGCACATCAAATAAGAAGCGACAATCTGCATCAAAAGACAAGCACAAATTAACAAACATAAACAATAACAATGACAAAGACACAAAAAATACACAAATATGTATATATATATATACCTAAATGAACTTTTCCATCCCTTCCATGCCAATCCAACGAGTCATCATCATATCTCCAGGGTACTGAGAAACCCTGTCAGACAGTTCGGCAAAAGGAAACTGATCACTCCACAACGAGTGCGAACTTGTGCCAGGGATGAAGCCATGGAGCCTCTTTTGCCTCTCAAAAGCAGATCTATTACCACCAACAAAATCCTTATCACCCTCCGAAATAACCTCAAGAGACTTCTCAATGTCATCTCTCTTCTTCTTGAAGGATGACGCCGGTTGGGCAACAGATTGAGCGGCATCTCCCCCACCCTCCTTCACGGTCCCAGAGCACTTTTCTCCTTCTTCTTTTTGAGAAATGACTGAAATCAAGAAGGATCAAGAAGAGGAACTCGCCCACCTACAGACAGAAAGCAAAAAATCAAGAAAATGAAAACATGACGGCAAAAACAATAGCCAAGCATTACCTATGTAAGCTTTCAAACCCTCACTATCTCCAGAATCATGAAAACTAAGAACTTCGAAAATAGATAAACACTCCCCATCAGAAAAACTCTCTATCGAAAAGTATAAGAAACAGTCTTCCTCCTTGTTTCGCTCAGTAGTCTTGAGAATTTAGATCGGTTTCGAGCACCAAAAAAGGGGAAACCTTTCTATAAGCTCGTCGTCCAGATAGAAGGGATACTCGATCTCTACCAACCGCAGTTTAACAAACATATATTTAAAGTTTTTGAAAGAAGATTTATATAACATGAAAAGGGAACGTCTGGAAAAACTACTCAAACATACCCACAACCCTTTTTGAATGAAACAATGAGAAAAATACAGACAGAGAACAGGGAAAAGAAAGAAACTCCATCAAATACAGAAAAGCATAAAGAAATGCCAAAGAGTTTGGATGCAACTGTGAGGGCGCATAGTTGAGTTGAGTCAAAATGTCACAGTCAAAGTTAGAAAAAGGGAATCTCACACGCAGTTCAGTGAGATAAGGGGTATAAATATAAAAATACTGCCAATCCCCTCTCCTCTCACAAACCCTATCCTCACCAGAACAATGAAGAAGCTCAACAACCACACCCAAGCCATCTTTCACAAGCTTCAAACCCTTGAGTTCACACATTGACTCGACGCCCACATACGACGAGGAACGGGTCCTCACATCGTCATGTACCCAATGGTACGTGTTATCCTTTTTCACTTCAACTACTTTCTGCATTTCTTTCTCCTTCACTTTTGTCATTACAAAAAATAAAAACAAAAAATCTATAGAGAAGGAAACTAACCTTTAGAAGTCATGTTGGGGTCAATTGGAAAGAGAAATTTGAAAGAGAAGAATGTCAATTCCAAAGTAGCAACAACAACTATTATTACAAGCCCACTAACTTAGTGGGTAACGCAAGCAGTAACCGCTCAAGGCATCGAAAATCCAAATATTGAGGAAGCACATTAATCATAACACATTCCACGAGGTAAAAAGTCCTTCAACTTTCAGTCTCTCCCGTATCCCTTTTTTTCTTTTTCATTTTCAAACACCAAAAACGCATCACATGGAAAGCCCATGATCGCAAAGAGACCTGATACATCACGAAACTAATCAAATCCATACATGCGAGAAAAACACAAACGAAAGCCGACCATTCAAAAGCTTGCCTGTTGCTTTTGAACAAAGCCAGACAAGCTTGAGGACTATGACGTGTACCTTACAAACTCAGAAACAAGATTAATATCAAAACCGACCATATGAAACGGAGCTAATAGTGCAGGAGAATTCAACTACAACTTGAATACAACTCCAAAATGAGTCAAACATAATCTCTAATCCGTTATCAATAACAAACGGCACTCACCATCCAACCAAAAAGATCGAAACGAACAAAGAGAAGCTAACACTTCACTCATCTATATAAATAAACCAAATATCGTAGAAGAAACAGGTCACACACCACTTTTTTTTATCCTTTAAATTCTCCTTTTAAGATACTCTCTTAACTTGAGCGTTGAAGTGCTTTTTGCAGGTGCTCCCACCGTTGTGTTGCACACTACCGAGGTGTTCCGACCCTTGCCCCAAACGAAGTATAGCTCTCTACCACGACCGAACAGTCGTTGGAAGGAGTCATCATACCTCGGTTACACATAAACGGAATAATAATAAAATAATATATTTATGTTAATATATATATTTTTTAAAAAAATTATCTTTTCGTATTTTATTATTTTAAAATGATTAATCACTAAAAAATGAAATAATTTGATCGATTAATTGATTATTTAATTAATTTTTTATTTTTTGACTAATTTATTATTAATTAATTTTTTATTTGTACCAGATCAATTTAATGATTGATTTTTGGTTGATTTAATTGAATTAGTTGATTCGATTTAGTTATCCAAATACTGATAAAAGTCGTTTGGCTAGAGAGAAACGGACAAATTTTTAACAAGGAGTGTAGAAAAAATATTTTAAAAATCTTTAACCAATTATAAAGATTGAAGTAGTTTGAATTTTTTTTTTGTTATTAATGATAATGTCAAAGATGACACTAGAAATAATTTTTTATTTTTATTTAATGTTTAAAGTTTTGATTTTTTTATTTTCTACGGTATCTTCAACTCGATAGATCAAGAACTAATCTATACTGAACTCCATATAAGAATTTGATTTTTTTTTGCCGTTGAGCTTCGTTATTCAAAAAATAAAAAAAAGTCGTTGGCGCATGATCACGGTGTCCACTCTAAACCAATAATGTGAAAGATGGGCTCGAGTTAATTCCAAAAGTCTAGGTAGGAGTCAGCTTTGTTCCATTTCTCAATTGACCAACAATTGCTCTTACAATATTAAGCGTTAATAATTATTATATATATTATATAAAAGGGTTGAATAAATTACAACATATATACAATTTAATTATCAAGAGAATGATGTCAGCACTGTGCTGAGAGGATCGGTTGTTGGAAAATAAACTGACCTAGGAGTTGGCAAAGGAATCAAGTGTTGTGCTGTACAATGAGAAAGACGATATAATGGCAATTCTTCAGGCACAGAATGAAGAAATAGCACAGAAGAGAAAATTTGCGAAACAAAAGGCAAAGATGAGACGGTACAGACTCAAAATAAAAAACAGGTGTGTACTAATAGTTCTAAATGACTTTCAGTTCTTGGAATGTTAAGGGGTTACAGGGTGACAAGAAAATGAGAATGGTGAAGGATTTAAAAAATAAACATAAATTGAGTATGGTAGGTTTGATTGAGACTAAAAGACAGATTGTGACGAGACTTGACGTTGGAAAGCTGTGGGGGTATGATGGGGCTGGATGGGAATATGTAGGGTCAGATGGTGCATCTGGTGGCCTCTTGATGATTTGGGATAAAATGTTTTTTAAAATGAACAACTGCTATAAGGGGAAAAGGTGGTTATGCGTGGAAGGTGTCTTACTAAAAAATAATTTCAGCTGTGCTTTTTTCTTAGTCTATGGTGCACATAGTAGAGAGGAGAAGAGTGGTGTGTGGAAGGAGTTGAGTTATGTTGCTGGGCTGTGTCAGGTCCCTTGCTGTTTCATGGGGGACTTTAATGAGATAGTGAATGTGAAGGAACGGAAAGGCACTGCTAGTCTATCTCTGTCTGCTGAAAAATTCAAGATTTGGATTCAAGACATGCACTTAGTGGATCTGCCGCTTACAGATCGCAAGTTTACATTGTTTTGAAGCCGCTTTTGCAGTCGTATTGATAGAGCTATGGTTAGTATAGAATGGCTAGAGGCGTTTCCTGAGACTTGTTTGAGAGGCGGTCCTAGGGGCCTGTCAGATTACTGTCTTATTATTGTGGAAGATAAAATGATGTGGAGTGGTCTTAGGCCTTTTCGGAGTCTTGATTCGTGTTTTACCCATGAAGGCTTTCTTAGTATAGTTAAGGAGGAATGGAGAAGCCTAGGGAAGATGCAGTTCACCGATAAATTGAAGGCGTTAATGGATCTTTTGGGAAGGTGGCATAAGGCCAACTTTAGTGAGATGGACCAGAAGATATTGAAGTTGGAGGAAGAGATCAAAAAGGTTGATGATTTGGTAAGTAATATAGTGTATGATGGAACTATTGAGGCTAGAAGGAAGGCGTTGGTTACTTGCTGTGAGAAGTGGTACGCGAGGAAAGAAATCCATTGGAAGCAAATGTCTCGGTCTCGGCAAGCAAATGAAATGGACAGGAACACAAGGTACTTCCACAATATAGCGTCGGCAAGAAGGAGGAATAATAGGATTGATGCCCTGATAGTGAATGGCAGGGAACCAAGCTAGAATAAAAATAGCTATTAGAGACTTTTATAAGAATTTGTATTACCAAAAAGGCTCTCCTTTGTTGGGGTTCAGAGATGGTCAATTGGAAAGGATTGATGAGGAAGAATCTATGACTTTAGAGGTAATGACATCGGGTGAGAAAATTAGAGAGGCAGTGCGGGATTGTGAGTCATCAAGGGCGCCAGGCTGTGATGGGTACAACATGAATTTCATTAAGAAGTGCCGGGATGAGATTGGGGCTGAATTCACGGCAGCTGTGATGGGATTCTTTCAAACATCGAGGTTACCGACAGGCTCCAATATTACATGGGTTGCGCTGGCTCCTAAGTTTCTTGGTGCAAAGGAGATTAAAGACCTCAAACCTATTAGTATGGTTGGCTGTGTATACAAGGTTATTTCAAAGATTTTAGTTAGGAGGATGCGAGCAGTGATGCTAGGGTTGGTAGGGGAGACTCAGAGTGCTTTTGTGAAGGGCAGGAGAATTCATGATGGGGCCCTCACATCGTGTGAAATAGTGTACTGGCTTAAAAGGAGGAAAAAAGAGGCAGCCATTATCAAGTTAGATTTCCAAAAAGCATATGACAGAGTCAAGTGGAGCTTTGTTGATATTGTGCTGCAAAAGATGGGTTTGGACACAGGTGGTGGGCGTGGGTTATGGAGTGTGTGACCACAACTTCTATGTCGGTCTTAATTAATGGCTCGCCGTCAAAACCTGTTAAAATACAAAGGGGCTTGAGGTAAGGTGACCCACTATCTCCATTCTTGTTTATGTTGGTTGTGGACGTTCTGCATCGAATGGTTGGTGAGGCAGTCAGGAACTGACGTATTTCTCCTTTGGTAGTTGGGCGAGATCGAGTGGAGCTATCACACCTCCAGTTTGCTGATGATACTATTCTATTTTGCTCACCAGAAGAGGAGACTATGAAGAATTATAAGTGGCTACTACGATGGTTTGAGTTGATGTCAGGGCTCAGTATCAACTTCGAAAAGTCCAGTTTGATTCCTATCAATTGTGAAGAGTAGTGGACACAAAGTATGTGTAGGCTGTGGGGTTGTAAGGAAGATACTCTCCCTGTTAAATACCTTGGAGTCCCCTTAGGAGTTAATCCGAGGCTGGTTAAGACCTGGAAGCCTATCATTGATAAGGTGGAAGAGAAATTAAGTTTTTGGAAAGCCAAGGTGCTAAACAAAACGGAAAAGTTGGTGCTCATCAAATCAGTCTTGAACAGCTTGCCAGTGTATTATTTGAGCTTATATAAGATGCCGCAGGCAGTTGCTAAGAAGTTAATTTCTTTACAAAGAAGATTTCTATGGAGTAAGGAGGATGGGAGGAATGGTATGGTTTTGGTGAGATGGGAGGTGGTGCAAGCCCCTAAGAAGCTAGGAGGGTTGGGGATTGGAGATGCAATGATTAGAAACACTGCACTGTTGTTTAAGTGGTGGTGGCGCTTTGCTAAGGAAGAGTGCCCGTTGTGGAAGAAGGTGGTCTGCTCTTGTAATGACTTAAGGCCGAATGAGTTACTGTCCACTCAAGTTTTTCCTTCAAGAGGAGGCCCATGGAAGGATATCTGCCATTTACAAATTAAGGAGCAACATATAAGGGATAAGATGATTACAGGCCTGGCTATGGAGCTTGGTGATGGACGACGGACTCGGTTTTGGGAGGATGTTTGGTTACAAAGTGGTTCCTTGAAAGATCAGTTTCCTAGACTCTTCTCTATTTCAAACCAATGTGATTCGGCTGTAGGGGATTGTGGGTTTTGGGATGGGCTAGAGTGGGTTTGGAACTTCCATTGGAGACGAGAGCTTTTTCAGTGGAAATTAGACCTCCTGAGTCAGCTACATGAGGCGTTGAGACCGGTCAAGTTAGCAAATAATAGGGAAGATAGAGTTGTATGGAAATATGATAGACTTGGTATTTTTTCTACTAAATCCTTTGTGCAGGTGCTACAAGAAGGAATGCTACCAAAAGATGTAACCAGTTACAGTTTCACGAAGTCCATCTAGAAAGGCTTGGTTCCACCAAGAGTGGAGTTATTTGCTTGGTTTGTCCTGGTAGGTAGGGTGAACACTAAGGAGCGGCTTAGTCGGTTCGGGATTATTAGCCAGGATGATAAGAGTTGTGTTTTATGTTCTAAGGATGTTGAGCAGGTCCACCACTTATTCCTTGGCTGTGATTTTGCTTGGCAGGTGTGGAGTGCATGGTTATCTATGTTTGGCCGGCCCTGGTCTGTTCCGGGATCGATGAAGGACTATTTCCTAAGTTGGACAGATGAGCCGCGTAGAAAAGAGGATTGAAAGCAGCGTACGAGGTGCTTCTGTGCAATCATTTGGCACATTTGGTTGGAAAGGAATAGGAGGATTTTTCAGAACCAAAGCAGAGGCGTAGAAGACATCATCCACATGACCATGTTTAGCTATGACGAGTGAAGAGGTGCCCAGTCCTAGTGTTGTTGATGGCTATGCCGGAGATAACATGCGGAATTCCTTTCTTTGGTTCTTAATACTTTTTTTGGGTGTTGCTTGTCTAGTTGTTAGATTTGATACTATATGCTCCACCTTAGTGTGTTGAGCTCCTTTGTTTTAAAAAAAAAAATTATCAATCATCAATCAATAGTAATATTATCAATTGCTTTTCTTTTTCAAGTCACCAAAAAAATTTGATTATCAATCAATAATAATATTATATTTATTTAATTTTATTATTTAAATTCAATTTATTATAATTTTATATATTTATTTAATTATTACTAAATTAAATAGTTCAATCATTAACTAATCAATTATATCATTGACCTAATAGTTTTAAAGGTTTTAAGTGAATTGAGAAAAGAGATTAAATCAAAAAACTATTTTTAATATTTATAAACAAATTGTGCAGAACTTCTGATTTTAAGAGATTATTTATAATTTTATCTCGTCCAGTTATATCTTGGTTCGACTACGATTTGTAATGTGATATATGTTCAATTTCTACTATGATAATGATAGAATTTTTATTATAATCAATATAGATTACAAACACTAATTCTAAAAGACTCACATTTTTGTAAACCACTTAAATTATCTCAAACTTAGTAACTCACCTAGGTGTTAATCCAACCTAGTTAAGGAGAATCAAATACACTCTAACCCAACACACTTTCAAAATCAAAATACTCAATTAAAGGTTAAATGACTTTTGTATGTACTACTCTCTGTGCCTTTTGTATCTGTCAAATTAAACTTGAATCTAGACAAAAAAAAGTATGAACACACTCAAATAACAAGAAAATAAAATGTTTGTATAATTTGCAATATAGTAAAAAATAGTTCCTTTTTTCTTAGATAAAATATTCTTTTATAAAACTTGATATATTCTCTTTACTGTTGGAATGATTTTCGTTTTCATCAACTAGCCGTTGCACCATTTATGAATTGAATCTGCTGATATTGAAGTAGAAATACTTTTCTTCTTTATCTTGATAATGTGCAATTATTATCCAAACACTCATGATAATATATTTTCAAGTTTGGCTTGATATCTTCAATGATATTCCTCTTAATGATGCTGGTTTGCATAATTTCATCTTACTAGTTTGATCATCTTTGATTGATTCTTATATTATTCATTATAATGGTTGGTTATAATAGGCAATAATTAATGGGTTATGCTACATATCCAAGCATTTTTCTATCTAAGTTTTATCCAAATTGGTCCAACACCAACAAAAATCACTCTCATTAAAAGAGCATCATTACACGCGCTTTATCTTCTTATCCTCCCCTGTGCTTCTTCTTCTTCTTCTTCTTTCAAATACATACATACATCATCTTCTTCTTCTTTCAAATTCACGTATACCTCCTCCTCCTCCTCCTCCTCCTCCTCCTCCTCCTCCTCTTTCTTCGTCACGCACGCAGTACTATATAATTATTTCACTATGAGTACGTGTTTGGTTCGTTATGCAGAAAGTTGTTTGAATTTGATTTTATATAATGGATTATATTTTTTTCACTTAGTACTATACAATTATTTCACCATGAGTATTGTGTTCGGTTCATTATGCAGAAAACTGTTTGAATTTGATTTTATATAATGAATTATGTTTCGTTCACTTAGTACTATACAATTGTTTCACCATGAGTACGTGTTCGGTTCATTACGCAGAAAGCCGTTCGAATTTGAATTTATATAATGGATAATGTTCCATTCATTACAATTATTTCACCATAATAACATGTTCGGTTCATTTATATTCTACACAATTCAAAATTTTTCTCCTCATCTTCTATTGCTTCTTCACCAGGGAAAGAAGGAGGAAAAGACAAAAAAAGACAGCAACAACAACAACAAAAGAATGGCGATAATGAGAAAATACGTGAAGAAGAAGAAACGCGAAAAAGAAGGAAGAGAATGAGGAGGAGGAGGAGGAGGAATGCAAAGAAGAAGGCGAAGAAGAAGATGCTCCGTGTGTAAACGAGCGTAAGAAGAAGAAGAAGAAGAAGAAGCATGGGGAGAAGAGTAGAAAAAGAAAAGAAATAGTGTGAGGAAAGAAGAAAAAACGGAAAAAGTGCGTGACTTAAAATTACTTGGATGAGCTTGGATGTCAAAATTACTTGGATGTGGAGAATATCTCATAATTAATTATATTTATCATCATAAGGTATCAAATCAAATATTGACTCAACAATCTCCCCTTTAATAATAAATGTGATTAAACTTTTAAACTAAAGAAAGAGTAGAACGACTTTCCTGAATTTTAGCAAGTTCCTCTTCTTTATAAACATTCTCCAACTAAGAGTGAGATCATCACAGAGCTGTTGTACCTGAGTCTGTACTAAAATTGCATACATATAACAACATAAAACTAGACAAAGGATGGTGCATATGATAGCAAGATATTAGAACAAAACTAGATTTTTTTTTTGTATATGTTCACGTATTAAGTGATATTTCACTTCAATATATTTAGTATGTGAGTGCAAAACTGGATTTTTAAAAATGTTAATGGCACTCATATTATCGTACATAAGAAAAATATTTTTAGTCTTAATTTTATAATCAATTAGTTAAATTTTCAAGCATAGAACCTGAGAATAACAGAGGGACGCTGCTATATACTCTGCCTAGACCGTTGAAAGGACAACTATAGCTTACTTCTTGTTACACCATGTATTGAGGGATTTGCCTATGAAGCAACAAATTCCACTTGTGCTTTTCCTATCCATTCTATCACCTGCAAAATCAACATCACTAAAAGTAATAGAGTTAAAAAAATTAGTTTTAAGATACCATAAACCATAATTCGTTGTCCTATGAACGTCGTATCGGATGATTTTTTTTTTTAACTGTAACAAGTGTGATTCCTTTGATTATGACTGAAATCTTGAATAGAAGCCCATACTTTAAATAATGACAGGCCTTGATGAGGTTAAGTACATCAAAGACTCAATCATTCTTCTATACGGTGGGTGTCTCATCCACATTTTTGCCATTGTTGTCCTTCTCCATCTTTATGTTTGGAGAATTAAACCTCAAAGTGATCCCTGAAGTTGCACTCGAGCTTTAAAGTGGTCCTTGAAGTTAATAGTTACTCAATTTTATCCTTGAACTTGTACTCCGAGACTAATACTAGTCCCTAAGACGTTTTCCGTTCATCGAAATACTAAAAACGATATCATTTTATATTTATTAAAAAAAAAAAGAAAAACACCCCACCTCCCCTTTCCCAGTTTCCTTTCCCTTCCACGCTCCTTTTTTCCTTCTCCAACTCTTTTTCTTCCACACTCCCCTTTTTCAGTCCCTTTTCCTTTTCCTTCCACATTCCTCTTTTCCTTCTCCAGTTCCTCTTTCTCTTTTCCTTCCACGGTCCCTTTCTCCTTTTCCAATCTTTTCCTAGTTTCCCTTTCTCTTTCCCTTCCCTTTCTCCTTCTCCTCCACTTTCCTTAACCCGAGGCTTCTGTCACCGTTTTTTGCCGGCTTCCTTTACGGCACCACGCTACTCGTCCTACTTCCTAACCTATTTTTTTCTCTTTGTCTTTACTCTTGTATGAGTTCTTTTTTTTTTAATTTTTTTTACTACAATAGAATTTGTTCTCGACGTTTAGATGCATTGATTTTGACATGTGTTAAACTCTATTTTTGCAGCCTTTTTCTTGTTTGACTTGAATCTTTCTTTCATTAGTTTATTGCATAAAGTTCACGTAATTTGAAAATATATATACTATCTTTATGCATTTGTTGTTTTGCACCGTGATGGAAGCCGGCGAGAAGCGACAATAAAGAGGGAGGCCAGTGAGAAGCGAAAAGTGCATTAGAGACTAGTATGAGCTCTCGAATACAAGTTCGAGAAATTGAGTAATTATTAATTTCAAAAACTACTTTAAGACTCGAATGCAATTTTAAAGACTATTTTAAAACTTAACTCTATAATTTATACCATAGTACCAAATAAATAAATAAATAAAATATTATAAGGAGGCTTTGAACAAAATATTGAAGCCAACGAGCAACCTTTTCAGGCAGCGAGGATCGGAGGCACTGGGGATATACATATAGGAGTTTTTCTTAAGTGAATATATTTAAAGAAACCATTACAATATAACCAAAAAAAAAAAAAAAAACGGTGAATATATTTAAATTTAACAGTTAAAGTGTCGGTCCCTGTTCACTAGTTTGCATCCTCAATAGGATTATATATCATCATATATCAGTCATATAATAAATTTAATCTTAGGTATCTCGTAATCAAATTGTTTAACAATAAGTATGTTACTAAATGATATTCCTTAATTATTTCAGACTAAATAAAAAAAATAGTATCATCAACAAAGTGGGCATATGCACGCATATAATCACTTTTCCACCATGTCTTAAGAATATGAAGGAAGAATATACAATTAATCAAATACTAAAAATTCAATAAAAAAAACTGTCAAATAAAAAAGGGACTAAGTCAACCTAGAGGCTTTATATACCCTTCTTCATTTTCATTCAAGAGCTAAGTTTTGGTCTTCATTCATGGAGTAACTTCTCCTTTTGCGTTGTAACTTTGAAAAAGAACATTGAATGTAATTCATGAACCACATAATAAAAGATGACAGCAGAAAATATTTCTAACTAAAATTTAATTGTAGATCTAGGATCATGAATCAGCAAACTATTAACGACAATTAATAACACAAACTTAGAAAACACATTGAAGAAGAAGGAAAAAAAACATACAAAAATGAAAAACTTAGCTCAAACAGCATACATAATTAGTCATAAACATTGTAAATTGATAAGAAAATAAGAATGAAATATTAGAAATCGATAACATTGATAATGTTACTAAATTTCAATTGCATGTCTACTAACAGGATCATGAGCCAAATGCAATAAATAAAAGATTTGGATTAAATATGATTTTAATCTTTATAGTTTTGATTGAAAATTGAAAGTGTTCCTAATTTTTTTATTTTTTTGTTTGCCTTCATAATCATTTTGTTTGTTGAATTTTGTCTAAAATAGCCTCTAAGATTTTGAATGCCAACTCACCCTTAAGTGGGGTGTTAGAAAATACTAGTTTATATTAATTACTACTAAACCAATTCAATTTGGTTGGAATATTTTTTTTGTTTCTCACGGTATTCTCCAACCCAGAAGGTTAATGACTAAGCGGAACCAATTTAAGGGTCTGTTGATGGCGAATGAGTTGCTGCATGCATAATGCGTAATTTGAACCCTGACACTTAATCGAAGAGTGAGCTGACCACTTGATCAATCCAAGTTGGTTTTTAAAAAAGATGTTTTTTTTTTTGTTTCCCACGGTATCCCCCAACCCGACAGGTCAAGGACTAATCCGCCGCGGTACTGAGCTCCATTTAAGGGTTTGCCGCTGGCCAATGGGTTGCTGCATGCACAAGGCGGGATTCGAACTCCCGACACTTGTTTAAGCGGACTAGTGAGCTAACCACTAGATCAACCCAACTTGGTTTTTAAAAAAGATGTTATTAGTATGCAATTTATGATTGGGCCTCTTCTTATGACCATGTAAAAAATGTATATAGCCCGATGGAAAACAAAAAAGCCCAAAGTTTTTTTTGAATTCTTTCTGCCCTAAAATTCGTATTTTCAACTTTCGTTCTTACCATTACTTCTACTTAGTTGACACTTCACACAATTTAGAGACCCAACACTGCTTTTACTACTCTTTTTGCGATTTCTGGGGATCAACATGAACCAAATTAAGCCGCAGGTAAAAGCTCTCTTCCTTTTTCCTTTTCTAATTTCAAAACCAGATTTTTCATTTCCTCAAGTTCTTTGTTTCGTTTGTGTAAATGAATTTGGTTTGCTGTGTTTTTTGATCATTTTAAGGACAATGCTGCTGCTGCAACAAAAGCCATTACTCCATTTCAATCTGATGAGCATGAGTCTCCTGCTATTGAGGTTAATCTTCTCTTTTTGTGTATTCGTTTAGACAAAAAGAAAATCACAAATCAGAAGCTAAACCTAATAATGTAAATTGGGTCCAAAATAATGTTTTGCCATTTTAATGTTGGCTCTGTTCTATGGTTGCTCTATTTTCAAATTATATAAATGCTGAATAGAAAGCTTGACCTAAAGTTTCATTTTTCAATGTGTGTGTGTTTGTCTTTTTGGTTGTGCTGTCATTGTTATTTATTATGCTGTATGAGGATTAATGTGTTTTAAGCTGTTTTTGTGTCACAGGTTAATTTTTATGTAAACATAAGATGTTTTCCTTTTCTAATTCTCAGATCTGTTTATAGGCTAGCAGATAGATAATTAAGTGCATGTCTCCTTTTGATTGATCTTCTGTAAAATCGTTTCTACTTTCCTCAAGTTATAAATTGATGATGCTGTGGATTGATACTCTTCTTTGAAGAGATCACATAAATGGCATGGTAGTTATGACCATATGCTATGTTTTTTGCTAGAATCGCAGCAATAATTAAGCTAAATACAGCAAACTTTGCTTGCCATGGATATTAACCTCCTTAGTTAATTGATCAAAATACAAACTAAAATGCAGATTAAAATTTTGAAAGAGGGAATTGGTACTCCTTTTGTGGCTAGGCTTTGTACTTTCTTCGATTTTTACTAATTTTATATGTTTAACAATTCCCATGCATGTTTGCATCCTGTTTTACTAATGAAACTTAAATGCAGATTTCTCATGAGTCTCCGGTTTCTGGTGCTGGATGGGTTTGCAAAATCCCCTCAGAAGACTCAGGATGGCGTTCATTCAACACCAAATCATCTTCTCAGACTCATTTGCTTTCAGCAGAAGAAAAATCAACCATAGCAGCACTTGATTTGCAGCTCAAGGCAGTGAAAGCTTGCAAAGCATTTTTAGTTGGCAATACTAGTTCGGACTTTGATGAAGATGACATCATCGATGATGAGGATGAAGATGAAGATGAGGATGAGCCGATAGACGGTGATGACAATGACGACGAGGGTGATGAGTCTGCGGAGTACAAGTTTTTTGAAAAAGTGTTTAAAGAAGATGGTGAATTAAGAAGATATTACGAGAACAACCACAAAGAAGGGCACTTTTATTGTTTGGTTTGTGGGGCTGTATGGAAGAAAGTATGGAAGAGGTTTAAGGATTGCAATCAACTACTTCAACATTCAACTACTGTATTAAGGACAAAAAGGATGCGAGCTCACAGGGCTTATGCTCAGGTTGTCTGTAAAGTTATTGGTTGGGACATTGATCAGTTGCCTGTAAATTCCAGGAAGATTTTGGTGAGTAATCTTGATTGATGCATACATCACGCGTCTTTATGTTTTTCTGATACATATACCTGTCTTGATGCTAACCGAGAGAATCAAGCTGGAGATTTTATCTAAATTTGAATTGCAAAGCTCAAACTCAAAAAATCGTAAAACTTGATTTGTAGTCTACCGGTTGATGCTAATTAACTGAGTTATTCTTTTATCAGGTTGAATCCAAAAAGTCTGGAGGGGATGGCATGGATGATTCAAATGTAGGTGTCCATATGCTAGATACTTGTATATCCTATGTTAATTTGGTTTAAGATTATGGTTACTTAAAATATATGCTGAGTTGTTGACTATGTTGTTTTCACAGGGTGAAACTGATAATGGTAATGCTGATGAACGTGTTGACGATTTGGTTCATGTTCCGTGAAGTGCAGGAAAAGCGAATAGCAGTTATGATATAGTTTAGACTTTAGATGAAGGCCCTTAATCTTTTATCCCTAACACTAGTAGAGAGGCTAATGATTCTGACTTGAAAGATGTTGTTTATATACTTCTATCTCGTGACCCTTAATTTTGTAAATCCTTCTATTGTGGAGTTTGATCTCTTCGGATAGTGCCTCATTTTGAAGCGGTTTTTATTATCACATTTATGTGTTGTGTTGCTTCCAAAGTTTTCAGCTTCATATATGACAGTTTAAAGTGATGTATCCAAGAAAAATGGCTAAGAGGAATGCCTTCAAAAATAGGCAAAGCTCAAACATCAGTCTTAGACTTACTTTGATAAAATTTTTACGATAAAATTTTTACTTTTTAAAAGTAACTTATAAAAATTAATTTTTAAAAGGTAGTTTTTTAAAAATGATAGTATCTATTTTTGGCAAATTAAATCAAAAATGATTTTTAATAAGCACAAATAACACAAGTGTGTTTGATAAAATAGTTTTTAAAATTTAAAAATATTATAATAGATATTAATATAACAATTAAATTTGGATATTAATGTGTAAAGTTATATTAGATTTTTTAATTTTGATAAGCGCAAGCCAATTTTAAAAAACTTTCTTTTAGGTTCTTTCAAAAGCATCTGCAGCTTTTAAAGGCACATAAATTTTTTAATTTATCAGATACAAAACGAAGTGTTTGTGCTTTTAAAAAGTACAACTTTTTGAAAAGATTTACCAAATTAAGTTTTAGGTTTGCATAAGCTCCAAATAAAAATGGCCAACAACTATTATCATCCGATGTTATGTATTAGTTGTACCGTTACGACGATTATGATAGTTATGTAATTTTGGTAATATTTAAAAAATGTTGCTAAAATTAAAGTAATATCTTTTTTATTTTTTCTTTAATCAAGTAAAAAAAATAGCATCCTAATTTTAATAAAAACATTTTAAATATTCTCAAAGCTGTACAGCTACCATAACCACCATAATGGTAGTTATTAATTTATTATAGCATGCATCTATATAGAATGAAATGTTTATATTTTAGATGATTCATTCATAAGCCAAATTTAGATAATTTTGTTCCCTAGTCTTCTGTTATTAGGAATTTGAATATTCACTAGTATGTGTTTTATTAATTTATTTTTATTTTTATTTTTATTTTATCTTATCAAGTATGTATTAGTCCAAAATCGAATCTTCAAGTAAAAGTTTACATGATTTAGTCATGTCTTGACTTTCCCCATCCATTAAGAAAATAGTCCTATGAATAAGTGAAAGGAAAAGTCTAGGGGGCAGCAGTTTTATTGAATTTTGGCCAGCATGTAACCAGCAGAGGAAGGTGAGCCATTGGATGAAATTTCACACCAATCTCACACCATCAAATCATCATTGATGGCTAGTTGATGGCTAACAATCACAAAAATTGCTGGCCCCCTAGCATTGCTCTAAGTGAAAATCAATACATAACAAGATCAAGTGAAATTTTCACATAAAATGATCTATTTGTATCTTGTCTCATTGTCTTGAGAAAAACAAGTAGAAACATCTCTCTTTTCAAACTTCAAATTTTATTGGAATCAATCAAAGAATAACAGCGTTTAAAGCTTCAGTCCTCTCCAACCATAATAGCCAACACATGGAGATAGTGTTCATTTCAAGAATCCATGAACAAACACGGGACTTACACAAATCCTTCATGCAACAAAATGTGGTGTTTGTATTAATATTCTTTTTCTAGCAAAGCAAAATGTTTTGAGCTTGCAATGCCAACTAATCAAACAATCAAATAGTCTTCTTCCCATTTCTGTGATTCACCATCAACATTAATTATATTGATTTCATCTTTGAGCAAAAAGAAACTGAAAGCAGCATTGTTAATTGGACACAATTTTCATTTTCATCAGAATATGGGAGCAATTGGAACATACAGATATTCTCATTCTAAGTTAAGATCAGCAAAAGCTCTTAATAGCCCTTGTTTCCACGAATCCGAGCTCTCATATCAACCTGATAACAATGAAAATGAAGTTAGATGTTTAATTTTAATATCACCCTCAAGCATGCAAATATTAACGAATAATGGAGGATGATACTATACAAATATAAACTTATTCATTATTTTCTTCACCAACTATGTACATTTTACTATTTTACATATCATTTACAAAGGGAGAACGATTCTTGAGCGCGCTCTTTTTCGTACATGGAACTGATTCATACTCCCTTCTACCATTGTATGTCGTGTGAGACCAGTTAATTTGGGTCCGACGATGATGGAATGGTGCGAGTCAACTTGGCCTATGTGGGAAATGTACATACAACACAACTTCTTGCAAATGCAAATATAGAAAAGTGCACCAGAATTCAAATACAAACCTAAATATGCTGTTAGTGACTTATTGCCAACCAACACATACAAGTAGATACCATGAAGATCTTAACTAATTAGTTTCTAGAAAGATTGCAGTTTAAGGCTGAAGGGATGCCACATCATATAGACTAAGTATATATACACTTAATTATCAAAACATTTCAACATTGGTTGCAAGTGATCGATATTTTCTTAATTTAGATTACATAATAATGAATAAAGACAACTGGTATTTTAGAGCATTTCAACGAATTTACTTGGCAACATAAATAACAATTGCCAAAACTGTCCTCATGTACTTTTTTTCATCTTTCACTGGTATTGAGATCGATCCTATTGTTAGAAATCTGACTAATCCAGCTCAAAAATAGTGCCGTCTTTTCCACTACTGGTTTTGAAAGTTGAAGCAAAATGGATTAACCACACCCTCCCTTGTTTGTTGGATTGTAGCATGCATTCTCATTAATCATCAAGACTAAATTCCCCTTACCCACCATGCTTTTTAACCGTATATCGGTTATCAAAATCTTGGTACATTCCTTTTGAGATACAATAGTTTGAAAATAAGCAACCAAATAATTCGGTTGAACTCCAATAAGATGATAAGTTGATGTTAGTGTTAAGTTAGCAACAAAAACAACTACACATATAATGAAATACTGAACCTTCATTCAATTCAAGCACAAAACAAAGAATATGACAAGGTACCAAAACAAAGAATTATATTGTATATGCATTTGAAAATCACATAAAAATGAACCAAGATCAATTCAAAAGACACAAACAAGAAACCAAGAATAACAAGTACCTGGCCTCTCTTGCAATTGAAATAGGTTTCCCTCAATCCCACACATTCACTTGGTATTGATGGAGTCTTCTCTCCAACACACTCCCTATAAGGTCTCTTCTCAACCTATTCTCCAACACAAACATTGCATAAATGATGAATAAATATATAGAATTTTTGAATTACAGCAAAAAACAAATCATTCAAAAGAACCTTAACACAATCAGATTCACTGAGGCACTTGACCAGCTCCGTGGCCAACCCTTTGCAAGACTTAGACATATTCTTCACACCCTTTTTTTTCTATTTCACCTCTCCTACCTTCAAAAACCCCAAAACCACATCAATTAACATACACACACTAAAAAATAAATAAATAAATAAAAATTGAATTTTGGTTGCGACCATAAACAAAAAGTTTTCACCTTGAACCACTTAAGGGAACTGACTTTCCTTCATCTAATAATCTTCATTCAAAAATTAAGGGTTCCAGAAGAAAAAAAAAACAAGCAGGTATTTTTATGGGGTTTAAGCTAAAAGAAGGACCTTTTGGTCATTTCACAAAAAATTCAACCCGGGCCCAATTGGGTTGGACCGGCCCAAGAATGAAAAATGTCTCCTTTTTCTGAGCCGGGAAAGAAGGGTCTCTCACGCTCACGCATACATCACCCTTTCACAAACCCTTTCAAGTTTCATCAGAGAAGAAGAAGAATCATCAGGAGAAGATAATGTCGGGTGTGGGGCCCATATCGCAGGATTGGGAGCCAGTGGTGATAAGGAAGAAGGCACCAAACGCTGCGGCCAAAAAGGATGAGAAAGCTGTCAATGCTGCTCGCCGCGCCGGAGCTGAGATTGAAACCGTCAAGAAATGTATATTTGTTTTGCGGGTTTTTGTTTTATTTTTTTTGAAAAAAAAAGTTTATGTTTTTGTGATGCTTTCCCTTCTAGGTCATGATATGCTTTTTTGGTTTTAATGGGTTTAGGTTAGAATCATGATGAGGAAATATTTGAAATTTTGGAATAAAATCGATGGTCTGCTTTATCCTTTATGTATTTGTTTTCTGTGATGACTTATTTAGCGCATAGGGTATTAGGGTTTTTGTTGATGATTTGTGGAATGGATCATTTGGGATGACTAAAAGTGCTTTTTTTTTTTCATTGATGTTTTTCTTATCTGATGTTGGTAGGTACTTGTTTATTTGGTTGCATATTGGCCAACGTAAAAAAAAAGAAGTAAATCTGTTCTAGAATGAAAACTTGTTTGTGAATCTATATTGTTACTGTTGTTTGAAGGAAGAAGAAAAACGAGTAATTTCATTCCTCTAATCTGAATTCAAGTGTCATGGTCTATTTGCGCTATGCTTGTTGTTTAATTAGGAATTGATCAAATCATGAGAGTATTAATGCATAGCTCCCTCAACTGATAATTGGTCTGCATATGTTTAAAAATATAGAAACATTTTTGTGTTGATACTTGATAATGACATTCAATTTAACTTGTTATTTCGTGTTCTCCGCAGCAAATGCTGGAACAAATAGAGCTGCCTCTAGTAGCACTTCTTTGAACACCAGGAAGCTTGATGAAGAAACCGAGAATCTTCACCGTAAGTACATGTTATTTGTCTATTCTATGCTTCCTTTGCTTAACCTACATTGTAATAGAAATCCTGATCAGCTTTAAGAAGTAGCAACTTGATGGATTTATTCTTTCTCTGCATTTGGCATTTGTATCAAGGGTGGTTGTATTCTTGTAGAGAGAGAAAGTGCTTGGCTTTGTTTATATTGGCTAATCACATCACTTTCCCATTTGACTTTAGTTTTAATTCATTTGATGGAGTCTACATGGTTTTGAAACTAATATGCATTTGCATGTTACTATCAAATATGTTTTGCTTTAGCATTTTAATTTGGCTTATTTTTCATATATTGTTTCGCTTGTGTTTTAAGTACTTCTATTTTTCCATTACTATATCAGATACCTTAGTGGATGTCTATTGTTACTGTGTTACCTCTCCTTTTTTTTGACTTGCACATATGACTTAATTGTTCAGCCTCTATAGCACAATACTTTGAATAACAGACCACTAGTGAGAGTAAAAATGGCAAGGAATGCGGTGACTTATATATCGTTGTTGATGAAAGAGCATTCAGTGTTAGAAGATGATGCTCCTGAAATTGTCTTTCTTTTGTAGCATTTCAATCTTGGCGTTAACAATTTGGATCATATAATGTTGGTCTTTTGAGATTGAGTGTGAAAGCCGAACATATGTTCTTGGTCTTTTTGGTATAATGGTATTCCCAATAATAAACTTGAAATGAATTCAAACCCCTTTGAGGCTAAAGGACAAATTTTGCTTTTGCAACTATTTTATTTAATGTTTGAGTCTAAATCTGCCCAGGTGCCCTATCATTTAGGCCTATATATGCAATGATATTCATTGCATTGTTACTGTTTCAACATTCAAGAGATTCCTGAAAAATTAGCACACTTCCACAGTCACTGCCAAGTGGAGAAAATGTATGATGTGATTTAATTGGTTACTTTCTGAAATTGATTTCAGTTTAAAAAATTATGTTGCAACAACTACAATGGTATATAAATAAATTGCAAGAATAGGCATTGTAAATTGGCAAAATAGATGTTGATTTTATAGTAGTATATCCTCCAGCTTCTCCCTTCCCTGTAATGTACTTTTTCTTTCTACTATAATTGATTGATGCGAATGAAATTATATTTAACATACTATCAAAATGAACATTGTGATGTCGTTCACACATTATATTGGGCAGAGCTTTGTGTAAAACTTATGGTTTCTTAATGTTGATAGTTCTTGTTTATAAATTTTAATTACATCCATACTACTTTAGTTGAAGAAACTTTAAGAGCATCTCAGGTATCACAGGTGCTGTATGATTTGTAGAGATTCAACTTGTTTCATTGTTCCAAGTCCTCAGCTTCTGATTCCGAGCATTTTTCAGCAAAATTTCTTTTGTAGTTAGTACCATTTTTATTAGAAATTGAACGTGGAATTCTTCTCATGATATTTCTAACTGTACTCACAGACGACCGTGTACCATCAGAACTAAAGAAAGCCATCATGCAGGCCCGACTGGACAAAAAACTTACTCAGGCTCAGCTGGCTCAGGTCTCTCTCTCTCTCTCTCTCTGTGTGTGTGTGTGTGTGTGTGTGTGTTTTCACCACCTTTTTTATTTGGACTTATCAACTTTCAAATGGAGGTAGTAATTTCCTATTCGCGCATTATGATCTTAAAAGACAGTAATATTCGTACACAGTGGGAGTAAAATATATCCAAACTTCGCTCGACGCCGAGAGTTTTCCAATAATTTTCTCAACTTCTGCTTGCATTTAAAACTCAATTATCTCCAAAAGTAGGTATTATCTTTGGTTAGAAAGCTAAGATGTTGATCACTTTTGCTTTCTCTGTCAGATGATCAATGAGAAGCCACAGATTATACAGGAATATGAATCTGGCAAAGCCATTCCAAATCAACAAATCATAGGGAAACTGGAGAGAGCTCTTGGTGCAAAGCTTCGTGGAAAGAAATGAATCATATGCTTTTAATTATGTGTTTGTGTGTCTTTCTGCTGATGGAGCAACAAAAATCTTTATGATGTCATGATATGAATACTTGTTGTAAGGAATCTAATCAGAATTTAACCTATGAATGTCATGTGATCCATGGTTTTGTGGTCTGAGTCATAATATGGAACTATGAAATTCTATGTCCCAATGCCAAAGTTGGAGTGTTGTTTGTTCATATCCCCCTTTTTTCTCATTTGTAAGTAGAAGATGCAATTATTAACCCTATGAAATTTGGCTTGTGCATTTTACATCGCATAAATGTTCACAATGGACAATTGGGCACTTTGAAAGAAAAGAAAAGGTTCTTGTGCTAATTTTTATTCCAAAATACTCTCTAAATATATAACGGTACCTTTGGAAGAAAACTCAATAGAAAACAATTTTTAAGGTGATTACTCGCATGAATATGTTTCTAAGTAATATAAAATTGTTAGATGATTTAACATGTTTGAAATTTTAGGAGATACGGACAAAAATAGGGGCTTTTTTAGTATTTATAATAAATAATTTTTAGTTTTAAGAAGACAGTTATGTTTGTTAAAAGGCTGATCTGAATAACTATTATCCACCTTAATTATGTGGTTAGGTTATTAGAAATTTTCTTTAAATTTTTATAATGAAACAGGTCAAATCAAACAGAAAGCAATGGCCAAAAGTGGCAAAACAATTCTTCTCCAGCCAGTAGGAAAATATTACTACTTTGAGCGATGGGTTTGGTGTACCAGCAAAGCCATTCCACTTGGTATTGGAAAAGAAAGGTCTTTCATTTATTGGCATGTCAAGTTGCTTAACCTAAGCAGTAAGCCTATTGGACTTTTCTGTTTGACCCAAAAGTTAACACCGGCTTTATTGGGTAGTAATAGTAGGTCTCCTGCTTAGCATATTGGTGTTCACATTAACATTTGACCATTTCTTTTTTTTGTTGGAGTGGGGGCCTAGGGCGTCTAATTTTTAATAAGTTTGATACTGGGAAGTTTCAGAACTCATTCAAGGTCACCCAACCCAATTCAAGGTTTTTAATTATTATTTTAGTTGAGTTACTTTAGTATAATTAATGACTAACATGGCAGAATGAGTAGATGACAATGTAAACAAAGTTACCAACATAATGTAAGAGTAATTTAAATAGTAGCTGTGGCGATACCAACTTTATTCCATTTCTCAATAACTATATTCCAGTGCAATAATATATAGACAAAGAAACATTCTTGGTAATAGTAGCACAATTATGTACGTAAGCAGATAAAATTATTCTAAAAAGAAAAAGGCAAAGTTCAAATTAATATGGTTAATACTGCACTTATTTTCTTACTTTTCATTTTAATAGTTACAAGAATACAAGAGCTCGAAAGCAAACTTTTTAATTTTAATATGGAGAGAGTTGGTGTATAACAAAATTATGAAGGTATATGGTATTTTACCAGGATATGAGAATTGTGCAAGACAAATCAGACCGTCCAATTGGAGGTACTGAAAATTCTGGGTCTCTAATTTGTGTACTGACAGAAAACTCTGGATCCGATTTGTGTACTGACAGAAAATCCTGAATCCAATTTCAATATCCATGAAATTTTACTCCACACAAATCGGACCGTCCGATTTGTGCTCCTCTCTGTGCAATGAAATCAGACGGTCTGATTTCTTTCCACTAAAACAAAAAATTAAAAACCGTCACAATCGTATATATCTCCCCAATACTCCATAATTCAGCGTAACTCACATGTCAATTTCATATAAAAAAAATTAGTCCTCAAAAGCAGATAGAACCTCTAACCAATATGAGAAAAGTCCTTAGCCAGGAAACAAATTTAAATGATCAAAACACGAAAAAAATATTACATCTATTGCACATATATAGACGCAGAGTTCCATAAAAAATGGTATGTGCTCATTAAAAAGTATTCATAAAACTAATTGCTATATATTTGTTTATAAATTTATCTGTTATTTAATTTATTTTTAATATATATTTTATATTTTAATATTTATTTTATATAAATAGTTAATTTGATAATTGATTTTTCATAGACACGTTTCATCGCACCCCCCTTTTTGCTTTTTCCTTACACAAACCAACCTGAATCCCCTACCTATGTTCCATGCATATTAGTATTTGTTTCTTATTCATTTCTCTTTTTCCTTTATTACATTTTTTGCGTATAACTTTTTCAATTCCTCTTTCTGTCATCTACTATGGAAAAAAGAAATTAATACTTCCTATGTTGTAGGTGACATTTAAAATTTTAAAGATACAAAAGGGAAGTATATTTATTTTTTTGTTAAACTATTTACCAGTTTTATATTTATACTAAAATTGTATTGTATTATATTATATTTTATAGTTTTATTCGTATCGCATTGTATCAGAATCTCAAATAAAAATATGTGATGCATAAGTGCCTAAAATTCAAGGTCACCAAAGGTATAATTGTCAATGCAATCAAATCACTGAACAAGGTAGTAGTTTAGAATTTGATTCCGGAAGATTATCATCCATTAGGATAAGCTTAGTTTTGAGAATATAATAACATAAAATATTAAAAATATAGCACAAAAAAATAGACATACGAAAATTAATATTTTTAAATTTTGTTTAGTATTAAATTTAATATAAAATAAAATAAATAATAAAAAATTTAATTTATTCTTTTAGATAAAATTTATAATAAAAAATATAATTATAAAAATTTGATAATAATAATAATAAAAAATAATAATATAAATTACATCTTTATCTAATATCTTTGTATCTTTTCAAAATATAATATTTTTGTGAATATTTCACCAGTCAAACACAATTTTATATCGTATTCATGTCTCTATATCCTAACTTTGTAAATAAACACAGCCAAACAGGTGCCATTCCCCTCTGTTCCTATCTCTGTGAGAGATATTTTGCTAAATATCTTACAAAAAGGTAAAACCACCTTATGAATTTTGAAAATGGTGGGACCTTAACACCTTTCAATATCTTTACCCTTAAGCAATGGAGTTGCAATTGGTCCCAGTTAAGGCAAGGCAAGGATGCTACCATAAAAGAAGAGAATAATAATAATAGCACTAATAGTAATCTTTTAAGAGCATGGACTACTCAGTATTCGTTCATGCTTGATCATATTTATATCATCATAGCTAACCCCTTATCCATTGACAAGCATCTGATGCAGCTTTTCTGCTTCAGCTTCAATGTCAAGGGCCAACCATATGAGCTGTCACTGTCAAATACTAACTTCAAATCGATCACAATGATAAGTATATCGATCTTTTGATTAAAATTTTCTGATAATAATACTTGAATACCGGCAGTACAATTTAGATGAGAAGTGGGGACCAGGAAAATAATTCAGCAAAGAAAAGTATAAATTAGAAAACGCTTTTTGATCACTATACAACGTGTGTTCTATATATTATGTTCAATAGTTATCTCCTACATAAAGTTTAGAAACTGATATCATCCCATCCCACCTTATTATGAACCTAATTCTTTCTTCAAGAAGGGTACCCAAAATTTCCTATATGTTTGGTCATTTTCATATTTAGCCCCACTGCTTGCCATGATGCCATCTTTGGCTTATCACAAAATTCAGTTATACATTGCTTATTCATTCCCTCCAATTTTTAACTAAAATATCTCTCTGCTACCCCAGACAAGAGATAAGTATATTGAATTGCAGTAATTCCCAATTCACATGACGATGTTAGAACTTCTAAGTCTAACTAAATTCAGGGACTTGTGTAAAAGAAAAATGAAACACTATAATGGAACCTGGGTTAGAAGTTAAAAACAATTACATACTGACTAATGTGAATAAAGAATAAAGAGGATCAACTGCAGGAAGGGACCAACATATTTTCATTATGGAAGATGTCATGTTCTATTGATAATATAACAACATTTACTTACAACAAGCTTCCTGAAATCAAATTTATGGACTCAGCCGGGGAAAAAATATTAAACAAAAATAAACTATTGACGTACAACATTCCACGGAATAAATAAGCATAATGACACATACTATATATTACTCACATGCCAGTTTAGTGCCAAAGCTAGTCAAGCAAATGGCAAATGCCTGAAAGGCAGATAAGGGCTGCCTATAATCCATGGTGAAAGTATCATCCCCCACTTTGCCAAACTGCAGGAGAACCGTGTCCTCATCTCCTTTCCCTCCCGGTTGGCTTTGGTCCACCGTAGCAACCAGCTGAAAGTTCTTCACGGATGCTACTGTCACGCGGCCATGAAAATTCAAGCACCAGCACTGCAAATGCTCGTGCCACCTTGGTGCTTTGTTCTTCAAGACTGTGCAGGTAGGAGTAGCTTGATCTTTACTGTTTGTCTTGTTGCCGTCCAATGATGTGATATCTGAAGTTTCTCCCAATGGTGTTGCAGGACACTTGAGGGAGCAAACCATCCTCCTTGGCCCTCTTGATTTCAAGAGGTTGAACTTGTAGGAGACCTGCCCCACTTCAAAGTTACCAGCAGGAACTTGAGGGCTTATCTGTTTGCTGGCAAAACGGCGACTAGACCTGCCACTCGATGGTTTTGCACCAGCATGGGGTGGTTGACTGTCGTAAATTGTGAAGTTGGTGCCAAGAAAATCCGAGCTGTTAAAGAGATTCAACAAATAAGTGGTCCATAACAACCAGCCAAAAATGGACCAAGAATTCACATGTAGATTTTTATTTATTTAAATGAGAATCACAAATTCCAAAACACTAACAGATTTCGTACAATTGTTAAGAACAGCACCATCAAATTGCGTATTCAGATCTACAGCCTTTTTTTTTACCAAGATGGGATTAAGAAGATTTAAAAAATTGGATTAAATCATTTTTATCCAGCTCAAATGTAAATAAAGGACATGCCACTCAATTTTCGGACAAATTGACAGCAAATTAAGGGTTTCTTCAACTTTTTATAACCAAGCAACTTTGGTCCCAGATCCACTTTGATAGATTTGATCTTATAAAGCCACCAAAATTAATTGACTGTTAAGCACGTGCAAACAAAGAATGGTCTTCATTTAATTCCCTTGGGGGGAGGGGGATGAATTCAGATAGGTCACTCAGATGTTCAATCATATAGTTGGAAGCAAATAAATGACGGTTCATCGGATAACCAAGTGTGTACTTCGAGGTACCATTTCATTATTGGCTTTAAAGAGCCAACAGAAGAGACTAAGAAAAATGCTACATTCCAATGACAAAACTGAGTTAAAAAACATGCCAAAGAAACTTTTAATTGGTACGAAAGCTTTACCTTAATTTTCCAACATAAGCATTGCTTCCTTGGGATAAGTCCTCGGCATCAAGTGATATTATATATTCAGTATGGGTACCAAACCTGTATCTTCTAGCCGCCAACAAAAACTTCCCTTTGTCTGTGAATGCTGTAAAGGAGAGGGGTAGGTGAGTATATTAGAGGAGAAAAACAGGCATAAATATCCATCAGATAAGAAAAGGACAAACGAGCAATAGACTTTCAAAGAGATGAACTATCTCATAAAATACTGAGAAAAAATAAACCTCGGATTAAGCATTGCTACCATAAACTACCCTACAAAATACATTGATTTATTGCAATGCTTCATAATACTATACTTTCACTAAAGTTTTAAAAGTTCTCCACCCTTTCAACCAGTTGAAGATTCTATATGTTTAGGGCAAATATTGCTAGCACCAATCATTGGTCAAGAATTAGAATGCTAGAACTCTATTTAGAATCTCACACCATTCACACAGAATGCTCCTATAAGAGGATATCCAAATACCATAAGCTAATTGGAAGGGCAAATGCACAACATAAAGCTAATCATTGCAACTCAACCAATTGTGCCCGATTCCAGGAGAAGTTACTGTTGGTGAACTTAATTAGTTGTGCCAAAATTGAATATGCCAACATCCTCCTCACAAACTATGAGAAATGTCATATGCCATGGACCAAGGTGTTGAAATTTAGCAATGGGTGCTCTCATTCTTTAATGCAAAATAACTTATGTATATAACTTTCTAAATAACAGAACCTGTATTAAGGCAGATTTTAATAACACCTACTCTTCTATTACTTAATCTCCCTTTGATATATGTTTCTAAAGTTTCTTCTCTCACTAAATGAAAATTTGAAAGAAATAAATAAATGAACATTTCCAGTCATAGATCCTTTCACTTCCTCTGAAAAGAACCCTCCAATATTTCTCCATAAAATTTATGTTACTAGCAGAACTCAATTTTATTTCCATTCTCCAAAATTACTTTAATATGAGTAATTGGACAAGTTTTTGTAAATTGACTAAAGCAAGTCAACATTGACTGGGTCTGGCCACTCAAATGCATAGATTCTAGAAAAATAGGTTTGACATTTCTTTTTTTCTTTTATTTTTTTATTTAGTTTTGAGGAGAAGGGGGGGGGGGGCAGAGGGGGTATCTGTCTATAAATAATAAATAAATATAAATAAAAGTCAATTCACATATTGGCAAACCGCAAATCCCTTCAGACTTTAGCAAGTTCATTCACAAAGGGATAGCATATCTAGTCATACAAGAAAGGTTGGAATAATACACTTAAAAAATGAAATCTTGCCCAGCTCTAGTTGTTACACATACAACACAGGAC
Source organism: Arachis stenosperma (assembly GCF_014773155.1). Lineage (NCBI taxonomy): Eukaryota > Viridiplantae > Streptophyta > Magnoliopsida > Fabales > Fabaceae > Arachis > Arachis stenosperma. The sequence continues at coordinate 88,913,180 of NC_080383.1, read as the reverse complement.
TTTATAGTGACAAGAGAGGAAGAGCAGAGATGCTCATTCAACTCTGGCCACAATTCATTTTCATCGATCTCTACCAGTAGGCAAAAAAGGCCTTTCATCAAGACAATACTTACTTACATGGTGTTAAGGCAAGATATAGATAAAATGTCGAGGTCTTCTTGTTTCGCTTTATCAGACACTGGTTGGGAAGTTCACGTGGACCTGGCTGCAGATCATCAAAACATAATGATAATGTCAACTCCAGGTCTCCAAAGTTCAATAGAACAAAATTCGAAGAAATTGCAACAAGAAACGAAAGCATTCATCACAACAAATGCAAACATCTAGCAAACAATTAATCTTTATCTACTAGAACTCTGATGAAAGTGAAACTACATCATCCATATACGCACACAGTGAAGCACGGCCACTATCTGAATCCGAAAGTTTTCCTCACAAAAGAAAGACATCACCATTTCCCGCTCTTGCATCTTCTATGACTAACGAACTGCAATTTCGTATGCAGTAGTGAGGGCCCATTCTGAATTTGACGCATTAATCAGCCAAATACCGCCATGGCTTAATGCAGGGATACCAAAATCATGGCTGATTCCTCAGAGCAGAGTAAAAATTCACTCCCTAAACTAATCGAAGCATTCATCACGTCTTTGGATTAAGCTAATTTTAATGTTAGAAGAAAAAAGAAAAAGCTCATAATCAAAACCGCACTTTGGGCAACTTTTACCAAAAAAAAAAAAAAATCCCCTAAAAATTGACCAAATCCAACACGCCATCTTCAAACATGTCCGAAACAATCAAATCCCAATTCTAGAATCACGCTCAAAAAAATATTTGCATATAATTTTTAAGAATAAAAAAGACAAATAACTAACCGAATATTTTAACTTCAAAAATTTTCAACAGAAGACCACGAAGTAAACTCAACTTTTTCGTTTTTTAAAATTTTCTTCCGCATAAACAATACATAACTCAATCCTCACGCATCAAATTAAAAAAACAAAATTTAAGCTGATTGAAAGAAAAGGCATAAAATTAATTCAAATTTGAGAGAGAAATGAATAACAATTTGAATCCGAACCTTCCTAAGACATGAAGGAAAAGTGATTTTGCCGTTATTATGAGGCTGTCCAACGATCTCACGCGTCATGTCCCTCCACCGCTTGCAGACACAGGCGCACGCCACCACGTTCTGCCGCTGCGGCCACTGCTCCTCCTCCACCTCCACCCTTCTTATAATCTCTCCCAGCAGCTCCGGCAACATCCCCGACCACGCATTCCCCTCCTCCCCTGCCTCCTCCTTCTTTTCCCCTCCCTCCACCTTAGGAGCTACCGCAGCGTTAACCTCCATGAACGATTTCGAGAATTTCCGTGAGCGGAACACCTTCCTTAGAGACATCTCCTCAGAACAACAACAACAACAACAACAACAACAACAATAATAATACAACAATTAGAAGGTGTAAGGAATAATCGAACCTAATTTGGGAATTTAGGGTTAGGGGTTTGAGAATAAAATATAAGTGTTGGTGTCATAGGAGAGAGAGAGAGTTTTACAGAGTGAAGAAGGAGGAGGAGGAGGAAGGGGGAAGGAGGAGGAGGAGGAGAAAATGGGAATAACGGAAAGAAGGGGTGTGATAAAGTGACGGGTGGGTGAGGGTGATTGAAATGGGATGGTGGGCCCAAGAGGACGCTGAAGCGAATGACAGGCACGTGAGATTAGCGAGTACTGTGTTTTATTTTTATTTTATTTTGTGTGTTGGTTTTTAATTTTATTAAAGGGTGGAATAGTGTTCTGTGTTTGTCATGGGTGGTGCTGAATTTTGCGCTGATGATTTTTGACTTTCTCCACCCTGGATTTACTCATTTATTATTTATTATCTTCTCTATTCTTTTTATTTTTATTCCTTTTCTTTTTAATTTTGACTGTCCATGAGTTGTTGACTTGTTGTGGCCTTCTGGGGATGTTAGCAGTAATAACTAATAAGTAATAATCCAATTATAATTACTTATTGAGAAAATTACTAAAGCTTTTTTTAAAAAACTAAACATCAAGTATAGGCACATGGTTAACGTCGTTTGGAAAGTTTTAAAAATAATTTTTTTTATTTTTTAATTTATAAAAAATAATAATATTAATATTTAGTGTAAATTTAAAATTAAATTACAATTTTTTAAAAAATTATTTAAAAATTTATAAAAAAAATTAAAAAATAACTTTTTTCATAATATTATTATTTTTTATCATATTTCTATAAAATAAATATTTTTAGAACTAAAAATTTAAATATAAAAAAATTTATTTATAAACTATTTTTAATATAATAATTTATTATTAAACTATTTTTTTTTAAAAATTAATTAAATTATTTATCCAAACTAAACCTTAATTACTTATGTTTTACTTTTCTTCTCTTAGTTCTTTTTTCCCTTGAAAAATTAAGGTTGAAAACTTCAACTAAAAAGGTTAAGAACAGAAATAAGAGTTAATACTTTTTCTACGTATCCACTATCCAATTGCAGTCTCATATAATTATTTTTATTCTACTTCTAGAGTAAATTACATTCGTTTGTTTATTTAAACAACACCCCCTTCTCCCCAAATGCTCCAATTAATATATTAGCGTGTTTTTTGGGTTAAGTAAGAAAAGACATTTTTTACATATTTTACGGAGTAAGGATTTTTTTTTATAGAGTAATTTTATTTATTAAATTTAAAAAGGTAAAAAAATTAAAAAATAAAAACAGAAACTAGATATATAATATAAAAAAAATTATTATATTATTCTACGACAAATTATATTTTAACACCAAATATACTGATGTGTGCATTTTCGTATCAATTTGTATATGCTCTTAATTATTTTTTTTAAAAAAGTATTATATAGTTATCGTACATAAATTAAGATTTAATGATTATTTATGTTATGATTTATTAAAATGTTAATATTTTATTTTATATTTTTAAATAATTATTATAATTTTTTTATATTTTAATGAGTCAAACATCAATAATCAATAATTTTAATTTTACAACAGACTATATTTTGACGCCAAACATACTAACATAGCATGTTTAAGTGTTGGTTGGATGCTCTTTTTTTGTTAACTATTTTTAAAAAAAAAATGTTATGTGATCAATCATAGACAAATTGTCATTTAATGATTAATTATTATTAAAATTGGTTAATAATTCTAATATTTTATTTTATATATTTTTAATAATTATAATAATTTTTTATATTTTTGTAAATCAATAATTTTAATATTTTATTTTATATTTTTAAAATTTATTACGATTCTTTATTTATATGAATGTTATATATAGCATTTCGTTTATCATTTATCGGCATAAATTTTAGAGTCAAGTATGTTGACGTAGTGTGTTTTTTTGTGGGTCTATATATTTGATGTTATTTTTTGAAAAATATTATCTACTAAATAATTAGATTTGTTAATATTTAATGATTAATTATGGTGAAATTTATCAATTATTATTATATTATTTTACAACGGATTGCATTAATGGCTTATTTGGGTTTTTAAGAAAATATATTTTTTCTAGTTATTTATTTATTAATGTTTAGATATTTTATGCAAAAAAAATTTATTTATCAATTATGTTTAGATATAATAATATAAAAGTATTTTTTTATTTATTTATTATGTGAAAAATATATCTTTTAAAAAATATGTAAATTGTAACTTCTCAAAAAAAATATTTTTTATTAAAAAAGAATTTTTTTATTCACTTAATGATACACAAATATGTACTATGACACGCATGCTGACGTGACACATTCTGATAACAATTTGCTTACATTTTTCTTCTCAACCATTTTTTAAAAAAGTATTATATAATTCATCATGCACAAATTAATATTTAATAATTATTTTATGTTAAAATGTGTCAATAATTCTAATATTATATTTTATATCTTTTTAGTAATTATTATTATGATTTTTATTTTATATTTAAGTGAGTCAATTATCAATTATCAATCATTTTAATTCTACATCAGTTTATATTCAAACGTCAAACATGCTTATATTGTTGAATATTTTTCTCTTCTCAACTAATTTTTAGAAAAATATTATATAATTGATGATACGCAAATTAATATTTAATGATTACTTATATTCAGATTTATTAACAATTCTAATATTTTATTTCGTATTTTTTAGTAATTTATTAATTATAATTATTTTTTTATATTGGTATGAATTAATAATTCTATTATTTTATTTTATATTCATTTAAAAATTATCACCGAGTCTTTTTTATATTTCTGTGAATGTTAGATATAATATTTTGTTTTACCATTTAGGAGCGTAAGTTTTAGAGTTAAATATACTGACGTCAATGATGTGGTGCGTACAGTGTCACTCTATATATTGATGCTATTTTTGAACCACACACACCCTAAGGGTTAACCAAGAGGTAAAAAGATGGAAGGAATTATACTTTGTTCTTCTCAAGTTCTTAGTAAAAATATACTAGTTCATACTATTAGGTAGTTGAGGAGTGTTGCTAGACATCAACCTTGATTAGTAAATTTAATATGACTAATTTACTACCTGCTTAATATTAAACCTATGGGGTCACACACTAACGAGTGTTCTAATCTTTGCTGTAGAATTATTTAATTATTATTTTGATTTGATCAAATAAATAATTATATTAATTCAAATGAAATATTATTGTATTTTTTGCTAGCATCGAGAATGGAATAATAATATGATAATTGAGAATATTAAATAAGATTTGAGAATAATTAGTTATTCTATTTCTAAATTTGAATTATTCATTTGGATGATATCCTAACTGATTTTGTTTTAAATTGAGTTATGATATGATTCATAAATTTAAAGGATTCAGAGTAAAATTTTAAGATATGATTTAAATTTGAATTGAGATTCAAATTTAAAATTAGTAAGAAATCTCATAATATATATATGTATTCCAAGAGTAGAGAAAAAAATGAGAATAAAGCACAAGAATTTTATTCCTTTACCTCTACACACATAAACGTATGTAAGACTAATTCTTAGAGAAGAATTTTATGGCGTGCAAAGAGTTGCAAAATGTTTCTCAATTTATATCAGATGTCCATTAGTCAAGGAGTTGACAGCAAAGGTTGGTCTTGGTGTGGATACGCATAGTGCCTTCGTACTATCGAATGAAAAAATAATTTTTAGTAGCATACACAGTTATTTAGATCTGATCTATATATTGTTTAATTGAATAAAATTTAAGTACAAAATAAATCTTTAGATTACTTTCATTTCTTCCGCTGTGTGTTATGAACACATGGTAAACATTCACAATCGACCGAGGAATGAAGGAAGAGATGGTGGCAAAGGCTACGGACGACAAGGCACACGTATTGGAGGAATTCCAACACGTGCAAATGTGGCACACACTGATGAAAGTGGCAATCATGTTGTCAACACAAAAGACAAGAGATGTGAGATATCAGGATTGACCAATGAGTAATAGAACGTATTGGTAGATATGATCAACAGGCAAAAATCAAATGAATCTGAAACAATGACTGGTAAAAGAACTTTTGATTTATGGATCATTGATAGTGGAGATTACAACCACATAACTGGAATCTTGGAAAATTTATGGGAAAAAAAACTATACACGGGTGTCCAGTAGGTTTATCGAATGGAGAGCAGGTGATAGCGTGCAAGCAAGGGACAATGATTCTTGACGGAGGACTTGAATTGAAAAATATTCTCTATGTACGTAAATTAAAAAGCAACTTATTCTCAGTTTTTCAATTAACAAATGCAGAACATTGTCTAGTTTAATGCACTAATAAATTTTATGTCATACAGGATCGCACTTCAAGGACGTTGATTGGAGTAGGTGAGCGAAAGGATGGACTCTATTGGTATCATGGGGCACACAAGATTCAATCTTGTCATGCCAGAACAAATAATCAACTAGAACTTTGGCATAAGAGACTCGGGCATCCATTGTTTAAAATTGTGCAAATGCTCTCCAATGTTAGTGAGAAATCTACAAGCAATGAGATTTGTGAAACTTGTGAAAAATCCAAACAAATAAGATATAAGTTTTCTTTAAGTGACTATCAAGCTTCTAATATTTTTTATTTAATCCATTGTGACTTGTGGAAACACTATAGAACTCCCTCCTCGTGTGGTGCTTCATATTTCTTAACTATTATAGATGATTATTCACGAGTGGTTTGTATATATTTGTTGAAATGGTTGAGGTATCAATCACGTTGAAAAAAATTTTCACGTTGGTTGAACACCATTATAACAAATATGTTAAAATGGTGCGATCTGATCATGGGATGAAATTTATGTGTTTAAAATAATACTTCTTACAACAAGGCATTGTTCACCACTCGTCATGTGTTAATATATCACAACAAATTGGACGAGTGGAGCGCAAACATCGACATATTCTCAATGTTGCTAGATCATTATGCTTTTAAGGCAATCTTTCTATTCGATTTTGGGGAGAATGTGTCTCAACTGCTGGCTATTTAATTAATCGTACCATATCCTCAATACTGAAGGGCAGGACTCCGTATGAGATTTTTCATGAAATAATTCTAAGTTATAAGTACTTAAGGGTTTTTGGTTCTTTGTGTTATGCTCAAAAATAGAATAAGCAACGGGACAAATTTGTTAGCTGTAGTAGAAAATGTGTGTTTGTCAGGTACCCTTTCGGGCAAAAAGGATGGAAACTATTTGACTTGGAAAAAGAAGTTTTATTTGTCTCTTATGACGTCCATTTTGTTGAAGATATATTTTCTTTTCAAGAGGTTCAGACTTTGGCACCGGTACCAAGAATTGAAGATATTGGACCTCCTGTAACAGAAATAATTGTTGAAGAAGACACACATAATGGGCCAAGTTCAGAACGCACACTTGGGCCTAGTACTCTACATTTAAATGACTGTGTTGGGGAACCCCTCATTGAAGCATCTATTGACAAACAAAGGGGACATGAACTCAATGAAGAGATTAAAAAGTACATCGCTGACGATGCATCGGAACCAAGTGCAACAAAAATAACGCGGACTTACGATCTACCACCAGTCACGATGGAAGTTCTACTTGGTCGATGTCACAACATGAAGACACCCTCAGTCAGGTTGCGTGACTTCGTCTCTGCTGCCACGATACCAATAAGCCCTATTGACTAACCTCTCTCTCCATCAAAATCTTCAGGTGTGTCCTATCCTATACAAAATTTTGTGAATTATAATTTTTTTTCAAACAACACCGCAGTTTTCTTGCCTCTCTCCAGATAGAACAAGAGCCTTTATTTTTCTCACAAGCAACTAGAGATAATCATTTGCGCGAAGCTATGTCCCAAGAAATCTGTGCGCTTCAAATCAATGACACTTGGAAGCTCACAATAGAGAGGTTCAAAGCAAGACTAGTAATTTTCGAAAATAATAAAGTGAAAGGCTTGGATTACAATGAAATATTTTTTCCAGTGGTGAAGATGGTAATAATTCGCACAACACTCGCAGTGGCAGCATGCCAAGATTGGGAACTCCACCAGATAGATGTCCACAATGAATTTCTTCATGGAGAGCTTCACGAGGACGCTTACATGAAGCTTTCTCTTGGTTTTCAAGTGCCTTAACAAGGACTGGTATGTAAACTTCAAAAATCTCTCTATGGTCTATAGCAGACTCCACGTTGCTGGTTTGCAAAATTTTTATTTGCCCTTCTTCGATATGATTTTTAACAAACCCCAAAGGACCATTTCTTATTTAGCCTTCGACACAATAGCGTGCAATTAGTAGTTTTGGTGTATGTTGATGACCTTGTAATTCCATGAAATAATAGTGCTGCAATTCAACGTTTCAAAGAGTATTTATACAAATGATTTTACATGAAAGATTTAGCCCGGCTGAAGTACTTCTTGGGAGTTAAGTTGCCAGATATCAGATTGATATCTTCCTGTGCCAAAGAAAATATACTTTGGACATAATCACCGAAACAGAACTTCTAGGTGTAACACCGTGTGAAGAGAATCATCAATTGGGATTAGCTACAGATTCTGTTTTATCCGATCCTAGCATATATCGTCGACTTGTTGGAAGACTGATTTATTTGTGTTTTACTCTACCTTATCTAATCTACAGTGTTCACATGTTATCCCAGTTGATGCAAGCCGTTTTATGTGTTGTACGCTATTTAAAGGGACACCTTAGGCATGGAGTTCTTCTCCCACGAGAAAATAATTTGAAGCTCTATGGATGGTGTGACTTCGATTGGGTTAGTTGTCCACTTATTTGTAAATCAATCACAGGCTGATTCATCAGCTTGGTAACTCATCAATATCTTAGAAACTCAGAAACAATAGACAGGCGTCTTACTAAGGCTGAATATTGTTCAATGGCTTAGACAACAAAAGAGTTGAAGTAGATTAAAGATATACTCTCCTCTCTATATGTACCTCATCATGTCCCCATTCGTCTCTATTACGACAATCAAGCTGCTCTTCACATTGCTAAAAATCCAGTTTTTCATGAACGCACGAAGCACATTGAAGTAGATTGTCATCTTATTCGGAATGAGATCGTGCACTAACGCCTCATTCCATTATGTTCCTACTCACACTCAGTTGGCCGACCTTTTTACTAAAGCTCTTGGTATTAAAAAATTTGAAGTAATATTGGTCAAGTTGCGCATTGAAGACTTGCATGCTCCACCTTGAGAGGGTATTAATAGATAATAAAGTATAGATACAGTACTCTTTGAGTACTCTCATGTATATTACTAGGATAGGAAATTATGTATTCTAATTTATTAGGATAGTAAATTATGCCTTTTAAGATGGAAAAAATTTGATATAATTTTATATCAAAAGATGTATATATATGTGTTTATAACTAATAGAAAAGCAGGTTGAAATAATTTATTTTCTTCAAAATACACCACCACTATCATTACACTTCCATCATAATCCTCTTCATCCAAATTTCACCTACTATTATTGTCCTTTATCTACTTGCCACCAACCACACCCAATCATCTTCATATTCACATTCATTCTACTATCAACTCCTTATGGCCACTCCAAATTCTTTTTCACAATCAACCACTACCAACAATAACAATAACAAAAAAAAAAGAAAAGAAAGCAGAAGATGTAAAGGCAGCAAACCTAAAAATTACTTTGGGTTTAGGTTTAGAAAAAAGAAGGTAAAGGGGTGCAATAAGGCAAATAAAAAGAAAAATGCGACATTGGTAAGAGGAAAGAGAAAGCTTGTGAGAGCGGTACGGTTTCAAAAAATGGTAAAAGAGACATTGTGTCATATCAACGACGATAGTGATTCAAAAATGACACACGACGTAAATGACAGAAGTATCACAAAGTGTTGGCGTCAGCAACGATTCTGAAAATACAAAGGAGGAGGATTGTGTGGCAAAAATAGCCATGGTAAGCCTCGAAGTGAGTCAAGTAATCTCAACATTTTTAGCTCAAATTTAACTTATTAACAATTCGATAAAATAAGCTTATGAGCTTATTAGTTAAACCTAAACTTAGGTAAGCTTAGTTTATTGTCTCATGAGTTGAGTTAATATACTACTTATTATATTTATACTTTTAATTTATAATAATAATAATATATAATTTTATACACACATAATTATAATATTCATGTAAGTTAAGTTACATTGATTTTTATTTTTTTATATCTAAATTATAATATCTTTTTTATTTTATTTTATTTTAAATTGAATGAATAACAACTCTAATTAAATTATTTATGATAGACGTGAATAACATATCTATATATTAATATTTAATATAAAATTTTATATATTAATATTATTTGAGTCTGTTCCTAAGCATAAATCATTTTATATATTTTTTGTGTGTCGAATTTGAACTTAACAAACAGGCTCGCTTAATTGTTAAGAATCGATCTCTCTTTTTTTTTTAGCTAAGCTTGATTTAGACTGATTCAACATAGCTCGATCCACTTCTAGTCTTAACTAGTGACTTTTTTCGCTTTATCTTCTTCGTTCCTGTTTTCTTAATTTTTTTAGGAACATATAAACCAATACTTGTTGGATTGTTATTAAAATTGTTTTGATTTTTAATTTGTCTATAAGATAACTGTGTATGAAGTTGAGATTTTTGAATTAGAACTGAAGTTGGTGAAAATGATTGAAGATAATGAGGCTAAAAATTACTAGTTCTTTGCTGGAGATGAGGTGGTGGTGGTGATAATAGTAGTATATATTTAATGAAGATGTAGCTAGATAGAATGAGGATATGGTTTGAGATGTGAAGAAGGATTGGATGATGAGGGAAGGTGATGAATTTGACCAAAGATGTTTTCTTTCAAAACAAAATTAATTATAATTATTATTTTATGGAGGAAAATTTATTCAAAAATTAACATTCTTTTAATAGAATAATCAATTTAAAATTTTATAGTAATGTTATAGGCTTTTTGCATACAAAAAATGTCAACAACAATTTTAATTTTTGAAAAAAATTTTGAGAATTAAATATAACAATCGTCTTTAAATGTGTCTAAAATAAATTCAAATAACTTTATACATATTTGATGTACCACTTTTATGAACCATTGAATTTTATTAAAAAGTTTAGATAACATGTACTTTAAAAATTAACTTATGCCTTAGGAAATATGATATCCTTTATTAGAATTAAAAATTAAAATTTTCTACTAATAATAATAATCTTAATATGTGTTTTTACTGTATGTTCGGGAGGTAAATTTAAGATTATCTCGTGGAACATAAATTTGTAGAATTGGGATACAAGACTACTATCAAAGTATTCAATATAGAAGAAAATAAAAAGTTTGTTGAATAAGCAAGAGAGATGAATGAGTAGAGAAAGTAGAGAAAAATTGAGAGAATTGGAGAGTGAGAAGAATAGACAATTGATAAAAAAAAAATGAGAGACTCTTTATACAATTAGTTAGTTAAAGTCTAATAACTAACTCTCCATATATATCTAACATCCCCCCGTCTCCCACACATAAATTTAGGGTGGCTTTAAAGCCAATATGAATTTACCTTTAAATTTGTCAAAGAGTGATTGTGATAGAAGTTTTGTCGTAATATCAGCAATTTACTCAGTTTCTAGAATATGAATGACTACTACCAGACCTTGAATGACTTTATTCCTTACAAAGTATAGTTTTAATTCGAAATGCTTGATATTTTTTTGTAATATGGGATTATATGCAAATAAAAAATATATTATCACAAAAGACAGTTGGTGGTATTAAACAAGGTTGCCTGAACTCACTTAGTAGTGTTTAAATCCAAATTAACTTAGCAAATCTTGATGTTAATGCTTTGAATTCAGCTTCAGTGGAGCTTCTGTTGACTGCTGGCTGCTTCAAACACTTTCATGAAATTAAATTTGAACCAAAATATACCTAATATCCAGACACTGATCCTTTAGCATCAACATTTACTGTCTAATCTGAATCTAAAAAAAATAGATAAATGAAGATCATAAGTTTTGTGAAATTAAAGAGTAAGTTTTGTAGTACTTGTCAAGTATCTCAAAACCTTTTTTATTGCCAACTAGTGTTTTTGTCCAAGATTATCTATAGATTGTCTTAATTTATCGACAAAAAATGTTATATTTAGATGAGTAGTATTCACATATTTAAATTCCCACACTATCACTCTAAATAGTGTAAGATCTTCAAAGGGTAATGCTGTATTGAATGTTAATTTTGATGTATTGACCATTAGTATACTCATTGGCTTTGATTCTTGCATGCCAGCCTTGAATAGTAGCTTCTTGATATACTTATTTTAATTTTAATCAAAATATTTGTATGGTAAACAACTTTAAACTAAGAAAAAATGCAGATTACCAAGTTCTTTAAGAATAAAAATAAGGTGTAGCTATTTGAAAAATGAAGCAATTCCATCTGTGCTATCTCTTGTGACAAGCATATCATCTATATAAATAAGTATATAGATAATAGAATTTGAAGTAAATTTAGTGAACAATGAAGGATCGGACTTAGTACAAACAAAACTATATTATTTTAGTGTAGCTGTAATGGTGAGATACCAAACCTTTGGGCTTATCTCAAGCCATAAATGGTTTTATTGAATTTATAGACTAGACGAGGATTTGTATAAGTGAATCCTAATGATTATGTCATGTAAATGGTTTCTTGAAGAGTACTATTTAAAAAAATATTATGAAAATCATATTGTGATAGGTTTAATGACAAAGAAACAGATTTGATCAAAATTTATCCTAGCAGTTTGTATGTATCCACAAGTCACAAGTCTTGCTTTATTGCTTATGACATGACCCTAAGCATCTTTTTTCAAATCAAAGATTCATTTATAACTCACAACTTTCTCATTAAGGAGTAGTTCAACAAGGGACCATATATTATGGTAAAGGAGAGCTCTATATTCTGTCCACATAGCTTCCTTCTACTGAGGTGATTGTAATGCAGCATGAACAGACTTTGCTAGTTTGTCATGTTGATTAATTTCAACCATATTGGTAGTTGATTGAAAAATCTTGGATTTTAAACTACTAGTTTTAGATCTGGTCCTCATAAGATGTGATCCTCATTTTGTTGTTGTTCATTAGACAAATCAATTTGTGCAAGAGAAAGATTAATCTCAATTGTTGATATTAGTATAGTTGAATTGGCATATTCTAATTACACAGAGTAGTATTGAGACCTTGATTTATTTGTTGATCGTATTGAGTTTTATCCATAGTATTAAAGTCAAGAGTGTTAATATCTTGACCAGTCTCTTGTATATGGTTTGAATTAGTACCAAATTGAGTAGTTGGGGTAAGATGGGTGAAAGGTAAAACTAAATTCATAGGTAAAGAATTAGATTTAGGATTAAGATGAGAAGTAAATGCGAAATTAACAGTTATTTGTAAAGAAAGACATATAAATAAATTTGTTTTCATGAAATATTACATCTCTAGATACAATAATATTACCCTTAGAATTTATACATTTGTAACCTTTTTATGAACAAAATAATCAAGAAAAATATGAAGTTGAAACCTAAATTCTAACTTATGCTTATTATATGGTATGATATTAGGAAAACACAAACATCTAAAAACTCTAAGCAAAGTATAATCAAGTACAGTATTAAATAGAATTTCATGAGGGGATTTATAGTTTGTAAGAGATGATGATATTCTATTGATTAAATAAACTGTAGTAGAGGATCCATTCTCACAAAATTGTAGTGAAAAAGAGACAATAGCAAAAAGTTTCAATTCAATCTCCATAATATGCCTATGTTTTCTCTTTGCTAGGCCATTTTATTGTGGAGTATATGGACATGATAATCTATGAGCTATCTCCTCTTCTTTCAAGTAATTAAAAAAAATATTCGAATAGTAATCCATACCATTGTCTGTCTGCAAAGCCTTTAAAGAATAGCCAAATTAATTTTTCATTACACTTTGTATTGTTTAAACACATTCAAGACTTGTGATTTATGTGTTAAAAGATAAATACTAGTATGTCTAGAATATATATCCACAAAAGAAATATAATATTTGTAAATATTTTGTGATGTGATGGTGTCTAGTCCCCACATACTAAAGACAACCAAAGCTAAAAAAGAATCATAATTGTGATTAGATAAAAGGTAATATAAGCTATGAGCTTTAACCATGCAACAAAACTCACAAGACAAATTTATTTCAGTATTATTAGCATATTGAGTAATTGATAACTGATATTGATTTAGATTAGATTTTACAATTTTTATAATAGGGTGTCTAAATTTTTCTATAATAGATTTCTAAAGATGCATGTTTTACAAAGTACATAGTAGAGGAACACAAATTTTGGTATTTTTATTTTTTTTTAAACTTATACATTCCTTTTTCAGCTTTGTCTTGGAGAAGAACTTTCTTGGTGGCTTGTGATTTAACCAACAAAAATCAGGTTAAAATGAAAAATACACATTATTATCCTTAATAAATTTAAACACTTACTAGATTTTAAGTGCTAGTAGGTATTAGCAGTAAGTCATAAAATTTATATCTTTTTTTATAGCATAACATTGCAAGTAAGAATTACCAATTCTTGATATGTTTATACCTGTACTATTACCAATATATACATGTTCCTGTCCTTGATAGTCATAGAATTGTTGAAGATTTAATGGTTTAGGGTGTAATACTGTATTGCTCCAGAATTATTATACCATGAGGAATCTGTTACAAAAGTTAGAGTAGCAATCATATCTATAGGATTGTGGAGTGATGGTGGTAGTAGTGGTAATGCATTGTGCATGATAGTTGAAAAAGTATTTTGTTGTGCATAATTGAAAGATTGATCAAATTAAAAAGAACAACAACTAGCTACATGTCCAAATTTTCTATAGATTTGACACTGAGGCCGATTTGACTATCAAAGAATTTTCTTTCGCTGCATCCATTTCTTTCTCTACAACCACATCTTTCTCCAAGACCACAACCTAAAAGGCCATTATTACCTCTTCCAGACCCTAACAATGGTGTGAATTTAGATTGATTTTTATTTTTCGGATTAGCTATTTGAGTGTATAGTGTACTTGCATCATTGAAGTGTCAAGTTTCTTGAGATGTTGAACAAGTTCTTCTTGTGCCATAAGTCAGGCTTCAAGATCTGATATTGGCTAAGGTAGATATTTTGCTGATATCATTATTATAAATGAATGATATTGTCGTAAAAAATTACATTAGTATATTCAATATCTAAAATTGGAGAGCCTATAGCTGCAAGAGAGTCTACTAGTTTCTTAACTTTTAGCAAATAATCTGAAGTTGTTTTAATCTATTTCATAGTCTCGAGTTGAAATTGTAATTGTCTATCTTGAGCTCTTGTTTGTAAAGCAAAGTAAGTATGGATGCAGGTCTAGACTTCATGTGCAAATTGATATTCAATAACATGATGCTTAATCGATTCATTCATGGATGCAAGCAACCAAGAAGTGACATTATAGTCATCAATGCAACGCCCTACCACATAGAGCCGTACGCTTAAGTCATAAAGTAGAGATGATGAGGTATTACGACCTCTAAAAGAAAAAATGTATATAAATATAGTTGAAAGAATTCATATTTAGGAGCCTTGAAGAAGAAGCAAAGCAAAAACGAAAACAGAAAATCATTTTACACTTGCATGGATAATCATAAAACGGATAGGTAAGATCAGAACAAGGCTAAAAACATAATATACATATCGGAGTCCCAAAATACAAATATCAAACTCCAGACTCGACCTGCAAAGTTAAGGCCAGCCAGAGTATGTAATTATATATATTTATACAACCTAAAATACAACTCAAACTATAGAATATACACTTGTTTCTCCAAGTCAACCTCTAGGAGGGACAAAATACAAAATATACATGTGGAGACTTCTATATACATATATACATAGCCTAAAATAAAATATAACAACCCAAAAGACAGTTCTTCACTTGTAAGGAAGGTCTTCAGACGTTTAACGAGGTGCCTCTCGACCTGCATCTGAAAAACAACAAGAATATATATGGAATGAGAACCGGAGGTTCTCAGAATGGTAAATGTGCCCGCTTAATTAATACAAAAGGTCCCGGAAAAGGCAAAGTCATTCCTCAAACTTCAACACTCATATTTCAGCTTAAAGATCCAACTAAACCAGGAATTAAATAAGTTATCTAAGATATTCAAGTTCTAAATCTAATTTTAACCTAATACTTTACTTTATGTCTCCTCCAATTCTCCGAATCACTGATGGAACAACCCTCTCTCACACCTCCACCAAGAGGAGTCTCTCAGAAAACATACACATACAATTCAAGCAAAAAAAATACAGATAGAAGTGTAATTATAGCAAGTAGAACAAGTAGCAAATAAGCAAAGTTAGGCAATTAAGCAAACCAAAACAATGCACACTCAAGCAAAACATACAATGCACATAATATAATGTATTCCTATCCTATGCCTGATGAGTCTCATCTGTCGGTTATATAGCTAACCCAACATGTCCTGGTAACTAACCATTGGATAGTCTCTCTGTGCACGCATCCCCAAACTTAATAATATCCATGAAAAAATTCCAAACTCAATTTATCCATGGGCGAGACAACTCAAGCTCAAATTCATATATATGCATGCTCATGGGGGAACTTGGGAAGTTAAAGTGTCTGGTCATATCTTGTGACAGAGGGTCAACAAGGTCTCAATCATTCAAGCCAAATAGAATTTTAATTCATCATTCTCAATGTCATCATCATTCATCAACTCATATCTCATTAAATCTCAAATTCATCAACTCATATCTCACCATCAATCCTCAACACATTAACAGTCTTCATTATTTTTATTACTTATCAAATACATAATCCAACACATACAAATTCATTCATCCTTTCTACACACATCATATACCATATACATAATATATCAATAATTTATTCAGTTTATTCCTATCTTAAGGTCTTCTAGCATAAGTTTTCACATGACATAAAAACTAACTACGAAAAATCAAAATCATACATTGGCCGATTCCTCCCTAAAATCGGAACACTTCAAAAACCTCTCCTTTCACAAGCTCTAAGCTTTCAAACGTCAATTCCTCAAACTTAATTACCCGGATTTCATTCTAAACTGCCAAATTAAACCCCAAATCGCCAAGAACACAATCTAATTCACACAATACCACTATAATCATCATAAGGTTCACTAATTCAATAATTTACAAGGGTTCAACAGTTCTTTACCTTACCATGGATCAATTGGACAAAACCCAGTGATTATCCGCTATTAGAGTTCACCTGTACTATCAAAATCATTCAATTCCTTAATACCCAAACTCAAAATCCATGAAATTGAGGAGGATAAAAACTGGACAAGAAATGTAAATTTTTTACCACTTTGTTCAAATATAATTGAAGAAAATTCTGAGACGAACACGTTGTCACTGACGACTCGTCAATCGGAGTTCCGGATTGAAAGTTATGGACGAAGAAAGTTAAAGGTGATTAGCGTCTCTAACCCCTTTCTCACCTCTCTTCATTTAGTAGGGTGAATTCCCTTTCATTGAGGGAGAAGTGGTTGAAGCAACTTATAAGAGAGTGAATGGGTTGGGTCTTGGGCATATTTTGGGTTCGATCTAATCGGTTTGGTTTGTTGGCATAATTTTATACTAAAATCTTTAAAATTAGTGTCAAAATTCGTATTTTAAATATTTCTACTTCTCTAAACTATAAAAATTGAATTTTCTAATTTTTTATTAATAATTAATTTTAACTAATTATTTATTTATTTCGTGGGGTTTACAATCAATGTATCATTCCTTATATTTCTTAGGTTCAATACTTGAAATTTGATCTTTTGTGAATGTATAGATTGATAGAATCTTTTCTCGATCAAGATGTTTCTCTATTTTTTATTTTCGCCACAGATTATATGCATAGCAAGTTTGCACCATGTCAAAAAATTATCTTCACTAAACTTGTCTGCTAATAATACTTTAAATGGTTTATTTGAATTTTAAATAGCAAAATTCATATTTTGAGTTGGAGTTGTTGCAACAGCTTGATTCTCATTATTTTCAACAATTTCAATATCATCAGCCATGAATCGTATTGGCTCTTGATACATATCAAAGTATTTAAGATAGAAGAAAACAAAAAGATGTCGTGTAAGCAAGAGAGATAAATGAGCAGAGAAAGCAGAAAAAAATTAAGAGAATTGAATAGTGAAAAAAATAGATAACAGATATAAAAAATGAGAGACTATTATTGATTATTGAGTTTATATATAGAAAGATATATTTATACTATGAGTTAGTGAAAGACTAACTAACTTTTCATATATATCTAACAGCTGTAATGACACTACATAATGGGTAACCTTGCCACTTTTCCAAGTATGACGCACTTAACCCTAATTCCTGTAATGGGTTTATATATAGAAAGATATATTTATACTATGAGTTAGTGAAAGACTAGTAACTAACTTTTCATATATATCTAATAGCTGTAATGACACTACATAATGGATAACCTTGCCACTTTTCCAAGTATGACGCACTTAACCCTAATTCCTGTAATGGGTAGCCTTGCCACTTTTTCAAGTATGACACACTTATCCCTAATTTCTGTATTTCATAATTCTTTTGACTTGACCGTTCGAATTTTTTTGTAAGTATTATCTTCATGCATTTCACGCAAAAAAATCCGCCCTTTATGTATGCCGACTGTTTGTCTCTACTACTTCACATCTATCCATTCAAATACCTATAATATAGTATATGATAGCAAAATTTTTTATTAAATAAAAAAATATTAATAAATTCTAATAAATATAGAATATATTATTATTATATTAGTATGTAAATAAATAAATATACTTTTATTTTTATATAATTTATTTTAAATAAATAAATACAAAACATAACATATATACTGTATTGAAAAAAAATGTTAAAATATATTTAAGAGATAGTATATATTAATATAACATCTAAATATATCTCAAATTAATTTTATATTTATTTTGTTTGATATTATATCGATTTCATCATTATAATTTGATCGTATTCTTATTTTTTAAATAAGCACTCCTCGTTATACATTCTATAGTATATTTGATATTTATTTTTAAATTATTATCTTGAATATTAACGCAAAAAACTTTTATATGTGAAAGGATTGTTGATCAAAACCTTATGTTACAAGTATATATATGTCGATTATTCGGTCTATATTATACATGATCACAAGTTATTTACCATACACCAAACCGAACAAATTGAGTTGACAATAGTAATTTTCTTACCTAAAATCATCATGCATCATAATTCATTCATCTTGTGTAGCATAAATTTAAGGCTTCATTTATAAGGCATCATAATTTTAAAGTTAATCTAATATATTGCTGGTGAACTTGACTTATAGTTTTTCTTTTCGGTTTTTTTTTTTTTTTTTTTTTTTTTTTTTTTTTTTTTCTAAACAAGTTTAAGCAATAAACAATGATATCCGATCCCTTCCCTAATAAATTGTATTATTTTTTCTTTCACGATCTTTTATTAACATTAAATGACTAATAGGTGAACATCATTTTTTTTAAGAAAAAGAGTACTATAATTGAGAGTTAAGATTTTTAAATTGATTGTTCCCTATTATAAAATGATAATTTACTATTTGTTATTCTTTCCATTTCAAAATATTTGTCTAAAATAAAAGCCCACATAAAAAAAAACTGAGTTATTGCATTAAAATTAACAATAGTATCTTGAAGACTGAAAATTAGTTTAAAATTGCCTTATTTAAATATAAAAAATATCTTTTTTAATATTCATTAATTATTGCTAAAATAATTGTATGATTTTAAATATAATAAATATGCAATTATAAATATTATGTATATGAAAATATGAATGTTATATTGTATAAAGTAATTTTAAATATTGTATTTCTAGTATTATCGTAAAATTAAATATTTTTTTCTTTTTTTCATTGTTACACACTATTTAGGTAAACAAATAGAGATGTTTTTCTTTCTTGATATATAAAAAAAAGACAACACCTATATATTTATCCAAAAGAAAATAAAGGAAGACTAGGGGAGGGGTGTTGATAGCTCTCTAACTTGGGCCTAAATGATACTGGGCTAGTTGAACAAAAGAACATTGATCTGAAAAAGGAAATAAAGTAGAAAATGAAAATGGGCCACTTCAGAATAAAAAAACAATACCGACCCGCAATAAGAGCAAGCCTACCTGGATAAAGACGGTAACAAATTACGAAATGGAGTGCGTAGTAGAGAATAGCCTCTCCTAACTATTAGGGGTGTTCGCGGTACGGTTTGGTTCGATTTTTTAGAGAAAAGTCATTCGATCCGATCGTTTAATTAAATTGCGGTTCGGTTTGGTTCAATTTTTTTATCAAGGCCATCCGAATCAAACCAAACCAATTAACATCGGTTTGGTTCGGTTCGGTTTGTTCGGTTTGTTCGGTTTTTTCAATCCGTTCGAAAAAAATACCACCATACTATTTCACAAAGTTATAATATTGAAATCGACAAACACAAATACACAATAGCTAACAAAGTGTTGATCTAATGAAATTTAACTTCAAAAGAAATTTAAATACGACAATTAAAAAAGCTTAAAAGTTCAATAATCAACACAACTGAAAAATAAAAATAAATTTTCAAGTCATGGACGGATTGAAAGCGCTTGCCATTAAATTGAAGTAGAAGACATGATTTTCCAACTCCTATAGTAATAAAACAAGAAGGCTACATAAGTAACTTCTCTCCATAAATAAACTACTGCTCATAATATTACATGTACACTTTGAACACAATACATATATGAAATGAAACACAAATAGACTACAATTTCAATTAGCTTTGTCAATGGTGCCTCGATTCATATTAATTGTTTCTAGCAATTAGGATTACAAGTAATACTGAAGTGCCCGTTACAATCTCAAAGTTTTACAATTTTTTTTGTCTTAACAAAAAGCCCCATATTATACAATTTTAATGAAGTGACTACTATAATTACAGTATGAAAAATTGATTAGTCATTAGAAGCTGTGAACAACTGCAAAGTATTAATAGTTCATATTTTGGATGTCAATGGTATTGGGGAGAAAATTGGGAACCGGATGGGATCAGCATCAAATCAATTCAGCTACCATATTAATTTTATACACCAAATAAGATCATAAAAACACAGAAAAATTATAAGCTTAAAATAGAGATCTCAAATGGAAGCTGGGAAAGTGCCACCTGTACAAGAGAATCAAGCATCAAAATTTCCAGAATTCTCAACAATTGAAAAGCTGAACCCCATGGGGCAGTCAAGAAAATTGAACAATTATTGTAATCAGTTGATCATAAGATTCATAAAACCTAGATCATAAAAATCAGGGGAAATATTTATATTCAAAGAAAACCAAGGCAATTCATTTAGAGATGAAAAACGGCACTGAGAAGCACTTAATCAACTCCAGATATCCATACTCTAACATAAGCGCATGTGATGCCGAACTCTACTCTAAAGTTTCACATGGCAGTAAATACCAATAATCCAGCAATACCAATTACCAAGTTATCAACATTAAACAATTAATCAGCAACCAGCAACATCAAGACAGCAAGCAGGACATTTCCAATATAATGAACCATTAAACAACAATAACATGAATCATTAAACAGCAACGCAGCAAGCAAGACATTTCCAATATGTTGAACCATTAAACAGCAAGCCACTGAGCCAGCAACAAAACTTAGCCAAAAATTGATGGTCAGATACTCAGATATATAAAATTGGTGGTCAAATATATGAAATTTAAAAAATTATAAATTCAAAAATATCAATTTTGAAGATCAAATTTGTTAGTCGTATGTATAATTCTACTCGGCCAATTGCACATAGTTCATCTTTTTCTCCTCAACTATTTTGTTATTTTTCACCTTCTATTAATAGTGTAAGAAGTTCAACACTGAGCCAGCAACAAAACTTAGCAACAAATCAACAAATCAACAAATCAACGGTAGCAACAAATCAACACTAATGAACAGAATGCAAATGGTAAACATTGCCTGAATCGGTGGCTCGGGCTCCATATTGACTTGGGAGGAAGGCTGAGTGGGAGACTGGGAGGTGCTGCCGTGCTGGGTTGCACTGATGGGTTAGGGTGGTGGCATCTCAACGGCGGCGGCGTGGTGCTGTGTTGCCGTGTTGAGTCGGTCGGTGGTGGCTTCGTCTTGACCTGATGTGCGACGGCGTGGCTTCGTGTTGGCCTGATGTGCGACGGGCCAAAGGCTTCGCGGTGGTGGCCGATGGGTGGCTGGGTGCGCAGGTCGGTAGCAAGCAGGTGTGGAGATTTGGAGAAGAGGGAGCGATGGGTAGGGATTGTGGATTTGGGATTGGGGGTTAGGGTAGACGCAGTTTCATTTGGGGGGTGGGGGGTGTCGCGCACTCGCGCAATTTCGTTTGAAAGGGGGTGTGGGGTTTAGGTTAGTAACGTTTACGTTTAGGGTTTTTTTCCTAACCGGTTCGGTTTGAGTTTTCAGATTCAAAACCAAAAACCGAACCGAACCGGACAAAAAATAGCAAAATCAATTTTTTCGGTTATCGGTTAATTCAGTTTTCGGTTTTTTGATTCGGTTTGTCGGTTTAGTTCGGTCCAGATCGGTTTTGAACACCCCTACTGACTATGAAGGGGAGTTAACTATAATTGCTGAGTGATATATTGTAGTCAGAGAATTTAGTATTCATTCATTCCAAGATATTTGATGTTGTTTCTGGAGTTATCTCCCAACTCGAATTGGGAATCACACATTGTTTTTTCTTTTATTTTATTCTATTCTATTTTAGTTCATTTTTACTCTTCTTCTTATTACTATAATTTGCTGTTACATTTAATTTTTATATTATCATTGGTGTTTTCATTGAGAGGGAATAATGTCTTCTGAAGGACTCCGGCAACAGGCTGAGCTCGCTGCCTTGAACGCAACCACGTCGAAATGGCCAGCCAATTTACCACTACCGACACACGGATGGATGAGTTGGAAAGTTCATTGATGGAGATCTGAAGCATGTTGAAAGATGCCTTAAAACTAAAGAAAGTGGTGAAAGAACCAGGAAATAATGAATCGCATTCTCCATATGGGCATGCTCAACATCAGATCTACCAACTAAGAGGTATTAAAGTTAAATTACATATATTTGATGGTTAAAATAATGTTGATTAATGGATTTTCAAAGTCAAAGAGTATTTTGAGTGGTTCTCTGTACCTGCTGAGATGAGAATCAGAATGATTTCATTCCATCTAGCTGGATCTGCCTACTCCTGGTATTGTTGGAGAGTGAACAATAATATTACCTATACATGGGAGACTTTTCTAGATGCATTGTAGGTCCATTTCGGCCATAACCAGTATTTTGACCCAAAAGTAGCTCTTAAGGAACTTAAATAGTCCGAAACCGTGGTTGAATACCAAACCCAATTTGAGAAACTCATGAACCAAGTGGCTGGGCTTAGTGAGGATTGGGTGATTTCTCTATTCACTACAAGTCTTCAAGATTACCTGAAATGTGAACTACTATTAGCCAAACCAACTTCATATGTTCACACAGTTTCTTTAGCCAAAATCTATGAATAAAAACAAACAACCAACTCCATATTCAAAACAATGCACAATCATATTCAACCAACAAAACTATCACCCATCCGAAACACCACATATAAGTAGTTCACTACCAATCCTGTACCTTTTACTTAGCCCCAACTACACAATAATACCAAAAAATAACCTCAGACACACCTTTCAAGAAACTTAAAACTGCAGAAATCAAGATCAAAAGAGAGAAAGGTTTGTGCTATTATTGTGAATACAAGTGATACCTGGGTCATCGATGCAAAAATTTCTGCTATTTACTAATTGGTGATGAGAAAATGCAAGAGATCCTATGATACGTACTTCAAATGTTCGAGATATGAAGAGTTCAAGTATTATTTAGAACATATTAGTTTATATTTTTAGAATATTTTAATTGAGTAATTCTCCACATACAAGTGATTTTTAATACAAGTCATACAAGTCATTTATATTCACGCCGTTTCACATTTTTTTTGTGTGCCTCTTTTTCTTCTTCTTCTTTCTCCGTGCTTCCTCTTCCTCTTCCTCTTCCTCTTCTTCTTCTTCTTCTTCTTCTTCTTCTTCTTCTTCTTCTTCTTCCTCCGTGTCTCTTTTTCTTCTTTTTCGTAATTTTTCTCTCTCGTTATCATCGTCATCAACACCACCTCTTCCTCCCTCTTTTTTTATTGAAATTTCTTCTCCTCTTTTCGTTTTCTCTTTCTCCTTCATCAAAATCACCAGAAAAAACGAAGAAACATTATTCAAGGTACTGTTTTACTGTTCTTCTAGATTTTTTTCTAGATTGTCTCTGTTATGTGCCTCATCCTTAACCAGCAAAACATTAAAAGATTTCAAGAAGAAATATACTGTCTCCCCCTATATTGGGTGTATTTCTTAAATCCTTTGGGTGTATTTCTGTAATCATTTGGTTTATTTCTGTAACTGTTTGGGTGTATTTCTGTAATTCTTTGGATGTATTTCTGTAATCGTTTGGGTGTATTTTTGTAATAGTTCGGGTATATTTCTGAAGTTCCATCATCTTCAAAACAATTTCAAAGCTTGATTTCAGAAACCATGAAAATTGAAAAAAACAGAAGAAGATCGAAGGCAAAGAGAGAACGCTTTTTCATACAAATCATACAAGTCATTTATATTCACGCCATTTTCACTTTTTTTTTTGCCTCTTTTTCTTCTTCTTCTTTCTCCGTGCTTCCTCTTCCTCTTCTTCTTCTTCTTCTTTCTCTGTGTCTCTTCTTCTTCTTTTTCGTAAAGAAGAAAACGAAGATGAAACACGCAAAGATGATTCAGTAACGCGCGTGTTAGGCCCAACTTGTAAGACTTGTAAACAAAAATGACTTGTATGTGTAGCAGTCCTCATTTTAATTTAATTTGATGTATTTTAATTTTGTTTATTTAATTATTAGATTGGGCCTTATGTTTATGGTCATAGAGTTTTCTATATTTTAATCTAATAAGAGGTTATAAATACCTCATAAACTAAGGTAGTCGTAGTATAGAATTTTTAGAGATTTTAAAATTCCTTTTTGGTTTCGTGATGAAACCATGGTGTGGACAATTGAGGTTGAGGAGTTCCTCTCTTGTTGCATCAGGGAATTGGGTAGAAGGTTGAGGAGTCTTTTCGATTCAATTTCCAAACTATGCGTTGACAAGTTAGGTTGAGAAGTCCCTTTTTTCTTGCGTCAAGAAATTGGGTAGAAAGTAGAGTGATTCTCTTTGTACTCAATTTCAATCTTTCCATTTTGTTTTTATTCAATTTCAATTCTTATCTTGTTTATCCTATTGTTTCTTTATCATCCTACAAGAACCAGAAATAATAGTGGTTACACCAATCGAGGAGAGCAACCCGGTGGTCATAACTCCAGTGCAACTTGAGATTAGCTTCAATGCCATGGTGGGACAATACCAACCCACTACTTTTCGGCTCAAAGGTTCTTATAATGGGCAGCAAGTCATGGGTCTGATCGATGGAGGAAGTTCATACAGCTTCATTAAAGCTAGTGTGGCGGAGAAACTTAACTTTCCTATCAAACAAACCACTCGTTTAAAAGTTCTAGTTGGTAACGGGATGTGATAGGATGTAAAGCTTGCTGTGAAGACATACCCTTGGTAATGCAAAGCTACCCATTCACTGTTAGCACTTTTTGTTGGAACTCCAAAGGGATGACATAGTGTTGTAGCTAATGTACTTGAGTTACGTTACGACTCACTATGGGTTATTGGCCATGGAATTTGTTGTTAATAATGTGAATATCAAGTTGCAAGGGGAGCACCTTCCATAATTTGAAGTACTTAGCAATTGGATGTTTCAGAAAATAATGGCTACCGAAGTGGTCACCACCTTGTACTATTTGAAATTAGTTACGGGCACCAAAGACAACTTGATTTCTACTCCTACTGATGTGTAAGAAATTTTGGATGACCATCAAGAGGTCTTTTCAGAACCAACTCAAGTACCACCACACAGGAATAGGGAGGAACACCTTTAGCATTGCAGATCACACTTGCCACATCTTTATGTCATTACCCAAGCAGTAGCCAAATGGTGCCACTATCTATTGGAGCAAAAATTTCTCATTAAAACAGACCACCAGGGCCTTAAAGAATTGATGAATCAAGTTGTCCTAACTCCAGACCAGCAGTATTATCTTTCTAAGCTCATGGGTTTTGACTTTAACATTGAGTACCGACCAGGATGGCTCAATCAAGTGGCAGATGCACTCTCCCATCATCCTAATTCTGGACTAAGAGACCTACTGAATATGCTCCCAAGGCATAGTTGTAAAAATCAAATCAGACTGTCGGACCTTTATCCATCCGCACGTAGCTATTTTGAAAAACTGTTGAAGCAAGGATTCAAACCTTGTACCTTAGCAAAACCTGAACATGACTCCACCGCTGAGCCAATTGTCTTCTTACTGCATAGTTTGTTTATAATTTTATATATTAAATACCTAGTGCAACATAAAGAAAGATTTTTTTGTTATATATATTTGTTCATATATATATATATATATATATATATATATATATATATATATATATATATATATAAACTCATGTTATATTATAACTTATATATAATTTAATTAAATCAAATTTAAGTTATATCAAAAGTTAATTTTATCTTTTAATAATAATATTATATTTTTTATTTTTATTACTAATTTTGTTTTATTATAATTTTATATATTTATTTCATTAAAATTTATATAATTATTAAAATAAGTATTAAACATTTTAAATATCTATATATTAAAATGTTAGTATATATATTTTAAATTTTAATTTTACTATTTTTTATTTACGTGAGACTAGTTCTATTGCTTCGACCAGTAATTCACCGATTAAACCAATGAATCAGAGAACCAGTAATTTAATCGGTTCGATTACCAATTCAGTTCTAACAACTATGCCCCAAGGTTTGCTACAGTTGCTTCCTGTACTAGTAAGCCCTTGGGTGGAAATTTCACTAGACTTCATCATTTAATATAATACCTTACCATACAGAGCTTTATGCCTAGGACGTAAATTAGGGGTGGTGAGGCGCTACGATCTTTAAAAATAAAATATGTACATAGATATAATTGAAAGAAGTTATAACTAGAAGTCTTGAAAAATAAGTTAAGCAAAATCGAAACAGAAATCACGTCGCTCACGAAAGATAAGCGTAGACGGATAAGCAAGATCGAAAGGAAGGCTAAAGACCATAAACATAGATTAGAATTCTAAAATACAAATATCAAGTTCCGAACTCGACCTGCAAAGTAAAAGCCGGCCATAGTATATATATATATAACCCAAAATATCCCAGACTGGTAAAACTGACAACCTATTTCTCCAAGTTAACCTCTAAAAGGGACAAGTATAAAATACAAGATGGAGAATCTATATACATATATGAACATAAATAAAATACAACTCTAAGTCCCCAGAGTTCTTCGCTCTACAGAGTCTCCAGAATTCTCAGTGAGGTACCTCCTGACTTGCATCTGAAAAGCAACAACATGTATAGAATGAGAACCATAGGTTCTCAGCATGATAAAGGTACCCACATAGTTAATATAAAAGGTTTCGAAAAAGGCAGAGAAAATCCTAGCACTCCGTCACTTAGATATAAACTTAAAGGAATAAACTAAACCATAAATTTGGTAAAACACTCTAAAGTATCCAAATCTCAATCTAACTCTAATTCTACATTCAATTTCTGTCTCATTAAACTCTAACCTTACAAGTCACTCTTTGTCTTCTCCAATATAATTGTGATCCAATCCTTCACTTTCTGTTTCCCTCATTTTTCCAAAACTCTGGTGCATAGACAAGTAAAACAGACAAAGCAAACACAAGTAGGATAGAAATACAGCAGATAGCAATTATAGCAGGTGAGCATAATAATCACATAGGAAAGCCCAATTAATGCATGATCAAATAAAACAAACATATGCATATGATGTATGTCTGTCCTATGGCTGGTGAGTCTCATCTATCGGTTATAAAGCCAAACTCGACATGTCCATGACGAGGTTAAAATGTCGGTAAAGATTTTCACAAAAATAATCGCGTTGCAAGTATAGTTCTAAACTGACAATTCAACCTCAATCAAATTTAATATGTTTGTCACTTAAGCAAACCAAATAAAATTAACCGAAGTATTAAACCTCAAGTCGTCTCTCAAGGAATTGCAGGGAAGTATTTTTACTATTGGTTATGGAAAGTATCTTTTTGGGTTTTTGAAATGAGGAACAAGGAAATAAAATGGCAAGAAATTAAATTAATAACTAAGAAAACTCTTAACTAGGATTGAGAATTAGAAATCATGTCCTCGTTATCATCATCAATTGTGATGATAATTGTATTTTGCTTTCACTTAGTTAACCTCTATAATGAAGGTAAGTCAAGTGGGCAAAATCAACTTAGGTTCACAAGTTCTAATCAAAGACTATATTTAGTAAAGCCTAAGTCAATCAGCTATTTTCAATTGTCCTTCAACAAGAGAATTTGATAACTCTATAGTCTCAACTAATCAATCCAATTCAAGAATATAAAAAGCTAATTTAAAATCCAACCAAGCATTTTATCAAACACTTGGAAGGCATAACATAAAAACATGGAAGAGTAACAAGGAATATTAAATTTAAACAACCTATTGCAAGCATCAATAACAAAAATTAAAGAAAGAAACAATAACCATAGAAAACATAAATTGCATTAATATGGAAATTGAATCTAACATGAAATATTCATAAACTAAATTAGCAACATAAAGTAATTAACAAGGAAAATAAATAAACTAGAAGGCTAGAACAAATAAAAGTAGAAGAGAAACTAAATTGAAGGAACATTGAACCAGAATTTGAGAAGAAATTGAAAAGAGAACCCTAAAACCTAGAGAGAGGATAGAGCCTCTCTCTCTAGAAAACTACATCTAAAACCTAATTTTTGAATAATGAGAAGTGAATGAATGATTTCCCCTACTCTATAGTCTCTAATCTGTGTTTTCGGACTTGGAACTGGGCCAAAAACAACCCAGAAATCATCCAGCACGTGACGCTCTGTCACGCATATGCATCGCCCACGCGTATGCGTTGCTGAAAAATTTCTGGTCACGCATACGCGTCATCCACGTGTACGTGTCGCCTAACTGCATGGAAATTATGGCAAATTTTATATCATTTGGAAGCCCTGGATGTTAGCTTTCCAACGCAACTAGAGCCGCCTCATTCGGACCTCTATAGCTTAAGTTATGATCGATTTAGTACAAAGAAGTCAAGATTGACAGCTTAGCAATTCCTTCAATTTCTTGTATTCCTTCCACTTTTGCATGCTTCCTTTCCATCCTCTAAGCCATTCCTACCCTATAAATCCTGAAAACACTTAACAAATATATCACGGCATCGAATGGTAATAAGAGAGGATTAAAATTAGCAAATTTAAGGTCAAAGAAGCATGTTTTCAGTCATAGCACAAAATCAGGAAGGAGAATGTAAAACATGTGATTTCTATGAATAAGTGTGAGAATAATGGATAAAATCCACTAAATTAAGCACAAGATAAACCCAAAAAATGGGATTTAATAGTCCAGTAGCTAGCCCTAGATAGAACACCAAACATAGAGCAAGTGGGACAACGCCGTAACCCTTGCATCTTACCCGCATACCTGGAGCAGTGGACAACTTCACCCTTGCCTCTTACCTAAGTGGTGTTACAGTTTTCAACCCAGAGCAAGCAGCGATAGAACTCAACCCTTGCATCTTACCCGGAGTCTCGAACTCTTATCTGGAGTAAGTGGACAACACCACTGCATCTTCCCCAGAGTCACATTCAGAAATTCATTCTCATTATTATTACAATTAATTCATATATTCAATTTCATAATCAAACTCAGTTCTCATCGTTCTTCTTCCTCATCTCTTTTCTGGAGCAAGTGGACAACGCCATTACCTCTTACCTGGTCACACATATCTCATTATCATTATAATTCATACTCAAAACACAATTCATTCTTTTCTAAATAAAGCAAATTCAAAATATAATCTTTTTTCTTATTAATTCAAAATCAAATCATAAAATCCTTAAAAATCCAAATCTTTCTAAGTAACCACTTCAAACGAAGCCTCCTATTTTCATAAAAATTTCAGCAGCATCTCCTCTAAAACTTGGTTTGCCACCCTTCAAGGGTCCCAACCACCAAACCAAACACCTCTCGGTCATTCAAATGATTTCTAGTATCAAATTATTTCAAAATCAAACCACTTCTAATATTAAATCATTTACAAAATTAAACCACACATTTCTCAACCAATCCGTTCAATTCAATTTCACAAACCCTCCATCAACCCTCAACACATCAATAATCATCATTATTTTATACCCATTAAAGTCATAATCCAATACATACAAATTCATTCATCATTTACACACAATCCATCAATAATTCATTCAGTTTATTTCTATCTTAAGGTTGTCTAGCCTTAGTTTTCATGTGACATTAAAAATTGACTATGAGAAACCAAAACCATACCTTGGCCAATTTCTCCTAAGCCCGAACACCTCAATTATCCACCGTTCCTCAAGCTCCAAAGCTCCAAATCCTCACCAATTGAATTTCTAGCTCCCAAGATTCAATTCTAAACTTCTAATATCCACTAATTTAACTCCAATTCAACAAGATACACGATCTAATTCATACAATATCACAATAATCAATATTGAGCTCACTAAATTACCAATTCACAGGGGTTAGAGTTTTCTTATCGTTACCCATGAGTCAAATAGATAAAATCCGGTGATTATCCACCAATAGAGTATCCCTAAACCAACAAAATCATAAAATCTCTCAATTACCAAAACCCAAATCATGAACTGAAAAGGAGAGAACTGGGAGAGAAAACGTGATTCTCTTACCAAATTGTTTAGTGGTTTTGTAGAGAATTCCGAGATGAACGCATGGCTGCTGATGGCTCGTCAATTGGAACTCCAGATTGAAAGTTATGAGTAATTGAAAATTTTAGGGTAATAGCGCTCGCGTTTGGCTTTCCCCTGCAACCCCTTCAGTGTGCTTCTAATGAGGCCATGGGGAAGAAAGGACTATGTTTTGTTTATATAAGCGAGCGTTGGGCTCGGTTTGAGTTCGGTCCAATCTGTTTGGTCTGTTGGCCTGTTTTTAGGTCAAAATATTTAAAATTAATGTTAAAATTTATATTTTAATTATTTCTACTCTTCTAACTTATCAAATTTAATTTTCTAATTTTTTTAAATAAAAATTAATTTATTCATTAATTATTTACTAATTACCGGAAGTTTACATTCAACTTCCTAAATTGGCGAGGTTCACTGCCATCCTAGTTGTGGTTGATCGCTTCACTAAGATTGGACACTTTTCTGCTCTTAAACTAGGGTTTTTTTGCTAAGGACACAGTGAGAGTTTTCATTAATTCAATAGTAAAAATCTATGGTTTCCCGAATTCGATGGTGTCTGATCGGGATCTTATTCTTTTGAGCCATTTTTGGAAGAGTGGTGCACGAAATTGCAATCACACTTTTACAACTCCGCACAACTAACCAGCAAGTGCACTGGGTCGTCCAAGTAATAAAACCTTACGCGAGTAAGGGTCGATCCTACAAAGATTTTTGGCTTGAAGCAAGCTATGGTCATCTTGTAAATCTCAGTCAGGCGGATTCAAATGGTTATGAGGTATTGATAATTAAAAGGTAAATAAAACGGAAAATAACATAGAGATACTTATGTAATTCATTGGTGGGAATTTCAGATAAGCATTTGGAGATGCTTTGTTTCTTCTGAACCTCTTCTTTCCTATTGTCTTCATCCAATCATGTGTCCTCCCTTCCATGGCAAGCTATATGATCCTCTCAGTGAAAATGGTCCGGCTACGGATTCTGTACGGCTAATCAACTGTCGCATTTCTCGTCTCGGATGAAAAATACCAGTCACAGCTGCCGCATGGCTAATCATTTGTCGGTTTCCACTTGTGTCGGAATAGGATCTTTCTATCCTTTTGCACACTGGCACTGCGCCCAACAGTCATGAGTTTGAAGCTCGTCATAGTCATCCTATCCCAGGTCCTACTCGGAATACCACAGACAAGGTTTAGACTTTCTGGATCTCAGAAATGCTGCCAATTGTTTCTAGTCTATACCACGAAGGTTCTAACCACGCAGACTCGGTCCGTGGATTAGAGACCCAAGAGATTATACTCCAGCTGTCGTCCAATGACTATGTTGAACATCATGTAGACTGCTTGTGGTTGTCAGGCACACGGATCTTAGCTAAGCGAGTAATGAAGATAATGGGTGATTGTCACGGGTCACCCCTTCATTCTGATTTAACTGAATTAAGTACGAGAGTATATCTTGAAGAAGAAGTAGGCGTGAATTGAAAGAGAAACAATAGTACTTGCATTAATTCATAAAGAACAGCATAGCTCCTCACCTTAATCTATGAAGTGTAGAAACTCCACCGTTGGAAAATACATAAGAGAGGAAGGTCTAGGCATGGCCGAATGGCCAGCCTCCCAAAAGACATCAAAATAAAACTCCTCTCCCTTTTACAATAGTAAAAAGTGCTATTTATACTAAACTAGTTACTAGGGTTTATAGAAATTAAGTAACTAAGTGCAGATAGTGCAGAAATCCACTTTTGGGGCCCACTTGGTGTGTACTTGGGCTGAACTTTGAAGCTTTCACGTGTATAGGCCATTCTTGGAGTTAAACGCCAGCTTGGGTGCCAGTTTGGGCGTTTAACTCCAGTTCTGGCGTTTTACGCCAGAAAGGGGTCTCTGGTGGACATTAGACGCCAGTTTGGGCCATCAAATCTCGGACAAAGTATGGACTATTATATATTGATGGAAAGCCCAAGATGTCTACTTTCCAACGCAATTGAGAGCGCGCCAATTGGGCTTCTGTAGCTCCAAAAAATTTACTTCGAGTGCAGGGAGGTCAGAATCCAACAGCATCTGCAGTCCTTTCTCAGCCTCTGAATAAGTTTTTTGCTCAGGTTCCTCAATTTCAGCCAGAAAATATCTGAAATCACAGAAAAAAACACAAATCTGTAGTAAATTCCAGAAATGTGATTTTTGCATAAAAACTAATAAAAATATACTAAAAAGTAACTAAAACTTACTAAAAACTACCTAAAAACAATGCCAAAAAGCGTATAAATTATCTGCTCATCACAACACCAAACTTAAATTATTGCTTGTCCCCAAGCAACTAAAAATAAAATAGGATAAAAAGAAGAGAATATACAATAAATTTCAAAACATCAATGAAGCTTAGTTCCAATTAGATGAGCGGGACTAGTAGCTTTTTGCTTCTGAACAGTTTTGGCATCTCACTTTATCCTTTGAAGTTCAGATTGATTGGCATTCATAAGAACTCAGAATTCAGATAGTGTTATTGATTCTCCTAGTTTAGTATGTTGATTTTTTAACACATCTACTTATGAGTCTTTGCCGTGACCCTAAGCATCTTGTTTTCCAGTATTACCACCGGATACATAAATGCCACAGACACATAACTGGGTGAACCTTTTCAGATTGTGACTCAGCTTTGCTAGAGTCCCCAGTTAGAGGTGTCCAGAGTTCTTAAGCACACTCTTTTTGCTTTGGATCACGACTTTAACCACTCAGACTCAAGCTTTTCACTTGGACCTTCATGACACAAGCACATGGTTAGGGACATCTTGATTTAGCCGCTTAGGCCAGGATTTTATTCCTTTGGGCCCTCCTATCCATTAATGCTCAAAGCCTTGGATTCTTTTTACCCTTGCCTTTTAGTTTAAAGGGTTACTGGCTTTTTGCTCTTGCCTTTTGGTTTAAAGAGCTATTGGCTTTTTCTACTTGCTTTTTCTTTTTCTTTCTTTTTTCTTTATTTTTCTCCATTTTTTTTTGCAAGCTTTGTGTTTTTCATTGCTTTTTCTTGCTTCAAGAATTAATTTTATGATTTTTCAGATTATCAATAACATTTCTCTTTTTCATCATTCTTTCAAGAGCCAACAATTTTAACATTCATAAACTTCACTATAAAAAAATATGCACTGTTCAAGCATTCATTTAGAAAACAAAAAGTATTGCCACCACATCAAAATAATTAAACTAATTTCAAGATAAAATTCGAAATCCATGTACTTCTTGTTCTTTTGCAAATAGAAACATTTTTCATTTAAGAAATGTAAAGGATTCATGGAACATTCATAGCTTTAAGACATAGATTCTAAACACTAATGATCATGTAATAAAGACACAAACATAGACAAACCATAAAGCATAAAAACCGAAAAACAGAAAAATAAGAACAATGAAATTAAAGAACGGGTCCACCTTAGTGACGGCGGCTAGTTCTTCCTCTTGAAGATCCTATGGAGTGCTTGAGCTTCTCAATATCTCTTCCTTGCCTTTGTTGCTCCTCCCTCATGGCTCTTTGGTCCTCTCTAATTTCATGGAGGATAATGGAGTGCTCTTGGTGCTCCATCCTTAGTTGCTCCATGTTGGAACTCAAGTCTCCTAAAGAGGTGTTGAGTTGCTCCCAATAGTTGTGTGGAGGAAAATGTATCCCTTGAGGCATCTCAGGGATTTCTTGATGAGGGACTTCCCCATGCTCTTGTTGAGGTTCATGAATGGGCTCTCTTGTTTGCTCCATCCTCTTTTTAGTGATGGGCTTGTCCTCTTCAATGAGGATGTCTTCCTCTATGATAATTCCGGCTGAATTGCATAGATGACAGATGAGATGAGGAAAGGCTAACCTTGCCAAAGTGGAGGGTTTGTCAGCTACCTTGTATAGTTCTAGAGGTATGATCTCATGAACTTCCACTTCCTCTCCAATTATAATACTATGGATCATGATAGCTCGGTCCACAATTACTTCGGACCGGTTGCTAGTAGGAATGATAGAGCGTTGGATGAATTCTAACCATCCTCTAGCCATGGGTTTGAGGTCAACCTTTCTCAGTTGAACCGTCTTGCCTTTGAAGTCTTTCTTCCATTGGGCTCCTTCCACACAGATATCCATGAGGACTTGGTCCAACCTTTGATCAAAGTTGACCCTTCTTGTGAAAGGATGAAGATCTCCTTGCATCATTGGCAAGTTAAATGCCAACCTCACGATTTTCAAACTGAAATCTAAGTATTTTCCCCGAACCACTGTAAGCCAATTCTTTGGGTTCGAGTTCACACTTTGATCATGGTTCTTAGTGATCCATGCATTAGCATAGAACTCTTGAACCATTAAGATTCTGACTTATTGGATCGGGTTGGTGAGAGCTTCCCAACCTCTTCTCCGAACCTCTCGTCGGATCTCCGGATATTCGCTCTTTTTGAGCTTGAAGGGGACCTCGGGGATCACCTTTTTCTTGGCCACAACTTCATAGAAGTGGTCTTGATGGACCTTTGAGATGAATCTCTCCATCTCCCATGACTCAGAGGTGGAAGCAATTGCCTTCCCTTTCCTCTTTCTAGAGGTTTCTCCGGTCTTAGGTGCCATTAATGGTTATGAAAAAACAAAAAAAGTAACACTTTTTCCCACACCAAACTTAAAAGGTTTGCTCGTCCTCGAGCAAAAGAAGAAAGAAAGGAGGAGAAGAAGAAGAAATGGAGGAGATGGAGGTGTGTGAAGGGTTCGGCCAAGGGGGGTAGGAAGTGTTGGAGATGTGTGAAAATGAAGGAGTGAAGAGGGGTATTTATAGGGTAAGGGAGAGAGGAAATCCGTGTGAGAAGGGGTGGGTTTGGGAGGGAATTGGTTTTGAATTTGAATGGTGAGGTAGGTGGGGTTTATTTTGGGAAATAGTGGATGGATGCGAGTGGTGGAGAGATTATGGGGAAAAGGGTAGGATTTGATAGGTGAATGGTGTTTGGGGAAGAGTGTT
This sequence comes from Arachis stenosperma, assembly GCF_014773155.1. NCBI lineage: Eukaryota > Viridiplantae > Streptophyta > Magnoliopsida > Fabales > Fabaceae > Arachis > Arachis stenosperma. Next base: position 88,877,634 of record NC_080383.1, on the reverse strand, counting down.
ATAGAAAGGTGTGAAGAAGGTAGAGAGTGATTTGGGGTAGGAAGGGATCCTGTGGGGTCCACAGATCCTGAGGTGTCAAGGATTTCTCATCCTTGCACTTTTCTGGCGTTTAAACGCCCACTGTGTGCCATTTCTGACGTTAAACGCCAGGCTGATGCCTATTTCTGGCGTTAAACGCCAGTCTGGCTGCTAATTCTGGCGTTTAACGCTCATAATGCTGCCAGACAGGGCGTTAAACGCCCATTCTGCTATCCTTACTGGCGTTTAACGCTAACCAGACACTCTTTTCTGGTGGTAAACGCCAGTTTGTGTGCCATTTCTAGCATTTAACACCTAGAATGCTGCCAGACTGGGCGTTAAACGCCCATTTTGCTATCCTTACTGGCGTTTAAACGCCAGTAAACTCGTCCTCCAAGGTGTGCTATTTTTTATGCTATTTTTTATTCTGCTTTAATTCTGCAGCTGTTTTTTTTACTTCACATGATCATCAACCTAAAGAAAACATATACTAACAATGGAGAATAAAATGAAAAAGTAATTAATATAGATAAATAAAATTGGGTTGCCTCCCAATAAGCGCTTCTTTAATGTCAGTAGCTTGACAGGAAGCTCTTATAGAGCTTCACAGATGCTCAGAGCATGATTGTGGCCTCCCAACACCAAACTTAGAAGTTGAGTGTGGGGGCTCTGTCTGACTCTGTATTGAGAGAAGCTTTTCACGCTTCTTCTCCATGGTAACAGAAGAAGATCCTTGAGCCTTAAACACAAGGTAGTCATTATTCAATTGAATGACTAACTCTCCTCTATCTACATCAATCACAGCCCATGCTGTGGCTACGAAGGGTCTTCCAAGGATTATGGATTTATCCTCATCCTTCCCAGTGTCTAGGATTATAAAGTCAGCAGGGACGTAAAGGCCTTCAACCTTCACTAAAACATCCTCTACAAGTCCATAAGCCTATTTCATTGATTTGTCTGCCATCTCTAGTGAGTTTTTTGCAGATTGTACCTCGAAGATCCCTAGTTTCTCCATTACAGAGAGTGGCATGAGGTTGATACTTGACCCCAAGTCACACAAAGCCTTTTCAAAGGTCATATTGCCTATGGTGCAAGGTATTAAGAACTTTTCGGGATCCGGTTTCTTTTGAGGTAATGCCTGTTGAATCCAGGTATTCAGTTTATTGATGAGCAATGGAGGTTCATCCTCCCAAGTTTCATTACCAAATAATTTGGCATTCAGCTTCATGATTGCTTCTAGATACTGAGCAACTTGCTCTTCAACAATATTTTCGTCCTCTTCTGAGGAAGAATACTCATCAGAGCTCATGAATGGCAAAAGTAAGTTCGGTGGAATCTCTATGGTCTCTGTATGAGCCTCAGATTCCTTTGGTTCCTCAATAGAGAACTCCTTATTCGTTAGTGGACGTCCCTTGAGGTCTTCTTCACTGGGAATCACTACCTTTTCACTCTCTCCAGGTTCGGCCATTTCGGGCATAGTTATGGCCTTGCACTCTCTTTTGGGATTCTCTTCTGTATTGCTTGGGAGAGTACTAGGAGAAGTTTCAGTAACTCTTTTACTCAGCTGACCCAATTGTGCCTCCAAATTTTTGATGGAGGACCTTATTTCATTCATGAAATTGAGAGTGGTTTTAGATAGATCAGAGACTATGTTTGCTAAGCCAGAGAGGCTCTGCTCAGAATTCTCTGTCTGTTGCTGAGAAGATGATGGAAAAGGCTTGCTATTGCCAAACCTATTTCTCCCACCATTATTGTTGTTGAAGCCTTGTTGAGGCTTCTGTTGATCCTTCCATGAGAAATTTGAATGATTCCTCCAGGAAGGATTATAGGTGTTTCCATAGGATTCTCCTACGTAATTCACCTTTTCCATTGCCGGATTCTCAGGGTCATAGGCTTCTCCTTTAGAGGAGGCTTCTTTAGCGCTGCCGGATGTAGGTTGCAATCCAGTCAGATTCTGAGAAATCATATTGACTTGCTGTTCATACCCTGGGTCAAGTTGTCTGACCCGGGATGTTCTACAGACCAAGCAACCGACCTCTTCAGGTCAGGATGACCCGACCTCTTCTTAAAGAACTCGGCCAAGTCACAGGAAAGCCCAATAAAGGGCCCAAATAAGAGGAACATGACCCCAATCCAAAGGCAGCCCAAGCCTATAGAGATGAGGGCGGTTCCTATTAAAGATAAAGATAAAGATAAAGATAAAGATAACCAACTTATGTTATCTGCAAAGGTTACTCTACACCATTATAAATACACTGGAGCACCCAGGTATAACTCATACTCAGATTCTACTCAATACCTGTTTAATACCCTTGCTAACTTAAGCATCGGAGTCCCTTGCAGGTACCCCGCACCCTCTGGGGACGAAGGAATCAGCACCGCCACCAAGTCCAACAAGTCGGACACAGCAACTCCGACCATTACAGAAGATCTCATCCGAGATCGACCTATAGTTTCAGGTAACCCTCAGAACATTGGTGCCGTTGCCGGGGAATTTGGAAGTCATCCCATCACCATGGCGGACGACCATGACAACGACCACACCTCAGATCTAGAGGAAAGAACGCCGGATAAAAACGTGGACACCACACCAAAAGATACTTCCCAAATCAACAACAAGAAGAACTCCCCAAACGAGGGAGCCATGGATGCATTTCAAGACCGGTTAAAACAACTTGAAGAAGATGCCCTACGTCAACGAGAGGCCAAGAATGACCTACAAAGGGAAATAAGGCGACACTGGGAATTGGAGAACAAACTCCTAAAACTTGAAGCCGATGTCAAGACTAAAGCCGATGTCATGAAAACGAAAATCCCAAAGGACTTTAAACTCCCAGACATGACCTTATACGACAGCACTACAGATCCCGGCCATCATCTCAGCAACTTCAGAAGCAGAATGTATCTAACCGACGTCTCAGATGCAGTTCGTTGCAAAGCCTTTCCAACTACTTTAACAAAAACAGCAATTAGATGGTTCGACAACCTCCCTCCTAGGTCCATCTCAAGTTTCGATGACATGGCTAAAAAATTCCTGGCCAGATTTTCCATCCAAAAGGACAAAGCTAAACATGCTCTGAGCTTACTGGGAATCAGACAAGGAGAATGGGAAACTCTGCGTAACTACATGGAAAGATTCAACAAAACACGCATGGATATACAGAACCTGCCAACAGAAGCCACTATTATGGGCCTCATTAATGGCTTGCGAGAAGGGCCCTTTAGTCAATCTATATCAAAGAAGTACCCAACATCTCTGAACGAGGTACAGGAACGAGCGGAAAAGTACATCAACATGGAGGAGAACTCCCGATTAGGAGAGACCTCGAAGGCCGGGTTCACCCCCCGGGATAAAGACAAAGATTCCAGAAAGAAGGAAGATTGACATGGAGAGAAAATAAAAAATACCACAATTACACCCCCCTTCGGGTGTCTCTTGTGGATATATACAGAGAGGTTTGCAATACGAAAAAAATACCACCAGCTCGGCGACTCAAAGGCAAAAAAGGAGGAGAAAATCGGGCTGAATATTGTGAATACCATCGGATCCGCGGGCACTCCACCAATGAGTGTTTCGACTTAAAAAATAGAAAAGCTCGTACGAGAAGGAAAGCTAGATCGATATCTGGCCACCCATGATGATGAACAAAGAAAAAGAAGAAGAGCAGAAGATGTCGGACCAACCGCGCGATCATCTCGAACGCCAGAAAGACATGTCCACATGATACACGGCGGATTTGCCGGGGGAGAAATGATAAACCACTATTTCATGGTTTATCTTGTGCTCAATTGAGTGGATTTTATCAACTCTTTACCCACTTATTCATACTATTTGCATGGTTTTACATTTGCCTTCCTAATTTTGTGCTTTGGTTGAAAACGTGCTTCTTTGGCCTTAAGTTCCCTATATTTAATCCTCTCTTATTACCATTAGATGCCTTGATATGTGTGTTAAGTGATTTCAGATACTACAGGGCAAGAATGGCTTAGAGGATAGAAAGGAAGCATGCAAAAGTGGAAGGTATACAAGAGGTTGGAGAAATTGCTAAGCTGTCCAGCCTGACCTCTTTGCACTCAAACGGCTATAACTTTAGCTACAGAGATCCAAACGACGCAGTTCCAGTTGCGTTGGAAAACTAACGTCCGGGGCTTCGATTTGATATATAATATGCCATAGTTGCCCTGATGCTAGGCAATACGAACGCGTGATCCACGCGGACGCGTCACATCTGCGAACTTTAATCCGCGCGGCCGCATGGGCGACGCCTCCGCGTCACTTGGCCGCGACCTGTATGGACCAGAAAGCGCTGGAAGTGACTTCTGGGCTGTTTCTGACCCAGTTTTCGGCCCAGAGAACACAGATTAGAGGCTATAAAGTGGGGGAATGCATCCATTCATGATCTTGCTATCATAATTCATAATTTTAGTTTTAGATGTAGTTTTTAGAGAGAGAGGTTCTCTCCTCTCTCTTAGGATTATGATTTTTAGAAATTAGGAATTTATCTCATCTTCACATCAGGTTCAATATTTCTTTATTTTGACTTCTCTTCTACTTTGAGATACTTTAATACTTTTATTTGTATTTTATTTATATTGCCCAATTGGCTTATGAATACCTTCCATGTTAGATTTTACTGCTTTGAATGAATTGAAGTGTTTTCAGATTTATGATATATTTATGATTTTAATTCAGCTTTTTACATTCTTGGCTTTGGTTAAGAAATTAGTAACTCAGGAGTTATCAGATTCAACATAATTGATAATTGTTATTTATGCTAATTGAATTGAACTTCAATAGTCCCAATCTGTTCTTAGGAATTAACTAGGATTCGAAGATCTAATTAATTAGTCACTTGACTTTCCTTTGCTTTAGTAAAGGTCAACTAAGTGGAATTAAGATTCAATTGTCATCATTGTTGATAAGGATAACTAGACTAGGACTTCCAATCTCTCATACCTTGCCAAGAGTTTATTTTACTGTCATTTATTTATTTTACTTGTCATTCATCATAATTGTTTCTCATTCTTAAAACCCCCAATTTACAAACTCATAGCCAATAATAAGAACATACCTCCCTGCAATTCCTTGAGAAGACGACCCGAGGTTTAAATACTCGGTTATCAATTTTAAAAGGGGTTTGTTACTTGTGACAACCAAAACGTTTGTACGAAGGAATTTCTGTTGGTTTAGAATCTATATCTACAACGCGACTATTTTTATAAAATTCTTTACTAGCAAAAATCCTAACGTCAAAATGGCGCCGTTGCCGGGGAATTGCAAACGTGTGCCTTATTATTGGTTATTGTAAATATTTTTTATAAATATATATATATATATATATATATATATATATATATATAATATTTTCTTTTACTTGTTTATTTGTTTCTCCTTTTTTCCCTTTATTACTGATAACTACTATGAATTCTCACCCCTCTCGCTTTGAGTTTAGTTTCTTTTCTTGAATTTATTTTGGTAACTTGTTTTACACTGTGGGATGATATTAATTATCTGCCAATGCCAATCTTTTATGATACTTGCACTCCATTTGCGTTGACATGAACTTGTATTGATACTTCCATTACCCACACTCCTCCCCTATGTTGCAAATTTTATACCACTGGTATGCCATGGCTTCTATTGTTTTCTCACGTACATGTTGAAGCTTCCATGTAAATGAGACCATTATCATTTGGCATTAACCCACCCATACTTCATTTATTTTCTTATCTTTATTACTGGGTTACTTTTTCTTCCCTTTTTCTTTCAGGATGGCCACCCGAAAGGGAACCGGAAGACGTTTACATGGGGAGACAGACAAGTCCATCTACAAAATCTTGAAGAAAAGCATCAGTTGCAACAACCCGTCCACCTGCACATATCAGCATGCATCGAGGACGGTGCAATCTTTAAGTGTGGGGAGGTCGATACCGATCTCCATGGGTTAGTACTTTCTTGTCTCAACACCAATGTTTAAATCTTCTTTGTAGATTAGTTGTTGCATTTGCATGATTATCTGATTTTGTGCATATTTTACCACTTGGTTAAAGTAATATTTTCTTTTTCAAGAAAATTTTTTTAGAGTAATTCACTAATTTAAATTGAAACTTTTTATTAAACTTGTTTGAAGAAATATTATACTGGAACATGATTTAGAGCTTGAACACACAAAACCTGTGAGATTTTGAGCTTATTTGAATTGGTTGCATTTTATCAACCAATATTTTATTTTTGGTGTGTGATTTTCTCTCTAAAATTGTGATCTTTGTCTTGCTTAATTCTATATTTTCATTATTTAATGTATGCATGCACTTATATGATTGAGGCCTTTGTTTCACTGAGCTTACATACCCATATGACCTTAACCCTTCATTATCCCTTGCAAACCAATTTGAGCCTATTTTTTTACCCCTCTGTTCTTTATTTTAGTACATCATTAACTCTAAGCGAAAAATAATAATGTCCTTAATTTGAATCCTTGGTTAGCTTAGACTAGTGAGAATGCTTATGAATTAAGTGTGGGGAAAAGTGGGTTTGGAAACATTTGGTTTGAAAATTGAGTATATTAGAATTTTCCAAAAATGTGAAAGAAATGTTTGGGACATAAATTCATGCATCCAATAATTTAATCATATGCATTGAGAAAAATAAAAGAAAAAAATATAAAAAAAAGCGCAAAATAAGTGAAAGGGGACAAAATGACCCAAAGTAAGTGATGAAAGCAATGCATATGAGTTATACTTGAAATTAGAATGCATGAATATGTGGAAAATATGGTTAATGGATGGTTAGATGTTGTATTATGATTACATGGATTGTTTAAGTTAGGTGGGAAAGTTTAAGTTAATTAAGGATTCAGATTTTAGTCCACTTGGCCAAATACAATCCTACCTTAACCCTAACCCCATTACAACCCTTAAAAGACCTCTTGATATGTGTATCTGTGCATTAAATTTATGTTGATTATTAGATGAAGAGCAAGCCTTAGAAAGCAAGGTTAGTAGAGAATCGAACCTAAAACACTTGAGTGATTAGAGTGATATACACTACTAGTGAAGGTTCGATGCTTGATTCTTTGTTCCCGGCTTTCATGAGCTATTTTCTTCTACAAGTCTATTTGTACTTCATTTTTATGATTTGAATTAGTGAAATCTAGTTCATATTTATTCTTGGAGATTTATTTACTTTTAACCAAGTAGGTAGAAACATTTTGCATTTAGTTGCATTCATAGGTTGCATCTCATACATCCTACCATTCCATTTCATCTTTATAGTTTCTCTTTAGTTTAGCATGAGGACATGCTATTGTTTAAGTGTGGGGAGGTTGATAAACCACTATTTCATGGTTTATCTTGTACTCAATTGAGTGGATTTTATCAACTCTTTACCTAGTTATTCATACTATTTGCATGGTTTTACATTTGCCTTCCTAATTATGTGCTTTGATTGAAAACGTGCTTCTTTGGCCTTAAGTTCCCTATATTTAATCCTCTCTTATTACCATTTGATGCCTTGATATGTGTGTTAAGTGATTTCAGATACTACAGGGCAAGAATGGCTTAGAGGATAGAAAGGAAGCATGCAAAAGTGGAAGGTATACAAGAAGTTGGAGAAATTGCTAAGCTGTCCAGCCTGACCTCTTCGCACTCAAACGGCTATAAATTTAGCTACAGAGATCTAAACGACGCGGTTCCAGTTGCGTTGGAAAGCTAACGTCCGTGGCTTCGATTTGATATATAATATGCCATAGTTGCCCTGACGCTAGGCGACGCGAACGCGTGATCTACGCGGACGCGTTGCATCTGCGAACTTTAATCCGCGCAGCCGCGTGGGCGACGCCTCCGCGTCACTTGGCCGCGACCTGTATGGACTAGAAAGCGCTGGAAGTGACTTCTGGGCTGTTTCTGACCCAGTTTTCGGCCCAGAGAACACAGATTAGAGGCTATAAAGTGGGGAAATGCATCCATTCATGATCATGCTATCATAATTCATAATTTTAGTTTTAGATGTAGTTTTTAGAGAGAGAGGTTCTCTCTTCTCTCTTAGGATTAGGATTTTTAGAAATTAGGAATTTATCTCATCTTCACATCAGGTTCAATATTTCTTTATTTTGACTTCTCTTCTACTTTGAGATACTTTAATACTTTTATTTGTATTTTATTTATATTGCCCAATTGGCTTATGAATACCTTCCATGTTAGATTTTACTGCTTTGAATGAATTGAAGTGTTTTCAGATTTATGATATATTTATGATTTTAATTCAGCTTTTTACATTATTGGCTTTGGTTAAGAAATTAGTAACTCAGGAGTTATCAGATTCAACATAATTGATAATTGTTATTTATGCTAATTGAATTGAACTTCAATAGTCCCAATCTGTTCTTAGGAATTAACTAGGATTCGAAGATCTAATTAATTAGTCACTTGACTTTCCTTTGCTTTAGTAAAGGTTAACTAAGTGGAATTAAGATTCAATTGTCATCATTGTTGATAAGGATAACTAGACTAGGACTTTCCAATCTCTCATACCTTGCCAAGAGTTTATTTTACTGTCATTTATTTATTTTGCTTGTCATTCATCATAATTGTTTCTCATTCTTAAAACCCCCAATTTACAAACTCATAGCCAATAATAAGAACATACCTCCCTGCAATTCCTTGAGAAGACGACCCGAGGTTTAAATACTCGGTTATCAATTTTAAAAGGGGTTTGTTACTTGTGACAACCAAAATGTTTGTACGAAGGAATTTCTGTTGGTTTAGAATCTATATCTACAACGCGACTATTTTTATAAAATTCTTTACTAGCAAAAATCCTAACGTCAAGGAATCTCCAAATCATCTCGCAAAAGACATCTCAAAGACGTACATCACGTCGCAGGAAAGGAGGAAGCCCTCGACATCCCGGTGATCACTTTTACCAAGGAAGACGCATCCGGCGTCGCATCAGGGCATGACGATCCCGTGGTCATCACTATTATACTGGCAAACGTAAATCTTCACCGCACGTTGATAGACCAGGGGAGCTCTTCCGATATCTTATTCAAAACTGCTTTCGACAAACTCGGCTTGGAAGAAAAAGAACTCAGAGCATATCCGGACAACCTGTTCGGGCTAGGAGATACCCCAGTTCAACCGATGGGATACATCTCGCTCCACACAACTTTCAGAAAAGGAAGTCAGTCAAGAACACTCAAAATAGATTACATCGTAGTCGACGTAAGTTCAGCCTACAATGCCCTAATAGGTTGAACAACGTTAAATCAGCTCGGCGCAATAGTCTCGACTCCGCATCTATGCATGAAGTTCCCAACTACAGGAGGAATAGTCATGATAAAAGCATATCAGAAGATGGTGCGCCGCTGTTACAACGAAAGTCTAAACCTCAGAGGCAGAGGAGAAGAGTTCCACACAATTGAGCTCGGTGGAGTTCAGAGGCGGGAAGAGCTCCGCCCACAACCTGAAGGAGAAATACAGAAAATCCAGATCGGAGATACCCCGGACCAAACAACCAATATCGTCACACTCCTAAAAGGAGACATAAAAGAATCACTCATACAGTTTCTACGAGACAACGCCGACCTCTTTGCATGGAAGGCCACAGACATGCCAGGCATAGATCCCAAGCTAATGTACCATAAGCTAGCAGTCTACGCAGGATCTCGGCCGGTACAACAAAGGCGTAGAAAGCTAGGACCAGAACGCTCTCAAGCTGTGGAAGAACAGGTACGAGCTCTACTGGAGGCAGGTTTCATAAGAGAAGTCAAATACCCGTTATGGCTTGCTAATGTCGTATTGGTAAAAAAGTCAAACGGGAAGTGGAGAATGTGCACTGACTACACCGATCTCAACAAAGCCTGCCCAAAAGATCCTTATCCGCTCCCAAACATCGACGCACTGGTAGATGCCTCCTCCGGATATAAATACCTCTCCATCATAGATGCATACTCGGGATATAACCAAATCCCAATGTACCCACCTGTTCATACCCTGGGTCAAGCTGTCCGACCTGGGATGTTTAGCGACAAGCTGACCGACCTCTTCAGGACAGACTATCCGACCTCTTCTCAAAGAGCTCGGCCAAATGCCCGACCTCTTCTCAAAGAGCTCGGCCAACTCGCCAAAGGAGCCCAAAGCAGGCCCAAAACGAAGGAACACAGCCCAATCTAAAGGCAGCCAAAGCCCAGAAAGATAAAGGCGGTTCCCTTGAAGATAAGATGACCTCACTCAAAGATAAAGATAAGATAAGATAACTAACTTATGTTATCTAAAAAGGTCACTCCACACCATTATAAATACACTGGAGCACCCAGGTATAACTCATACTCTGATTCTACTCAATACTTGCTTAATACACTTGCTAACTTAAGCATCAGAGTCCCTTGCAGGTACCCCCCACCCTCCGGGGACGAAGGAATCTGCACCGCCACCAAGTCCAACAAAGTCGGACACAGCAACTCCGACCATTACAGAAGATCTCATCCGAGATTGACCTATAGTTTCAGGTAACCCTCGGAACATTGGTGCCGTTGCCTGGGAACTTGGAAGTCATCCCATCACCGTGGCGGACAACCATGACAACGACCACGATTCAGATCTAGAGGATAGAATGCCGTACAAAAATGCGAACACTACACCAAAGGATACTTCTCAACTTAACAATGAAAAGGATTCTCCAAACACGGGAGCCATGGAGGTGCTTCAAGACCGTTTAAAACAACTGGAAGAAGAAGCCCTACATCAACGAGAGCCTGAGAAAGACCTACAAAGGGAGATAAAGTGACGCCGAGAATTGGAGGACAAACTCCTAAAACTCGAAGCCGATCTCAAGGCCAAAGCTAATCGATCCTCTCATGAGGATAGCACCTGCAAGGACCAGGATCCATTCACCAAAGAGATCATGAAAGACAAAGGACCCAAAGGACTTCAAAGCTCCAGACATGACTCCATACGACGGCACATCAGATTCAAGCCATCATCTTAGCAACTTTAGAAGCAGGATGTATCTCACGGAGGCCTCAGATGGAATCCATTATTCTCCATCCAGAAGGACAAAGCCAAACACGCACCGAGCCTATTAGGGATCAAGCAAGGAGATCGAGAGAGCCTTCGCAACTACATAGAAAGATTCAACAAAACGTGTCTGGGCATACAAAGTCTGCCAACAGAAGTAGCTATCAGGGGCCTCATCAATGGTCTACGAGAAGGACCTTTTAGCCACTCAATATCCAAGAAGCACTCAAACATCTCTTAACGAGGTACTAGAACGAGCAGAGAAGTACATCAACATGGAGGAAAACTCTCGACTAGGAGAGATCTCAAAAACAGAACATTCCTACTCCTCTCGGGATAAGGATAACGAGTCCAAGAAAAAAGAAGATCAACATGGAGAGAAGCCTAGAAAATACCACAATTACACCCCTTCGGGTGTCTCTTGTGGATGTCTACCATGAAATATGCAACACTGAGAAGATCCCACCACCTCGCCCAATCCAAAACCAAAGAGGCCAGACACGTTGAAGGTCCACCTCACACCGAAGAGGTCGAACGCGTTGAAGGTCCACCTCACACCGAAGAGGTCGCACGCGTTGAAGGTCCACCTCACACCAAAGAGGTCGGACAAAGTTGAAGGTCCATCTCACACCAAAGAGGTCGAACGCATTGAAGGTCTACCTCACACCAAAGAGGTCGGACAAAGTTGAAGGTCCATCTCACACCAAAGTGGTCGGACAAGTTGAAGGTCCACCTCACACCAAAGAGGTCGGACGAGTCGAAACGTCTCACACCAAAGAGGTCGGACGAGTTGAACGTCCACCTCACACTCCAGAGAGACATGTTCATGGAGGATTCGCAGGAGGAGGGATCTCTAAATCATCTCTCAAAGGACACCTCAAAGAGGGATATTAAGGAAGGAAGAGAGGTTTAAATAGGACAACGAGGTGCAAACAAGCCTTCCGAGATTTCAAAAATTCTTGGGGCAACCACCTATTCTTACCCGACCAAGGCAAAGTAAGCTCATATTATACCTCGTAGTAGGAAGTCGGGCAATAGCCTCATCACCAGTTAAAGAAGACAAAAGTGGCAACAACCCGTCTACTTCATCATCAAGGCCCTACAAGGGGCCGAACTAAACTATCAAAAGATAGAAAAGTTCGCCTACGCCCTCATATTCTCTTCTCGACAACTCTGCCCATATTTTCAAGCTACACTATTAGAGTTCAGACCAACCAGCCCACAAAAGGCATCCTACAGAAAACAGACTTAGCTGGAAGAATCCTACATTGGGCAATCGAGTTATCCGAATTTGATCTTCGACATGAAGCTCGGACAGCCATCAAATCACAGTATCTGGCCGACTTCATTACAGAGTACACTGACACCCCGGGAACTCCTACAAAATGGAAACTCTACATGGACGACTCTTCAAACAAAGCCGGGAGTGGTGCGGGTGTAATTATAGAAAGCGATCAGGGAAGCCAAATCAGGTTAAATGACCAAGCTGAGGATCCCACCATGAAAAAATACCTCGGGTAATTTGGGGGACCCTGGACAAAACCAGAGAACAGCTCGGACAATTCGGGGGACCCTGGACAAAAACGAAAAATAGCTCGAACATTTCGGGGAATATGAAGTCCTACACATACCTCGGGAGCAGAATGCCCGAGCTAATGCACTTTCAAAATCAGCCAGCACCAACAACTCAGACAATTTGGAGAATATGAAGTCCGACACATACCTCGGGAGCAGAATGCCTGAGCTGATTCATTTTCAAAACTAGCCAACACCAAACCAGGGGGCAAGAACAGAAGTCTCATCCAAGCTACATTACAAGACCACAACAAAGAAGGAAAACAAACCCTCTCCTCAGGGTCCGGCAACACCAGCTCGTAATTCTCCTCCTCATCGCTATCCCTACAAATTCTACGAAACCTCCTAAATCGCACACAGTACTCAGGGTCAGCCACAGTAACACGCATTACAACTATGGAATCCAGTCAATCAGACATGCCGTCCAGGATCTTAGTAGACATCTCAGCAATATTTTTTCAAGAAGACATAGGTCAACCATGGGGTTATTACCAAACAACTCGGACAAATAAGAAAACAACTCGAACAGTAACAGAAAAACATCAGATATCAGATACAGCAGTAAAAGAGAAACCCCAGGACTCACACGAAAGTCCAGGGGCACCCTTTGGAGGCAACAACAGGGCAAGAAAACAGAGAAGAGAAATCGACAATCTATACCCAAACAGTCCGAACACCTCTCAAATAAAAGGTCAACACAAAAGCTAGAACTTTTGTACAAAAGGAGTCAGGCAACGATGAAAAGAAACAGGAACAACAACCAAATCCTAAGCAAAGCACACATTCTCCTCAAAAGGCGAACGACAAAAGAAAAGTCACAACAAATGATCAAAGACGCAAACTTTTTGCAGAAAAAACCAAAGTTCTTCAGATAAAAAGGGAGCTTGGGTTGAAGAGCTCCCACAAGTCCTATGGGTATATCGAACAACTCTACACTTCACCACGCGGAGTGAGGGCAATGATCTCAGCAGAGATCGAAGAAGGATCCCTCAGATTGATCCTCTACAATAAAGAGGTCAACTCCCAAAACCAAAGGGAAGAACTCGACCTACTCGGATTAGGGAGGAAGCGTTAAAGTGTCAAATGGCCTCAAGATACAATCAGAAGGTCGGTCAGGGAAAGGGAAGCTAGCAGCCAACTGGAAAGAACCATACCAAGTGTTCAGAGGAACTGGGGAAAGGCTACGACAGAGTATCCGACCTCGAGGGGCAAGAGCTACCAGGTCATGGCATGCCTGCAATCTAAAAAGGGCGCCAGGCCGAGATCCAAAAAGATTGCCCGACCTAGAAAGGTAAGCACTAACATGTACACACTCTTATTCATATCTTCATTTTATTGTTTAAAAGTTCACAGATTTCCTAAAAAGTTTCCTACCAAGACGTCCGATTACGACAGGTCGGCAAGGTGAAAACCAAATTCACCGCCCGATCACGACAAAGGTCGGTAAGGTGAAAACCAAATTCACCGCCCGATCACAACAAAGTCGGCAAGATGAAAACCAAATTCATCGTCCGATTACAAAGCAACAGGTCGGCAAGGTGAAAACCAAGTTTACCGCCCGACCACGATGAAAACCGAATTCATCGTTTGATTTCGACAAAGGTCGACAAAGTGAAAAGTAAATTCACTGCTCAATCAAGACGCATTAATCTGAAACATTCATCGTCCGATTATAAAGCTACAGATCGGCAGAAAGTGAAAATCAAATTCACTACGCCATCACGATAAAGACCAAAGATGAAAACCAAATTCATCAAAAGGTCTGCCAAACGAGGGTTAAAACCCAAACTCTACAAAATCGACAAAGATGAAAATAGAATAATGTAAGAAGTTATAGAAAGTGATCCATAGAAAGGACCTAACGAGGTCCTAATAAAATGGATTGCTATAAAAAAACTTAAAAGACTGGCCGGCACAAAAAGTCAGACCAGCCACAACAACCCAAGTTATAAGTAAAGCCCTAGAAAGAGGTCTGACCAACCCTATAAAAGAGGATTACTATAACTTCGAAGAGCCCGACATGATGAAGTCGGACTCCTACAAAAAAGTTACAAAGATAATCCCTGAAAGAGACCTGAATAAGGTCCAAGAGAGAGGATTATCAAGTAACTCGACAGGGCCCGACGTGACGAAGTCGGCCCAGAAAGATAAAGTTACAAAGGTAATCCCTGAAAGAGATCTGAACAAAGGTCCAAAAAAGAGGATTACCAAGTAACTCGACAGGACCAACATGATGAAGTCGGCCCAAGGCAATCAAAGCAACAAAAGTTATAAAAAGAAATCCCTGAAAGAGACCTGACAAAGGTCCAATAAAGAGGATTACTAGAAATAACTTAGAAGGGACCGACAAGAAGAAGTTGGACCAACGAAAGCTACAGCTTGGACCGACAAGAAAAAGTCAGACCAACGAAAGCTACAGCTTGGACCGACAAGGAGAAGTCGGACCAACAAAGCTAAAGAAAGATCGACAAGAGAAGTCGAACCAACAAAAAATGTGCGCTAAACGGACATGGCTCCGCCCAAAAAGCCACGGCTCCACGACAAGGCCATCAAAATTGTTCAGACTAACTAAAAAGTGTTCTACGAGAACACTAAAAATTCGTTGGACAAGTTAGCCCCAAGGACCACCTCGACCAAACAGAAAGTGGATGAAACCAGAAGTGATCAAAAGAGGTCGGACAACAAAGTACCAACACTCTACAAAGATCCACAAAAGGGACAAAGACATCTTGCAAACGGCCAGAGAAAGGCCAGGAATGCTTTGCTAAAAGGAACGAAGTCTTGAAAAAGAGACACTACTTAAAAGGCAAAGGCACAAATCAAAACGGCGCTAAAAAGTCATCCAAACAAACTGTAAAAAGGTTCCCTTCACTACCTAAAAGGTTGTTGGATTATGACTAAAAAGCCCGAGCAGTGAAGACGAACAAGTCGGAAGAAAGGCTGAAAAGCCCTCTCAACAAACTAAAAAGGGCAATACCAGACTCGCACAAGGAGAAACTACTCAAGATCGACCAAAGTCAGGATGCTTGAGCACGACTTCCCTAAAAGAGATCGAAACTCTGAAAGCACGATCTCACAGAAAAGTCTGAACTCAAGCAGGGGCAAAGTCATACAGGTCGACGTCAGAGGCGCAAGCACGACTTCAAAAAAGAACAAGCCAAAGGGTTGGGAAACAACTTAAAGCTCAAATGTGCTTAGCCAAAAGGGATACAACTCCACTCAAAGAAGGCACAATCTCAAACAGGTTACGAATGTCATCTGAGACTAAAAAAGGTTCTATATAAAGAACACTAAAAAGTCATTGGACAAGTCACTAAAAGCCCGGATATCAAGCCGCAAGGATAGCTTCACCAAAGCAGAGGGTTGTCAACATAAACTTAAAAGCAAGGCGTGATCCAGAAGGCAAGGGTAGAAAACCCACACTACCACTCAAAAGAGGTTGGACTATGAAGTACCAAACCTCTAGAAAATCTACAAAGATTGCAAAGCAATGAAGTAAACAAGTCAGACAGATGCTTGAGCACGACTTCCAAAAAGTTTGAAGCTCTGAAAAGCACGATGTCATAGAAAGATCAAACTCAAGCAGGGGCACTGTTCATACCCTGGGTCAAGCTGTCCAACCCGGAATGTTTAGCGACAAGCTGATCGACCTCTTCAGGTCAGACTATCCGACCTCTTCTCAAAGAGCTCGGCCAAATGCCCGACCTCTTCTCAAAGAGCTCAGCCAACTCGCCAAAGGATCCCAAAGCAGGCCCAAAACGAAGGAACACAGCCCAATCTAAAGGCAGCCAAAGCCCAGAAAGATAAAGGCGGTTCCCCTGAAGATAAGATGACCTCACTCAAAGATAAAGATAAGATAAGATAAGATAACTAACTTATCTTATCTAAAAAGGTCACTCCACACCATTATAAATACACTGGAGCACCCAGGTATAACTCATACTCTGATTCTACTCAATACCTGCTTAATACCCTTGCTAACTTAAGCATCGGAGTCCCTTGCAGGTACCCCCCACCCTCCGGGGATGAAGGAATCAGCACCGCCACCAAGTCCAACAAAGTCGGACACAGCAACTCCGACCATTACAGAAGATCTCATCTGAGATCGATCTATAGTTTCAGGTAACCCTCGGAACACTACCCGACCAAGAAAAAACCTCATTCTTAACCCCAAAGGCAAATTACTGCTACATTGTCATGCCCTTCGGTCTTAAAAATGCGGGAGTCACTTACCAAAGATTAATGAACAAGGTTTTTTCGGATCACATCGGAAAGGTCATAGAAGTCTACGTGGACGACATGCTAGTAAAGACGCAAAACGAAGAGATGTTATTATCCGACCTAACACAAGTATTCAACACTATAAGACGACACGGCATGCGACTCAATCCCGCAAAATGCACCTTCGCAGTAGAAGCTGGTAAATTCTTGGGTTTTATGATCACACAGAGAGGAATTGAGGCAAACCCGAATAAGTGCAGGGCCATACTCGACATGAAAAGTCTGACTTGTATCAAAGAGGTACAACAACTCAACGGGAGGTTGGTAGCCTTGTCCAGATTCCTGGCCGGATCAGCAATAAGATCTCTCCCCTTCTACGCCACTCTAAGGAAGGGAAAGGAGTTTGAATGAACAGCGGAATGCGAGCAAGCCTTTCAAGACTTCAAAAAATTCCTGGGACGGCCACCTATACTAACTCGGCCACGGGAAGGAGAACCACTCATATTGTACCTCACGGTAGGAAATCAGGCAATAGCCTCAGCACTGGTCTGAGAAGACAACAGCGGGCAACAGCCCATATACTTTATCAGCAAAGCATTACAAGGGTCCGAGCTGAACTACCAGAAAATAGAAAAGTTCGCTTACGCTCTCATACTAACATCACGACGACTTCGCCCATACTTCCAGGCTCACACCATTAAAGTTCGGACCAACCAGCCCATTAAAGGGATCTTACAGAAAACAGACTTGGCAGGCAGAATCTTGCAATGGGCAGTCGGCTTGTCTGAATTCGACCTTCAATACGAAGCTCGGACGGCCATCAAATCTCAATATCTGGCCGACTTCATTGCGGAATTCACGGACACACCAGAAATCCCCACATAATGCAATCTCTATGTGGATGGTTCCTCAAATAAAACGGGAAGTGGCACGGGTGTAATAATTGAAAGCGACCAGGGAACCCAAATCGAACTCTCCCTCAAATTCGGGTTCCTTTCCTCAAACAAGCAAGCGGAATATGAAGCACTACTAGCTTGTCTGAAGCTGGCTAGCGAGGTTGGAGCTCAAAAACTTATCATCTTCAGTGACTCACAGGTAGTTACTTCACAAATAACAGGAAGCTACCAAGCCAAAGATCCCACTATGAAAAAGTACTTGGACAAAACCAAGGAACAGCTCGGACAATTTTGAGAATATGAGATTCGTCACATACCCCGAGAACAGAATACCCAGGCCGATGCACTCTCAAAACTAGCCAGCACCAAACCAGGGGGCAACAATAGAAGCCTCATCCAAGAAATTCTACATAATCCACCAATCTCAGAAAAAGAAAAAATCCTAGCCATAACAGGTCGCGATCAGGGATAGATGACTCCCATAATTAACTACCTCAGAACAGAAGCTCTCCCCACAGATGAAAAAGAGGCAAAGAGGTTAAAACGGGAAGCACAATACTATACCATCATAAATAATACTCTATACAAAAGAGGGATTTTAATACCACTGATAAAATGCGTACCGACTTCCAACACAAAAGACGTCCTAGAAGAAGTACACATTGGCATTTGTGGCAATCACCTCGGAGCACAGGCACTCGCCAAAAAGGTACTTCGGGGAGGATTTTATTGGCCGACCTTACAAAAAGAAGCTGTAGAATTTGTAAGGACATGTTCATCATGTCAGAAACATGCCAACTTCCACATCACCCCACCAGAGGAACTCATCAGCGTGACCTCACCTTGGCCATTCGCAAAATGGGGACTTGACCTTCTCGGACCTTTTCCTCAAGGATCGGGACAAGTCAAATTCCTCATAGTGGGAATAGACTACTTCACAACGTGGGTTGAGGCAGAACCCCTAGCTAACGCCACTGCTCAAAGAAGTCGAAAATTCCTATATAGAAATATCGTTACAAGGTTTAGGGTCCCATACTCCATCACCACAAACAATGGTACTCAGTTCACAGACGGAGGCTTCAGAAAGCTAGCAACCGACTTGAATATAAGACAACAATTCACCTCTGTCGAACATCTCCAAGCCAATGGACAAGCTGAAGCTACCAACAAAGTCATACTGGCTGGGATGAAGCGGAGGTTACAGGATGCAAATGGAGCCTGGGCCGAGGAGCTCACTCAGGTTTTATGGGCATATCGAACAACGCCACATTCCACCACAAAGGAATCACCCTTCCGATTAGCGTACGAAATTGAGGCAATGATCCCAGTAGAGATTGAAGAAAGGTCACCTAGAGTGATCCACTATAGCGAAGAAGCCAACTCCCAACTTTAAAGGGAAGAGCTCGACATACTTCCGGAAGTCCGAGAAAGAGCTCGGATAAGAGAAGAGGCATTAAAACGAGGAATGGCTTCACTACTAGAAATAGGGCTTTTTCGGACAAAAATTTCAAACGAAATTTATTCCGTCTGAATGACTTTTTCATTTCGGACAAATTTGAGACAAATGTTGAACAATTTTTAGTGGAGATATTGAAATAATATATTCTGTCCTAAATTTATCTAAATTTTGGCGCCAAATTTTTTTTAGATGGCGCCAAAATTTTCATAAAGATTAGCAACACATTTTGGACAAAAACTATAATTCGTCCGTATTCCATCTGAATATGCGCAATAACTTCAGACAGATTTGGGACACATTTTGAAAAATGTTAATTTTATCCCAAATTTGTCTATAATTAGTCTTAAATGCTTTTACTATAACTAACCCTTCGAAATAGACAAAATTTTTTCCCACAAATTTGAGGCAAAATAGCATCATTTGTAAATTCCGTTTGAAAATTCATCAATTTTCAAACAGATTTCAAATATTTATCAAAAAATTTTAAAATTTAGTATAAAAATATTATTTATATTTTAAATTAGTCTATGATTTGTCCCAAATATTTTTACTATTCTAAAATAAAGTTTTTTTTCCTAAAATAACCTTAATTATATATAACTTATAAAAAGGTACCGTTTTTGTTTGCACCTTTTAACTCCAAAACTTCTTGATCAAAATATGAAATAATCATCATACCAATTAACATCTTATTCATTATTATACATATTTTTTAAAATTGGATTAATAGGTACGTTAGCGCTTATTTATGCAGGCTTTTTTATATAAATAAGTAAATAAAAAAATTAATTCTCATAATACGCATGAAGAGAAAGCTTTACAAAAATGCGCAGGGCCATTGTTCACAAAGCACCCGCAAAATGGATTTAGTGTCATCATCTCAGGAGAGGCGCACACGAATTGGAACTTCTGGTGGGGGAAGCCATTTTGTGCCTGGCGCCAACGAAATGGATACTTTTGGTGGGGTTACCATGAAATTTAGTTGGTTATTTTTAAAATATATTTTTAAATATTTTAAAAATAAAAAAATCATTTAATTTTTTTATTAAGTTAATAATTTATTTTTATATAATATCAAATATGAAATAAATTACAATCTTAAAATAATTAATTGAATCATTATAGATCAACCATTAAAATATAAGACTAGTAAATTAATCTATTATTCACCATAACTCTTTTAATTCAGGTAGTACGTACTTAGTATTAAATAAAAAAATTTAACAAATATACTTATTTAATCCTAAATTTTAGAACTAAATTGACTATATTAGTTTTTTTTCTATCATTATATATTGTGTTTGACTTTTTTTTAGTTAAACTTGGGAGACTCTATCTTTTTATTTTTTTTATATACTCTATCTTCGTTTTTTTATTCTTTTATTTTTATTATATTTAATATTAAATTTCTCATACAAATTTTTATATACCATCTTATATTTAATTTTGATTTTTTTTAGTTACCTCATATTATTTTTTAATTTATTCTTTTAATTATTTACGTTATAATAATTCAAATTTTAATTTTTTAACAAATTTAAGATAAAGTGTATCAAAGAATTACATATGTAAAAATCTTAAAAATAAATTAGAAGAGTGCTAGGGGTCAGCAGATTTTGTGATTTGTAGTCATCAATTAGCCATCAGTAGTATTTTTAATGGTGTGAGATTACATCTAATGGTGGACAATTACTCATTTTTCCTTTAATGATTAAATGCTGGCCAAATTTTAATAAAAGTGCTGGCTCCTAGACTTTCTCAATAAATTATATCCAATCTTCTAAAAAAATAGTAAAAATAAAATATAATAAAAAAATAACGTAAAATAAAAAAGTCATATACTTTTTCATAAGATTGTAGTATATTAAAAATTAAAAAAAAATACAAATAAATACATTTCTTAGTGGGTTTTTTCATACTATTCATTTTGATTTTCATCCTCATTGTTCTCGTCGTCGTCCTCGTCTTCATTCTCATCCTCATCCATATCTTCGTCTTCATCCCCAAGTGGCTCATCATCATCATCATCATCATCATCATCATCATCATCATCATCATCATCATCATCATCATCATCATCATCTTCTTCTTCTTCTTCTTCTTCTTCTTCTTCTTCTTCTTCTTCTTCTTCTTCTTCTTCTTCTTCTTCTTCTTCTTCTTCTTCTTCTTCTTCTTCTTCTTCTTCTTCTTCTTCTTCTTCTTCTTCTTCTTCTTCTCTTCTTCTTCTTCTTCTTCTTCTTCTTCTTCTTCTTCTTCTTCTTCTTCTTCTTCTTCTTCATATCTTGTACTATTGGTATCCAGTAAATCAACAACAATATCAATATCATTTGAGATATGATTGTTAGATTGATTTGTGCCATCTTCTTGATATGCAAAATCCTCCGTTGTTTCAATCTCAATCTCACCTCTTGCTTTAGTCTTGAATACAAACCACCATTCTGCTTTTTCCTTGGTGTTGCTCATTGGATGAGGTGCAAAATATACTTGAATTGCTTTATGTGCAATGATAAATGGATCATATTTACTATATCGTCGATTCTTTCGAATCTGTATGATTCCATACTCTTTGTTTACCTTTGTTCCTTTGCCAATCGTGGGATCAAACCATTCGCATTTAAATAGTACAACTCTTTTTAGTGGTAGCCCAGTATACTCAACTTGGATAATTTCATTAAGCAGGCCATAGAAATCATTTTCATATTCACCATAACATGTGCCTTTGACACATATTCCATAATTTTGAGTTGACTTTCCACTTGAGTGAGATCTTGTGTGAAACTTGAAGCCATTGACTTTGTAAATAGGCCAACATTTAACAATTCTCAAAGGACCCCATGCCAAGGAATGAATATTCGAATCTGTCACATTATTTAAAGGATCATGAACCTATATTAAATAAGAACCAATAAGTTAGAATATAATATGTCATCTACCAAAAATTGTGTGTGCAATAAGACTACCATATCATGTTGACTTACATAATTTTTAAACCATTCTGCAAAATCCGCTTCAATAAATTGATCAACTTGTTCATCACTTAAAGTAATATGATCTTGGCGTATGAAATCCACAAAGATCCTATAGTACATGAATTTCAAATAAATTAAAATTATTAATATAAGAAAATATTATTAATAGTAAGAATATATATAGGAAGATAAATACTCACTCAATATATGGCTTAATTTCATCACAGTTTATTAGTATATGATTCATGGCTACACTGAATTCTTTGTCATCTAAATAACGAGTTTTGCATTCACCAGCCAAACAACCAGGCAAATTAAAAATAGACAAATTTTGCTCAATTGAATCATCACCTTCATCATTTTGCTTTTCATCGATGCTAGTTTGGTTAAAATAGTACTCACAAAAGTAAGAAATCTCCTCAATTAGGTATGATTCAACGATAGATCCTTCAACATGTGCTTTGTTCTTGACCTTTTTTTTTAAGATGATGGAGAAACCTATCATGAAAAAATTTATAACAAAAATCAAATAACAAATAGTTGACTTAATAAAATAGTAAAAAGAAATTTGAGAGTAAATATAGAGGTGTGAATAAGGTACCTCTCAAAAGGATACATCCATCTATATTGCACAGGACCACCAAGCAATGCTTCAAATGGAAAATGAATAGGTAGATGTTCTATTGAGTCAAAAAATCCAGGAGGAAAAATACGTTCTAGCTTGCATAGCACAATTGAAATATTTTCTTCTAGCTTATTTAGAACATCTTCTCGTAACAATGTTGAGCACAAATCTCGAAAGAATTGACTTAACTCTGTTATTGGCTTCCAGATCTGCTCTGGCAATGAACTAAAAGCAATTGGCAGTAAACGTTCCATAAATATATGACAATCATGACTTTTCATTCCATATAACTTGCCCTCTTTCATGTCAACACATCTCCCTAAATTTGAAACATACCCATCAGGCATCCTTAACTCTTTCACCCATTCACATATTGCCCTCTTTTGCTGGAGGGTAAAGGTGTAGTTTGCTTTGGGTTTTATAATTTTACCTCCACTTTGTTTTGGCAGTTCTAAATTTTTTCGCTTGCAGTATAATGACAGATCCATTCTAGCCTTTGCATTATCTTTAGTCTTCTCTTTGATGTCCATGACAGTATTGAATATATTATCAAATACATTCTTCTCAATATGCATTACATCAAGGTTATGACGGATTAAATTATGATGCCAATAAGGCAAATCCCAAAATATGCTTCTTTTGGTCCAATTATACGTACTTCCATATCCTTCTATCTCAAGTTGCTCTACATCACTTATCTTATCATAATTCTGAACTATATACCATATTTGCTCTCCAGTCAATCTTGGCGGAGGTTCTGATCTCTCAATTCTATTCTTATAGAATGCATCCTTGTTTCTTCTAAACATGTGATTATTTGGCAAGAATTGTCTGTGGCAGTCAAACCATGATGGCTTTCTCCCATTTTTTAATTGGAATGCCTTGGTTCGTTCCATACAGTATGGACATGCTAGCCTGCCTGCTGTCATCCATCCAGACAACATTCCATATGCAGGAAAATCATTAATAGTCCACAACAATGCAGCTCGCATTACAAAATTTGACTTGGAATGAATATCATAAGTTAAAACGCCATCTTCCCATAGTAGTTTTAGCTCATCAATCAAGGGCTGCAGGTATACATCAATCCTGGTTTTAGGATTACGAGGACCAGGAATAATCATGGATAAAAACATGTAAGGTGTTTTCATGCACATAGAAGGAGGCAGGTTATACGGAGTGACAATTATTGGCCAACATTAATATTGTTTACCAGATTGACCAAAAGGGGTAAATCCATCAGCACATAATCCTAGTCTGACATTGCGTGGTTCTTGAGAAAATTGTGGATGTTTTCTATCAAAATACTTCCATGCTTTTGAATCCGATGGATGCTCAAGAACTCCTTTAAACTCGTGATCAAAATGCCATCGCATGTGAGATGCTGTGTTCATTGAAGCATAAAGTCTTCTTAAACGAGGTATAAGCGGTAAATAGTGCATTCGTTTCAAAGGCACTTGTTTACCCTTTTTACCTATCTTGTACCTTGGAGAATGACAAAATTTACATTCCTTTCTTGGTATATCATCCTCCTTGTAATACAGCATACAACCATTAATGCAACAATCAATTTTATTGCTTTCCATGCCAAGTTTCGATACTAGCTTCTTTGCTTCATAAAAATTGGAGACAAGTAAGTTATCCTTAGGAATCACTTCTTTCATAGCTTTCACGAAATCATCAAAGATTTGTTGAGATACATTCCCTTTAGCTTTTATACTCAACATTTTAACTGCCATTGATAATTCTGAATGACTAACACATCCCTCAAATAATGGGCGCTGAGCAGACTGTAATAAATCATAAAATTTTTTAGCTTCTGCATTCGGAGGCTCCTCCATGTGTTCTTCAAATTGACTCATTAATTCTGGTCCAGCAGCATCAACCACCATAGATTCATATGAATTTCTTATTAGCACACTAACATGCGGAGAAGAACATGTGCCTTCTTGGTTATCATGATCTACATTCAAATGCAATGGACTCTCTCCATGTGAATCCCAACACCAGTATCTTGGCATGAAACCATATTTATATAAATCTAGTAAAACTTCATTCGGAGTTGAGAAAATTTTATTTTTATGTTTGTTGCAAGGACATCTAAGTAGACTGCCTTCAAGTACAAATTGAGGTTGTTTTGTAACTGTATCAATAAATTGTCGAACACCATTGATAAATTCCTGTCGTAATCCTCCTCGGTTAGGCAAATTTCTATTGTACATCCACTTTCGATGATCTGGAATTTCCATATCTACATATAAAGTATATAATAATTTTCATAATCAATAATTGAGTATAAAACTAAAATTCTATAAATTCTAAAGAATTAAAAAAAAATTGAGTATAAAACTAAAATTAAATTAAATAAATATAAAATAATTCAGTTGTGTTTGTATATAATATATAGAATAATTAGCACACAAATTTTCAAATGAATACACTAGCATGGTGGCATTCCTTATCCTTGCCTATTAAGAAGACATGGGTTCGAAACCCATTGCATGTCTCATACATAATGACAAAAAATTAAATATTATTTTAAAATAATACTAGTTAGTTATTTTTTATTCCCTTTCTTCCTCCTTTTTTTATTCTCTTTCTATCTTCTCTTCAATCGCAGTTAGTTACCATCATATATTAGTTCATAATTAATACACTCAAAAGTAAATACTAATACGTAAAAATAAAAATAAAAATATTTTTTTAACTCAATAAAAAATAAAAATAATACTAGTATATATATACACAAAAAAAATTGAATTTTGATTTCTTATAGCATTTATAACCAAACCATATAATAATTTTGATCTATGAAAACTTTTATATATGTTCCCTTTGTTTGCAAAATATATATCTTAGTAAAGTTTTTTGTATGACAATAATATAAGATTAAAACATTAAAAAAATGTTGACCACTTAAAAGTTTTTTTTTTCAATTTTTTTATTAAAATTAAAAAAATGTTCTATCCGTTAACATTTTAAAAAATATAAAAAAATAAATTGTGTCATGCATACAAGAATTATATAAATACTATAAAGAAACTAGAGAAAAATTACTTATTTAAGAGTCTCTGGTACGCGTTGTAAGATGGATTAGGGACTTATGAGTGTTGAATTGTCTGACTGAAATGACGGGGTAGGTATTTGACAAGGACACTCCGATGCTCAAGTAAGAATGGATTTATGAAGTATATGTGTGTGGAATGAAGAACGTAACTCAAGAATCTCTGGCTTTCCTTTATATAATTCGAGACAGTTATCTTATCTTATTTATCTTATCTATTACTGTAAAAAGAATATTTAATTTCAAAATTTGATTTTGTTAAATATTTATCTTTAAATATTATTATATATAACAAAAATTAAAAAATATAATTTAATTTAAACATTTTAAAATTAATATTAAATATAATTTTTTTAAATATCTATCTTTTAGATAACAATATTTCATAACTTATTGAATATATTTTCGTCGTAATCTTATTCATGTTTAATTTGTTAGTGAAAATTAGATATAATTTTAATTTTAAAATTTGTTATATATAGTTATTCAAAGTCACTAATTTATTTTGCGCCAAAAAATTAAAACTTTACTCAGAACCGCCTTTTAGTTTCAGGGGATTTTAGTTTTTGAGTGCCTTCTCCCATGTATCACATCTAGGTTACCTTGTCAAAAATCCAACTTTCTTTATCAGAACTCTCAATTTTTGCTTCAAGGTCAGTTACGTTCTTGATCTCCTCCCTCCTACTCCGTGCTCCCCCGCTCGTGCTTCGCACACCTTTTGCGTGCTCTGCCTCCCGTCTGTGGTCACCGCTGGTGCTTCGCGCTCGCCGCTACAACCCTCACACTCTCAAGCCTTCAAACCTCTGGTCTCAGACATTCACCATTCCAGCCTCCAATCCCGCACCTCAGACCACCTCCACCATCGTGACTCGCGCTTCAGGTAACAGCTTTCAATCGCGAACAACTGCTCTGCCTCCTGCATGTGGGCGCCTCCGCCGGTTTCAGAACCCGAACCCACGCCAGCCTCATACACCACACCTGAGGCGACCTCCACCCTCTAGCTTCGCTGGATTGCCCTTGTTTTCTTCTTCTCTCTTTGCGTGCTCTGCCACTGCCAGGTTCTAATTTTTGTGAGTAGTGATTGTTACTCAGCTTTGTTTATCAAAAATTTCCTTTCTTCATTGTTAATTTCCTTTCTTCATTGTTTATTGTTAATTTCCTTTCTTCATTGCTAATTTTTGTGCATCCCACAACTTGAGTTGGGTTTTTTTTCCTTTATTTATGCATATTTTTCCTGTTGTTAATGTCAATTTTTCCTTTAATTAGTACAATCCTTTTACCTTTCATCCTTTGAATAATTCTCCTTAATTTTCGACAGCAAGCATTGCAGTCAACATTGATTCTCAAAATCATGCAACAATACTACAAATATAAAAACATGGACTAAAATTAAAATCTATAAAATTATGCTTGAGGAACATGATCAATCAGCTCTTGATATACATTTGTGTATGTGAATAGAATAGAAAAAAAACTTACCTTTCCAGTCATGGGGGTGGAATTGATAGTACCCAGGATGTGGTTTTATTTTGAGTAAGCCAAAAGGCATATAAATAGAAAAGAAGTTTTTAACAGCTTTGAGAATATGCATGTTCATACCATTTATCTTGTTTCAAACAATAAGATATTATTATATGTTCTTTCATTTTGGAATCTGATTCTTTAATTTGTTGTTGTTTTATGATTTAGTGTGTTTTTTACTTGTAGAAGTGTTTATAGGCAAAACATAACAAATAATTAATAGAAATTGTAGAAGTGGTGTCTGTGGTCTGGTTTTCAAACATAGTTTCCATGATGTTTTATGAGATTTACTATAGTTTTGATATATAAGGATATATTTTTTAGCCTACCTTATGTAGATTGTTTTGATACATAATGACAATGAAGTATTTGTGTGTGGTAATGGTAGTGTTTAAGTAAATGAAAGAGTGTGAATGATGATGAAGTGTTTGTGTGTGATCAGATTTCTCTAAAATTAGATATGATGATATGATAAATGATTTTAAATTATTAGCATTCTAACTGTATATCATTTTCGTATTCCTAATTTGAGTTACAATAATCAATACTCAATACTTCATTGAATTTAGAATGTCAAGTAGGTTGGTGGCTGAACCAGAGGTCTAATTTCTTTCATTTTGAAAACAAGTTGTAATTACTAGTCTAGTATCCATAATGGTAGAAAACTAAAAAACTTATAAATAGGTCATAATTAATTTATATATAATTTAGTTTGATATTGTAACTTGAAGCCACGGAGATTCAGATGTGCTATGAATGTGATTTGATGACATTTTGTACTATTAGCATAATATTCAAAATGCTACTAAATGAAGAAAAAAATTGAATTAAGAAAATGCTCCTATAAAAAGAAAGAAATTGAATAAGAAAGAATTAATAGGATACGAAAGAACTAAAAAAAATTATTAGATAAGAGAAAAATAAAAAGAGAGATAATTTAAATTATTAATTTCATACTTACCAATTATATTATTATATTATCTCTATTTATATTATCTCCCACTTCCATATGCTTCTTGGGGGAACCTTGCACGCAGTGAGTTGTAGAGTAAGCTTTTTCTTCATTAGTTAATCTGTTTTGCTTTCACTCTGTTGCACGCCAAACACAACTGATATTTGATTTTCTACTTTTTAATTAAATGGCACTATATGGAATTGCTGGTAACTTAGCTTGGTCTGCTCCCTTTTCTGCATATAATATATGTGTATATGTATATGTATGCCGACATAAATTTTGTTTATTCTTATTGATTGCTATTATCTTAAAGGAAAAATGCATATTTTTCATATACTATTATGGCGCTTAGATTCCACTGATAATATGCAGATGCTACCAATTCTCTATATACTAATTAATTACTCTTATTTTATATATATAGGTTCCGTGCCTTCAGCTATTATTGATTAAGAAATACTTAGTATATAGTCCAATCAAAATGTTTATAATTATTATCAATTTATGACCCTTTTTTTAGCATTCTCAACGTTTTCTGTTAATCAAAAGCCATGCTATTTCTTCTTTTTTATTTTCTGGGGTGATGAGTTATATGAGTTGCACATGGTCCTAGGATTGTTAAAGAATTCAATTTACAGATATTACATGTGGTGATGGCTCATTATTATACAGTAGATAGTAGATATTATAAACAGATTATATAAGGCTTCTCCATAAGTATAAATTTTCCTTCTTGTAGATTGAATAGAATCATCCACTGTAGCCATGGATAACAGTAGCGATGTTCCAGCACGTGTTCAGGTTTGTGTAGGATCTACTACTAACTATAATGTAATTACTAGTATTTTCTATTTTCACCTTTCACATAATCTGCCCCTTTCACACATATAGTATTATCCTTGTTATGAATTTTTTAAAATGCTCATGTGTACATATATATTAGTAGTTTAGTACTAAAGCATAGTAGCACTTTATCTTACCTCCTAGTTGATTATTTTGGCAGTTAAGTATTATTTTACATTGTTATTTTTTTTAATTCTTTTGATGATGTACATGTTACTAAAATTTAACTGCAATGTCTTACTAATCAAATAAATCTTTGTTGTTTTAGATGTCAGGTTCTAAAAAAAATAAAAAACACTTGTCAATTAAAGTACAAAAGACTGGTAATAAAACGGTGATTAGTGCACACAAAACTAAGTTTTCACACTCTAAGCCTACAAAATCACGAGCTCCAGTTCCGTCACATGTATCTAAAAAGCCTTCAGCATTACCACCCTCTTCTTCCCAGCCACCACAAAAATTCAAGAGAAATTTACTATCTTTCCATGCCGATCATACACTATCACCATCACCATCACCAGCTGAATCACCATACTGTTCACCTATCCAACCTCAGTCATTTGATAATGCTCCTAATAATGAACGAAATTTACATCATGCTCACTCATCGGATGAAAATCATCACGATGAATCTCTTGCTCAAGAAGGTGAACTTGTCACTCAAGAAGGGCTCTTGAAAATAGAGCCTTTTGGCAATGAGTAAGTACAACAATCAGTTTTCTGTTTTAACATTCTCTCTATATTGTTTTTATTGTGAATACATGTGTAATTACTCATTATTTGAACTTCTTATAGGTTTAATCCATGTACTGCTGTTCATCATGTAACAAATGCCATTAAAAGCAAATTTTCAGAATTCTGCCCTTCTTGGAGACATGCTAGTGAGCAAATGCGAGATTTGTGGTTTACTGAATTTAAAGTAAGTATTTATTATCATTTTTTTTGTTATTTTGATATTATACATAGTGGGTAATTCAATGTATATGTTTGTTTTCTTTTATAGAAAAATTGTATGTGGGAACCTCAACACAATGCAAGAATTCGTCAAATTTTTGAGATTAAAGGGAGTGATTGATTAAGATCATTGATGAATCAGGAGAGATGCAATTATTCAAAAGACCCTAACCATGTACCAAAATATATTCCTGAACCCGTTTGGCGTCAACTATTACATTATTTTGCTACGAATTCAAAATTTAAGAACTGGTCAGCAGCAAATACTGTGAATCGAGCATCAAATGCTGGAAGTTCCATGCATACTGGTGGTTCCATATCTATGGGTGAACATGCACGTAGAATGGTAAGATGAAAAATAGTTTATTTATAGTCTTGTTCTTATTATTTTTGCAATGTTTTCTTATTCTTTTTTCTTTCCTATCGATTAAAACTGTTATATTATAGGAGAAAGCTACGGGAGTAAAACCTTCTCTAGAGGAGGTTTATACTAAATGCCACACCAAAAAAGACAAAAGTTGGATTGATGAAAGATCTGAGAAAGTCATTGTATGTGATGCTAATTTGTTCTTCTTTTTGTTTTTTTAAACTGCTAATTTTCACTATATGTTAGTATTTGTTCATGACATATTTAGTTGCGATTAACATGAATTGATTTTGTAGGGTGAATTCAAAAAGCGAAAGACAAAACTTTCTCAAGTAGCTTTATCCTTGGATAATGAGGAAGATGTTGAGGCATCTAAGGAAAGCCTAGATATACCAGATGATTATACTGTTTGGAATGAAGTTGTGACAAAGGGAAAAAAGAAAGCTGCTTTTGGCTTAGGTTCTTTTGGTTTAGATCTCTCTTCAAAGTTGGATTCCAGAAATTGTTCAGAGACATCTAAAGACAATCTAAATATTGAGCAAGAACTTCACATGTGGAAAGAAAAAGCAAAGGAGCAAGAAATGATCAATGAAGAGCAAAAGGTTAAGTTAAAAGATGCTGAGCACAAGTTAAAAGATCAAGGACGTCAACTAAAAGTTCAACAGAAAAGAATTGGTTCTACTGAAAAGACAATTCATGCTTTGTATAAAAAGTTGAATCTCCCACTTCCTTCAACCTTGTCTGATCCTACGGAAGATGAGCTTGGGACAGGCTCTAGTGATGATAACATGAGTGATTGATATTTGGAGTATATGTTTCTTCTGATTTAGATTAAGGAATTTTTAGGTGAATTAGTTAGTACGTTTTATTTTATTCATGATATTTGACCTTTTTAAAGGCTTTCTTTGTTTTAGTTTAAGTATTTTTTTCTGATTTTAGTTTGATTACATTTATGGACAAAAGTATTTTAATAATAAATATTTTTTTAACTCTTTTATGGTAATTAACTTTTTCATGATTTTATTATGTATTTATAATTTCGATGATGTAATATGAAAAAAATGATTATGATGGTCTTAATATAGAAAGCAAATCGAATATAATTTATTTTCTAAAATATTTATCTATTAAATAGCAAATTATTTTGTATGAAAATTATTTGAAATATTATATTAAATTTGTAGAAAATTTGTGCGAAAATAATTTTTGGTTTTGTATGAAATTTGTTTCAAATACGTAAATTCTTTTAGATTAAATTTGTCTGAAATTTAATTGAAGAAAAATATTTGATTTGTCTAAAATTTGTTCGAAAAAAATTTGTTATATTTGACTAAATTCGTTAGAAATTTGTCTGAAATAAAGTATATTTTTTGTTTGAAATTTGTTTGAAATACGTTGTTTTTATGTTAGCTAATCTGTCTGAAATTCGTCTAAAATACATCATAATAGTTAGAAATCTAGCAGATAAATGCCTATTCGAAATCTGTCACAAAATCGTCTGAAAAAATTTCGGACGAAATTTCAGACAAAATTTAAATTAGCAACAAGGCTTTTTGGGACAAAAAAAATTCGTCCCAAATTTGTTTAAAAGAAAAAATTTGTCCATAATTTATTCGAAATTTATTTCAATTTCGTCTCAAAATTCGTCCGAAAAAGCCCTATTTCTAGTAGTGCTTCCAGATACAATCAAAAGGTAATACAGCGAGCCTTTGCTAAGGACGACCTCATTCTAATCCGAAACGACATTGGAACAACTCGACCTGGAGAAAGAAAGG
Source organism: Arachis stenosperma (assembly GCF_014773155.1). Classification (NCBI taxonomy): domain Eukaryota; kingdom Viridiplantae; phylum Streptophyta; class Magnoliopsida; order Fabales; family Fabaceae; genus Arachis; species Arachis stenosperma. Next base: position 88,845,376 of record NC_080383.1, on the reverse strand, counting down.
TAACAGCAAACTGGAAAGGACCCTACCGAGTCATAGAAGTGCTGGGAAAAGGCTACTACAGACTTTTCGAACTCGACGGGAGAGAACTTCCTAGGTCATGGCATGCCTGCAACCTAAGAAGGTACTATAGTTAGGGATGATAAAGGACCTTGGGACAAGACGCACTCTTTTTCCTGAAAAGGTTTTTTAATGTGGCGCCAAGACCAAAACCTACAAATCACCCGACTTAGGAAATTAACCTCCACATGTATATATTTGCATTCTTTTTTAATAAGATATGTTCAGATTTTCTACAAACGCTCAAGCCGCATTATTCCGAAACATTCATCGCCCGATTATAAAGCTACAGATTGACAGAAAGTGAAAACCAAATTCACTGCGCGATCACGATAAAGACCAAAAATGAAAACCAAATTCATTAAAAGGTCGACCAAACGAGGGTTAAAACCCAAACTCTACGAATCGGCAAAAATGAAAGTGGAATAATGCAAGAAGTTATAGAAAGTGATCCAAAGAAAAGACCTGACGAGGTCCTAATAAAATGGATTGCTATAAAATAACTTGAAGACTGGCCGACATAAAGAAGTCAGACTAGTCACAACGACCCAAGTTATAAGTAAAGCCCTGGAAAGAGGTCTGGCAACCCTATAAAAGATGATTACTATAACTTAGAAGAGCCCGACATGATGAAGTCGGACTCCTATAAAAAAGTTACAAAAGGTAATCCCTGAAAGAGATCTGAACAAGGTCCAAGAAAGAGGATTACCAAGTAACTCGACAGGGCCCGACATGACGAAGTCGGCCCAAGATACAAAGCTACAAAAGGTAATTCCTGAAAGAGACCTGAACAAGGTCCAAGAAAGAAGATTACCAAGAAACTCGACAGGGCCCGACATGACGAAGTCGACCCAAGATACAAAGTTACAAAAGGTAATCGCTGAAAGAGACCTAAACAAAGTCCAAGAAAGAGGATTACCAAGTAATTCGACAGGATCCGACATAATAAAGCTACCCCCTAGAAAAGACCTAAGTAAAGTCCAAAAAGGGAGGGCTACATACAAACAACTTGGGCAAAAACCAAGTTGAAGAAATCGGCAAATTCAGTATTACAATTCCTAATGAAAACACTGTTGAAAGCGACGTCAGGCAAAGGAATCAAGCCGATTATCCCAATACTCTCAAAGACTACGAAGACACCAAGACAAGCGCAAATAGATATGATATAAAAACAGAAAGTCATAATAATAGCCAGCGTCAGAGGCCGACAAATGCAGCCCACAAAGCCGGAAAAATATTTTATTTACCAAAATAAAGTTTCTAAAACCAGCAACTAAAAAGGTGTCAAAAGACAACAAAATAAGAGTTCAAACGCCCACAAACCGGGCTATCTACACAAAGTAGTTACAGAAGTCAATCAAGCACCCGAAGGCTTCTCGGTAGCATCAGCACGTGGTGAAGGAGGGCGAGTCTGGAGAGGCACCGCGTCCACTATCCTGTCATCCCGATTCAATATCTGGCAATCAGGATCGGCTATGGAACTAGCAGGAGTTGAAGAAGCCGACACGACAGAAGCTTTGGCGATAGGCTCAGAGGGAGGCTCAACATCATCATCATCAGGGTCCTCGGAAACGATCTTGCCATCCTTTACAACATTATCCAAGCTAAATAAAGCAAGGTCAGCTTCCGGGGTGATAACCCGAACCTGCTCCTTCAGGTTCTCATAAGCAGCAGTTACGCTGCCCACAAGGTGACCTTGGAGCTCGGAATAATCAACCCGGGCTGACTCTAGCTCTTCCCAAAGACGCATCGCTTCTTGGTAGGTCGTGACATAGCTTTCTTTGTGCTTCAATGCCACATCCTCAGCCAACCGCATAGAGGCCGCCAGGGCAAGAGAGCTGGCCTTCTCCCCTTCCAGCTCCTTCTTTAGTTTAGTCACCTCCGCTTCAAACTCCTCCTTTAGACCCTTCATCCGATCAAACTCTTGCTTAGCTTCCTCTATGAAGGCTTTGGTAGCATGCAGAGGCAGATTTTGGGCAGTTCGATACAAAGCAGCTCCTATATGAGCCATCTTAACACTACTCCAAGTTATAAAATCTAAGTGATGAAGGAGAGACACATCATCCATTGAGAGGGCACCATAAGGTGCGATCTGCTGGTCCACAAAACCAATAGGGTCAAAATCTGGGGCGTCCAGATTGAAAGGTTCAACAGTTCGAGGTCTTTTAGAAGGAGGGACGGCCGAAGAAGAAACCACAACAGCAGTAGAAGATTGTGGGGGATCCACTAAACGGACCCGAGGTGTAAGGATCATTCTCCTCGGGCCAGGAAAGCTCGGCACGGACGGCTTCAAAGGAAATTGAGAAGCTCCTTCCCCATCTACACGGGCCGAGGTGTTTTGAGCTGCAGTAGCTTTTCTCACCTTCTTGAAGGCCTTCATTGCATCATTATTCTTGGCCATCTCTGAAAAATGGAAAACAACAATTTATCATACTAGGAAGAAAGTAGGAGAAAAACAAGAAATAAAATATATCAAAACAATACCCAAAGCAGTTCGAATAAGGGACGAGTCTCCCAAAGATTTTTTAGTATCTAAATGAGGAGGTTCCCCCCAAATATCCTCCAAGACATTCACAAAGGCCTGCTCGACCTCGTCCAATATCTCCCAAGTATATCGGGATACCACTATGTTTCTCTGCCACTCTAAGGGAAAGCAGGGTTCGTTATTTTCGTCCAGAAAGAAAGGTCGGGCTCCTTCAACAGCCCAGACCTTAAAGAAGTAGTTCTTAAAATTCCGGAAAGATTCGTCATACATGGAAAAAACCTTATGCCCCTGGGCAGACCTAAAAGAAATCCAAGAAGCCTTCTTCTTAGTAGTCCCAGGCTTGGTTAACATGAAAAGATATAGAAAAAGAGTTTAAGAAGGTGTAACATCAAATTCTTGAAAAACAAGCTGAAAAATCTTGATGAAACCCCATGAATTCGGATGGAGCTGCGAAGGGACTATGTTACAAGACCGTAACAGGTCAGTTTCAAAAGAGGTAAAAGGAAAGGTGATGTTTATTTGGCTAAAAAAAAGTCATAAACATAGAAGAAGGGACGTTCCCCTTGGGTCAGGACTGGGAAGCAAAATCTATCACCAGAATCGGATGCTACTAACTCATAATTGCTCTCCTGGTCCTTATTGCTACAGACACGATGATGCCTTCTAAGCGTCACACAAAATTCAGAATTGGCTAAAGAAACACACAGCAAGACAAGAGAGTCCAGCCAATCGGACATCCCTTCGGGAACCTTAGAAGATGCCTCGACAATATTTTTTCGGGAAGACATGGCCAACTAGTCCTACAAACAAGAAAAAGATTGGATTACTAAAAAGGTAAAGACATCCCAGACGAAATCAAAATAACTCGGACAGCACAATCCAACGCATTACAACAGATAAAAAGGAAAACCCCAGGACACAACCCAAGGTCCAGGGGCATCCTTTGGAGGCAATCAGGGAATAAAGATTCAGGAAAATCTATAAGACTAATGTCTCAACAGAAACTACAAGACTAATGTCTCAACAGAAACCCATTCCAAAAAAAATAAACGCGAAGAAGATCAAACGAGCCACCAAAAGAAAAGGCTACAACAGTTCAAAAATCAGCAGTAGCATACAAAGCCCTAAAGAGCCAAACCAGGAAAATACACTCAGAAGCATACGTAAGGTCAAAATGAAAAAGCATGCATCACAGTAACAAACTAGGCGCGATAAAAATTCAAGCTTTCCAACATGCACTCAGTCAAAATCAAAACTTTCAAAATCAAACACAACACAGCAGAAATAAACGGTGAAGGAAAAGCAAAACCAACCTGAGAAAGGAGAAGAATACGAAGAAGGTTGAAGATGAGGAGGCTAGAAATCACCGTCAAAAGCACTTACGATCGCCGAACAAACGTTGCAAGAAGAAACACCAAGAAACGCAAGTTTTCAAAAGAAAACAGAAGGAGAGGAGAAAAAGGGAAGTCACAGTAAAAGCAAGAGAGGAGAAAAACGTTTTTTGAGAGTAAATTTCAAAATAAAAGCCAAGAGAAATGGAGCATCAAAAACCAATTAATGGGGCATTAAAAACCCTCGCACATTCCCAAGGCTAGGACACTAATCCAAAAGCGCACGTTTTCAAAGGAAGCGAAACATTCTGCATTCAAAAAGGGAACCCTACAAAGACTAAAGTGACAAAATGCTCGAGTTCGGCTTCACCCAAGAAGGATCAAAAGTCTTAAAACTAAAGACTCAACCTCAAAAAGGAAGACGAGCTCGAGCAGGGGCACTGTTCATACCCTGGGTCAAGCTGTCCGACCCACGATGTTCTACAGACCAAGCAACCGACCTCTTCAGGTCAGGATGACCCGACCTCTTCTTAAAGGGCTCGGCCAAGTCACAGGAAAACCCAATAAAGGGCCCAAATAAGAGGAACACGACCCCAATCCAAAGACAGCCCAAGCCTATAGAGATGAGGGCGGTTCCTATTAAAGATAAAGATAAAGATAAGATAACTAACTTATCTTATCTGCAAAGGTCACTCTACACCTTTATAAATACACTGGAGCACCCAGGTATAACTCATACTCTGATTCTACTCAATACCTGTTTAATACACTTGCTAACTTAAGCATCGGAGTCCCTTGCAGGTACCCCCCACCCTCGGGGACGAAGGAATTAGCACCGCCACCAAGTCCAACAAGTCGGACACAGCAACTCCGACCATTATAGAAGATCTCATCCGAGATCGATCTATAATTTCAGGTAACCCTCGGAACACTTGCTGATTCAATATTTTGTTCTGAGCCAATATGGCATTCAGAGTATCAATCTCAAGAACTCCTTTCTTCTGAGTCATCCCATTATTTACAGGATTTCTTTCAAAAGTGTACATGAACTGGTTATTTGCAACTATCTCAATGAGTTCCTGGACTTCTGCAGGGGTTTTCAGATGAATGGATCCACGAGCAGAATGGTCCACTGACATCTTGGACAATTCAGACAGACCATCATAGAATATGCATATGACGCTCCATTCTGGAAGCATGTCAGAAGGACACCTTTTGATTAATTGCTTGTATCTTTTCCAAGCTTCATAGAGGAATTCGCCTTCTTTCTGTCTGAAGGTTTGGACGTCCACTCTAAGCTTGCTAAGCTTTTGAGGTGGAAAGAATTTGGTCGAGAGAGCATTGACCAACTTGTCCCAAGAGTTCAGGCTTTCTCTAGGTTGTGAGTCCAACCATGTCCTAGCTCTGTCTCTTACAGCAAAAGGGAAAAGCATAAGTCTGTAGACCTCGGGATCAACCCTATTGGTCTTAACAGTATCACAGATTTACGAGAATTCAGCTAAGAACTGATGAGGATCTTCCGATGGAAGTCCATGAAACTTGCAATTATCCTGCATTAGAGAAACTAATTGAGGCTTAAGCTCAAAGTTGTTTGCTCCAATGGCAGGAATTGAGATGCTTCTTCCATAGAAGTTGAAAGTTGGTGCAGTATAGTCACCAAGCATCTTCCTTGCTTCTCTGACATTGTTGTTGGGTTCGGCTGCCATGCCTGCTTCTTTTTTGAAATTTTCTGTAAGGTCCTCTTCGGAGTGTTGTGCTTTAGCTTCTCTTAGCTTCTTCTTCAGAGTCCTTTCAGGTTTAGGATTAGCTTCAACAAGAATGCTTTTATCCTTGTTTCTGCTCATATGAAAAAGAAGAGAACAAAGGGAGTAGTGGAATCCTCTATGTCTCAGTATAAAGATTCCTTGATGTGTCAGAAGAAAAGAAGAATAGAGGAATGAGGTAGAGAGAGAATAAGCAGAATTCAAACACAGAGGGAGAGAGAGGGTTCAAATTATAAGTAGAAGAGAAGTGTTAGCAAATAAATAGAAAGAGATGAGAGAGAGAGTATTCGAAAATTAAAACTAAAACAATTAGTTAATTAAAAAGATTTTTGAAAAAGTAGTTAGTGATTTTCATAAATGAAAAGTGAAAAAGTGGTTAGGTGGTTTTGAAAAAAGATAAGAAATAGTAATTAGTTGAAAAAGATTTGAAAATAATTTTGAAAAGATAAGAAGTTAGAAAAAGATTTTGAACTTAAAATTTTAAAAAGATATGATTGAAAAAAATTTGATTTTAAAAAGATATGATTTAAAAAGATATGATTGAAAAAGGAATTGAAAAGATTTGATTTTTTTAAAATTGATGACTTGACTAACAAGAAACTGAAAGATATGATTCTAGAATTTAAAGATTGATCCTTTCTTAACAAGAAAGTAACAAACTTGCAATTTTTTTGAATCAAAACATTAATTGTTAGCAAGGATTTTTGAAAATGTGATATGAAAAAGATAAGATTTTAAAATTATTAATTAAAATATGAGAATTAAAAAAAATTGAATTTGAAATGAAATTACCTCCCTTGTGTCATCCTGGCGTTAAACGCCCAGAATGCTATCCATTCTGGCGTTTAACACCCACTTGGCTGCCTCTTTGGGCGTTTAACGCCCAGCCAGATACCCTGGCTGGCGTTAAACGCCAGGAATCCTTCTTTACTGGGCGTTTTTCTAAACACTTAGAATGCTACCATTTCTGGCGTTAAACGCCCTGAATGCTGCCCATTCTGGCGTTTAACGCCCAGAATGATACCTTTACTGGCGTTAAACGCCCAGAATGATAGCCATTCTGGCATTTAACGCCCAAATTGCCTCTTTACTGGCGTTTTATTGCCAGTGAGCTCTTTTTCTGTGTGATTCTTCTGCTTTATGTTCTGAATCTTCATTTCTCTGTATTATTTACTTGAAAAGATATATATTTTTTACTTTTTTGAATTTTTTAATAACGAGAGAGAAAAACACAAAATGACTCAAAACATAAGAATTTAAGATCAAACCAATAATGCATGCTAGAACACTTTGAATGTCAAGATGAACACCAAGAACACTTTGAAGATCATGATGAACATGAAGAACATATTTTTGAAAATTTTTAAGAAAAGAAAGACATGCAAGACACCAAACTTAGAAATTTTGAATGTTTAGACACTATGAATTCGAAAATTCATATGAAAAACAATATAAAACACAAAACAAGAAAATCATGAGATTGAACAAAGGAAATCATCAAGAACAACTTGAAGATCACAGAAGAACACAATGCGTATTTTTTCGAAAACTTAAGAAAATTAAAAACATGCAATTGACACCAAACTTAGGATTTGACACTAGACTCAAACAAGAAACACAAAATATTTTTTGGTTTTTATGATTTTTTTTTAATTTTTTTTGAATTTTTCGAAAATAAAAATAAAAAGCTTAAACATAAAATAAAATTACCAAATCTAAGCAACAAGATGAACTGTCAGTTGTCCAAACTCGAACAATCTCCGGCAACGGCGCCAAAAACTTGGTGCATGAAATTGCAATCACACTTTTGCAACTCCGCACAACTAACCAGCAAGTGCACTGGGTCGTCCAAGTAATAAAACCTTACGCGAGTAAGGGTCGATCCCACAGAGATTGTCAGCTTGAAAGCTATGGTCATCTTGTAAATCTCAGTCGGGCGAATTCAAATGGTTATGAGGTATTGATAATTAAAAGGTAAATAAAATAGAAAATAACATAGAGATACTTATGTAATTCATTGGTGAAATTTTCCGATAAGTGTTTGGAGATGCTTTGTTATTTCTGAACCTCTGCTTTCCTATTATCTTCATCCAATCATGCGTCCTCAATTCCATGGCAAGCTGTATGATCCTCTCAGTGAAAATGGTCTGGCTACGGTTTCTGTACGGCTAATCAACTGTCAGATTTCTCATCTCGGATGAAAAATACCAGGCACAGCTACCGCATGGCTAATCATCTGTCGGTTCCCACTTATGTCAGAATAGGATCTCTCTATCCTTTTTCACACTGTCACTGCGCCCAACAGTCATGAGTTTGAAGCTCGTCACAATCATCCTATCCCAGGTCCTACTCGGAATACCACAGACAAAGTTTAGACTTTCTAGATCTCAGGAATGCTACCAATTGTTTCTAGCCTATACCACGAAGGTTCTAACCACGCGGACTCAGTCCGTGGATTAGAGACCCAAGAGATTATACTCCAGCTGTCGTCCAATGACTACGTTGAACATCATGTAGACCGCTTGTGGTTGTCAGGCACGCGGATCTTGGCTAAGCGAGTAATGAAGATAGTGGGTGATTGTCACGGGTCATCCCTTCATTCTGACTTAACTGAATTAAGTACGAGAGTATATCTTGGAGAAGAAGTAGGCCTCAATTGAAAGAGAAACAATAGTACTTGCATTAATTCATGAAGAACAACAGAGCTCCTTACCTTAATCTATGAGGTGTAGAAACTCTACCATTGGAAAATACATAAGAGAGGAAGGTCTAGGCATGGCCAAATGGCCAGCCTCCCAAAAGTCATCAAAATAAAACTCCTCCCCCTTTTACAATAGTAAAAAGTGCTATTTATACTAAACTAGTTATTAGGGTTTACAGAAATTAAGTAACTAAGTGCAGATAGTGCAGAAATCCACTTTCGGGACCAACTTGGTGTGTGCTTGGACTGAGCTTTGAAGCTTTCACGTGCATAGGCCATTCTTGGAGTTAAACACCAGCTTGGGTGCCAGTTTGGGCGTTTAACTCTAGTTCTGGTGCCAGTTCTGGCGTTTTACGCCAGAAAGGGGTCTCTGGTGGTCGTTTAGACGCCAGTTTGAGCCATCAAATCTCGGGCAAAGTATGAACTATTATATATTTCTGGAAAGCCCAAGATGTCTACTTTACAACGCAATTAAGAGCGCGCTAATTGGGCTTCTGTAGCTCCAGAAAATTCACTTCGAGTGCAGGGAGGTCAGAATCCAACAGCATCTGCAGTCCTTTCTCAGCCTCTGAATCAGATTTTTGCTTAGGTCCCTCAATTTCAACCAGAAAATACCTGAAATTACAGAAAAATACACAAACTCATAGTAAAGTCCAGAAATGTTATTTTTGCATAAAAGCTAATAAAAATATACTAAAAAGTAACTAAAACTTACTAAAAACTACCTAAAAACAATACCAAAAAGCGTATAAATTATCCGCTCATCAAAGAGCCCATTTGAATTTTGTGGCATTAAACTACTTTACAGCATAGCTTATCACCCCAGAGTGATGGACAAACTAAAGTTGTGAACCGCACACTGGAACAATACCTAAGGGCCTTTACCCACTCATACCCCCAACAATGGTCCTCTTATTTGGCATGGGCAGAACTCTGTTATAATAGCTCCTACCACTCTTCCCTATTTATGTCCCCACACGAGGCATTATATGGGTTCCCTATGTGCACCTTACTCGGGTACCTTCCGGGCTTCACACCAGTGATTGTAGTGGATGAATTTTTTTCGAGTTCGGGATGCTCTACACCAAAAACCTTGATATTCATTACAACAAGCACAAGAGAAGATGAAGAAACAGGAAGATTTACACTGCCATGAGAAATAATTGCTGTCAGTGATTAGATTTTGCTAAAATCAATCCATATTGGTAGACTTCTCTCACTCAACACAGTTACAACAAATTTTAGAAGCGATTCTGTGGGCCTTACCAAATAATTCAAAAGCTTGGAGTGGTAGCTTATCGATTGCAGCTGTATTCATCAAGTGCCCTTCATCTTATGTTCCATGTTTTGGTCTTGAAGTCATTCCACGGCGTTCCGCCTGTTGAACCACCAGCGTCGCCCAACTTGGCACCATCCTTATAGCCACGTCCTATTGCACTGCTAGGCCCCCGCATCACAAAAACTCTAGAAGAAAATTTCTTGCAAGTATTGGTAGGTTGGAAAGGCGCCACACGTGATGAAACTACTTGGGAAGACTTCTATGAGTTATAGAAGTTATTTCCTGAAGTAGACCTTGAGGACAAGGTCGTGTTGGAGGGAAGAATAGTTGATAGCCCTCAAACCTTGGGTCCAAATGATACTGGATAGTTGAACAAGAAAACACTGATCTAGAAGAAAATGAAGCAAATAATGGAAATGGGTCACTTCAGAATGAAGGAACTAGACCGACCCACAATAAGAAGAATGATGAATCAATATTTGATGATAAATTTTGGATTGATTTAAGTGAATTTCATCACATAAATCCATATTTATTCACCTAAATAGCATGCTTTTGTGTTTTCTCTCTAAATTATGCCTAATTATGAAAACATGCTATTTTGTGCTTATTTTAATCAATTTTATTCCACTTTCATTCCATTCGATGCTTTGATGATTTTGATGAGTGATTTCATGTGTAAGAGGTTGGAATGACTTGATAAGAGTGGAAGAGAAGCATGCAATTAGAAGAAAACGTGAAGAAAACAAAGGAGAAGCACACAGCCATGTGTGCGTACGCACAGGTACCAGCGCGTGACTTCATTAATGAAGCATGTAGCTCGCGATTTTGGGGGGTCTTCTGGCCCAGTTCTGGAAAGCTGAAGCTGAAATCAAAGTGTTATATGAAGGGGCAACAACACATATGAAAGGGAGCTCACTTTAGATTAGGAAAAACATATAGTAGGAATAGGAGTAGTGTAGCATACAAATTCTCTCTTAGGGTTTTAAATTAGGGTTTTGTAGAATTTTATAGTTCAAGTTTTGATCTTTGATTCTAGCCATTTCTATTGTAAGTATTTCCTTAATTTTCTCTTTTATTACACTACTTGTTCTACACTTTCTTATATTTCAATTTTCTTTATCAATACATATATGCTTCTTGAAATTTTGAGTTATGGTTAGTGAATTTGATGTTTGATGTTTATTTTATGTTTGTTGAGTTGCCTTTATTGATTTTGATCATTTGATTGTTCATAGTTTTTATTATTTTCTCAATTTTGCCATATTTCATGATTGTGCCCTCTATGTGTTTGATGAAATGCCAATTTTGATTATGGGGTAGATTTTCACCCCTTGACTTGGGGAATTGAGTATATGGAATGCTAGAGTCATAATGTCCGACATTTAGTGATAATTTATGGGTTGTTAGTTGTTATTGTTTCCACTAATGCTAGCTTCTTGCTAAGGTAATTAGTAAGTTAGTTACGATTTGTGGATTAATAACAATTATGCTCACTTGACCTACTCTTCGATGTTATGGGTTAACTAAGTGAGATTAATTCATTATAATTATCATAGTTGTGGTTATGATAAGGAAGGGATTCCATAACTCATCCCAAGTTAAGGTTCTATTTATGTTTTGAACCACATTTTCATCTTTTTAAGCTTTACTTGTTCATATTACATATATAGTTCTTTTATTCCTTTATTAGTTTATTAATTGCAATTTTGATCGTTCTTTTATCTCCTTATTGCTATCATTAAAAACCCTTTTTACTTCTCACAATTAAAATTGTGCACTTATTATCACTAGTTTTTATGAAAAATGACTCGAAATTTAACTACTCTCAATTAATTTTAATTTAAAAATTAAACTTTAATTAAAAGGATTACTTATCGGTTTGAATTATGTTACTGACAAAAAAAATTGTTTTACTAAATTTTTGAACCGTCGTAATCTTTCCATATCAAAGAAAGCCACCTAAATAAAAAATTTTGTAACCAATTAGAAAATAAAGTGTGTAGTAGAAGATATCCTCTCCTGATTATAAGGGGGGGGGGGGGGGGGGTTAGTTACAATTGCTGAGTGATATATTATAATAAGAGAATTTATTATTCATTCATGCTAAGATATTTGACATTGTTTTTAGAGTCTTTTTTCAACTCAAATTAAAAAAATTTTACAGTGTTTCTTTTTATATTCTATTCTATTTTAGTTCGTTGTTACTCTTCTTATTACTATAATGCACTGTTATATTTAATTTTATATTATCAGAAATTTTGACAATAGTTCCGAATAAACAAAAGCTGACAAGATGATGAATATAATCAACAATAAAATTATACAAATTTTTGGAATAAGTTTAAAATAAACACAATAATTTTGTGTTTATTGGATGTACTGTATTTTTATAAACCATTATATTTTATTAAATGTAAATTAAAAGCTAATATAAAAAAAAGAGTATTATAGACTATAATAAATATAAAATACACTAGACGCCATTAATACATAAATAAATAAATAATTAAATATTTTTTATATATAACATTTTAAATGAGAAATATAATATTTTATTTTTAAATAATAAATATAAAATATATAAATACAAAAACTATTTTATTTATTAGGATTAATTATCATGTAATAAAATTTTTGTAATATTAAAAATTATATTAAAATAATACTCTAAATTGCAAAATAAAAATATTTATAAACTCTCTTTTTCAATTTTCCGCAGAATTAATGATTTCGTGTTGAATGGTTTATTACATTTTTATAGCTAAAAATTTTTAATTAAGTTAGTATAGTATAAAAATTTGCTAATCCTTAATTTCATTGACGGATACATAAACATCACAATAAATATAAAAGATAAAAATCGAGAATTAATATTTTTCAATTAATAACTAATTAATATTAGTTCTTAATTTCTTTTAGCGATTCACTATTTTATTGGATAATTACTGATTAATAATAAAATTAGTTTTCCAACAAAATAAAATAAAATACTCTTCTACTATTTAATATATTGCTAATATTATTCATTTGTTTTTTAATATATTATTTTATTGTTTTATTATTTTTTTACAATATATATTGGAGGGACCAGTAGTATTTGTTTTTTATTTTTTTTAATAACTTAAAAAATAATATTTGTACACATTTTTCTATGGCAATTTTTTTATATATAGGAATAGGAGACTTTTTAGTAAATTAAAAAATATTAAATTTTTTTAAATTTATTAAAATATAAGAGAAAAATTATAAAACAAGAATCACTGGGTGAGGTTTTTGTTTTTCTTTTAAATTAAGTTAAAATAAAAATTGTTGCTTGATTTTTTTATTTTTTAAACTAAATAAAAAATTTTTGGGTATTCGTTTTAAAAAATAAAATATAAATCGCTGTGAGATTTCTGTTATTTTAAATTGAAAATAATAATTTGTATTTTAATTTGTATTAAAATAATAATTTATTGGGTATTCATTTTAATAATAATTTGTATTATATAATAATATTTTTAACAAAGCAATCAATTAATAAAATTTTAATATAATAATTTAATTATTTATCATAATATTAAAATAAAATTTAATTATTTATTTTTATGTTATAGTTTAAAATATTATTTTAATATTTTTTTAATATTATAAAAATTTTATTGCATGATAATTGATTCTAATAAATTAAATATTTTTTATATTTATATATTTTGTATTTTATTATTTAAAATAAAAAATATATTTTTTATTTAAAATATTATATATTAAAAGATATTTAATTATTCATTTATTTATATATTAATAACGTCTAATATATTTTATATTTATTATGATTTACCAATATTTTTCTATATTTATTGTGCTTATTTTAAACAAATCCAACTTTTTGTATCTCAAATTAGCAATGGCAAGCCACATAGCGATAAAAAGGGGACAATAATACTCTCCTAATTTTAATTTTTTATATGTAAATTATATATAAATTTTAATTTAATTTTTTCAAAATTTTATTTTTATTTTATTTTATTTTATTGTGTAAATATTTTTTATTTTTTTTAAATATTTCATCTAACTCCGTTATGGTAAATTCACAACTGAACATATAGACAATTTCGTATGTCAACCATAGGTACACGTACATGAAAACAAATGAAGGTGAGCACATTAAATACCTCTTAGCTAATTAATTAGCAACAATTTTATTACAAATTCAAAGAAACAAAAAGCACTAGCCCCAGTGGCATCTTAGATTATGATTGTTGAATCCAGGGATATGCATGATTCTGTCATTCTGTGATGCACATATCAACACACCATCAACCATAAGTAAGTGGTGCACGTATATCAAAATATCCAATGCATATATCATTCTTTTTTCCTTTTTTTTTTAACGATTAAAATGCAACTATTCGAGTTTTGTTATTTCAAATCTGATTTACCAAGTTTGAGAAAGGACTAAGGAGCCCAAGGGAGAAGCCTCCCATCCAATTCAAAAATATTTTAAAATAATTTAACCAAGTTAGACTCATCAAATAATTAATCTAGTTATCAATTTAAACAAATATCGAAAATTCGAATCGTACCTGCATAATTCATTGATCAATGACAAACTCTTAATTCTGATTTGCGATGGATTAATTTTCGATCTACTAAATTAAGAAATACTATAAGAAAATAAAAAAATTATTTTTAAATAATCAAATTTTTTAAAATTGAAAAAATTAGTAAAATAAAAAATAAAAATATAATTATTCTTAAATTAAAAGAGTAAATCTCATATGTGGCAAAAATGATAAATTCAACAGTAATTAATTTTTTATTTTATTATTTTATCAAAAATTAACCTTTTTTTTTTGTCATGGACAGGACCAGAAACCGAGTCGACCCGAAACAACTCAAGATTCAACTTAAAATCACTAATCAAGAAATCATTTTTTCCTGTTGGTATTTAAAGAAACTTGTATTTTTAATTTTTATCCATTCAGACTTCAGAGTACACACATCAATAGATGATGCTCACCCTTAAGTGTTTTGGGTACGTAGCGCAATTATTTTTTGTGAAAACTTTCGGGCCGAACTGAAAAGTCCGATAGAACGCTCATGAATATTTTCTTTAATTTGCCCGTTTCTTTTAAACAAGTTAATTGTTCTACATCATTTTTTTATTTCATTATATATTATTTTCTGTATAACACTATTAGGCTTTGTTTGGATATAAAAAAAATAACAAAAAAAAGTAACATTATCTATATGTTATTTGAATCAAAAAAATAAACAAAAAAATAAATTTTTTTTATTTAAATAAAAATAAATAAATTATAATAACATAAATTTATATTAATACTTTTATTTATATAATAAATTATAATTTATTAATAATAAAAAATAAACATGTAATTTTATGAGTGCTTGTTACATTTCTCTTATTTTTATCTTATATAAAAATAATTTAATGAATTCCGCATTATTTTTTTCTTTTCACCCTATTTTCTTTTTTTATCTAAACAACAAAAAATTTATTTTTTGATTTATTTTTTCTCATCCTATTTAATGTGTGAAATTCAATTCCTCTGAGTTGGTGGCTCCCCCGAGATAACGCTGCTCTTAGCACAGCATCGATCCACTAAATAACAATAGAAATGAGGAAAATGTAAATTATCTAGATAGGTTTTCTATTATAAAAATAAAAAAATATAACACACTGTTCAACAGGTCATTGTTTCTGTGTGGACATGATAAAGAGCGCACACAGATTTGAATTAAAAGGCGACGGAATTTCGCAAAGTGTCACTCTGCATGCTGCATGACGTTCTACTACAGACACGTACTACGTTCCTTTTCCTTTCTTGCAAAGTTACCTCAATACTGTTGTTTTTTAAAATTAATAATTAAAAACAATTAAATAATAATTTAATTAAATATATTAAATTATATATTTTTATAAAATTCATCAGTTGCTTCACAATTTAATTTATAATAATTATAATTATATATAATAGTCCCTCCTAAGACATATTTACACTTCTAACACCCTTAATTAGTACTCTCTATTAAGTTGATATTTTGAGACTCAAAAATTTTGATTTAAACAAATAAAATAAAAATTCACGTACATTCATCTTTATTTATAAATTTAAATAATTTACATATTTTATTAAATTATTATTTTAATAATTTTATATAAAAATAACTCCGTAAACGATAAACATATTAGTGCAATCATTATTATATTCATAAATTATAGAACTACCTAAATCGAGTAGTAGTGTTCAGCCATATATTAGAAAATACTGAGTTTGGCACAATGTTTTGCATGTATTCATTTTTTTCATTAGATTAATGTTTTATCCGATATTAATTAAATATTTCTTTAGACAAAGAACATATTAAAAAATTAATATATCTAAATATAAATAGAAATATTGATTAATTTTTTAATGTACTAACATATTCGAATAGAAACTTAATTGATGAGAGCGGTAACACAGAAATTAGAGGTTAGGATATAGAATCCAATGGGGTTTTTATCTGCCACGTGGACAGTCATGATTCGATCCCCACCCGCGGATTCCCACGAGCATCTCTGCAGACGCTATGAGGAACTCAATCGCCTGCTGCGGCGACAGCAAGCTAACCACGCTGCGCATCGTTCTGAGCCGTAGATCATCCGCTTTCTTGATGATGCATATCAGCCGTTCGATCCTCTCTTTGCTCTCGGCGCGTGGTCCCACCAAGTCACTCGCAGTGTCTTGCCAATCTGAAAGCTCATCTGTTATTTGATTCTCTTCCTTCACCTATTTTTTAAATTTGTTTAAAAAAATATATATTAGTTGTGTAAATTAACACAAAAAGTAGTAAAAAAAAAAAAAGAAAAAAGAAAATAGTTCTGATGACGAGCACCAATCACACACTATTTTATTCAGATTCTAAAATTCAACACTCAAATGATCAATTTAACTTTTTTAAATATAAAAAGCTAAATAATATAAATTATTATTAGCATTTTTTTATAAGTAATAAAAATATATTAAATTTAAATTTTCGAACACTTCTTCAATTAATAATTTTAACCAAACTGTTCTACTTGTTGGCAACCGTATAAATTATGAAAACAATTATAGTTGTTAATTATATAGACTTGGCTTCTAGACTTTCTTTTTTAATTAATTTCTTAATGTGAAAGAAAAATGAAACGTGCAATATGAAATACAATCAAAAACCGTAAATAAATGTTTCATTCCTCATTTCAATGTTTCAGAACCTCGAGAATGCCCGGAAGCATTATCTGAAAGTGAATGATACCGTCTATCACATTATATCTAAATTATTAAAAAGATAAATAAATAATATTTAATAAATTTTAAATAATTTATTTTTATTTTAAATATTTTATTTTTATAATTTAAAAAATAATTTAAACAATTTAAACACCACAACAAAAACAAAAACACTATAAAATCCACCATTGATGTCTAACTTGGGTGATTTAACCCTTTTTCCACCTTCTAAAATTAAACTTCTAATCAAAATATCTAACTAAAATTTAATAGGAAAAAAATTTTGAGATATACTGGAGGGCCAATCCAAATAAATTACATCTAAGAAATGAATTTTTTTCTCCTCTGATAATATCGTAAATATACAAAAAAAAACAAACAAAACTAATACTAAATATGTTGTAAAATAAATAATATTTAAATTTTTTGGACTTGTAGGATTCTTGAATTAGAAAAATAAATAAAATAAAAGAGAATTGTTTTCAAATGGTTGAAATTTCGGCCCAAAAAAAACATGTTTTCAAGAAATATAGAATGCCAAGAACTTAATTTTTATTATCATTATTATTGAAAGTGGCATTTTTTTAATATTTTAATAAAGAAATAATATGAAAAATTAGAAATAAATAACTTTTTGAAATGACTACCTAGCTAATTGTATGAGAGTCAATTTTCACAAATCCATGTACCATAAATCAAAATAAACGAATAAAAGACTTTTTTTTTTTTTTCAAAAGAAAACTATGCACATTATTGTTATAAAAATGTATACATAACACCCAGCCATAGCACGATATTTTCTCACCCGAAATAAAAAAAATTATAATTATTCCTTTTCCCTTCTTTCATGATGATACTTCTGGGATAATTACATGCAATAAAAAATTGTTAAGAGAGAGATACAGAGAAATGTGAACATACATCAAATGATGGAAAGGAAAACCATTATATTTATTGATATTGAGAAAACTATAATATCTCACATGCATGCTTTCAAAATTTAACAAAAAGATACAATTTTAATTACGTTAATCAACGTAAACTATTTTTACCTTATCCACAACCCATATAATTTTCAATTAATTATAATAAATCTATAATAATAACTAATAAGAACACAGCAGCACTGCCTGCATTTTCCAGTAAATCAAAATTAACCGCATAGATAAATTATGGATCGAGCATCAACAATATACATATGCATCAAATTAAATACATTTCATATGTTTGATTGATCTAAAACCAACATGCAGTCTAAAAAATAAAAAATAAAAAATAAAAATAGTCAAAAAATACTATTTGCATATTAAAATCAACTACTATATATTTATATATATGTGATTTAATTTATCTTTTTTTATATATTTATATTTTAATATATATTTAATACTATTTAAATATTAAAATCAAGTACTAATATATTTATATATATGTGATTTAATTTATCTTTTTTTATATATTTATATTTTAATATATATTTTATATTAATAGTTGATTTTATTGGCTGATATGCACTTAATATAATTGATAAAAAAATATAATTGATAAAAAAAATAGTTAATGCAAGAATTGCAGAAAAAGGTGGCACGAGAGACGTTTACAGTGTCACATTGCAACTCGCTGACTCGCCGGAACTGCGTTGGAGAAAGGTCACCAAGGTCGCCGGTATTCACACCACGGAGAATATCTCCGATGTGGGACTCAAACAACACAGAGGATTCCGTGTACACCAGGTGGAAAGCCGTAGTAGGCCTCCACCCAGTGACCCAATGAAGAGACCTCTCAAGTGTGGTGGCCCACGGAGAAGCCACCACGCTTAAGGGGTCATTCTCCGTGATGAGTGACTTTGCCCTGAAGTACTCCTCATGGTGCAACATCACTTTGCCAATCAGTTGCGCCAACTTCTCTTCCTGCTTCGCCGCTACCAAGGGAGAAATATACTCTTCCTTGGCGTTGGCGATGGACGAAGCAAAGTCGGAGAGCTGGTTGACAAGGTGATGGAGAAGATCAAACCATTTTTCATAGAATTGAGAGAAGGCCAAAGGGGTCATTGTGGAAATGGTGCGTGACAAGTTTGGTGGTTGTTAATAATGATTGATTTTTGGGTGAAAATATGAATATATAATGATGATGAGGGAAGGAAAGAGGGTGTGGTGAATGGAGAAGGGTTTGTGAAATGAAGGCGCGTGCACACCCTACGTGTAGCACTCACGTAACGTCTTGTTTGCATTCGTGTTTGTATCTTGTTAGTCATGCAAAGGATGTTTTCATCACAAATTTTTTTTCTTTTTAAAAAAAATAATTTATTATAATTTCTGAAATTTTATTTTTGAATTAGTTCTGTTTTTTTCCCAAAGACGTGCTATGTTAGTCACTTTTTACAATTTCTATTTCACTAACATCATAATATTAATGAAAAATACCAATAACAACCCAATATAAAAAAGAATTAGCCTAGATAAGTGGACTTCGGCATGCATTTAACTAGGAAATAAGATGAGAATGAAAAAGGGATTGATTACGCACGATAGTAAAATAAAAATGAAAATGAGAAAAAAGATTACCAATATAATTCACATTGAAAAGATTAAGGATTAAATTGATTATTATTTATTGTTTGTTAATAAATAAAACAATATATTATGTTATATACGAATAAATAGAATTTAAATTTTAATGTATTAATTAGATAAAAGATAAACCATAAAAAAATATATTCAAATTATTTTGACATTAATAAATTTTATTTTATTATTAACAAAATTGTTTTTAAATAGTTTAAAAACATACACACAAAAAAAGTCTAAATGATCAAAGACTTACTTTGTTAACTGAAATAACTGATATTTTATTATGACAAAATTAAGAAGAATTTTAGTTAAACTTAATCAAAAAAAATTATTTTACTAAAATTTTTTGGATAATCATACGCTATATATATATAGTAAATAAATCTAACCAAGTTGGGTTAGTCTAGTGGTTAGTTCACTAGTCCGCTTAAACAAGTATCGGGGGTTCGAATCCCGCCTTGTGCATGCAGCAACCCATTGGCCAGCGACAAACCCTTAAATAGAGCTCAGTACCGCGACGGATTAGTCCTTGACCTGCCGGGTTGGGGGATACCGTGGGAAACCAAAAAAAATATATAGTAAATAAATCTAATTAAATTAATTTAAATTCAGTAAAAATTATTCACATAATGTATACATATAAGTTATTATGTATTTTTTTTGCACATTTTTATCTTTTTTTTATTATTTTTATTGCTGCTATATATTTTTTTTAATGTTGTTGTACTAATTCTTTTTCTTATTTTTATTTACTCTAAAAGAATGAATTAAAAAGAATTATAAAAAATAAAATAAAAAATAAAAAAGAAGAAAAGGAAAAGAATGAATTTAGAAAACATATAAAATAGATATTTTTGTTAAAAGGTACATAAATTTTAATTGCATAATACATAAAATATTTCAAAATGTATAATTTTTAATAAAAAAATACAAATTTTTTTATAATAAAACATTAAAATTTTAGTTACATAACACATAAATTGTTTTAAATGATACACTTTTTAGTTAAATAAAAAAAATACATAATAAATTCACTTGAATAAAATGTTTAAAGATCAATTTTACCATAGAAAAATATAGTTGTCAAGAAGAGAATGCCAACTATTACCAACACAAATTAAAAATAATTTTAAATAATTTTAAATGGCTTAATTAGAAATTAAAGTGGGGTCCATGAATAACATTAAGAAAGAGTGTCGTCGAACTTGTAACAATGCATGAGGTGAGTAGAACTTTGAAAGAGTAGCCCGCGACACCAACCCGATCACGCAACCCTAATCCTAGTTCTCATCGTCGACCGTGTTTTCTTCCTGCCGTGACCATTCAACGATGATCGTCTCTCCCCCCAGATCCCACTTGGGTACACCAACAGTCCCGTGGAAGAGAGCCATGATGTCAGTGCATGAAGGTGTCGCGGAACCCTCTTATCCTCAACCATCCCTAATAATCTCTCCATCCTCAAGTCGTTTACGTCAACTTGAATATGAAATCGCCGTGCGATTTGTGACACAGACCCTTCTTCGAGAGCCCATTTTCGGTCACCGCAATTCCCTTGACGGCAATTGTATTACATTTTGTCCATGGATCCATCAATTTGTGATGAAACATCGTACGACACTGCATATGATGTGGGTGGTCATTTTAATTTCACCGACCTTAATGTTCCATCTCTGAGTGAAGACGAGACACCACATGTGGACAAGGTAATTTGTGTGTTAGTAGCGTATGTGGTTATGCCTATCTGCAACTTATTTTTTATGTGTTTATTGTTGATATATTAATAGTGATACACTTTGTTGTAAGGGTTGTGATTTTGTTTGTTTAATTAGAATTAGTGTGGATATTCTTTCATTCAATTATTCTAGAACAGTCATAGAATAATGCTACTTTTACTACTTGTGATGTGTTTTATTATTCTTTTGTTCACCATGTTAAGATGATGGTTGCAGCTTTGAGTAATTTTTTTTCTATTTTTTTAATGCTTATGATCATGGATATTGATGTTTTCTATCAGTTTAGTTTTGGTTATTTAATATAGGTATTGTCAAAAGATAAGTGGTTGATTATCGTGCGAACTTAGGGTCCAGACGTGTTTCAATTACAGAAAATAGCATGGTGACATAGCGGGATTCCGCTCTTGGTGCATCTGATATTCGAGGTCCTTCAAAGGTTTCAACGAAGGGTCGGCCAAGAATGAAGAGTTTGGGTCTGAGCTCGACAACTCCATCAAGAAATCCATGCAAAGAAAGAAGAAGAATCTATCGTCGGTATGTGTTTATCATTTCGTAAGATTTGAACCACTTGTTAACATGACTAGTTGAATAAAGTTGAAACTGTTATTCACTTTATGTTTATGCGTGTTTGTTATTGTTAGGAATTTGATGCAACAATGAATCCAGATATAGTAGGGGGTTCTGCTGGGAGGGCAAATGAAGCACACGAACATGGTGGTTTCTTATCTTTGTTAAACTCATTTTAGTATTCTTAGGAGAATTTTGATATAAATTTAAACCGAGATATTTCTTTCTTTATTAGTAACTTTTTTCTACTTATCTTTGACATGGTATTCAGATTTTTTATGTAATAAACATTGTTAAACTGAGGATATGTCATTACTTATTGAGTTTATGTATCCACTAATATTCTCGTACCCTTGCAAGTTTGTTAAGTTTGAATTTGATTCACAAAATAGTTGTGACTATTATGTCCTATTGGTGTGGAGGTCAAATGCCAGTAAATTTATTTGATTTAAGCTGCATTTCATTTTGTTTTGCATTTTGTAGAACTCGTACTGAATCAATAAAGTATTCATTAAATCGTTCCATCTAAGATAACATAAAATACTAACACAACATATAAGACACATCCATATTAGGCAACTTCAGAGAAGACATGACGGAATTTGACGCGAGCCTTGGAAGACACATTTGAGATTACATGAAAACATGAGAGACACATTCGTGTAAGACACTTCTAGAAGAAGACGCATTCATATATAGACGCCTCCTAAAAAGTCACTGCTAAAAGACACCTCCAGTACAAAACACATCCATCTATGGACACCTCCAGAAAGTTACAGCAGAAGACACATCTCCCAAAAGACACTTTCAATGGAAGACACATCTATCTATAGACACCTCCTAAAAAGTCACTGCTAGAAGACACTTCCAATAGAAGACACATCCATTTATAGACACCTCCAAAAAGTCACAGCAGAAGACACCTCTCCTAGAAGATACTTCCTGCAGAAGACACATCCATATGTAGACATATCCAAAGAACTCACAGCAGTAAGTCACTTCCCTCGAAAGACATATCCTAAGTTAAACAACGGATCAAACGAGACATAGGTAAAAGACACTTCTCCCAGAAGACATATGAGAAAAGACACCTGCCAACAATACACGACTAAGATAGACACATAATGGAGAAGTTACATGCATATGAAGACACTTCCACCCCGACCCTAGTTCCGTTTTTAGTCAGCTGCAAAGAATACATGACTAACAATGCATGGCTAAAAAAAGTAGAAACATCCAGAGACAACATCTAGGAACGTCGACAGATTTATTCACTGGCAATAAAAATACTTCAAAACGCTGAAGTTGTTTAGCCTGTGCACAAAATTATGTGAAACCAAAGTGCAAAAGACAGAATTCATATCTACAGGACATGCATTATCATTGAATTAACCAACTAAGTACATCAAGATTCAAAGTGTAACTACCCGCAAATAGCATAGGAATCCAAAAGAAATAGTCACATTGTATAAGACAAGTAAAATATCTAATCCCAACAAAATATAGTATAGGATGTGAGGATATTCCCACTCAAGGTAAACACAGATGTAATATGGAGCCTTTTTCTTCCAATATTTATCTCCTTCTGGTTGTCCTTTTCTTCGGCTTTCCTCCATCTCGCAGTAGAATGTTGTTTGTATCAGGTACTGTGAATGGTGTCCTAACCTCCATACGTTTGTTCCTTAGTTGGTTGCGGCGCACAAGAGGTCGACCACAGCTATCAACGGCATGCAAGACATCTTCAATGGATGTATTTTTGTGACATAGGATGATGTCCAGCATTATTTTCAATCTGTATAACTTCATGATGTCCTGCATATAGAAATCAATGTTAAAGATCCGCTTGTATGTACAAACATTGGTCTGTATTCAAAAAATATTTAAACTAGGTATGTAAATTTGGAAGCTCACATAATGCCAGTCATTTTGTTTTCCGCTTTCGGTCTAGAACTCCATGAATTTTATTGCATACATACCACAGTTAAAACTAAGTGCACGGAAAAACAGATTGTATTATGAGAATCAGTATGCATCTCAATGTAACCAAACAGTGAATACATTGCAAGAAGCTTTGCTTGAGCCTGGTTGGTTTCTAGATCTTTGAACAGATCCGCGATGTAACATGGTGAGCATCTTGTCTCTAGTAATTTCTGTCAAACATGCCACGCGACCGTTAGATAAGGAACTATAACAAGAGCACAAACTTATGGATGAGGTTTTACCGGCTTTTCCATCTATGTAAGCTGGTTTCTTGGGAAAGAGCAGAAATTGATCCCAAGTAGGACCTTTTTTGTGTTCTCCAAAACCAACTAAGTTAGAATTAAAAAAAAGAAAGAAATAAAGTCAACATATAAGTACCTCTTTAAGTGGAACGGATAGAAAAAGACACTGAAAACACCCACACAAATTCATATTGGGATAATCGAATTTGTAAGACCAACCGTGTAACACCTAGATGTATAGTAACATATTCAAACTGATTGCGCAAAAAAAAAACTCCAAGACAAATTTCATAAAAGTTGAATGTGATCACAGTACACACCAGCCATAGCATCAATATGCAACATTGCACCTGTCGCTCGGTGAACCATGAAGAAACCAACTATTTACAAAAAATTTATATAGATCTCAAGGCATTTTTTTGAACAAAAAATGAGGACAGCAATTATTTAAATGGCAACGTATCGAATTTGAGCATGGAAAAAAACTTTTATCCACATTTCAACAAGCCTAATTATGCTTAAGACATACACCAATTTTTAACTGAATTTGCTGTTCTGTGTGTCACAGGAAACTTTAGCACGACACACAATAAGGTATGCAAAGTAAAAAAAAAAGAGCAAATGTGTTGACGATGAAATCACAAGCACTAATTGAAGAACAAGCAGATATGTTTTTTAAGCTAACTTTTTTTAACTAATTATTAAGTGAATTATTACTTGATACGCAAAGGATTTATTAACCGCAAGGTTACTTTTATACTTCCTTCTTACTTTTACAAAGCAAAACAAAATACAAGAACTTATCAACTGAATTGATTATTCCGTCAAGCTGCTCGAAAAAGCAAAAAGAATTAATACTAGTTACTGCTATTGTGTGTTTCATAATAAAACTGGGCACAAGATACATTAACTTATGCATTTTTTCCAAACTTCAAATGTGTATGTATTATATCTAGATACAGTTCAAGCTAAGTTGTAATTTTAAGAAGTAATCAGAAGACACATCCGAGGTAGATAATTACCATAAAGTAAGGTGATGAGGCTCACAGTGGCAATCTAATGCATCAAATATAGCACATATATGGCTAGATATAGAAGAAAAAAAATATACCATATTAAAGAAACTGTCATGAGGAGGTGATATACTTACTGTTGAATAATTTAACAGGCACATGCTTCACAAAATACAATGTTAAATACTAAATTAAATATATCACTAAATTATACATGAGAATAATAAAACCAAAATATGGGAGAAAAGCAACAAAAAAGTTGAGAATGGCAACACTATTATATAGTAGGGGGACTACAAATATGTTCCAAATTCCACATGACAGTCAAAATCCGTCCAACAAAAACCATATCAGTGATCAAGACAGCATCATTTTTTCCATACAATCGTGACATCACTATGATAATTATATATCTAATTTTCATTACAAATTATTTAGACTTAGAAAAATTAGCCTAATTATCACTGCCGACACTTGAGTAAAATTGATATTAACAGGAGTTTATATTAATATGCTACTTTATATTTTGGAAAAAGACAAATCAATCTTCTAATATATCGTGTCTTTTCCTTTTTCATATAGTTGATCACAACATAGTAAATTATGTTAACTTGGAACCATATCAACAACAAAAGCAGTTACTTCACAATTTCTATTTTTCTAATGAAACATGCAATAGACACAGCACTATTATTGACTCAATCTCAACTCCAATTTATTGTTCACAAATGAACCCTAGCACTAGCAATTAGTGAAAATGTTGAAGACCCAATTACCTTTTGTTGTGCCGGTGTCAGAGGGAAGACACACTGCGAGGTGGGCTCGAACTCAAGATAGGGAGCGACGCTGGGTTGGCGATGCGGCGGGCAAAGAGTTTCGGGGATGCTATTGTCTCCACGAGGCCGGAAGAGTCTCGCTGCAGCGTGTCTCGAGGCGGAGCTACGAAAGGACGTCGCGTTGCAGGTGTCACTTCTGGATGCGTCTTCAAAGTGCATCCGACATCAACATGTAGCGGCGCCGGGGTCACTTGGACAGCTGTGGGACCGTTCTTGTTAGTGGTGGCTTATTGTTTCCCGGCGGCGTTGACTCTATTGACAAAGGCGACAGGCAACGACTGGCGCGGCGCTGAAAGTGGAGTTGGGAAATGGGGATGTGTCTCAACGGTAACACCAAGTGAAGATGGAGTAAATTAGGGTAAGAGGAGTAAACAAGTGGCTTTGGGATCAACCTGGGTTAATTTAAGATGTGGTTTTTTGAATAAGTGGGCTTTGTGAACCAGCCCAATAATTATTGGCAGATATTGGCAGATTTTATCTTGGTAACGTAGCACGATTGTTTTACCATAACACAACTTTTTAAATCACAAGCCATAAATGTAACTTTTCACAAATCTAGTAATGGATTAGAGAAATACGTAAAGCGCTACTGTAAGCCACAGTTTACGTGGAGTAGTGTACAAGTAGAAACCACTATATGTAGCAGCGGTTTCTGTACGATTGGACTTGGTCATAAACTGCTGCAGGCAATAGCAGTTTATGTGTGGTCATATTCCTATTTCCTCCATTGCATATGTTTGATATGTTGCTCACTAGATCTCTATCTCGGTCATCTTCCTTTATTTGGTGCACAGTCTGTTCAACGTGAAAATTTATAATTATTACGAATGTTTGTTTTCATTCAGACAAAAATTAACAGCCTTTTCTCTCGCTTGTTGTTGTACCATTTTCCTTAGAATGAGAATTCAAAATTCTAATTTCTACCATCATTTTTCTTTTATTTATTGTTGAATTCAATTTCTGCACTCTTAGATGCTTTCAACTTTCTGTACCCTATATCAGTCCCAAATATCTTATTATGGTGGAAAAAATGTCACATTCAATAAGAAATGGAATATCCAATGCATTAACAAGTCTTGGTCTGGCCATCTTATATTTTAAACAACAATATCAATACATTTAGCTAGTGTTTAGTAGAGAGATAGAGTTTGAAAGACTGAGACTAAGAGACAGAGACTCAGAGATAGAGATTGAAATAAATTTCAATATTCTGTTTGGTGTAAACTGAAAGATAGAAATTAAAACAAGAATGAAGCTCTAATTTAATTTGTACAAAGGGTAAAATTGAAATTAATATAATTAATTGAAATGAGGGTATTTTAAGTATAAAATGTTATTAAAGTTTCAGTCTATGTCTCTAAAAATTTCAGTCCCTTGTGTCCCTACTTTTTGGAGGTACTAAAATACTGAAAATTTAAAAATAGAGACAGAAATTTTAGTACCAGTCTTTGAGCTAACAAACATGATATTGAATTTTAGTCTCTCAATCTCTGTCTCAGTACCTCAAAACAAACACTACCTTAAAAAACAAGTTGAAAACTTATCCGTCCATATAAGTGAATGTTGATGAATAGTTTCTGAATTTGGTGTACAACAACCGATAATAATAGTTGTAAAGAAGCAAGGTTTTAACGAGGACATTACCTAAATATATGAAAAAAATGGTTATGTCAAATGAAGAAGGAACATGACACTCACTTCCCATACAATGACAAGAAATTGAAAGGACACCATGAAAAATGGTAACTACAATATGCCTCAACTATCCCAAAGATTCTAAGAACCATCCATAATCAAAGAGTTATCAAATGAGGCCCAATGATAACAAGACCAACAATGGTAGCAAATCTAAAGAAAAGTATATGAGCATATTCAGAAGTATGTCTAAATGGTGTAGCATACGTTCACAACATAGTGAAACACCTTGGTAGTTTAAGTAATAGGCTAAAAGTGACGAGGCTTTGTACCAATGGCCTATTTGTTGGCCTCATATAGCCACATCCCAGGTTCGATTCCCAGCTGTAGCTGGGTGTGATAGAACCTGAATTGTGTGTGTGAATGTGGTGTGTGTGAGTGGATAATGCCTAGAATTAGGGGTTGTCCAATTCATCGACAAAAAAAAAATAATAGGCTAAAATAGTTCATAGATAATGAAAAATAATAAGTCAATACAGTAGAATACACATAATATTAATTCAATTCAACTAAGTATCTTTTAAAAATTGTACAATATTCAGCATTTTATTACAATAATTAAAGAAAAAAGTAAAACAAATATATTTAAAAATTATGAATAGATTTAGTGTCTTTTTAAAATTAAATACACATCCAAAATACAAACTAAATAAAATAAAAATTTAAAATTTAAATTTTAAATTTCTGTTTCAGATTTAATATATTTAATTATTAATATATTACAATTTAAATACACATTCAAAAATTAAATTAATTAAAATTCAAAATTTTGATTTTAAAATTCTAAAATAAACCTTAAACCATCTAATTATTAACTAATACCATACAAAACCCTGAAAGAAGCAGAGCAATCACATTCACGACACATCATAAACTCAGAGGCGCACACTGTTTGTGGTTCGTCATCCTCCGCCACCGTTCATCCGCACCACCTTCCTCCTCGGCGCTCATCATCCTGACGCCGCTGTTTGTCCACATCAGCGTCGCTATTCGTCCGCGTCGAAAACATACCTAAGGTTTAGATGGATCTCTATTTATAAAGTTTTTTTCTGCCATTCTTTGACACCATTGCTTTTCTTATTATTCTGTATAATATTCTTTTTTTAATTAAAAATCAATTAAAATGGCCTGAAGATATTCTCATATATATTAGAATGTTAAATTATTTTTACATGTGCAATTTCTGTATTTTGGATGTGTTTACGTGAGTTTTAGTTGTCTGCAAGAGAATATTATGTGAGTTTTACTGCTGCTTGGTTGTTCTATTCTCATACTTGTGTTGATGATTAATTTATTTTTATTAGTGATTTTTGTTGACTATTAGTTATTTGGTGTGCAAGCTTGTGATTTGAGTTGTGTAAACGTATAATTTTGTAAGTGTAATATTATAATTGGTTATTCTATATACAGTGTGTCCAACTTGTTAATGGTTTATTCATTGTGCATAAATTACACTTGGTTATAGCAGATAAAATTTTTTTCAAATGCTAACTAGATTGACTTGCAACACATCTAAAATAATATCCCATCTTTTAAATTGATTCCTACACACATCTAAAACTCATTCATTTGAACCAATGAACCTAACCTTTACAACTACTAAGTAATATAACATAAGTAAGGAATGTAAAAAAAGCGGTCTTGTACAAGAGAACGAGATAGAAAAAAACTGTGTTACAGATAGAGAAGGAACGTAAAAGAAGGAAACAATAACTAACTATGAAGTGGGTAGAAAATTAAAAAAATTTCAGTTTTTGAAATTTAAATTAGTCTTAAGTACTAATGTGTATCTAAAAAATAGGAATATGTTTTAATTAAAAAATAATTAAATAATATTAAAAACTGATCAAAAACTGAATTATACAAATAGCATTTTTCATATGAATATTTACTCATGATGAACATTGTATACATGCTTGTACAATCATTTTGTATGTAATACCCTATGCCCGAGTAGAATACACAAAATTCTCCAAAACGAAGTAAAAGATTATTTGAGCTAGAACTACTCTCCTGTCAAACCAAAATTCGATCTTGTTAAGTAAACTTACAAAAAAAATATATTCTAAATGTTCACATAAAATTCCTATTTTAAAAGTTATTAGACTAAAATAACCAGAATGTTAAAAAAAAAAACTAAAAATACCAGGATGAAATTGAAAGAGTATTCCGCATGTCCATGTATATGAAGACAGGATATGAAAAAACAATAACAAGTAAGTTGACACAAATAGTACAGCAACAAACGAATAATACATTTTTCTTGAGAGGAAGGAATGTTAATTTTTGTCTCCCTGAAAACAACCATTAGCAATCATTGTAAAGTTTCACGTTGATCAAATTATACACTAGATAAAGAAAGATGATTGGGTTGAAGATCTGGTGAGTAACATAGCAGGCATATGCAATGAAAGAAACAGGAATATAACCACACATAAACTACTACAGTTTATAGTGGTTTATGACTAAGCCCAATCGTACAGAAATTGCCACTACTTATAGCAATTTTTATTTATACACTGTTTCACGTAAATTATTGCTGTCAGTAACGATTTACGTATTTTTCTAATTCGCTATTATTAATAGTGATTTCTATAGATTTGTGAAAAGTTACATTTGCATCTTGTAATTTAAAAAGTTGTATTTGACTAAAATTAATCTTTAAACATTTTATTTGAGTGAATTGTCATAATTTTTTTTTGTTAAAATCAGTTATCAAATTGGTGATTGTGTATTTATGCACATATTATTTTATGAATTTTAATAAAGTAATTAATTTTTCAAATAATTAAATTTAACATAATAAAATAATTAAATATATAATAACAGATTAATTAAATATTTCTCTTTAGAAACCTAATCAAACTTTTTTATCAACTAACAAGGAGCATGAACCCAAACTAAATCCCATTGATTTTTCATGATTTCATTATTACTAATATCACGACGAATAGGGGCTAGAGAGAAGGGTTATGAAATCCGATGTGTATAATGGGCAACCCTGCTGATTTAAGAGTGCATTATTTGTAGTATTGGAATAAATGTTGTCGGTTGTGATCTACATTGCTCAAATTAAATTGAACAAAAATTATATATCCTTTCTTTTATACGTAGTATTGAAAGGATTTGGATCCTCTAAAGTTTAAATTTCACTTTAGAGAGTAAAGTGTGATCTCTTACCATTGATTTTATAGGTGGGACCAAGAATAAATATGAAAGAGAAACTATTCAAGGATAGAAGATCATACTTTACTCTCTAAAGTAAAATTCAAACTTTAGAGGATCCAAATCCGTATTGGAATTCATCAATGCCCTTCGTCGTCTTTCAATTTATCGCCCAATTAGGCTCAAGCAATCATCATCAATCATCTCAACGCATCGATAATGTAACCGATGATTACTCTTATGAAAATATTTTCAATGATAATTAAAATGTTAAATATATTAAATTGTTTAATTTTTATAATGATATATTTTTATGTGATTATTCATCCGTATATATTATCACATGAGTTAAATTTAAAGTGGTCTTTGAGATTAACGTCGTATATTAAAATCGTCTCTAAAATTTTAATTATACTAATTATGTTTTTGAGATTGGTAAAAATACATCATATTAATCCTTAAGTCATTTTTCATTAACGACGTGATGACATAGTTTGATGACATGGGATATTAGTGATATGTGTCCTCTATGATTTGGTCATGTGTAATGGTATGATGATGTGTTTATCGATGACACGTAGCATATTGATGTGAATGGTTGTGCCATGTGTCACAATGCTATTTGGCCACGTGTCTGTTTGTGTCACGTGTCACAACATTATTTGTCCACGTGTCATTCGTTATGTCATCAGTGTAGATGCACCAAATTAGTCTCTCACTTTGCATTAAGTGACTCATTTTAGTCTCTAAAATTGAATGTCGTGCACCAAACTAATTCCTTCACTAGTTTTTTTCTCATTTTTTTTATAAATTCAAAATTCTCAATATCTTTAAATGCATTAATTTTAATTCTATTTTTTCACATGTTATTTAAATATGAATTTTTTATTTTAATAAATATATTAATTATAATAATTACTGAAATAAATAATTTAAAAATTATTTACCGAAATAAATATTCCTCTCGACTGTAAACGAGATAATTTTACACGCATCTCGTTTACAATGTAAACGAGATATATATTTATAAATAATTAAATATAATTTTTTAAAATAATAAAAAATATTAATGATTTCAATTGGACCAAACTCTTAAAAATGAAACATTTCAAATAATAGAAAAGATGGACAATTTTATTATTTCTGTCTCAGTATCATATTTTGTTCTGTCTTTAAAAACAAACACTACCTAACTGATTTTTTTTTAACTGATTTTTTTTATGAGAAAAAAAAACCCTAGTAAGAGAGAGAGTACATGAGAGTACGTGAAATGGAGAGTGGAGAGAGCGGGGGAAAGTCTTTGAGGGTGGCACATAGCGAGGCAGCTGGCCATGCCGG
Organism: Arachis stenosperma; assembly: GCF_014773155.1. Taxonomy (NCBI): domain Eukaryota; kingdom Viridiplantae; phylum Streptophyta; class Magnoliopsida; order Fabales; family Fabaceae; genus Arachis; species Arachis stenosperma. The sequence continues at coordinate 88,813,359 of NC_080383.1, read as the reverse complement.
CGGAAGCAATAAGGGGGAGAGCGGAGGGGGCATGCAAGGAGGGGATTAAAGGAGACGGTAACAAGACTCAAAGTCAGTGGATATCGTTCAGAGATAAAGTTGTTGGTGCCTCAACAAGGAGAGCTTTGGAGGTTGTTGATTCTCTTGATGGGATAAGTTGGCTACCGTAGTTGGTAAGCAAGGCGATTCGGAGATACCAATTGTGACGTTCACTGAAGAAACAAAAGAGATATTGGCAGAGCCTTACAAGGATGCCATCGTGATCAAAGTTCTTGGAAAAAATTTTAGCTATACGGTGATTACGCACAGGCTTAAAGGCATCTGGAGAACCAAAGGAGGATATGAGGTGCTAGATGTCGGTTTTGGTTATTTCTTAGTCAAATTTGATCTCTTAGAGGATAGAGAGAAAGTTCTCCTTGGAGGACCATGGATGATTACTGGTAGTTATGTTGCGGTTAAACCTTGGAGTTCTTCATTCAGACCTTGTGAAAATACTTTTGGGTCTACCATGGTTTGGATAAGAATCACAGGTTTAAACATTAACTATTATCAAGAGAGAGCCATGAAAATGATTGCGTCAGTGGTAGGCAAACCGATCCGCATCGACTTAGCCACCAAGTCTGCAGAGAGGGGAAAGTATGCAAGAGCATGTGTGCAAATTAACTTGGGACTTCCAGTTATAAAAAAAATTCAAGTTGATGGTCATATGTATGACATAGAATATGAGCACTTGAATTTAATTTGTGAAAAATGTAGCTGCTTTGGGCATGTAACAAGAGAATGTGCGAAAGAGAACAACAATGGCTTTGGAAAGGAAAGCACGGTAAAGGAGAAAAAGTTGTCGTCACTGTTTCCTGTGGATAACAACGAGAAAACGGTAGAAGGTAGTCAAATCCCAGTAAAAAATCAAAATTCAACTTTTGAATTTGGAATTAATGCCAAATCAATTCCAATTATGGAGAAGCATGGTGCAGCAAGTCTTGTGCATGATAATTTGTAAGATTCACGCATGGAAATGGATACTCGTGCAAAAGAGGGTGAATGGATTACAGTTAGTAGAAAGGGCAAGGAAAAAGTGGGTAAAGGCCCCAATGTGGTGCCAAAAAAAGCCAATGTAGCAATATGCTCCAATTTGGTGAGTAAGAAATTTTCTTTTGGGTCTAATAATATGCATGCTGGATCCTCATCAAATACAAAGGTGAAGTCCTTATCAAATGCAAAGGTGGGGCCCAAGGAAAAGAAGGATCCTTGATGAGCGGATAATTTGTACCCTTTTTGGCATTGTTTTTAGTATGTTTTTAGTAGTTTTAGTTAAGTTCTTAGTATATTTTTATTAGTTTTTAGTTAAAATTCACTTTTCTGGACTTTACTATGAGTTTGTGTGTTTTTCTGTGATTTCAGGTATTTTCTGGCTGAAATTGAGGGACCTGAGCAAAAATCTGATCCAGAGACTGAAAAGGACTGCAGATGCTGTTGGATTCTGACCTCCCTGCACTCGAAGTGGATTTTCTGGAGCTACAGAAGCCCAATTGGCGCGCTCTCAACGGCGTTGGAAAGTAGACATCCTGGGCTTTCCAGCAATATATGATAGTCCATACTTTGCCCAAGATTTGATGGCCCAAACCGGCGTTCAAAGTCACCCTCAGAAATCCCAGCGTTAAACGCCGGAACTGGCACCTAAATGGGAGTTAAACGCCCAAACTGGCATAAAAGCTGGCGTTTAACTCCAAGAAGAGTCTCTACACGAAATTGCTTCATTGCTCAGCCCAAGCACACACCAAGTGGGTCCGGAAGTGGATTTTTATGTCATTTACTCATCTCTGTACACCCTAGGCTACTAGTTTCTTATAAATAGGACCTCTTACTATTGTATTTTCATCTTTGGACATCTAGTTCTTAGATCATTGGGAGGCTGGCCATTCGGCCATGCCTAGACCTCGTTCTTATGTATTTTCAACGGTGGAGTTTCTACACATCATAGATTAAGGTGTGGAGCTCTGCTGTACCTCGAGTATTAATGCAATTACTATTGTTCTTCTATTCAATTCCGCTTGTTCTTTGTCCAAGATATTCATTTGCACCCAAGAACATGATGAATGTGATGATTATGTGACGCTCATCATCATTCTCACTTATGAACAAAGTGACTGACAACCACTCTTGTTCTACAAGCAAACAAGGCTCTAATGTTTATCTCTTGGATTCTTTAACCGGAGTCTTCGTGGTATAGGCAAGAACTGATGGCGGCATTCAAGAGAATCCGGAAGGTCTAACCTTGTCTGTGGTATTCTGAGTAGGATTCAATGATTGAATGACTGTGACGTGCTTCAAACTCCTAGCAGGCGGGGCGTTAGTGACAGACGCAAAAGAATCACTGGATTCTATTCCGGCCTGACCGAGAACCGACAGCTGATTAGCCATATGCTGTGACAGAGCATAGGAACATTTTCACTGAGAGGATGGGAGGTAGCCACTGATAACGGTGAAACCCTTGCATAAGCTTGCCATGGAAAGGAGTAAGAAGGATTGGATGAAGACAGTAGGAAAACAGAGAGACGGAAGGGAAGGCATCTTCATACGCTTATCTGAAGTTCCTACCAATGAATTACATAAGTACCTCTATCTTTATTTTTATGCTTTATTCGTATATCACTATACCCATTTGAGTCTGCCTGACTAAGATTTACAAGGTGACCATAGCTTACTTCATACCGACAATCTCCGTGGGATCGACCCTTACTCGCGTAAGGTTTATTACTTGGACGACCCAGTGCACTTGCTGGTTAGTTGTGCAAAGTTGTGTAGTGATCACAATTTCGCGCACCAATCCTCCATCCACGCTTGGCTCTTTGGGAACAACTCAGGTGGCTTTCAAAGATCAGAGTACTCCCTTTTTTAAAGCAGGGCACAAAAGACAGCGTCCTATTTCGCTTCAAAACTCACCTATTGAAGCATTGTCAATGGATTCTCGAGTACAAAAAGAGCTTGATAAAGTTAGTGCAACAACAAACTTGGAAAACCAACCTCCACAGAAGAATGATGGTTCTGCGGCACAAGTCCACGAGAAGACACTTGGAGACAGGGGTCCATCAACGTGAGGTAGAATGATTAAACATTCCAATTATTTAATTTATTTTTTATGGATTGTGACCATTTAAATATTATTAGTTGGAATGTTAGGGGGCGTCAAATAAGATGTCTCGGGTGCACTGTAAGGAGTTGGTACAAAAATTTCAACCAACTTTTTTTTATTTTAGTGGAAACTCATATTGGGTTTGAAACTATGAAAGAATTTTGGGAGAGATTAGGCTATTATCCTGTAGGGATTGTAGATGCTGTTGGACACAAGGGAGGAATTTGGTTCCTCTCTGCTAATTTAAAATTTTCTTGTAAAATTCTTTGGGCTATGAATCAATGTGTACCTTTGGAAATTGATGGTGGTGGGCGAAGATGGATCTGTAGTGCGGTTTATGGCAGCCCTCAAGCCACTAATAGAGTAGAATTATGGAATCATCTGCTTGATATTGGTTTGTGCATTCAGGACCCGTGGATGGTGGTTGGGGATTTTAATGATATTTTGAGTGTTCATGAGGTGAAGGGGGGTAATTTATATTCGAATCGCAGTAATATCTTTGCAAGTACTCTAGATTCTTGTGGTCTTTTTGATCTAACAACCTCTGGAAGACGGTTTACTTGGTTTCGTAAAATTTAAGGAAACAAAGAAATTGCAAAGAGATTGGATAGAGCTTGCTGTACTACAGAATGACGCCTTCTTTTTCCAGAAGCTTTTGTTGAAGTTCTCAGCCGTTCCCACTCTGATCATTGTCCCCTACTTATCCGATGTCAAAGAGTTCCTATCAAGAAAGGAAACCGGCCTTTTAGATTCCAAGCGGCATGGGCAACACATCCTGGTTACAAGGCCATTGTTCAAAAATCTTGGAATAGTACAGACTTTGGCATCCATAGGAAATTGCTGGGGGTCCAAGAAGTTTCGTTGGAATTCAACTCTACGGTTTTCGGCAATATTTTTATTAAATAGAGGGAATTGGAGGGTTATTTGAATCGTATTCAACGAAAAATGGAAGCTGACGATGATCCGATTCTGAAGCACAAAGAGGAAGAATTGAGAGCTGAGTATAATATAGTTTTGGCACAGGAAGAAATGCTTTGGTACCAGAAGTCAAGAGATCAATGGGTTCGGTATGGTGATAGAAATACTAGCTTTTTCCATATGCAAACCATCCTTAGAAGAAAATCTAACAAGGTTCATGGGTTGCTGGTCAGTGATGAGACTTGGTCTGATGATCCGGAAGTTTTACAACGGGAGGTTGTTCATTTCTTCAAAAATATTTTTTGTTCTACTGAGCCTGTTGAGGTTAATTGCATGGGAGAAATTCCTATGCCAACTCTTAGCCATGATGCTAGTGATAATTTGTCTAAACCAGTAACAATGTTGGAGGTTAAAGAAGCTCTGGATAATATGAGCTCGTTCAAAGCTCCTGGGCCGGATGGTTTTCAAGTTTTTTTCTTCAAGGAATATTGGGATGTGGTGGGTCATGAGGTATGGCGTACTGTTCAGAAAGCATTCTTAGGGGAGACGTTAAGCCATTCTTTGTTGGAAACTTTGATTGTTCTTATCCCTAAGTGCGACCCTCCTACTAGATTAAAGGATTTTCGGCCAATAAGCCTTTGTAATGTAATTTATAAGCTAGTGACTAAAGTGCTGGTTAATAGATTATGACCATTTTTGGATGAGATTGTTACCCCAACTCAGGGAGGGTTTATTCATGGTAGAGGAGCACCTGATAATATTATTGTCGCCCAAGAAGTTCTTCACTTTCTTAAGCAGACAAAGTCTAGAAAAGGAGCTATGGCTTTTAAGATTGATTTAGAAAAGGCTTATGATAGAGTTGATTGGAATTTTCTTGAGCACACTCTTGAATCTTTTGGCTTTCCTTCTCAAATTATTCGTCTTGTAATGAATTGTGTTCAGGCCTCAAATCTCTCCATCCTTTGGAATGGGAATAGATTGGACAGCTTCCAACCTCGCAGAGGGCTCAGGCAAGGAGATTCAATTTCTCCTTATTTATTTGTTTTGTGTATGGAGAGATTGGCGTGCTTCATTTCCAAACAAGTTGACGAGGGTATTTGGGATGGTGTGGCTGTTTCTAGAGGGGGACCTAGAGTTTCTCACTTGATGTTTGCAGATGATCTCCTCCTTTTTTGTAAAGCAAAGAAAAGTCAAGTTCAGAATATTATGCACACCTTGGAGTTGTTCTGTAAAGCTTCAGGTATGAAGGTTAACATTGAAAAATCTAAAACTATTTGTTCTAGAAATATCTCTAATAGAAGGAAGGAAATGTTGTCTGGTGTTTCTCATATTCCCTTTACTAGTGACTTGGGCAAATACTTGGGGGTGAACCTTAATCATCCTCGAGCTGCTAGATCTATTTTTCGGACTCTTTAGAGAAGATCAAGAATAGGCTAGCTAGTTGGAAAGGTCGGCTCCTTAACAGAGCAGGCAGGCTTTGCTTAATTAAATCTCTTGCTTCTTCTCTTCCTATTTATCAGATGCAAGTGACTCTTTTTCCTACTTCGATTTGTCAAAAGATTGATTCTGTACTTAGACAATTCTTGTGGAAGGAAAAGGTGGGGGAGCGTTGCTTAAGTTTGGTCAAGTGGAGCAAAGTTGTCACTCCAAGAAAATATGGAGGCTTGGGAATTAGAGATACCCAATGTGTAAATTTTGCTTTACTCGGAAAGCTTGTTTGGCAATTACTGCATAATAAAGATAAGCTTTGGGTAAGAATTATGTTGGCAAAATATTTATCTGGGAGTTCATGCTTTTCACCCAATTTTTCTAATAATGTTTCAAGCACTTGGCGGGCGATTTATAAGACAATAGAAAAGCTTCGTGATGGTTTTGATTGGTGTACAGGCAGGATGTCTCAATCCTTTTGGTATCATGCTTGGCGACCATGTGGAACGCTAGCTCCTTTGGTTCCTTTTGTGCACATTTCTGATTCTCACTTGAAGTTAGAAGATGTCTGGCACCATGGGCATTGGCGGTGGGATATTCTTTGCACAATTATTCCGGAAGAAGTTAAACTTGAGTTGATGCTCTTTGATCCTATCAAGCAGGCAGGAGATAAAACAGGTTGGTTTTGGACAAACTCAAATACTCTCACCTACTCGACTAAAAGCGGGTATGAATGGCTATTGAAGAAGAAATTTGGCTGGAATGATAATGAAAATTGGCTTTGGCTTTGGCGCTTGAGAATACCGGAGAAGATAAAGTGTCTGCTCTGGCTTTGCCTCAACAACGGAGTTCCCACAGCTAGGTACCGATTTCAAAGAGGTCTTGCTACTTCTGATTTTTGTCAGAGATGTTATCTTGCGCAAGGGATATTAACCACTACTTTAGGACTTGCCAAAAAACTCGTCAGATTTGGATTAGCTTAAATTTTGGAATGACCGTTGAGGACTCTAGTTTGGATTTTGTGTCTTGGATTCGTTCTAACCTCAACAACAATGAGTTTCTCTTTGCAGCGGCCTTTTGGTGGATTTGGAGGGATAGGAACAATGACATCTTTCATCAAGATGATCCATGGAGTAAGGAGAAAATTGTTCACTTGGTTAAACATGCTGTTCGAGATTTCTCTAATGTTGTTACCAACCAAAAACATATTATTCCTTCTTCTTTGAAATATAACTGGGAACCACCTCCAATGAATGTTTGTAAAGTGAACTGCGATGCAAGCATTTTTGAAAATGAGCAATTAGCTGGCTTTGGATGTATTATTAGAGACAGCATGGGAATTTGGATAAAAGGTTGTTCTCCAGTATACCTCTTTCTAGTGTTCTCTGTTGTGAGCTTCATGCTATTTGGAGAGGGCTTGTTATGGCTTGGGATTGCGAGTGCAAAGAGGTCATATGTGAAACTGATAATCTTGATGCGTTTCTACTTGTTTCGCGAGGCACAACCAGCATGATTAGGAATGACTCTGATCTGCTTGACAAAATCAAAGAGATGCTTCAACGCAATTGGACAGCTACTTTAGTTCTCATCCAGCGCACAGCAAACAGAGCGGCTGATTTAATGGCTAGGACTGCTGCTTTAAACAAGCAGGTGTATCTAGAGTGGTTACTACCCCCTAATAATTTAGACATTATTATTAGAGAGGAGTGCTACTCTTTTTCTTAGTTCTTTTTTTTTTTGTGTTATGTTTAGTCACCAAAAAAAAAAAAAAACACTACCTTATGTATTATATGACTTGAAGATTGGTCCACATGTACTTGTGGGAAAATTAGCAGTCTTGTAAGCTTAAGATTTAATGTAATACTAAAAAGTTTACTAGACTAGCAAAGTATAGAAAAATATTATTTATTTTTTAAAATTTCAGCCTTTCGTGAATCTTTAAATTCAATAATATACAAAAATGGTGAATGATTCAATGGTCGGCCATCTTATTTCATCAACGTTGGTGAAAGATAGCCATTCTCTTACATCGCTAAGTACTTGGGTTCATTGCTCTTTCAAAAACTATTGGGCCTTACAATAGCGTGGATGTTACAATACTCCCTTGATGTTTGGAGTTTTAAAACTCCATATAATTTTAACAAAAAAAATACTATTAAAATTTAAAATTCAATTTACTTTACGTTGATTTAAGTTAACATTTAATGCATACCGATAAAATCAATAAATAATTAATACTTTTTTTGAAAAAACTACAAACATATTAATTATAACTTATAAAATATATTTTTAATAAATGATAATTATAATTATTATAAGAAATTTAATATGCTTTATTAATATATAAGTTATTTAATTAGTTAATAAAATCTAATTAATTAATAATTTTATATTTTATTTATTTTAATTATTTATTTAAAATTATAATTTATTTCATAAAGTTTATCTAATATACTATCTTCTTTTGTTCATTGAAAATAATAAATTTGTTTACCGACAAACTTATTTCTATTTCTGTACAATTTGAATCGTATTCATATATTTTTATTTTTTTTATTATTAATCTAATCTTATTCACATATTTGAATTTTAAATTTTTAAAATTTTTTATTTAAAACTTAGATAGATATAATTTAAATTAATAATTTAATTTAATAAAAATAAACGTATTCGTATTATTTTTATTATTTTAAGCAAAAAATATCTCTAACTAAATTTTTTAGGTAAGATTTATTAATCTTTTCAGATATTATGTACTTATATATATACTTTAATATTATTAATTTAAAAGATTATATATATCTATCTCTTTTGTTGAGATATTTAAAAATCATGTTTAACCGTTTTAAAAAAATAATACGAGAACATTTATTTAAAATAAGATGAATATATTTATTTAAAATTTAAAAATTTTAATAAATTTATTCGTATTAATTTTAAAATAATATGAATATGTTTGTTTAAATAAAAAAATTTTAGAATAATAAGAGTATTATATCTTTTTAATTCTTTTAAATTTTTATTTTTATCATAATTTTATAATAATTTAATATCAATCTAAAATAAAATAAATTTAAATTAAAACAAAAAATTTAATCCAAATAGAATTTAATGTTAATTCTTTTCTCTTTTCTTAATAATTAAATAATAATTTTTCTCTCTCTTATTAATTAAGGAGTACTAAAACTCCAAATACGTTAACTTTTATTTAACTCTTTAAGAAGAGTTTTAATACTCCAAACCTTTCAGGAGTACTGAATCAGATCCCTACAATAGCCCATTTACTAAAGCCCAATTAGCCTAATAATTTTCTCAATAAAAAAGACTAATAGTTTTAGAATAGCATTATAATTTTTTATTTGGTAAAAAAATAAAATACTGAATTAGTGACAATATAATGTAAATTGTTAAAATGAAATTATTATTTTGACCCAAAAAATGAACAAAAAAATTATTTTTTTTAAAATTAATTTTAGTTTGATAAAAATACACATTTGAAATAAATGACAAATAATACATGTATTTAATTCAGTTTTTTGCTGGGTCATCTAAAAATTTATTTAGAACATATATATATATATATATATATATATATATATAACAATGAAAAATTAATCTTTAGACTATTTTTAATTTCTTTTAATATTTTGTCAATTGCACAATAAATATAGAAAAAAATCATTTAAAATAAAATTACCAAATTAAAAAGATAATATTTTTTAACCTTTTAAACAGATTTGCAAAAATTTATATTGATATTTCTAACTTTTTAAAATATATCTCTAAATATTTAATATATTTTTTCAAATTAAAATATTCTTAAATATAAAGTATCATTCCTTTTTCAAAAATTATTTTGTCAAAAATTAATTCTGTTCATAGACAAAATAATAGCATAGTGAGGATATCAAATATTTCTACCACAACATTATTGTTTAATGAAAGTAATAAACAAAGAAATAACAAAGATCCTACAGCATCGTAAATCTTTATACAATAATTATTTGGGCACTATAATTTTTAATCATGAAAATTTTTTGACAAAATTTAGAACATGCCAAGTATCTCATAATTATCTTTAAAATATAATTTTAATTTGACAAATTTTAAAATATGTCATATATCTCATAATTTATAAATATCAATATAATTTTTTTCAAGTCTATTCAAAGATTAAAAAAAATATCTTTTTAATTTGGTAATTTTATTTTAAATAATTTTTTAATATATTTACATGATTGACAAAATATTAAAAAGAAATAAAAAGTCCAAAAATCAATTTATTATTATTATTTTTTATATATCCTTTCTAAATAACTTTTTGGATGACCCAATAAAAAGATTAAATACATGCATTATTTGTTATTATCCCCAAAATGTATATTTTGTCAAACTAAAATTATTTTTGAAAAATACAAATATTATTTCTTTTGATTTTGGTTTATTTTTTGTGGGTCAAATATAGTAATTCATTTTAACAATTTACATCATATTTTTTTTTGTTGAAAGATTTTACATCATATTGTTACTAATTCAGTATGTTAATTTTAATTTATTTTGACCCAAAAAAATATTGTTATGCTATTTTAAAATTATCAGAATAATTAGGCTTAAACAAATGGGATATTATAAGGCCTGATAGTTTTTGGAAAAAGAATGAACCAAGACCCAAGTATCCAATATCATAAAAAAATGGCCATCTTTCATCAACTTCGGTGACAAAAAGATGTAAGGACCATTCAATCATTCCCCAAAAAGGATTACTTATTCACTTAAAAGAAAATATTTATATTCAATGGTTCAAATCAGTTTTTGTTTTTTGTTTTTGTATCCATGTTTTTTTTTTTTTGCACTTGGTTCTGGGCCAGCCAACCAACCCAACCCAAAGCAACAGAAGCTGTTAGTCCCCCACCCCAACCCATTTCCGAGCCCGATCCGGAAGCAACCCGACCCTGTATGCCTCAACTTGATCTTCTTCCTCCTTCACGCAGTGTTCTCCAACGCTGTGCTCTTCATCCTCAGCTATGGTGCATGTTCCTGATTCCAAGCTCCTCCTTTTCCAATGCCATTGCCATCCCTAATCCTGAGGATTTCCTTCTGAATTTGGCCATTGCCGTGCCTTCCACGGATGCCCCTTTCTGACCTGCATCCCCTTTCCTCCCGCCATACACCATTCCGTGCGCCGCTTCACATTCGTTGGGCTTCAATCGGATCTGCCGTGAATCCTCTGGCGAATTCTTGTTTTGACGATCGCTACCCCATCCTTGGCCTAACGCAATCTGTGACACTGCCCGATCGGCTGCGTCTCCTCCTCGGTCCTTGTCTCCTATGTCAATGGCTTCGTTATGGCTGTCGATGGATGGTTGGTGCTTTGCTGTGGGTCGATTTTGCTCTTTGTCTTCCGCTGATGGCTTGTCTCGGGCTTCCGTTTCTGCCCTCCCAGGTAATCTCTCCTCCATTCGCAGTTCTTAGTGGCTTGTTGAGTCGGAAACCATGTTGACTTGAATCTGTATTCCTTGATTCTGTATACCTTGAATGTGCTGAATTGATGTGAAACTTGCTTCTGTTCTGATTGTATTCCTAACTTGAGTAGGCGAATTCATTGTCCACTGTCTCCCTAGATCATTCCCCACTGCATCGCTGCCAGTTGGTGAGCTAGTTTGTTGCCATTCCTTGAGTCCAAGTAGCTCCTACATCTGGAGCCTCGTCCAGCAATTGGAGAATGTCACGGAAGATTGCATCTGCTTTCGTTATAGGCATTTTTGACTTATTGCCTGAACCAGAAGTAAGCAGTCTGTTTCAATTATGCAATTGGGTATTTGTAGATTCTTAATGAGTATGAGTGCCTCTCTGTATGCCTGAGCTTCAGCTGTTAATGCTGATGTTGTCTTGAATGTTGCTGTAGTCCCAGTGATGACTTTTTCTTGCCAGTCTCTAACTACCGCTGCTAAAGCTGCCGTACCTGTTTCCTTGTGGAAAGCCACGTCTGCGTTCACTTTCAACCTATTCTAAACCGACAATTAAACCTCAATCAAATTTAAATAGTTTGTCACTTAAGCAAACCCAATAAAAATTAACCGAAGTATTAAACCTCGGGTCGTCTCTCAAGGAATTGCAGGAAAGTGTACTTATAATTGGTTACGGCAAAGTATATTTTTTTGGGTTTTTGAAATAAGGAGCAAGAAAATATAAATTGCAAGAAGAATAAACTAATAATTAAGTAAGCTCTTAGCAAGGAAAGAAAATTAGAAGTCCTATCCTAATTATCATTATCAATTGTGATGGTAATTGTCTTTTGCTTTCACTTAGTTAACCTCTAACAATGAAAGTAAGTCAAGTGAGCAAAATCAACTTAGGTTCACAAGTCCTAATCAAAGACTAGATTTAGTGAAGCCTAAGCCAACTAGCAAGTCTCAATTACTAATCAACAAAAGACTTTTGATAACTCAAGAGTCTCAAATAATCAATCAAAGTTAAGAACATAAAAATCTAAATTAAAATCCTCCCAAGCATTTTATCAAACACTTGGAAGGCACAAAATAAAAATATGGAAAACTAACAAGGAAATGTAAAATCTAAGACCAATAATTGTAAGAAATCAATAATAACAAATGGAGAGAGAAGCAATAAACATGAAATACCTCAAATTGCATTAAAAAGGAAATTGAATCTAACATGGAGAATTTATAAACTAAATTAGAAAAATAGAGAAATCAATAAAAGGAATAGATGAATTAAAGTACTAGAATAAATAAAAGTAGAAGAAAAACGAAATTGAAGCATAATAGAAATCTGAAATTGAGAAAGACTAAACCTATGAACCCTAAAACTTAGAAAGATAAGAGAGCCTCTCTCTCTAGAAAACTACATCTAAACCTCAAATTATATGAATAATGATTGTTCTCCTTGATTCCCCCACTCTACAGCCTCTAATTTGTGTTTTCGGGTTTGGAACTGGGCCAAAGCCAGCCCAAAAATTGCCCACAGCGAGTTCTGATATCTGCAGCACGTGACGCTTTGTCACGCGTATGGGTAACAAATAAAGTACGAGGGTAAAATGGGTATTTTATAAAAGCTCAGGGTTATTTTTATAAATATAAAAATAAGTAAGGTTTCAAATATCATTTTATAAAATATTGAGGTTAAAAATAGAATATTAAAATATTTGTGATTTAGAAAGTAATTAATAAAAGTTTAAAAATAAGTTTAAGAAAAGATTTATATTATTTATTTATAATTTAAAATATCTTATTTATATTATTTATATTATTATTTTAATAAAAATATTATCTAGTAAAGATATTATTAATATTATTATAAGTCAGAGAAGAGAAAATAGTGATCTTAAAAGTTTTAGAGAATGCAGACTCATTTAAAGTATTTTATAATTCTTTTTCATAAGACACTTAGGGAAAGACAAGGGAATAATGCGAAGATAAATTATATTATGGAATGGTAGGGAAGAAAAGAAGAAGAAAGAAAAGAAAAGGAAAGAAAAATATTAAAGAATCTCTGCCATAGGAGAGCAGAGAACAAAGATTAAAAGAACCCAACAAATCTCTGCCACAGGAGAGCAGAGCACAGAAAGGAAAAGAATGTATTAACTAAAGGGATATCTGCCACAGGAGAGCAGATCTCTACCACAGGAGAGCAGAGGACAAAGATAAAGAAAATGTTTTAAAAGACTGTCTGTCATATGAGAGCAGATGCGACCTTGTTTGGGCCTTAGCGCCAAATGTATAGTGAGGACACCCACACATTGAGAACTGTTTTCCAGATGTAAGCATATTACAATACATTTAAAAGTCACACTGTATGCAGCCTAGCCGTAAGACTTATATGAACACTGTATGCATTTGAAAAGCCATATCTGGGACTCGTGCCCGGGTAATCTCAAAAGCGGGTAGGCAACCGACACATGAGCTCATGGCCTGCGATAGGACTAGACATGCATCATCATTGTTTGCGCATATTTGTTTGTGATTGTGTTTTCTATGATTGTGTGTGCTTGTGATTGGATTCTATGTTCTGTAATTGCTGAGTTGGATTGTACTTTGTTGACTGTTGTTATTTATTAAGAACATAATAAAACGAACTTAACTAACTACCCCGATCATACTAAGAATTCCACAGTTCTTACCTCCTATTTCTACCCCTTTCAGCTAAGGTGCGAAGGCTTAGTGCGGAACTACAAGAACATAGAAGATTCTATTTACAAGTTGAGTTGTTAGATTTTATTTTTCCCTCGTTATTTACTATTTTTGTTTTTAAAGGGGTAGGAATTGTATTTGAGGATCTTTGAGTAAGTCTATGTATATAATGCTACGCAGATATATAATTTTGTGATTAAATGATTTAAAGTACCGAATCTCCATTTTCTTGGTGAAAGTTTCGGTTCGTGTTCGCGAATGCTCAATATTAAATAAAAATAGTATAGAATAAAAAGGTTTAGAGGTATGTAACGCCTGAGCTTTTAGCACGATCATGAGGTGCTAAAAGTTAGGGTGTTATAATATGCGCTTGCTATTGGTTATTGTTAATATATTGATGTTTAGTTTTTTGCTAGTTTTTGCTAGTTGTAGGAGTTATTTTCTTTGTTTCTTATTAGCTTTTGTTTTGATTTTCTCTTGTTATTATGAATTCTCATCCATTTGGCTATGAGTTTGGTTCTAACTATGTTATAGAAAATAGGAATTTCAATGAGGGTTTGCATCAAGAATTGGGAAATCAAAGGTGGGAGGAACCTCAAGCATATGGACAATCTTCATGGCAACAACCTCCTCCAACATACTATGAGCATAATTTAATCCATGATGCATACCAATCTAATGGATATGGTGAGTCTCCTTGTGGTTATCAATCACCACCACCATATGCCTATGAACCCCCTCCTCAATATAGCCCTCAACCACCATACTCACAAGCGTTATACCACCGAACAACTCCATATGATCCTAACCCATATCCACCATACCAATAACCATATAAGCCATATGAACCATACTTAGAACCACCACAATTCCAACAACAATACTCCCAAGAACCACCACCTTTATATACACCACTTCCATATTCTTACCAAGAGGAACCACCTCCCATATATGAGAACTTTCAACCACATAATGAATTCTCCTTTCCACCACAACTCTCCATGGAAGAATATCCATATCCATCGATCCAAGAGTAACATGATCCTAATTATGTTAGCCAAGTAGAACAAGAGCCAATGGATCATCTCATGGAATCGATGGATCGGCTTAAAGCAATCATAATTCAAAAGGAGCAAAAAGAAGCACAAAAGAGGCACGAAGCTATCATGGCTAATGTTACCAAAATTAAAGCCAACTTAGACTCATGTGATTCATGCCATAAACAAAGCATTTCCACGGATGAATGTGGAGAATCAACCGAAGACCGGAAAATGAAGGAGATTTTAAAATCTCAACTTGAGAACAATGAGATAGAGTATGTCTTGCAACAAGCGGAGAAAGCCGAAATTATTAAAGAGGAAAAAGTGGTTGAGTGTGAGGTAGATTCCAAAGTTGTAGAACCTTCTTCCATTGAGCTTGAAATTGATGTTGAGGAGGATAATGCACAACTTCCAAGGCATATTGTGAATGATGAAAGATTGGAAGAAGGTGAGCAAGCGGTAAGCCCCACCATTGAAGATGATTCCGCACCAACCAATGTGCTATTTGGGATTATTGAACCTTCCTCATTGTGTTGTGAAATTGATGATAAGGAGGACCGTGCACAACCTCCAACACTTGACTTGAGTAATGAGGAATGTGTAGAAGAAGTTGGTGAATAAGGAATTGAAATTAAGGTTTGACTCTCAGTTATTTTGCTTATTTTGGGTTGGATTTTATTTTTAGAATGCCAAAATATAGGTTAGAAAACTCTTTTTAGCTATAGGTTGCTTTAAAAAAAAAGCGCATACACGTGACACCTAAATAGAGAGTTTGGCTCATTGTGCCCGTACCATGCCACTACTGTGTGTCTAGCAAGTCACGCGTACACGTGCCCTTCCGTGTACACGCAACCTCCTATTTTCCTAATTCACGCGTATGCGTGTACACGTGACTCCTCTGTTTCACATTCTTTTTTTTCTTCTCTTCTCTCCATTTCTTTTCTTCTTTTCTCTTCTCATCTCTACTTTCTCTCCTTCAACCATCTTCTATCACTACCTTTCACCATCTATCACCATCTCCATTTGTTAGTTAGTTTAATTTAGTGGATAATTAGTTAGGATATGTTAGATTTTGGTGATAAGTGTTAGATTATTGATTTGATTTGTTGATTGTGCTGAGATATTGCTGTTGATTACTGACATGATGCTATTTTAGCATCGTTGTTGTGAATGTTCATTGTTGGTTTTCTTTATTGAGGTTATAACTTTTTGCTTGGTATTGAATTCATCATGCTTAATTTTGTACATACCAAGTATTTATGAAATTGCCTTTAAAGTATTCTAAATTTTTGAATTGCATGTTTTGGCCACTATGTGATTTGATTTTATTATTTCTCATTAGGCAATTTGCTTCTATTTGAAGCATTTGTTGTTAGGTGATGCTTGCTTATGTTGACTTTTATTTACATCACCAAGTTTTTACATCGATATTATGGAATTGTGAAATTGGATTGTAAGCTCACCTAGGGACATCATTTTGAAATTCTCAAGCTATATGCACCATGCTTGCTATGTGATTGATTTTACCTTATATCTCTCTTTTCCTAAGTTTCATAGCACCCATGTGCCCCACTTTATGTCAATTAGGTAATGTGAACAAAAAAAAATTTCAAGTGTGTCATTGATTGATGTGTGACTTCCATATTTTCTTTGGTTCATTAAATCCTCTTACACATCAACCAATTTCCATCCATCATCCATTTCACAATTGCTTTATTTTTGCTTGAGTTCTTTCATGCTTCTTTATTACTTGTTTATTTATCTTAACCTACAAGTTTCCTTTAAGGTATCTCAAGCACACTAGAATGAGTGAAGTGCATACTTCTTGTGTGTAATGGTGACATAGCTTTCAATGCTAGAGTGTGTGTTCTAAGCCGCATGCAACTTAAAACTCACACATTATTTTTCTTAATGTCACAATCTAATCAACTCACTTCATTTTAGTGATTCTTACCTCATTCTAACAATCTATACTTTCTTGATTTTGCATTTACTCGTCTTACTAACATGTTTTCTATCTTTAGGATGATTTATCATAAGCGAAAGGAAAGTAGAAGAAAGAACATACAGTAGCCTATTGATCCACCAGCTGAAGGTGGCAATTCGTGCAGTCGTCTTACCCCCTTGTTCATCTTTGAATACACCGAGGATGGTGCAAACTTTTAAGTGTGGGGAGGTCGTCCGACGAATTGACCGATTTTTGGGTAAAAAATTCTAATCTAAAAACTTTCACATTTCATTTATTTTTCTTCTATTACTAGGTCTTTTAGAATTATTAGTTGCATTTTCTTGGTTTGCATATATATAATAAGCTTAGTCAAAATAATAAAATTTTTCAAGGAATATATCTATAGGGCATTCCAAAATTGATTTGAGTTAAAATATTTTTCACTGAACTTGCTTGAACTATATTGTGGAATAAGGTTTCTGAGCTAAGAACACACAACCATGTGAATTTTGAGCCTAATTGTGTGGTTACATCATATTAACCACTATTTTCATTCTTATGTGTATTATTCTCTTTCTATGATATAATCTTTAATTTGTTTGATTATTTATGTCTATTATTTTGTGTAAGAATGTATTTATATAATTAAGGCCTTTATTTCATTTGAGCTCACTTACCCAAATGGCCTTACCCTTTTATCTACCATTGTTAGCCAATTTTGAGCATATTTTAATCCCCTTTTATTTCTAATTTTAGCACATCACTACCCTTAAGCAAAGAACATTAAATGTCCTTAATTTGGATATTTGATTAGCTTAGACTAGTGAGAGTATGTATATTTAAGTGTGGGAAAGTTTGGGAATTTTGGTGGAGGTAAAGTGTATTTTTGTATTTTTATTGAAGATCTTGAAAATTGGGTACATACTCATGCATTAATTGTTTAAACCATATGCATTGATACTCTTGTATATATTTTATTTTAAAAAGAAAAAAAAAGAAAAAGAAAAAGAAAAAAATAAAAAGAAGGGAAAAAAGAAAAAAATGAGAGAAAAAGAAAGCAATAAAAGGGGACAAATGTTAACCCTAAAGTAAAGCAATAAGAATAATGCATATGGGATGCGAATTAAAAAGAATGCATAAGTGTGTGAAAAAGTGAATAATGGGTAGTTAGGTTTGCATTTGAATTGTATAGGTTGTTATGTGTGTTACGTGAGAGTTTAAGTTAGTCAAATATTCAAATTACAAGCTCACTTGATCATATGCATCCTTACCTTCACCCCAGCCCCATTACAACCTTGTGGAAAGTCCTTATGATATTTGTATGCAAACATTGAATAACTGTTGATTGTTAGAAGAAAAGCAAATCTTAGAAAGCATGATTAAAGGAGAATTGAGTGAATCAACCCTATAAACTTGAGCGACTAGAGTGGATACACATCCAATGAGGGGTTCGATTGCTCAATTCTATGTTTCCACCGTGATTATACTTTATCTTGGAAGTTGTAAATTCTTTTCAATAACTCAATTCAATTGTCGATTTGATTTGATTGTGATTGCTTTAGCCCTTATGTTCATATATGTATTCTTGGAAGTTGATTTATTTTGACCAAGTAGTTGCATGCATTGCATATAGGTCGTTTACTTTGAATAAATGTTAATACCCCTTTCTTGTATCTTTCTTGGGTTTAGCATAAGGACATGCTAATATTTAAGTGTGGAAAGATTGATAAACCACAATTTTATGGTTTATCTTGTATTGAATTTGGTGGATTTTATCAAGTTTTCCTATATTTATTCATTAAAATAGTATGGTTTTGTAAATTCTTCATAATTTGTGCTTAAGAGTGAAAATATGCTTTTTAGGTTTTTAATTTGCTAAATTTAATTCACTTTAATTCTATTTGATGCCTTGATGTGTTTGTTTAGTTATTTTAGGCTTAGAAGGCAAAGATTGGATTGAAGAAATTAAGAAAAAGCATGTAAAAGTGGAGAATTTGTGAAAAAATAAAGTTTTGAAAATATGTTCGATTGTGCATATGCATGATCTTGCGCATGCGCGTGACCTGAGATATCGCCATGTTGCGCATATGCATGACCTTGCATGTACCCGTGATACGAGGCACGTGACTCAGTTAAAGAAAACGTGACTGGTAACTTCTGGACCCTCTCAAGCCCTAATCCAACTCATTTCTGAAGTATTTCATGCCATTCTCAAGGAGGAACAAGGAGAGAGCAATTAGGTTTAATTTAGCAACATGATTTAGGTTATATTCTAGAGAGAGAAGCTCTCTCTTCTCTGTAGAATTTGGGTAGATTTAGGTTAAGCTCTCTTAGATTTAGCATTTAATTCTTGTTTTGATATAGTTTTATTTGCTTCTCCTTGTTTAATTGTCTTGATTCTCTTAGTTTAAATTGTTGATTTCCCTTTTATGTCACTTTTAGCTTATGAACTTTTATTAATTTGATTCTCCTTAATGCAATTTATATTTTCATGATCATTATTGTTGCTCTCTTTAATTGTTGTTATTGTTATCTTGTAATTTTATTTATTCTTGTTATTTTACCATGCTTTATGTTTATGCACCCCAAGTGTTTGATAAAATACTTGGTTTAGTTTTAGAGTAGATTTTAGCACTCTTGGCTTGAGATTGAAGACTTAGGTGCCTTGATGTCATTGATGTCCAGTGTGATTGGTAATTTAGGGTTGCTAGTTGGTTTTAGGATCAATTATGTCCACTTGACTTTACCCTCCGATGTTAGAGGATAACTAAGTGGAATTAACCCTTTGTAATTACCGTGTTGTGGTTAACGATCTAGATAGAAAACATTGACTCTTAATCCTTGCCATGAGTGCCTTTTAGCATTTGATTTCTTTGTTTGATCTTTAC
This sequence comes from Arachis stenosperma, assembly GCF_014773155.1. Taxonomy (NCBI): domain Eukaryota; kingdom Viridiplantae; phylum Streptophyta; class Magnoliopsida; order Fabales; family Fabaceae; genus Arachis; species Arachis stenosperma. The sequence goes on along the minus strand of NC_080383.1, from coordinate 88,793,854 downwards.
TTTCTTGCACATTTACATTTCTTGTTCATCATACTCCAACCCCCCCCCCAAAATATCTCATAACCAATAATATGCACACTTTCCTACAATTTCTTTGAGAGACGATCCAAGGTTTAAATACTCTCGATTTTTATTGGTATTCACTTGTGACAAACAAATTAAACTTTGATTGAGTGTTGTCTGTTGGTTTAGATCTATACTTCAACGGAATTATTTTATAAAAATTCCGAACCGACGATTTCCCTCACATCACTGAGTAGACTAGAGCATCAATGCTCGAGAGAGGTTATAGATCCTTCGGGCAAGCTTTGTTGAGGTCTGTGTAGTCTACACACATCCTTCACTTTCCATTCTGCTTCTTCACCAAGACCACATTAGCCAGCCACAATAGATACTTTACCTCTCTTATGAATCTTGCCTCCGATAAGGCTTGCACTTGCTCTTCTACGACTTGTGCCCTTTTGGACCCGAGTTTTTGTCACTTTTGTTTAATAGGTCTGGAATGTGGGTAAACAACAAGCTTACGAGATATCAGGTCGGAATCTATACCAGGCATGTCGGAGGCCTTCCAGGCAAAGAGGTCAGAATTTCTTCTCAGGAGGTCAACGACCTGTTCTTTCAGACCTCCTTCCAGGTTAACCCCTATATTTGTAGCTTTTTTAGGGTGATCTCCAATTTACACTTCTTCCACTTTCCCTCCAGGTTGGGGGTGCACTTCTTTCCGAGTTCGAACGCCTTTGAGCTCGATAGTGTTGACTTCCTTTTCCCCCGGATTGCCTTTGAAATTAAGGCTTTCATTGTAACACTTGCGTGCTAATTTTTTATCTCCCTTTATGGTGGCAATTCCTTCTGTAATGGGGAACTTCTGTAAGTTGGTTCAAGGTTCTCCGACCTATTAGGGCATTATATGCCGAAGTGGCGACCATGATGTCGTCGATACTTAAGGTCTTTGACTTCGTGCCCTTTTCAAAAGTAGTGTATAGAGAGATAAACCCAAGAGGTCGGATCAGTGTGTCCCCCCAGACTGAAGAGGTTATTCGGGTATGCCTTTAGATCCATCTCTTCTAGTTTGAGTTTGTCAAAGACAGGTTTAAACAATATATCTGTCGAACTGCCTTAATACACTAGGGTTCTATGGAGGTTTGTGTTGGCGAGGATCATTGTTATCACTACTAGGTCATCATGGCCTGGTGTTACCCTTTGAGCATCTTCTTTAGTAAATGAGATGGTTGGCAAGTCGGGAGCTCTGTCATCTTTTTCGACTTGATACACCTCTTTAAGATGCCTTTTTCGTGATGATTTAGACTTTCCTAAGATGAAGAACGAAAACAAATCCTTAAAACTGGAATCAATACATAAATCAAAATAGAAGAGTAATAGTATTAATTCATAGAATAAACAGAGCTCCTAACCTTAACAAGGGAGGTTTACTTTCTCATGGAGGAAGTAAACCCTAGCAGAGAAAAAATCTGGAATTCTGAAAAGTGCGGAAGAGGAGAAGAAGAAACCCTAGGCCAAGATCTCTTCTTCTTTTATATCTAATCTTAATTAATGAAAAATATATTTTCTAAAACTAAATAATATATATTCTAATTGTAAATAAAATAAAGTTTTAATCAATAATCATCGAAGATCTCGTTGCTAGCTCTCTAGAGGCGTGGGACCACCGTGGATGCTGAACCTGGCACCAAACTTGGGATGGGCCAAGTCGTGTTTCTCGTCCATCCATCAATTGATCTTGGCACCAAACTTGGAGATTCCTAAGTTTGGTGCCACCATGCCAGCGTGAAGGGAAGTCTTTGTGATGATCATGGCGCCAAACTTGGAGATTGCCAAGTTTGGCGCCACCTCTTGGGGTTGCTACGACTCCGGTTCTTCCTTCTAAACTCTGTCAAATCTGTTCAAATGCTACCTGAAATAAACTAAATTGCACACAACTAAAAGTAACATTCATAGTGGCTTCAAATACTTAAATCTTAATTAAACTTAACAAATTCAAATGCAAATTTATTAGGAAAAGATAAGAAAGATGCTCATGCATCATTCCTCTTCCAGCAAAATCTCCATTTATCATGTGTATGTGTCGTTCTAGAGTTTAAGGTGGACGCTGTTGCCGACCTTATTTTTCATCTTGCTTTCTTTTCCTTTGGTCATCCGACCTATCAACTAAGTACCTGTCTAGCTGACCTTCCTTGGCAAACTTTTGTATGACATTCTTTAAGCCGTAACACTCATTGGTAGAATATCCATAAAGCTTGTGGTACTCACAGTATTTCGTCCGACTTCCTGCCTTTTTGTGTTTAATCGAGCAAGGAGGTGGAAGCTTCTCGGTGTGACATATCTCCCTGTATACATCTACAAGGAAAACTCAGAATGGTGTATAATTATGATATCTTCGAGGTTTTTCCGAGTTGTACTCTTCTTTTTTCTTGGCTTCTTTCTCATTTTCCCAAGGTAGATAGGGCAGGCTGGGCCTCGGGAGGGGTCTCTTAGTCATCCTCCATGTTGATATATTTCTCTGCCCGTTTTTGTACCTCGTACAAAGAATCTGGGTGTCGCTTGGATATGGACAGAGAGAACGACCTTTCTTTAAGCCCATTAACTAGCCCCATTATAACTGCTTCAATAGGTAAGTTTTGTATTTCTAAACATGCTTTGTTGAATCTCTCCATGTAATCTCGGAGTGTCTCTCTGATTTCTTACTTAACTCCTAGCAAGCTCGGGGCATGCTTCGCCTTATCCTTCTGAATTGAGAACCTAGTAAGAAACTTTCTCATCGAGTCGTCAAAACAAGTTACCAACCTGGGAGGTAAGTTGTCAAACCACTTCATTGTGGCTTTGATTAGGGTTGTCAGGAAGGCTTTGCGATGAGTAGCATCAGAGGCGTTGGCTAGGTACATCCGACTTTTAAAATTGTTAATATGATACCTTGGGTCGGTTGTTCTGTTAAAGATATCCATGTCAGGGATTTTGAAATTTCTTGGTACTCTACCCCGCATGATCTCTTCAACAAACATATCTTCACCTCCTAGAGGGCTTTCTTCCCTATCCATCGATTGCTCTGTCTTTGAAGGTTAGCTTCCAATCTCAAGAGCTTTTCTTCCAGCTCTTTTCATCGTTGTACCTCCCTTTGCAGTTTTCATTCTGCTTCCTGTTGTTGTTCAGCTTCTAATTCAAGTTGTTCCTGTCGTCCACCATATCCATGGACTAAAGTTATTATCTCTGTTGGATGGAGAGGTTTTTGTTCTTCTGACGGATGAACCTTTGATTAGATCCGCCTTGGCTGGGGGTTTCCCGAAGTCCCTTCTTCATGGGGAATGTATGTCCTTTCCCAAGGAGGAGGTATTGCAAGTGTGAGATCATCATGGCCGGGCTCTGGTTCTAATTCAGATATCGTGTGACCGTCTTCGTACTGATCGTCTACCAGTATCAAGGGTTGATCTCCAGGTCCCCAGCAACGGTGGCACTATTCTGGAAGTTACTTGCAACAATGATTTGTGCCTGAATGTGAGGTCCAGACTCCTTCTAAGGAAGCATCCAACTGGTGCTGGTGCCGAGGTACCCCCGTTTGAGTTCCTCGTTTGAAAATATATTTAAGTTTCTGTCTTTTCTAAAATCTGGACACATCGATCTCTCTGTTTACTTGGATATATCAAACCCAACAGAAAAATTAAGCATGGCTTCTTTTGTACTGATTTGGCTGCTATACAAATGCAATGTATGAGTATTTTTAAAATGGGACAAATTAGACGATATGTTCCGATTATAAGAAAGTAAAAAACTTAAATATTAAATTCTTAAAAATTTAAATGTCTACGGACCAAAAGTAAGAATCTATTTATTTTTCAGAAAAGCTCTACATCCATGTAGAAAATACATGGATGTTATCCAAGTAACTTTCTCCACACGCGCGTTTTCCAACCCCATAGTCGTTTGTTATACACGCGCCTCGTGTAACGTATATAACGTAAATCTTCTGCTGCGTGATAAACATTTCTCAACGTAAACCTTGTTCTCTTCTCGCGTTTTCGTTCTTCTTTTTCTTCTCTGTTCGCATTTTTGTTCTTCTTCTTCAACCTCATAAAATTCCTTGTTTTCCTCTATTCGCATTTTTCTTCTCTGCATTATGGATCTGGATTGACTTCGACATAATTAGCTTCGTTGTTCTTTTTCTTCTTTGTTTTCTTCTTCGATCTGGATTTTTGAATTAAAACAATGAATAAATCAACTTTAAATCAGTTGAATAACTGCAATTTGGATTATTCTTCTGAAACGCATCAATTTGATGAGGTTTGGATTATTGAATTTTGAATCAAATTCAATGGAATGCAATTGCTAATTTTATTTGAATTGAATTGAATGGACGGATGTGATCTGAATCTGAATTGAATTGAATTGAAATGATGATATCTAAATTGTAGATAGAGTTATTTTGAATTTGATTTTGTATAATGGATTATCTTTCATTCACTGTGAGAATTTTTTCGGTTCGGTAAGTATTATTGAGTTATTTCACCATGAGCATGTGTTCGGTTCAGTATGCAGAAAGGAGTATAAAAAAATTAGTGGAATATATTATGTTTTGTTCACTGAGCATTATATTATTGTTTCACCGTAATAGAGCTTTTCGGTTCAAAAATTTGTTAATAGAGCATTATATTATTATTTCACCAGCTATGTTATTGATGAAAAATTTGTCCCAAAGGTGGGAATGATTTTCAAGACACTAGAAGAAGCTGGAAAGTTCTACAAACATTATACCAAGCTTATCGGATTGTCTACCAAAATAAGAAACACGACTCGGGACGGAGACAAGATTAAGAATAAACTAATCGTATGCACTAGAGAGGGGAGGTGAAAATTCAAGATATCTCCAACTTTGAAGACAAACCCTTCGGCTGGGTTGAATTGTCCAACCAGGATTTACGTACACATAATAAAGGACGTTGGTCTTTGGACAATTTCCAAAGTTGTTCTGAATCACTCACATCCTTGCTGTCCAGACCGGGCAGAGATGTTCAAACAACACAGGGAGGTTAACATGTTCGTGTGTCACACCATTGAAACCAACGAGGAAGCTGAAATTAGACCGAACAAAATTTACAAATCATTTGTTGCAGCAGCTGGCAGCCACCATGAACTAAGTTTTATAGAAAAAAGACACGAGGAATTACATCACAAGAAAAGTACGGAATATTTCTGAACAAGACGATGCCAAAGAATTTGGGAAGTACCAACTAAGAATAAAAGAGAAGAACCAAAATTTCTTCTTTGAGCTCAACTTCGAAGGTGATCATTGCATTAAACATGCATTATGGGCCGATGCAAGAAGCAGTGCCGCATGTGAGTATTTCGGAGACGTGGTTTCATTCGACACTAACTACAACACAAACAGATATTCGGTTCAGTCACATATAGTTTTATGTTCGGTGAATGTACCAATTTCGGTTCACCACAGTTTGGATACGTCTATTATGTAGGTACAATCTGTTTTTAGGTTCTTTTGTGGGTGTGAATCACCACGGTCAGTCACACTTCTTGGATGCGCGCTAATGAAAAATGAGGACATCCAATCATTCAAATGGTTATTCAAGTATTGGCTCCGTTGCATGGGAGGGAAGGCACCAAAAGGCATTCTTACCGACCAATGCGTATCAATTCAAAGGGCAATTGAGCTATGCATGCCAACAACAATTCATCGGTGGTGCATCTGGCACATCATGAAGAAGATCCCAAACAAACTAAACGGCTACAAGTGACATGATAAAATTAATCAAGAGATGAGCCATGTTGTTTGGAACTCGTATACAAAAGACACATTTGATAGAAACTTCAACGATTTCATCACAAAGTATGGCCTCGAAGACAACAAGTGGCTGTCAGGTAACCAAGGTTTCAATTCGAATTATTTTCACGCCCATACTTTTTTTTTAAAACATGCACTATTTTTGGTTCATCACACCATATTGGTTCGGTTTATTATGCAGAGCTGTGCGAGGATCGGCATATATGGATTCCAGCTTACTTGGATCACCACTTCTGGGCCGGGATGAGAGGCACACAAAGGAGCGAGAGCATGCATTCATTTTTCAACAAGTTCATTACACGCAACAGCTCCTTGAGAGAATTTGTCAAGCAATACGACAATTGCCTAGCAAGTAGAGAGCAAATAGAGAGAGAATTTGATGCTGTAGATTTTCACAATGTGATACCGTGTGCAACAAAATCAGCAATAGAGGCCCAGTTTCAGCATGTGTATACCCATGAGAAGTTTAGGGAAGTTCAAGCTCAATTCAGAGGTAAAGTAAACTGCATCACAAGATCAATGCATTCCACCCTAGGTTTCACAACATACGAAGTTGTAGAGCAGGTTTCCAACTCTACATTCAACAAGTTTTTCGTCACCTACGACGCAGTATTACGGGAGGTAAAGTGCCAATGTTTGCTGTTCGAGTCAAGGGGCATGTTGTGCCTCTATTCCCTGAGCGTCCTAAGCTTTGAGTGAGTGGATAACGTTGCACCAAAATACATACTAGAATGCTGGAGCATGAACATAAAGAGGAGGCACACACACATCAAGAGCAGCCAAGATGAGCCTCTATTGGAGCCGAGAAGTAAGAGATTCGACGAATTGGTGTTTTGATCGCACAATATATGCAAATTTGCATCTGAGTCCAAGGAGTTGACCGGAATTCTACACCGTGCATTTAACAGGGTTGTGGCGGAGATGCAAGAATATCAAGAGTGAAGCAAAGGAAAAAGTTTATTATCCCACAAAGAAGCGACATTGAGTGAGGTGAATGACCTTCAAAGCCCGCCACACGTCAAAACAAAAGGCCGGCCCAAGAACAGACTTGGATCAAACCTGGAAAAAATATCTCAAATGCCACAAAGAAAAAGAAAAAGACAGTTCCAAGCGAGGTAAAATTGACTTGCTTTCGATTAGGTAAAAATTTATTTGTACATTTTGCTAATATACGATTAATTATGTCTTTTGTAGTTGAACCTTTTAGACCGTGGATCATTGATTCAGTCAAGCTCCACTCTTTACAATGCACCATATATGAATTTTCCCAGAGAGAATTACAGGAGTTTTAGTTTTTATTAATATAAATTTTGGTTCACTGAAGGTATAAATTTCGGTTCACTGCGTTTTAGTTTTTTATTAATATAAATGTCAAAGTTCAGGTGTTTCTAAAACTAAAAACTGATAGAAACATTTTATTATAATTAGTTTTCTGCTATATTAATATATGCAGTTTTTTGATTCGCCTAGTGTATTAATTTCTAAGTTGAATAATTAGAATTTGTTCTAAGAAACAGGAATCAGGTGTAGTGGTAGTTACATTTTTTGTGTGATTAATTAAACAAAAATTATTAAAAAATCTAAAAGAGTATCATAAATATTTTTAACTTACATAGGTGGAGTTTTAAAACTCTTTCTTGGATGGATTTTCTTTTTTCTAAAATATTTTACCGTGCTTTTCAAAGTATTTTTCATTAAAAAGATAACAAATTAAAATTAGAAACCTAGATTAGGGATTAGTGTTTAGGATTTTAGGATTTTAGGGGTGAGGGTTTAGGGTTTTGAGTTTAGGGTTTTAAGGGTTTAGGGTTTATGGGTTCATTGTTCATAGTTTAGGGTTCAGGGTTCAGGGTTTACGGTTTAGTGTTTAGGGTTTAGCGTTTAGTGTTTAGGGCTTAGAGTTTAGCGGTTATGGCTTAAGGTTTAGGGGTTTAGGGTTTAGGGGTTCAGTGTTCATGGTTCAGGGTTCAGTGTTTATAGTTTAGGGTTTAGAGTTAAGGGTTTAGGATTTAGTGTTTATAGCTTAGGGTTGAGGGGTTATGGCTTAGGGTTTAGGGCTTAGGGTTTATGGGTTCAGGGTTCAGGGTTCAGGGTTCAGGGTTCAGGGGTTTAGGGTTTATGGGTTCAGGGTTTAGTATTTAGGGTTTATGGTTCAGGGTTCAGGGTTTATAGTTTAGGGTTTAGTGTTTAAAGCTTAGGATTTAGGGGTTGAGGCTTAAGGTTTAGGAGTTTAGGGTTTAGGGGTTCAGGGTTCAGGGTTTTGGGTTTAGGGTTTTAGGTTTTTAGGGTTTATGGATTCAGGGTTCAGTGTTCATGGTACAGGATTTAGGGTTCAGGGTTTAGAGTTTAGGGTTTAGTATTCAGGGCTTAGGGTTTAGGGTTTAGGGCTTAGGATTTAGGGGTTTAGGGTTTATGGATTCAGGGTTTAGTGTTTAGGGTTTATGGTTCAGGGTTCAGGATTCAAGGTTTAGTATTTAGGGCTTAGGGTTTGGGGGTTATGGCTTAGGGTTTAAGGGTTTAGGGTTTATGGTTCAGGGTTTAGAGTTTAGGATTTAGTGTTCAGGGCTTAGGGTTTAGGGTTTAGGGCTTAGGATTTAGGGGTTTAGGGTTTATGGGTTCAGGGTTTAGTGTTTAGGGTTTATGGTTCAGGGTTCAGGGTTCAAGGTTTAGTGTTTAGGGCTTAGGGTTTGGGGATTAGGGCTTAGGGTTTAGGGGTTCAGGGTTTAGGGTTCAAGGTTTAGAGTTTAGGGTTTAATGTTCAGGGCTTAGGGTTTAAGGTTTAGGGCTTAGGATTTAGGGGTTTAGGGTTTAGTGTTTAGGGCTTAGGGTTTGGGGGTTAGGGCTTAGGGTTTAGGGGTTCAAGGTTTAGGGGTTCAGGGTTTAGCTCTCTGAATTTCTGTACAGTGTGTTTGTAATTTTCTGTTCGACCAGTGTATTAATTTCGGTTTACTGTGTTCTTTTGGTGTTCGTATTGGTAAATACACTGATTGTAATCATCGAGAACCTAGAATAAAACAGCAGCCAGACAGTTCCAACAGATATATAAATTAACATCTCAGATGAGTAATCCATCTTGAATCAAATATAAATATTAACATTTGAAATATACATTGATATTAAGAATCGATATATACATTAACATTTACATTAAAATTGACATATATACATTTGAAAGAAGCATTGTTTGCTTTTTTAACAAGTTAATCAAAATATTGTTAATTACAACCAGTCAATCATAGTATATGCTATTTACTATCTAAATTCCCATATGTGAATTTACAATAAGGCTTGGAGTGGATAGCAGATGGCTTTGGGAGTCTTATTGCTTCAGATTCCCAAATCACTTGGTCTTTGATTTTGTTCATTTCGTGCAACAGAAGATTCGGACCATATTGGTACCTGAAGTCATCATTCTCTTCCTACATTTCAATTGAAAGGAATTAGTTACATAAGAAATGAACCCAACTGAAATAAGAACAATATCATTCAAAGTGCTAGTTATATTGTAAAAATGCAATCACAATAACCCTAAACCCTCAACACATTAAATATCAAGTAAATCAAAATCACAAAGGCCACCGAACCGAACAATGTTGATGTGGTGAATAAATGGTGATTAAATTTGAATCAACAAGAATAGTATTTCTCCATGCAAAAGAAGTACTGAACAAAGTAACAAACAATTTCAAAGCCATAGTTAAACTATCCACTGAATTGAATGAAATTAACAACAAATTTCATTCAAAGCCCTAGTTATACTGTAAAAATGCAATCATAGTAACCCTAAACCCTGAATGAAGTAAAAGAAGGCCACCGAACCAAACATTATTTATATGATGAATAAACGGTGATCAAATTTCAGTTAACAAGAATAGTATTTGTCCATGGAAAAGAACTACTGAATAGAGTAACAACCAATTTCAAAGCCCTAATTACACTATTGAACTGAATGAATTAAGAAAAGAAAGAAGTTTATTAATTTAGAAAGTACTTACTTGTGTCCAAGCTTTATATTTATATCTCTTCCCGCTTTTGATCTTTTGTGGATCAATTGTTTCGATCCATTTCATCACGTATATTCCACAATCATAACTAAGCAAGAATTGAGTATAATACGATTAATAGTTTACAAAATAAAACACATTAAAAATAGAACTATAAAAGAGAATGATTCTTACTCTGTATATTGACCATTTAGTGGGATATATGACAAACCCCATTTTGAGGGTTTATCTTGTGCTGATTTCAGGGGTTTTATCAATGATTCCACACACTTTCTACATGAAAGTACAAGATTTCGCATTCCTTTCCTAGTTTTGCCTCATGGATGAAAACATGCTTATTTTGTACCAAAATAGATACATTTCTAATCTTCTCTTGATGCCATTAGATGCCGTGACTTGTGTGTTAAGTGGTTTCAGGATATAGAGTAGGAATGGACCAGAAGAGAGAAGGAAGACGGATGCAAAGGAAAGAAGCATGAGAGTTGAGCCTTGGGAATTTCCGCATGGGCGCGTGCGCGCACCTGGCGCGTCCGCGCGGATGAGAGCAACGTGAAGCTGAGACTAAGAGCCAAGCCACGAGCCGGCTTGAGTAGCGGCCAAGCCAGGACCTTCATGGACGCGCACGCGTACATCACGCCTCCGCGCACTTCACAAGACGCCTCGACGGCGCGTGCGCGCACCTTGCGCGTGTGCGCCGATTCGCGAATATGATTTTTTTAAAAGTCACGTGACTTAGGCGTGGAGGTAGTTAAGAATCTCACTTTTGGGGAAATGCTTTGGCGGGAAAAGGCTTAAGAAGACCAAGGGAGCAGGGGTTAAACACTTAGTTCATTTTCTAGAATTAGATATTTTGGGAGGGGTTAGTTACACTTTTGGAGAAGAGAAGAGAGAGATTCCAAGCTTTTCCCTAGGGTTCATCTTCATTCAATTTCTGGATTTTCAGTGACTCTTTGGTGAGATCCATTGCAATTCTCACTCTACTTTGTTCATGTCATAGATTTTCCTCTTCAATTTCAAGTAGTAGTTGTAATTGACCAATTCTCATAGATCTAGAATTCAACTTTGTAATTTTGGATTTCATCCATACTTTGAGAATTTGATTTCTATTGTTACTCTTTGAGATTTGTTGTTAGATCCTTGTGTTGCAATACTTTTAATTCTACTTTTCTTTTCATTTTACTATGGCTTTCCTTTTCGCTCATCACATGTTTGATAAAATGTCAACACTAGCTATGGAGTAGAATTTTTACACTTGGCATAGGGTTTGGTCATTGGAAGAAGTTGAATAGTTATATCAATAGTTGATTTGGAATTAGGGATTGCTAGTTGGCTTGGAGTGCACTAAAGCTAGATTCCCATGAGGTGAAGCTAGGACTTGTGACTCAAGTTGATTGTTTTCATTTGATTTTCTTCTATACTTAGGGGATAACTAAATGAAGCAAGGCCTAATTATTGTCAACATTGAATGAACTATAAGGATAGAATTTCTAATGCCAACCCTAAGCCAAGTCTTTTGATCATTGATTGTTTGTTTCTCATTGTTTTGCTAAAACCTTCAAAGAATTTCAACAAAGCTTACTAAACCAATAAGATGCACACTTTGGCAATTCCAAGGGAGAACGACTCGGGAGAATAATACTCTCGGATATAGATTGTAGATTTGTTTGATGATGGATTTTGCGTCGGTTTAGACTATACTACGATTGATCACTTGATAATTTCTATACCAGCAAAAATTCCTTTGTCAATATACTCTGCTTTCTTTCCCAGTCCGTCCACCATTAAGGGTTCGCTCCAGCGTACATCCTCATCTGGGAAATTATTAAACCCTAAAAATAACACAAAAAGTAAATAAAGAGAAGCAACAACAGTGAACCAAACTCCTCTCATCTACTGAATAATTTACAAGAAAATAACTTACAACAAATTTGTTCAGTTTCACTCTTGATTCAGGTATATCTTTTTTCGACTTATTGACAGGGTCAAAGACATAGAATTTCTTTTTGTTAACATCATCAATCCACAACCACCAATGCGTTCCATTGCATATTGGCACAAATAGCTGAAGTTTGGGAAAATGATAGAATATTTCAGTCGAAACAATAGGAAACAACATAATTATTGAAGAATTTTTAGAAATTACAACTTACAAATAGATGTGATGCAAGTTTTCTTTTGTCAAGAAACTGGCGGAGGTGAGCATATTGCTCAATATCAAACCTGTAAACCTTGTTTGTGCTTTTATCAGTGTGGTCCACGCCATGTCTTCCCAACAAAAAATTCTGCAAAATGAACATCAGTTAAATCACATTTCCACCGAACCGAACACACTTCATATGATGAATAAAACGTGAAAAACATTCAATCATGCAAAAGAAATTAACAGAACACATAACAATCAGGTAAATCAATATTAACATTCCCACTGAACCAAACAGCAATCAGCAGGGAATAAGAAATTTAGCTTACCACAATATCCAGTGGCACAATGTATATTTGTTCCTCATACCGACGAACTTTTATTTGATTGAAAATCATGCAATGTATACTGACAGCCTACACGAAGAAAATTTATGAGATATACTGTATAAGAGTGTTTAGAAAAATCATTAACGTTAACGCAATTGGCAAAGAATATACCACGGCATTCACTTGTTCTTTGGGCATTAGAGACATGAAATATTCTCTTAACCCCTCGTAAAGTGCCTCATGTTTCAAGACGAATATTGTATCATATTCGTCGCTACTATCTTTTGTCGTTTTCATATGTGTCATCCAATGATAACACTTTTCGATCAACTCCTTCGAGATTTTTATCTTTTTCTCTGGAGTTTTGAAAACTTCAGCAGCTGGTACGGTTGGCTCGGAAGATGTTGCTTCAGTAAACTTTAATGCTGACGTCACTCCTGTATCTACCAATGCCTTTGCCAGGACTTGAAGATGTAAAACAGGCGGCTCAGAGGGATGAGTTGGTTGAGATGCTAGTGAACTTATCCCAAGGCTAAAGGAAGGCATATCATCTTTCCTTTGCCTAGGTTGCTGTTGTTTTTCGGAAGGGCTGTTGCATTATATAGAAAACAGTTCAAAAATAACCCATTAAAATTAATATAAGGAATTTTTATGTGCAACTTACTCATTATCAGATACTTCATAGATATAGTCATTGTTGATTAACTCTTTAATAACATAACTCGTAATCGACAATGTAGGTTCTGGCTCCGTTTTCCTCAGTGAAGATATCTCGACAGCCTGCTTTTCGGGTTCTGGAGGGTAGCTGTAAGAAATGGAAGAGATAAAACTTACAATTAAAGCATGTAGTAAAGTGAAATTATCGGGATTTGTATAAGCAGTAAAACTTACACATCAACGTGTACTTCTTCTTCCAATTGCTGCGCTGTTGCTTCTTTGCTGGGCTGTTGTTGCGGTTCCAGAGGGCTGCTGCATTAAAGAGTATTCCATTAAAAAAAATCAAAAGTATTTTATGAGCCCACTGAACCGAATCCCATTGATGCACTGAATAAAACATGATAAATAATGAAACAACTAGAAAAGAATTGCTGCATGCAATCAGAATAACCTTAAATCCTGAATACACTAGCTATCAAGGGATTTAAAATAACTAAGCCCACTGAACCGAAATTAAACAATGTAGTGAACAATGGAAAAACTTACAATTCAAGCTGTGCTTCTTGTTGTTGTTTGGGAGGGCTGCTGCATTAAACAGAAAAGATTTTTGATTACCAACTAGACCAAAGATAATAAAAATGACATTAATTAAACTTACACATTAATTGAAGGTTCTGGCTCTGTATTCCTTGGTGAAGATTCCTCAGCAGCCTGCTTTTGTTGTTCAGTTTGTTGTGCCGGTGGTTCTTTGCTTGGCTGCTGTTGTAGTTCCCAAGGGCTGCTACATTAAAGAAGAAGCAGTTCAATAATGATCCCAAACTATTATCATATTCTATTAAAAATAATAAAAAAGTATTTTATGAGCCCACTGAACCGAACAAGATTCATGTGGTGAATAAATATTTATAAACTTACTCTTCATCAGAGGTTTGTTGTGTTTGACTTTCTGGAGGGACATAGATAAAGTCATCATTGATCAACTCTTCCTGAAGATAACTTGGAAGAGACAACGCAAGAGGATTTTTAAGGAATGTAAACAAGGAAGAAGTTAATGTTGAATAATTTGAATTTGTTCTAAGAAACGGGAATCTGCACATTCAAAAACTCACATTTCCAAATGTTCTAAACGAGTTTCTTGTCGAACCTCAATGATTTGTAGCTTAGAATCAGGTGTAGCGCTAGTGACATTTAAACACATTTTACGTGTGATTAATTAAACAAAAATTAATTACCTAAATCTAAAAGAGTAACATAAATATTTTTAACTTACACTGGTGGACTTTTAAAAGTCTTTCTTGAATGGATTTTCTTTTTTCTAAAATATTTTATTGTGGTTTCTGGGGTATTTGTCCTAAAAAAAAGATAACAAATTAAAATTAGAAACCATGATTAAAAGCAGAGGTCTATAATCACATGAAATTCATTTTTGAAAACCACCGAACCGAAATTAAAGAGTGCAACGAACCAATTTACTTGGTATTGTCTTGGGCATTTACAGACCGCGTGGAGCTTCCCTGAGTCTGCAAAAGTGGTTCACTTCCTAGATTTACAGTTGGCAGTCTAACCAAGATAAATAAATATTAGTAATTGAGTCCAGAGGAATTAGAAAAGGTTCTATCAATAGTTAACAAAGTAAGAAAAATAACTCGGTAAAAGAAGTCGAATCTTACCTCTCAGACAAATCATTTTGTGGCTCGTGTTTGAGCTCCATCATTTCTTTTCTTTGACCTTTTTTCTCTTATTGTCTCCAATGCTTGTCTTATTCTTTCTGCAGCGCTGTCTTTTATTTGTTCAGGTCTGAAAGTTCATAAAATAAGTTTGAAGGAACCTAAAACGAAAGCATCAATAAAGTAAAAGAAAATATGGTTCGAGAAACTTATTGCTTGTTAGATTGTGTTTGCTTTTTTGTCACCATTTGTGGTTGTTTTATTTTTATTATGAGTGTTTTCTCAATTTCTTTTTCTCTGCAATACAGACAAAGACATAGAATTTATACCGGAGAAAAATATAAGCAAGAAAAAGACACTAACAATCAAGTGAACGAAACTGACAGACACCACCAAACCGAAAACTATTGAAAGGTTGAACCGAAAATTAGAAGACCACCGAACCAAAAGCAATTCATTTGCTGAACAATACTTACTAGCTTTTAGATTTGCTTGTGCTCTCTGAATCTGTCGACACAGGCTTCTTTTTTTTTTGGTTTCTTTTTTAACCACTTTCGGTAGCTGTTTTCTTTTCTTTGTTCCGGTTTTTTCGATTTCTTCTTCTCTGCAATACATAAGAACAAGCGTATAAGAACAAATTTAAGCAAATACAAGTTAAATGAAATCAATATGAACATTAAACTTACTGGTTTTCAGATTCACTTTTGCTTTTTAAATCCGTGGGAATGCTTTCAGTTTCACTTGTTGATTCTGAATCCGTCTCAAAAAGTTTATTTTTCAAACACCTTCTTTTGACTTGTTCTCTTTGCTGGTGGTGTTTTGTCGGATTCAGATTGAGATTGAGATTCGAAAAATCTTTCTTTTTCTAAAGAAGAATCCAGATTAACAATTTTCTTTTTTATTTTCTTTCCTTTTTCTTTTTTATCCAACTTCCTTGTTTTTGTTTTTTCATTATTTTTTTCCTTTTTGTACAGAAGTCCCTAAAACAGAAACATGAAATCAATTATTTAGTGAGAAATACAATAACAATCATTTGAATCAACATGAGCAACCCACTTAACTGAATGATACTAATGTGCTGAATAAAACGCCATAAAATATGATAATTATTTAATGATCAAAGAAACATTTTTGCATGCACAAGGACTCAATTGAACACACTAACAATTAGGTGAACCAAAGGGAGCGAGCCCACCGAACCAAACAAGGTTCATATTGTGTATAAAACGTGACAATCATTTAATCATCAAGAATAATGTTTTTGAATGCACAAGGATTCAAATGAACAAATTAACAATCAAGTGAACCAAAGGGAGCAAGCCCACCGAACTGAACAAAATTCATGTGGTGAATAATACTTGACTAACATTTAATCATCACGAAAAATATTTTTGAATGCACAAATATTCAACACACTAACAATTGCAAATAGGACAAATAAATTAATTATAATCTAAAACAGAAGTTTATTTAGTTAGTTGAGTATTTTAAAAGCATTTGAAACCAAATTTTATGGGAAATTTTAGTAGCGTATTTACCAATGGTTCTGTTGCTTTGCTAGAAATCCTTTCAAGCATCATTTGCTTTGTCCAATGGGCCACCCATGGTGCCGGGGGAGCATCAGTTCCAAATGGGCGAGGGAACTTGGTTTCATGGAAGTATATCAACATCAACACAAAAACACAGCCAACAACGGACTGTTTCCTTCCCTTTCTTTTGTTTTCAACTCCTTTCATCAAGAAGTTGAGCACATGTTTTGCCCAATCCCATTCCTGAATATTGTCCACATGAAAGATCGGTGGCTTATGGATCGGGGAGGCCACACTTACCATTGTCGGCAGTAATGCAAGAAGCACTTCTGTATGAAGACAACAAAAGTCTTCTTGAATTTTTTCTGGTTCTCCTCCCCTTCAACGCTCATATCCAGCACATTCCTTGTCAAAGTCGCCAAGAAAATATTTTTGACGCTGTCAAATATTTCCTTGCCTTCCGGATACAGTTTGTTGTAATCAACCTTATCAGCAGAACGATTTTCTACAATATTTTAATAGCAAAAATCAGTAAAAAAGGCTCAGTTTAATTTTCGTACACCAATGAACTGAAAATAAGTAGGAAGGGGAAATTGTATTACCGCTGTTGGTTATGTCCAGGGCAGTTATTACTTTCCGATGAGTTATGTATATTTTTTCTTGGAGAGTTTTTAAACATCCTTTCTCTTCATCAAAGCGATCAATCAATTCCCTCAAGAGGGTATGAGAGACATTCATTTCTGGGACATGTGCCAGAGCACCAAATCCCATTTCTTCCACTATATCTTTCTTTTCTTGAGTCATATCCCTGAACACCGTTGCATTTGCCTTTGTTTGACATCTGCAATCATAAGTTTTCTGCAAGTTTTAAAAACATAATGTGAGGATATATTTATAATACAAAATAGATATTATTCTAATGAAAGCAGATAAATATATTTAATGTGCTTACATTATAGTGCAGCTTCTCCTTCATTGTCACCATTGTCTTGTTCTGTTTTGCTGTAACGAAAAAATTTAGTTAATACTTCACTCAATACACCAATAAGCATAAGCATGCTATCACAATAATGTTAAACACTGAAGAAAGTAAAAGGAGGCCACCGAACCGAACAACATTCATTTGGTGAATAAAAATCACAAAGGCCACCGAACCGAACAACGTTCATGTGGTGAATAAATGGTGATCAACTTTTAATCAACAAGAATAGTATTTTTACATACAAAAGAAGTACTGAACAGAGTAATAACCAATTTCAAAGCCCTAGTTAAACTATCCACTCAGCTGAATGAAATTAATAACAAATTTTATTCAAAGCACTAGTTATACTGTAAAAATGCAATCACAGTAACCCTGAACAAAGAAAAAGAATGCCACTGAACTGAACAATGTTCACGTGAAGAATAAATCGTTTTCAACTTTTAATCATCAAGAATAGTATTTCTCCATGCAAAAGAAGTACTGAACATAGTAACAACCAATTTCAAAACCCTAGTTACACTATCCACTCAACTGAATGAAAATAACAACAAATTTCATTCCAAGCTCTAGTTATACTGTAAAAATGCATTCACAATAGTTCGATCTACTAAACGAAGCAAATCAATCCAGTAAACCTAAAATGCAACTAGGAGAAACGCGACATTGTAAAATATCAAATGAACAGTAGTTTTTCTCATACCTTTGGTAGTCTGTGTTGCTGTTTTCGTTTGTTTGTGGTTGTTCCTTGCCAAATTTTCTCGCGATTCTTCTGCAGTAGTGATTTTTGCAGAAAACGTGACTGAAATTTGAGTGATTTTGAGAGAGATTTGAAGAAAATGAGTGGTTTTGTGCGTTTTGAAGAAGAAGGAACGTTTTTTTATAATGAAGCGCGAATGTAGTGATTTCGTGTGTATAGGGCGCATGGAAATCATGTTTATTTAAAGCGCGTCATATAGTTGTCAAAACCGAACCGGTAATCGATTCGGTCAGGTTACTGGTTTACTGGTTTATTGATTCAATCAAAAATTAAAATATAATTAGAATATAAAATAGTCAAAAACCTAAAATTAAAATTTGAAATACATATTTTTACTAATATTTTAAGAACAATTAAGTCGAATTCTATAAATAACTAATACAAAGATAGACATATAATTAGTTCATACTACTATAATAGTATCTTAATTAGATACAATAAGAATAACAATCTATGAATTATATCCAAAGAGTAATTTCAAGACCTAAATATTTTTATATAGTTAAATAATTATATAAATTTATTTTTTTCTTAGAATAAGTAATTTTTATTTTATTTTTATATTCATTATTATTTTTTATTTTAAATTAATTAATTTGTACTTCAATTAAAAAATATTGAGTTAAGTATTTTTGTGTATGGATATATTAATTAGAACAAAATGAAATATATATAGTAAAAAGCATAGATGATACAAGTAAAAAGCACGCAGGTTGACCGTTGACTGGACCGTGTCAATTTTGACCGATTCATTTCCTTAAGCGGTTAGTACTAAACCGAATCAGTACAGGATTCGATTCACTAATTTTTCGGTCAAACCGACCGATTCGAGGGATTTTTACAACTATGAGTGTGGATTTGGATCAACTTAGTTATATTTATGTAGTATTTTGTTTTTTGAGAAAAGGATAAATAGGTTCCTGACTTTTTGCCCCGCGGACATTTTTGTCCCTGAGCATTTAAAAATACATTTAAATCCCCGACCTTCGCAAATCTTGGACGGATGAGTCCCTCCGTCGAATTGCCTCTGCCAGACCCGTCGGAGAAGTCTGATGTGGCTCCCCTGAGGATGACGTGGCACCACTGGTTGACACCTAGACTGCTGAGTGGAAAGGTGCATGCAAAAATTGGACAATTAAGTCCCTAAACCCTAAACTACGTGGTTTTGCCTTCATCCCTAATCCTTAAATTGATTGCGTTTCTTTCATGGAGGCCAGTGGTGAGGAGCTCAACCTGCGACAACCATGACTGCCAATGTAGCATCAGCAACCTCGAGAAGAAGCCGCAAGGGAGTAAGAGAAGAAAATTCTGCTTCAAGCTCAGACCCTTGTGTTGTGCACGACGGAGACCTGAAGGACGATGTCGCCTCAAGATGCTTCTGTGGAGTTTACTAGGATTTTCTTATGGTTATTGCGTCAAACAAATAATGAATCTTCTTGTATTTTATGGCATAAAGCTTGATGAGGATCCTTCTTTTGGTGTCTTGGACCAGATAATTTTTATAAGAGAAGAACCAAGAATTTGTTAGCATTTTTTACTCGCACAATTTTACTGTGTTTGGACAAGCTAACATTTTTATCAAGTGCTGTTTTCACCTCTGTTAACTTGATTTAGGACCTAGA
Source organism: Arachis stenosperma (assembly GCF_014773155.1). Lineage (NCBI taxonomy): Eukaryota > Viridiplantae > Streptophyta > Magnoliopsida > Fabales > Fabaceae > Arachis > Arachis stenosperma. Next base: position 88,774,361 of record NC_080383.1, on the reverse strand, counting down.
CATGTAACTTGTAATTGAATAAGTTAGGGAAGCTCTCAGCTGCTCCAAACTAGAAAGGAAGTACTAGGACTAATCTAACCGGCTAACCGCCTCTGCCAGCTACTACATCCCTTGTTACTAACTTACTAGTGAATCCTCTGCATTACCCCTTGTTTTAGCTTCCCTCACAAGCTAACCTTAGATTGTATATAAACTGATGAATCAGAACATTGAGAAGTGAGAAGTTAATCAATCACAATTATAAGTCAGACAAATCTCTCTCTTTCTCTCTCTCTCTCTCTCTCTTATATATATATATATATATATATATATATATATATATATTGTGAAAATGTAAACATCTGAATTGTGGAAATATCTCTTGGGTTACGTCTCTATCTCCCATCCTACTATATATTGGTGGTTGATATATTTTGTGTGTAATTATGTGAAATAATTTATCTTTATCAGATTCGAAATGACCCGGAAACGTTGTCATTCTGGTATGTACATAGCTATACAGATTATTGGCTGCAGAGTTTTTATTCTTTTATACCACATTATTAAAATTCTTCTTTTTTTGTCTGGCTGGTTGTAGTGTTTTCACCCCATACTATAGTGAAACTGTGCTATACAGTACTTCCGAGTTGCAAAAGGAGAATGAAGATGGGATATCTATTCTTTTCTACCTTCAAAAGATATTTCCAGGTAATGTCTTTAGGCACACTCTCTCCCCAAGGATAACACATGTTTTCCGTTCAACTCACATTTGGTTTGCACATATTATGGCTATCTGTTTTAACACTTTGTTTGGAAGGTTGACATGTAGTGAAAAAATAATTTATCTTTTGAGTGTCTATCAAGTACTATAAGTTTACTTGGGGATGCCTAATTATATTTTAGAGGTTTGAGGTGAGTGATGATACTAAACTTTAAGTATCTTGTGTCCAGAGAAAAAAAGGGGAGCCTGGTGCACAAGCATCCCACATTAATGCAGAGTCCGAAAAAGGCCGCAGGTGAGGCATGACTCCTCTTTTAAACTTTGAGGGCTTCTATGTTATTACTTAGTGGTTGACTTAGTTTCTTTTAGTGTATTTGTGTTGTTTAGATTATGGATTTTGGATATGTAAGGACAAAGAGATAAGAGAAAGGCTATAAGATAAGATAAAAATAGTGATATGATATGACTATGTTGTGGTATGTTACAAGAGGGCAAGAAACTAATCGTTTTTATAATAATTGGAAAATCCTATTCCTAATCAAATAAGGAAATGATAATTGAATATTAGTGATACGAAACTAATCCTAGGATTTTTTTTTGTATTATTAGATGTGGTAGAGATCATATTGGAGTGGGTAAATCATTATTTTGTTTGGTTAATCTCGGTGGTGGTCTATTTTAGGAGATATTGCTGACTCTGATGTCTTTGGGAGAATTTTCGGTCACAAATGTTTTATGTTGTTATACCTTTTCTTAGTGGTGAAGACTCTGTACATAACTACAGATGAATTTCTTTTTAAACTATTATTTCAATGTTTTATCTGCATAAAAATAAAGGCTTTCTGTGTTTTCTTTCAGGAATGAGGCACTGCGAGTTGCTTTTATCCATGCTGATGAAAGCACAACTGAGGGAAAGACAACAAAAGTGTTTTATTCAAAGCTTGATAAAGTTGATATAAATAGAAAAGATCAGGTGGATTAAGTTTGTTAGGCTTCTTCTCGAGGTTGCTGATGCTACATTGGCAGCCATGGTTGTCGCAGGTTGAGCTCCTCACCACTGGCCTCCATGAAAGAAACGCAATCAATTTAAGGATTAGAGATGAAGGCAAAACGACGTAGTTTAGGGTTCAGGGACTTAATTGTCCAATTTTTGCATGCACCTTTCCACTCAGTAGTCCAGGTGTCAACCAGTGGTGCCACGTCATCTTCAAGGGAGCCACATCAAACTTCTCCGACGGGTCTAGCGGAGGCAATTTGACGGAGAGACTCATCCGTCCAAAATTTGCGAAGGTCGAGGATTTAAATGTATTTTTAAATGCTCAGAAACGAAAATGTCCGCGGAACAAAAGGCAGAGACCTATTTGTCCTTTTCTCTTGTTTTTTTATTTTTTATTTTTTATTTTTTAAAAAGGACACCAAAAACGTAAATCCCCCTTCTTGGTAACGCTGAGAGTGTAGGGTTTATGTAGAGTGGAGGTGGTATCGTACACCACCGATATGCACCCAAGAATGAGTCTGGTAGCAGGATCATACGAGAGGTTCATTTGGGGCTTCTCCCTAAATCCCAAAAACGAAACCCTAACTCTAACCCCTCTCTTCTCTTACCCTTCCCACCTCTCTCTCATCAAGTGCGTCGCCGTCTCCGGCTCCGTCGTGGCCTCCGGCGGTGCTGACGACACAATCCACCTCTACGACCTCGCCACCGCTGCCTCCCTCGGCTCCCTCCACCAACACTCTGCCACGGTCACCGCCCTTGCTTTCTACGCCCCTCCCTCCCTTCCCTTTCCCCGCAACCTCCTCTCCGCCGACGCCGAAGGCTCACTGTCACTCTTTGACGCCGATGGCTTCGTCCACCTCAAGACGCTCCCCCGCGTCCACCGCCGCGCCGTCAACGACCTCGCACTTCACCCCTCCGGCAAGCTCGCACTCTCTGTTGGCCGTGATGAATGCCTCGCCATGGTCAACCTTGTACGTGGCCGAAGGAGCTTCTGTTGCCGCCTTGGAAAGGAGGCAAGTATAGTGAGGTATGACTTGGCCGGAGACAGGTTCTTTATGGCCATGGAGGAGAAGGTGACTGTGCACGGGGCTGAGGATGCGCGCTTGCTATTTGAATTGGACTGCCAGAAAAAGGTCCTCTGCGCTACTCCAGCGAAGGTTCACTCTTTTTTATTGACCTTAATTCGTGATATTACTTTCAATTGCATGATACTGATTTGTGTTAGTGGAAATTGCAAATGTGCTTACAGCGATGTTAAATTAATGGAACGTGTGTATTTTGTAAGGAATTTGGGTGTGGGTATTTATATAGCATTGTTCTGTTTTGTAATTCAGCTTTAAATGTAAAAATTTATGTTCTTGCTGAATGGTGTTTAATGATGATCTAGATACTTAAAATTCTTTGCTGATGATCTGGAAATGTGCTTACAGGGGTGTTAAAGTAATATTTGCTTTTGAATTGTTGTAATTTTGGAAGTTATTGAAGTCTCAATCATTTGTATTCTAAAATATCTGTTGGGAAGTGTATGATGTTGGATAATGCAAGTGTTGCACATCTGATTGAGGATTGAGTGCTCTGTTGGTAGAGGGATGAGTTTGGGGGTTGGATTGTTTTCTGATGCAACTAAGTAGAGCAACATAATTTGTGGTTTACAATTACCATTATTCCCTAATGAAACTGCCTAGAGGTTGCTTTCTTTCCCTTTTCAATGTTTGTTCTACTCCTTTTTGACACCTAGAGTTTATTCTATGTTGTAGAATGGACTTCTATACACAGGTGGTGAGGACCGAAATATCACAGCATGGGACATAAACAGCGGGAAGGTGGCCTATTGCATTGAAGGAGCACATAATGCCCGTGTAAAAGGAATTGTTGTCCTCACAGATAGTGATGCTGCTTCAGGGAGTGATGATCCGTACCTAGTTGCATCTGCATCATCTGATGGGGTTATACATGTCTGGGATGTTCGAATGGCCGCAACAGAGAAGTTGAATCCAGTAGCTGAGTGTAAGACGCAATCTAGGTTGACATGCCTTGCTGGATCATCTCTAAAATGTGAGTTAATTTCTTTATGTATGATTTTGCCTTATAGTACATCAAACTGCTTTAAGGATGGCTGCTATTTCCTGTGGATCCATTTCATACAAGCAGTCACTGCAGATAACTAAATGAGTTGCTCATTTTTACAACATTTTAAGTTTTATTTAAACCATTGCTCTATAATTGATTAAATTATCATGACTTTGGACTAGCACCAAATTTTGTCTTGTCTGACCCTACAAATGATTTGATATGATAAATATAACCTGTCAAACAGACCAATGCAACTCTTTTTTGCTAGAAAGGAGCTTAGGAGCTCTGGTTTGACTTTGTCAAGTTTAGAGACACTTACTTTCTGCTGCAACTTGTTTACTATGTTGTATACCAATTACCAACTCGACTTTTAAAAGATTCTACAATTTGGTTTCAGTAGCAACATCATCAACTGACTCCTGTAATTGTATGAAATTGGTCGATTTGGCTCTTAAATAATGACTTCGTTGATGTGTTGTTTTTCTGCAGTAAAACGTCGTCATTCTGGAACTAATCCCAAAGGACAGGATCAAACAATGGAAGGTTGATAGCTTTCTTGATGGCCATGCTTGAGTATAATATTTTCCATATTGAGAGAAGGATTTTTGGCCCCTGGAGGACTCAAACTAACATATCCCACAAGGAAACCTGTTTCTGCTAAGGCGTCCAATTTATCAGTTGCAGTTATACACCCATGCACAAGATATTGTTATAATGTTAATATCCGTACTAGCTGAAAGCTGAAAGAATTCCTCTGTTGTGGTCTAATTCTTGTGCAAGAATTTTGTAAGTTGAAACAGAAGTGAAAACAGAGTTACTTTTGGAGTAGTTTTGCTCTATTTAATCCGTTATTATTTATGGTTAATTTCCGTAACCATTAGTCTCTTACTCTCTCCACTGCTTACGAAATTTGGCGCTACAATGTTGGACTTGCTCCCCTGCTTTGTGCACAGATGGTTCTCTTCATAGACCAGAGTCCTCAATGGCAGTGTCTGCTTAGCATACAAAACAGAAAAACATGCATTTCAACGCAGTCAAATCTTTGCTAGTTAATTCATGGCTGTAACAAATACCGAATCTCCTTCCTCAAAGCAAACAAATCTTCTCTTTTTTTCAGTCCGTTCCGTCATTTACTGCTGTCTGTTAGCCATCATTTGCTTCAGCTGATGTAAAATGCATTCTCTATTGCAATAAATCCTAAACTGCTTCCTTTATTAGGAGCAGCCATTAACAATTCAATACCTTGTAAAAGAGCCTCAAGAAGAGGCACCAATACAAATCCCAGAGGAGCAATTTATACTAGCTTGTGGTTATCAATACAAAAAGCACAGGGAAATTATATTCATTCATTGTTTGTGATGCTATAAATACAACCAGCAAATAAAAATAAAAATTCTACTAAAATATGTGTTTACCAAGGTGTACACAAAGTTGCTGATACGGTTTGTAAGGTGGATCGGAGATTCACTGGTCAAGGCAGTGACAGGACTTCCGGAGTGACAGGGGTAATATTTGCAAATACACTCTGACGCTCAAGTCAGAATGAATCTATGAGGTATAGGGTGGGGGTTAGGAATGAGTGTCATACCTGAGGGAGCTCTTGACCCTTCTTTTTATATTTAGAGCTTGTTATCTTATCTTATTAGTTTAAGATAAGAGGGATATTTGATTTTGAATGTTAGTTAGGGATTATCGAACTGGTTTGGGGCCGCGAGGAAGGCCCTGACTTGGGTAGCCGGGTTGGGGACTGCTCTGATGAGGAAAAAGTAAAAGGAAAAAGCAAGACAAAATCATGAACATTATGTTGGGTGGTATATTTCTTTTTTGGTGGATGCTTTTGTTGGATAGTAGATGCTTATGATGATATGTGAAAGTTTTCAATTTATAATTTTCAACTCTTATTTACTTAAAAACAGTGTGAGATGAATCCGACACATCAGATTTAATGTGTTAATAGTGCATGAGCTGATTTGTATGCAATTCAAAGAGTTCAATATCATCATCCTCCATATTTCCTGTTTCTAACTTAAGTATTCTTGATACTGAATATATATCTTCCGATCTTGAATGTGATTGATCTGCGACACGAAACTCGTGTACCTGACCGTGTAATTCTAGCCAGCTACAACCAGGTGTCTTCTTTAGCCCTCTATCTCTAAGAAAACTCCTCATTTCGGCAACTTTTTCCCACTTTCCTGCTGCGGCATATATATTTGAGAGCAACACATAGTTGCCTGCATTTTTAGGTTCAATATTTATAAGCTTCGGAGCAGCAACTTCGGCAAAATGGGTCTCTGAGTGTAACTTACAGGCACTCAAAAGCGGGCCATAAACCCTGGCATCAGGCTTAAAGGGAATAGCATCTATAATTTCACTCGCTTTGTCAATTTGTCCGGCACGTCCTAGTAGGTCAACCATGCAGGCATGATGTTCCTGGCTAGGTTGGTAACCATATATTTCCACCATCTCTCTGAAAATCTCCTTGCCTTTATCAACAAGGCCTGAATTGACACAAGCTGTGAGCAGGCCAAGAAATGTTACTTTGTCTGGAATAATATTAGACAGTTTCATTTGTTTGTACAACTGAAAACATCGAAACCACTCTCCATGTTTAGAATACGCATTGATCATAGAGTTCCATGCAATTAGATCCTTATGGCTGCTTTTCTCTTCATCAAATAGCTTTCTGGCCATCACTATGCAGCCGCATTTCGCATAGCTACTAACAAACGAAGTCTTAACGGATTTGAGTGAATCAATGCTGGCTTTCAATGAGTATCCATGTAAGTATCTTACATAATGCAATACCCCCATTTTTGCAAAAGCTGGCAAGATGTTAATGACTATAATGAAATCAACTCTTGTACCACTCAACTTCATCTTTAAGAAGAGCGATAAAGCCTCAAGACACTGGTCATGCATTGCATATCCTTTGATCAGTGCACTCCATGATACAACTGTCCTGTCCATCATATTGTCAAAAATCTTCCGGGATGAACTCAAGTTGTCGCATGCAGAATACATGTCAATAAGAGAATTCTGAACAGAAACCTGATAATCTGAACCATTTCTTATCACATGAGCATGTATTTGCCTTCCACACTCGAAATTCTTCAATTGTGTGATCGAAGAAATTGCAGGGATTGCTGTAAAAAAGTCAGGTCTAACCTTCAATCTAACCATACAATATAAGAGTTCCAAGGATTCCTTAGGGTACCCATTTCCTGCATATGCTGAAATCATTACATTCCAGACTACAAGATCCTTCTCCGGCATTTTATCGAACAACAACTCTGCATCTTCTAAACTACCTAACTTGACATACATTAACAACAATGCAGTATTCACAGACAATTCTTCACACAAATTTCTCACAACTAGAGAATGGAGGGCTTGTCCAATCTTCAATGAGTTCAAATTAACGGCTAACCTTAACAAATTAATCACAGTAAATGAATTAGGCTGAATATTCTCTTTTATCATCTTGCTAAAAAGTTGAAAGCTTTCATCCAATTTCCCACTTTCAGAAGCCTCAGAAATTAACTTGTTCCAATAGTTCAATTCAACTAGATAGTTTCTTTCAACTGGTTCATGGTCACCCATATCATCATACAACTCAATCAAAGTGTTGCACACCAAGTCAAATGAATCCAAACCCAGTTTCACTATTTGCCCATGAACCATCCTCCCTTGTTCATGTGGCATAGAAAAACAAGATCTCAACACAAACAAGAAACTCTCTTCATCTGGGCATATTGATTTCTCAACCATTTCCTTGTAAATAAGGAGAGTTTTTTCATGTCCACTAAACTGGGACAAGTTCCTCAAGACTGCGCCATAAAGAACTGAATCCGGATTTTTGGCGAAATGGAAGATTTTCAGAGAGAAATTTATGAGGCCAAAGTTGGCATAGCAGTCAATGAGTTTGGAGGAAAGAGGTGAGTTTTGGTGGAGCCCATGGAGGAAGAACCTCGCATGGATTTGTTGAAGGTGCTGTGGTTTTGTGCAGAGATTTAGTATAGAAGAAGAAGTGGAAATGGTAGTGCTGAGAAACCTGACACTCCTTTCAACGAGTAGAATGTTACGGAGACTATGAATCAAATATTGAGTGCGAAGCATTTCAGGTGGAATCTAATAACAAGTTAAGCTGGTAACTTCACTCTACTGAAGAAGCAGATAGAATATAGGAAGTGAGCAATATACTAACAATATTCCAAACCTCTGCCTAAAATTCTTAGTGTGAAACTCATACTTTAACAAATTTTAATTACTAGTCACAAAAAAAAAAAAAAAAATTACGCCAAGTATAAAAAAAATAAAAAAAAGTCACCAAAAAATTACTAAATTAATGTTAAAACTTTTATTTCATTAAATTAATTAATTTTTACGTCATATTATTTGTATATAAAAAACTAATATAAAGATTTTAATTTTTTTAATAAATTATGATATTTATTATTAAATAATTATATAATTGATCTATCTAATTTTTCACGTAAAAATTTGACGTGAGAATTAATAAGTTTAACATTAAATTTGAAGATTAATTTAGTTATTAAAATTTATTAAAGATTAAATTATCTTTTAAAAATTGATTTGAGATATTACACTTATACCCATTTTGTTCCTTAAAGAATTTCGGACCAGACACTTTAGTCCCTAATTAAAATTAATTATTCGACTGGTTCCTAACAATTAATTCCGTCAGTCACTTAGGTCTTTGACTCCGTTAACTCTAACGGAAGACAAAATGGTCCCTGACAACTCTAACAGGGGACAAAATGATCCCTGACCTCCTCTGTTGGGAAACAATACTGTTCTCTCCCATTTTTCATCATATCTCGCATAACACTAACAGTTTAACACTGTAACTTCAAGCTACATAATGCACACTCTACAACTTCAATGTTCACACGAAAAAAAAATTCTCAACTTGTTCTCAACCAATTTATACTCAAGAAACTAATGACTATGTCTCACAAGTACTTGTCATCTTTGATGGATCCCATGAATCTAGACAGCAAGTCTGATTAGTCAAAACCCGTCGTCGTCGTTACCATCTCCCTCCTTCTTTACCCTATCATCTCCATTACCACATTGTCCAACACTTCGATCGCTTCCTTCAGTTTTTTCTCCGAATTAATGTTCAATAATCGCTTCAGTTTCCGTATGAGCGACAATGCTCGTTGTATTGATAGCTTAGATGTGAGGTCAAAACTGTCTCCCAACTTGGACTCTGGGAAAGAAGGAACAATCTGTGTCTATTTCAAATGAGAATTTGCATATGATGTCGAGGGAAAATTTTTCATGATGTCCTAATATCCAACAATCTATATTGCTTGTTGGAGAGTGGAGAAAGGCATGCCCTTGAGGTAGTTGTGAAATTTGGTCTTGAGGATTTGGTGGACGTTGTCGGGGTTGGAGGTGATGCTATTATGAAAGACGTGGAAGTGGAAGCTTCTGGTAGGTGAAGTGTAGAGGAGGTGGGTGTACCAATCACAGAGATTTAGAAAGTGTGTGATCCATGACATATTGAGGTAGGTGCAACACGTGTGACAGTTATACCATGGCTTGATCTTGAAGCTGAAAAGTAGGAAAAAAAGATGAAAAAAAATACTGTGAAGGTGAAGAATGAGAGTATGAATGTTAATATTATAGAGATATGATGAAAATTTGGGAAGAACAGTGTTGTTTTCGAATAAAAGGGTTAGGGATCATTTTGACCCTTGTTAGAGTTGTCAGAGATCATTTTGTCCCATGTTAGAGTTGTCAGGGACCGTTTTATCTTCCGTTAGAGTTGACGGAGCCAAGGACCTAAGTGGCTGACGAAATTAATTATTAGGGACCAATCGAATAATTAATTTTAGTTAGGGACTAAAGTGTCTAGTTCAAAATTCTTTAAGAATTAAAATGGGTATATACTCAAAATTTTTTTACTATTTCACGAATAATGATATTTTAATTATTTTAGTTATTAATTTCAACTATAATATATTTTATGATTGATATTAATGATTAAAACTATTGAAGCATCAATTATCCTGATATACTTAAAATTTGTCTAATAATATATAACCTATGCCAGTTGCCATGCTGATGAAAAAGTATTAAACTTTTTTTAAACCGAAAGATATATACCCTTATACATATTAACTACAACTAAGATAGATAATGCATTTGAAAAAAATGGGAGAGAGTGGAGTGAGTGGAAATGAAGGGTTTATTGAGGATGAAAATATTTTCTTTTTCAAAATATTTTTTTAAATATTTTTTTTGTTAGTTTTTGTTTTTATTTTCTCTTGCTACTATGAATTCTCACCCCTTTGGCTACGAGTCTGGTTACAATTATGTTGCAGGAAGAGGAGATTATAATGACAACTTGCATCAAGGATGGGACAATCAAAGATGGGAGGAGCCACAAGGATTTGATCAACTCTCATGGCAACAACCACCTTCAATAGACTATCAACAACTATTCTGTGTTGCATATCAAAACAATGGCTATGGTGAGCACTCTTGTGATTATCAACAACCACCACCATATGCCTATGAACCCCCTCTTCAACATAACTTTGGACCACCATACTCACAAGCTCCTTTCCACCATTCACCTTCATATGACCCTAACCGTTATCCACCACACCAACCACCATATGAACCATATATAGAACCACCACAATTCCAACCTAGTTACTCCCAAGGACCACCACCTCCATATGCACCATGTCCATATCCATCGACCCAAGACTCACAGGCTCGCCTCAAGGAAACAGTAGATCAATTTCATGCAACCCTTCATCAACTGGAGCAAGCAATAAATCAATTACTTTCCAGACGTTCGGACACTCAAGCAACCCCATGGCCTCATGTGAAGAATCTAATGAAGAACGTAGCATGAAGGAGACACTAGAAACTCCAGTGGACAGTAAGGAGCATGACTTTGTACTGGAACAAGTAGAGAAAGCCGGAATTATTGAAGAAGAAGAAGTGGTCGAAGACTTAGGAGATGCTGAGCCTCCATTGGAAGGTCCATTCATAGAGCCTCCTTCCAAGGTGTTTAATGTTGATGTTGAGGAGGATGTACAACCTCCAAGGCATATCATGGTTGAAGACTTTGAAGGGGATGATCAATAGATGGATTCAATCATTGATGAATTCTTATCTACATTTGAATCCTCTTCCATTGGACTTGATATGGAGTTTAAAGAAGAAGAAGCACAACCTCCCATGCCCTTGGTGAGCAATGAAGAAGAGATCAAATTAGAAGAAAGCTACCAAGAGGAAGAGGTTGATGTTGAAGAAGCTTGCAAGGAGGTGGAAGTTGTCAAAGAAGAGTCCAAGGGAATGGAGCTAGAAATCACCTTGCCAAAGTTGTTGGAGACCTCTCCCCCAAAGCCATCACCGTCCACTCCTTCATTCAAGTGGGTAAATCTCTCATCTCTAAACTTAATTAGCTCACTTGAATATGCTTTACTTGAGACAGATTGTCAGCTTAGAGCCCTTTGTGGCATTAAGCGTAAGAGGGAGATGGTCAGTGGTAGAAGTTGTTAAGCAAGGTTCAACATGGTCGTGTGCTCAAAGTCTAGATGCAACGGTTGGTGTAAAGCTCAAGTGAATAGGTCTAGGATGTTGTTTGGCCGCTTCAGTGAGAATTCAGACTGCTTGCCACCCGGATGGAACAATATTGCTCAACAAGAAGACGGGTGCAAAAGCAAGGTTTGGGATCCTGGAATTCGCTCTGACATTCAACACCCTGGAAACCTGAGAACCTGTTTGAAACTGCTCAAGGCTTTACATGCCTTGTTTGGGACCCCGGAGGCTGTTGGAATTCCAAACACTAGTGGAGATTTTTGGATGAATACAAGCACAAGCCACCATAACAGGGAGCTCACCAAATGTCCAACTTAAGGACTTTAACTAAAAGTGCTAGGTGGGAGACAACCCACCATGGTATGATCGTCCCTTTTTCAGTTTTAATTCTAGTCTGTTTTGTTTGTTTTTGAGTTTTGATTGGACCTGGAATCATGCATAACATTCATATTAGCATTGCATTTTGCATTTTGCATATTTAAAAAAAACGTACGCGACGCGACAGCGTCGCTGACGCGTCCGCGTCAAATGTGCGTTGGGAAGAAAATAAGATTGAACAGAGAGTCACACAAAAGTGTGGCTGGAAGCGTGCCTTTGGCACAAATTTGACCCATGCGACCGCGTCGCTGACGCGTCCGCGTTATGTGGGAAAAATGCCTCTCACGCGTCCGCATCATCCACGCGAACGCGTGACCTGAAAATCGACGTAAAAAAGGGTGTACGGCAGCAAGTTGTGATGGAGTGGGACTGGAATGGTATTGGAAGCATAAACCCCATCACACGAACACGTTGCCCACGCGTCCGCGTCACTTACAAATCGCGCCAACCGCGCGAACGCGTCACCTGCGGCGCACAGCTTATCCAAATCACCACTAACTATCTTATCTTTTCTTCCCCAAATCTAAATCTTTTCTTTCCTTTCTTTTTCTTTTTCTTTCTTTTTCTTTTAATTGGTGTTGAAAATTTACTTAGGTCATTATTTTGCTTGTGGTTTATTAAGGAATTGTTTGACAATTATATATTACTTTTTATAGGGTTGCGTGCATGTTCAATTTAATACTTTCAATAACTTATTTACCATGCATGCTAAGTGTTTGTGAAGAAGTCCGTATGGCATCACACACTACTTTTCTGTTATCCTACTTTCATGCCTATTTTTCACAAAACCCTTTTTATATTTTATTAATTATTTATAATTGTCCATACAAATATATTGTTAGTTTGAAAGGCTTGGTAATCTAACTTGGACATTTAATGCTTGATCTATGCTACTCATGCCTTTGCCGGCATGCCAATAAATACCTTGCATTTAACTGTCATCACATGCACTTGCTATATTTTCATTGATGACTTTTCACATGTAGTCATGACCATGTGTTAACGTCATTCTTCTTTACTGTGCATTGATTATCACATTTCCCGTTCTCTTCCTTGCTCTAACCCTTAGCTCTAAAAGTTACTTTCTTTTTTCCTTTTCAGGATGGCCACCAAGAAGGATAGAGAGAAAGCTACTCCCAACCCACCGGTAAGGAAAGGAACAAAAAGAGCACCAGCTGAGGAACCACAACTCCCATCCACTTGCACATCTTAGCATGCACCGAGAACGGTGCAATCTTTAAGTGTGGGAAGGTCGATACCGACTTCCAGGGGTTAGTTACCTTCTTTTCAACACCAATACTCTATTTTCTTTATTTGTTCATTGTTGCATTTGCATATTTGATTGCATGTTTGTTTGATTTTATGCATATTCTACTTGGTTGAAAAATAATAAGTTTCTTCTAAAGACCCTATTTTTGAAAATTTTCACTAATTAAAAATAATAATTTTTTGTTAAATTTGTTTGAAGTTGTATTTGGAACATAGTTTTTGAGACAAAGAACACACAACCTGTGAGATTTTGAGCTTATTCATATGGTTACATTATTTAACCATAAATTTTTATTCTTGTGTATTTTCTTCTCTATAATTGCAATCTTTGCTTTGTTCCATTCTATATGTCCATTATTTAGTGTATTTACATGCTTGCATATGATTGAGGCCATTACTTATTTTTGCTCACTTATCCTAAATAAGCCTACCCTGTTATATCACCCTTGTTAACCACTTTGAGCTTTTTAATCCCCTTCTGTTTTATAACCACATTACTAGCCTTAAGCAGAAAAATAAAATAAAAATCCCAAGTTGAATCCTTGGTTAGTTTAAGATAGATATTGTGTATAATTTTAAGTATGGGAAATTTTATGGGAACATGGGATGATAGAAAAAAGTAGGGAAACTAAATTGAATAAGTTATCTCAAAAAATTTGGAAACATGCTCATGTGAAATCAAAATAATTAAATTACCTTGTGCATTGATAAAAAAAATAAAAAATAAAAATTTTAAGTAATTAAATAAGGGGATACAAAAAAATAAATATTACCCCAAATGCAAAATAAAAAAATCAATGCACATGGGACAAAATTCAAAAATAAGTTTGATACATGAGCATGTAATACAAAAGTGGGAAAAATTTGGGTAGCTAGGTAAAGCATTTGAAATTATATAAAGTGTGTATGTTAGGTGAGATCTTAGACTAATCAAGGATTTACTTTGTTAGCTCACTTAGCCTTATATATATATATATATATATATATATATATATATATATATATATATATATATATATATATATATATCCTTACCTTTACCTCAGCTCCATTACAACCCTGAAAAGACCTCATGATGTTTGCATTAGTATACTAAATATTTGTTGATTGGTTAGATGAAGAACAACGTTTAGAAAGCATGACTAGGGAAGAGTAGAGTGATTGACCCTAGACACTTGAGAGATTAGAGTGCATATACAATACCAGTGAGGGTTCAATGCTTGATTCTATGTTTTCTGCTTTCATGAGCTATCTTCTTACAAGTTTACTTGTCTCTTATTGTGTAATTTGAATTAGTGGAATTTGATTCATATTTGTCTTAGAGAACTTAGTTACTTTTAACCAAGTAGGTAGAAATATTTTGCATGTAGTTGCATTCACATAGATAGGTTGCATTGCATACTCTCTATCATTCCTCTTCACTCTTTTATAGCTTCTCTTGAGCTTAACTTGAGGACATGCTAATGTTTAAGTGTGGGGAGGTTGATAAACCACTATTTTATGGTTTATCTTGTGCTTAATTGAGTGGATTTTATCAATCTTTCATACACTTATTCATACAAAATGCATGGGTTTACATTCTCCTTCCTGAATTTGTGCTATGATTGAAAACATGCTTCTTTGGTCTTAATTTTGCTATGTTTAATCCTCTCTTATTACCATTTGATGCCGTGATATGTGTGTTAAGTGATTTCAGGGATTACAGGGCAGGAATGGCTTAGAGAATGGAAAGGAATACAAGAAGTTGAAGAAATTGCTAAGCTGTCCAGCCTGACCTCTTCGCACTCAAACGGTCATAACTTGAGTTACAGATGTTCAAATGATGCGGTTTCAGTTGCGTTGGAAAGCTAATGTCCGGGACTTCGATTTGATATATAATTTGCCATAGTGGCCATACAGATAGGCGACGCGAACGTGTGCTCCACGCGGACGCGTCGCAGTGATGAAAATCAGCGTGGCAGATTTCGTAATCAGCGATTCCTGGGCTGTTTTTGACCCTGTTTTCGGCCCAGAAAACACATATTAGAGGCTATAAAGTGGGGGAGTCCATCCATTCAGAAGAGAGACAACAGAGAAGACTCATAATTCACTTTTCACAATTTAGATGTAGTTTTTAGAGAGAGAGGTTCTCTCCCCTCTCTTAGGAATTAGGATTAGGATTTTTTATTTTTATTATGTTCAGACTACTTCTCTTCATCACAGGTTCAATGTTCCTTTTATTTTTCCCAATTTAACTTATGAACTTTCCCATGTTGGATTTAATTTCTTTTATTAATATTTGAGGTATTTCAGACATATGACTTTTATTTGGTTTCTTATATTCTTGGTTCTAATTGATTAATTGGTAACTCTTGAGTTGTCAAACTCATCGTGATTGATAATTGTTATCTTTGCTGATTGATTTAGATTCCTATAACTCTAGTCTTTCATTAGGAGTTGACTAGGACTTTAGGTGTTAAATTGATTTATCCACTTGACTTACCTTCATAGTTAGAGGTTAACTAAGTGAGAGCAAAAATATAATTCTCATCACCATTGATAAGGATAACTAGGATAGGACTTCCAGTTTTCATACCTTGCTAAGAGTTTTATTAGTTATTAATTTACTAATTCCTGCAATTTATTTCTCTTGTTCAAAACCTTTTCAAAACCCAAAAATACTGTTTTTTCATAACCAATAATAAATCATACTTTCTTACAATTTCTTGAGAAGACGACCCGAGGTTTGAATACTTCGGTTTATAAATTTCATTGGGTTTGTTACTTGTAACAACCAAAACTTTTGTAAGAAAGGAATTCTTGTCGGTCTAGAAGCTATACTTACAACGAGAATTTATTTGTGAAAATTCTAGATCGCGCGAGAGTTTCATTCTTCAACCCTACCACACAAAGTTTTACACCTAGGATGTAAAACAGAGGTGGCGAGGCTCTACAACCTCTAAAAGTAAAATTATATATAATATAGAAGGAAAAGGTTTTATCTAGGAGCCTTTGAAGAAAAGTTATTGAACGAAATATAAGCAGAACAATGCAACACTCACGATCGGATAAAAGTAGGCAGGTGAATAAGATTAAACAAAAAAGATAATATAAATATATAATATTAGAGTTCCAAAAATACAATTAACAAGCTCTAGGCTCGTCCTGCAAAGCAAAGACCAATCAGAATATAGATATACATATATATACACCCCAAAGTAGCCTAAAACAGAAAACTGACAACCTGTTTCTCTGAGTCAACCTCTAAGATGGACAAACATAAAATACAAGGTAGAGAATCTATATACATATATAAATATAAATAAAATACAACCCTGAATCCCAAGAGTTCTTCACTTCCACAGAGTCTCCAGAATACACAGTATGGTGCTTCTAAACTTGCATCTGAAAAAACAATAACACGTATAGAATGAGAATCGGAGGTTCTCAGTATGGTAGTGGTGCTGCATACATAAGATATAAAGTCCCGAAAAAGCCAGAGGCAATCCTAGAACTTCGACATTCAGATATAAACTTAAAGGAATAAACTGAACCATAAATTTGGTAAAACTCTCTAAGGTACCCAAGTCACAATATAACTCTAACTCTGCAGTTTACTTTCTGTCTCATTTAACTCAAACCCCTTGCTTTCACTTTCACATAACATAACATTCTATACATTTTACTGCTTACCATTAAATCATTGTTAACCAACCCTTACCACTGACCTAACCAGTCACGGCCTATAGCCCAAATCAAACCAGCTCGGCCTCCGGCCTAAATAAACTCAACCCAGCCTCCAGCCCATTTCAAAACAAATCATCATCATTATCAGTCGACCACCAAAGTACTCAAAATAGAAAGACAATCACAGACACAAGCAAATACAAGGCAAACATATTTAAAGAACAGTTACAACAGTATTATAGTTACCCGTTAAACAGAATTTATCGGATAGGCAAACCAAAACAATTATGCACACCCAAACAATGCAAACAAATGCTACATGATGCATGCATGTCCTACTGGCATGAGCTCACATGTCGGTTAAATCGCCAGAACCCGACACATCTGATAGCTAACTGATGAGCGGATAATTTGTATACTTTTTGGCATTGTTTTTAGTATGCTTTTGATATGATATAGTTAGTTTTAGTATACTTTTATTAGTTTTTAATTAAAATTCACTTTTCTGGACTTTACTATGAGTTTGTGTGTTTTTCTATGATTTCAGGTATTTTCTGGCTGAAATTGAGGGACCTGAGCAAAAATCTGATCCTGAGACCAAAAAGGACTGCAGATGCTGTTGGATTCTGACCTCCCTGCATTCGAAGCGGATTTTCTGGAGCTACAGAAGACCAATTGGCGCGCTCTCAACGGCGTTGGAAAGTAGACATCCTGGGCTTTCCAGCAATATATAATAGTCCATACTTTGCCCAAGATTTGATGGCCCAAACCGGCGTTCAAAGTCACCTCAAGGAATCCCAGCGTTAAACGCTGGAACTGGCACCCAAATGGGAGTTAAACGCCCAAACTGGCACCAAAGCTGGCGTTTAACTCCAAGAAGAGTCTCTACACGAAATTGCTTCATTGCTCAGCCCAAGCACACACCAAGTGGGCCCGGAAGAGGATTTTATGTCATTTACTCATTTCTGTACACCCTAGGCTACTAGTTTCTTATAAGTAGGACCTTTTACTATTGTATAGAAATCTTTTGATCACTTTTAGATCTCTAGATCATCTTTGGACATTTTAGTTCTTAGATCATTGGGAGGCTGGCCATTCGGCCATGCCTAGACCTTATGCTTATGTATTTTCAACGGTGGAGTTTCTACACACCATAGATTAAGGTGTGGAGCTCTGCTGTACCTCGAGTCTTAATGCAATTACTATTGTTCTTTCATTCAAATTCCGCTTGTTCTTTATCCAAGATATCACTTGTTCTTCAACATGATGAAGGTGATGATTGACGCCCATCACCATTCTCACTCATGAACAAAGTGACTGACAACCACTCTTGTTCTACAAGCATTTGAGGCTTGGTGAATATCTCTTGGATTCCTGATTGCACGATGCATGGTTGATCGCCTGACAACCGAGTGCTCGCCTGACAAACGAGCCAACCATTCCGTGAGATCAGAGTCTTCGTGGTATAGGCAAGAACTGATGGCAGCATTCAAGAGAATCCGGAAGGTCTAACCTTGTCTGTGGTATTCTGAGTAGGATTCAATGATTGAATGACTGTGACGTGCTTCAAACCTGTAACCTACTGGGCGTTAGTGACAGACGCAAAAGAGTTATTCTATTCCGGTAGGGGAGGGAACCACACCGGTGATTGGCAGCACTGTGACAGAGTGTGTGCATTAGCTTTCACTGAGAGGATGGGAGGTAGCTGCTGACAACAGTGAAATCCTACACGAGCTTGCCATGGAAAGGAGTAAGAAGGATTGGATGAAGACAGTAAGAAAGCAGAGAGACGGAAGGGAAGGCATCTTCATGCGCTTATCTGAAGTTCCTACCAAGAGAATTACATAAGTATCTCTATCTTTACCTTTATGTTATTTTCGTTCATCACCATTATACATTTGAGTCTGCCTGACTGAGATTTACAAGGTGACCATAGCTTGCTTCATACCAACAATCTCCGTGGGATCGACCCTTACTCACGTAAGGTATTACTTGGACGACCCAGTGCACTTGCTGGTTAGTTGTGCGAAGTTGTGTAATGCCATGGTATTGAGCGCACCAAGTTTTTGGAGCCATTACCAGGGATTATGAGAGTTGTGAAAAAGTATAGTTCACAATTTCGCGCACCAAGTTTTTGGCGCCGTTGCCGGGGATTGTTCTAGTTTTGAGCAAGCCTTTGGTAACATCAGTGCCAAGATCCGGCAACAACATCAAATTTTTGGTGTTATTGCCCGGGATTGTTTAGGCTGGACAACTGACGGTTCATCTTGTTGCTTAGATTAGGTATTTTTTTTTCGAAATTCTTGAAGATGAATTCTAGAGTTTCATGATGATTTGTTGAAATCTGGCTGGCTGAGAAGCCATGTCTAATCTGATTGGACCGAGGTTTCAACTTATCACCACAAGAGCTTGTTGATTTCGTATCAATATTGCTTTTGGAGCAGTGATTTGCTAAGGCTTGGCTGACCTTTGGTCATGTCTAGTGTTTTGGACCGAAGCTTTCTTTGGAAGCTTGGCTGGCTGTGAAGCCATGTCTAATTCCTGGACCGGAGTCTTAGACTAGCATTGCACTGATTCCTGGAATTCTCATTAAGAATTTTGATACCTTCTTTTTCCACTTAATTTTCGAAAAACACAAAAAAAAATTAAAAAAATAAAAAAATCATAAAATTCAAAAATATTTCTTGTTTGAGTCTAGTGTCTCATCCTAAGTTTGGTGTCAACTGCATGCATTCATATGTCTTAGTGATCTTCAAGATGTTCTTGATGATTCACTTGCTCTGATCTTTGAATTCTATTGACTTGAGTATTTTGTGTGTCTCATATGCATTTTCAGTTCATTAGTGTCAGTAGTATACAAACTGCTAAGTTTGGTGTCTTGCATGCATTGTTATTTGATTCTTGTTGCATTTTAATTATTAAAAATCCAAAAATATTTTTAATTTGTGTCTTTTCAAGTCAATGATACAAGGGATTGAAGATTCAGAACACACTGCAGAGGAATTATACAGAAAAAGCTGAGCATTCAAAAATGCCCAGTGAAGAAGGCAGACTGGCGTTTAAACGCCAGCCAGGGCACCTGGTTGGGCGTTTAACGCCCAAAAAGGTAGCATTTTGGGCGTTAAACGCCAGAATGTATACCATTCTGGGCGTTTAACGCCAGGATGGTGCTAGGAGGAAGATTTTGTTTTCAAAATCAATTTTTTTCAAGTTTTCAAAGCTTTTCAAAACCAAATCTTTTTCAAATCATATCTTTTCAATCAAATGTTTTCAAAATCAATTTCTTTCCTTTTTCAAAGATACTTACCAACAATTAATGAGTTGATTGAACATTTTTTGCCTTTTCTATTAAGAAAGGTTTTATGTTTGAATCTTATCTTTTCTTATTAGGCAAGTCATTAATATTTTTTTTTAAATTCATATCTTTTCAAATTGTTTTCAAAACATATCTTTTACAATTGTTTTCAAATCATATCTTCTCAATCACATTTTTTTTACCATAACTTTTCAATCAAATCTTTTTAACCTCATCTTTTTCAAAATAGTTTTCAATCAAATCTTTTTGATTTCTAATTTCAAAATCTTTTTCAAAAATCACTTGATTTCTTTTCCACTTTCAATTTTCGAAAATCAATTAAGTGTTTTTCAAAATGTTTTCAAAATCTTTTGATTGAATTTTCGAAAATTCTCTTCCCTCCTTCTCACATCCTTCTATTTATGGAGTACTACTCCTTCTTAATGCACAATTCGAAATCTAACTAATCAAGTTCGAATTCTTCTACCTTCTTTTCTTCTATTTTTCTTCTCCTCTGACACTTCAAGGAATCTCTGTACTGTGACATAGAGGATTCCACATTTCTCTTGTTCTCTTCTCTTTCATATGAGCAGGAGCATAGACAAAGGCATTCTTGTTGAAGCTGACCCTGAACCCGAGAGAACCCTGAAGAGAAAGCTAAGAGAAGCCAAGGCACAACTCTCTTTAGAGGACCTGACCGAATTCTTCAAAGAAGAAGAACACATGGCAGCCGAAAACAATAACAATGCCAACAATGCAAGGAAGGTGCTGGGTGACTTCACTGCACCTACTCCTGATTTTTATGGGAGAAGCATCTCTATCCCTGCCATTGGAGCAAACAACTTTGAGCTTAAGCCTCAATTAGTTTCTCTAATGCAACAGAATTGCAAGTTCCATGGACTTCCAATGGAAGATCCTCATCAGTTCTTAGCTGAATTCTTGCAAATCTGTGACACAGTCAAGACTAATGGGGTTAACCCTGAGGTCTACAGACTGATGCTATTCCCTTTTGCTGTAAGAGACAGAGCTAGAATATGGTTGGATTCTCAACCTAAAGAGAGCCTGGACTCTTGGGAAAAGCTAGTCAATGCCTTCTTGGCAAAGTTCTTTCCACCACAAAGATGGAGTAAGCTTAGAGTGGAAGTCCAAACCTTCAGACAGAAGGATGGAGAATCCCTCTATGAAGCTTGGGAAAGATACAAACAATTAATCAGAAGATGTCCCTCAGACATGCTTTCTGAATGGAGCATCATAGGTATTTTCTATGATGGTCTCTCTGAACTATCTAAAGATGTCCTTGGATAGCTCTGCTGGAGGATCTCTTCATCTGAAGAAGACGCCTGCAGAAGCTCAAGAATTGATTGAAATGGTTGCAAATAACCAATTCATGTACACTTCTGAAAGGAATCCTGTGAACAATGGGACTAGTCAGAAGAAAGGAGTTCTTGAGATTGACACTCTGAATGCCATATTGGCTCAGAACAAGATATTGACTCAACAAGTCAATTTGATTTCTCAAAGTCTGTCTGGAATGCAAAATGCACATGGCAGTACTAAGGAAGCTTCATCTGAGGAAGAAGCTTATGATCCTGAGAACCCTTCAATGGAAGAGGTGAATTACCTAGGAGAACCCTATGGAAACACCTATAATTCTTCAGGGAGAAATCACCCAAATCTCTCATGGAAGAATCAAGAGAGACCTCAACAAGGTTTCAATAACAATAATGGTGGAAGAAACAGGTTTAGCAATAGCAAGCCTTTTCCATCATCTTCTCAGCAACAGACAGAGAGTTCTAAGCAGAATACTTTTGACTTAGCAACAATGGTCTCTGATCTAATAAAGACCACTCAAAGTTTCATGAATGAAACAAGGTCCTCCATCAGAAATTTGGAAGGACAAGTGGGTCAGCTGAGCAAGAAAGTTACTGAACTCCCTCCTAGCACTCTCCCAAGTAATACAGAAGAAAATCCAAAAGGAGAGTGCAAAGCCATAGACATGGCCGAACATGGAGAGGAAAGAGAGGAAGAAGACGCCACTGAGAAAGACCCCAGTGGGCGTGCACCACTCTCCTCTGAGTTCCTCAATGAGGAACAATGGGAATTTGAGGCTCAAAATGAGACCATAGAGATTCCATTGGACTTACTTCTGCTATTCATGAGCTCTGATGAGTATTCTTCCTCTGAAGAGGATGAGTATGTCACTGAAGAGCAAGTTGCTAAATACCTTGGAGCAATCATGAAACTAAATGACAAGTTATTTGGAAATGAGACTTGGGAGGATGAACCTCCCTTGCTCACCAAAGAACTGGATGACTTGTCTAGGCAGAAACTGCCTCAAAAGAGGCAGGATCCTGGAAAGTTTTCTATACCTTGTACCATAGGCACCATGACCTTCAAGAAGGCCTTGTGTGACTTAGGGTCAAGTGTGAACCTCATGCCCCTCTCTGTAATGGAGAAATTAGGGATCTTAGAGGTGCAAGCTGCAAGAATCTCATTAGAGATGGCAGACAACTCAAGAAAACAAGCCTATGGACTTGTAGAGGATGTTCTGGTTAAAGTTGAAGACCAGTACATTCCTACTGATTTCATAGTCCTAGAGACTGGGAAGTGCATGGATGAATCCATCATCCTTGGCAGACCCTTCCTAGCCACAGCAAAGGCTGTAATTGATGTTGACAGAGGAGAGTTAATCATTCAAGTGAATGAAAAATCCTTGGTGTTTAAGGCCCAAGGATATCCCTCTGTCATCATGGAGAGGAAGCATGAAGAGCTCCTCTCAAAACAGAGCCAAACAGAGCCCCCACAGTCAAACTCTAAGTTTGGTGTTGGGAGGCTACAACCAAACTCTAAGTTTGGTATTGAAACCCCACATTCAAACTCTAAGTTTGGTGTTGGGAGGTTTCAACACGGTTCTGAGCATTTCTGAGGCTCCATGAGAGCCCTCTGTCAAGCTAATGACATTAAAGAAGCGCTTGTTGGGAGGCAACCCAATGTTTTATAATTAATTATTTTCTTTTGTTATTTTATCTTTTTTGTAGGTTGATGATCATAAGAAGTCACAAAAACAATGAAAAAAGCAAAAACAGAATGAAAAACAGGAAGAAAAACAGCACACCCTGGAGGAGAAGAAACTGGCGTTCAAACGCCAGTAATGCTAGCTGTTGGGCGTTTAACGCCCAGTCTGGCACCATTCTGGGCGTTTAACGCCAGAAAAGGGCACCAGACTGGCGTTAAACGCCAGTAAAGGGCAAGAACCTGGCGTTAAACACCAGGAATGGGCACCAGCCCGGTGTTTAACGCCAGAAATGGCTCAAAACGTGATTTTGAGCAACATTTGGTGCAGGGATGACTTTTTCTTGACACTACAGGATCTGTGGACCCCACAGGACCCTACCATCACTCTCTCTCTTCTTCCCCCATTCACCAATCACCTCAACACCTCTTCCCCAAAAACCCCTCACCTATCAAATCCCATCTTTCTCTTCACCACTCACATCCATCACTCATAAAACCCCACCAACCTCACCCTTCAAATTCAAACCACTTTCCCTCCCAAACCCACCCATAATGGCCTAACCTTTACCCCCCTCTCTCCTATAAATACCCTTCTTCAACTCTTCATTTTCACACAACCTAAACACCCTTTCTTCCCCCTTCTTGGCCGAACACACCACCATCTCCCTCTTCCTCATTTCTTCTTCTTCTACTCTCTTCTTTCTTCTTTTGCTCGAGGACGAGCAAACATTTTAAGTTTGGTGTGGTAAAAGCGTTGCTTTTTGTTTTTCCATAACCATTTATGGCATCCAAGGCCGGAGAAACCTCTAAAAAGAGGAAAGGGAAGGCAAAAGCTTCCACCTCCGAGTCATGGGAGATGGATAGATTCCTCTCAAGGGTGCATCAAGACCACTTCTATGAAGTTGTGGCCTTGAAGAAGGTGATCTCCGAGGTCCCCTTTTCACTCAAAAAGGGTGAATATCCAGAGATCCGCCATGAGATCCGAAGAAGAGGTTGGGAAGTTCTTACCAACCCCATTCAACAAGTCGGAATCTTGATGGTTCAAGAGTTCTATGCCAACGCATGGATCACAAAGAACCATGACCAAAGTGTGAACCCGAATCCAAAGAATTATCTCACTATGGTTCGGGGGAAATACTTGGATTTTAGTCCGGAGAGTGTGAGGGTGGCGTTCAACTTGCCTATGATGCAAGGAGATGAGCATCCTTACACTAGAAGGGTCAACTTTGATCAAAGGTTGGACCAAGTCCTCACAGTCATATGTGAAGAGGGCGCACAATGGAAGCAAGATTCAAGAGGAAAGCCGGTCCAATTGAGAAGGCATGACCTCAAGCCCGTGGCTAGAGGATGGTTAGAGTTCATACAACGCTCAATCATCCCCACTAGCAACCGGTCCGAAGTTACCATAGACCGGGCCATCATGATCCATAGTATCATGATTGGAGAAGAAATAGAGGTTCATGAGGTTATAGCCCAAGAACTCTATAAGGTGGCGGACAAGACCTCCACCTTGGCAAGGTTAGCCTTTCCTCATCTCATTTGTCACCTCTGTTATTCAGTTGGAGTTGACATAGAGGGAGACATTCCCATTGATGAGGACAAGCCCATCACCAAGAAAAGGATGGAGTACACAAGAGATCTCACTCATCATGAGATCCCTGAGATTCCTCAAGGGATGAATTTTCCTCCACAAAACTATTGGGAGCAACTAAACACCTCCCTAGGAGAACTAAGTTCCAACATGGGACAACTGAGGGTGGAGCATCAAGAACACTCCATCATCCTTCATGAAATTAGAGAAGATCAAAGAATCATGAGGGAGGAGCAACAAAGACAAGGAAGAGACATTGAGGAGCTCAAGCACTCCATAGGATCTTCAAGAGCAAGAAAGAGCCGCCATCACTAAGGTGGACCCGTTCTTTGATTTCCTTGTTATTGTTCTTCTGTTTTTCGAATTTTTATGCTTTATGTTTATCCATGTTTGTGTCTTATGATCATTAGTGTCTTAGTGTCTATGCCTTAAAGTTATGAATGTCCTATGAATCCATCACCTCTCTTCAATAAAAACGTGCCTAATTGATAAAAGAAAGAATTGCATGAATTTTGAATTTTATAATAAGTTTAATTATTTTGATGTGGTGGCAACACTTTTGTTCTCTGAATGTATGCTTGAACAGTGCATATGTCTTTTGAACTTGTGGTTCATGAATGTTGGCTCTTGAAAGAATGATGAAAAAGGAGACATGTTACTGAGGATCTGAAAAATCAATAAAATGATTCTTGAAGCAAGAAAAAGCATTTCAAAAAAAAAAAACCGAAAAAAAAAAGAGAAAAAAAAAGAGAAAGGAATAAGAGTTGTGATCCAAGGCAATAAGAGTGTGCTTAAGAACCCTGGATACCTCTAATTGGGGACTCTAGCAAAGCTGAGTCACAATCTGAAAAGGTTCACCCAATTATGTGTCTGTGGCATGTATGTATCCGGTGGTAATACTGGAAGACAGAGTGCTTTGGGCCACGGCCAAGACTCATAAAGTAGCTGTGTTCAAGAATCATCATACTTAACTAGGAGAATCAATAACACTATCTGGATTCTGAGTTCCTAAGGAAGCCAATCATTCTGAATTCCAAAGGATAAAGTGAGATGCCAAAACTATTCAGAGGCAAAAAGCTAAAAGCCCCGCTCATCTAATTAATACTGATCTTCATAGATGTTTTTGGAGTTCATTGCATATTCTCTTCTTTTTATCTTATTTGATTTTTCAGTTGCTTGAGGACAAGCAACAATTTAAGTTTGGTGTTGTGATGAGCGGATAATTTGTATACTTTTTGGCATTGTTTTTAGTATGCTTTTGATATGATATAGTTAGTTTTTAGTATACTTTTATTAGTTTTTAATTAAAATTCACTTTTCTGGACTTTACTATGAGTTTGTGTGTTTTTCTGTGATTTCAGGTATTTTCTGGCTGAAATTGAGGGACCTGAGCAAAAATCTGATCCTGAGACCAAAAAGGACTGCAGATGCTGTTGGATTCTGACCTCCCTGCATTCGAAGCGGATTTTCTGGAGCTACAGAAGCCCAATTGGCGCGCTCTCAACGGCGTTGGAAAGTAGACATCCTGGGCTTTCCAGCAATATATAATAGTCCATACTTTGCCCAAGATTTGATGGCCCAAACCGGCGTTCAAAGTCACCTCAAGGAATCCCAGCGTTAAACGCTGGAACTGGCACCCAAATGGGAGTTAAACGCCCAAACTGGCACCAAAGCTGGCGTTTAACTCCAAGAAGAGTCTCTACACGAAATTGCTTCATTGCTCAGCCCAAGCACACACCAAGTGGGCCCGGAAGAGGATTTTTATGTCATTTACTCATTTCTGTACACCCTAGGCTACTAGTTTCTTATAAGTAGGACCTTTTACTATTGTATAGAAATCTTTTGATCACTTTTAGATCTCTAGATCATCTTTGGACATTTTAGTTCTTAGATCATTGGGAGGCTGGCCATTCGGCCATGCCTAGACCTTATGCTTATGTATTTTCAACGGTGGAGTTTCTACACACCATAGATTAAGGTGTGGAGCTCTGCTGTACCTCGAGTCTTAATGCAATTACTATTGTTCTTTCATTCAAATTCCGCTTGTTCTTTATCCAAGATATCACTTGTTCTTCAACATGATGAAGGTGATGATTGACGCCCATCACCATTCTCACTCATGAACAAAGTGACTGACAACCACTCTTGTTCTACAAGCATTTGAGGCTTGGTGAATATCTCTTGGATTCCTGATTGCACGATGCATGGTTGATCGCCTGACAACTGAGTGCTCGCCTGACAAACGAGCCAACCATTCCGTGAGATCAGAGTCTTCGTGGTATAGGCAAGAACTGATGGCAGCATTCAAGAGAATCCGGAAGGTCTAACCTTGTCTGTGGTATTTTGAGTAGGATTCAATGATTGAATGACTGTGACGTGCTTCAAACCTGTAACCTACTGGGCGTTAGTGACAGACGCAAAAGAGTTATTCTATTCCGGTAGGGGAGGGAACCACACCGGTGATTGGCAGCACTGTGACAGAGTGTGTGCATTAGCTTTCACTGAGAGGATGGGAGGTAGCTGCTGACAACAGTGAAACCCTACACGAGCTTGCCATGGAAAGGAGTAAGAAGGATTGGATGAAGACAGTAAGAAAGCAGAGAGACGGAAGGGAAGGCATCTTCATGCGCTTATCTGAAGTTCCTACCAATGAATTACATAAGTATCTCTATCTTTACCTTTATGTTATTTTCGTTCATCACCATTATACATTTGAGTCTGCCTGACTGAGATTTACAAGGTGACTATAGCTTGCTTCATACCAACAATCTCCGTGGGATCGACCCTTACTCACGTAAGGTATTACTTGGACGACCCAGTGCACTTGCTGGTTAGTTGTGCGAAGTTGTGTAATGCCATGGTATTGAGCGCACCAAGTTTTTGGAGCCATTACCAGGGATTATGAGAGTTGTGAAAAAGTATAGTTCACAATTTCGCGCACCACTAACCCAGATATTTGTCTCTTGGTTTCACATCCCCAGGAGGAACTTTAACAAAGGAGAGTGCCTTTCCACCTTCTCTTAGAGGTTTCACAAAGGAGAGTTCCTTTCCACATCGAAGGAGTGTGCCTTTCCATGCAACCAGAGAAGAATATGGAAGAAACAATACGAAGGAGAGTGCCTTTCCACCTTTTCCACATCCCCATCACGACAAGAAAGGGAATCCTCCGTCCTCAACTTGCCATCTGAACACATTTTCAAGTTAACACACAAGCGGGTTCACACCCAAATCTTGCTGTCTTGACCATTCCAGCCACACCCAGTCATTGACAGTCTCAACATTCACCCCTCAATTTAGTCACATCTTTGCATTTTTCATTCTTAATTCGTTATTTTCCAAGCTTACTTCACCCTCAAATTATCATCTCTTCTTAGATTCACCTTATCATTAGGCATATCACTAAGTTCTAGGGGCTAAAGGAGTAAAAATAGAGGTTTAGAGGTTCGAAATTGGGTTTTAAAACACAAAAATTAACTTTGCTGAAAACAAGGGCCACACGTACGCGTGGGCGTGCATTTTTACTTGCTCACACCTTGCTCGCATACGCGAGATACCAAACCTGAAAGGGGTGGTCGCGTCGTGCAGGTGGTCGCGTACGCGAGTTCTGCACAGTGGGTAAAAATACTAAGTGCTGCAGAATTTTAATTTTGTACCCCGAACATCCGATGCCCATAACTTTCTCGTTTTAAAATATTTTTCATCCGTCCTTCGAACGACATAAACTTCATGAATCCAATTTTTTATATGAAACAAGTTTGAAAGAATTTGGGGGTCCAAAAACCGGGTTATAGCTCGCCGAAGTTTGGCCAAAAAATAAATTTTTACAAAATATTCCAAACCTCTAGTTTCATAAAACATAACTCATAACTATATTCACACAACCATATCCCGCACTAAAATATACTATATCACAACCACACAGCCCCACATTCTTCAAATCCAATCATATCTCAATTTTGAATAGTTTTATTCCTAATATTTTGCAGTCATACTTAATACAATCATCAACATTCAATGTTTTTACATATCACCATCAACATCATCAATACATAAGCATTCTCAACCCACCACAAATAATCATTATCCATATCAAATATTATCATCAATCATTCAACATACAATTCAACCACTCAACTCAACAACACTAACAACAAGTACTCTTCACTAATCAAATTAACCACCGACTTCAATCCAAGCTTACCCTATGGTCATCAAGCCTAAGTTTTCATAAGACATTATATGTTAAATACGAGAAACCAAAACCATACCTTGGTCGATTTTCTCGTATAACCCAAGAACACCTCGAGCGCTCACCGCACCACAAGTTTCTAAGATTCCAAAACCTCACCAACGAAACTCGGTCTCCGAAACTTGACCTCAAGCTTCCAAATCCTCAAATTAGCTCCATCCAACACTCAATTTCAATCTATTATCATAATTACCACTATAATCAAAATAGAGCTCACTAATTTAACATATATACCTAGGGTTTGATGGTGGTTACCTGATCCACAGCTCAAACGAGCTACACTCGACAATACTCGCAAGTTAACTCGAACCTAAACATCGAAATCATGCAAAATTCAACATAATTTCACATTGAGTTTTGAAAATAGGGGAAGAGAAAATTGAAAAGGAAAAAAGTGGCTTCCTTACCTAATTAAGTTTTGGGCTTTGTAGAGCTCGACGCTGCAGTCACGTGGCCGCAAACGATGCGACAATCGGAGCTCCTGATTGAAAGTTATGATCACTAGAAGTTTGAGAGGAATATTAACATGAGGGTTTTGTTCCTACTTCCCCAATTCAGCGTGGAACCCTAATGAATGGGGTTTGAGTAGCTGAGTTCATGTTTTATATGGCGGGCCTTGGGCCCAATACGGCCCAGTTCACCCGGTTTGGCCCGTACGACCTAATTTTGGGCCAAATTCTTTAAAATTAGTGTCTAAATTCATATTTTAATTAACTCTACCATATTAAACTATAAAATTCTATTATCTAATTTTTCTTATTAATAACTAATTTATTCATTAATTATTTACTAATCTCTCAGATTTTACAAATAACACCTGTCTTTGAGGATTTAAGGTTAAAGAAGGAAGATAAAATTAGAGAGTTTTCAAAGATATAGTCCCAAATTTCTTAGATACGTAATGACATAGCTGGCTGTGAGCAATTCAAGAGTGTCAATGATCCAGAAGTTATTCAAAATGACTTAACAATAAAAAAATTAGGGGAACTCAAGTCACATGTACATGAACTTCAAAATGAAAAGTTTTATGATCGAAATTCAAAAGCATAGTGATAACGTTTGTAATTTCATAACTTTAAATTAATGCTGTCTATTTTATTTCCAATCAGATCCTATGTGAGCAGAAATGAACAGTCATATCAGTGAAATTAGGGAGCTTTCAGTAGTGATGTCATATGATTTTCTAAATACATTAAATAAAATCCATCCTAGCTTGGGAGATTCTTCCAAAGGTACACAAAAGAGCATCAGCAATGACAGTGTTGCCAGATTAACCGGGGCCATTCATGTGTTAAAGCAAGAGAAGAAACAAAGGCTGAAAAAGGTGTCTTATTTTGATAACGTTTCAACAGTTCTAGTGAACTTATCGTTCTGTCTGCAATCAACATGATCAAATGTCTTCTTAATGTTAAATGAATGTTTAAACCTAATTTAAAGCACAACAAATACTAAGTGGTTTAAGTGGATTGATTTATTTTTGAACATGAGAAATTTTATCAATTGTAGCCTGAAAGTTTAGATTTATCCTCTAATAGTCTATTTGTTCATCAATAATTTATTGGGTCTGTTTAGCTGATTACATTTCACTTTTTGCAACCCTAATTTTGATGTTACGCTACTTGTAAGACCCCAAATTTTTAGAAATTAAAAAATAAATTAATTATTATTTATTTTATTTATTCAGGATACTAATTTTAGAAATTTTTATATTAATTGGATATTTTTTTATTATTGATTTGAAAGTTTGAATAATTGAAAAATAACAAGGGTTTTAGATATACAGTTTAATTTGAATAATTAGATTTTGAAATCTATTTTATGATTTTAAAGAAAATTAGTTTGATTATCTCTAATTATTGAATTAGAGTATTTATTTAAAAATAAATTAAGTTGATAATTAAAAGAATATTTTATTAGTTTTCAATTACTCTATTACCCTTACTTTTATTAAAATTACCAATCTACCCTTATACCTAATTTTTACCAAAATCCTAAATTCCCAAAAGATAACCCTAACCTTAATTTTCGTAAACTAGCTGCCATTTACCCCCTTCCATTTCTTCCTAATCTATCACATACACAGCAATAGTAAAGAACAAAAGAAAGAAATGAGAGACGGAGAGTTTAAGTGAGGGAGCACGAGAAAGGGAAGAAGAGAAGAGGGAGGCTGCGCGCCGGCAACCCTGGGTCCCGCCGCCGCAGTTTCATAGTCGTCCTTACAAGCTGCCACCTCGACTGCGTCGTCTCTGAGCTACAACGCTGCAGTTCGGCTTCGTTCCGCCATAGCTCCATGGTCACCATCGAGACGCAGGTGAGAGGTGCGGGGAGAGAGAGCTCGCGTCGCCTGCACCGTCGCACCCTGCCCGCAAAGCCGTCGCCGATAGATGGAGCATCACCGTCACTGAATTGCATGCGCCGTCGTTAGGGTCTTCAATGTTGCCGTCAATGGAAGTCTGTCACCGAGGAGCAAAACGTGATGGAGAAGGGACACCAAAGCTGTCGTACGCGGAAGAGGATAAAAAATGGCATCACGAATTGGAGCTGGATCTTTCTACGCCATTTTGTTGCGACTACGGATGGGTTGCCACCGCCGAAGCCGTTGTGCTTCAGGTTGAGATTTGAGATTCTGTTGACTCTGCGTCGCAACTGTGGCCAAACACTTATACCTTTCTAGAAGATCTCCCCCAATGAGATGTTAAATGAATGATTATATATATATATATATATATATATATATATATATATATATATATATATATATATATATATATATATATATATACACACAGACTCTTGGGGATGCGTGCACACAGGGACTGTCCAAGGTTGTCGAATTTGGCTGGATAATCGACAGATGAGACTCATCGGCCATAGGGAAGACATGCATCATGTGCATTTGTATAATTTGTTCGGGTATGAATATCGTGTTTTGGCTTGCTTATTTAATTATCTGTATTTATATGCTACGTGACTTAAATGTTGTATCTGTTTTCCTAATTGTGTATTACTCCTATGCCTTGTATGTGCTTGCTTTGAAAAATCCCTCATGCTGGTGGAGACGACATTGAGGGTTGTTCCAAACTGGTGATTGTGAGGTTTGTAGAGAATTGAAATTGAAGAGATAGATTAGAATCTCTAGGTAGAATTACCATATTTCTGGTTAGTGAGAACTCTAGGCGTTGATCTGGGTTGTAGAAGCTTAGGATTGTCTTTGACTTTTCGGAGCCTTATATTTATCTATTGAGCACTGTTATCATACTGAGAACCTCTGGTTCTTATTTCATACGTATTTTGTTATTTTTCAGATATAGGACGTGAGGTACCTTGATGAGTGTGCTGGAGACTCCTTCAGAAGCGAAGATCTACTTTCAGGGTTTTTGTTTTATGTACTTATCTTGTGTGTGTGTGTGTGTGTGTATTTTCCACCATTGTATTAAAAACTTGTATCGTCCCTCCTAGAGGTTGATTCGGAAAATCAAGATTGGTATTTTATCTTTTGGTTTGTTTTGGGTTTTATATGTATATATTTTTAGCCGGTGATAAACCTCATTTTTAGGGTTTTTCTTGTGCTTAATTTAGTGAATTTTATCCATTATTTTCACACTTATTCATAGAAATCGTATGTTTTATATTTTCCTTCCTAATTTTGTACTACGAGTGAAAACATACTTCTTTGGCCTTAAATAGCTAATTTTAATCCTCTCTTATTACCATTCGATGCCGTGATATGTTTGCTGAGTGTTTTCAGGATTTATAAAGCAGGAATGGCTCAGAGGATGGAAAGAAAGTATGCACAAGTAGAAGGAACACAAGAAATTGAGGTTTTGTCGTGGTATGACGTGTACGCGTAACTGGCGCAGGATACAGGGGACGCGTACGCGTGGGGCGACGCGTACACGTGACAAAGCGCCACGTACGCGTGACAAAGCGCCATGTGATACAGATATTAGAATCCGCTGGGGGCAATTTCTGGGCTGTTTTTGGCCTAGTTCCAAGTCCGAAAACACATATTAGAGGCTGCAGAGTGGGCAAAATGGGGGATTCATTCATTCAACATTCATTATTCACATTAGTTAGGTTTTAGATGTAGTTTTCTAGAGTTTGTTATATAACTTGTTGGAATTCTATATATATATTATTTTCTCTTCTGCTTTTTGTTATCTACGCTTTTTTCTCTCAATCTTTCGAGTGCGACAAAATTTATGCTTTGTTTTGCTTACCCTTTTGTTCAAGGGTCCTAGTTAAACTATCTTTCATATATATTTACGTATGTATTTTTTTTATTTTTAGAGGTCATGATACCTCACCACCTTTGATTTACGACCTAGGCGTAAAGTTCTGTGTGGTAGGGTGTTACAACTTCCAGGTAGCGGGGTGGTGCAACAAAAGGAGCCATATAGTTGGAGTTTAGAACCATGATGAACAGTTGATCCTGTGCATCCATTGCCTATGACGTCCCAAGGGTAGTCGAAAAAGAGGGTGATGACTGAGAAGTCCTAGGAATACTAGTAGACACCCTCCCTCTACCACAACCACGAGGTCGACTCCTGACACTTCTGTCTATCGTCATGTCTGCAAAAAGCAAAACAGCAAACACATGCATATGTCACAAAAATAGTAAAATAGCAAAAATATGTCACAACCTGCAACTCAGAGAAACACATGGGTGTTATGTAACTTAGTAAGAGAAACACATTAATTGAAGTTAAGTATATAGCAAGCATGGTTAAATATAACTTGAAAATTTTTCAAAAAGATGTTAACATGCCAAATCATCAATCCAACTTCACAATTTCAACGCATGCTAAATCAATTACTTAAACTATGCGAAGTACCAACATTCAAACAATTTAGGTTCTAGTATCTCTACAAGGCATAAGTGCACAAACTTGATAATCAAAGTCATAATAAGTATGAACAAGTATCACCGAGTAACAAGAAATAATCAATATGAACAAGCATCACCATGTAACAAGCAATAATCAACATGAACATTCAACACAATCAAGCATTTAAACAAATAATTCTAGTAGCATATTCATCAGAACTTAACAAATTTCAAACTCTTTCAGTAGTCTCAGAACCTAGTAACTTATTCTAATCCTATCTTAACCAACTAAATCCACTAAAATAGAAAATAACTCTAACTAAGCTAACAAATTAATGAAACGAAATCTAACCAAAAAAAATTGATAAAGATTTTTTATTAAGAACTTGGATTGTAGAAATAGAAAGGAAACAAAACTTGGGGAAAGAGTTGCAGTGGTTGCCAAGGGGAAGGAGTTATAGCGGCTGCCGGAGTTGTGTCGAAACTCGCCTAAAAGGAGAGATGGATAACTAGAGGGGGCTACCAGAGTAAAGGGCGGCTAGAGCCATCGTTAAGGGAGAGATGAGAGAGTTAGAGAGAGAGTGAGAGACGAGAGAGTGGAGTTGCATCGAAACTTGCCTAAAAGAGAGACGGACAATGAGAGGGAGCTACCGGAGGTGGGCTGCCGGAGACGTCCTTAATGAGGAAAGACGAGAAGGTTAGAGAAAGAGTGAGAAAAAGAGGGTGAGAGAGAGAGAGACAAAGATAGAGAGAGAGAAAGAGAGAGAGAGACTGTAATTTGAAATGAGGGAGGAGAGGGTTCTCGGTTCGAATTTAAGACAATATTACCATCGAATTTACCGGCGAATTTATCCGCCAATAACGAATCAGCGAGTGAACAAAACGCAGTATTGCACTAATTAGGTTTACTGTCGAAAAAATCTAACGGTAATTATCGGGCCAATTTTTCTCTTTTTCCTCTAATTATTACGGACGAATTTACAGTCGAAAACTCGAATCCGCTAGTAAACCTGCCGCTAACTTGCACTAACAAATCTACTGGTAAATCTGACGGTATTCAACATTTTTTTTATAATGAGTTACAACAAGAATCATATGCACAAGTAGTCATTCATCAAAACACATAAGCACGTATATCATGTAAGATCATAAATATGTATTCAACTAAAATAG
The DNA here is from genome assembly GCF_014773155.1 of Arachis stenosperma. Lineage (NCBI taxonomy): Eukaryota > Viridiplantae > Streptophyta > Magnoliopsida > Fabales > Fabaceae > Arachis > Arachis stenosperma. The sequence continues at coordinate 88,739,537 of NC_080383.1, read as the reverse complement.
CATTACTAATACTTTGAGGCTTAACTCATCAAATTCCTTATTTCGTACATAATAAGGGTGGTTGCCAAAAAAAATTTATTCTGGGTTTTAAAATCGAATAAGTCGCATTAGTTGTTCAAAAGTTTAAAATTTTAATTGATATTTAACTAGAGTTGAATTAGATATGATGAAATAATTTATTTATATATAAAACATATATTTTTTTTAAATAAAATCTTTACTTCATTATTTTAAGTCAATTAATCACTAAAAAGTTAAAATCGGTTCAATTAGTTTACCAGTTTATTGATAGTTTTTATTTTTTGCTTTTGACCAGTTTTTAGTTTTTGTTATAAATTGGATTGATCTAATGACCAGTCTTTATTGAATTGGCCGATGTAATCTAATTCTTAAAATCTTAGATTTAGTTATTTAACCTTTAATTTGGTCTAGTAAAAAGATGAATTTTGCTAATACACGCTCAATTGTAAAACACTATAAAAATATTTTATTCAAAATATTGAAAATATAAACTTTTCATATTTTCAATACATTTGCCTTTTTAATTTTTATAAACATTTTTGTTTAAGGACAATTATATACCAACTTTATATGGATTTCTAAAATAGAACTCTGATTTTTTTTTTTTTAAAGAACATGACACCTTTGTATTTTTTATTTTTTTTAAATAGATAATTTTTAATTAAAAATAAAAAATTATTTTTTGAGTTAAAATATTAATTTTGGACTAAATTTTTTGCCTTTTTAATAGGTTATTAGATTAAAAATTGAGATATTTTAATTAAAATTTAATATATTTGAGCTAGATTATTAAAAAAATTGTTAAAAATAATTTTAAAAAATGGGGAAGGAATGAAAAAAAATTTAGATAGATTAAACAGGCCGGGTCGATTATTTTGCATGCCCATCTGTTTTTTTTTTTGACGGAGCATGCCCATTTATTTAATCACAGGTTCATTTAGTCGTCGAGCCCGTTAAACGTTTCCTTTTCACAAGTTTATTTTTGGAATTAAAAGTCCATCTATTTAAAGTGGTTAAATGGGCCAACCTAATGAATTTGTCCTATTTTAATAGCCCTAATGCGTGTTAAATCTTTCTAGTACCATCAAGTTTTGGGTGACAAAATTTTAATTATATACAAATATTATCTATCTCGATATTCTAGTTGTTGCTTGTAGTTTCTTTGCAGAGAACGTCTTAAAGATTCCAATTATACTCAAATTTGTCTTACTTCAAAAATTAATTCGATGAAAAGAAGAGTTTATTTCAACTAATTTTTTTTATGTTTAATTTTTTACAAAATTATCTCAAAAATTTTGCTACACCAACTTAAAAAATGTACAAATAAAATAATAAGCGTCAAATAGAATACATTTGTGAAGGAAAAACTCATCTAAAATAACGGGTTTATTAATCTTTTGGTATTAAAAATTCGAGATATCATGTCTTAAAAATAGCGTGCTGATCTTCGGTTAATTTTGAGAGATGCAAATACAGTAGCAGACATCATGGCAAAGACCGCAATGAGGATCCTTTCTCCCTAAGTGGAATTTCTGTTGCCTTGAAAAAAATTTAAGAGTAGTATTCAGCGAGACTGTCTTTCTTAAACGTTTTTTTTTTTTTTTTTCTCGTTCTTAGTTTTTGTTTATTTTCTTTTAAATCACCAAAAAAAAAATCATCTAAAATAACGATAAGAATATGTTACGTAAAAAATAAAAGGCATAAAGAAGACTACTGAAAAATAAAAGTTAAATCGAATATGAGCAAATCATACCATATATTGAGTTCATGAAATTTCTTGCAAATTATGATGAGAAAATTCAATTTCAATGAGACATGGATTAAATCACTATGGTTAAAAGAGTTTTTAAAAAAATAAATTTATTAATAGATTGTGAGAATTTTAAATTTCACATATTAAAAATAAAATTGTTACAAAATTAATTTTATTAGTGTTTGACAATTTTTTAACAAAAAATGATATTATCTTAACATAATAAAAATATAGGTCTTTTTATTTTTTAAAAATCTTATTGTCTTTCATATGAATGAATAGAAATAAAATTAAATGTTTACTTGTAAAATACTCCTTAAACTAATATTTTTAAATTATTTTTAGATTTTAATTTTATCTAAAATGTTGGAGATAAAATTAAAAATTTTTAATGGTAATTTTAAAACAAATAAAAAAAGTTAAATATAAAATTGAATAAATCAATAATATTAAAAATAAAATTAAATAAAATTAAATATTAAAAATATTTTTTAAAAAAATTATAAATCTTAAAGATAAAAAGTATATTTTATCTTTTGATTATATTATTTATTTATTTTACGAAATCTTTTGAATCAAAAGGTTAGTTAGAGCGAGCGAGCGAGTGGAGTGAGAAGTGTGAGAAAGCGAGAAGAAAGCAGTGTTTGGGAGACATGACCGGCGAAGAGGTTTCCGGCCCCGCTGGCCCCAAACTCCTCCGCCTCCTCTACTTCGTCGGCGCCGGAGGTATTCCATTTCCCCCTTTATCTCTTTCACTTTCTCTCTCTCTCTCTCTCTAGTTCTTTTTGTTTCTTCTAATTGAATTCGCAACTGTTTCAGTGATCTGCACCGCCGCCATCAATAAGTACCGCGATTACGAGAGGAAGACTCTCATTCAGCAGCAGCAGCAGCAGTTGAAGACCAAGGCAGTCGCTGTAGAAGCTCCAACTTCGCCGGATTCTGCTGTTGCCACCGTCCACAAAGCTCTCAAATAATAAAAATAACTAAGATAAAGGTTAGGTTTTTGTTTTGGGGCAATTTTTTGAGCTTCTTGTATCGCAATTTGGCAGTTGCAAACTCTCTTCACTGGTGGTTATAATATGAGATGATGAATTTTAGTATCAAATAGAAAGTGTTTCAATCATGTGTTCTTTTTTATTTGATTTGTTATAAACACAATTATAAATTTTTAAGTTAGATTAGGAGTTCCACCATGGTGATTACTGGTTACTGATTAGATAAGCTAGGTTTATACTTTAGACTTTAGAGTTTTAACGTAATCCACCATTCATACTGCAGGAAAGGTAACTAGTTACATTGACATGATCCTATCCCACCTAGTGAAATTTGTAATTTTTTGGTCATGACTATTACTTGTGAGATTCAAGTTCCGTTAAAGCGCCTACTAAAGGCAACTTCGGATAACTTGAATTTTGGCAATTGGATCATTTTATAGATAACTTGTTTGACGTATAACTGTCCCAAAAATATAATTAAGATTACAAAAGAGATATACTCATTTTTGCAGTCAGCAATCAACTTTACCCACCCTTTTTTGCAATACTACTGCCAATTTGTAGTTGTAGTAGGAAGCATTTTGAGCTGAGTTTGCATCTTGCTTTTCGGAGTTATGTTCTCAAAAATTGACAGCAAAAGCATATGGCAATCTCAGAGTCCATTGTAGCACTTAGGAACAACAGATTGCTTTCTTGTAAGTTGTAACCTAGAGATCATAGCTAGAAACAACAATCTCTCAATCTGTGGGGTTACGGTGCGTACGTTTACCCTCCCAAAACCCTGCTAAGTTGGAGAGTTGTGCATAAGACCACTGTTTTTGCGCAATGTTTTGCAAGTGGTAAGAAGAAAATGGGGGTAGATCTTTGCCGGTGTTCCTTGATGCAAATCCAAATAAGACTACGCCTTTCCTTGAGTGAACAAGGAGAGATTACATACTTTAGTGAGTCATGGAATTGGAAGCCAATAAAATGGCTGTGATCTAGAAACTTGGTAGGCTTTTTGTGGGCTTGTTGTCAAGAAGAGAGAAAATTGAAGGTAAGATTGGGACCAAAATTGACTAATGAGGGACAATCACTAGTGGTCGTTGGTCCCAAACAGGGGAGAACCAGTGTAGAAGTCAACCGTTATGAAAGTGTAACTAGGTAATGCTGAAGTAGACCCCTTAGAATTGGTACAGTTGTTGTTGCTTGGTTGGAGAAATGGAGAGCATCTTAAAGACACACATTTTTTTGGCTTTGCAGCATTGGAAAGACTTGCGTGCTAGAAAACCAAATTACCATTATAACATGATTGAGAGTTGTATGAGAGAGACATGGAGTACTTGATAGAGTTATTCAGATTTAGCCACTGATCGTGTGTTAGTGTGTGAATTTAAATGTATCATTGGACTGTATAGTGAAGTCAGATTAAGGCTTGGTTTGGTAAAATTTTTTGAAGAGGTGCTCATGCTTTTAAAATGTACAAGTTCTTCATTTTGCGTTTGATAAATAAAAAAGACTATGTGCTTGTGCTTGTAACTTTTAAAAAATAGGAGTGCTTTTGAAAACACTTAAGGTGAAGCTTTTAAAAGATAGCTTGTGCTTATCAAAATAAAAATGTCTCATACATTAATTAATATCCAAATTTAATTTTTACATTAATGTCTATTATAGTATTTTTAAATTTTTAAAAAACTATTTTACCAAATGTACTTGTTGTTACTTATGCTTATTGAAAGTTATTTTTAATTTAATTTACTAAACATAGATGTTACAAGTTTTGAAAAGTAAAAACTTTACCAAACCAAGTTTAAGTAGATTATGGTCATCAGCATTCGGAATGTTTTGGAGATAGTGATGAAAGCAAACTCAAAGGAAAGTTGCATTCGATGAGAAAAGTGTCATTGTTTTTACAAATAATCAGGCTGAGTTATTAAAATATGATTGCTGATAGTATCTGAGTATCTGATATGAACATGCCACCGATCATATATCTTCAAACTATGAAGATAGATGCATCAACGTTCAAGATTTTCTCTAGAGTCTAGCATTTGAATTAGCAATTGTAGCCTAATTAGGTGGACAGGAGTATTCTTAGATTCACTTAAGAAATTGAAGCAGCAGCTGGGTATTCCCCAAACTGATTTGGTCCATCCATAATGCAATCAAGTCGAGTTATGAAAGGAAGGCCAAACTAATATTGGCCAAGAAAATAAAAATAAAAAAGAAAATAAAAGAGAGAGAAAAAGATTTAGATAGGTAGTATGGATCTTTTATTAATGTCAGTTATGAAAGGAAGACTAGTTAGTTAGATTCCTTTTGCTTATCTTAACCTTAATTCATTAAGTGCATATATAGATTTTTAAGTAGAAACTGTAAGAGTCCAAACTATGGTTTGGAATTTTCCATGCTAGTTGTAATTTGATGATGGATAAGGCCTCTACCTTTTTAATTCTGCAAACAAGTTCACTTCAGAGAAGTTTCCTTCTAAACATAAATTGATAGGTGAGATAATCCCGTTTCTGTGGAGTGTGGATGGTTTTGGAGTTGAACTGTTGGTGTGGATTGTGGAAAGATAATTTCTATGCAAATATCACTGCCGTTAAAAAAAAATTGTTGTAATTCATGGAATCAAAACTTTGGGATATACGAAAAATAGAAACATTTACATATTCAAATAGAATAAATAGTTAAATTAGTCCTAAAAAATCACTTGCTTTCTAAATTGGTTTTGGAAAGAATTTTTTAATCAAATATGTCCTTCAAAAATTTTAAGTTAGTCACATTAGCTTTTCTGTCACTTCGGTTGCTAATAGTGTCAAAATTTGCTAATCTGGCACGTTAAGTGACACCACACTAACCACAGCACACACTTGACCGTCTTAATTGACTGCTAACCTGATAAATTTATGCAATTGTATCAAATCAACTCTCAATTGAGGGAGATCTCGAGGTATTGAAATTCCTCATTTTTTGGTTTATTTGATTTAATTTCATGAATTTATTATATTAGCAGTCATTAGGATTGTCAAATGTGTATTGTGGTGTTATTTAACATACCATATCAGCAAATTTTGGTGTAATGAGCAATGAAAGTGACAGAAGAACTAATATGACCAACTAAAAATTTTTAAAGAACGGATTTGATTAAAAAAATCTTTCGGGGATCAATTTGGAGGACGGGTGATCTTTTAGGAACAAATTTGACTATTTACTCTATCCAAATATCATATGGTTTCTGTAATATTTTAAGCATGACAACAATGTAATTTTAGCCAAAATATAAACTTAATCAATAATACCATGTGAGTTCTCATGTGCAATTGTTTTTATGTGAAGTTGATATTTGAAAATCATTAGATGATTTGACAAGTTTAACTAAATCATCATCTAACGATTTTTAGCTATCAATTTTACGTGAAGACAATTGTATTTATCCTTGAAGTTTGTTAAAAGTTTCAAAAATACAAATAATTTTAATTTTGTTTCAATTTTGTGTCAGAAGTTTTCGATTTGCATTGAATATATTCTTAATGGTTAATTTTTTAAAAAACTTAAGATCAATTCAGTAACAATTCCATAAGAACAACTTCTAACACAAGCAAACCAAATATAGTTTTTATGAAAATCGAAAATTTTTGGGATAAAATTGAAATAAAATAAAATTTAAGGATCTTTTTAAAATTTTTAGCAAATTTCAAGGATAAAAGATATATTTTATCTAAAAATATTAAATTATTTAAAAATACGATAAAAATAATCAATAACTATTATATTTTTGTAAGTGAAAAAAAGACTTTCATATTTACAAACGGCTTATTCATTTGATATATGAATTTTTTGACAATATTTAAATAAATATCTAAAAGGTGTATAAAAAATTCAGAATAAAATTTGATCTCTAAATTTTTTTTCTTTTACAATATGGTCATTCACAATAATTTAAAAAAATACACTTGATATAAAATTACCAAATTTTAAAGATAAAAAAAATTATTTTTCTAATAATAGTTACAAAAATTTGTGTCAAAATTTATTTTTAAATTTTTTTAAAATATATATTTAATATTAAATTTTTTTATCATATTTTTAAATCTTTTAGAGATTTATTTGTTGTTAGTATTTTTTGAAATTATTTTTATCAGTGATATGAATTTTCAGTACAATTTTAATAGTTATTGTTATAGTAAATGCTATAGTGAGCTTATTATAGTTCTCGTTACCGTTGTTACAAAATTTTAGCAAGACATAAAAATTTTAACTAAAACTAAGGTAATAATTTTTTATTATTTAATGATATTTTAATTTAAATTATAATTAAAAAAAGTGTTTTCCAATAATAAAAAACAGTGATCTTAATTTTTGCTGCACTTTGTAAATATTGACAAAATTAGCACAGTCATTATAACCATTGCAGTGATAGTTATCATTACATTCACCATAATTTATAATATATATATATATATATATATATATATATATATATATATATATTCCTACAAAATATTTTTGGATACTTTTCAACTATAATAAAAAAATTTGTTGAATATTGTTAGATTTATCTGTAGATTTATCAAAAAAATTTGTCGCTAATATGTTTATTGTCAGAATAAATTCAATCGTATAAACCTTGTCGATAATTGTTTATCGGTGGATTTTTTTATCCACCACTAATTATTATTGAAAAATTTTTGTTGGTAATGTTTACTTTTATATTTTTTTCTAATAAATTTGACGGTAATATATTATTAGTTAATAATTAAATTAATATTTATCCGACGATAAATTTAAATTTTAAATTTTTTAAAAAATTCGTTATTCCTCATGTATTAAAATATGCTCATCAGTTAAGAGCATAACTTCTAATGAAACATAAGACGATAAAAAAATAAATAACAATTCTAGATTTTTAGTTATTTCTATATGGCAGAATAGTATAAATACTAACAGATAACAATAATTAGTAACATATATTTCAACAAACTAAAAATACACTTAATTTTCATGAATGAGAAATCAGTAGTTGTCTAATGAATACCCTTATCAACAATGTTCTTATCTTGAAGTCGGTATTCATGCGAAACCCAATCAATTTCATCTCCCTTAGGTGCTTTACTCTTGTGAAATACTAGAGTCTTTATCATGCCCATAACAAGCTTCTTATTCTCGACAAATCTATACAGAAAACGACGACATAAAAATAATTGAATTAGTCGCAAAAGGTAATTGATTATACCAAATACTTTATATATAAAAGTTTCATGTATAATCAAATAAGAGTGTAATTGGATTACTGAATGGAATCTTTACTAAAATTTCAAGTATAGAAAAGATAAAATAATTTTTCCAAAGCGAAAATCTAATTTTACTTCCGATTGCTTTCTTTTAGAAATAATTAAAAAAATATAAAACAGGAGGTCGTATCATCTATGTCAGCTTACTTTTCATTCAAATTAGATTGTAATGCAAAAAAGATTTTAATTTCACCCCAAAATTAAAACTAAATTTAGATGACTGTTTAGCATAAAGTTGTATCATAAATATAAAATCTCAGTGTAGTTTCATACACCGAAACCAGAAACAATTGTCAAGTTAATTTAGCAAATTATTCAAAATCAAATTGTACAAATCTACCACAATATATACATACAGTTTAGACACACAAAAAAAAAAAAACTAACATAAAAGTATATTTTGACTAGAAGATAACACAATTCAATCATTTCTATAATATTTGCTTATACAAATTAAATAGAATTTTCAAAAACCACTCATCACTTGAGTGCCTACAACTATATTTTCCCAAAAACCAATGCAACCATCACAGAAGAATAAAGAAAGCTTAAATAGTAAAAACTTCAGAATTCAAAAATTTTTCTTAAATCAAATAATTCAACAACAAAAAGATAGAATCATAAAAAATCCTGAATTAAAAAAAGACCCAAATCAAACAGAATGAAAAAAAATCCTAAATCGGATACCATCTGGTGCGTGCTGTTATTGTGCATGGAAAACGACGGCAGCTGCTGGTGCGTGGCACCGTGGAGGAGGACGGAGAGAGAAGCGCTTCGAGAATGGGGGAGGGAGAGGAAAGGGTCATGTCGCCACGGGACGCGAGTCAAGGTACTGTAGGAAAGCGTCGATGGCAGAGAAGATGGAGGAGCTTTGTCGTTGTCAGAGGCAAAGAAAGTGAGAGGAGATTCGGCGCTGGAAGAGTAGGAGTGGAGGTGTTTTGGGGTTGTGAAGAGTGAGACTAAAGAGGAAATCTTTTGGAAGCTGTTGGTGGCGCCGGCACTGACAGAGGGGGCTACCGGAGACGTGGTTTGGAGGAGAGAGATGGAGAGAGAGAGAGAGAAGAAGTTTAGAGAGAGGGTGGGTCTTTTAAAATGACAGGAAAATGGGTGTGATTCTAATTTAGGGTAAAATTACTGTCAGATTTACTAGCAGATAAATTCGACGATAATGTATTACGCGTGACCAAAACGCAGCGTTCCATTAACTGAGCTTTCGATAAATTTTGACGGTAACGATCGCGCCAAAATTTTTTTCTTTTCCTCCAATTATTACCGTCGGAAAATCGAATCGAACAATATCCTTTTTACCCGACGAACTTATTACTAAATCCGCTAGTAAATTTGTCAATAAACCCGACGCTAATGTCCAACACTAAATCAAACACTGTTCGACGTTTTTCTTGTAGTGAACTATTTTATTTTAATACTTCTCAAATAGTAAAGTAAACAAATGCAAGCACTTAAAAGTTCATTTTTCACTTTCTTTTCTTTTCTTTTGATGCCCCTCCCGAAACATTTTCATGTCTCATACAATACAGTTAATATATAAAGAAGAAAACAACTACCAAACTACATTATTGTTGTTGACCATCTTTCTTTCTTTTTTTTTTCCTTAAAAAAAAGAAGAGAAATTATGTGGAGGGACACCTGCGATTGCAGGCTGTTCCTTTCAAAATCATCTTGGAAATGCAAAATTCCAATAAAATGGACATGCCCCCCAATCGCAATGATGTTCAAATACACATCAAAATAGTTTACATTAACTACTACAAGAAATCAGTAAAAATGCTGTGCTAGTGAAACTTACCCAACATCACAGGCAATTGTAGGCAACAGAGATTTACTTTGCAAATTAGTGTAATTCTTGAACAGTATAGTCCTTAAGGTAGTGTTTTGGTTTAGAGACACAACACAAATACAAACATAGAAATAACATATAAGAATTCTTGTATTGTTTCCCCATTTTTAAACCATGCTATAGCCTAAGTTATAAAGATATAAAAAAATAGTTACCATTCATTATCGTATAAAAAAATTATTTGTGTTTATAAAAAAAACTTTGATCATACTGCTGTAAAAAAAGGTTTAGTTATTTTGCTGTAAAATGTTTAATTATTCTAATAATTAATTATTTTATTTAAAAATATATGAAGTAATATATATGTATAAATATACACAAATATATAATGATATTTTTTTTAGTATTTGTGCATTTTTTTTCTATCTCCAGTCTCTACTTTAGAGAAAAATAAAAAATACACAATTTTCGCTTTCTGATACATGATTTTGTTTTTGTTAGTTTTTCCTTTAAATACTCTTGTATCTCTCTCTAGATTTTTTATCCTATTTTCCTAATGAAACACATGCTAAGTAACTATATTCTTAATTTCTTACTTTGATGTACTGATATGGCTGAAAAATCTTTTTAAGAGTATTTGAACAATTGGGTGAATTGAATAATACTAAAAAGAAGTGTTGTATCTCAAAAAATGTTGAACGAAAAGAGAAATGATTCCAATATCTAAGGTCAACATTTGACACAACTTTCAACAAATAAATCACAAGAACATGTAATTCAAATCAAAGGCATTATTTCAAGTGAAGTGTGTGGATATTTAGTAACAAATTCAAGCAAACTTTATTAGATCTATAAGCTCTAGTTAGTACTTAGTACTTACCTACACCTTGGTGACTTAGTTTATGTTGGTGTTGTCCGAAGGGTATGGGGTCTGTATGTAAGAGAGATACCAATATTCAAGATTAATTCTTTTAGGGTATCATGTTGTGTGGGTTCCTACTTCCTATGCAATGCAAGGTTGAATTATTTTTCCAATTTTGTCTTAAGCTAAGGAGCCCTTATGCATATATCACACAAGGTTGGACCTCTCCCATACCCTACTATATAGTAACATTTAATTTACATCTATTTACAGAGTAAAATAATTCCATGCCAAAAAAAGTGGAAAATAATTTCATGAAATTAATTAATAAAAATTCAAAAATTATCAAATTATTTTAGAATATTATGTATAATTTTATTTTCTTATTTCTTTATTGTTGAGTAATAAGGTAAAATTGTTTTAAACTATTATTACTAATACAAAGAAATTATTATAATATATATTTGCTACATTGCACTCTTTATTAATAAAATAAATTTTAATTTTTATTTATTATATTTTATATCAACAGTAGAAATTTGTAATTTATAATTTTAACATTTTTTTATTTTATTTTTTACTTTTAATAACAAGTTAATTTTTAAAAGCATTATATTGCACTCCCTACTTTGCCTAAAATGTATTGCTAGTCGCCTTACTTATATATTTATCTACATTTAATTTTATCATAATGAAAAGGACAAAATGAGCAACAAAATAAACTAAAAAAATTATAAAGGTGACATGATAGAACGTAAGCAATCTCTATCAATTCATGTGTGAACTAACATGGCTTGCCAATAATTTCAATTTTTTGATGAGTAGAGAGGTTGCTCTTTTCCCAAATCTGATGGCTTACATGTTCCCGACAATGTCTACGTGTCAAATGGGTATGATGGCTTTTCCTTAAATGGAATCATATGTCCTAATCACTCATCACTTCAAACTTCAAACTTCAAACCATGGGTGCGTTCTCTCCACAACCAAAAATAGTGAAGACAGATTTTACATTTTTCTATTGTATATTTGTATTTGGTTATTCACTTATAGTGGATAATGAAAATTTTAAATATTAAATACAAATCAACTACAGCCCTATATAACCCAAATTCTAAAATGTTATTTGGATACTGAAAAATTAGTTTCTATTTGATGTTTCAAAAGTTTCAATATTAGAGAGATTAGTATATGAGAAAGTATAGGAGCCAATGGCCTAAACGTACAATATGTACAATGGAGGTTTAGGAAGTATTAGAGATATGATCATTAGTGTTACATTGTCCTGTCAAGTTACGCTTTTTTGGATGAGTGGGTTCATGATATGGTATATGTTTATTATCCCTAGTATCCGGATGGTTATTCTGGATAGTATGAGTGATGTTTATTTTATTCATGGACCAAAGATTTAGCCCATTGTACACATTGTACGCTTAGACCATTGGCTTCCTAACACTACCCTTAGTATATATATATATATATTGAAACTTTTGAAACATCATATATATAATCAACTTAGGTTGGTGGAGTAGTCAGCTCACTCATCCGTTTAAGCAAGTGTCGGGGGTTCGAATTCCGCCTTGTGTATGCAGTAACCCATTGGCCAGCGACAAACCCTTAAATGGAGCTCAGATCCGCGACGGTATATATATATATATATATATATATATATATATATATATATATATATATATATATATATATATATATATAAGTGACAATAACAGAATATACTATATTTATAGGGTAAAACACTATAATAAGCCAAGGAGAATAAAATTTTACACAAATAAGCCAAATGAAAAATAGTTTCATGAATCCACCAACGCATATTACTATATAGTTCGAATCAGGTTTATTCAAACTCTATTCACACATAATTCGAACCATATTGATTAGAATTATACACAAATACACACACACTAATTCAAATCATGTTGATTCAAATTATACTCACACACGCTGCACATAGTAATTCGAATTGGACAGATTCGAATTACTTATGATTTAATTCTGCCAATTTTTTATTAAAAAATTAATAATTGATTAAAAAATTAATAATTAAAAAATTAAAAAAAATATTTTTTATTTCATGCATTAAGAAAAGCTAACAAAATATTTTACTCTATACAAAATAATTTTAAAAAATGGCTTAAAAATACTAGGAGTACTATAAAAATTTGTAATGTCCTAATAACTTAGGACATTAAAGAAATACTCTACATAGTCAATAATAATTTAGAAATTAAAAAAATATAGTTATAACCAATATTTACCTAAATTACTAGAATATTACAAACTTTTATAGTACTCCTAACATTTTTTAAGCCATTTTTTAAATTGTTTTGTATAGAAAATGGTTTAAAATGCTTAAAATGCACTTTATTCTAGGCAAAATAATTTAAAAAATGACTTAAAAAAATGTTAGGAGTACTATAAAAATTTTTAATGTACTAATGACTTAGGACATTAAAAAAATACTCTACATAGTCAATACTAATTTAGAAATTAAAAAAATATAGTTACAACCAATATTTACCTAAATTACTAGGACATTACAAATTTTTATAGTACTCCTAACATTTTTTTAAGCCATTTTTTTAAATTGTTTTGCCTAGAATAAAGGGCATTTTTAAGCCATTTTCTATGCAAAATAATTTAAAAAAAAATTGCTTAAAAAATGTTAGGAGTACTATGAAAGTTTGTAATATTCTACTAATTTAGGTAAATACTGGTTATAACTATATTTTTTTTAATTTCTAAATTATTATTGACTATGTAGAGTATTTCTTTAATGTCCTAAGTCATTAGGACATTACAAATTTTTATAGTACTCCTAACATCTTTTAAGCCATTTTTAAAATTATTTTGTATAGAATAAAATATTTTTTTGTGGTATAATTTAAATAAATTTATTTAAAAAATTTATAAAAAAATATTCATGAACTATTAAAAATGCACAAAAGAGTATTGTATGAAATTCGAATTGATAGCTCACTAATATTTTAAAGAAGTCTCGTAATAAAATATTTTGTTAGCTTTTTTTTAATGCATGAAATAAAATATATATTTTTTAATTTTTAAATTATTAATTTTTTTAATCAATTATTAAATTTTTAATAAAAAAATGGACAGAATTAAATCATGAGTAATTCAAATCTGTTCAATTCGAATCTGTTCAATTCGAATTACTATGTGCAGCGTGTGTGAATGTAATTCGAATCAACATGATTCGAATTAGTGTGTGTGCGCGTTTATGCATAATTCGAATCAACATGATTCGAATTATGTGTGAATACTGAATAGAGTTCGAATGAACCTGATTCGAACTATATAGTAATGTGCGTTGGTGGATTCATGAACCAATTTTTCATTTGGCTTATTTGTATAAAATTTCATTCTCCTTGGCTTATTATAGTATTTTACCCATATTTATAATTGCTAATAAACCTGTAATAATATGTATTTTTTAAATTTACTACATATTAAAAACAGTAAAAGTAAAAAAGGTTCACATAGTCATCTTTTGCCTATCCATTCTAATACAACAGAAAAATATGTGAACGTTAAAGAATAAACAGAATTTTAAGTTAGAGGAAGATTATAATCAGAGTCATGCTATATTGAAGAGTTTTTTTTTTTTTAATGAAAAGTGAAGATTATTTTTTTTATAAGAGAAAAAAATAAAAAATAAAGACATTATATAACTACTACATATTCTTCGTTCTCAAAAATTTAATTACATTCTTCAATACTCATCTAATTTCACTCTTCACAAAGAAAATATAATAAGAGGAATACAATATAATTCTTATTTTTGTGTATACTTTTTTTGTATATCTTTTATTATTATCTTTTGCATTAAAAGTGATGGATAAAAATAAAAAGAATGAAAATTTTATCTTTTATATCATTAAAAAAATATATAAAAACAATACAAATATAATTTCTCTAAATTTTATAACTCACATGAGCACGTTCGTTTGTTTTGCCATAGAAAGAGTATTGAATGCCATCAAATTGGGGTACCAAAACCATGCAATGTTTTCAATGAAAGGACATCTCTGTTTGCCTCTCTCTGTGAGATATTGTTCTGAAGGTAGATATTACTGATCATAACTTGCAGCTTTTTGTTACTTTCCTACTTTATCATTGTCTCATTTTTTTCACATTATTTAGTTTTGCATAATTTATATATTTTTTTCTCTAATTTAAATCTTTTAATATTAGATAATTCTAATTTAGTCTTCAACTTCTTTTTTTTTAAAATGAGAGAACCAATATATTTGGGATTTTAGTCTAAAGATTTAGTAAACAATGGTGGGCCTGTAATTTTTGGTCCGGAACCGTTTGTTTTATGACAAGCATTAGGCAGTTTGGGGGGTATAAGTTATTAAGTTTAGGTTGGTCTGTCGGGGATTCGAATCCCGTCTTGTACATGCAGCAACCCATTGGCCAGCGACAGACCCTTAAATAGAGCTCAGTACCGGGACGGATTAATCCTTGGCCTGTCGGGTTAAGGGATACCGTAAAAAACCAAAAAAAAATGTTATTAAGTTGTACATGTTTTGTATTATTATGTTTTGTACCTGCTAATTTTAAGTAATTGCATTCTTACCCAAAATATTTTGTAAAATTCAAATTTTAATAAATGTATCGGATTTAAAATTTGATTGAGGCTAATAGTAAATGAAGCCCTTAGTGTTATGTTTGTGAGTAGGGGTGTTTGCGGTGCGGTTTGATTCGGTTTTTGAAGGAAAAGTCATTCAATCTGATCGTTTAATTAAGCTGCGATTCGGTTTGGTTTGGTTTTTTTTCAAACTCATCCGAACCAAACCAAACCAATTAAAATTGGTTTGATTTGGTTCGGTTTGTTCGGTTTTTTCAATCAAATAAAAAAAATTCTACCATACTATTATGCAAAGTCATAACATTGAAATCGACAAACCGAAATACATAATAGGTAACAAAGTCTTGATCTAATGAAATATAACGACAACAGAATTCAAATACGACAATTAAAGAAGTTTAATAGTTCAACAATCAACACAACTGAAAATAAAAATAAATTGTCATTAAACTGATAGCAAAGTTATGGTGTCTTCTCCAACAAAATAACTAAACTTCTTAATGCAAACCAACCTGAAATAAAAAAAAACAGTTACATAATAAGAACAAGAAGAAGAAGAACAACAATAATAATTATAATAATAATAATAATAATATGAGGAGAACAATTCCTACCATAACAACTTAACAAGATGTACTCAATCAGACTTAACACCAGAATCTTCTTCATTGGGATCACGAGTGGGTGCAACTTCTACAAAATATATAAAACAAGAAACAATCATAACAAATAATATATATTAATAAAAACTAGATTAAAATAAAGAAAAATATAAGTAGAAACTTAACCATACCTAATTCCAACTTCTCCAATTCCTCGATGAGTTCCTCAAGGACAAGTTTTGGAGAGTTTCGGAGCCAATTTTGGGTACAAATTAATGCTTCAGCTGTCATCAGAGTTAGAAAACTCCTATAATTATTCAACACCCTTCCTCTAGTACTAAATGCCAATCTGAAGCAACTGTAGAAACTGGCATGGCTAAGACGTCTCTTGCAATCTGCCCAAGAATTGGAAATTTAGTGGAATTCACTTTCCACCAATTTAGAATGTCGAATTGCACGCCACTCTTCTCTAATGCCTCCATAAGATATAACTCCACCTCATTCTTATTAACACTCGCATTGAATTGCATTTCCTTCTCAAATTCCATAGCAAAAGAAGTTTCATATGCCCTAAGCTCTTGTGTGCTAATTTCAGAAGGACAGAACCAGCAATAAATCAAGCACAGAACCAGCAATAAACAAGCAGCTGAAGTTTAAATCATTAAGCACAGAACCAGCATTGAATAACTGATAAACTGAATAATAAACTGATAAACTGATAAATCAATAGACTGATAGACTGATAAACTGAACAATAGACTGATAAATCAGCAATAAACAATAAACTGATAAATTGATAAATTAGCAATAAACAATAAACTGATAAACTGATAAGTTATAATCCTAGGCCTAAACTGAACAACAAATCAGGAAAGTTTACATGCATAGATGGCTCGGGCTCCATATGCACTTGAATTGGACAATCGGTGGCTGGGTGGGTGGGCTCCAGAAACGCTGCTGGGTGGACTGGAGGCGGCGAGGTCGGACGTGACGAGGTCGGAGGTGGCTCCAGAAATGCTGCTGGGTGGAGGCTAGGTCGTGCACCGGCGGTGGGGTTCTTCTCTGTTCGGCGGTGGGATTTGGAGGAACTGAGGAAGGCTTCGACTCTGAACGAGGTGGGTGACTCAGGCTATCTCCGTGGCTGGGTGAGTAGGTGCGCAGGCCGCACGGCGAGATATGGTCGCTCACTGGCTCAGGCTGGCTCCGATCTGGGATTTGGAGAGGGATTTGGAGAGGGACTCACACTGTCGCGCATGGGTTTGGTCGTCTGGAGAGGGAGAAGGACACGTTTGGGGGACAGGGGGAGTGGGGGTGTGGCCGTCTCACGTCTGGGTCTGGGGGGTGGGATAGGTAGTTTTTAATTTTTAGGGTTTTGGAAAGAACCGGTTCGGTTAGGGTTTTGGTGGTGAGAACTAAAAATCGAACCGAACTGCAAAAAACAGCAACACATTGTTTTTCGATTTTTTTGGTTTTTGGTTAATTCGGTTTTCACTTTTTCGGTTCGATTCTTCAGTTTAATTCGATCCAGATGGATTTTGAACACCCCTATTTGTGAGTGTGCAGTGTTGGTCAGTATTGTGATATTATAACCATATAATAATAATAATAATGTAAATTAAAAATTAATTATTTCAATAATATATATATATATATATTAAGAATATATAAAACATTATATATATAACAATTAATTTAGTAATCATTTTTTTATGTGTGTACAATAAGACTTCGTTGGTACGGGTTGAGAGAAAGATCCGGGACACACTAATTTTGATGATGACGTGATCAGACTTCAGGAAAAACAGGGGTGGTACCTGCAAAGACACTTTGACGTTCAAGTCAAAATGAGTCTAAGAGGTATAGGTATGGGGTTAGGAGTGTATGACGTACCTGAGAGAGTCATTGACTCTTTTTATATAGTTTGTCTTGTTATCTAATCTTATCTTGTTGGTTAAGATAAGGGAGATATATATTTGAATTTTAAAGTTAGTTATTGGTTCCCTGCTTTCTGGTCAGTTGGGCTATAGGGACGACTTGTGTTTGGAGAATAGTTCGTCGTTGAGCCATTTAGGGCCCCAAATGCCAGGTCCAGAACAGTTGTCCCTGCAGCGTGAGAGCAAATGTACGCTTTCCCTCATCACTAGATGATGAATTCGGTTCCTTGAAGCTCAGAAGATCGTCTGACCATGATTAGAATGCCAACTGCTTTTGCGTTTGTTCGTTGCATTTCATGATAGTGGGTCTCGTCTGTTATGTTTTTCAAGGTGCCATAATGACACGTAGTGGGAGAGAGAAAAGTTTTTGCTTTTTTTTTTTCATTTTCACTCCTAGATCCTTTCGTATTTCCATTTTGAAATTTGGGAGTTTTCGTTCTTATGTCTTTTCTAACTACTCACATCCCCTCCATTATTCTCATTAGTTCTTTTATGATATTTTTTTTGTCTCTGGTACTGCTGCTTAGATTGACTGTTGTTGGTTGCTGCGTTTTGCTCTGCTAGTTTTTTTTTTCTTTTTGATTTCCATAACAGGTTAGTGCTCTCTCTTTTGCTTTTATACCTTGTGCTTTGTTGCTTTAGTTTTCGTTCTATGTTGCTTCTTTTTGGACTTCCTTTGTATTATGGTAGAGAAAATTGGGAGGGAGAATGTCATTATTCTGATATGATTTTGGGATTTGTGGGGTTTGATAGATTTTTGACATAGTTTTAATATAGGTAGGCATCTTCCTGTTTTTTTGTGTTTCTGGGGAGTGGGCTGATAGTGGTACCCCTGTTTGGATATAGGCATGGTGCGGCGAAAGGGAGACTTCTTGGCTAGGGGTGTATCGAAAATTGTTACCATTAGGTGATGACCGATGTGTCGAATACACCCTCCCGGTTAGATGAGGGAAACCTTTAGAAACTCCAAGATGAGGGGGTTAGTGTTGGGAGGAGACGAGGCAGAGCAACAGTATGAGCTTGTCCTTGGCGATGAAAATGAGAGGGTGTGCTATCTGGACTTGGACTCCCCCTAGGTTCCGATTGGATATGGGTGCACAAAACTTTGTTCACCAAGATGGGGTTCGGTTGCCTTTCTCCGAGTTCGCCATGGCTCTTCTGAACCATGTTTTCGCGGTGCCATCTCAGCTACATCCAAACAGCTGGACAACTATCTGGATCTTCGAGCTGGTGTGTGAATTTTTGGAGATACCGGCTCCAGTTAAAGTCTTTTTATTTTTCTTTCTGCGCACCATTCCACATAAAGAAGGGAGACATCAGAACTCGGAAGGGATATATTTCTTTTCGTGCTTAGCTAAACCGCTGGATCTTTGACTTGTTCGAGGATTCATTCCATGGTTTTAAGGTGGAGTACTTCAAGGTCCATCCAGTCCAAGGTCATCGCCCTTTTTGGCCTAGGTGAGGAGCGCCAAATTCGCCCATATTGGACGAGGGCCTTTCCTCCGAGAATAAAGATATCGCCAATGTTTTAATAGCGATATTCGGGGATAGACTGTTGAATCCTTGAGATGTCTTGGGGAGTCTCGAGACGGGCAGGTCGTATGTTGGTAGGTTCCTTTCTAGTCTCTGAGTTCGTGCATCTGTCTCCCATTTTTCATAATTTGTAACATTTGTCTTGTTTTTGTGTTTTGTAGTTGGGATGGCAGATGGGTTGATGACCTTGCAACAATTTAAAGCTAGTTTTGTCCATGATCCAGAAGGTGGGGGTGATGGCTCTTCGCAATCAACACCTTCGGCAACTTCTGTTCCACGTTCTTAGAAATCCTCTCAAGAGATTGTTCAAAAGGGGATTGTCGGAGATGAAGATATCATAGAGATTCCGATTTGGCAGCCCAACCGGAAGCATAAGAAGCCTGCAAAGGGGAGTAATTGGGAGGGCGCTAGCACAAGTATGGTTGCTCCTTGTGTGATGGATCGCTCCTTTGATGCTCCCGATTTTATTGACCAACACTTGCTGCCTGGCACGGTGAATACATCAAGGATTGCGATCTTACTGGTTAGGCTAAGTCGGTGTACCGTGCTCTCCTCCGATCAACTGCTATTGTCCGAAGGGCCGAGCAAATGCTTTCGCAGATTTTCCTTCTGAACGGGAAACTTCGGCAGGCTTAGGCGGAGCTTAGCACTCTGAAGGGGCAACTGGAGATGTTTGAGATTGCAAGGGCAAAGGTGGCTAAGGATGCCGAGGATGAGGGTTTCGAGACTACGCTTGTCAAAACGAGAAACTGAGCTTACGTCCCAGGTAGCTAAGGCGCAAAAGCTAGCTGCTGATGTTGAGAGTGCTGCTGCTATAGCCCATTCTAAAACTGATGCCACGAGGGTTGAGGTAGAGGGTCTGAAGAAGCAAAATACTGGTTTTCTAGCTGATGTAAGGGTGGTCATTTCGGCTACTAAGGAGGCTTTGAAAGTTCAGGTCCATGTGTTGGCTCCGGGCGTTGATGTGTCCGTTATGGGAGTTTTTCAGACCGTGAAGGACGGACGGATCGTAGATCTCAAGTAACTAAGTTTTATGTTGTATGAAATTTTTATGAAGTTTGTAAGCCGTTTGTTCGGCATATGTACATTGCTTTGCTGGCCTTTCTCGGGCCGTTTTGTTATGAACTGTTTGTGGGCTTCTTGGTGGGCCGAATTGTATACTTATTTCGTTTGTTTGGCTATCCGTTTCGTTGGTTTTGGGGATAATCGGGATCTGGAGTTGCCATTTTGTACGTATCATTTGCTCGTGTAAAAACACAAAAAACTTAAAAGAGAGTATTTGAATGAATAATATTTTTATTAAAGGTTAGACCTAGTTAAAACCTTCCCTTATCTTTGGGTAGGAAAGAATGTTCGAAAAAACGATTTGATTATGAACATAAAAAATAAAAAAGTAAAACAAAGCAAAGGAAATATGAAAACTGCAAATAAACCTTAAATTTTGCTAAGTTATCAATTCAATGGAGTTTGCCTATGGATAATAACGTCGTATGTTTGTGGCGTTCTATGATCTCGGTAGCTCGGTGTCGTTAAGTCGTTCCAATTTGTAAGTTTCTTTTTCAATTACGGACTTGACTCATCAGTAGGATCCCTCTCAATTGGGAGTTAGCTTTCCTTCTCCGAGCCCGAAGTGGAAGGGCCGATATCGTATGCGTCGCAAAACCAGATCTCCTTGCTTAAAATCCCGTTTTACCAAGTCTCAATTGTATGTCAGAGTTATTCTTTGCTTTTTGTTTGATCATGGTTATGGTGATCTGTCCCTCACCTCCTAATTGTTGGGGGATATGTGAGTGGTGAAAAAATATATATAAGAACGAAGTTTTCAGTATTTAAAAAAGACCCCAAATTGAGTCATTTTTCATATTCGAAAAAGACCCGTTGCATGCATTAACGGTTGCACAATCAGACACATCCAGAAAACATTTTAAAATGTAATAACCAGTGATAATAATATAATATAGTTATATAAATCAAATTGTGATGAATGCACGCCTCCGTGCAAAGTGTCATAGCTAGGGAGATTGAATCAGCAAAAGCAAATTAAAGTTGATAGCATCATTGGTAAGTTTGGTGATTATTCTAAATTTCTCACATCATTTTCCAAGTGCCTGAAATGGTTAAGAGTCTTGTATCTAGTCAAACAATTGAAAGAACTAAGTTACATACTAATAATTCATTCACTGCCATGCGAGTTGGAACCACTCAAACTTTATATTATTTAGTGGCCCCTATTTCACATATTTTCTGTTGCACTAGTGTGACCATAATAATGAGCTTTGTGTTGGAACTTGAATCAATAATAATAAATAATCATAATAATGTCAGGTATTTATATAACTTGAATAAAATTTACTATATCAAGTTTGGTCATGATCTGTGAACTGTACGGATGGATTTTGAGTTTCTTGTTTAATGTTTCAGTTACCTTCACTAAAGAACTCTGATCAAAACTTCCATTGGTATGAAATGACAATCAATGATGTATAAGATTTGATCATGAGATGAAGCTAGAGAATATATATGTTGCTACTGCAACATATATCTGTGACTCTGACCATAACTGGATACACAAAAGACAAGAGATATATAAATGGGTGAAATTTTGTAATGATTTATTGTGTGTCAAACAAGAAATTAAAAATTTACATTTGCATGTAACTTGTAACTGAGATTTTTAGCTACTCATCAAAATTCAATATTACTTTGCTCACTGCTTTAATTACCATATTGAGATAATCATAAATCAATTAAACTCACTTCTGATAATACAAACTAATCCATAAAACTTTTTTTTTTGGTTTTAAACTACTATTCCAGTCTTATTATCAAGAATCCAGCCGCTTAGTACAAATTTTTTACATCACAAAAACTCAAACTCAACCATTTAAAAGAAGATGAATTTTCGTTCCTACTTCCAGTTTACTAACTCGCGATGTTATAACAGCATAACATATAGTAATAATGTCAATATTATTTGAGTAATGATTGGAAATTTTAATTTATTATTTTAATTATTTTTAATATTTAAATGAATACAACTTTAAATATATGTATTATTTACTAGAAATATAATTATTTATATTGTCTTTTTTTATTAATTATTTAAATTTTTGAGATAAATAATATTATGACATGATATCAAAGTTCTGTGTACAAAAAATTAAATTTGCATAAGGCAAATAAAAGAACAAAAAAAGCTTACACAAAAAATCAAACAAATCCAAAAAAAAATGTTTGTTTGAGAGTGTATATTATAAATATAATTATTTATGTTATTTTTTTCTATTATTTTAAATTTTTAAAAAAAATAATTTTATGATACTATTTATAAAATGTAAAAAATTATTATTTTTTAACAATTATACTATATATACATCAAAAATAATTATTATATTAATTATTTATATAAAATATATTTAAAATAAATTAAATAACATATATATTTATATACAATGACTAATTTTTAGTATATATGGAATAATATTTTTATTTTTTATTTTATTTTATACTGTATTAACTCTTGTTTGATTGAGGAGTTAATTGAAAATTGCGTCAGAAAATAAATTGGGAAAAGACGTATTGCAAAGGCATAACCACTTTCTGTTAGGTAAGTTATGATGAGAAGATAACAAAATTTAATTTATTATAATTTTGAGGCACTACTAAATCATTATCTTATTTTTAGAGATAATCTCCCTCACACTTAATTATTATAAGTTTAATGATAATATTCTCATAGTATATACTGAAACCAACGAGTTATTTAAATAGCAATTATCAAAAAATTCTTTTCTATATAGAACTTAACAATTAAAAAATTTTATGAAATATGAGACAATTTGTAGAGAATGAATAATTCACTTTTCTCATGATTTTGGACATATATTTATAGAATGAAGAAGCAACCAATGCACATATATGATTAATAAGCACAAAGCATCATGTCTCAAAATGCTAAGTTTAAACCATTATATTTATTTATACTATTGTGTCTTATAATATTTAAATTAAAGAAATGACACAACTTCTTGAAATACAATTTTAAATGTCAAACTATTGGTATTATACTTAATAACCGTAACATTCAATTTAATTTTTATAAAATATCTACACTTTCAAGAACTCATGAACAATAGACTGTATATATTTTATTAATAATTATTGAAATGCCATTCTCATTATTGGCTTTGATGATAAAATCTTTGCTTTAATTTCTTAACATCATCAATTAGAGAACAAAATGATTCCACAATGACTAGCTATAGATAATGATATAACATGCATGATGTGGAAATGTGCTAACAATTTTCACATGGTTAATCATTCCACTAATTAAACTATTCTTGTTTTGTAGAAAATTTAGTGCCAATAAAGACCGTTCATTACACGTTTACAACACACAATAGCCACTAAAAGAACGAAGTTGGAAAAAAAAAAGCATAAAGTAATGGAAGCTTAATTAATTTAGTAATAAATAATAATCAATAATCCGTGATGAGAACTTCAATTATTATCATTTATCAAGATATTAAATACAGAAACGGAGTCGTCAAACATATATATGGAATCTAGCAAGTTAATTAAGATGCTGAAGATGGTAAATTAAATATTATATGATTTTCCCTGATAATAATAATAATTAATATAACTCCAATTCATCTTCATTCTACATACCACTTAATTAAACCTTGCAATAATAATTAAGAGCAAGTACCCAAACGAAGCTCAAGATCCAAATCATAATCAACTTTTTTAGTAGTAGAAGTAGTAGTAGAAGGAATAGGCAACCCTATCTCCAAATCCACTCTCAGAATCTCACCTTTCTTCAAGATCTTGCACCCTTCTTCATCATCTCTTCTTGCAAAATTACCATCATATCCTTCAACTTGATCCAGAATGTTGTTGGGTTTTGTGCTCAAAGGGCTAAGTAAAACACCATCCATAAGAAACAAGGGCAATGTAGTAGTGGAAGGTTTTTTGTATGATGGCAAGTTAGGGTTAGAGGTACTACTAGTAGTAGTAGTAGTAGTAGTAATAATAATAGGGTTAAGATTAAGGTTGAGATTAGGAACTTGATGATGAAGATTAGTTGATAATGGAGGTGGTGATTGATGCCTCAACCTTGCTCTATCTCTTCTATGAACATTCATGTGTCCGCCAAGTGCTTGTGCTGACTTGAACTCTTTTCTACAGAAGCTGCATGAGTATGATCTTGGTGGCCATGGAAAACCACTCATCATCATGTAGTCTTCACCGTTGGCATAGCTTCTTGATGATGATGGATCTTTTATTATTGGATGATTCTTGTTGTTGAACCTATTATTCATGGTGTGGTGTTTTGGATTATTTAGAAAGAGGTTGCAAGTTGCAATGATATCTCAAAAGAGAAGAGATAGAGAATTGAAAAGGTTTTTGTGTATCCCTCAAAAGTTGTGTTGTGAATGACCACTTAGACACAAACAAAGTAAAAAGACACAATACTACCCTCTCTCTCTTCTGCTATATATAACTATGGACAATATCAATTTATTTTAAGTAAATGTTTCTATTATTTAGTATAAAAAAAAGTAGAGTTGATTAGTATTATTTTAAATGTAAAACAAAAAAAAGTATAGATAGACAATGAAAATACTAAACAATGTGAATAATGGATACATCGGATGTTTAATTTAATAGGTGTACGGATGATTATCCTAATATTAAAATTTAGATGGATAATTTAGGGGTGTAATATATTTTTACTCTATTGGGCCAATTTAAGAGTTTATTATTCACATTTGTTAAAAACAAGAGACTGAGATAATAATCTGAAGAGTGTATAATTCAATCTGATCAAAGGTACAATATACAAGAGTGTATAATTAATATACAGATATACTATATAAATATAGACGATACTAATTGATCCTAATTGATGCTAATGATTCTCTAACATCCCCCCTCAAACTCAAGTGGGAGTTAAGGATACCAACTTGAGTTTGGATAACAAAGTCCGAAAACGAGTCGGGTGATGAGCTTTCATGAAGATATCAGCAGTCTGATCTAGTGTTCCAACAGTAATGAGACGAATAGCATCAATAAGGATACGTTGCCGAACAAAGTGACAATCAAGCTCAATGTGTTTGGTGCGTTCATGAAAGACATCATTATGAGTGATCTGAATAGCACTGCGGTTATCACAAAAAATATTAGTAGGGGACGACTGAGGAGCACCCAAATCTTCGAGAAGCCAACGAACCGAGACAACTTCAGCAGTGGTGTCAGCAAGGGCACGGTACTCAGCTTCTGTGCTTGAGCGAGCAGTGAACGTTTGCTTCTTAGCACGCCAAGAAATAAGAGCGTCGCCAAGAAACAAACAGTAACCAGTAGTAGAACGATGATCAGTGGGATCACCAGCCCAATCAGCATCGGAGTAAGCCTGAAGAGACAAAGAGGAATGGGCAGAAAATAAAGACCATGAAAGAGAGTGCCGATGTAGCGAAAATGCGTAGAACTGCCGCATAGTGGTAGTACGAGGAGCTGACAAGAACTGGCTAAGTACAGACGGATAGGCGATGTCTGGGGACAGTCAAGTAGACGAGACCGCCAACTAACTGTCGATAGAGAGAGGATTATCCAAAACAGTGCCATCCATGGGGGTAATCGAATATTAGGCTCAAGAGGAGTAGACTCAGTGCGACATCTGTATCCCACGAGCAAAAGATCTGAAGCATACTTAGCCTGAGAGAGATAGATGCCATCATCGGTGGAGATGACCTCGAGACCAAGAAAATAGCTGAGAGAACCAAGATCTTTCATCTCAAAGGTACGGTGAAGTGAGGCCTTGATTTGAAATACCTCAACATCATCCCCAGTATTTATCATGTCATCAACATACAAAAGTAGAAGACAACTCCACGTTCGCTTTTACGAATGAAGAGTGCATTCTCATGAGGGCTAGAAGTAAAACCAAGACTGCAATATAGTGCTGAACTTGTCAAACCATTCACGAGGAGCTTGCTTTCCATAAAGTGCCTTGCGAAGGAGACAAATCTATTAGAAGGACAAGGATATCCCGGAGGTGGTTTCATATAGACTGTCTTTTTCAAATCCCATTAGAAATGTATTCTTCACATTCATCTGACTGAGAGACCATTTTTTAACCGCGGCAATGGCAAAAGAGCTCTAACAGACAAGACAAGCGACAGGGCAAAAGTCTCTTCATAATCAATACCATACTCTGCGTACAACCTTGAGCAACCAAGCGGGCCTTATAACGGTCAATAAAGCCATCAGAGCGAGTCTTGATCTTGTATACCCATCTACTGCCCACACTTCCTGATCAGAAGGAGGATCAACCATCCCAAATGTGTACTTTTCAAGTGCCTATATTCTTCTTGCATTGCTTGTTGCCAATTTAGGTTTGAGTAGCTTCTCTGAATGTCTTAGGTTCATGTTGATGAAGAATAGTAGAAAAGCAATGGTAATCAAGAAGATGGGGAGGTGGATTCCTTACCCTAGAACGAGCGGGAGGAGGAGGATGACGGTAGGAGGATCATCGTCCGGTCTGGAATCATCAGGAGATGGAAGGCGGAGGAACAAGAGGCTGTGGAGGGTCACTCGAGAGGACCTGTAGAATCATCACTAGAAAAGATCAACATTGGGTTAGTAAACAAAGGTGACTGAGTAGTAGAATCGACTCAAAGGATGAGAACTGAGAAAACAGTGATGCTCCAAAACAACATGACGAGATATACGAATACGTTAGAGAGAGGATCCAACAACGATAACCCTTGTGTTCAGTGCCATAACCAAGAAAACACACGAGCCCGAGGTTCAAGTTTACTATGTTTATGAGGCTGAAAAGAGCAAACATACACACGAAAACTCGAAGAGAACTGTATCTGGGGGGGTATGATAAAGACGCTTAAAGGGAGTAACATTACCAGGAATAGAAGAAGGGAGTCTATTGATAACATGAACAGCAGTAACAACAGCTTCACCCCAAGTACGTTCAGGACACGAAGAAGAAAGGAGCATTGCACGAACGGAGTCAAGAATATGACGGTGTTTGCGTTCAGTTCTACCATTTTGTTGAGACGTACCAGGACAAGAAAACTCAGACAGAGTACCCTGTTCTGCAAGAAAGGCTAAGAGTTTGGAATCACGGTATTCCATAGCATTATCACGTCGGAAAACCTTAATGACCTTGGAAAACTGAGTTTTAATCATAGTAGCAAAGTTGATATAGATATGAGGTAACTCATGGCGATTAGTCATCAAATAAACCCAAGTAAAACGGGAATAATCATTAATAAAAACGACAAAGTATCGAGCTCCGCCCATAGAGGCAGTAGGAGCAGGGCCCAAACATCAGAGTGAATGATATCAAAAGGAGAGCAAGCAAGAGATGAATTATTGTGAAAAGATAAAGCAGGTTGTTTGGCAGTTTGACAAGAAATGCAGTCAAAAGATTCATTCGGAACCTGACCTAAAATACCCTGAGACACAAGAGGACGCAGTTTTCTTAAGGAGGTGTGGGCAAGACGTTGATGCCATAAGTGAAGGGTAGAGGGAGAAGAAGCAGCACAGAGATTTGGTACAGGAGGAATATGAAGACTTTCGAGTTCAAACAACCTTCCGACCTTACGTCCAGTCCTGATGATTTGTCCCGTCCGAGGATCCTGTACACGACAACCAGGAAATAGAAAAGGTGACGTCAAAACCCAAATCAACAAGTTGACCAACAGAAATAAGATTGAAGTTTAATTTGGGAATGTAGTAAGTATCAGGAAGATTAAGAGATGACTGGGATATAGAACCCTTGTGTGTTGCATGCAAGAGGGAGCCATTTGCAGTATTGACAGAAGGTCCATTTGTAGTTGTAGACATGGACGAGAAAATATTACGCAACGGAGACATGTGATTAAAGGAACCCGAGTCAAAGTACCATTTAGAATTACCTGGAGGGGTCGATAAAGCAGCAGGGGGTATTACCAGAAACAGAGAGAAGATGCTGTAGAAGAGATGCAATATCAGATAGAGAGACAGGAGACGGGTTGAAAAGTGCAGAGGTGGTAGGTTCAGTAGTAGCAGCAACAGCAGAAGCAGACACAGGACGTGGTGGACGAGTAGGATAGGTAGTAATCAAATGTCCCGAGAGCTTGCAATAACGGCAGAACAACTGTGAACAATGGTAGCTAATATGCCCTTTATGGTGACATGTGCGACATTCAACAGTGGGACAGACAGAGAAAAGGTGCTCAAAACGGTTGCAATTTTGACAGAATGTATCCTTTCTGTCTGTGGCAACAAAAACATCCGACTTTTCCATAACAGTAGTCACATAAATCAAAGAGAGGAGAGAAAACTGCAATTTCGAAGCAGAAAATGAGAAATCGAAGTGCAAAATCAGAAAGAGCTCACCAAAAAACCTTAGGGAGGGTCCCACAGGTCAACCACGTCAGTGCCACGTCAGCAGTGACGTCAGCGCCACGTCAGGGCAACGGAGACATGTGGCAGCCCGTGAGAGGATGAGAAGGACGAGCTGGCGTCGAGGTGGCGGTCGGGTCAACGCGCGGGCCGGGTCGGGTCAAGAGCGGTGCGCGGGTCGCAGGGAAGGCTTGTGGCGTTACACGTGGCGGCTTCAGGATCGTTGGATCAACAGCAAGATCCAACGGCTACTGAAGCATCTCGGGGGAGGATCAATGGAGGTGGACAGCGAGCTTCCAGCGGCGCGTGGCGGCGCGTCCCGGGGCGTCTGGCGGCGATATCGGTGGCGTTAGAAAGCTGACGACGAGAGGATCACAATGGTGCCGGAGGTGACGAACCAAAGCGTCGGAAACAGATCGAAAAGGCGAGTAAAGAGGCACAGGTGGAAGCTGGAAGGAAGAGCGACTTGGTCGTGGCAATGTCTTTCGGCGGCGCGTGGAGGCGCGTCTGGCGGCGTATGGCGGCGGTTCTGGTTGCGTTGGAATCACGGCGACAAGACGAACAAGATGGTTATGGGGTTGACGAACCAAAGCGTTAAAAAGGGAACGAAAAAAGAGGCCAAAGAACACTGCCGGAAAGGAAAAACAACGGAGCTATGAACTAATATTCATTGAAAAAAAAAGACCTAAGCTCTTGATACCATGTTAAAAACAAGAGACTGAGATAATAATCTGAAGAGTGTATTATTCAATCTGATCAAATGTTCAATATACAAGAGGTATTTATAGGTGCTAAATGAATCAGAATAATAAAGGCACAGAATCCTATAATTAATATACAGATATACTATATAAATATAGATGATACTAATTGATCCTAATTGATGCTAATGATTCTCTAACAACATTATTCACAAAACCATTATTTACCTAGCAAAGTCCCAAACAAAAACATACAAAAAATGTGTTGATAGATTACTTAACATTTCTCTCTTTAAGTAATTATGTTTCTTATTAAATATATTAATCATAACCAGTAATCTATATATAATTATATGTTTGAAATTTATGTAAAATGACCAAGGTTGCGACAAAAAATAAGTCATCGAAGCAATAAAGTAGTTTAAACTTCAAAGTTCAACTAAATTAAAGTACAACAATAAAATAATATATTTATATATAAAAGATATTTATTAAGATAATATTTTTATATTTTATCAATTTAAATTGATTAATTGTTCAAAAAGCAAACTAATTTGATTGATTTTTTAAAATTTTAATTGGTTCATTGACAATCAATTTTTACCCTAAATCAAATCGATTTAATAGCCAATTTTTATTTAACTTGATTAACCTAACCTGTTTGGTCTGATTCTCAAAACTACAAAAATAACTATTTAAGATGTAAAGTATTTTAAATACGATACACATATCTAATATTATAGTAATAAATTAATAGAGATTCATATAATTATTTTTAATATAAAATTAATAATTAAATATTATTAAATAATAATTTAATCAAACATATAAAATTATATAATGATTCTTAATTATTAATTTTACATAAAAACAATTTGACCGAATCTTTACATAATTGTAAGTAGAGTAGATACATGATGATATATTTGAGTTAGTAATTAGTATATATATGAGACATATATAAGTAGTATGTATGTAGTGATGAAAAAAGAGTAGAATAATATAAAAAATTGGAAAGCAAAGAAGGAGAATGGGGTGGGGTTAAGGGGTGAGGAGAGAGGAGAGAGAGTGTGTTGTGTTGGTCAGTGGTTGCCAAAAATGGAACCTCGGCCTAAAGGAAGGGTTACAACACCTTTATGCCATATTTCTGTCACTGGTCAAGTTACCTGTCTTTCCATGACATACTCTTTCACATTCATTTTCCTTCTCGGTAAAGATCACACCACACAAGCACACCCATTAATTATTTTTATATCAATAATAATCCCTTTTCTTTTCTTTTAGTTTTCTCTGTATCTCATCATCATAGAATGAATAAAACAAGAGGAAGAGGGTGGAGTTAATTAATGAGCTGTGCCTGCACCAGGACATACATGATTTTTACATATATGTGTGTTTTTGCTAATATATAAGTAGTGTTCTCATCCTAGTTAATATAACAAGATTTCATAAAAAAACTTAGGACTTAATTTAAAAATTATTTATTAAGGTCAATTATAGTGTGAAAATGTAAATTCTTACAAAAAAAAAATTAAAATTCATTTTAAATTATAAAAATTATTATCTAAGAATGAATATGAGTGATATTGTTGACACTACACATGTACCTGTTTTTAACTATAAAAATATAATTTATATAAAACAATTTTTTATAGTAGTGTGTCCCGTTAAATTATTCTCATTAAAATATTTGAAAAAGAAACACAAAAATATTCTACAACTGGCTAGTTCATGGTAAGCTTCAACAAAGTTAAATGCAAAATTAGCATTATCAACATCTCCTTCATCCAACAATTTTATTGAGTAAAATAACTACTTTTGGGAGGAAAAGAAACCTTTCTTTCATCCACTCTTAAATAAAGTAATTACATGATAAGTAAATATTATCGTATATATTTAGCTAACAATAATTTGTATTTTTATTTATAAGAATTTTACATACAAAAAATATATAATTTGTACTTATATTTTATTAGAATTTATACACATAAATTAATACAGTTTGCAGTTATGATGTGCCGAGATTGATTTTAGGAAAATCGTGAAGTGGCGGTAAACCCAGATTTATAGAGGAAGTTCTGTCGGAATTCTAAAAGAATTTGAAGAGTTTAGAAATCTTAAGTTATGATATCAATCGGTAGTTTTAACTTAGAAAGTTTTATATAAAGGGTGAGATGAACATAACATTTGGTTAGTTATTAGAAGAAACATATAAGAAGCTAAGAGTATAACGGATAAATATGGCTTAAGCTGGAACCGGAAATAAGGTGTTAGAATTGATGTTGAAGAATGGTAAGAGGTCGGTTGAATATGACAGAGTTCATATGAAGATTTGATAGCGAATTTTTGAGAACGAAAATTTCTGTTAGGTGGGTAGGATGTAAAACCCGGTCAAACTGTAATTAATTAAATAATAAATTAAATATGAGCGAATATGATTAAAAAATTTAGCAATCGAAATTTGATGATTTAAATATGATATTTGGACTCAATGGATTTTTCTGAATTGGAAAACATAGTTTTATGCGTAAAAATGCACATTGAAAATTTGACCAGTAGTACTGGCTGAGATCTGTCTGGTACTACAGCTGAATAAATTAATTATAATTGAATAAGGTTAGAAAATGAGAAATTATAATTTGAAAAGTTAGAAATATTTAAAATACGATTTAAAACTCTAATCTTAAAGGTTTTGGCCCAAAATTGGGTCAACGGGCTAAACCAATGGAACCGGACCTAAGTGGGTCCAAGACCCAACATATATATAACCTTATTAAGCCATTTTAGCATCATTTCTTCCCCCCATTCTTGTGTTCGATGGTGAGAGAGAAGTGAGAAAAGGGAAATTAAAATCCTAACTCTCTTTGATTTTTAAACCACTATAACTTGAGCTACGGAGCTTCAATCGACGAGTCGTTTGCGGCCACGCATCGTTCTTTTCATCCTCTTCGATTCTATCTAGGTATTATGGTGAGTATTTTTTTCTTCTCTATCCAATTTTTATTTTCCCTCTGAAAACGTGTTTGGCTATAGGTGTTGAGTGATTTTATAATTTTGGTTGTTTAGGGGTGCTTTAGTATGAGTCATGAGTGATATTCATCACAAACGTTAGTGGGTTGAGGTAAAGAATCACTAACCCTTGTAATTTATGATATTTAGTGAACCCTAGGTTGATGTATGTATGATATTGGTTGTGTTAGAGTTGTTGGGTGAGATTTTGGTGCTCTTGGGAACTTGAATTTGGCTTGCGAAACTCTTGGTGGAGTTTAAAGCTAGTGCTTGGTGAAAATTTACAAGGAAGGATCAAATTATTATGACTACAAGAGGTACGGTTTAAGTTTCATTTAAGTACCGTGTGGTGTGATGAGAATTTATAGGCTAGATGTCTTTAGGATTAGGTTTAGATTATGTAAATGATTGGTATTAATATGCATAGTTGATGTGTTATGTAAATTAATAATTGAGTTGAGAATTGTGTGAAATTATATGTATTGGATTGTGAATTTGGGTCGGAGGCCATGGATTTTGGGCCGAAGGCCAGAAAAGGTAAGGACGGTAAGTATATGGTTGATGATTGGTGATTGAATGAATGATAGTGATATATAAGTGCTTGAGTATGAGGTTTTGTTGATTATTGAACTTAAAAGCATGGGTGTTGTTTGAATTGAATTATTGAGCTAAGATTGATGAAAATAGAGAATTGATGTGTGGTGGATTGAATAATGAAGTTGGAATGTGATTCAGGTTGAATTGGTAAAGTTTTGGTTGGACTAGAAGAGGTTTGAAAAAAGTATTTTTTGAAAATTGAGGTTTGTCGGTTTTTGATAAAAATGAGTTTTAATCCAACTTTGACGGACCATAACTTGAGCCTCAAAGCTTAAAATTGAATGAGACTTATTTTAAATTAAATATAGCTTTGAGAGCTTTAAATTGATATAAAGTTTGTAGAAAATGGATTTTTGTAGAGGAAGTTATGACCGCTTAAAGTTTGGTGTCAAAATCTGAATTCTGTGATGTGCCAGAATTTTATGATTTCTGGTTTGTGTGCGCACACATAGCCTTGTGCGCACACACACCCTGTGTATTTTTTAAAGCGTGCGTACGCACAGCCCTGTGCACACGCACACACGGGGATATGGCTGTTGTTGGGAGCGCTAGCACCCCCTGTGCGCATGCACAACCTACAAAAGTTGCAAGCTGTGCGTACGCACAGCCTCGTGCGCACGCACACGACGGGAATGGCATTCTGTGCAGGGCAGTCGCACACATCTGTGCGTGCGCTTAAAATGAAAACCTTTACCTTCTGTGCGTACGCACACTTTTATGCGTACGCACACTTCTTGAAAATCTTTCTGTGCGTGCACACGCACAACCTTGTGCGTACGCACACTGCCCTGTTTTTCAAAGAAAACCTTATTTTTAACTGTTTTACTTTTTCGACAAGCTTGCAACTTTTCATAGCACTTACTTAAGACCTTTTTACCAGATTTAGGGTATTAAATCAAGGAAGAGAAGAGTAAAGGAAATAAAGGATAAATTTTGTTATGAGTTTAGAAGACGGCATAAGCTTGGCAAGTTCTGTGGATGAAATAAAAAGGGGAATTAATGATGAGTCGTGAAAATAATGATGATTATGAAATTTTTAGCAAGAGTGATGATGATGATGAAATTGTTAATGAGAATGATGATGATTATGAGACTGATACAGAGAATGATGTTGACTATGTGATTGTTAATGAGGAGGATAATGATTATGAGATTGATATGAAATATGATCCTGATTATGAAACCCCTGCCTAGATAGATGTAGTGGAGTGATTCCGCTTGCTCCGAAACATGATGATATATATCTGCTTGGGTACATACAGTAGAATGATTCCGCTTGCTCCGGATTTGATCTGAACTCCTGGGGCAGATGTAGTGGTTAGCCCCCACTTGCTCCCAGTCGAGGATAATTTGAGATTTGCGAAATTATATGAGTTTCAGATTTTCTTGGGTAGATGCAGTGGGTCGGCTCCAGGTTGAGATCCGATATTCTGTTGACCCTGTGTCGTAAGATGTGGCCGGATACTTATACCTTTCTGGATGAGCTCTCCCCCATGAATATTTTATTTTAATTTTTGAACTTGGAGATGTGCGCTCGCAGGGACTGTCCAATGGTTAGCGACCAAGACATGTTGGGTTGGCTTTGTAACCGACAGATGATATCATCGGCTATAGGGCAGGTATTCATCATTTGCATATGTTTGAATTGTTTGGGTTTGCCTATTTGTTTTGAATTGCTATATCATATATGCTATGTTACCTGATTATGTGCTACTTGTTCTACTTGTACTTTAATTGTGTTTTACTTGCCTGTATTGCTTGTGTTTGTACAACTGAGAGGTTTCTCATGCTGGTGTCGGTTGACGCTGAGGGTTATTCTTATTGAAATGGAATAATGATATGATTAATTTAAAATGATGATTTTTGAATGAGGTAATTTGAGTTTTCTAGGTAGACGCAGTGAAGTGATTTCACTTACTCCAGGTAGAAAATGGGATAATTTGAGCTCCCTGGGTAGACGCGGTGAAGTGATTTCACTTGCTCTAGGTGAGGATATGAGGTATTGATATAGAATTGTTGAGACAGAATAGCTGGTGATGGTTTTCTTTGTGATTCTGATTCTGATTTGTTGGAGAGTGAGAAAGTTGGGAAGCATGAGGAAGAAGAATTAGATTTAGCATTCCCTTATGACAATTGCCTATTTATGGATTAGCGAGAATATTGGGTGAAAGGAAGTTTGGGATGTTTAGTGAGTTTTATGCGTTGTATTTATTTGGCTCTTTTACCGTACTGGGAACCCATGGGTTAGGAGTTCTCATTCCGTATATATCTCTTATTTTTCAGATGGGGGTCCAGGTGCTCAATAGTGAGCGGTAGTTTGTCTGAAAGGCGACGAAGACCTTTAAGATCTCTTATTTACATTTTGCTTCGATTCTCTCCGCTTTTGTTTTTTTGAACTCATGCTATGTATATAATCCTTTTGAAAACTTACCTATAGAGGTCCTTGTGTATTTTTTGGGAGAGATTAAGAGATATGACTGTCAAACTACTTTTATACTGTACCCTAGCCGGCCTAAACTTCGCGGGTCGCAACTAGTGGCTAATTATTTATGTTATATATCTATATTTTGTTTCATCTTATTCTCCTCGACGAAATTATCTTTATATTTTTCTTAGTTCATACTTTATCTTTTAGCTGTCGATACGTGAGTGATACGACTTCGCGATTTTATTTTTACTCTTTTCAGACTTCTCGATTAATACTCCTTCAAATTATACTTATAACTATGTATTGAAAATCTCCCTGGAGAGTCGTACCACCTTATTCTCATTGACTTATGACTCGAGTATAAGTATTTAAATATTAGGGTGTTACAAGTTGCTGCCTCCGTTATTCGCCGTCGTCGCTGCTTGCCTCTGCTTGGCTGCGACGCTACCTTCCTCTTTCATCCAAGTATGTCTTCTTCCCTTCTTTCTTCTATTTTTTTGACATTGTTGGCATTTTCTAAACCCTAGCCCTACATTTCTCAGCCCCAAGTGTCCACTATCACTACCACCGCGCTGATAAAGTCTTCTGTGTCGTTACTATCTCCAAATAAATGAGTTATTAATAATAATTGATTGAGTTGATAAATATTTTTTGTTTGATTTTCTTTAATAATAACTGATTGGTTTAATTTAATATTTTTTTTGTGTCTAGTAAACTGTTAGAAACCATATTAAAATTGTTGGAGGAATTAAAATGAGTTAATATTGGTTGAATCTACCATTATCTCCTCTGACCTTTGTCGTTGCCACCGTACCCTCTTTGCCTGCACCACGCATCACAGGTTCTTCCTTTTGTCCCCTCAATGACGTTATCAAATTACTAATCGGATTTTATAAGATATTGAACGATTACCCTACATCTATAGAATTTATTCAATAGCGATTTATGATGTATTGCATGAGTAACGGTGAGTAGTTATTATTTATATTTGGCCTCATTGTTGACCTTGTTAGCAAAGGAAGCTCTATGACTTATTTCTTTTTGTCTTGATTACACTTTGATTCATCTTGGTTGGTAAAGTTCAATTTTTCTTACCCCAATTCCAATTTCATGGACTTCCACTTTCCCATGGTTTCAGAATTGATGTAAATTAGTGGATCCACATGCCTTGTGATTTCTTTATTATAATGTTCTTTCAATGCGATCAAAATTTGCAGATTTGATAATGTATTTGTGGAAGTGTTGCAAATTAAAAGAAGGGATATTGACTTTGGTAAGGGTTTGTATATATTTCTATATTGTAACTGTTTTGCATGTTGATAAACAAAAATCAGGTCAGTTTCATTTTTAGATTCAAGCTTGTTTGTATTGATGTTGGAACTTATTTTTTTAGAAGAGTAGTGTTAGGGGACAGCAACTTTTGTGATTTATAGCCATCAAATAGTCATCAATGATGATTTTAATGGTGTGAGATTGGTGTGAGACTTCATCCAATGGTTTACTATTCTTTACTGATTATATGCTAGCCAGAATTTAATGAAGTTGCTGCTTTTTCTTTCTAAAATTTTAAATATATGGTTGCTATTAATATTGTTTATTATTTACAAGTTATGTCAATAAATTATGCAGGCAGAACAAAAGCTTTAATTTTTACTAAGAGCAAGAGCAAGAACCTCTGATCTTTGTTCTCAGCTTCATATTGATTGCTCCATATATATATATATATATATATATATATATATATATATATATATATATATATATATTCAATTTCGTGTTTCTCAGCTTCATATTATGTTTGCTTATAATATTGCACAAATTTTCAAGTCTTTTATTTATGGCTTTCTATTATCTATTATTTATTATGGAGATTAGAATTGTACACAACTAGTTCTTGGTTTTTTGAATTATGTAACATGCAATTGGCATGACACACTCTCTTAGATGATTAAATTTTTAAATAATTTTTAAAAAAATTAAAATTAACAGCAGACGAAAAGATTTGCCAATAAATCTAATAATATCCAACGATTTTTTTTTCTAATATTAGGATTTTAAGTTTCTACAAGGTTATTTTTTGGTGTTCAATGTCGTGGGTGGTGGCATTGGTTTTTGCCTTGGATCCGTTTTGCTAGAGAGGCTTTCAGTGGATTATGGCAATGTTTCATTGTCTATCCTTAGCTTGACCTTAAAAATAAAAACATTTTGGAAACATTCAAAGAAAAAAAATAATAAAAAATACAAAACATTTTTATCATACTATAATTTGATTATAATCAAACATCTTTTAAATCATAGTATAAAATTTAGTCATAATCAAACACGGTCATAATAATAATCAAACTCAATAATAGAAATCAAAATTCAATACTATAATCAAATTATAATCAAAGATAGTTTAATTTTTGATGAAATGATTGTTATAATCAAAGACGTTCAAAATAATAATATAACTCAAAAATCCAAATAAATGTTTAATGTTATATTCATATTATAATCAAGTACACTCCAAATTATAGCATAAAGTTCACTTATCATCAAACGTATTTAAGGAAATAATTAAACTCAAGAATTTAAATAAAAAATCAAAGCCATGCTATAATCAATTTATAAAAGCATACAGAGAAGTAGTAGAATATATGATACTGCAGAGTACTAGAGAACTATAAAAATTTTAAAGAGCATGAAAACGGTAAATAGAGGCAATAGGAGAGGAATGATAAATCTGAATTGAATGTATTGAATATGTGTGTTTGTTCACACAGAACTCATCCAATTTATAATAGAGGCTAAGCTTAACTAATTCCCTAACTCATAGCTAAAGATATAACAAACTTAGCTACACTCAAGATTGGACTTGGTCAATTCTTGATCACTTTGACTCAGT
This sequence comes from Arachis stenosperma, assembly GCF_014773155.1. NCBI lineage: Eukaryota > Viridiplantae > Streptophyta > Magnoliopsida > Fabales > Fabaceae > Arachis > Arachis stenosperma. The sequence goes on along the minus strand of NC_080383.1, from coordinate 88,701,106 downwards.
CTTTAGGAGATAAATCTTAGTTGCTCACTTTTTACACTCTTGTTTAACTTGTCTATTTACAAGGATAATATTTTTTTAGTATCTTTGTCCTCCTGATTCTTGCTTCATTGGAATGAGAGTATACAATTCTTTTTTTTTTCTTTCTTTTCTTTTGATGACCACTTCTTTTGGGCTTATTTTTGTTATCTTCCTTGTTTTTTTTCATTTTTTTTTTCATTGATTTTATAATCTTTGAAGGTCAATAATTTGGGTTGGTCGAGTGGTCAACTCACTCGTCCGCTTAAGCAAGTGTTGGGGGTTCGAATTCTGCCTTGTGCATATAGCAACTCATTAGCCAGCAGCAGACCCTTAAATAGAGCTCAGATCCGTAACGAATTAATTTTTGACCTGTCGGGTTGGGAGATACCGTGGACAACCAAACAAATAAATAATACATTATTGGTTGAAACTAATAAAACTTCAAAATGTAGAAGGAAACTTAATATCAAAAAAGTCTTAAATTATAAACTTATAAATTCATAAACACCAAGCACCCTTTAGGTTATCAAACTCTTGTGGCACTAATAATAACTACAAAAATCAAATTTGATAATCGAAATATCCATATAGTAGAACTGATTCACCTACCACAAAAGAGAAAGTTAAATATGAAAAATCAGAGTGAAATATTTTAATGTCATCAACCTCTAACTTGATCTTACTTCATCTTTCTCAGCAACACACAAATTCACAAAACTAAGAAGCTAAACTAAAAGAGAAAAATTTGATGCCCAATTTAAAAGCTTTCTGCATCGAAACTTGGGCAAGTACCATCTTGCATGCAAAGTATGACACATTCTAGGAACCTCAAAAAATCATTTTTAAGGTATGCCCTGGTCTTGTTAATCATGCTTTACAAGCATAAAACATGTTACTCATAAAACTCTCTTGTATCTCACTATTAATAAATTAAGAATCAAACAAAAGATCAAAAATCAAATACATACATAAACACATTCAAGGCTCAATAGTAAGAATAGAGGCAGATTCAACAAATTTTTTTCCCCTGAAAAGAACATATTTATGTATGGCCGTATTTTGTAAACGAAATAAGACACGTGTCATAACGCATTTATAAATGTGGTATATGGAAATAAGTACGTGTCTTATCCCGTTTACAGTGTACTGTAAACGAGATATGTTCATACTTATCTCCTTTACACTGTAAACGAGATAAGACTTAGTGTGAAAAAATATAAATTGTCTACAAAGTGCATATATCAGTAATTATAATATTTATTTTATTTATTTAAAAAAATTTTAATTTTATAATATGATATTAGAATTTTTATAAAGAAAATATATAATATTCAACTTTTGCTATTCTTATTATAAATAGATTGTATTTGGGATTAGGAATTTTAAAATAGGTCGAATTCACTTAATTGAACCTCAATTTTAAACCTATCAAACTAAAAAAATCACCAAAGTTTTACATGCAAGTTTTTGTTCCTACGTTGACATATATAATTTGGTTAGACGACAAAGAACAACAACAATAACTCCACATGACTTCCATTGAGGGCAACATTCTTCTGGCTGAACAGGAACCAAACAACAAACAAATTAAATATTGTAAATATACATGGTTCCTTAGGAACTTGATTGCCACTGTGTGTTGACAATAATAATAAGAATAATGTAATGTGAAGTAGAGAAAGAAAGGTACGCAAAAGATCCTTCCTACATGAAACCCTAGATTCACTATAAGACTCAAGGCCAATGAGATGCTTCTTGAATACTACTATATAATGCCAAACTTGGTGTTCCATTTTTATAGGTTATGCATCCCAAATGGCAGTCACTACCACAAGTGCATGGAGGTGCCGTCTCTGCCACTCATATCTATCACCATCATATCCCTAATTAATTCCCTATAGCTGCTATCAAAAGCACCATCTATATATCTCTCTTTATTCAAATAATAAAATTCAGATTTGATTATTATAGTGATACAATGTAAAACTAAAAAATCTTAAAATATGAATTTAATTTTAATATATTGTACGTCAATGTAAAATAATTTACATATAAATTTAATTATGTAATATTACATACATCAATAAAAATAATTATTTTATATTAACCACGTATATAATCATCTAAAAGAACGAATATAATTAAATAATTGTATAAAATATTTTTTATACTATTGGTGTATTAAAATTAAACTCTTACAATATTTGTGTTTGTAATGTAAGATTTCTAAAATTATATTATTATATTATACCAACGAAAATAAATACCGTTGCTAATATACAATAAGTAAATAGATTTTTATATTAGATATATTTACCTTTAATTTATTGATAGTATATGTACTAATAATTAAATACAAGCAATAGTAAGAATTATAATGGTTATTACCAACGAACTATTACCATATATGTGTTTGACAAAAAAGACAAATGATAAAGCCTCAAGGTTGATATATGCATATGGACTTGTGTGAGTTGGCAAATATAATATGAACATTGATGTGTGCAACTTGATTGCAGTCTTATCCATCAAATTGAACTAACCTTGAATGGTTCAGTTATCTATGGGAATTTGGCTTGTTAATTGATGGCAGGTTGAAAAGCCTTTTGACATTATTATTGATGCTGTTTCCATCAATGAAACAAGCTAAGGTTTAGGATGATACTAAATGTGTGTGTCATAAACAAATTAAAATGGAAGTATTCAATGCCTGGTTCGGTTAAATATAAATAGTCTGCAGGGTGATTTGATTTGGTGGGGGCTGCCACTGTAAATCACAGCTTAAAATCATTACTTTGAAGGAATCCAAACCGAAAGAAAAGAAAAGAGAAGAAAAATTGATTTAAACTATTTTTAGCTTCAAAGTAATAAGCTATGATTCGAACTACTTTACTCTTTACATGTATAATATTTGATTGGATTAGTTTTCTTAGGGATTCTACTACTACCAGAACTAGGGCATAATGTTCGTTTTTTTTTTTTTTTTTTTTTCAACTCTAGTGAATGACTATTATTCCAGTGTACAATATGTAGAAGATAAATTTCTTCTATACCTATAAAAACATACGTACCATTCCATCATAAAAATAAGTTTTTTGTCTAAGTCAAATTAAAACATGAACTCAAGGCGACAATCTCTTCAGTGCCAATAGATACATAAGTCGCTATTAGTCCTATGAGTAGGCAGATAATTAAAAGGTAAAATTAAACTATATTAAATTCTGATTTTAATCGTAAGTTACTAAAGTGGGTTGGGTTTTATGTGATAGTAAATATTAATTTTTGTTTCTTGGGCCTTGAAAATTACGTAAACCTTTAATGAATCATAGATGACCTTGTCATGTATTACAGCTGAAATTTATTCTTTCATTCAACAACCCTAGTAAAATAAGGAGGTTTTGTATGCATAAGTAACTGACACGATTGATTTGTAAGTTTAGTGACACCAAATTAAGGCAGAATGTTTAGAATTAAGGTTGCAGTTTGTTTATAATTTTATGCATGAGGTTTTATAATTGCGTAACAAATTAGGTTTATTTAATTTTTTTACTATAAAAAAAAACACTGAATACCATCGGATTTACTATTAGAATTAGCGTTGAACGTTACAGTAAAGTTGCCAGTAAATATAACAATAAATTCGTCGGGTAAACAAGTTACTGTCGGATTAAATTTTCCAATGGTAAATCCGTTGGTAATATTTGGAAGAAAAAAAAGAAAAATCGACGCGATCATTAAATCCAGCGGTAAAGCTCAATTAATGGAATACTGTATTCTGGTCATACGCAATGTATTACCGTCGGTAAATCCGACGGTAAACTTTATCTAAATTAAAAAGGCACGACCCTTTCCCCTCACTTTCGAGAATACTCTTATCTCTCTGCCATTCTCCTCTTTCTTCTCTCTCCCCTGTAATTACTTCTGGCAGTCCCTCCGGCCATCCTTCATCAGCGCTGCCCACCTTTATTCTCCTCCAAAGTCTGCATCAAGTCGCATGTATCGTGTTTTGTTGCCTCAAATGGAGTTGCTCCATCTGTCTCTGCCACCGTTGGAAGAACTACCACTGCCACTCCTCAGTCGCCGGAGCTGTGTCTCTCCTCCGTCGTCTAGGTAGGTTGCTCTCATTCCTCTCCCTATTTTATCTTGTTTTCATTTTTTAATAAAAAACCCTAACCCTTTTTTGCCCTCTCCGACGGTGCATCCCATTCCTCTCCCAGAGGTTGAAGCTACGAGTTCCTCTATTTGCCACTCTATGAGCTCTGCCATTGCCTTGTCGTCATCTTCTGACTCTCGTTGCTATCGCTTTTATACATGCTCGCCTCCAGCTCCATTCCTTCTGGCATTCATGTATAGTGTGTGATTCTGTTACTCAATTCAGTTCTTTAGCATCTCGTCATTAATTGTTTTTCTTCAATCTTTGTTAGTTGTTCTCTTTGTTGTTGATTCTTTTTGTTAATTATTATATTGTTGTTGCATAGATATTCAGTTTTTGTAGTTAATGAATTTATTTGCTATTATTATTTTTGACAACTTAAATTTTTTGCTAATAATTATTTAGTTCTCATAGTTATTATTATTGTGGTTCTTGTTAATTTATTAGTGATTGTTGTTGTTACTGTCATTGTTCTTGTTGATTTGTTAATTTTTTTGCTAATAATTATTTAGCTCTTCAATATCTCTGCTTTAAGCCTTGTTTTGTGTGTCTCTATTGTATTTGAAAACGTGTCGTTGAGATACCTTCTTGTGTCATTTAACTAAGCAATTAGTGACAACACCTTTCTTTACTGTCATTTTTGCTTACTTAATGGTGTTTAAGAGGGAGGCATGGCTCACATATCTCACACTTGTTCCAGTTGTCACTGGTGTTATCATTGCCAGCGGGGTAAGTAAGTAACTTCAATAAAGTTGAGTTTTAAGTTACTGGGATTTTAGTGCATTGTGATTAATCTCTTGATTTGTTAATTGGAATAGCATTATAGCAAGATACAGGAAATACTTGGAATTTAGTTTCTTTATACTTTATTTTCAAAAATTATTTTATCAAGGGTAATTGAACCAAATTTGATTTACCGAATTTGAATTAAACTAGAATTGGTTTGATTATTTTGTTGGTTTATATAGTTTTATTAAATTTTTTATTAGGTATATATATATATATATATATATATATATATATTTAAATTAGATCCCTACACTATTTTTAATTTTGTAATTACGTCATTTTTATGTTAAAAAATTTAAAATTAACATAATATTTTTAGCAAAATACATGCGGTCAAAGATTTAATTAAGTTTTTAATTATAAATACCTTTAATTTGCAAAGAAATATTTAATTAATTCTAATATTTTTTACACTAAGAAGGACTCAACTACAAAATTATTAAAGTAGTGTAGGGACCCAATTGAAAAGAAAAAAAGTATAGGGACCTAAATAAAAATTTGGTGAAACTATAAGGACCAATAGAGTAATTAAACCATTAAAATTTACTACAAGAAAAAGCGTATTTTTCGACGAAAAAAATTGACGGCTATCTCTCATGTTGATATTTCTCGACAGGTTGCTCTCGATATTTTAAAAAAAATTAACATAAAATAATAAATTCGACAGCCTGGCTGTCGATTTTTTATGATGCATTAACTCTCTTTTTATTATTGTCACATTGTTGACGAATTACGAGCTGAAAATACTTTTATTTTAAAATTGACGAATATGTTGTCTATTTTATTAGTTAAATTATTGACAATGTTTTTCGTCGATAATTTTAAACGGTCTAGATTACTTTCTAAAATTAAATAAGTGGTATACATTTAATATATAAAATAGACGTTTAAGATGTTGCTTTTTTTTAAATTAAAATCCACGGATTTGTGGTCGATTTTTATTATTAAACAAAGTCCTGCCTCCAGTTCCCGCTCCAAAGTTTAGAAACACCATTTCATCACAAAACCCCAAATTCACACCATTTTCATCACTAACCCCGCGTCCACTTCCCCCAAGTTCTCCATTTCATGACTAACCTCCCAAATTCACACCATTTTCAACGTCTTTCTCTGTTGCCATTATCAATCTGTCACGGTTGCTCCGCCGTCGCTCCTCTTGCTCGCGCCGTCATCGCGCTCTGTTGCTGTCGTGCTGCTGTCGCTCCCCAAGTTTGCGCCACTGTTGCTATTCTTGCTCGCGCCGCCGTCGCTTCGCTGCGTGCCGTGCTGCCATTGCTCTTTCTCTTTGTTGCCACCGTCGCTCCTCCCACTTTGGTCCTTCTCCTACTTTCTGTTACTGTTACTGAACCTTTTTCAAAGCCAACTTCAACCATCGTGCATTACTATTTATTAGTATTAGGAATGGAATTTATAGTTTCATAATTTATTGTAATGAATCAGGAGGTTTTGTCCTGGTTAATCTTCTTGCTGAGCCTTTAAATTGAAATGACTAGTTGATATGTTACTGCACACACCTAATAATGAACTTGAAGATACTAATAGTGAGTAGTTAATGCCTTAATCCAGCATAATTCCTCATTCACTTTTGTCATAATGTGCACACGTTAGAACACTTGATTCTGTGTAGCTTTAGGAAGCTCTTTTAGAAATTATTCTAGTAGGTCAGCCTTTTAAATTTGTGTTGGATAACATTGGCAACTAGACCCACAAATATAATTGGTAGCAAACTTAGCAGCATAAAGATAGAAACCCAGATAAGATCTAGTACCACATGCACAGAGCAAGTAGTGCATCTAAACAAATTGCACACTGACACAAATTATAATTTGTGTGAGAGCATAGGTTTATTATTTATGCTACAACATCATTTTTTGGGGGGGGGGGGGGGGGGACTTGTTATCTTGGTACAAAATTAATAATTAATAACCGTTCGACAATTTAATCAAATTTATCAAATTATTATGAACTAACAAATTCGGTTCAAGTTTTATAGTTATCTTTTCATTCTAAGGTGCATTTTTAAGTTCACAAATATTAAAGTGGATCAGAGAGAAAAGTTACTAACACACCCTAGTAGCTAAATTCTAATTCCCGAAGCTGGATGCAAGGAGATACTTTAACTTTATTAGACACAATCGTCCAAGTATTTTGCATTCTTCATACAATGTTAACTAGAAAAATACAAGCAGCACCACAATTAGTTACTCATTTCTTATTAATATTATCAATTTAAAAAAGGAAAAGTATATGTAGACAATGAAAATACTAAACAATGTAAACAATAGATATATCATATATCAGATGTTCATTTCACTAGTTGTACAGATGGTTATTTTAATATTAAAATTTAGTTAGATAATTTGAAAGTGTAGTTTATTTTATTTGATTGGTGGTTATTCATGTTGTTCAAAATACTCATTGTTTATCTCGCAGAAAAATACTTCAAAGTGCATTTATGAATTAGAGTTTGGTAGGGGAATAGATGAAATGAATGGAAAAGAGTGAGGAGTTAAAAAGCTTTCACTTTACAGTTTACACTTTACAGTAATATATATATGAATTGAGTTAAAAAGAGTGTACCTACCTATATATATAAGGTATGTGTAAAGGGCACAATCTTCACTACAAGCCCTGTAATGTGTACATATAAAGTAATCAATATTCAGCACAATAGTTCTTGGCTTACATACACAGCATCTCTCTGCAACAACATTTCTCTTATCTACATTTGCTTTTGGGCCTTCTAATCCTTAGAGCATGTAGGATTAAACATTGATTGATACTCTCTGTATAAACTTGAACCTAATATATGACTGAGCCACATTTATTTGGTGCAATCATTGGATCTAAATGCATAAGGCTAAAAATGAGAGCTTCATTGTGTTTTTTTTCTGGACAGATTTTCTTCTGGAGCTACAGTTACCAAGCAAGATGAAAGATTGCTCGCTGATGCAGTTTTGCCAAAAAAGAAAAGAAATAAAGATGACAATGATGATAAGCTTTGGAAAAATGTTAACAATATAAGATTTTATCTAATTAAGGGCATTGATTAAGGATTCAAAAATGGAAGGTTTATATTGAGAAACCAAAAATCTATATGAGATAACATTAATGCATTCTCTAATAATATATTTCAGTTCATCTAGTACCATTCCTCTAACTTAAGATTAAAAACAATGTTCTGTCCACCAAGTAGAAGTGGTACACACCTATTATTTTTCAATAAAAATTTAGGTTTCTGTTCTCTTGGCTTGCTTCAATTTTCCATAAACCATTTCATTCATGTGATGGATAGATGTGGAGGCTTCAAATAGTAAAGATGTCCTCGAGTGCAGAGGTTGGAGATAAAATCTCACATGAACCTTCCAAGTGAGAAGAATACACTTATTCTCCATTTATAAAGTTGTTTCTTTAATGTAAATAAATGATTAATTGGCTCCTATAGTGGCCATTGATTATGTATTTCAAACTACAATTGGTTGATTCTTATCTTATTTCAAGGTCAAAATCTGGAACCCTCGCAATATCAGATTAGTTCTCACAATTTTTTTAAGATATGAAAGAACTTTTGCTTGATAAGATTTTTGTTGTCATTGTTCTAGGTACTTGTTCTTCTTACTGGTTTACTTATTGTTCGGTGGCTCGGACCTGAACGGATCGGAGGGTGTGGTGTTGAGAATGTGTGGGTCGTCGAGGGGTGGATCTGAGCAATCTCCGGCGAGTCGGCTTCCTCGGTCTGGCGAGTTGTGGATGAGGTGGGGCCACTTGCAAGGACTCCAACGCTCAGTCCTTACAAAAGGCGGCTATTAGGTTTAGGGTAAGTGACGTACTTCTGGGAACGGGTAGGTCCCTCTCCTTTTATACTCCGTACTTGTCCGTACCTCGAGTGGGCCCTTAGGGGCCAGGCCTGCGTGTCTGGAAGCTTCTGCCAGCTGTCTGAGTTCACGCGAAAGGAAGGTGACATTCGGGTCACCTCCTGGCTTGGACTCGGTAATCCTCCGGGTCGGCCAGATGCCCGGATCCGGAACTGATCGATCTTGAATTGGGCTTGTGTTGTTCTACGAAATCTGAAACTGAAGAGTAGTGAGTTGATGGAGGAGATTGGCTAGTGCGTTTACATCCATCTATACTGCGTTGCTCTGGTTGTCAGCCATTGTTGAGAAATCAATGAATCACAGAATAATGGGGGATCCAGATCTTTTTCCTTCCAACTCGTTGATCAGAATAGCTATATTCAACAAGAGAGAATCTTGTAAAATAGCCTCTCATCAAACTCTATTGGATGAGTTTGAAAGAAGAGGTAAGAAAAGGAAAAAGAAAATATCGAAAGAAAAATTAAAAAAAAAAAAAGAAAATGCTAAAATTGGCAACGAGATTTCTAACTTGATTGCTTTCTACGCTCACCGCACCATGAAAAAAAATTTCTATGGCCTAAGTTATTTAAGCTATGATGTTGATGGTTTGATGAACTAGAAGAGATTAAGAGAGGGAGAAGAATAAGTTGTTCTCATTTTAAAAAGAATGAAAAATCCCTTAAAAAATATTTGTTGAGTTATTACTTCTTATATACTAAGTACTCCTTATATACTTCTACTATATAAAAAAGTACAAGTAAAAAACTAATCTAAATAACATATTCTAAATTTTTCCGTTTATATAAAAATAAGTGTTCTTTAACAATTAAAGGGCTGTTTAACGTTTTCACAAAAAAAAGCTGATTAACAACTTTTATCATTTAAAAAAGATCATGTTCAAGTCCCAATTTTCAAATATTAAGAGAAAAGTAGAGTGAATTTCATACACACTAAATTCTTTAACAATATCACTTGTTGTCAAAGTTGTCAGAACCGAATTGGTGATCAAACTGACTAAGTTAATAGTTTATTGGTTGAACTGATAAAATTGGTCTCACATAAATAAAAATTATAAAATAATAAAAAATTTAAAATTAAAAATTAAAATATATATCTTTACTAACATTTTATGAAGAATCAAATCTCAAATTCTAAAAATAACTAATAGAAAAATATAAAATTTGTCAGTACTACTACAATAGTATCTTAATTTGACACAATAAGAGTAACAATTAATTCACAAAAACTATCATCTAACTATAATATCAGTAGATTTAACACTAGTATCAAAACAAATAATCTTAATCATAATACTAGTATTGAATAGATCAAGCAAATTAATAATCTTTTAGTGAAATTTATATTTATATTAATAATGGCACATAATTAAAATATAATTAATTCGAAAAATAAAAAATAAAAAATATAATTAAATTAGATATTTATAAAATTATGTAATTGAATGTATACTATATAATTATTATTTGTCATATGTAATAGTAAGAAGCATGATGACTGAGTGGAAAGGGAGGCTGCAATATCGAGGTTCAAACCTTGGCATTAGCATTTTGGAAAATTTTCACAACAAACCGGTTTGCACCGATTCTCACCAGTTTTGATCGATTTTCTTCGATTCTCATTGAGTTTGACCGGTTCTTTTTTTTGAACGGTCCAAGAAGTAAACTGAACCGACTTAGGATCCGGTTCCACAGTTTTCCAATCGAACTGATTGGTCCAGTCCGATTTTTATAACTATGCTTGTTGTGGAACTCTTTCATTGTCAAGTAGTATTTCCGCTAAAATTATTGCAGCATGTGTTTCGCTATCTGTCGTGCAATGATTTTAGGTCCACAAAAATAAATAAATAAATAAATTAGGACTGTCAAACAAACTAGTCTGGCCTATTTAGGTTCGGCCCGTTAAGCTAGTGGGTTAAATGGGTTGGCCCGTTTAAGCCATTTTTTTCACAGACCAAAATTTTCTAGTCCGGACCATTTATGGTCAGTCCGATGGGTTAAATGGGTCAGCCCGTTTATCATTTAATTTTATTTTTTGAAAAATATTTTGACAAAAAATACCATTTTTAGGTAAAAAACCTTTAAAAAAAATATTTTTTTAGTTGATGGGTTGGATTTTCGGGTCAAATCGGGAGAAATATCGGCTAAAAGTACTTTTTTTTTGAAAAATGTAAAAAAAAATAAGCGTGCCACCCGTTTAACCTGTGGGCTAACCCGTTTAACCCGTTATTTTTTTTCCGGGTTAATCAGGCTCAGCCCGTTTAACTCGAAATTTAAACGGGTTTAATTTTAGAGACAAAGTCCGTCCATTTAAATGGATAAACGGGCTGGCCCGATAGGTTTAGCCCATTTTAACAGCTCTAAAATAAATATGATAAAACAAAAATAAATGAAGAAGAAAATATATCTTCTAAATATATTTTCTATTTTTAAATTAATCTTACTAAAATATGATTTTACATCATACAAGATTTAATAAACATCTATTCTTAAATAAATTATCACTTAAATAAAGTGCGTGTATATATATATCAATGGTATAACAATAGTTTAATATAACAATTAATATTTATTAAATATTTTAAAATGATTAATGTAACATAGATTCACTTATCATATACATATGGTACTAGAAGTCTCTGATACGGGTTGTGAGATGAATCGAAGACGTACAAGTCAAAGTGGTTGTCAGATTGTCTGATTGGAGCAATGGGGGGTGGGTGCCTATAAAGACATTCTGACGCCCAGGTCAGAATAGATCTAAGAAGTATATGTGAGTGGAATGAATAACATACCTGAAAGGGTCTCTAGCTCTTGTTTATATAGTTGGTAGTAGTTGTCTTATCTTATCTTATCTAACTAAGATAAGGGAGGTATTTAAATTCGATTTGGTTAGAGATTGTAGAGCCAGTTTAGACTGTTAAAACGAGGCCAAAACCCAGGTAACCGAATCGGAGGCCGTTTCAGTGTGGGGCTCGGGAACCGGGTCCGTAACAGTTGCCCGTCGGAGCAAGAGAGTGAGCATGCTCGGTCTCATCGCTGGAGATTGGTGTTTGCATGATTTTATTTCGTCTGATTCTGTATTCTGGTGAGTTGACGGTAGTGCCTTCTCTTTTTTAGGTATGGTCCGGCAAAAAAGTGAGGGTGTTGGGGCTCCCGTGGTCCTGGCCAATGGTGTTCTTCAAGTGTATTATTGGGTGACCTCTGATTATGAAAAATACTGTCTCGGATGATAGAGGCGAATCTCCAATGACTTCGTAATCAAGGGGCGATCTATGGATGTAGGTGTATCTTGAGAATATTAGATAATCTTATGATCTGCTAATCAATTTAAACTAAAATATTAGATAACTTTTTATTCATAAAAGATTAGTTGAGATTTTACTTGTAATTTTATTTAAATTTAATTCAAAAAATAATTTTAAATGAAAAAAATAAAGTAAAATAATTTTTTGATATCCACTTGAAATAGAGATTTTGTCTAAAAAATAAAGTCCTAACTCAAAAATGTTAAAAAATTCTAAATCTCTATATGTGAAAACTCTACGCAATTTTTAATCTTATGCTATTAAAAGCATATGTTAATGGTTTTCATGGTTTAATAGAATATTAAAAATTTTTACGTACTAGTTACACTATAATTTAAAAAACACAGAGATCTAATTATTTCAAACAAATGCAGTAAATGAATAAAACCCAAAAAAAAAAAAAAAATTAGAGTATGTCTTTTTGCCGTTTAAAATTAAATCTTTTTTTTTTAATAAATACCTTCCGGCTGATTTATGAATAAAATTTTTCTTCTACGTCAAGAAAGAACATGTCTGATCTTTTTGCATATATCAATTAAGATCATATATCAATCAATTTATGTAAAAATAATAATGTAGACTATTATTATACCTTTGAAAAAATGATATTTGTTTCTTGCCCTTGAAAAAATTACCATCAAACAAAACAAAAATATTGAAATTGTAATCTTGATTTTTACAAGAAACTATTGAAATTGTAATCAAGATTTAGTTGTAGGATATTAGTTTTACTTGTCAAAGATAAATCAAGTTCATATCTCAAATTAAAATTATATTTTAATCAAAATAAAAGGATTTTTAACTTATAATTTCAAAATTTATGATTAAGGAAGAGTATAAGTCGTGCCATGATGATCCTAATATGTTTATAATTAATTATGAAAAATAAGACACAATCTAATCTTGCACAAAGTGTCATAATTTAAAATTCAAATTTTGCTAAAAGTCAACTGGCAAATCAATCCCTATGTTAATTTATAGGATCATCCCCACGAGGGGTTGAAGCTAAATTTGAGCATTTTGAGTTATGAGGATTAATCCTATATATTCTTAGGATACAAAGACTCTAAGAGTGTGTGTTCTTGATGATTACGCTCCTCCCACTCACTTCCAACGTATATGATGAGTGCATAGAGGCTTTTGGATTGTGTTTCATTGCACTATTTTTTCTATATATATATAGTATCATATTAATTAAAATTCATAAGTTTTCAAAATAGTTTTCATCAACATTTAAGAAATAATTTTGAGCTTATTCATAGTGTTTTATTTGTAATCATATATTCTTTGAAAAGAATTCATTTATTGCTAAAGTCCACTATCATATATTATAAAAAAAGAGTTTTGCAACTCTCCTTAATTGTTGAAAGACCTAGAAGTTGTTTCTTCTAAGTGGTGAGACTTGCTAAACACTATATTCGGTGAGGATACCTAAGATCATTAAGCACTTAAGGAAAAATACTTGAAGTTGGTATTATTTTGAGTTCTTAGAGAAGAAGTCTCTAAATGGAGTGGCTTAATCTGAATGGTGATCATATATCGTGAGGTGTTTATCAAGTACTCTATCTTGTAACGATTCATCAAGCGCCGTATAACTATAAGTTTGGTATATAGGAAAAATCTCTGCATCTTGGTGAAGAGGACTAAACGTACATAAAGAGGTTACACCGAATTAGAATCCATCGTGCTTTAGTGGTGGCAAACGAGCAAAAACCTGTTGACTTGTGTAATTCGCAAAAAAAAGTGGATCGGACTAAAAATTTAAGACCACTATAATAAAAAATTCCGCCTAACCTACACCGGTTAGTCCATGGGTTTCAGTGGGTTTTGGCGGGGTTGGGATGAGATTTTGGCTTACTTTTGTGTTTGTATTTGGAATGTTTGTTCATCTTACTTTAAGTTATAATTTAGACTATATTTAATTGATTAGAGACTTAGACAATATTTAATTATATGTTTTGGATAATGTTTGTTTTGCTTTAAACAATGTTAGTTTTATTTTGTTTCAAAATCTTGGTTGATGATTATGTTGATTAGATATTTAGAATTATAAAAACTTTTATATTTTTAGAAATTATAAATTTATTGAAATATTGGTAAAATTATTTTTTTAATATTTAATAATTTAATAATTTTTTCAAAAAAAAAAGAGAATTGACGGGTTTAACCTGCTAATTTGCCGTTAGGTGGGACGAGATAAAAATTTGGATCGCCTCAATAAGTGGGATGGTGCAATAATGGACGAATTCGCTTGCCACCCTTATCGTATTTGCACATTTTCTTAATCCTTGAACTTTTTACATTTCTAAAGTGGAATAGAAAGTTGACTACTTATAAGTATTTGGAAACTTATTCAAATTCATGAAAAATTTATAATATGGAATCACTTATTTTTAAGATTTCGTTTTTTTTAAACAAGTAGTACGAAAAATATTAAATACATAGTTTAAATATTTAAAATTTGCTTATAAGTCCACAGAAAATAGAAGTATGTTGCCTTTATTTAGAAGTTTATATTTTTATAATTTAAGTTTCTATTTATATTTTGCTAAGTTTTTAATTTATCATTAATACTTAATTCATCCCTCTTGAGTATATTTATCTTGTGTTTATCGACTCTTGTTATCAAACTGGTTCGACAAAAAAAAAAAAAATCTGCTTACCTAATTTCCTAATCGGATCGACCCATTTGTCAACCATTTTCACATGAGATCCAGAAAGACACAGGTCAACCCGTTGGGTTTTGAGAAGAACCGGTGACCCGGCCGGTTTATACAATCCGGACCGGGCCATGTTTTTTTATTTTTTGACGACGCCGTTTCAAACCAAAACCCTCTCTCTTCTCCCACATCTCACCCTGAGACTCGAGAACGTCTCTCCCTCAATCATCAGAATCAAACTCTCTCCTCTCTTACTCCCCAGCCCACTAGAGCCCACTAGAGTTTCTCTCAGTCACATTCGCCGGCGTCTCGTCTCAGTCGCACTCGTCGGCGTCTCCTCGTTCGTCCCGCGGCCTTCCTCGTCGTCTCACTCGAATTTCGTCCCTGGGCTCCTCGTTGCCGGCGGCAGAAGCAACTCGTGGGGGTTGTCGCTTGCTTCGTTGCCTTCCGTGGGGTCGGCGTCGCTCGTCGTCTTCTGGTTTCGGGTCCTCGCCGTCGCCGTGGACCGTGGGACGTTGGTGAGTCCCTGCATCATCGCTTCCCCTGTTCTCTGTTTTCCAGATTTCACTTCTCCCTGTATTTTGAGATGTTGCCGAATTGCTAATCAATTAATTTGCCTTGTTGCTGATCTAAATGTTGCTGTAAATCATGACTGAACTAGGATTTGTTCAATTTGTTGTTGTAAGTTGAATTTGTTGCTGAATTTGTTGTTGTAAGTTGAATTTCTTGTTAAAAATATCACTGAGCTAGGTTTTTGGTTGATGAAAATCATCAGTGAGTTGAATTTGTTGCTGTCTTGCTGAACTAATCACTTGGCTAATTTTTTTGTTGCTGAAAATGATCATAGTTGAATTTGTTGTTGAAAATTATCAATGAGATGAATTTGTTGCTGTAAGAATATATTTGATTCTTAGTATTGATTGATTTGATTCTTACATAGGCAGTATTGATTTGGTATAGAATTTAGTTAATTAGTTTGTTAATTATTAATTTACTGATGGACCAAGTAACAATGCTATGGAAGATATAGATGCAAATCAAAATGAAGGCAATGTTGGTCAAGCTCCAA
Source organism: Arachis stenosperma (assembly GCF_014773155.1). Lineage (NCBI taxonomy): Eukaryota > Viridiplantae > Streptophyta > Magnoliopsida > Fabales > Fabaceae > Arachis > Arachis stenosperma. The sequence continues at coordinate 88,685,238 of NC_080383.1, read as the reverse complement.
ATTTGTCCCATGAAGATACAGATAGCGATGTTGGAATCACTCCATGGACTTGATTTGCTTATTGTGTTATGTTTTGCTCTCTTCATTTAAATAGAGAAAGTATTTTGTACTAGTGACTAGTTTATTTTTTATTTTTGCATCATTATTTATATTTAAGAATTGATACTTGTTTGTGAGACATGCTTTTGAATTTTTAATTTTAAGCTTATTTTTTGTAATTTTATATTTATATTTAATTGTGACCGAGTTAACCGGTGACCCACCGGTCGAATCAGTGACCTGGTGACCCAGTCGTATGACTGGGTCGATTACCGATTCAGTTCTGATGACTATGCGGAAAATGGGTTAGGGACTAATGTGGTGCACTTTTGCCAATTTTAGAGACGTATAGTGAAATTGGAGTCTCGAGGACGATTTTGATACACGGAACCACTTTGGGACTTAATTTGGATTTTATTTTGAGGTATAAAATTGTAATACCAAAAGTACTCTTTCCACCAATCGGCTTCGTTCAACACTGATCATAGTCACCTTCCCTTCTCCACCACCGCGTTTGAGCACTTCGGAGTCTCCGACGCACCCTTCTCCTCCTCCAGCTGCTGGTCCAGCAACACTTTAACGGAGAAACAACCCTTTCGTTCTCCGTTCGCCAGAAATCCCAACCATTGCTGGATTTTGTTCCTCTTATCGCAAAGCTCTGATCTAATTCACCACCATGGCAAAGGGTAAAGCAACTTCAAAGCTCAACATCGCTATTATTCACCCTGATCTCGGCATAGGTATTTAGCCCCATTATCCTCCAAACCCTAATGATTCTATTTATAATCAACAATTTCATTGCTTAAGTTCCTTATATTTGTTTTGGTTTTATGGTCAATACTTGTAGTTGATTGGATTTCGATTCTTCTATAATTGTATTTTGGTAGGTGGAGCTGAGAGATTGATTGTGGATGCAGCTGTTGAGCTTGCATCCTATGGCCATAAAGTTCATATTTTTACTGCACACCATGATAAAAATCGATGCTTTGAGGAAACTATTTCTGGTGACTCTCTCTCTCTCTCTCTCTCTCTCTCTCTCTCTCTCTCTCTCTCTCTCAAACAAACATGGGATTGGGAACTTCTTACCTAGTCCTGGTTTACTGCATTATCCTTCAAAGCATCTAAATTATTTCTAACCAAAGGTTCCTGCTTGAAGTGATGCATAAAGCAGTTTCAATCTATATAACAGTATTTTTAATGGTACATTCTCATACATATTGATCATTAATTTACAATTTTACATGTTTATGATAAACTATTTCTAAGGGTTGCTCCTGGCTGTTTATGTGTCTCAAACTTACTTATACTTTCATGGCGGAGTTGTTGTGTTGCTATTGAGATATGGTTTTGGCTTGTGGCTGTTTCAGGTACCTTTCCAGTTACTGTATATGGTTCCTTTCTTCCCCGGCATGTATTCTACCGTCTTCATGCATTGTGTGCTTACCTCCGGTGCCTATTTGTTGCTTTCTGTATGCTTTTTATGTGGCCTTCGTTTGATGTTATAATTGCTGATCAGGTCTCCGTAGTCATTCCCATCTTGAAACTTAAAAGATCAGCAAAGGTAGAAACAAATAAGTCGAAAGAATAGTGCGCAAACTGAGGTTTGACATATTAATAGTGATTCATTTGTTTGTTTCCTTGGTAGATTGTATTCTATTGTCATTTTCCCGACTTGTTGCTGGCTCAACATACCACTTTCCTCCGGAAGTTGTATCGGACACCGATAGACTATGTAGAAGAAGTAACAACTGGTTGAACTGTGTCTCTGTTTGATCTGTTTCTCTGAACTTATTTACTCACATATATACTGAATCATGGATCTTATGAAACATTTTCAAATTTCAGGAATGGCTGATTTGATACTTGTTAACAGCAACTTCACTGCTTCTACTTTTGCGAATACTTTTATACATCTCAATGCCAAAGGGATTCGACCAGCTGTTCTGTACCCAGCAGTTAATGTGGATCAGTTCAAAGAACCAAGTTCCTTTAAGTAAATGACATGTTTATAGATATATGGATGCTTTTTTTTTATTGTTGAAATGTTTAGCTGACTGAAACCTATATAACAACAACAACAAAGCCTTATTTCACTAGGTAGGGTTGGCTATATGGATCAAACGACTCCATTACGCCATATCATGTATCATGTCTACAGTGAGACCGTTGACACGTAGATCTCCTTTGATCACCTCATGTATGTTATTTTTAGGCCTTCCTCTACTATATACCACTTGTCCACCTTCCATCTCATCCACCCTCTTAACTGGCTCTGCTGATCTTCTTCCCACATGTCCGAACCACTTGAGAAGAGATTTTACCTTCTTTTCTACAATAAGCGCTACTCCAACTTTCTTGTATTTTCATTCCTTATTTTGTCCACATGTGTCTGACCGCTCATCCATCTCAGCATCATCATCTCTGCTTGACTTAAATAATGAAACCTATATAACCATTTGTATAATATTATATAATATAATATATTAGTCTTAGCTTTGTGTTGTATATGTTGTTGTAGGCTGAACTTCCTTTCCATTAACCGCTTTGAAAGGAAAAAGAACATAGAATTAGCAATTTTAGCTTTTGCTATGCTTCATTCGCCTGAAGCTTCGTTGACTGTTGCAGGTGAGCATCTTTTGCTTGACTTTTGTATTCCTGATGATATATCCATAGATATTATGGTTGATTTTACATGCATTATCCTTGGGATTATATGTAGTGGTTTATATGCCTTATACTGGAGTGTGCTATATTGGTATCTGCAATATATAAATGACTATTAAGAAAACTATCTTTGCTGTGTTGTGAGGTTCTATAACTATTTTGTCTCTATGCTGGTTAGTTTATGTGTTGAGTTTGTTTCTATGAGTAAAGAGACTATTGTTCTGCACTATGGTGTTTGGAGGTATATCATGTTTTGTAAATTATGGGGCAACAATTTTCTCAATCACCTGTATTAGGTAGCATTTGTCATAGGGTTTCAATTTATTCATCAATTCATTCATTTCATTTGTCATAGGTAGCATTTGTCTGGCACCATTGTTTACCTTCTATTTATAATGAGTTGGTTAGTAGTAGGCATTGTAAGTTCTTAAATATTGTTTAAGAGAAGAAATTAAGATGTAATGTTAGAGATTTGTTGCTTCATATTGTTATGCACTGTTAGGTCATATACTTTTCTCTTGGATAGTGAATAGACAGCAAAAAAAAAAAAAAATGAAACTTAATTTATTTCATAATTTTGACCTGGTATTTTAGCATTGAATGGCACAAATTTATTTTTCTAATATCACACAGTCAAATAAGTGGATTCATTCAAAATCTTGAGCTGGAAATATGAGGAATAAGCAAATCTAGTGAAAATTAATTTATTACATGTTAATGTATAATTAAATAATTTCTTGTGACTCTGTTCTTATGTTTGTGTAACAATAATGTAACTCAAACTTGAGATACTAAATGCAACTTAATTTATTTCATAACTAAGTAAAAATATCAGCTCGGTAAAAATATGCAGCACGCGCATCATGATTTCATCCATGTAGCCGACCTACCTAGTAGGATAAGATTGTTGTTATTGTTATGGCAGTATAAATATGTTGTTTCAGAATACATATTAGTAGACCAGGAGCGGATGAGATTCAGGCTCTTACTTCGAATGTAGACCATGCTAAGAAAATAGCTCAGAGGGTGCATCGAGTAGAAACTTTTCTTACTATTATTGTACAATAGTCCTAAGTCTGAACCGTCCATATCATAATTATTTCATGCATTTCATCTTGGAGCATGTGTTTAGATGCAATATGAGAATGCAAAATCAGTTGTCATAAATTGTTCCAGGTGGCTTTGACATACGGTTGAAGGAGAATGTGGAATACTTAGAACAGCTTAAGGCTTTAGCTGAAAGAGAAGGTGTCTCTAATAGAATAAGATTCATCACCTCTTGCTCTACCACTGAAAGGAATGCCCTGCTCTCGGAATGCCTGTGTGTCATTTACACTCCAAAGGTTTGGGAAATATTGTAAAAGAAATTTAGGTGTTCTTGAGCCAAAGAATTTTCTTCCTCTGATCTATAGATTATTTGCCACATAAGTGAATGTATGTCACCCTTATTGCCAAGGTTTTAAATTGCAGTTCTGGTTGTTGCAATTGCAGTTATTATGTTGATTATGATGCAATGCACATTGTGCCAGTTGCTGGGGGCTGAAAATTGTGATGGGCCTGTTCCAATCCTGATACGGCTGCATTGCAGCCTGTCGTGGTTAGGTGCGGTCAACTAGTTTGAATATGTGTAACACTGCAATTGCAGGGTGGTGTGGTTGTGGAAAGACTACAACTGCAATTTAAAATTGTGGTTGTCCACCTAGCCACAGGTATTCACTGATGTGGCAATCAGTGTATGGATCAAAGCTTATTTACTTTGAGGAGCACCAAAGAACTCTTTTTCATGAAGTTGAATGAAGAAAAGTTGGTCTTACGTAATATACTTTGATGCAGGATGAGCATTTTGGCATTGTTCCGGTGGAGGCAATGGCAGCATACAAACCTGTTATTGCATGCAACAGTGGTGGACCATTGGAGAGTGTGAAGAATGGTGTAACAGGATTCCTTTGTGATCCTACACCAGAAGAGTTTTCTTCTGCAATGGCTAAATTCATAAAAGATCCCAAAGAGGCTGAAAGAATGGGTAGAGAAGCTAGAAAGCATGTGGTTGATTCATTCTCCACCCACACATTCGGCCAAAGTTTAAATAGGTATATAGTTGACATTCACAGAGGAAAAGAGGACTGATGTCACCTTTTTGAATCAAATTTAGCTTCTAGCATGGGATATAACATGATTTTGATACTCAAAATTGGTTAACTTGGTTAACATCTTATAAAAGTGTTGGAATTTTGGACCATTTCTGGTATAAAAGTAGAACCAAGTCTACATAGACATTGCGATGGTACCCAAAAGTATACAGATTTTGCTGAATTTCAAATAAACAATAATTATTTCCTTGTAAATAAAATAAAATCTGCTCCAAATTTGAATATCATCTGTTTATATAATTTGTATGAGTGAAGATAAATAACAAAAGTGAAATTACGGGATTAGAAAGCTGCACTATATAATTTGTAATTTTGTATGAAACAAAGTTGAAAAGTATAATATTAAATAATTTAAATTATAGTTGTAAAAATTGGATCGACTTGGACGAAATCCGGTGAATTAGTCTCAAGATCGGTCTGGGTTGAACATAGGATCGGAGAAGGAAAAGAATAGGTGAAAACCGGTTTGACTTGGCCAATTTTATTGAAAATCGGTGAACTGGCGGGTTTTTGAAACCTGGACTGGTTCTTCTTTTAAAAGAAATACCCTAATGGCCTTTGAAGCCCACCTCTCCAACCCAACTCTCTCACACTCATAGCCCTCAACACAGGGCAGAGGTAGAGCTTTCCTCAACTCTCTCTGCCGCCGCCTCTCGCCAGCATTCGTCTTGGCGCGGCGCCGCTTGCCCCTCTCAACCTAGTCTCTCACACTCAGCACTCAAACACGGTAGAGACAACGCTTAAAGTCTCAACCTTCTCTGTTGTCGCCTCTTGCTGGCTTTTGTGCCACCGCGTTGTCTCGTTGTTTGGGCTCATTGCTTGCTGCTGCCTCCCTCTCTACTTGTCACCCTCGTTATCCATCACTCAATGTAGCCTCCTTCTCTACTCGTCGCTGTCACTGCTCGCCGTCTGCGCTCTTCTCTTGTTTCCTCTTTGTCTCCCTTTGCCTCCCTCTTCTCTTCCTTTGCATGCGGCCAAGGAGAGTTTTTTTTTTTTAATTTTTTTCAGTTACTCAATTATTATTGTTTAATGTTTTGGATGATTGTTGCTGCTAATCCTGTTTTAATGTAATTGAAGTGGTTTATTTTTTGTTTTTTTTTTAATTCTGTAATTATTGCTAGTTTTCTTCTGATGTTATTTTAGTGATCGTTACTGTTTAAGTTGATTAATGCTTATTATTTAGGTTGATTGATCTTTTCTGATTATTGTCTTTTTTTGTGATCTTTTGTGATTGTTGATTTTTTTATTATGTAATTTTTTGCTAGTTTTGATCTTTTCTGATTGACGCTTGCTGTTTAAATGATTGGAATATGTAGTTAAACGATAGGCTGTGTGAATTAATTAGGTGATGCACTAATGTAATATTATGGTTAGATGATAGGCTATGTGTTGAATTTTTCTTGTTTTTAAGATGGATTCATCACAAACACCATCCCAAGAAGAAGAATCAACTCCTGATGCAACAATTGTAACTCAAAAAAATAATAATAGAGAAAAAATTGATCTTGCATGGAGCTATTGTAAGCAAGTAGTTGAATCTGGAAAAATTATTCTGGTATGCATATATCATTTTATTAAAGGTGGAGGAATTAATATGTTATGCATATATTGAGACTTAATTGTTGTTAAAATGTTAGTAAATTTCAAATTTTAATTTTAAGTTTTGGACCGTTTTATTTTTTTATTTAAAAAAGACTGGGTCAACCAGTTCAATCAGGGACTCATCAGTTCAACCAAAGACTCATGATCTAGTAATTCGATTGGTTTGATCACCGTGTGACAACTATGATTTAAATGGAGTAAGAACTAAAAACATAAACATTATGCAAATTTAGTGGAGAGCAAAATAAATATAGAGTAATTACCCAACTCAATTCATGGAAATTTTAAAAGTGGATATTTTAGTCCCAGAAAAAAAATTAATACAGATATTGATTCTCATAGTTTCTCTCTGTTGGCTAAAACAGTCCCCAAATTAGTTTTTGACATGACTCACTAACAGAGAATGATGAGTTGGCACGTTAACCTTCATACGTGGCCATTAAGTGTCCATGTGTGTGAGGGGACAAAACAGTCCCTAGCTTTCTTCTTCACCTTTTCAGCCATGTTCTTTATCCACCATACTACCCTCTTTTTCTTTCTCCTCTTTTCTTTATCCACCCTTTCCCTTTCTCACCCCTTTTTCCCTCTCGGCAACTACTTCCTCGATTGCGGTTCTGCTGCCTCATTCACCACCACTGTCACTTCCTCCCTCTCCACCGACCACTGCCTCTTCTCCAGCAGCCTCGCTCGAATACCCAACTCTTTCTTCCACGTCCCTTCTCCTTCACGATCAAATTCATACCAAACATAAGAGCCAAGAGAACCCATAGCCAAAAGTAAATTTTTACGAAATTAAAACTCGAAGGGATGCAATATGAAGTATAAATTCAAAAAAGAGAGGATTTCTGTGCAAATATTAGTTCTCGCAATGAGAATTTTATCATTAAAAATAACAATTTGAGTGATAGATGAAGAACTTTGGTAGATCTCATGTGAAACAAGGTGAGTGGAATATTTAAGGGGATGGGGAGGAAGTTTTCTGTCTATTCACCTTTTTCCATGGGGCTTGAGGAATAGTTGCTTCAGAGTTTACCCAAAATGATTAATTTGTGCTAAAATAGATGCTTTCATTGCAAGATCTCATTATAAGAAATATGCTGAGTACCATTGGATTCTTCAAATATATCTGACAGTAATCAATTTACCATCAGATTTATTTCGTCTGATGGTAATTACCGTTGGATTTCGCGACGGATTAGCAACTCAAGAAACCAATTGGTTACCGACAAATTTTTCGATGGTAATGTTGGCGCCAAAATATGTTGTTTCGCGCCATGTTATTGTTGGATTATTTCTATGATAATTCTGATGGTAAATCAATTTTTTTTAAGAATTTGAAATAAATGGTCAATTTTAATTTTGAATTTAATTTTTTTTCACACAATTAGTGGTCAATTTATAAATAATGAAGAATTTTTATTTAAAATAAATAAATAATACAATGTACAAATTAAATAAAAGTCAAGTACACCAAATAAATGTATGAAACAATAAAACAAAAACCTAATATCTACAGATCTTGATTATCGTCGTCGTCAGTTCCGTGGCCCTGAGTCGGCGGTGACGTTGTCTGTGTGCTACCAGCGCTACCGCTACCACCTTTAGCAGTACCGCAGTGCTGCCACCAGCAGGGTCGATGCCAGCGGTGCGCATTTGGGCCTGGTACACCTCCATCTGAGCCTCCATACACTACATTTGCTCCAGCGACTCCCTAAACTCCAGCCTGAGCTCATCCGTAGACGTCATGCGAGTGAAGATCTCCTGATATCTCTCCTGATAATCGTTAAACTCCTGAGCCTGCTGGCGAAGGTTGCGTTGGAGCTCTTGCACCTGGAGCCTCAAATCCACGCCTTCCTCGGGATGGACGGCTCGACTGATGGCGAAGCTTGACGGCGGACTCAACATCGAGGTGCGTAGGCTACTGGCGAAGAATGACCCCATCCCGTATACGCGATTCTTGTATAGGACTGAGGCGGTCTCACGCCAAACCACATCGAGATCGACGACTGAGGTCGTAGATCCATCGGCAGCATCCTTTTCACTTTGCTGAGACTGCTGAGTCACGGCCTCTAGTCTCTGTGTGTAGGACTCCTATGCAATTAACACAAGTTACTGTGATTAGTAAGACAAATATATAGTCAATCTCTAATAATTTTGTAGTAGAAAATAATTAGATGTATGTTTACTCACATAATGGTCGTGAGACTGCTGATCAACAAATCTCGCTTTGTTCTCCTTCAGCGTGTGGGTGTACTTGAACGTCTCCGCCAATGTGGCCTCGCGTTCCAACGACTTCGACTATACCAGTTGCATTGACATACAAAATTATTAGAATGCCCAATAATGATTGCAAAACAGATAACATAACGAAGTTATTAACAATATTAAAGGAACTACATGTAAGACCCAAGACTTTTGAAAAATTCTATTTTGAACTAATTTCAAATCATATAATTATTTACAGTTTTAATTCCATAAATTATTTTATTGAAAATAATTAAAGGCAGTTTTGATTAATTGTATTTAAAATAAATTAAGGTTTTCATCCAAACTTTATAATTATGGATTATTCTCCTAATTATAATTTTAAGTCTTAGAAATTCAAAAATAATAAGGTTTGACTATTTAAATTAGAATTTTATCTAATTTTACAATTATTGAGTTATTTTCTATATTTAAATTATAAGGTTAGTAGTTGTCAAATAATAAGAATTTTATATGACTTAACTTAAATACTTTATATTTTCCAAATTTAATACCTTAAATTTTAGGAATGAAGAAAATTAGTCTTATTATCTTATAATTTTAATTAGAGTATTTGATTTCGAATTATTCAGTATTTTGATACAACAAATAATATTTTAAAGCAATTTCAAGAATTTAATTAGATTTCTAGTTATCTTAAAAACCCCAGTTCCATGTACAAATCCTAATTATATTAACACACACTTTTTTCCCTTTTCTTAACTGAAACCCTAGCCACCTTTCCTACTCACCATCACACACACACCCCAAACACACAACACAGCAAGCAAGAAAGAAAAAGAAACAGAAAGGGAAGGGAGAAGAGGGATCCGTGGAGAAGAGGGGAAGAGGGGAATGGGGGAGTTCATCGGCCAGCCGCGCCTTGCCACTGCGCCAGCTCCTCGATACCGTGCTGCATCACAGTCTGTGGGGAGTTGCTGCCGCTGCTGACTGAGAAGAGAAGAGATCCGAGAAAGAGAGAGAGACCGCGGGGAGAGGGAGGCCGTTCGCGTCCCACCGCCGCTGCTGGAAGGAAGCCACCATCGCCACTCTGCCAGCCGCCGTTTGTGTCGGCTGCTGCCGTCGTTGGAGTCGCGAACCGAGGACGCGCGAGAGAGAACTGTCGGGGGGCTGCCGTTGTCGCTGCGTTGCTGGGCTCGCCGTCGTTACGCTCGCGCTGCTGCTGCATTGACGGAGCTCTTCGCCGCTGTTGCTGCCACCAAAAACTGCCTTTGAAGCCTGTCTCTGTTGGTAAGCTCTAACCCTGCTTTAGTTTCTTTATCCGTTAAGTTCTCCGTTACCATGAGAGTTGTTGCTGAGGCTGTTTGTGCTAGGAGTCTATCGCGAGTTACCGCCGTCAGATCCGCCGCCGCCACCGCGGGAAACGTCACGGCCGCCGCTGAGATCCACTGCTGGTAAGGGTTTTAAGTTTGGTTTTCTTTCCTTTTATGTTTTCGAGAGCTTTATCATCACTTCATGTTTTTTATAGTCGCCGTTGTCGGAGTTTTAGTCGCTGCTGCTGCTTGGGATGGCTACGGGGGCTGTCGCTAAACTGGTTCAGCGACCGCCGATGTTTCGTTTTCTTGTTTCAGTAAGTGTTTATGTTTCAAAAAACCCCTGCGTTAGTATTCTGTTATGTTTGGTTATAAACTCTGAGGTTCTGGTAACGTAGGGTTGTGTTCTGAGCGTTGCATGTCGCTTTTAAGTTGCTGTGAGTATTGCGAAATTTATCAGGGATTGAGTTTGCGGTTGCTGTTGGTTTCAGGTTGAGCTAAAAGTTTTTGTTGACGCATTTTGGGTTATGGTTTCGACGAGTTGAGGTAGGGGCTTTTTATACAAACTAATTTATTTTAAATTGGAATTGTTATAAATAGATATGATGTGCGAAGTACATTTCTGGTGATTATGTGAGTCTTATGAATTGTCTGATTTGTATTGGATGAATATGGTTGCCTGTTTGATTGGAAATAATGTTTGATTTTGTCCAAAATGGAGGTTTCTGATTGTTTTGAATTGAAAGAATTTTAGTATTTAAAGTCTAAATTTTTCTTACTAGAAACTGATTTAGTCTTGAATCCATTGGAAAAGAGTTGAGGATCAGTTTGGTTGGGACGCGAAAAGGGTGGCAAAGTCCAAGTTTTAGGGGAGATGTTGGCAAAATTTCTATAAAATCCGAGACTTTGTTTGAAATGTTATTTTAAAAATAATGAATTATGCTTTGAATTAAATGTTTGATAAATGAATTATATTTGAACTTACCTTATTAAGAAAATTATTATATTTTGAATGTAATTTATTTAAGAAAAGAATTATGTTTTAAAGTCGATTTAAATATAAAAATTCTTATGTTTTGGAATTTGATTTAAGTAAACAGATTTGAAGGAGTTCTAGTGGATTTAAAAGAAGTTGAAGTTTGATTGACTGATTTCACTTTAAGACGTTTTAGGAAAAGTTTGAGGTACTCTTTGAAATCTTGATTTAGAAAAACTAAAACAATTTTCTAACCCTTTGGAAACACTTCAGATTTTGGTTTTGGTTTAAATAAGTTGGTTTTGAAATTTGGTTGGAATATTTGGATACATTACTTGATTTTGGGTTTAAATTCTACTTTATTTATTCAAATAAAGAAGCTAAAGTTTTAGAGGTTTTCAATGAAATTAAAGAAATGAGTTAGTTATTCTCCCCTATAGTCTTGAGACTCTGCTGAGGAATTTTATGGCCAAATCTTGATTTAGAATGATTATTGAAATAAGACATTGAGCCTGATTGATTGTGGATATTATCGAGATTGATGAGTTATTGTTCGGTAGGCGTAAGGATCGGGTTCGTCCTGCTTGCGCTAAGTTGTAGGCGTAAGGACCGGGTTCGTCCCGCTTATGTTGAGAGATGTGACATTGATGAGATATTGTTTGACAGGCATAAGGGTCGGGTACGTCCCGCTTATGCTGAGAAATGTGAGGTCGAAGGCAGAGTATCCCGCTCACATCCTTTCGGATCATAGGAGTGTGCAAGCACTGACATCCTGGACCATGTGCTGGGCATGATATCCCAGGGGGTTTCCATTTTTTCATGATCAAAAGGCGACATCTCTATGGAGATGTGTCGGGTTGGTAATTGAACCGACAATATGATATCACAGCCAGTAGGACAGACATTCATCATTTGCATCTATGTGACATTATTTGTGTGTGCATATTGTAATTGGTTTGCCTATGTGAATATTTATGTTAACTGCTAACTGTTATACTTGTTGTAACTGCTCTTGATTGTGTCTGAACTACATTAATTGTGATTGTGTTTGATTGGTTGATTTGTGATGAATTGGTTGATGATTGAGCTGTTTGGGCCATGGACCATATTGGATTGGATGGGCCTAAGGCCGTGGTTGGTATGTTTGAGGTCTAGTTCTGTATAAAGTATTTGACTGGTTCAGCATAGACTTAATGAACCTATGCTTGGAACATGATGATCATTTATACAGCTTAGGTAACTTCTTTATGGTTGTCTTAGTAAAGTATGAAAAATCAAACTGGTTCAGCATAGACTTAATGAACCTGTGTGTAACACCCTATCATACAGAGTCTTATGCTTAAGTCATAATTCAGATATAGCAAGGTATTACGACCTCTAAAATAAAAATTTAGTACGAATAGTATTGTGAAAAATGATTATAACTAGGAGCCTTTTTAAGAAAATGGGTAAAACAAAATTTGTAACTCGAAAGCGCAACACTTCGATCGATAACGTAACGAACAAGGATAAACCAATGCGAGATTATATATATACAAAAGAGTGTCAAAAACGGGAATATCAAAACTCAAAATCCAATTGCGAAGATAACCGGTCCGAGCATAGCAATATATACATATAATAAAATAAGGAAACCCCAAGAAAACCCAAAGGGACACAAATATAGAAAACCTATTCTCCAAAAATCTCCTTTAAGAGGAGTCATCACAGTTTGTATTATTCAATGGAGATAAAAGTATCTAAGGGAAATCATAAAATCAAAACAGAGTCCCGAGAACAAAGGATCTTCGCTAATCTAGAAGTCTCCAGCATGCCTCAGCGAGAAACCTCACGTCCTGCATCTGAAAACCACAAAATCCGCATGGGTGAGAACCAGAGGTTCCCAGCATGGTAACAGCTTCCACATATATAACATATAATAACAGAGGAAAGCCGAAGGCAATCCTAGAACCTCCTCTAGATAAAATCAAAGCTTATAAACAAGCTAAACCATAAGTGGCAACTGACTAAAGATCCTTCAGTCTAACTAATATTTCCCTTTCCAATTTCTTCAGACCTCCCAACCACCAGCAGGAGTATAAAAATGGCAAATACAGTTATTTCAGACAAGAGATATACAAGTAGGAACAGATAAGGCATTTAGACAAATAGCGAGTAATATGCAGTCAAATAGGCAATCTCAAACAATTCACATAGTATGCATATGATGAATGCCTGTCCATAATGGCTGATGATATCATCTATCGGTTATAGAGCCAACCCGACAAGTCCTGGTAGCTAACCATTGGACTGTCCCTCTGTCGTGTCTCCCCAACTCGAGTTATACTCAATATAAGCTTGATCATAATCATGATCCATATCCATCACCCTCACTGGTGAATATTTATGGGGGTGAGCTCATCCGAGGCTTTCACAGTGCCCGGCCATCCTGACGACATAGGGTCAAAAGAGCTTCGAGTCTCAACCTGGAGCACGTGGTGGCTAGCCACTGCTTCCTCCTAGGAAAACTCTTATCTCCGATAGTGGAAGTGCAAACATTCACAATTCATTCAACAACATATATGCATTTATACTTAGCCATAATCATAGCTCTGCCGTAACACGGCAATAATCCAGCCATCCGACTCATGGTTAAATCTATAACCAGCCAATTCGTTAACAATTACGGCCCTTCGGCCCATGCATAACAAGCACTTCCATCGCCATCCTCCGCATCTCACATAATCATCTTTGATCCTCATTGATCATTCATTTTTCCCTTGCTTCACTCGCAAGTTACCACATTCACTAGCTCCTTTCCTCATTGCTAGGCATATCATAATGATTTAAGACACAACTGGTCAGATCGGAGGCTTAGAAGTGTGAAATTTGGCTTTTAAAACTCAAAAATCAACTTTTGGATGAAAACAGAGCCACGCGTACGCGCACTCCACGCGCACGCGTGGATGGCCACAAAACTCATTGATGTGCAAGCGTCATACACGCAGACGCGTGGATTGAAAAATAGCCAAACGGCGCGTACGCATCAGTGTACGCGCGGATACATTTGTGACCTAGGCACAAAACTGGCACAACTCTGGCACAACTCTCGGGAAAATGGCTGGGAATTTGGTGCAGCGCATCGACGCGCCTGCGCACACCACGCGCACGCGTGGATGGTGCCTTCTTGAAGAACGACGCGTACGCGCCAAGTGCGCCTTCGCGCGGAGGGTCATTCTACTAAAAATTTTCTAAATTAAAAGCTGCAGAATTTACAGATTCAACCCCCAATCTTCCAACGGACATAACTTTCTCATTTAAAATTGTCTTCTGCCCGTTCTTCCAACGTCATGGACATCCCGGATCCAATTTCATTTCTAAGCAAGTTTAGTACAAAACGGGGATCCGTAGTTCAAGTTATGTCCCATCAAAGTATGCCCCAAAACCATGTTTTCATACAAAACCACGAGGTGCCATTTTCAAAACAAGTCATTTTCAACTCTTTTCAAAATCAACCAAAACATGCCAATTTTAACCCTCTTTGAAATCAATCAAAATGTACCAAAATCAATATCAAGCCTCCTCAACTCACACATCAACACTTCATCACAATTCACAAAACATCATCCAACCATTTTAATACTTCTCAATCAAATGGCTAAGAGACAAACACATAAACATGTCATACATACTTTCTCATCCCAATTTCTAATAATACCATTTCCAATTAACCATCATTACCCATACTCAATCTCATACTCACCATCAACATGGTGTCACCCACAATTCAATCTCAATCAATCATCAAGCATATATCACAACATGCATATTCCTCATACATCATACCATCAAGGCATCAATAATCTTCATCACATATATGACCATATCATATATCTCAACCATTCAACAATATCAACAATTTAATGCCTATCTTAGGGCCTCTAGCTTAAGTATTTCCTACCACATTACATATTAGATAAGAGAAACCAAGACCATACCTTAGCCGATTTCTCCAAACTCAACTGGAGCACTTCCAAACCACTTTTCCTCAAGCTCTCAAGGTCTCAACACCTCCAAGAATAGATTTTTGCATACAAAACCCTCTTCCAAGCTTTCCAAAGTCTCAATCAAGCTCAAATATTCACATATACACAACCTAAGCCACAATATCATACCAAAACACAAGAGCTCAATACCTACAACCACAAATTCAACATTTTCACTAGGGTTTGAGATACCTTACCTCACCCAAGGACCAAGGGAGCTAGAACAAGCCTTCCCCTCAAGCTATTGTGATCCTATAACACAAGGGAGCTCAAAACCTCAACATTTTTTTCTCATGAAACTCAAAATCAAAGCTGGAAATTTGAAGAGAAAATTGTAGCTTACCTCAAGATTAATTGTATGGGTTTTGTAGAGATCTCCGTGATGAACGCGTGGCCGTAAATGGTGCGGCAATCGGAGCTCTAGATCAAAAGTTATGGTGGTTTGAAGATCAAGGGAGAGATAGAACTTGAGAGAGTGTTCTTCCCCCTCTCCATTGCAATTTCAGCGTGTTCTTAGTGCTAGTGAGGAGAGAGAGTGCTAAAATGAGTGTTTTAGGGTTTAGTTATGTTGGGCCAAGAGCCCACTTTGGGTTCGGTTGGCCCGATTTGGCCCGTTTGGTCCAATCTTAGTCCGATTTCTATAAAATTGGTACCGAAATTCTCGTCTCAATCTCCTCTATCATATTAAGCCATAAAAATCACATTTTTGTCTTTCTAGAATAAATTATTATTTATGGGTTAATTAGCCATTAATTAACCGGGTTTTACATTCTACCTACCTAATTGGGAATTTTGCCCACAAAATTCAAATTCGATTACCTGAGAATAAGTGCGGATAATCCGTTTGCATCTCCGACTCAAGTTCCCAAGTGTGTTCCTCAACACTGCCTCGACTCCAAGCCACTTTGACTAATAAAACCTCTTTTCCACGCAACCGTTTGATACTAGTATCATCAATTCTAACTGGAGCCACTGGAAGCGTCAAATCTTCTCTTAACTGAACCGATTCAGGTTCTAACACATGGCTAGCATCAGGACTGTACTTCCAAAGCTATGATACATGAAACACGTTGTGCATGTTCGAAAGATGAAGTGGTAGAGCTATTCGATTTGCCACCGGTCCAATCCTCTCTAGGATCTGAAATGGACTAATGTATCGAGGATTCAACTTCTTTGCTGGGAGAAAGCAGTGGCTAGCCACCACGTGCGGTGGTCGTGTGGCCACAAACGGTGCGACGATCGGAACTCGGATTGAGAAGATATGGTAGTTTAAATTTGATATAAGGGTTTGGAATCCTTCCTTCCCTTCCCCTTCAATGTTACAGCGTGAATCTCCTTTAGGGGAAGAAGAAGATGCTGTGTCTCTAATTAATGAAGCCTTGGTTGGTCCCACAGGCCCAGTTTGGACTCGATTACCGGTTTGGCTTGTTCGGCCCAATCTTGGGCCAAATTCTTTGAAATTAGTGTCAAAATTCTTATTTTAATTCGCTCTATCTTAATTTAATATAAAATTCACATTTCTAATTTTCTTTATTAAAATTTAATTTATTGACTAATTATTTGCTAATTTAACGGGGTTTACATCCTACCCACCTAACAAAGAAATTTGTCCTCAAAATTTAGTTTAGTTACCTGAAAAGTGGTGTAGGTAGTTGATGAGCGGATATTTTATACGCTTTTTGGGGATATTTTCATATAGTTTTTAGTAAGATTTAGATACTTTTTAGTATATTTTATTAGTTTTTATGAAAAAATCATATTTCTGGACTTTGCTATGAGTTTGTGTGTTTTTCAGTGATTTCAGGTATTTTCTGGCTGAAATTGAGGGACCTGAGCAAAAATCTGATTCAGAGGCTGAAAAAGGAATGCAGATGCTGTTGGATTCTAACCTCCATGCACTCAAAATATAATTTTTGGAGCTATAGGAGTCCAAATGACGCGCTCTCAATTGCGTTGTAAAGTAGACATTCAGGGCTTTCCAGCAATATATAATAGTTCATACTTTGCCCGAGTTTAGATGACGCAAAATGGCGTTCAACGCCAGCCTTCTGCCATATTCTGGCGTTAAACGCCAGAAACAGGTTACAAGCTAGAGTCAAACGCCAGAAACAGGTTACAACTTGGCGTTTAACTCCAAGAATAGCCTATGCACGTGAAAGCTTCAATTCTCAGTCCCAGCACACACCAAGTGGGCCCCGAAAGTGGATTTCTGCACTATCTATCTTAGTTTACTCATTTTCTGTAAACCTAGCTAGGTTACTAGTTTAGTATAAAAACTACTTTTAGAGATTCATTTTGTACCTCATGACATTTTTTACATCTAAATTTGTATCTTTGACGGCATGAGTCTCTAAACCCCATGGTTGGGGGTGAGGAGCTCTACTGTGTCTCAATGAATTAATGTAATTATTTCTGTTTTCTATTCAATCACGCTTGTTTCTATTCTAAGATATTCATTCGCACTTAAACATGATGAATGTGATGATCCGTGACACTCATCACCATTCTCAACCTATGAACGCATGCCTGACAACCACTTCTGTGCTACCTTAGATTGAATGTATATCTATTGGGTTCCTGGTTCACGAGTTTGACTACCTCTCTTGACAACAGAGCATTCAATCCGTGAGACCAGAGTCTTCGTGGTATAAGCTAGAAACAATTGGGAGCATTCCTGAGATTCAAAAAGTATAAACCTTGTCTGTGGTATTCCGAGTAGGATCTGGGATGGGATGACTGTGACGAGCTTCAAACTCATGACTGTTGGGCGTAGTGACAGACGCAAAAGGATCACTGGATCCTATTCCAACACAAGTTAGAACCGACAGATGATTAGCCATATACATGGACCATTTTTACTGAGAGGACGGATGGTAGCCATTGACAATGGTAATCCACCAACATATAGCCTGCCATGGAAGGAGCCTTGCGTGCGTGAAGAAGAAGACAGTAGGAAAGCAGAGATTCAGAAGACAGAGCATCTCCAAAACTCCAACCCATTTTCCGTTACTGCATAATAAGTATTTATTTCATGCTCTTTTACTTTTCACAATTAAAACTAAGAACCACTATTGATATCCTGACTAAGAATAATAAGATAACCATAGCTTGCTTCAAGCCAGCAATCTCCGTGGGATCGACCCTTACTCACGTAAGGTATTACTTGGACGACCCAGTGCACTTGCTGGTTAGTTGTGCAGAATTACAAAGTGTGAGTGTAATTTTCGTGCACCAAGTTTTTGGAGCCGTTGCCGGGGATTGTTCGCGTTTGAATAACTGACGGTTTATTTTGTTACTTAGATTAGGAAAAATTTGTCTTTTTGGTTTATAATCTTTTAGTTTCTTTTCAATAAAAAAATTCCTCAAAAATAGTATTTTTCTTTATTAGTTGTTAGTTTTTCATTGAGTCTAGTTGCATGTTTTAAGTTTGGTGTCCTTTGTTTTTTTGTCATCTAAAAAAAATATAATAATTAAATTTTTTTAAAAAAGAAATAGTTTTTCTCTGTTCAATCCTTGCATTTGTTGAATGTGTCTATGTTCTTGGGAATAGTTGCTCCTTTGAATCTTCCTTTCTAAAATCTTTTTAAAAATAATTTTTCTTGGATTAAATCTTGTGCCAAATTTTAAGTTTGGTGTTCTCTTATTAATTTTTCTTTAATTTTCAAAAATTTTATTTTGGTTTTCTAAAAATTTTAAGTTTGGTGTTCTTTCTTTTTGTTCCTGTTGTTCTTGGAGTCTTCAAAGTGTTCTTGAGTCTTCAAAGTGTTTTGATCTTAAAATTTTTAAGTTTGGTGTTCCTTGGTGTTTTTCCTCCAAAATTTTCGAAAACAAGGAGCATTAGATCTAAGAATTTTAAGTCTTGTTTTGTGTGTTTTTCTCTTTCATAATAAAATTCAAAAATAAAAAATATGTTTCCTTTAATTGCTCATAATTTTCGAATCCCTTGGGTTGACTCGGTCAAAAATTTTCAAATCATATCTTTTTAAAATTTTTAAAAATCATATCTTTTTCAAAAACTTCCTAACCACTTTCTTTCTCCCCACTTTTTCGAAAATTTTCATAAAACATTTTCAAATTTTTTTATTTTAGTCTTTTTTTTATTTTTCTATTTCGAAAAATATATATATAAATAAATAAATAAATATAAAATAAAATTTTTATCTACATCATCTCCCTTACTCCATCATGGACCTAAGTGGAAATGAACAGTCCAGAAGGACTCTGGGGTCATATGCTAACCCCACTACTACTTCATATGGGAGTAGTATCTATATACCCTCCATTGGAGTCAGTAGTTTTGAGTTGAATCCTCAGCTCGTTATCATGGTGCAGCAAAATTGCCAGTATTCTGTTCTTTCACAGGAAGAACTTACTGAGTTTCTGGCACAGTTCTTATAAATTGCTGACACAGTACATGATAAGGAAGTAGATCAAGATGTCTACAGATTATTACTGTTTCCATTTGCTGTAAAAGACCAAGCTAAGAGGTGGTCAAATAACCAACCTAAAGCTAGCATAAGAACATGGAAACAGTTGTCAGACAAATTTCTGAATCAATATTTCCCTCCTAAGAGGATGACACAGCTAAGGCTAGACATCCAAGGCTTTAAACAAGAGGATAATGAATCCCTTTACAACGCCTGGAAGAGGAACAGAGAGATGCTAAGAAAATGCCCCTCTGAAATGTTTTCAGAATGGGTGCAGTTAGACATCTTTTACTATGGGCTTACAACAAAAGCTTAGATATCTCTAGACCATTTAGCTGGTGGATCTATACATATGAGAAAAATAATTGAAGAGGCTAAAGAGCTCATTGATACAGTTGCTAGAAATCAGCATATGTACTTAAGTAGTGAGTCCTCCATAAAAGAAGAGGCTAAGGCAGTATCAACTGAACTTAGTCCTCCAGAACAAGTTGCTGAAATTAATCAGCAATTATGTTATCTGACAGAACAGTTGGCAGAATTTAAAGAGATGTTACAAGACACTAAGGATGCTAACAGGAATATGGAAGCACAACTTGACCAGACAAGACAGTAGTTATCAAAATAGATAACAGAAGAGTGCCAAGCAGTTTAATTAAGGAGTGGAAAAATATTAAATACCTCAACTCAAAGCAGCAGAAAGCCAAGAAAAGAACAAATAATAGAAGATGAGCAGACTGCTACCCAAAATCCCTCTGAGGACAGTAAGAGCCGAGAGAGGAATGATTCTGGCGTTCAAACACCAGAAAAGGGTGAAAACTGGCGTTAAATGCCCAGTGGACGCCCAGTTCTGGCGTTCAAATGCCAGAAAAGGGAGAAAAATTGGTGTTAAACGCCCAACCCATGTTCAGTTCTGGCATTCAAACTCCAGAAAAGGGAGGGAATTTGGCGTTAAACGCCAATCCAGCCCCCAATCCTGGTGTTCAAACGCCTATGAGGGGTCAGACACTTGCAAGTGCTGATAATAACTCCTTCAAGAAGGCTTCTCAACCTACCTCTATAGGAAATAAACTTGCAGCAACCAAGGTTGAAGAATACAAAGCCAAAATACCTTATCCTCAGAAACTCCACCAAGCGGAACATGATAAACAATTTGCCCGCTTTGCAGACTATCTCAGGACTCTTGAAATCAAGATTCCATTTGCAGAGGCACTTGAGCAAATACCCTCTTATGCTAAGTTCATGAAAGAGATCTTAAGTCATAAGAAGGATTAGAGAGAAACTGAAAAATTTTTTCTCAATGAAGAATGCAGTGCAATCATTTTAAAGAGCTCACCAGAGAAGCTTAAGGATCCTGGAAGCTTTATGATACTATGCACATTAGAGGGCACCTGTACCAAGACAGCTCTATGTGATCTTGGGGCAAGTATCAACCTAATCCCTGCATCCACTATCAGAAAGCTTGGCTTGACTGAAGAGGTCAAACCAACCAGGATATGTCTTCAACTTGCTGATGGCTCCATTAAATACCTATCAGGCGTGATTGTCACAGCTGGGCCATTCGCCTTTCCCACTGACTTTGTAGTGCTGGAAATGGAGGAGCACAAGAGTGAAACTCTCATTCTAGGACGACCTTTCCTAGCAACTGGACGAACCCTCATTGACGTCCAAAAAGGGGAAGTGTCCCTGAGAATCAATAAGGATGAGTTTAGGCTGAATGTTGTTGAAGCAATGAAGCATCCAGACACATCAAATGACTCCATGAGAGTTGATATTATTGACTCCCTGGTAAAGGAGATCAGTATGGCTGAGAGTCTTGAATCAGAACTAGAGGACATCTTTAAAGATGTTCAGCCTGATCTAGAGGTACCAGAGGAAATAAAAGAACCTCTGAAAATTCCTCAGGAAGAGGAGAAACCTCCTAAACCCGAGCTCAAACCACTACCACCATCCCTAAAATATGCATTTTTGGGAGAAGGTGAAACTTTTTCTGTAATCATAAGCTCTGCCTTAAAGCCACAAGAAGAGAGAGCACTAATTCAGGTGCTAAGGACACACAAGACAGCTCTTGAGTGGTCCATTAGTGATCTCAAGGGCATTAGCCCAGCCAGATGCATGCACAAGATCCTATTGGAGGATAATGCCAAACCAGTGGTTCAACCACAAAGGTAGTTGAATCCAGCCATGAAGGAGGTGGTGCAGAAAAAGGTCACTAAATTACTAGAAGCTGGAATTATTTATCCCATTTCTGATAGCCCCTGGATGAGCCCTGTCCAAGTTGTACCCAAAAAGGGAGGCATGACAGTGGTTCATAATGAAAAAAATGAACTGGTTCCTACAAGAACAGTTACAGGGTGGCGTATGTGTATTAACTACAGAAGACTCAATATAGCCACCAGAAATGATCATTTTCCTTTACCATTCATAGACCAAATGCTAGAAAGGCGAGTAGGTCATGACTATTACTGCTTTCTGGATGACTACTCAGGCTACAACCAGATTACAGTAGATCCCCATGATCAAGAGAAAACAGCATTCACATGTCCATCTGGAGTATTTGTTTACAGAAGGATGCCATTTGATCTGTGTAATGCACCGGCAACCTTTCAGAGATGTATGCTCTATATTTTCTCTGATATGGTGGAAAAATTTATGGAAGTCTTCATGGACGACTTCTCAGTATTTGGAGATTCATTTAGCTCCTGTCTTGACCATCTAGCACTTGTTCTGAAAAGGTGCAAAGAGACCAACCTGGTTTTACATTGGGAGAAATGTCACTTTATGGTGACTGAAGGAATTGTCATTGGACACAAAATTTCGAACAAGGGGATAGAGGTGGATCAAGCCAAGGTAGAGGTAATTGAAAAATTAACACCACCTACTAATGTTAAGGCAATCAGAAGCTTTCTGGGACATGCAGGATTCTATAGGAGGTTTATAAAAGATTTTTCAAAAATTGTAAAACCCCTAAGCAACCTGCTAGCTGCTGACACGCCATTTATCTTTGACACAGAGTGTCTGCAAGCTTTTGAGACTCGGAAGGCTAAGTTGGTCACAGCACCTGTCATATCTGCACCAGACTGGACATTATCATTTGAATTAATGTGTGATGCCAGTGACCATGCTATTGGAGCAGTATTAGGACAGAGGCATAATAAGCTTCTGCACGTCATTTACTATGCTAGACGTGTTCTAAATGACGCACAGAAGAATTACATAACCACAAAAAAAGAGCTGCTTGCAGTGGTTTATGCCATTGACAAGTTTAGATCCTATCTAGTAGGATCAAAAGTGATTGTGTACACTGACCATGCTGCTCTTAAATATCTACTCACAAAGCAAGATTCAAAACCCAGGCTCATAAGATGGGTGTTGCTTCTGCAAGAGTTTGATATAGAAATAAGAGACAAAAAAGGGACAGAGAATCAAGTAGCAGATCACCTGTCCCGGATAGAACCAGTAGAAGGGATGTCTCTCCCCCTCACTGAGATCTCTGAAACCTTTCCGGATGAGCAACTCTTTGCAATTCAGGAAGTGCCATGGTTTGCAGACATTGCAAACTATAAAGCTGTAAGATTCATTCCCAAGGAGTTCAGCAGGCAGCAAAAGAAAAAACTACTTTCTGATGCGAAGTACTACTTGTGGGATGAACCATATCTCTTTAAGAGATGCGCAGACGGACTAATCCGTAGGTGCATGCCTAGAGAAGAGGCGCAAAAGATCCTATGGCATTGCCATGGATCACAATACGGAGGACATTTCGGAGGTGAGCGAACAGCCACCAAAGTCCTCCAATGTGGCTTTTACTAGCCTACAATCTATAGAGACTCCCGAGAGTTTGTACGTAACTGTGACAGTTGCTAGCAAGCTGGTAATCTGCCTCATGGCTACGCCATGCCTCAACAAGGGATCTTAGAAATTGAGTTGTTTGACGTATCGGGTATTGACTTCATGGGGCCTTTCCCACCATCATACTCAAACACTTATATTCTGGTGGCTGTAGATTATGTATCTAAATGGGTAGAGGCAATTGTAACACCCACTAATGATACTAAGATAGTGCTGAAGTTCCTCCAGAAATATATCTTTAGCAGATTTGGTGTTCCTAGAGCACTAATCAGTGATAGAGGCACTCATTTCTGCAATAAACAGCTTTATACTGCCATGGTCCGATATGGAATTAGCCACAAGGTGGCAACTCCATATCATCCACAGACAAATGGGCAAGCTGAAGTCTCTAATAGAGAACTAAAAAGAATCCTGGAACGGACTGTAATTGTCCGTAGAAAGGATTGGGCAAGGAGCTTGGATGATGCTTTCTGAGCATACGGAATAGCATTCAAGACCCCTATAGGAACTTTTTCATACCAGCTTGTGTATGGGAAGGCTTATCACCTGCCCGTGGAACTGGAGCATAAAGCCTACTGGGCAACCAGATTCCTGAACCTTGATGCCAAATTAACTGGAGAGAAAAGATTGCTCCAGCTAAATGAGCTAGAAGAATTCAGACTCAATGCTTTTGAAAATGCTAAAATTTACAAGAAGAAAGCAAAAAGATGGCATGATAAGAACCTGTCATCCAGAGTCTTTGAGCCAGGACAAAAGGTTCTGCTATTTAACTCTAGGCTCAGGCTATTGATGAACCAGAATTGCTCGATGGTCTAGAATTCCTCTCATAGAAATAAGGACTTCTTCGTTGTAAGCATAGCTCTAAACCAACAAACAATTTTCACATAAAAAATTTGAGTTGTCACATGTACAAACACCAATGAAAATTAATCGAAGTATTTAGACTCTGGGTCGTCTCATAAGGAATTGCAATGAAGTGCTCAATTATTGGCTATGAAGTATATTTTGGGGTTTTTGGGATAAGAGACATGGAATGTAAATAGTAATGAAAATAGACTAACAACTAACAAAGCTCTTGGCTAGATATGAGAACTAGAAGTCCTATCCTAGTTATCCTCCTTAATTGTGCTCACAAATTGTCCATTGCTACCACTTAGTGAACCTCTAACCATGGAGAAAAGTCAAGTGGATGAATCAACTTGATTCCACAAGTCCTAGCCAATCCCAAGGGAAAGACTAGCGTTAGTGGTATCCAAATCAATAAGCAACTTCCAATTATCAATCAATCAAAGGAATTAGATAACTCAAGCGTCACTAATTACTCCACCTAGGCCAATAGTAAAGAGAACTACTCAAAAACTAGAGGAAACATTTTATCAAACACCTAGTGTGCAAGAAAAGTAAACATAACAAAATGCAAGAATTAAATGAAACCCATAACTATCAATAGCAAGAAATCAACAATAACAATGAAGATAAACATAGGAGAGCATAGAAACATAAAATTGCATTAAAGAAAAATAAGATCCAACAATTATTCATAAACATAAAAGAGAGCAAAACAAGAAATTAACAAGAGAAACTAAGAAGATTAATACAATAGAACACTAAAATATCAAGAGAGTTGAAATCAAAACAATATTGAAAGATAAATTTGAGAGTGATTAACCTAACTTTACCCTAATTTCTATCCTAAATCTAGAGAGAGGAGAGAGCCTCTCTCTCTAGAATTCTATCCTAAAACAAGATGAAAACTAAACTATGACTACTTGGTTCATTCCCCCTTCAATCCTTGGGTTCAATAGCATCAGAAATGAGTTGGATTGGGCCCAAAATGAGCTGCAAATTCACTGGCCACGATTTCACTAAAGTGATCCACGTGCTCCATCGGTGCGCACGCGTACATGGCGCATGCACGCCCCTATACGTGAAGCAACATATGACAAATTTTATATCATTTCGAAGCCCCAGATATTAGCTTTCCAACGCAACTGAAACTGTCTCATTTGGACCTCTGTAGCTCAAGTTATCGTCATTTGAGTGCAAAGAGGTCAGACTTGACAGCTTTACAGTTCCATCATTTCTTCATGAGTTCTCCCACTTTGCATGCTTTTCTCCTAACTTCTTCTATCAAATACTTGCCTTATGAACCTGAAATTACTCAAAAAACATATCAAGGCATCGAATGAAATTAAAGTGAATTAAAATCACTAATTTTAGGGCCTAAAAAATATGTTTTCACATTTAAGCACAAATCAAGGGAGAATTACAAAACCATGCTATTTTATTGAATAAATGTGAGAAAAAGTGATAAAATCCCCCCAAAATAAGCACAAGATAAACCACAAAATCGGGGTTTATCAAATCTCCCCACACTTAAACCAAGCATGTCCTCATGCTAAGAATAAAGAAGGACAAGAAAAGGGTATGAACATTTATTCAATGCAAATGAACTATATAAACCTATCTACATGTGTGCAACTAAATGCAAAATAATTCTGCCTACTTGATTAAAATAAATCAATCTCCAAGCACATATATAAGCAAGTAGGGCAAAGGTCATATGACGACTCACAAACTCTACCAATTCAAATATCAAAATGAAGTTCAAATAGACTTGCAAGATGAAAGCTCATGAAAGCCGAGAACAAGGAATTGAGCATCGAACCCTCACCGGAAGTGTAAAGCCGCTCTAGTCGCTCAACTGTATAGGGTTGATTCACTCAATCATCTTCTACTCATGCTTTCTAAAATTTGTTTTTCATCTAACAATCAACAATTATTCAATGCATGCATACATTCATCATGAGGACTTATTCATAGGTTGTAATGGGGCTAGGGTCAAGGTAGGATGCATATAGTCAAGTGAGCTTGGAATTTGAATCTTTGATTAACCTAAGCTCTCACCAAACACATATAACGACCTATACAACTCTAATACACAACCTAGCTACCCATGATTCCCACTTTTTCACATACTCATGCATTCTTTTTAATTCACATTCCATATGCATTGATTTTTATTGAACTTTACCTTGGGGCATTTTTGTCCACTTTTTATTTCTTTTTCTCTTTTTCTTTTTCTATATATATTTTTTCTTATATATATATATATATATATATATATATATATATATATATATATATATATCTGTGTGTGTGTGTGTGTGTGTGTGTGTGTGTGTGTGTGTGTGTGTGTGTGTGTGTGTGTGTGTGTGTGTGTGTGTGTGTGTGTGTGTGTGTTCTTTTTTCTTTTTCTTTGTCATTTTTTTAAAGTATATACAAACGTATCAATGCATATGGTTTTACATATAGTGCATGAATATGTACCCAATTCCCAAAATTTTTAATAAAATTAAAAATTACACTTTTATCTCAACCAATGTCCCAAGTTTCCCATACCCAAATGATACACATCCTCACTAGCCTAAGCTAATCAAAGATCCAAATTAAGGACATTTATTATTTTTCACTTAGGGGTAGTGATATGCTAATATTAAGAACAAAAGGGATTAAATAGGCTCAAAATTGGCTAACAATGGCTGATAAAAGGTAGGCTATTTGGGTAAGTGAGCTAAATGAAATGATGGCCTCAATCATATAAATGCATGTATACATGGAATAATGGACATAAAGAATCAAACAAACCAAAGATTACAATCATAGAAAGAGAATAATGCACACAAGAATAAAAAATAAGTGGTTATAAGATGTAACCATACAATTTGGCTCAAAACTCACATGCTTGTGTTCTTGGCTCAAAAACTATGTTCCAAAATAAATTCTTCAAGCAAGTTCAATAAAAATAAAAAAAATTTTCAAATTGGTAGGGTGCCCTAAAACAGTTTCTTGGAAAAGAAATCATCACCCTAACCAAGTAGTCCTAACATAAAAAGAAGTGATAAAAACATGTGCAAATTCTAACTAGCATGCAACCTATCATGTAATGCAACAACTAGCTAACAAAGGCAAAATTTGAAAAATTGGTGTTGAAAGAAAGAGATTGTTACCCATGGAGGTCGGTTGGAATACCTCCCCACACTTAGAAATTTGCACCGTCCTCGGTGCATGCAAAGAAGAGCAAGGTGGATGGGTTGCTACAATTGATGAGTTCTTTCAAAAGATTGTGTGGATGAACATGTTTGTTGCCCCATTTAGAAGCCTTTCCGTTCCTTTCCTTCTTGGTGGCCAACCTAAAAGGAAAGAAAAAGAAAGAAAATTATGCCAACAACAAAGATAATAAAGCAATTAGAGCATAGGCGGGGCTAATGCCAAGTAAGAGTAGGGTTCTCACCACATGTTAACTACGCATGTGAGTGAGAAAGTAATTCAAGCAAAGGCATATTAACTAATACTTTATGCAAGAGTAAAGTCAAAGCATATGTACATGACATGAAGAGTATGTTGCATCAAGCTTAATCAACAATTGACACAAACAAGATTAGTGATAAGCATGAGAGCATTTGGTTCCATCCTAACTAAATGATGATGAGGTATAGAAACAAGGGATCATGAGTCAGAAAGGACTAAAGCATTAATCTTGTGAGTAGAGCAAATTTAATGCCAAACAAGTCATGAAGCACCAAGAGTAACCAAGAAATTTTCAACAATTGAGTAAGAGCATTTAACACCATTATTAAAATAAGAAACTCGAAAAAAATAAAGTAAAAACAGGCTATAAAAACAAAATGGAAATGCGAAGAATAAAAGTATGCAAATGCAATGGACGAAAGAAAATAGAGGATGAGAAAAAAAACTCTTTTTTTTTTACCGGCGCGGACGCGTCATGCACGCTTACGCGCCGATGCACAGTTTGGCAGAAGGACGCGTACGCGCCAGGTGCGCGCACGCGTGGGTTGCAGGCACAGAATAGGCACAAACTGGGCATAACTCTCTGGAACATGTACCAGGAGGGCAGGTGGCGCTATCGGCGCGCACGCGCACAGCGTGCGTGTGCGCACATTGCGCGATTAGCTTCAAGGACGCGTACGCGCCAGGTGCGCGCACGCGTGGGTGGTTTGTGCCTCAGGCATGGTGCTGGCGCAGTGTAGGCACAACTCTCGGGTCAATGTATGGAGGGATGAAATTTTGCATCCATGCATACGCGTACATGGCGCATCCGGATGGATGGTCGAAAATGCTTGAGGCGCGCGTACGCGCCAGGTGCGCGCACGCGCGGGTTTGTGCTCTGTTTTTCAAAATTTTTCATGTTCTTGCACCAATCCAAGCATTCCAAACCTCCAAACAGCTACCGAAACACCATAAAACCTTATTTAACCTACTAAACTACCAATTATACTCAACAAACTAAACAAAACATAAAATCAAACCTATTATATCGATATTTACAAAAGAGAAAATGAAAAGAGTTTACTATGGTGGGGTGTCTCCCACCTAGCACTTTTATTTATTGTCCTTAAGTTGGACTTATGGGGAGCTCCTCTCAAGGTGGCTTGTGATTGAAGCTATCCTTGAACATCCACCAATGCTTGAGTCTCCAATAAGCTCCATTCTTCAAAGATGATGACTCCAAGCCTTGATGGAGTTCCACACAAGCCATGGGCTCTCAAATTTGATTCTCCTTGTGCGATCTGGGATCCCACACTTTGTTTTGACACACATCTTCAAATTGATCATCATGATTCCAATTGGGTGGCATGACCTTAGAATTCTCAATTAAGCACCCAAACATTCTCCTAGACCCATGCAATTTAGTTTCACACCAAATCTTGCAATCAAACTTTGAGCATGCAACCATAATGAACCTAGAATGATGTTTCCAACCACTACATAACTCTTTCTTACTCCTCAATCCATCAAGAGCTCTAAGTTAACCATCATTTTCAAGCAAACCATATTCAAGTGGGATAATAAAGCTTAGGGATAATAATTTTACCCACTTGAATGTTGTATTGGATGGTGACTTAGGAAGGGATGTCTCCAATGGTCTTGCAAGTTCCACTCCCTTTTACTCTTCTTTGATTATCTCCACCTCTTCACAAGCTTCTTCAATTTCAACCTCTTCCTCTTGGTAGCTTCCTTCCAATTCAATCTCTTCTTCATTGCTCACCAAGGGTATGGGAGGTGAGGTATTTTCTTCCTTGATCTCAATTTCAAGCCCAATGGGAGAGGATTCAATTGTAGATAAGAAATTCTCAATGATTGAATCCATCTCTTGATCAACCTCTTCCAATCTTTCATCACTCATACTATGCCTTGGAGGTTGCGCATTATCCTCCTCAACATCATTTTCAAGTTCAATGGAAGAAAGTTCAATAACTTCCACAAGATCATCAACAATATCACTTGGTGTGGAAGTGTCATCCAACTTGAAATTCACCTCTTGTTCAACTTCGCCTAGGTCTTCAACCACTTCTTCTTCATTAACAATCTTTTCCTCCTCCAATTGTTGCAAGACATACCCCATCTCCTTGTCCTCATGTTGAGATTCTAAAATATCCTTCATGCTCCTTTCTTCGGTTAATTTCTCACATTCATTCATGGAGGTGCTTTGCTTGTTGCATGAGTCCCATGAGTCCAAGGTAGCAGTAATGTTAGCAAACTGAGCCATGATTTTTTCAAATATGAGAGGTGATTTATCTTGTGGTTGAGAGTTCTCATACATTAGAGGTGGTTCATCTTGGTAATAGTATGGAGGTGGTGGTTCTTGAGGGTATTGGGGGTTGAATTGGGGTGGTTCTTCATGTAGTTCATATGGTTCAAAAGGTGGTTGGTATGGTGAATATAGGTTGGGGTCATATGGAGGTGTTTAGTGAAAAGGGGCTTGTGAGTAAGGTGGCTCAAAATCATGTGGAGGGGTGGTTCATAGGCATGTGGTGGTGGTTGTTGACAATCACAATAAGGGTCAACACATCCATTAGATTGATATGCATTAGGATTAGAATTATACCCATAAGAAACCGGAGGGAGTTGTTGCCAATAAGGTTGATCAATCCCTTGAGGCTCCTCCCACCTTTGATTGTTCCATCCTTGATGCATATTGTCATTGTAGCTCCCATTTCCTACAACATAATTTGAGCCAAACTCATAGCCAAAGTGATGAGAATTCATAATAGCAAAGAGAAACAAAAATTAACAAAAATGAGAAACAAAGTCCTAAACCTAACAAAAACTAACAAACAAGCAAAAGACAAACATATTCACATATTCACAATAGCCAATAACATAATACCATTGCAACTCCC
The DNA here is from genome assembly GCF_014773155.1 of Arachis stenosperma. Taxonomy (NCBI): domain Eukaryota; kingdom Viridiplantae; phylum Streptophyta; class Magnoliopsida; order Fabales; family Fabaceae; genus Arachis; species Arachis stenosperma. Next base: position 88,654,786 of record NC_080383.1, on the reverse strand, counting down.
CGGCAACGGTGCCATTTTGATGAACCAGAATTGCTCGATGGTCTAGAATTCCTCTCATAGAAATAAGGACTTCTTCGTTGTAAGCATAGCTCTAAACCAACAAACAATTCCCACATCAAAAATTTGAGTTTTCACATGTACAAACCCAATGAAAATTAACCGAAGTATTTAGACTCCGGGTTGTCTCACAAGGAATTGCAATGAAGTGCTCAATTATTGGCTATGAAGTATATTTTGGGGTTTTTGGGATAAGAGACATGGAATGTAAATAGTAATGAAAATAGACTAACAACTAACAAATCTCTTGGCTAGATATGAGAACTAGAAGTCCTATCCTAGTTATCCTCCTTAATTGTGATCACAAATTATCCATTGCTACCACTTAGTGAACCTCTAACCATCGAGGAAAGTCAAGTGGATGAATAAACTTGATTCCAAAAGTCCTAGCCACTCCCAAGGGAAAGACTAGCGTTAGTGGTATCCAAATTAATTAGCAACTTCCAATTGTCAATCAATCAAAGGAATTAGATAACTCAAGCGTCACTAATTACTCCACCTAGGCCAATAGTAAGGAGAACTACTCAAAAACTAGAGGAAACATTTTATCAAACACCTAGTGTGCAAGAAAAGTAAACATAACAAAATGCAAGAATTAAATGAAACCCATAACTATTAATAGCAAGAAATCAACAATAACAATGAAGATAAACATAGAAGAGCATAGAAACATAAAATTGCATTAAAGAAAAATAAGATCCAACAATTGTTCATAAACATAAAAGAGAGAAAAACAAGAAATTAACAAGAGAAACTAAGAAGATTAAGACAATAGAACACTAAATTATCAAGAGAGTTGAAATCAAAACAAGATTGAAAGATAAATTTGAGAGTGATTAACCTAACTTTATCCTAATTTCTATCCTAAATCTAGAGAGAGGAGAGAGCCTCTCTCTCTCTCTAGAATTCTACCCTAAAACATGATGAAAACTAAACTATGACTACTTGGTTCATTTTCCATTCAATCCTTGGGTTCAATAGCATCAGAAATGAGTTGGATTGGGGCCAAAATGAGCTGCAAATTCGCTGGCCACGATTTCACTAAAGTGATCCACGTGCTCCATCGGCGCACACGCGTACATGGCGCGTGCGCGCCCCTATTCACGAAAAAAAGTATGAAAAATTTTATATCATTTCGAAGCCCCATATGTTAGCTTTCCAACACAACTGGAACCGTCTCATTTGGACCTCTGTCGCTCAAGTTATGGTCGTTTGAGTGTGAAGAGGTCAGACTTGACAGCTTTACGGTTCCTTCATTTCTTCATGAGTTCTCCCACTTTGCATGCTTTTCTCCTCACGTATTCCATCCAATACTTACCTTATGAACCTGAAATTACTCAACAAACATATCAAGGCATCGAATGGAATTAAAGAGAATTAAAATCACTAAATTTAGGGCCTAAAAAATATATTTTCACATTTAAGCACAAATCAAGGGAGAATTACAAAACCATGCTATTTCATTGAATAAATGTGAGAAAAGGTGATAAAATCCCCCAAAATAAGAACAAGATAAACCACAAAATCGGGATTTATCAGCTATTCCCTAGGAAATTAAAATCCCGGTGGAGCAGACCATATGTGATTACAAGTGTGTCACCATATGGATATGTAGAGCTTCAGGATATTGACTCTAACAAAAAGTTCATTGTTAATGGACAGAGAGTTAAGTATTATCTTGAAAGCAATGTTGAGCAAGAATGCTCAAGACTGAGACTAGATTAAAACTCAGTAAGGTCTAGCTAAAGACAATAAAAAAGTGCTTGCTGGGAGGCAACCCAGCCATTGGCATTATTTATTTATTAGTTAAATAATAATTATAGTAGTTTAATACAAAATTATCTTCAAGATTAATTCTCAATTTCAGGAGTTCACAGAGTTACAGAAGGATTCAGAGCATAAAGCAGAGAAAAGGAGCTCACTAGCACAAAAACACCAGTAAGAGGCGTTTTTGGGCGTTAAACGCCAGAATAAGTACCATTCTGGGCGTTTAACGCCAGACTTACAGCATCTTGGGCGTTTAGAAAAACGCCTAGTGACAAAGGCTTTCTGGCATTAAACGCCCAAAACAAGCAGCAACTAGGCGTTAAACGCCCAAAACAAGCTACAGTTGGGCGTTAAACGCCCAAAACAGGCAACAATTGAGCGTTTAACGCCAGGAACATGGAGGGGAGGTAGTTTTGTTTTCCAACTCAATTTTTTTTATTTTTTATGTTTTCATCCATAATTTCTTGCATAAACATATTACAAATCCTCATCTTTCAATTTCAAATTTCAAAAATAACTCTTAATCCTAAAAAAAAATATTTTCTTCTTTTCAAACTTTTTTTTCAAAACTCATATATCTTTTTTATTTCTTTTCAAATCTTTTGCAAAACCAATCTATCTTTTTAATATCTTTTCAAATCTTTTTCAACTCATCATACTATCTTTTCCAATTTAGTTTTATCTTTTTCAAAATTCTCTCATATCTTTTCAATTTTAAAATTACATCTTTTGCATTTTATACTTATCTTTTACAAATCATATCTTCTATCATATCTTTTTCAAAAATTTTCGAACCCACCCCTTCCTTTTAAATTAACATTCGGCCACCCCTTGTACTCCACCATTTGAATTTGTCTCTCCTCCTATTCCTCTCCTTTCCTTTCTTTTGCTTGAGGACAAGCAAACCTCTAAGTTTGGTGTGTTTTTCGTGATCACTGGTCTAAGATTCACCAAGATCATGGCTCCTAAGGGAAAACAAACCAATCCAAGAGGCAAGAAAGAGAACATTCTAAAACCACTTTGGAATCAAGAAAGGTTCTTAACCAAAGAACATGCAAACCATTACCACAAAATAATGGGTCTAAGGTCAGTGATCCGGAAGTTAAATTCGATCTGAAAGAAGACGAATATCTAGAGATCCAAGAGCAAATTCGAAACAAGGGCTGGGAAATTCTAGCTAATCCTGAGACAAAGGTGGGTAGAAACATGGTTTAGGAATTCTACTCAAATCTGTGGCAAATAGAGAGGCAGAGAATGACTGGAACCACTTTTTATACCTTTCGAACCATGGTCAGACGAAAGATGATTTACTTCCACCTTGACAAAATAAGAGAGGTCTTCAAGCTGCCTCAACTGCAAGATGATCCAGAATCTTTTAATAGGAGAATGGTGTGTGCTGATAAGTGCTTAGACTAAATTATAGAGGACATATGCATCCCTGGAACCAAGTGGACAACTAACACAAAATGTGTTCCAAACTAAGTCAAGAGAGGGGATCTCAAACCAGTTGCTAGGGGCTGGCTGGATTTCATTGGGCGTTCCATACTGCCTACCAGCAACTGCTCCGAAGTCACTATCAAGAGAGCAGTGATGATCCATTGTATTATGCAAGGAAACGAAGTGGAGATTCATCATATGATTTCTTGTGAGCTCTACACAATTGCAAATAAGAACTCCAAGGAAGCCAAATTGGCTTACCCATACTTGATTTCTCTGCTATGTAAAGAGGATCGGGTGAAGATGGGAGTAGATGAGTTCATCCTAGTCGAACATCCAATCACTAAGAAGTCAATGGAGGGACAACAAGTACAAGAAAACTTCATCAAAAGGAGGGAGCAGGAGTTTCTCCCAGAAATCCCTCAAATTGACTACTGGACCCACCTAGAAGCATCTGTCACCAAGCTGCAAGAAACTATGGATCAACTTAAGGAAGAACAGGAAAATCAAAATAGTATGATCTGCAAGCTGCTTAAAGAACAAGAAAAGCAAGGGCATGAGCTACAGGAACTAAAGTGCCAGAGGCTCTCCCTTGAGTGACCAGACACCCCACAGATTGAAGGAGCATCCATCTCCCAAAATAAAGGTTGTTGAGTCCTAATCTTAACTCTGTGATAACTTCTGCTATTAAAAATCTATTTTAGGAGTCATATGAGTAGTAGTAGTTAGTATCTTTATTTTTATTTTTATCATCTCCAAGTAAGCTATAATTTATTTTTCTCATCATCATTGAATATGAATGAAATAGCAGATATTTTTAGAATAAGGAGGCAACTTTTTCGAGTTCTTAATAAGAAAAATTCAAATTATTTATATGTGGTGGCAACACTTTTTGTTTTCTGAAAGAATGCTTAAACAATGCATATTTTTTATCTTGTTGTTTATGAATGTTAAAACTGTTGGCTCTTGAAATAATGATGAAAAAGAAAAATGTTATTGATAATCTGAAAAATCATAAAATTGATTCTTGAAGTAAGAAAAAGCAGTGAAAAAAAAAATAATTGGCAAAAAAGAAAAAGAAAAGCAAGCAGAAAAAGTCAATAACCCTTTAAACCAAAAGGCAAGGGTAAAAAGGATTAAAGGCTTTTAGCATTAAGGGATAGGAGGGCCAAAGGAATAAAATCCTGGCCTAAGCGGCTGAACCAAGCTGTCCCTAACCATGTGCTTGTGGCATGGAGGTCCAAGTGAAAAGCTTGAGACTGAGTGGTTAAAGTCGTAATCCAAAGAGTGTTCTTAAGAACTCTGGACACCTCTAACTGGGGACTTTAGCAAAGCTGAGTCACAATCTGAAAAGGTTCACCCAGTTTTGTGTCTGTGGCATTTATGTATCCGGTGGTAATACTGGAAAACAAAGTGCTTAGGGCCATGGCCAAGACTCATAAAGTAGCTGTGTTCAAGAATCAACATACTAAACTAGGAGAATCAATAACACTATCTGAATTCTGAGTTCCTATGGATGCCAATCATTCTAAACTTCAAAGGATGAAGTGAGATGCCAAAACTGTTCAGAAGCAAAAAGCTACTAGTCTCGCTCATCTAATTAGAATTGAGCTTCATGTAAAACTTTGAGATTGCCTCTTGATCTTCTTGCTATCCTATTTTGTTTATCTAGTTCCTTGGGGACAAGCAACAGTTTAAATTTGGTGTTATGATGAGCGGATATTTTATACGCTTTTTGGGAGTATTTTCATATAGTTTTTAGTATATTTTTTATTAGTTTTTATGCAAAAATCACATTTCTGGACTTTTCTATGAGTTTGTGTATTTTTCTGTGATTTCAGGTATTTTCTGGCTGAAATTGAGGGACCTGAGCAAAAAATCTGATTCAGATGCCGAAAAAGGACTGCAGATGCTGTTGGATTCTAACCTCCCTGCACTCGAAGTGGAATTTTTGGAGCTACAGAAGTCCAAATGATGCGCTCTCAATTGCATTGGAAAGTAGACATTTAGGGCTTTCCAGAAATATATAATAGTCCATACTTTGCTCGAGTTTAGATGACCCAAACTGGTGTTCAACGCCTGCCTTCTGCCTTATTATGGCGTTAAACACCAGAAACAAATTACAAGCTAGAGTCAAACACCAGAAACAGGTTACAACTTGGTGTTTAACTCCAGGAATAGCCTATGCACATAAAAGCTTTAGAGATTCATTTTGTACCTCATGACATTTTTTACATTTAAATTTGTATCTTTGACGGCATGAGTCTCTAAACCCGATGGTTGGGGGTGAGGAGCTCTGCTGTGTCTTGATGAATTAATGCAATTATTTCTGTTTTCTATTCAATCACGCTTGTTTCTATTCTAAGATATTCATTCACACTTCAACATGATGAATGTGATGATCCGTGACACTCATCACTATTCTCAACCTATGAACGCGTGCCTGACAACCACTTCCGTTCTACCTTAGATTGAATGTATATCTCTTGGGTTCCTGGGTCACGAGTTTGACTACCTTTCCTGATAACAGAGCGTTCAATCCATGATACCAGAGTCTTCGTGGTATAAGCTAGAAACAATTGGCAGCATTCCTGAGATCTGGAAAGTCTAAACCTCGTCTATGGTATTTCGAGTAGGATCTGGGATGGGATGAGTGTGACGAGCTTCAAACTCATGACTGTTTGGCGTAGTGACAGACGCAAAAGGATCACTGGATCCTATTCCAACACAAGTGAGAACCGACAGATGATTAGCCATGTACATGGACCATTTTCACTGAGAGGACGGATGATAGCCATTGACAACGGTGATCCACCAACATACAGCTTGCCATAGAAGGAGCCTTGCGTGCGTGAAGAAGAAGACAGTAGGAAAGCAGAGATTCAGAAGACAGAGCATCTCCAAAACTCCAACCCATTCTCCGTTATTGCATAACAAGTATTTATTTCATGCTCTTTTACTTTTCACAATTAAAACTAAGAACCACTATTGATATCCTGACTAAGAATAATAAGATAACCATAGCTTGCTTCAAGCCGGCAGTCTCCGTGGGATCGACCCTTACTCACATAAGGTATTACTTGGACGACCCAGTGCACTTGTTGGTTAGTTGTGCGGAATTATAAAGTGTGAGTATAATTTTCGTGCACCAGTAGTCCTTTCGCATATCCGACTCGAGCTCCCAAGTATGCTCTTCCACACCGACCTGACTCCCAGCTGCTTTTACAAAAGATACTTCTTTTCCACGCAAACGCTTGATACTGGTGTCGTCAACCCTAACTGGGATTATTGGAAGCGTCAAATATTCCTTTACCTGAACCGATTCCGGCTCCAGAACATGACTTGCATCAAGAGTGTATTTACGATGCTATGACACGTGAAACACATCGTGCAGGTTTGAAAGATGCGGTGCCAAAGCGATCCTATAAGCCACCGGTCCAATTCTCTTCAGAATCTCAAATGGTCCGATGTAACGGGAATTCAGTTTCTTCGTTTTAATGGCCCTTCCTACTCCGGTGGTTGGAGTAACCTTCAGAAAGACATGCTTACCTTCTTCAAGTTCTAAAGGCTTTCTCCTTTGATCAGTATAGCTCTTTTGACAGCTTTGAGCCACAGGCATTCGGCTTCGGATCTTCTTTATCTGCTCAGTAGTTTCAGCTATCATCTCAGGCCCTAATAAGCTCCTTTCTCCAACTTCATACAAGCATAGAGGAGACTGAAATTTTCTCCCATACAAAGTCTCATACGGAGCCATTCTGATGCTCACATGGTAACTGTTGTTATAAGCAAACTCCATTAGTGGCATATACCGATCCCAGCTCGCCGGCTGGACCAAAACACAAACTCTCAGCATATCCTCCAAGGTCTGGATTGTTCTTTCTGACTGACCGTCAATTGAGGGTGATAAGCAGTGCTTAAATTCAATTGAGTCCCGAATGCTCGCTGAAAGGCTCCTTTGATGTGAACCAAGGATCCCTGTCGGATATAATGGTGGATGGCACGCCGTGCAACTTTACAATCTATTTAATGTACATCTGAGCTAACTCCTCCATCATGCAACTTATCCGAATGGGGAGAAAGTGAGCCGAGTTGGTCAGTCGATCCGCAATCACCCAAACGGTGTCATAACCCGTCTGAGTCCTAGGTAAGCCCAACACGAAGTCCATTGTAATACTTTCCCACTTCCATTGTGGAATCTCCAAAGGCTAGAGAGTTACTGACGATCTCATATGCTCAATCTTAACTTTCTGACAAATCAAACACTTGGAAACGTGCAATGCCATATCATTCTTCATTCCCGGCCACCAGAAAATCATTTTTAGATCTTGATACATTTTGGTGCTTCCCGGATGGATTGAAAACCTACTCTTATGAGCCTCTTTCAAGATACTTTATCGTAAGTCTCCGACATCTGGCACAATAATCTAGTCCTTAAACCTCCACAAACCGTCCTTATCTTCTGACACTCTTCACCGCTTTCCCTGCTCAATTGCCGGCAAAACCTTATACAATTCTTTATCATCCTGATGAGCCTTTAGGAGCTCAGCCTTGAAATCACTTAAAACTTGCAACTGACTTAAGCACAGAGTCCCGGACTCTTCTCTAACTCCCAGTTTTAAACCTTGGAATGCTTTTAGTAACTCTTCCTCTCGCAGCATCATCTAAGCAGCATATAGAGACTTCCGACTTAAGGTATCTGCCACAACATTCGTCTTTCTAGGTTGGTAGTTTAACTCGAAGTCATAGTCTTTCAGAAGCTCCATCCACCTCCTCTGATGCATATTCAACCCTTTTTGATCAAAGAGGTACTTTAAGCTCTTGTGGTCTGAGAAAACATGAAACTTAACGTCATAGAGATATTGTCTCCAGATCTTCAGAGCAAACATAATGGCAGCAAGTTCTAAGTCGTGAGTTGGATAATTCATTTCATGCGGCCTTAACTGCTGTGAGGCATATGCCACGACCTTACGATGCTGCATCAGCACGCACCCTAAACCTTTCAAGGATGCATCACAGTACACCTCAAACAGTTCACTCGGCTTTGGCAACACTAACACAGACGCAGTGGTAAACCTCTGCTTTAATGCTTGAAAACTCTCCTCACATTCAGGAGTCCAGACAAAATGTGCATCCTTCCTAGTCAGCTTGGTTAAAGGTAAGGTGATAAACCGTTATTTTACGGTTTATCTTATGCTTATTTCAGTAAATTTTACCCATTATTCTCACACTTATTCATGTAAATTGCATGTTTTACATTTTCCTTCCTGATTTTGTGCTATAATTGAAAACATGCTTCTTTGGCCTTAAATTTGCTACTTTTAATCCTCTTTTATTACCATTCGATGCCGTGATATGTTTGCTGAGTGTTTTCAGGGTTTATAGGGTAAGAATGACTTAGAGGATAGAGAGGAAGCATGCAAAAGTGGAAGGAACACAAGAAAATGAGAAATTCAGAAGCTGGCAGCGACGCGTCAGACAAGCGACGCGTACGCGTGACCAGGATTTTTACTCATCGACGCGTACGCATGGGCGACACGTACGCATGACGAGCGTCACATGCTGCAATTCACAAAAAATGCTGGGGGCGATTTCTGGGCTCCTTTTTTACCCATTTTTAGGCTTGAAATTCCAAATTAGAGGCTGCAGAATGGAGCAGATGGGGACATTCACTTCTCATTCATCATTATTCACAATTTTAGGTTTTAGATGTAGTTTTCTAGAGAGAGAGGAGAGCCTCTCTCTAGGTTTTAGAGTTTATCTTAGTTTTAGATTTATTTCTTCTCAAATCCAGGTTCAATGTTTCTTTAATTTAGTTTTCATTTTGCTTTAATTTAGTTTCTCTTATTCATTTTATTATTCTAGCATCTTAGTTTATCTTCTCTTGTTGGTTTGTTTATTTCCCCAATTTAGGTTATGAACTCTTCATGTTACATTTAATTTCTTATTAATGCAATTTGAGGTAATTTTATGTTTATTGCTTCTTCCTTCGTTTGTTTTCATTTATCTTTGCAATTGGTTGTTTAAATTTAATAATCCTTGTTACTCTTCTATGTTTTTATGTTATTCATTTCAAGTGTTTGATAAAATACTTGGTTGGACTTTAAATTAGCTTTTTATATTCTTGACTTGGAATATCTAGTCTTTGATTAGGACTTGTGAACCTAAGTTGATTTTGCTCAGTTGACTTACCTTCATTGTAGAGGTTAACTAAGTGAAAGCGAAATACAATTACCATCACAATTGATGATGATAACGAGGACATGACTTCTAATTCTCAATCCTAGTTAAGAGTTTTCTTAGTTATTAAGTTATTTTCTTGCCGTTTTACTTTCTCGCTTCTTATTTCAAAAACCCAAAAATGCTTTCCCATAACCAGTTATAAGTACACTTCCCTGCAATTCCTTGAGAGACGACCCGAGGTTTAATACTTCAGTTAATTTTATTGGTTTTCTTAAGTGACAAACATATTAAATTTGATTGAGGTTAAATTGTCGGTTTAGAACTATACTTACAATGCTACTATTTTAGTGAAAATCTTTACCGACGATTTTTTTCCCGTCATAAGGCGAGCTGTGAAAATTCCTTAATAAATCTTCGATAATAACCCGCCAAACCTAGAAAACTCCTAATCTCCATCACAGAAGTTGGTCGCTCCCAACTCATCACTGCTTCCACCTTAGCAGGATCCACAGCTATTCCTTGCTTGCTCACCATATGGCCAAGAAATTTTACCTCATTCTTCCAAAACTCGCATTTAGATAACTTGGCATATAGTTTTATTTCCTTCAAGATTTGTAGCATGATCCGCAAATGATCCTCATGCTCCCATTCTGTCTTGGAGTAAATAAGAATGTCATCAATGAAGACGACAACAAACTTATCCAGGTACGGCCGGAAAATTCTATTCATATAGTCCATGAATATTGTCGAAGCGTTGGTTAACCCGAAGGACATCACTGTATACTCGTAATGACCATAACGTAATCTAAAAGCAGTTTTCGGAATATCCTCATCTCTAACCCTTATCTGGTGGTACCCGGATCGTAAATCAATCTTAGAAAACACACCGGTTCCTTGTAACTGGTCCATTAGGTTGTCAATCCTTGGTAACGGATACTTATTATTCATAGTAACCTTGTTCAGTTGCCGATAATCGACAAACAGGCGCATACTTTCGACTTTCTTTTTTACCAGTAGCACTGGCACTCCCTACGGAGAAACAATCGGCCGAATAAAGTGTTTTCCCAACAAATCTTCCAACTGAGCCTTAAGCTCGGCCATCTCTAACGGTGACATCCTATAAGGTGCACTTGAGATAGGACATGCTCCAGGCACCAACTCAATTGCGAATTCAACCTCTCAGTTAGGTGAAAATTCATCAATATCATCTGGAAACACCTCTAGAAACTCACACACAGCTGGAATCTGCTCTAGGCTTTGATTATCTCCCAAAACCCCCCCGCCGATAATAGTATAATGCCCTGACATTCAGTCCCAGAATAATTTACTATCGTAGAGTTCAAATAATAGTGATTTACCACAACAGGCACTTCTGACCCTTCCGGCATAAAAAGCATATTGACTTCTCAGAATAATCCAGCAAAATATGATTCTTGGATAACCAATCGAGTCCCAAAATGAGATCAAGACCAGTCATTGGCAGACAAATTAGATCATGCACGAATTCACGTTGCTGTACTTGAAATGGAACTTATGGACATCATAATCTAGTTACAATAGCTTTATAGGTAGCATTATGCACCTTTATATCATACCCCAAGACCACTATTTTCAACCCTAGTTCATCAGCCTTCTCAAATGCAATGAATGAATGTGTTGCTTCTGAATCAAATATGGCATTTGAAACTCTACCATCTATTTCACAGTTACCTCTAATCAAGATCTCAGATCCCTCGGCACCTGCTGCAAAAGTGGTGTACACTCTCTCCGGCTGCTGTACTCTACCGGTCTTATACTTCTTCTTCTCCGGAAAATTCCTGGCCAGGTGCCCGGGCTGTCCACAAAAGTAACATACCCCTGATCCAAATCTGCACAGAACTTTCGGATGATACTTCTCGCACCTCTGACAGCTCAAGTCCTGTTGTGGCTGCTTCCCATATCTTCTTCCTTGATTAGCATTAGTATTCGGCCTTCTGAAATTTCCCTAGCCTTGATTCTATTGTGGAACAAAGCCTCCACGCTTAAAATTCCTGCCCCTTGGTGCAAAATTTCTTCCGTGAGCCCTCTGAAATGGCATCCTCAGATTTCCCTTTTCTGCTGCAGCTTTCTTGACACATTCTTCTGCCACTCAGCTCTTATTTACGAGCACAAAAAAGACCCTGCTTTCCATTGGTGCAACGAAGCTCAGAATGTCGCTCTGAAGGCCTCTCTCATACTTGATACATTTCCACTTAGCAAAATCTTCAGGCGTACCTTGACAGATTCGGAAAAGGTGACACATCTCTTCAAACCTATTAGTTTATTCAGTAACAGTCATCTGGCCTTGTTTTAGCTGAAGCAATTCAAGTTCCTTAGCATTCCTGACTAAAGTGGGAAAGTATTTCTTGTAAAACTATGTTCGGAAGACCTCAAAAGAAATCACAGCACCATCTAACTGCAGGATATGTCGTGTTCCCTGCCACCAATACTAGGCCTCGCCTTACAACTGGTAAGTTCCAAATTTAACCCGCTGCTCCTCGAGAACCTGTTGAGCCTGTAGTGCCTGCTCCATCGCTTGGATCCAGTTATTCGTCTCAGTGGGGTTTGAGGTTCCTCTGAAGGTCGGAGGGTAAACCTTCACAAAAAAGGAAAGCATCATAGGGCCCTCGTTGCCATTATTTCCATTGTTCCCATTGTTCATCTGGTTTTCCAGAGCTTCGGCTATCGTCTGCATAGCCGCGACCATGTTTCCAAGGGCAGCCATGAAGTCTACAGGGTCATTCCCTGTAGGGCCAGGATTGGCATTGCCTATTCTACCTTTGCCTCGCCTGCGACCGCGTCCGCGAGTCGACATCTGGTTCCTATACACACCAAACAAGTGATATCAAGTTGATCAATCTCAATATCGCAAGTCTAGTGCTTCAAGTCCCAAATGCATGCTCATGAATGTTTATGCCATAATATCAGTTAGATATCCTAATAGCACATAGACACATACACAGAGAATACACAGAAGCATAGTCAGTCAGTCTCTCAGGCTCTATAGGAACGAACTGCTCTGATACCATAATATAACACCCTACTACACGGAGCTTTACGCTTAAGCCGTAAAACAATGTTGGTGTGGTATTACGACCTTTAAAATGAAATATATATATATATATATATATATATATATATATATATATAATAATGAAAAGGAGATAGTATACTAGGAGCCTTGAAAAAAATGGTAAAACAAAAATCGCAAAATAAAAAGCGCCAGCGCTCAGAAGTACGGATTACTTGCGTAAGAAGAAAACTAAAGTTCGTTATCTGTCTCCCTTCCAAACACTACCTAAGTGACCAAAACTTGTGCATTTTACATGCTTGATATTTCTTTTACCTATTATTATAAGTTTGATACATTTTGACCTATGTAACTCATATGTTTCAATTTCTTTATGCTTATTTGGTTTGGGTTATATTAGACATGAACTTTTCAATTTGTATATCAATCTTGTGATTTTAGTGTTAGAAAGCATATTGGTGGTTAATCTTGCTATGATCACTTTGTTGAACTTATTTTTGCTTGTTTCTTACACCAGTTGCTTTTGTTTATGCCTTGATGATATGTTGTCTCTTATTTTCTTAACTATGTGCGCTGCACATACTTCAAATCATTCATTTGGCATAATTCATGATTTGTGAAGTTGGATTGTGAGCTTGCATATTTTTATCTTTCTAAAAAAATTTCAAGTTCTAAGGGCCATGTTTGCTATGTTACATGACAACTAACTCTTTTTCAACTAACCTCTTTTCTTTTGCTAAGTACATAGCAACCATGTTTCCATACTTTTTGGTTAAATAGGCAATGCGACTAACTTTGATTGATGTTATTGATTGGAGTGCAATTTTTGGTTAGTTTTGTTTCATAATTTCACTCACACATCCACTCAATTCTCTTTCCTCCTTCCACTTCACAAATACTTGGTTATTCGCCTAAGTTCTTATGCTTCTTGTTGATTGCTTGTTGCTTTAACTTGCATATTTATCTTTAAAGCATCTTACGCACCTTAAAATAGGTGAGTATATGCGTACTTTGTATAATTGTGACATAGCTTTCAAGTGCTAGTGCGTGAGTTCTAAACCACGCACAAACTTAGAATTCAAGCACTATTTTATTTAATGTCACAAACTAATCAAATCACTTCATTTTAGTGATTATTACATCATCCCGGCAATATATGCTTCCTTTCTTAGAATTTACTTGTCTCAATATATTCTGCTCTATACTTTTCAGGATAAGTAATCATAAGCAACAAGGAAAGCAAACGAAAGAACATGCCACAATGGATAGAGAAGCGAGAAAACTAATCCTTAACAGCAGAACCACCACCAGCATCATAGCCGATCCACCGCATTGTCCTCAAGCTATTCCAAAAGATAGCCCGGATGGAACGTTGCAACAAGTGACACTATAAGTACTTGAAGAAGCTTTCTTGCTATATAGACCCTTTGGAGGAAGAGCAGCATCCATCAGCTGAAGGTAGAGATGAGTAAACATCTAGCTTTGTCTTGATTGCACGGAGGACCGTGCATATTTTTAAGTGTGGGGAGGTCGAGCGACTAGATCGGCTGTTGGGTGACAATTTTTTCTTCCAAATACTTCCATTTTGATTTTTATTATGCTTTCTGGATATTTGTTAGTATTTTGCTATTTTGAGCATCTTTCTAAGTTTTGCACTTTATTATTTTGGTTTGTATATATTTTAGTTATCTATGCTAGTTTTACTTTTAGTTATTGCATTTTCTTTATTTTGGTGTGTATATATTTTAAATATCTTTTCGAGTTTTAGCATATTTTAGTTCTTTCATATGGTTTGTATATATATATCTTTTATCTTTTGGTTGTGATTAGATAATGTGATAATTGGACTTAGTTTACTTTTCTATAGGCATATGATGAGTTGGATCGATAGAAAATAGGAAAAGAAATTAGGAATTTTGATTTTTCATCCAATCACATTATACTCATACATATAATAAACTTAGTCAAAATAATTAATTTTGAGGATAACTTTTTATATAGGACATCCCATTGATTTGAGTAAAAAATTTTCATTGAATTTGCTTGAAAAATATTGTGGAACATAGATGAGAGCTAGAACACACAACCAAGTGAGCTTTGAGCTTAAATGTGTGGTTGCATCATATTAACCACTATCTTAATTCTTGTGTGTTGTTCTCTCTCTATGATTGTGATCTTTGATTTATTTAATTCTTGATGTCCAATATTTTGTGTATGAATGCATTTACATGATTAAGGCCTTTATTTCATTTTAACTCACTTACCCATATGGCCTTATCCTTTTATCTACATTTGTTAACTAATTTTGAGCATATTTAATCCCCTTTTATTCTTAATTTTAGCACATCAGTATCCCTAAGTGAAAAATAATAGATGTCTTTAATTTGGATCTTTGATTAATTTAGGCTAGTGAGAGTGTGCATCATCTAAGTGTAGAGAAATTTAAAAATATTAGTTGAGAAAAATAGGTATTTTGCATTTTTTGTTGAAATTTTGGGAATTAGATATATACTCATGCATTGAATGTTGAACCATATGCATTAATTTTTTTTGTATATATTATGTTATTGAAAAAAAAAGGGAGAAAAAGAAAAAAAAGAAAACAATAAAAATGAGACAAATGTTACCCCAAGAGGAAAGTATGAAAAATAAAAGTATATGTGATATAAATTGAAAAAAATACATGAATGTGTGAAAAAGTGAATAATAGGTAGTTAGATTTTGTAGTAGAGTTGAATAGGTTGTCATAGGTTAGGTGGGAGTTTAAGTTAATCAAAGATTCAATTTCAAGTCCACTTAGTCAAATACAATCTTACCTTGACTTTAACCCCATTACAACCCTTGAAAAGTCCTTATGATACTTGTATGCATATATTGAATAATTGTTTATTGTTAGAAGAAAAACAAATCTCGAAAAGCAAGATTAGAAGAAAATTGAGTGAATCAACTCTAAACACTTGAGCGATTAGAGAGTACACACATCCGGTGAGAGGTTTGATTGCTCAATTCTATATTTCCACCTTTTATTATTTATTATCTTTCAAGTTGTTACAATATTTTGGAACTCAAATGGATATATGGAAATTGTATTGATTGCTACATTATTTTAACCCTCTTTGTTTATACATTTTCTTGAAAATTAATTTGTACGTGTTGACCAAGTAAATACATATATAGATACAAATAGATAGATAGCATAGATTTAGATAGTTTTCTTTCAATAAATGTTGAATATCCCTTGATCTTGTTTTTCTTGATGTTTAGCATGAGGACATGCTATTTTTTAAGTGTGGAAAAGTTGATAAACCCATATTTTATGATGAATTTTGGATTGAAATGAGTGAATTTTATCAACTTATATTGTATTTATTCATTGAAATTACATAGTTTTGTGAATTCCTCCTAATTGTGCTTAATTGTGAAAAATATGCTTTTATGCTTTAAAATTGCTAAATTGAATTCACTTTTATCCCATTCGATGTCTTGATGTGTTTGTTTGAGTGATTTAAGGTTTAGAAGGCAAGAATGGCTCGAAGAAGTGAGAGAAAGCATGCAAAAGTGAAGAATTCATGAAGAAATGAAGTTTTGAAAATCTGTTCAATTGTACGTACACATACGCACGAGTAGCAGCACGTGATTTACTTAAGTAAATACGTGGCTCGCGATTTCAGGCCCAATTTTGGCCCAATATAACTCATTTTTGAAGTATTATTTGAAGGCAACACTCAAGAAGGATCAACCAAGTAGTGTAGAACCATGTTTTAGGTTTATTCCTAGAGAGAGAAACTCTAACTTCTCTCTAGAATTTTAGGGTTAGCTTAGTTTTGTCTTAGATTTAGATTTTAATTCTTGTTTTAGTGTAGTTTTCTTTATACTTTCATGTTCTCTTTTACTTGTTAGTTTCTTTATTTTGTCAATTTTAGTTTATGAACACTTGTTTGAATTTCATTTTTCTTTAATGCAGTTTTATGTTTTAATGTTCATTGATGTTTGCTTAAGTTTTTATTATTGTTTTCTTGCTTTGGCTAGTTATAGATTTTATAATTCTTACAATTTATCGTATTTTCTTTTTATGCTTTCCAAGTATTTGATAAAATGTCTTTCTTAGTTTTAGAGTAGAATTTTGCATTCTTGGATTGGAATTAAGGACTTAGGTGACCTTGAGTCATTGATATCTAATATTGATTGATAATTTAGGGTAGTTAGTTGGCTTTGTTTTCACTGACGCTAGTCTTTCACTAAGTCTAATTAGTGAGTTGGCTAGGACTTGTGGATTAAGATCAATATGCCTATTTGACTTCCCTCCGAAGTTTGGGGATGACGAAATGGGATTAGCTCTTCTCAATTTCCATGTTTATGGTCAATTGATATCCAAGAGCCTGTGACATGGTGCATGCTTTTTGCCGATGATATCGCCCTTATGGGAGAGTCAAAAGAAGACCTAAATAAGAAGTTGGACTTATGGAGAGAAGCTCTATAAGTGTATGGTCTGCGCATAAGCCGTAGGAAATATATGGAATGTAAGTTCAGTCTGATGAGGGAAAACCCAAATTTAGAGGTGAAGATTGGAGAAAACATCCTACGAAAAGTTAAAAGTTTTAAGTATCTTGGGTGCATCATACAGGATAATGGAGAGATTGAACAGGATGTAAATCATAGGATCCAAGCAGGTTGGTCAAAATGGCAGAGTGCATCTGATTTTATATACGACAAAAAAGTGCCTTTAAAACTTAATGGTAAATTCTATCACACTGTTATAAGACTGGCTATACTTTATGGTACGGAGTGTTGGGCGGCCAAAGGGGATCACGAACATAAGCTGAGTGTGGCAGAGATGAAGATGTTGAGATGGATGAGTGGTCATACGCAAGTGGATAAAATAAGGAACGAAGATATAAGGGAGAGATTTGGAGTAGCACCCATTGTGGAAAAGATGGTAGAATGACATCTCAGGTGGTTTGGACATATGTGAAGAAGACCGACAGAACACCCAGTCAGGAGGATAGATGAGATGGAAGATGAAAAAGGGGTGAAAGGTAGAGGAAGACCTAAGAAGACCATCCAAGAGGTGATCAAACGAGATCTACATGTAATCGGTCTCTCTGTAGACATGATACATGATAGAGCTCAATAGTGTCGTTTGATTCATGTAGTCGACCCCACCTAGTGGGACAAGGCTTTGTTGTTGTTGTTGTTGCTCTTTATTTTCTTACATTTTAATTTCTTATCAATTACTTTTAGAAACCTTTTTTCTCATAGCCAATGATGCACACACCTCACTACAATTGAGAGACGATCCAAGATTTAAAACTTTCGATTTTTATTGATTCGTATTGTGACAATCTTCTAAACTCTGACACATGTCATTTATTGGTTTGGGACTATATTATTAACAAAGTGATTCTTTTTGGGACTATCCTATTTGATTTAAGATAACTATAGAGATAAAATAAGAATATTTACTAAAATACCCTTAAGTATTAAAGAAAATAGGGTAAAGTACTAAATTGGTCCCCTACGTTTGGGTGTAATTCTGTTTTGGTCCTTAAAGTTTAAAGTGTCTTATTTGAATCCAAAAAAGTTTCATTTAGTTTTAATTTAGTCCCACCGTGAGATCAAAGTTAAATAATTAACGAAATATCCTACATTACAGCAGTATAAGAACACGGTCGATAATCTAGAGAAGAAGTACAATCTCCAGAGGTACAAAATCAACCGTAGATGTATCAATACATTTATTTATCATTCTTTTTATAATTTAAATAAAATATTTTCGATAAAACTAAGGAGAATGATAAATAAATGTATATATGCATCCACGGTTAATTTTGTGCCTTTGGAACTTGTACTTATTCTCTAAATTATCGACATTGTTCTTATACTGTCATAATGTAGGACATTCCGTTAATTATTTAACTTTGACTTCACAGTGGGACTTAGAGGACCAATATAATACTTTACCCGAAAAAAGTATTATTAAAATTTCAGTCTATATCTCAAAAATTTTAATCTCATATCTTTACTTTTTAAAAATATTAAAAAATTTAAAATTTTAATTTTAATTTCTAACCGCTAAACACAATTCTAAATTTCAGTTCCAAAGTCAATTTTAGTCTTTATACATAAACACTATTCTAAAGAACTAAATAATTCGTAGTGATCTTCCTAATATTAGATAGTAACAATCTACCAACTAGAAATAGAAATAAATCAAAGTAGACCAGGCCATGACGGATTTAACTGCTAATAGGCCTAACTTGTTCGGCCTGAACTTGGCAATTGTTTTTGGATGTTTGAGCTTAAGTTTTTTGAAAATCTAATTTGATCTAGCGTCTGATAAAAACTGTTAATAAAAAAATAAGTTGGGTTAAAAATTTCAATGGACTTAATATAATATATATTTATATATATTAAAGAAATTTGATAACCAATAATAAATAATAAAGTCGCCTAGGGTGATTCCACCCCCTTTGAGTGAATGTACTTTCACAGATGAGTGTTCAATTCTAATTGCGCACATAATTTAACGTCGTTAATCGTTATTGACAAAAATAATTCATAAAAGAGCAAGATTTCTTTCTCCCGTTTTCTTATTTCATTTATAAAAGGCATTGTTATCATGGGAGTTTTGATATTTTCATTTTCTTCTTATGTTATTTTTTAAAATTACCTTTGTTACTTTAATTTTTAGAATTATAAAAGAAACCTTTTTAAAATGGGTAACATGCATTTTAAGAGTACATTTGAAGAACATTATAAAAAAATATTTGACTAAAAATTATTAAAAAATAACTTTTTTTTTATTTCTAATGCATTAAATACATATAAAAACTCAATTATATATTATTATATCTTTAAAGTGTTCTTCTAAAATATATTTTAGCTAAATTCTTAATTTAATAATGTAATTTTACTGATAAATGTCTTAGGATATTGGTTAGATTACTATTAATGTGAATTTTTTATTTTTATAAATAAATATATTATAAGCATATTAAAATGTTCAAATATTTAATTATTTTTATTTCAATAATAATTATAGAATACAAAATAAAAGAATTTTAAACTATTTTAAATTAATTTTTATTATTTTCTAAATATTTTTATAAAAAATAGGCCTTAATTAATGCAATTAATAATTCAACACTACATTGTTTCTCTTTCTTAAATAAATGAATAACATATATGGTGGATAGTCATTCTCCTGTTATTTTTATTTTTATATGAAATTGTTAGTTAGAAATTATTAAATGATTTAATATGTTTGATTAAATTATTATTTAATAATTTTTAACTATCAATTTCACACATAAAAACAAATATATAAAAGTTTTTGTTGATATATATATATTACCTAAATATTATGAATGCGAAAAATACTATAAGACAACATATTGAAAAAGGGTTAATTATGATTTTGGTACTTAAAAGTTTTAGCCGTTAACAAAAAAGTCTCTAAAAGAAATTATCGACAAAACAATCCTGGAATGATTTAAAAATGCAACAAATATTTTTATAAAAAAATAGATTATGTTAAATATTTTTATAAAAAAAATAGGCCTTAATTAATGCAATTAATAATTCAACATTACATTGTTTCTCTTCCTTAAATAAATGAATAACATATATGGTGGATAGTCATTCTTCTATTGTTTTTATTTTTATGTGAAGTTGTTAGTTAAGAATTGTTAAATGATTTAATATATTTGACTAAATTATTATTTAATGATTCTCAACTATTAATTTCACACATTAAAATAACTGTATATAAATTTTTACCGATATATATTACCTGAATATTATGAATGCGATAAATATTATGAGACAACATATTGAAGAAGGGTTAAATATGAATTTGGTACTCAAGTTTTAGCCGTTAACAAAAAAGTCTCTAAAAAAAATTATGGACAAAACAATCGTTGAATGATTTAAAAATGCAACAAATATTTTTATAAAAAAATAGACTATGTTAAATATTTTTATAAAAAAAAAGAGGCCTTAATTAATGCAATTAATAATTCAACATTACATTGTTTCTCTTTCTTAAATAAATGAATAACATATATGGTGGATAGTCATTCTCCTGTTATTTTTATTTTTATGTGAAGTTGTTAGTTAAGAATTGTTAAATGATTTAATATATTTGATTAAATTATTATCTAACGATTCTCAACTATCAATTTTACACGTTAAAACAACTTTATATAGATTTTTACCGATATATATTACCTGAATATTATGAATGTGATAAATACTATGAGACAACATATTGAAGAAGGGTTAACTATAAATTTGATACCCAAAAATTTTAGCCATTGATAAAAAAGCATCTAAAAGATATTATTGACAAAACAATTCTTAAATGATTTGAAAATACAATAAAAATAACGAATAATTATTATAATTTTTGTAAGTGATAAAAAAACTTTTGTATTTAACAAATAATTTATCTATTTAATCTGGATTTTTGTGCCAACATTTGAATAAATATTTAGAAAGTGTACGAAAAAATCCGAAACAAAACTTGGTCTCTAATTTTTTTTCAAAAAAATATGATAATTCAAAATAAAAAATAACTTTTTAAAAAAAATCATTTAGTATAAAATTATCAAATTTTAACGATAAAAAGATTTTATTTGTCTAATAATAATTCAGAATTTGATTTCTAAAATTTTTTTTAAAATATATATTTAATATTTAATTCCTTTTGTCGTGTTTTTAAATTTTTCAAAAACTTATTTATTGTTAACATATTTTGAGATTCTTTTTATCAGCAATGTAAATTTTTTGGTATTATTTTCATAATAAAAAATGCTATTTGTACACTAAAATCAGCCACTAAAATCAGTCACCAA
Organism: Arachis stenosperma; assembly: GCF_014773155.1. Lineage (NCBI taxonomy): Eukaryota > Viridiplantae > Streptophyta > Magnoliopsida > Fabales > Fabaceae > Arachis > Arachis stenosperma. The sequence continues at coordinate 88,633,441 of NC_080383.1, read as the reverse complement.
TGTATTTACATGTGTGATTTAATTTATTTTCAATGTATATTTTTATTTCAGCATATATTTTATACTAGTAGCTAACTTTGGTGACTGATTTTGGTGTACACTTAGCATACCCTTTGATAATTTACTCTATTAAAAAAACATTTTTAGTATGAAGAGTGTTAGGGGACAATAACTTTTGTGATTTGTAGTCATCAAGTAGTCATTAATGATGTTTTTAATAGTATGAAATTTTATCCAATGATATAGAATTACTCATTTTTTTGTTATGGTTATATGTTGGTCTAAATTTAATAAAGTTGCTGGTTCAAGACTTTTTTTTTTCGTATTTACTTTTAAGGCGGTGGCGTTTTTCTTATATATAAATATAAAAGACAGGTTTGCGGGTTGTGAGTGAGAAACAGCAAGTCACATGCATGGCTGAGAAAGGAGGAGATTCAGGAAATGAAGAGAAGAAGGCGGTGGTCTATGGAGACAAGTACCGTACGATTCTGGAAGATGAAGTTCACAACACTCACTGGAGGCATGGTGGCCCTCCTCTTTTCGATGCCGTTAACAAGCTCTTTGAACAAGGCCGAACCAAGGTTGCTACATGCGTTTCAAAATAATTATTATCAGACTATTTTCTTACTTATTTAGTTTTTTGATTCATTAAAAAGTAATATATTTAGATAATATTTATATTAATTAATTATATGCAGGAGTGGCCTAAAGGGTCATTAGAGGAAACGGTTCAAAATGCAGTGAAGTTGTGGGAAATGGAACTTTCTCATAAGACTCGCTTGCAAGACTTCAGGAGCATAAATCCGGACAAGTTCATGCTTTCTGTCAATGGTAAATTAAATTAAACCTTTATTTTTCTTCTTCTTAGCCACCACAAAGTTGTTTTGATTTTTATGTGTAAACAGATTGTTTGTGCATAAATAATTGAGAATCAAATGAAGTGAGAACGTTTATTACACTCGTCTTTCTGTTACTAACTGCATTGAAGTTTTGGGCAAACTAATTTATACATAAAGAATTTGCGGGCAAACTAATTCTATCATTATAGTTTCAACCAAACGTATACCAAGTTTAGCTCTGAATTTAGCTTGAGTATGTATGACCAAGGATTTAATTAAATAGAGGTAGAGTAAACTATTAAAATGATATTTTAAATTAATAAAAAGAATTCAAAAGGTGTTAACAATAAATAAGTTTATAAAAAATTTAAAAATATGACAAAAAAAATTATATATTAAATATATATTATAAAAAATAAAAAAATCAGATTTTGATATTAATTTTTGTAATTATTATTAAATTTTTTTTATTTTTAAAATTTAATAATTTTATGTTAAGTGAATTTTTTGTTATTTTTTTATTGTGAATTATCATATTTATTTTTAAAAAATTTATAAATTAAATTTTGTTTCGAATTTTTTTGTCTATTTTTTAAATATTTATTTAAATATTATTATAAAAATTTATATCAAATAATTAAGTCATTTATTAAATATAAATTTTTTTATAAATAGTATAATAATTATTAATTATTTTTATTGTATTTTTAAATTATTTAAAAATTATTTTGTTGATAATATTTTTTAAAAAAAATTTTTGTTAACAGTTGAATTTTTTAAATACTAAATTAATAGGTAAGCCATGAAGATATCATATGACTTCGCAGAGAGAAAAATATACGACTAACAGAAAAAAGTATAATGCTTTTTGTCTTTAGATTATTATATTAATTTTTAAAAATATTTAACGACGAAATACAAATGTTCTTTCCTTATTATCTGAGATAAATAAGAAATATTTTGGTTAATAAAAATGTATAATTTACTTATTAAAATTAAATAATATTTTATAAATTTAAATTAATTGAAAATACATTTACTTATTTGACATTTTATGTTATAAGTTCAATGAAAAGAATAAATGATCAATGAAGTTATTAATTAATATTTAATACAAAATCTATTACTTGTCATTATAAATAGGATAAAAAAACATATATAAGTTAATGGCAGATTAAAATTACACAAATCAGTTAAATTGAGAATTGATACATGAATCAACCATAAGCACATTTGTATGTAATTTGAATTAGGGAAATTCAAATTTAACATACACAATAATTCGAATCAGACCGATTCGAATTACAAGAAAATGCACACAAACACTGATTCGAATCAAGCCAATTCGAATTATACACACATAAAATAATAATAATAATAATAATAATAATAATAATAATAATAATAAGGTTTAAACATACTTTGTTATATTAGGTTAGATAAAAATTAAACCATTTTTTTGGTGACTTAAAAGAAATAAACAAAAACTAAGAACGAAAAAAAACAAGAAACTGTTTAAGAAAGGCAGTCCCGCTGAATACTACTCTCAAATTCTTTCTAAGGCAACGGAAGCTCCACTTGGGGAGAAAGGGTTCTCATTGCGGTCTTTGTCATGATGTCTGCTACTGTATTTACATCTTTCAAGATCAACCGAAGATCAGCACGCCATTTCCAAGACATGATATCTCGAATTTTTAACACCAAAGGATCAATAAACCCAGAGCAATCTTGTAAATTATTGACAATAGTAAAAGCCTCCACACAATCTGTCTCACATATAATGTCTCTTTGTCTCGAGTCCCATGCTAAAAGAAAGCCTCTCCAAATAGCAAACAACTCTCCTTGCAAAATGCTACGACTCTCAATTGTTCCCAGACAGCCTCGTTGCCACCCTCCCTTCCAATCTCTGCTAACACAAGCAAAACCAACTCGAGCACCACTGCCAGGATAGCTAGCATCACAATTAATCTTAAAAGTACCCACTGAGGGGGGAATCCAAGAGCCACTAATGGTTGAGGGGATAGATAGTCGTTGCAACTCAAAAATATTTCGAAACTCCTTTTTCAAGGACAAAGCCATACCAATCACCTTGTCTGTGGTCCAATGGTCGTGAGGATGAAAGATCTCGTTATTCCTCGAATGCCAAATCCACCAGAGACCAGAAAAGAATCTAAAGGGGCGCTGTTTGCTATTATGTAAGAACCAACTCATCAAATCCACTGGTTGATCGGAGATCCCTAAAGCTTGCCTAGGACAATCCCGAATACAATGTAATACCGATTCCTGACCTGAGAAACATCATGGATAGCTATCCGTGTGCGAAATGCCCCTCCTAAAACGAAATGCAGCAGTAGGAAGAGCCTCTCGAAGACATAGCCAGGCCAAAAATTTGTGCTTTTCCGGAACATGTTGACGCCAAAGCCAAAGCCAATTACCCCTATCCTCCCAACTAAACATCTTCTTACTGAGCCACAAATAACCACTATGAGCATCATAAACCTTTGAAACTGCACCAATCCAACACCAACCGACCTCTGAACCAGCTTGAACATCTGGGTTGTAAGAGTTAATGTTGCTCTGCAGAGACCGATTCAGAGGAGAATAGATATTCTTAAGGTTCCACTATCCAGATGATCAAAGGTTCAAGATCTTGAGATTCGAATCAGAAATGTGAACATAATCCATTAAATAAATAATTCGGTGTTTAGAAGTCAAGTATTAGAATAGCTTTTTGAAAAGTATTTATCATATCATAAATTCATAATTATGCAAGTATGTGAAAGATTTATTTTTTAAATTACATTCTTAAATTAAATGGCTTTTAATATTATTAGATTGTCTTATTTTTAAATCGGTCCATTCATTTTATATTTATATATTGTTATAATTTTTAAATTTTTTATTATAATTATTTATTTTATAATAAGTACAATTAAAATTTAAATAACAATTTTTAAATTAAATATTGTTATGATGAGTACTATAAAAATTTGCAATGTACTCTTTTACTAACCTATCACATAATAAAAAATTTTAAACTTTATAAAATGCAATTTTTTTAATCTAATCGTATTATCGAATTGAATTCGATTTAGCATCGACTCCATATAAATATAATTATTGTGTATTAAAATAATTACATGTATTAAATTTAGCATTGGCTCCATATTATTATTATTATTATTATTATTATTATTATTATTATTATTATTATTATTATTATTATTCGATAATATGAGTCTATCAAAAAAATTACATTTTATAAAGTTTAAATATTTTTATTACGTGATAGATTAGTAAAAGAATACATTGCAAATTTTTATAATACTCATCATAACAATGTTTAATTTAAAAATTGTTATTTAAATTTTAGTTATACTTATTATAAAATGAATAATTACAATAAAAAATTTTAAAAATTATAATAATATATAAATATAAAATGAATTGACCGATTTAAAAATAAAACAATCTAATAATATTGAAAGCCATTTAATTTATGAACGTACTTTAAAAAATAAATTCTTCGCCTACTTGCATAATTATAAATGTATGATATGATAAATATTTTTCAAAAAACTAATGTTTGACTTCTAAACACCTAATTATTTATTTAAATGGTTTAATTTTTATCTAACCTAAAATAACAAAGTAGGTTTAAATATTATTATTATTATTATTATTATTATTATTATTATTATTATTATTATTATTATTATTGTACTGATTTTATGTGTGTAATTCGAATCAGTTTGATTCGAATTAGTATGTGTTAGTGGTTCGAATGAAGTTGATTCGAATTGGTGATTGTGTGTATTTTCGTCTAATTCGAATCAGTTTGATTCTAATCACTGTGTATATTAAATTCGAATTTTTCTAATTCGAATTACATACAAATGTGCTTCTAATTAATTCGTGTATCAATTCTCAATTTGATTGATTTGTGTAATTTTAATCTGCCATTGGTTTATATGTATTTTTTACCCTTATAAATAGGCAGCACATAGCATATATAATTACTAAATTAGACATCTATCTAGGTGTGTAAATAATATTATTTTTTTTATAGAGCGAGGAGACATCTTTTTTCCTAAATAGAAACAAAGAGTGAATGATGGTAAGTTGTTAACAAAGGTTTTGATGTTGTGATGAGGGAAAAAGGAAGAAAAGGGTTGAATGGAGAAGAAACTCTGAGGCTTGGAAGCTACAATGCCCTTTTGAAGAACACACTTCCAGAGCAGTTTCAGTTCTACAAAGCATCAGAAGAGACATATGAGTCTTCACATGAAGCCTTCCGTACGGCCATGCCACGTGGCTTTGCTTGGGAAGTGATAAAGGTGTATTCAGGACCTCCTCTTGTAACTTACAAGTTCAGGCATTGGGGCTTCTTTGAAGGTCCCTTCAGAGGACATGCTCCTACTGGAGAAATGGTTGAGTTCTTTGGCATTGGTGTTATGAAGGTTTGTTTCTTCCTCCTCATACAATTTCCGATTTAATTATTCTTCAGTTTATGATATCTGGGTGGAGTTGTGCGAAGATTAATATAAAAACTTATTTAAAATATTAATATGTAGATATATTATTTTTTATAAGAAATAATTTAATTAGAATTGTTATATTCTAGATCATCGTCTATTTAACTCCGAATAAAATAAACAAAGATATTACAAGATAGAACCAAATAAAAAGCACTGCATTTCATATATTGCATAAATATTATATAATTATGTGTGAAAATTTATATATTATGATTAGAGTAAATTATTATTTTTATCCATTAAAGTTCTATATAATGATAAAGCTACTTAACAAATAATGAAATTAAAGTTGTACCTATAATTATCAGAATAAAATCGGTGATTGAATTATTCACGCTATTAACTCATTAGTTCATTAGTATAACTGATGAGTTATTGGTTGAATCAGCAGAATTGGTCTCACATAAATAAAAAATAAAAAATATTAAAAATTCAAAATATATATCGTCATTAATATTTTAAAAACAATCAAGCTTTAATAAATTATAATTAACAAGTTATAATCCGATTATTAAATAAGTATATAAAATTATAATATTTTTTATAATAAAAATTTTTAATTTTATTTTTATATTAAAATAATTATTTTTTATTTTAATAACTAATTAATTATTTTATATTTATTATATTATAAAAATATTTATATTAATAATTATGAATAATAAAAGACATAATTATTTTAAATATAAGTGAATATAAAATTAAAATAATATCTAAAAATTATTATATATTTCTACTATATAATTAATAATTAGTATGTAAAATAATAAGGAATAACATAACTTAGTGACAAATGGAGCATGTAATCATAAAGGAACTCAAGTTCAAACTACATTTTCATCAATTTTAAAATTTTTCCTCGGACGATTCGGTTAGTTGGACCGTTTTTCACTGATTTTGACTCATTCTCACCGACTTTGACCGATTCTTACTGGTTTTCATCCTTAACCAATCCTAGGACTAGACCAGACCGATTAGAGATCCAGTTCGCTGGTTTTTCAGTTGAACCGGTTGATCCAGTTCGATTTGTACAACTATAGTTGTATCCATAAAAAATAGGTTCCATATGACAAAACTATTCAAACTCTAAAAAATTACCCAAAAATTCCAAGTTACCCTTCTTAGTCTAACCTAATCCATCATAATCCCTAACCTCTTTTATGGCTTTATCACCACTAAAATTCTTTCTCTCCAACTCTTGTTTACATCTATCACAACCGCCGCCAGTGCCACTGTCATCGTCACCACAACAACCACCGTCATCGCCTCTTTTTCCTTACCATCACCATCCTCCCAACAAACAATCAGATTCAAAAGTCAAAAGTTAGATAGAACTATAGCAACATTATAAAACCATAATCAAATACCAATACTACTCTAAAACTAAAGAGAACCAACTCAATTTTAGGCATTAATTAAAAGAAATGTGTCATTCCTCAAGCGCAATGCAGCACCTTCCTCTATGGGTGTTGTTGAGCGAATCGAGTACGATCCTAATCGCTCATTCAGCATCGCCCTCATTTGATGGATCGAAGAAGTCTGCCGCCATGTCATGCCAGAGAAAGCCCTTGTTTAGCCGTCGTGCAAATCACTCCAGATCAATAACTCTACTGAAGGCAACAATAACATTCGCGGTGTGTTTGGGCTCAATTTGATACTGCCTCCGCAACACGCCAATTTAGTATCGAGGAACGTGTTCTTGTCGGTATTCTTGCTGAAGGGAAAAGCAGCTTCTGCTTCTAGGTCTGGATTCGAATCGCTTCCCCTCGGGTTGTCAAGGATTGCAGTGGCTGCATCGAGAGCATCGTTCTTCTGGCCGTGAGCGAGAAGAGAAGATACACTGCAGGTTCAGAACTGAAGAAGAACAACGTCGTGTGGACGCATAGGAACAAGTGCAATGCTACAATTTCTTGGCACGACATCGCGCAATAGGGTTCACAGCGCAATCAAAGTTGGGTTCGTACTAGAAATTGTCCCTTTTTCACGCTCTTGTAAAACTAAATTGTTGGGAGGATGGTGGTGGTAGGGAGAAGGAGGCAACGTCGGTGGTGGTTGTGGTAGATATAGATGAGAGTTAGAGAGAAAGAATTTGAGTAGTGACCATAGGGTTAGAGATTAGGGCGAATTAGGTTGGATTAAGAAAGACTATTTGAAAATTTTAGATAGTTTTTTAGGATTTAAATAATTTTATCGTATGAAATTTATTTTTTATAGGTATAATTTTAATTTGTTGTTTCGTGAATAGATTTGTTAATGTTTAAAATTTTCGTGGGTAGAAATGGTAGTTTCCTCTTATGATTATGAATTAAAAATATATAATATATGATATATATTAATATACATAACTATAATATATCAAGTTAGTTTTTGAGGCAATAAACTGAGTTTACCCAAATTTAAATTTAACTAAGTTTAATTTATTAGACTATTAGTGAGTCGAATTGAGTTGACTAACAAATTAATGCGACTCTATTTCAGTCAATGTTTTAAAAATCGAATCAGACAAACCGATTGAACTGGTTCTCGACCGAAAACCGATGACATTAGCAGTTTGGTTTGTAAAAAAGAATCACAAATTTAAAAATCTACAAAAAACTGCTAAAACGAACTAAAACCAGCCAGTTGGACTAAACCATGACCTGGCTGGTTCTCCTTAAACGTCGCCATTTTGAATTTTTATAGGAACAAAATTTGAAAAACATAAACCAACATCTCTGTCTTGTTCACTCCTCTCACCTCCCACCTCCAGAACCAAACTCCCTCTCTGAAAATGAAAAGTAGTTGATAAGAGTAGTTTTTTTTTTTTTTTCATGAGAATAAGATTAAAGTGTTTGTGTTGTAGACACCAAAGCCAAACAAGTATTTGGTATATCCATTTTTTATTTTTTTTTATTTATCCATCAATATACATATAATTTTGATATTTTAATTAATATTTTATTCTATTTTTGTTTTTATTTAAATTTATTATATTTTTCTTTCTAATAACAATTTACGGATTATATAGTATTTTTAATGGATTTAATTTTAAACTCAATAGAATATATACATTTTACAATGTTATTAATTTAAACTTTTTTGTTAAAAAAATAATAATTAGATAGATAAAATAATTATAAAATATTTATATCTTTTTATTTGATGAAAATATAATATAATTGTTTATATTTGTATAATGTAAATATTTGATGAGAATATTTATTTATATTTTTAATTTAGATAATATTTTGAGATTTATATTAAATTGTTATATTTTAGTATACTTTTTTATATTTTATTTATTATTTTAGTATAAAATGTTATTTTGGTTAAATTATAATTAAACCAATTAAATCATTAAATTAATAAATCAATAGTTAAAACAGTTCAATAACTGAATTGATTTTTAAAACCTCGGTATCATTGTATCAACACAACAGCGTAGTTACAACACCAGTAAAAGCAACAATAATAATAACCTATATTTAAATTTATGTGCTGATTTAGATTGATTTTTTTGAGTTTAAAAAATTATTTTTTTAAAAAAATAAAATTTTTTTATTTAATTTAAAATTTATATAAATATGTATTTTTTAAAAAAAATATTTTTATTAAAAAAAGTTAAGTACTTTTTTTAAAGGTCAATTTAAACTAATCTATATACAATATGTAAATACATCAATTTGACAACAAGCAAGTTTTCTTCTAATTTTATTTATCAATTTTATAATTAAAATTCTCAATTTTAAGTTTCAAAAAGTAAAATAAATTTGTAAATATATTAAATTGAAAAAAGTAAAGTTAATAGTCAATTTTGATCATCTGATAACTTCATGCATATAATGTAATATCTTTTCTTTTTATTTTTAAAATTGTATGTTAGAATGCGTTATTCTCAAACTGATCTGAAAATAATATATCCACTTCTTTGTTGGTGCATTTTATATCCCGAATATAAATAATTAAAATATCATGTGTGCACGTAAAAAGTTATTATCAAATTAATTATATTAGTAGTTGATTTTGTGGTTAATTTTTTTGTATACATTTAAAATGACGGCATAAAAAATGGTTATGATGACTTATGAATGCTTTTATAATAAGTTTCCTTATTGCTTTAAATTATCAATTATTTTAACTTTGTACTCTTGAATGAAAGTTAAATTCGTAATAGATTAGTTATTTATCTGGATATTGTTAAAAATAAAAGAAAATTATCAGTTATTTTAGAAATTTGATATTTTCTTCATTTTATAATAATTTTGGTTTTGATATTTCTAATTTGTAATATATTAATAACATAATATGTATGCATTTAAAATTATGTCTAATAATAAATTAAATTATGAAGGTTTTGAATGACATATATTTATTTAAGAAAAAATGATAAATTGATCTCTTATTTTTTAGTCTACGAACATCGCATCCGTATCAATCAGGTCAGTACAACGAGAGTTACGTTTAATTTTTTTGTTGAGTCTGACAGACCCAAGTAAACATGAAAAATCAATATGTCTAGATTTTAAAAAGATCAGAAACTTAAATATATTTTTAAATTCTTGATAACTTAAATATCTAAAGATTAAGAATCTATTTATTCTTTTCATTTTATTTAAAATGAAAAATACAATTTAAAGATGCTCCAGAAACATAAAGATATTTTTGGATATGTTGCAAAACATTATTAAATTATATTATCTTTTATAGGGTACAAACAGTTAATTACATATTTATTACAATCATTTATTCAGCTTTTATTACTATATTTATTCAGTTAATTCTATAATATTTTTTTAGAATTTAGTTAATATATATGTCTTAAAGATATATAATAAATTTATTATTAATAAAAAATTTTAAATATTTTTATTTAATAAATATAAAATAAATTTATTGAAAATTTAATTTTTTATATTTTTAATAATTTTTTTTTATTTTATAATTTTAATATATGTTCTAAAAATACATAATAAATAAATTAATCATTCATTCGCGTGGAGGAAGAAGTCTATAAATTCCTTTTAAAAAAAATTGGTAAGACAACGCATTTATTATACATTAATACATAATTGAAATTCACACACTTATTTATATTATCCAAAGAGTGAGTAATTAATGCGTAGCCTGACCACTATATCCGAGTATTTTTACAGGTTGATGAGACTTTGAGAGCTGAAGAGGTTGAAATTTATTATGATCCAAGTGACATATTCGGTGTTCTACTCAAGGGACACCCTCAAGATGACAACAAAGCAATGCAGCATCTTCATCAAGATTCAAAACACACCCACTCTTGCCCCTTTGCAAACTAGTACCTCGTAATCTCGGGAATTTTCATTCCTAAAAAAATTATCTTCAGAGATATAATATCTAAGAATAAAATTATATGACTGTTTGTATTTTTGTTGAGGTAATGAGCTAATAGTCAATTTTTTTTTATTTATTTGTATTTTATGAGATAACAATTTAGATATTTATTGTTTTTAATGTATGTGTTTAATACTATAATTTGACAATTTCATAATTTTATGATTTTATTAATCTTAATAACATGTCCGTTAACTACTAAAGTAATATACCCATTAACTAGTAATATAGTATTCTCAATTAATCATAATGTTGAGTATTATTTTTGTCTAAAACAGTGCCCCAATTCAAATTTTTTGACTTAGCGATTTTGTCGGAAATACCCGAGTTTGATGGACCAAGTCCAAAAAAAATTTGTACGCTCAGTATTTTGGTTTGTTTTGTGGATAAGTTCTTTTTTCATTTTCTCGAATAACTCTTAACTATTTTGAATTTGTTTAGGCTAAGTTTATTTAAACTTTATTGTCTTTAAATTTTACAATTATGTCTTTACAAGATATTCTTCCGATATTAGTATAACGTTTTTAGTGATTACCGTTGAATTGATATCATGTTAATGAGATAATGACTTCATGACCTCGCTTAACGAGCATTTAATAGATTTTACTTTTTGTTCAAAATAATTCTCAATTTAAGGAACTCATGACTTAATGACCCTACTTAACAAGCATTTAATGATTTTTATTCTTATTTAGAATAGTGCCCCAACTCAAGTCTCTTGACTTTTTGACTTAGTCAAGAGTAGCCGAGTTCGTTGGACAAGCCGAGTTTATTTTCAAAGCGGTCTTTGTATGAGAAGGTTGGCTTCGTCTTCTAACGTTCCAATCTCAATTGGTGGAAACATATTAAGATCCAAACCTTTTTTGGCTGTATTTCAAGGGAGTTTTAATCTGTTGTGTTCGTCAATAAATACATAATGATCGAGAAAATTGAGTCAGGATTGACTTAGTTGCCTCTTATGGATCCTCTACTGAAAGTTTAGAGGATGCTCTTTTGCTCAGTTATTTATATCAAAAATGTTGAGAAATAGATCTCAAATTTTCGATCTGAGTATGTGAATAGAAGGAGCTTAAGAGTTTTACAACTCAGATTCAAAGCTTCAATATTTTTCTCACATCCTTACAAAAAGAGAACACCACCCTTCGAGGATTGATGTTTTCAAGAATAGAGAAATCATTAAAAAGATTTAATTTGCTTTTTGTAAAAAAATTTTAAGTTCATTGAGCTTAGTTATTTTTTACTTTTTTTTTTTGTATTTTGAACTTAATGCTTTAGAATTAAAACACTTTTCGTTCTTAATATTTTGTATTTAAACATTTTTTGTTCTTGATATATATTTTGAATTTTTTTGTTCTGTATGAGGCAAGTTTATTTTATAAACTTAATTGCCTTTTATTGTTTCTTTATTTAGTCTAAGTCTAATAAATTTTATTGTCTTTATTATACTAGCGCTTTAATTTATTGTACCATTTTTTTTTATTCTTTCATCGATACTTCTTAAGAGTAGTACCTTTTGAGATGAATAACATTCACATTTTCAAGACTTCAGTACAGTTAAGATTCTTTAACTTATATGACCTCTTTTCGAGGTTTTTCTTTCCACCCTAAGGTCCCTTTTAATTGGGAAGCAGCTTTCTTTGAGTTTTCGTGGTACCAATGTCAGCCTATCTCAATACTAGGTCTCTTAGTTAAAAATTTTTTGGCTTTACTTTGGTGTTATATCTCTTTGCAACCCTTTGCTTTAATGTTTATTCAGCTAAATTAATTACTGACCTTACTTCATCAATAATGTCAACATCCATACGATGATCGGAACTCCTGAGTAGCAATATCGGAATAGGTTCTTCAAATTTTTATTGGGTTCTAGTCTCGGTTTCTCTTGAACTCGGGAGTCCAAAAACACTAAAAGTATTCCAGTGAAATCTTTGACTATATCCCTTAAGATTAAACTTGCTTTATTTCACTTTAAAGCAACTACTCAATCTTTTCGAATAGCGATTACCCGACCTTCAGAGCTCAATACTTCATCACATAACTTTCTTGATATAAACATCAGCTATTTGATCTTCTCGAATAGTGACTACATGACCTTCAAATGTCAAAACTTCTCGAATAGTAACTACACGACCTTCAGAGATCAAGACTTTATCATATAACTTTGTCGGTATAAACAGCAGCTACCCGATTTTCTCAGATAGCTAACTTGCTTTATTACACTTTAAAGCAACTACTCGATCTTCTCGAATAATGACTACACGATCTTCAGAGGTTAGTACTTCATCACATAACTTTGTTAGCATAAACAGGAAAACAGTAGCTACTCGATCTTCTCTAATAGTGACTACACGATCTTTAGAGGTTAGGACTTCTCGAATAGTGACTACACGACCTTTAGAGGTCAGGACTTCATCTCATAAATTTGTTGGTATAAACAACAACTACTCGATCTTCTCGAATAGTGACTACACGGTCTTCAGAGGTTAGGACTTCTCGAATAGTGACTTCACAACCTTCAGAGATTAGGACTTCATCACAGACATTGACTTACTCTTTGGCACAACCTTCTCCTTTTCTTTCAAAGTTCTTTTTCTCTTCATACCATCATTTTCATCATCACAGCTAGAATAATCATCATCAAAAAATAGTTTTAGATACAATCAAAGGAGGTTTATACAATTTGTCCTCCCCACTTTTATACCCATCACCTTTTGTGAATGGTGATGACTGAAGCTCCCTCATGATGTTATCAATATCAATAGCATCATCAAATTCTTCCGCCCTTTTTTAGCAGTAGCATCTTCTTCCAGTATCTGTGTCTCATCAACGGGATGGTCGAAGTAAATGTAAAACTCGTCGGTGGTTGAATTTCTCAGCTTGTTCTCTTACATTTCATTGATTCCTGCATCCCTCTTAGGATGTGTAGTCCAGACTCAATCTCAATGCTTGTTGGGTCATACCAATACACTACCCTATATGATGCATAGCCTAGACCCTTGAACAATGTTACCAAGTCTCCAAAATTTATGAAGTCCAATTTCATCTTCGAAAATTTTTTAACTTTTCCACCAATATACTCAAGAGTTTCACTGGGTCCTCTACCAAAATGGCCTCCATGATGAAAAACAGGTACTACATATATATCAACCATATGCATTATGCACAAATACATCAATCAGACATTAAACCCTATATCAAGTGCCTGAAATTTTAAAATCAATAAAATTTCCATAGCTTTTTCTCAGTCTTTTCTCCGAAAGAGAACATGCAATCACCCCTAAGCCCAACCCCATACATTTTATTCTCACAAAGACTTAAACAAGAAAGCACGTATCCTCGACTATTACCCTTACCTCTGTAGCAGACGGCAGATTCTTGCCAGACGAAACTCGTACCAGATCCTTTGCCAATCACAACATTCACTAAGTACAACACCACTTTCAACTGGATGAAGACGTTCTTTTTTTTGGAGGGAGAAAAAAGTTCTTTGTCTTCTGGTAGGGTTTTTTGAAATAACTGGAGTGGCTTCTGGGTGTTATGGGGATTACAAAGGGTGCAATAAGATGGGGGATGGTAACAGCGTCGTTTTGAACTGCAAAGACTGATTTGTCCATTAAAAATTTATTTCCCATCCACATCAGCAACCAAAATGGACACCTGACACTCCACCCTTCCAGGTCAGCATGCTCTGTTGCCGTTTTGAACCCCAACTCGATGGAGGGGTATAATTGTCACACGTTTTATAAAGTGAGAAATTTAAATGTATTTTTCAATCTTAAGAAACAAAAATGTCCGCATTTAAAAATGTTAGAAATCTATTTATCTTTCACTATTTTTTTTATTATTTTTCGTTAGACACTAGATCTAATAAAAAGGAGAAAAATAAAAATTGATTATTACCGTATTTTATTAAAAAAATTAATATTTAATTTAAAAATATAAAAATAAGTAATGTTTAAAATTTGTTATACAAAATAAATTAAACACCAATTCATAAACTTTATAGAATTAGCTGAAATAAAAACGACTCCGATGATTCTATATCCATCTCTTTATATATCCATCTCTTTATAGGCAGATTAACAATCACACAGATATGCATAAGAAAATACAAAGGCTTCAAACAAACGAGAAATAAACAAAATTTTAACAACTAAAAAAAACTAATAAAAAAGTCGCAAAAGTTAGTGCACTTCAAGTAAAGTAGAGAGTGCAACACAACCAACATTTTTTAAAAATTAATCTATTATTAAAAGTTATCAGGTAAATTAAATTTATTATTATTATTATTTTTTTTTTTGGTCATAGGCTGAAGAAACAAATGAGTAATTACCCAAATCAGTCCCTGAGGATTTTAGAATCGGACATTTTAGTCCCCAAGGAAAATTAATACACAGATTAATCCCCAAGATTTTACTCTGGCAGACAAATCAGTCCCTAGTTCATTTTCCGGCAATGTAATTACCCAAATCAATCCCCAAAGATTTTAAAAACGGACATTTTAGTCCCCAAGAAAAACTAATGTACAAATCAATCCCCAACGTTTCTCTCTATTAGACATAATAGTCCCCCGTCTAAAAATAAAATAAAATAAAATAATTATTATTATTAATTGCACAATAATATTGTACTATATTTTTTGTATTTTTTAGACAAAAATAATAATAACTTTATTCATTAAATTTATATATATATATATATATATATTCACTCATCAATAATAATAATAATAATAACAATAATAACAACAACAACAACAACAATAATAATAATAATAATAATAATAATAATAATAATAATAATAATATAAATAAATAAATAAAACTATTAGAGATTATTTTACAAGAAATTCAAGATTAAAATCATTTGATATTTTTGTATTTAATATAATCAAAAGATGTCCTATGTAAAAAAATATATATGTTTGTATTAAAAAATATGTATTAAAAGAAAATATTTTAATTTAGATTTATATTAAATATATTTTTTTAATACAAACATTTTTTTTAAAATAGTACATCTTTTAATTATATTAAATACAAAAATATCAAATGATTTTAATCTTGAATTTCTTGTAAAATAATCTCTAATAGTTTTATTTATTTATTTATTTATTTATTTATTTATTTATTTATTATTATATATTATTATTATTATATTATTATTGATGAGTGACTATATATATATATATATATATATATATTATATATATATATAAATATAAGAATCTAAAAAATAAATTTATCATTATTTTTATTTAGAAAATACAAAAAATCATGGTATAATATTATTATGTAATTAATAATAATAATAATAATAATAATAATAATAATAATAGTAATCAATAAAATTATTAGAGATTATTTTACAAGAAATTCAAGGTTAAAACCATTTGATATTTTTATATTTAATATAATCAAAAGATGTAATATTTTAAAAAAATATTTGTATTAAAAAAAATATGTATTTAATATAAATCCAAATTAAAATATTTTCTTTTAATACATATTTTTAATACAAATATATATATTTTTTTTACCTAAGACATCTTTTGATTATATTAAATACAAAAATATCGAATGGTTTTAACTTTAAATTTTTTGTAATATATATATATATATATATATATATATATATATATAAGAATTTAATGAATAAATTTATCATTATTTTTATCCAAAATACAAAAAATATAGTACAATATTATTGTGCAATTAATAATAATAATTATTTTATTTTATTTTATTTTTGGATGGGGGACTATTATGTCTAACAGAGAGAAACGTTAGGGATTGATTTGTACATTAGTTTTTCTTTAGGATTAAAATGTCTGTTTTTAAAATCTTTGGGGACTGATCTGGTAATTACACTACCGAAAAATAAACTGGGGACTGCCTGCCGGAATAAAACCTTGGAGATTAATCTGTATATTATTTTTCCTTGGAGACTAAAATGTCCGATTCTAAAATCCTCGGGGATTGATTTGGGTAATTACTCGAAACAAATTGACACGGACAGAAAAAACTAATTCCCTCGAATTAACATAGGACGACCTTTACACCACAAAAATACTCAGGAAAACTTGATTGAATTTTTTCATTATTGTCGATGCGATGTCTTCAAATATCTTCACTGTTTTGTTTACTGGCGGTGCTTTCATTATCGTTCTGATTAGCCACAGATTTTGACGCTCTTGAACCCAGTCCCTTCCACATCTGCCAGGAATGACCTTCAAAGTCCGAAAAATCGCTGCCATAGAAGAGGAAGAAGCTTGTCCATCGCCGCTGCTGGTTGGCTAACTCCAAATAAAAAACCGATTCTGTAGAAGAACCCCGGTCTCCATGAAGGCGCCATAATGCTCAGATGGCGACGCAATCAAAGCACAAAATACATGACAGTTACAACAAATCCATTATCTTTTATTTCAAATTATCTTCAACATATACGTAATTAAAATTACAATTATATTTAATCAATTATTTGTATTAATTTTTTATTAATTTATTCAAAAAATAATTAAAAAAGAGAATTTTTTTTGTATAAGAATGAGCCTAATAAATAATTAATCTATCTAATATATAATTAAGAGTATTTTTTTTATTTGCCAACGAGTTATAATTCAAATGACATCATATTTTCATATTCACCTACAAATTTGAGTCTTCTTATTTTTGGTAAAATAAAAAAGTACTTTTTTCTTTTATTAACTTATATAATATTTATTGAATAGTCACAGTTAGGTAAAAAAGTTTTGTCATAGTATTTGAACCAAAGAAAGAAAATGTTATTTTAAGAAAAACTAATAATATATTTTTAATAATATTTTTAATGCAAAATAATAAATTTTAAATATTTTTAAATAATATATACTAACTAAAATAATATAATTATTTCAAATAATATATTTTAAATATAGCAAAGTAACATATTTCAATAAAAAAATGTTAATAAAAAAATTATATAAATATTTTTTTATATAAATTTTTGTTTTGCATAAAATAAAATTATTATATATTTGTTTACTTTTTACTTTATATATATATTTTTTAAATTAAATTTATATAACACAAAATCTTTTATTATTCACTTCAAATTTAATGTTATAATTTTGCTTCACACAAAATAAAATTATATATATATTAATTAAATTTATATAACACAAAATTTTTTATTATTGTGTTTATATTTAATATTATAATTTTTTTTACACAAAACAAAATTTATTTAAATTTTAATATTATATACATAATATATATTTAATATTATTTTTTTTCAAATTTAGTATATGAATTTTTAACTTATTTTTTATATATTATTTATTTTAATTCTAAAATTTAGTAATTTTTTTGTTGTACAGACATGTTATTTTTAATATTTATATACTATTTTTTGTTTTGGACTTCAGCCTAATATCTAAAATTTATAAAAAAATTTAAAATTATAAAAAAATAATTATTCTAATTAATAGATTTTTAAATTTAAATTATTTAAATAAAATATAATAAATAAAAAATTTAAATTTAACGAAAAAAATGTACAACGTTCCGTACTTAATAAAAAATATTTAAGGATGAATCTTAAAAAACCGTATCTTTTTCCATATCTTAATGAAACTTTCGATCCCAAAATGCATCCAAACCACGAAAAGAATCAACTATTAACGAAATCAACAAACAGGAATCAATAGTACCGCCTCTTCTATTTTCTTCCGGCTCAACATGTCCATAAACTCCTCAAACATAAACCACTAGCACAACACAAGTCATAATATCGTCATCCATTATTTTAAGGAAGCATTGTTGTACTTTTATTCTACAATTTATTTTCAAATAAAAAAGTGAATACATTTATAAAAAAAATTAAATTCATGAGTTGTTCAATTTAACAAAAAAAATATTCAAATAAAAATTAAAGTATATTGACTTGGTTTTTACTTTTTATTTTAAATTATTGTTACCTTTTAGTGAGTACATATAGACATTAATTAACTCCGCCTATGTTACACTTGCGGTACATAGCCAGTCCCAAGCCCGGATAAAGGAGGAGGGTTGTGTTAGGTCTTCGGCAACCAACATAAAAATATAGCCGAACCCCCATGACATGAATCAAAGACATTATTGCGCTAAAGCTAGGTCGTTGCCCGGAAGCAACGCGCCGTATGGCTCGAGTACGGTGTCGAAGCAAGAGCCGCTGCATCGGTGCCCGGATGTAGTGTTAAATGAGCAAGGGTTCTCGCGTTTTCGTGAACGGACGAGGGTAAATAAGCTAGTTCACAAAAGAAAAGATAAAAGTCGAAGCGACAGAAGGTTGAGATTTGGGACATGGAACATAGGCACTCTAACAGGAAAGTCCATGGAAGTGGTGGACACCATGACAAGGAGGAAGATTAACATTATGTGCCTACAAGAAACGAAATGGGTTGGTGCAAAGGCTAGGGAGTTGGATACTTCTGGTTTCAAACTTTGGTATACAGGAAAGGTGAAGAATAGGAATGGGGTTGGAATAATTGGATAAGCAGTGGAAGAAGGACGTAGTGGATGTCAAGAGGGTGGGAGATCGGATCATCTCTATCAAACTAGTGGTGGAGGGAGGTGCTTTCCATGTGATTAGCGCCTATGCACCGCAGTGGGTTCAGACGAACAACACAAGATAAGGTTTTGGGAGGATCTAGAGAGTTTGGTTCAAGGCATACCTTTGGGAGATAAGATTTTCTTAGGAGGAGATTTAAATGGCCATGTTGGGAGAGAAGTGACTGGATATGGGAGTATTCACGGAGGCCATGGTTTCGGGGTGATCAATGCCGAAGGTAAAACTATTTTGGACTTTTCCTCAACTTTTGATCTTCTCATCGCAAATACATGTTTTAAAAAGAGAGACGAACATCTTATAACCTATAAGAGTGGCATGACAAGCTCTCAAATCAACTTCTTCTTGTTGAGGAGAGTCGACCGAAAATTTTGTATTAACTGTAAAATTATCCCGGGAGAGAGTTTGACAACACAACATAGGGTGCTCGTCATGGATTTTCGCGTTGAGCAAAAGTTGAGGAAAAGACATCATACGAAGAACCCAAGGACGAGGTGGTGGCGGATGAAAGGTGAGGAACAAAGAAGCTTCCTAAGACGGGTAGGAGAAGAGGCAAAGTGGGATGGGAATGGAAGCGCGAAAGAGATGTGGAGGGAGATGGCAGAAGTTATTAGAAGAACAGCAAAAGAAAGTTTTGGTGAATCTAAAGGAATAGGACCAAGAGACAAGGAGTCCTGGTGGTGGAATGCGAGTATACAAGAAAAGATAAAGATAAAAAGGGAATGCTTTAAAGAGTGGTCTTTATGCCGCAATGCAGATAACTGGGAAAAATATAAGGCGGCTAAGAAAGAGACAAAAGTGGCTGTAAGTAAAGCAAGGACAAGAGCATATGAGGGTCTCTACCAGTCTTTGGGCACGAAAGAAGGAGAAAAATGTATATATAGAATCGCAAAGAGTCGGGAAAGAAGAACGAGAGATTTGGATCAGGTTAAGTGCATAAAGGATAAGGATGGAGAGGTTGGCTCAAGAGGAAAGATTAATGAAAGGTGGAAGAGCTACTTCTACGAGTTATTTAATGAGGGACAGAAGACTCTTCCGAGCCTTGGTCGATTATGCACAAGGGAAGAAGATCAAAACTTTGACTACTATCGAAGGATTCGAGACTTCGAGGTAAAAGGCTCTAAAGCAGATGAAAAATGGCAGGGCAGTAGGACCTGATAATATCCCGATTGAGGTTTGGAAGGGTCTTGGAGGAAAAGGCATCAACTGGTTAACCAAGCTTTTTAATGAGATTTTAAGGTCAAAGATGCCTGATGTGAGAAAAAGCACCTTGGTACCTATCTACAAGAATAAGGGGGATATACAAAGTTGCGGAAACTATAGAGGGATTAAGCTTATGAGTCATATGAAGTTATGGGAAAGGGTGATAGAACGGAGGTTGAGAAAAGAGACACAAGTAACAGAACCAATTTGGATTTATGCCAGGCAGATCTACCACTGAAGCGATATACCTATTAAGAAGGATGATGGAGAGGTATCGTAGTAATAAAAGGGATCTGCACATGGTGTTTTTTGATTTGGAAAAAGCGTATGATAGGGTACCAAGGGAGGTCTTATGGAAGGTTTTAGAAAAGAGGAGTAAGGATCGCATATATTCGGGCAATCAAAGACATGTATGATGGGCCACAACTAGTGTGAAGACTCAAGGTGGTGTGACAGAGGAATTCCCTATTGGTATAGGATTACACCAGGGATCATCCTTAAGTCCATACCTTTTCACATTAGTCTTGGAAGTACTCACAGAGCACATCCAAGAGCCTGTGCCATGGTGCATGCTTTTTGCCGATGATATCGTCCTTATGGGAGAGTCAAGGGAAGACCTAAATAAGAGTTGGAGTTATGGAGAGAAGCTCTAGAAGTGTATGGTCTGCGCATAAGCCGTAACAAGACGGAATATATGGAATGTAAATTCAGTCTGAGAAGGGAAAACCCCAATATAGAGGTGAAGATTGGAGAAAACATCCTACGAAAAGTTAAAAGTTTTAAGTATCTTGGGTGCATCATACAGGATAATGGAGAGATTGAACAGGATGTAAATCATAGGATCCAAGCAGGTTGGTCAAAATGGCGGAGTGCATCTGGTTTTATATGCGACAAAAAAGTGCCTTTAAAACTTAAAGGTAAATTCTATCGCACCGCTATAAGACCGGCTATGCTGTATGGTACGGAGTGTTGGGCGGCTAAAGGGGAGCACGAACATAAGCTGAGTGTGGCAGAGATGAAAATGTTGAGATAGATGAGTGGTCATACGCGATTGGATAAAATAAGGAATGAAGATATAAGGGAGAGAGTTGGAGTAGCACCCATTGTGGAAAAGATGGTTGAATCGCGTCTCAGGTGGTTTGGACATGTGGGAAGAAGACCGATAGAACATCCAGTCAGGAGGGTGGATGAGATGGAAGATGGACAAAGAGCGAAAGGCAGAGGAAGACCTAAGAAGACCATCCGTGAGGTGGTCAAACGAGATCTACATGTAAACGGTCTCTCTGTAGACATGATACATGACAGAGCACAATGACGTCGTTTGATTCATGTAGCCGACCCCACTTAGTGGGACAAGGCTTTGTTGTTGTTGTTATATAGACATTAATTATGATTAATAATAGGAGACTATTTTGATAAAAATATTAAAAATATATTTTTTTAATATTTATATGTGTCATGATATTATTGGATATTTTTATTAAATCTATTAATAATTCATCTTTTAATAAATTAGAATAAAATTAGTTTATTATAGCAACAATAATAAATCTAATTATCCGTACTATAATTATTAGATCTGATTGTTTTACATAATTAAACCGAATTATGTTTAACTTTTTTGATAAAAAAATAAATATATTCCTGATTTTTGTTGTAAGAAAAAAAACATAATACAATAGAAATGGATTATGTAAATTGATCGGTTCGACCGGATCTGATAACAATTAAATTAATTGTTATTGTTATAAAAAAATCAATTTTATTTAAATTTGTTAAGAAATTTAAAAATAACCGATTCATTAATACGTCGAATAATAATACGGCACATAAATGTTTTTATAAAAGGAAATTTTACTCATCTTTGTAAGAGCATCATCTTTAATAGTAATACTAATAAAATAGCAAATTATTATGATGGTATTGCCACGTCAAAAGAAATGGTAGTGCAGAAGAAAACTATCGCAATATATAATTAATCAACATAATTAATATTTGACACTGACACGTCGGCCGCCCCACTTAGTAAGGCAACAAAACAAAGGATCATATTAACTCCACACAACACAAACATTGACAAAGAAAAAACCTCAACCGTGAAAAATTATGAATTTAATATATAGTCCCCACTCCCCATACCCCCCAAATCCCAATGGATCATTTCTTTTGGCCATAGAAATTTGCTGTTACTGTGTTACATATGAAAAGAAGACTTGGATTATATTTTATAAACTTGTGAGTTTAGGTTTTTTCATGTTGAAAACTTTTTCGTAGCTGGATATATCAAGGTTCAGAAAACCGGATCGGTCATCAAACCGTTCTAGTTACTGATTTACTGGTTTATTGGTCTAACTAGTCCAACCAGTGATTCAACCGGAAAAACCGTTTTAGAATAGAAATAATAAATAAATTATAAATACACATTCTAAAATATAATTATAGTCTAATATAAATCTTAAAGTATCTTCGAAATTTAAAATACTACATAAATCATCAATACATATAATCTTATCAAAATCTAAACTCAAAGTTAAATAGTAATAAAAGCATATCTAAATATTAAACAACTAAAGACTAAATAGTAAAAAAGCATTACTTGGTCATTTCAGTATAGAGTTCACATTCTAATTTTTAAACAACTAAAGACATTGTAACAATATTCCTATGATATCTATACACCAACCTCTACTTACAAGGCAGAGAAAAGCATTACTTGGTCATTTCAGTATAGAGTTCACATTCTAATTTTTAAACAACTAAAGACATTGTAACATAATATTCCTATGATATCTATACCCCAACCTCTACTTTACAAGGCAGAGACAGGTCCAGTTCCATCATTTGTGCTCTGTATTCTAACTTTAACAAATGTAGATGACCTATGGCCACAATTCTGGCACACCATCTGTAAGTCTAGAATTAGCCATCTTTTGGTAATCAGATTTTTCAACTCTATTCTCCGGGAAACCTTCCTTCTTTCAGTTGGAGAACACCTTGAAAAGAAACAGAGATTTAGAATAGGTTATGAAGAATTAAAAAGCATTGAAGATGACACATGTTTACCATCCAAAAGATACATAGGGAGGCAAAGTTTGACCAAGAAGAACTTTTCTAATTGATGAGAATACATCCTTGTTTTCATAATTAATTTACCATTGTCCCATTTGTTAGGGGTATATAAGTAAACCCTATAAGAACTTAACAGCACACCAGCACAACCAGCAACTACAAATCAAAGCCATTAGCAAATTTGAACAAAAAAATTAGGAGCCATCAGTAAAACCAGCAATTAGAAAACAAAACCAGCAATTACAAAACACTAAACCTTCACCCAGCAATTACAAACAAAGCTAGCAAAAACCAACACAACCAGCAACTATACACAATGAAAACAGAGTAGCATTTAGCAACAACCATTACAAAACAGCAGCATAACTGCATAACAACAACAGTGCCATAACAAAACAGCAGCATAACAAGTTAACAACAACAGCACCTTAACAAGTCACTAATCAAATTCCAAATTTAATTAGCAATCTATTCTTGTTTCTTGCATTTAATTACTCATAAACAAAACTCAACTCCACCTGAATTGTTAATTTAACCTTGGTCTTATGAAATCATAAATGGAATACATTACATTGCTTTTCTCCTAAAATTCAAGCAACACACATGATTTCACAGTTTAAAACTTATTCACCAGCTTCTATTCTGATGATGTGACTGGGAAGCAACAAATCAGCAACAAGCAACAAATTTAACAAATCCTAGTAAAGTCCCGATTTACAGCAAAAGGCAAATTTATTGATTACCGATTCAGCAACATGCAGAAATACAGGAGAAGGAAATCTGCAAATTTATTGATTACCAATTCAGCAACAGAGGTAGCAGCACTGGCGGCAGTCTTCGAGCTCAAAACGGCGGAAGCAGCAAAGGCTTCACCCTTCGCGTGCCTCCTCCCGCGACCTCCACCCCTTCTTTCTCCTTCGCAGCACGACGCGACGGCAGAGGAGAGTGGAGCATATGCGACGCGACGGCAGAGACGAGCTGCGACGACGCTGAAACAGTAGGGACGACGGTTGGACCAGATTTGACGGCAGAGGTGACACAGCTTGAAGAGGAGAGTGATCGAGGCTAGGGTTTGAGCAGACGAAGACCAGCGAGGCAGCGAATGATAGCGAGCTCGAGGAAGATACACCAATTTCCGAATGTGGGAGAAGTGCGGACGATCGGACGAAAACACGGTGGTGCTTGAGAGCAACGAACGGCGGCGCTGAGCCCTGTGGCGGTGGGGGACATGTAATCTAGGGTTGTGTTTTGGGGAGAAAGATTGAAGAATGGGAATGGCTCGAGGGGTTGAGGGCATGGAGACCTGGCCATTTCATTTTATAATAGAACGGAAAACGACGCCGTTTTTCAAAACCGGCCGGGTCCCGGTTCGGTCCGACCGACCGGTTCTCGGCCGGTTCAGCGGTTTAAGAACGGTTTTGATTTTAGCGATTTTTTATGTTAAACCAAACCGTTTAAGTCACCGATTCACGGTTAAACCGGTCAGACCGGTCGGTCCGGTCCAGTTTTCAGAACCTTGGGATATATAAATAATGTTTAAATTTTTTTAAATATAAACCTCACAAAAAAATCCGATCCTTATCTTAATTAACAAATTAGTATCACACGTGAGCACATGTTTATGCAGCAAATTCTGGAATGGCACGAAACAGGGACGGATTTAAAGGGGATAAGTGGTGGTCTTGATCCTAACAAATTTTAAATTCATATATTATTATAATAGATGTATTATATAGAGTAAAATTTAATAGGGTAGTAATAATAAAAAGAGTTAATTATTTTTATGTATTAGAGTTTAAAATTTTTTACATATATTTATATTATTTATATTTTTTTATTTAATTTAAAGTTCTTTTTATATTTATTTTTTAAATTAATTTTAACTTCTATAATTATATAAAAAATACTTTAATATTATTTATAATATTATTTTTTTTAGTTGGTAATTTAGTTGTTTTTTTATTATTTTTCTATTACTTTTTATCTCTATTATTATATAAAAATATTTTAATATATTTTAAATTCAACAAAATTATTAGTAAAATTAATTTATATTATTTTATGTCATATTCTATAATGATATAAAACATAAAAATTTAATTCGCAGTACATAAATACTTATAAATTAATTAATCAATAAAATATTTAAAAATAGATAATTTTATATTTTATTATTAGATGTAAAATCATAAAAAATTATAAAAAATATAAAGATTGAGATAATTTTTTTATTTGATAAGTATTTATTAATTTTAAATTAAAAAATTAATTATAATTATATCTATTATCAAATATATTATATTATATTTGATTATACAAAATTTTAATTTTCGGTCCTTCATAGTTAGATTTTTAAATCTGTCCCTCCATAAAATAGAACATATTATATGAATCATATGATTGAATGATTAGATAATAGTATATATTTTATTATTTTTATTGTCGTTATATTTTTTGGTTATATTACGAAATAATGTTTGTAATTAAATCCAATCAGTTTTCCTAAATTATTGTGCTATTTTTCTTTTCGTCTTTTTTTTTTTTTTATTTTCTTTCTCTCTTTTTTTTTATAGTTTTTTTAACCCTCTTTTATTTTTTTTTAATTTTTTTCTTCCCTTTTTCTAAACGTATTACTAAGGAGTGTTAGAAAACCAATATTTTTATGTTTTGTAACTATCAATTTGCCAACAATAATATTTTTAATAGTATAAAATTACATTCAATAATAAAAAATTACTCATTTTTTTATAATTAAATGCTGACCATAAAACACAAAAATTACTTTTTTTTTCCTCATCTTCTCTCTTCTTTTATTCTTTTGGTTTGATTATATATATATACTCTTATTCCCAAACTTTTCTCTTTCTTTTAAATGCTCGACTCTTTTATTTTTTTCATTCAAATAAACCATTAATAAAAGATCAGATTTCATAATAAAACTAGAAATACATATATATGACACAGAAATAGCACATAAAAAATTAAAGAAATTTTAAATAAGTATAAAAAATTATAAATTGTCAAAATTTTTATTAGTTGAATAAAATATAAGAATAATACAAAAATTTTAATTAAAAATATAAAAATATAAGTTAAATAAGATAAAAATAATTTTGAATTATGCATTTTTTTAGTTGAATAACATAAAAATTTCTCTGTTTATCGTTAAAAAAAATCCACATGTTTGATTCTTATATTTCTCTTTAAAAAAATGATGTATTTATCTTCACAAAATGTTTATATATATCATCAATAAGATTATGTATTTGATTCTTATAGTCTCTTAGTAAATCTTTGTGTTTATCAAAAATTCAGAATTCAGAAGCTCTCTTCTCTTATTTTTGAATGTTTAGCGTTCATCCTTATTGTTGATAGTTGGAACTAATTTTTTACAGTAATTAATAAAAGAAGACAGAGAAGAAGAAAGAAAAAAAAAAAAGAGAACAGTAGTAAACTCTAACAAAAAAACATAGGTGATTAAGCTTGATTACAAAAAAGGCTTACTCATAAAGAATTTTTAATTAAAATAAAAGTTATATTTACTATTTCTTTTTATATCTAATCTCGTATGATAATTAATTATTTATCTTTTAATACTTAAAGAAATACACTTAAATAAATATACTATATGATATTGATAATGATCTAAGCTAATATATAAGACGTGGCACCATGCATAAAGGTAGCGTTTGGTGGAGAGACAGAGACAGAAAGACTGAGACTGAGAGACAGAGACTAAGAGACAGGGATTGAAACAAATCTCAGTATTCTGTTTGGTGCAAAATGAGAGACAGGAATTGAAATAAGAATGAAATTCTAATTTAATTTGCACAAAGGGCAAAATTGGAATTAATTAATTGAAATGAAAGTATTTTAGGTATAAAATGTTATTAAAGTTTCAGTCTCCATCTCTAAAAATTTCAGTTCCCTGTGTCCCTACTTTTTGGAGGTACTGAAATACTGAAATTTTGGAGACAGAGACAGAAATTTTAGTACCAGTCTCTGAACTAACAAACATAATACTGAGTCTCAGTCTCTCAGTCTCTGTCTCAGTACTTGAAAACAAACGCTACCAAAGAGCCTATATATAGAAGAGTATTATCGCCATCTATGTTATTAATTGTTGTATAAATGAATATGGGAAGCAAAGAAGAAGTAGTAGGTGCAAAGGAAAAGTACAGATCCTTCTTGGATGATGAAGGTGAAAGCAATACCCTTTGGAGGCATGGTGCTCCTCCAACCTATCATGATGTTAACCTACTTTTTGAACAAGGAAGAACCAAGGTAATCAATTAATAACAAATTATGGACTAATTTCTATTATTATTGTCACTTATATTATTTGATCAGGTGTGGCCGGAAGGATCATTAGAGGAAATAGTGCAAAATGCTATAAAATCATGGGAAATGGAGCTCTCACACAAGATTCGCTTGCAGGACTTTAAGACCATCAACCCTGAAAAGTTCAAGCTTTTCGTTAATGGTATGTAATATGTTTTATTTTATATATACATCTAAATTAGGAAGACTTTATTTTGATATCCTAATACTACTAATATTAATTTAACAGTTAATTTTATGATTGAAAAATAAACAATTAAAACTATTAAAATATCAATATTTTTATAATACCGGAAATTTTTTTATGATTTATGTATGTTTTTCTTCTCTATTTCATGAAAAAGAAGATATAGATGCACACCACCTTTGTTTTTTTGGGATAAAACATTAATTTAGTGATGTTATTATATTTTCCTCTATTCAACCAATGATCACATAATCATGCAAAATAATGGATTAATTATATTGTCAGGAGTTTAATTTCCCATGCACCCCCAATCCCCATCTTGGGAGTTATAATTTTTACTAAAACTAACACTTTGGCCTTATCCAACCACCATCACCTTAATTGGGTAGCCATGATAATTATTATTTTGGGAACAAAAAAAATTATAATTTTCACTTTCTTCTCATTATTTTCTGTGGGTTGTTGGATAGTCTTATCATGATGATGATGGCATGTATGGTTCATTATTGTTGTTGATCGAATTCAATAATAGGTCTTCAGCTTCAATTATAAAGGGTGGAAACTCAGATGTAGTTGACTTCACGTAAAGTTGATACCTAAGAGCCGTTAAATGATTTGACTAATTTGACTAAATTTTCATCTAACGACTCTGAGGTATCAACTTCACGTGAAATCGACTTCACCCGAATTTTCACCATTATAAAATTGGGTTGGGTATATACCTCAAACAGTCAAACAGGATGTTTAATTGTACTACGCTGCCATTAAACTAAGCACATAGGGTAAGCTAAATAAACAAGAGAAAAAATGTTAATTATTTCATTAATTCAAAGTTGTTGGATCAATTTAAATTGGACCAATAAATATATGTTTTAGGAAAGATAAAAGAAATTGTTTAAATGGAATTCCTCAATAAACATTAGGAGCATCACGTTGTTCCATGTGGTACATAAAGTGCCATATTAAAAATAATATTATTATTTCTTCTGTACGCAAATTATCTTTTAAGATTTTAGCATATATAAATTATTAAGATTGCACGTTAATAGTTATATTATTTTGATAGAAAACTATGAATAACTTATTACACTCGAACAAAAAATTATTAAGATAATCATAACTAAGGATGACAAAGTAGGTATTTCGTTTTGCTCCGTCAAGACATGCAAAAAAATGGATTGGACCAGTTCGTTCTGCCAAATTTAACAAGATATTAGACTACTTCATTATATTTTTTTGAAATAAAATTAATTAAAATTAGTCTAAAACATGATAATTAAAAAATTAAATATAAATAAAATAATCAAATTATAACATATTTTTTTTTTTAAATTTTATTACTCATAATAATATTCATTAATAAAATTCTCTTTATTTTAAGAAAAAAATCACATAACTCTCGTATATATACGAGAGTATAAAATAAGATAAATAAAATTAATAACAAAAAAGTAAAAATAAAAAAATAAAAAATATATTTAAAAATTATATAATTATTAAGTTTTATAACACTAATCACTCTTTTATTTTATTTAAAAAAAATCTTTAACCACTCTTAATTATAAGATTCTTTTAAAAATTCGTTAGGTTCTAAATTAAATCCTAATTTAATATATTTTTTTGTGAGTTTGATTGATCGGATTCAGCCTGTTTTACCATTCTTAATCATAACAAAACATTTTAAACAAAAGTCTAGTTAAATTTAAATATGAATTACATCCGAATTTATTATATTTACTTCTATAATATATAATAGATCATATTATATGTACACAAAAAATTAATTATTATATAAAATATATACTAAAAATATTAAACAAAAGGCTGTATATAAATTTTCTTTTTCAAAATACCTTTCATCATATATATTTTATAAAAATATATGTTATTAACTTCAAGATTCATCCATGGCCTTTTAATTTTAGCATAAGATTCTTACTATCTTAGCTAATATCAAATTTGTTATTATTAGTCACATTTAATTTATAAAAACTATTATTAATACAGTAGATTTATAAATTTGTTAAATTTCAAGTTTTATAATATATAATATAATGTTTATAAGATGTTTGATTGTGTATGAATGAATAGGGAGAGAGGGATTAAACGCAGAGGAAACATTAAAGGTGGGAAGTTACAATGCTTTGTTGGGAAGTTCTCTGCCAAAGGAATTGAAGGCTTACAGATCAGAAGAAGAGACATTTGAATCATCTCATGAAGCATTCAGATCAGCATTTCCACGTGGATTTGCATGGGAAGTGATTCAAGTGTATAGTGGACCACCTCACATTGCTTTCAAATTTAGGCATTGGGGCTTCTTTGAAGGACCTTTCAAGGGACATGTTCCTAATGGCAACATGCTTCACTTCTATGGCTTAGCAACTCTCAAGGTCACTTATTTCCATTATTTTGAAACAAACAATGCTTTTTATTGAATAAATGATCATTTATATCCATAAAAGATGAAAATATTGACATACATATGTACCCATACTAAATTGAAATTAAACTTGTACTCAAGTAAGATGTCTTCCGTGTGACAAAAGTACTCGGTCTTTAGAGGGTTAGAGTGTCACGTAGGGTACTTTTGTCACATGGAGGACATCTTACGTAGGTACAAATTTAGTTTAGATGTAGTGTAGGTATATATGTCAGCATTTTCATCTTTTATGGTACAAATGATCATTTATTCGCTTTTTATATCAAAACTATAATCTTTTTTCTATAGTATACTCTAATTCGATAAGTCAAAAATTAATTCGTCGTAAATTTGAATTTTATTTAAGAGTCTGTCACTAATTAATGAATTACTATATACATAAAGAGGAATTCAAAATTCAAATACTTGTTTAAACGAACAAGTGAACTGATAGCTCGATCTAACTCAGATTTATTATTTTGTTTTTTTAAACTACATATAAGTGAGGAATACTAGAATAATCTTAGTCCCAATTAAAGCAAGACATATACCATAACACAAGACATCACTTCAATTATTTGTTATATTAACTTAACTATCTCAATCTCTATGATTTTGGCATTGTCATCAAGAGAAGGATGGGCCACCAAACCTAGACACCTTTTGAGCATAATGACGTAGAATATGCCAATACAAAATTATTAAACTAAAGTATTTGATGTCGTCTTTTATAAATTCTTTTTCATTCAAAAAGCTGAGAGATTTGATTTCAGAACATAATATGAGTAATTTTGATATTCTGAAATTATATGTTACTTAAATATTATGTGACAACGTCTTTTGTTTAATTAGTACACACTAAAAATGTTAGAGAGTTTTATATTATTGTTTAATTAGATATTTATATTTATTAAACTAACTTAATTAGTAAATGATTTGTCAGTTTTTTTTTCATATGAAAATATATGATTGAAAAGAATATTTTTAAATAGGTCCATGCTTTAATTTCCATCATCTTCTAAAATGATTAACACACTTACTCATTATTTAGTAATGTTTGTATACAATTTTCTACCTTGCCTACCTAAAATTACTCTTAATCCAAGCACAAAATATGTAGGCACCAAAAGTGTCTACCCAAACTCATATTCTTTAATTATTTGCAACGTATATAATAATCATAAATGTAAAAATGGCATTGTATATGAGAAAATAATTTGCACCATTTATTGACAAATACTACTTGGGAATTTCACTATTTATGATGATGATGATGAATTATGTAATGTCAAATTAATGAGTCATAATTTAGCTCTAATTTCACTTGATATATATATTTATATAGGTGGACAACTCTTTGAAAGTTGAAGAGGTGGAAGTTTACTATGACCCTGGGGAGTTACTTGGAGGCCTTATTTCAGGGGCGCACACAGAAGAGAAAAATAACACTAAAATTTCAGCTGCTTCTCAAGGATGCCCTTTCTCCACCAAATAATCTTTTTAAATAAAGTTTGTCTATTTTATGTGTGAATTATATCTGCCATTTGATCTAGCTATATATATGCCTTATTGAATTGAATCAATTTTATGAGGAGTTATAGCTGAGAATAAGAGAAGAGAAAAGGTTTGGAATAATGACAAAATGATTTCCTTTCCATGAGTTTTAATTATTTTTTGAACGGCAAAGTTAGAAATTAAAGGTAAAAAAAAAATAGTCAAAATTTATTTTATTTAATATTTATTAATTTTTACAACAATTAATAAATATTAAATAAAATAATTTTTAGCTATTTTTTATTAATTTATCAAAATATAAAAAATAACCACTAATCAATTAAGTTATTACATAAAGAATAATGCTAGAAAGATAATAATTTAAATTAATTTTATTTAAATTAACATTTAAAATTTTGTGTGTAATATTTATAATTTTACACATATTATATTTAATATTATATATTTATTTCAACTATAATTATTAATAAATGCAAACAAAAATTAAAATAAAGCAAATTATGGCTACCTGTAATTTTTTAAAGTATGACTCCCAAATAATTTTGTGTATAAAAATGTGTATTTAATATTATACAATTTTTTTTAGCAATTGCTCTACTGTAGAAGGAAAAAAACCTTATACATCTACATAAAGGTATTGGTTGGATAGAACATATAACATCTTAGTTTTCTATAATCATGTTTATTATTCAATGATTAATTAAATTCATAATAATTTAAATTTTAATTTCGTAATAAAAAGTTAAAAATAATATACTTGAAAATTAATATATCTAATTTAAAAATATAAAAATAGTAGTTATAGTAAATTTATAATCAACAATAAACAATTTTTTTAAGATATAGTCATAATTAATTCCATATCTATTAGATTTAAAAAATCTTTAACTACATGAAGAGATAAGTAAATTAATTATATTCTTTGAATTCAGTACAAAATAAAATTCAAATTCAATTAGGTAAACAAATATGTTACAAGTTCATAGTAAAAAATTGCGTTAGTTGTAACCAATCAGCCTGACATACTAATAACTATTTTCAAATTCTAAACGTAGAAAACTTTATAGGATTTCAAAGTGACGATTCAAATTAAAAATTTCACCTAAACACGAGTTAGATTCTCCTAACACAGTCTACATATACTTAAGAGCCATTTGAATCCTTTATTTTTCATTCTATTCCTATTTTCTATATAAAAATGCTAAGTGATCTATTTCTTCCATCTTCTATTATTGTCATTCATATACTTTTTCATTTCATTATAGAAAAAATTCTTATCTTTTTTCACTTTCTTACCCTCATTCTAAATCTTTTGTCAAATAAACTATTCACCAAATTTCATTCATATATTGTTTAAGAAGCTATCTTCTCTGAACTATACTAACTACAGAGATTAGAAATATAGAAATTTTCGTTCTATAATAAAGCCAACACGGACTCAAAGATTTGCATAGGATTCATATCTTTCGAAACCTCAATATTTACATTGAGTTTAACAAATAAGACATTTTAGTTATCATAACTTATTATTTATTTTTTTCGTATTGTCCTTATTAATAGTCTATGATCTATCACTTTCTGACAAATTTTATTCACCCCAAATCTTAATCTCATGCATGTATTTAGAATAATGAAATCTATCTCTTAGCTAGAGATTGATATCTACATTAAAATGTACACAAAGACTAATCATAAAATAGATCTCTCTTTATTAGCGAATTGTGTCTATTTACATTGAAATATATATAGAATTTCTACAAATTTCACTGGAGGTAGAGTTTTATACTATTTTTTTTACGTGTCATATCTCATTTTTGAATATAAATGCTAGCGTTACATGTCATGATATAGTATATCTTTATTACAGACACATAATCATCTTATGTGTATTAAAGAATTAAGGGAATGATTCTTTGATAAAAGAAATTGACCCCAAAAACAAGATAATCGAAGTAATCCTTTGGTAAAGGGAAGGTAAAATTAAAGAAGGTGATCGACAAGCTTTTGGGATAAGAACCTAATGAAAGGAAACTTCCATCAATTTTATACACAGTTTAATTTAAGCTCAATACCCTTCAAAGTCAAAATAATGTTAAAAGAATGCTTAAGAAAAGTTAAAGTCAATTTCATGCATTATTGCATAAGAGTGTACGTCAAATAAGGAATCGTTTTCTTTTTATGTTAAGAGAAGTTAGGAGAATACCAAGAGAAACCAAGTGAAGGATTATGTGTTTACATTTTGTATGATTTAATATTATAAGCATTCAGTCATGAGTCACATGTGTCATAACATAAGTAAATGAGAAGCATCTAAAAATCACACCATTCTGACTAACAAAGACTTTTGAAAATAATAATTGAATAACATTGCATCATCATTGTTTTTATTTTAAAACTCGGAATGATTAGGGATAGATATGATGATACCATATAGATCAACTACTAAAAAGCCTTTGTTTTTCATTCCTCTCTTCGTACCATCTTCAGAAACGACGCGGTACAAAATAATACGCTACTCGATTGAGCTAAAAAGACTAGAACACTATAAGATAATTAGGAACAAGATATCAAAGACATAGATACAGAATGTTAAGTACTTGCTCAAATTCATATTAAAAATGGAGGATAGGCGATTATTTTTAGTCATAGTAATGCAAAGTGAGAGAATTAGAATTCTCTGTGTGTTTTGTTTAACTTTATTGAGTGACTACAATTGTGACTATAATGTTTCTTTATATGATTATTTGATGAGTAAAGTTTGTTATTGTTTTTAGCTTTATAATTTAGTACGTCTATTTTTTTTATTAGTATCACGAGGTCCATCTATATTTTTCAACTGGTAACGGTTCTAATAATCAAGGCTTTCATTATTTTTAATCGACTTTTAAAAATGACTTTATATAAAAATTTTGTAAAATTTATGTATCAATAATCAATGTAAATAGGCATCAATACTTAACAGCAGTATCAAGTGAACCATAATTAACACATAAATAAACCGACAAAATTAGTTCAGTTTTGAACAAGTAGTCAAAAAGACTTAATTATCAACAAAAACACATCCAATCCATTTCTAGATCCAAATGAACCTCAATTAAATTAAGAAATGAACCGAAATTACTTAAAGAATTAAAAAATTTGGTCAATACTTAACAGCAACTTCAAGTAAACCTCAATTAACACACAAATGAACCAAAATTAGTTCAATTTTGGACAAGTAGTAAAAAAGACTCAATTATAAACAAAAATACATTCAATTCATTTCTGAATCCAAATGAATCTCAATTAAACTAAGAAATGAACCGAAATTACTTAAGGAATAAAAAAAATTGGTCAATACTTATCAGCAGCATCAGGTGAACCTCAATTAACACACAAATAAACTGAAATTAGTTCAGTTTTGAATAAGTAATTAAAAAGACTCAATCATCAATAAAAACACATCAAATTCATTTCTAAATCCATATGAACCTCAATTAAGGAGAAGAAAAAGAAATAACAACAGCAGCAATAAAAGAACAATGATTGAGAGAAAACATGCGAAGAAGAAGACGGAACGCGACGAAGAAGAAGGAAGAATGCAAAGAAGAAGGAGGAAGAACGCGAAGAAGAAGAAAAATGAATGCGAAGACGAAGACGAAGAAGGAATAACGCGAAGAAGAAGAAAGAACGCGAAGATGAAGAAGGATTTGTTTGCGTTAGTGAAGCGCGTGTGTCCACGCTGGTGTAATGAAAGTGGTTTTTGTTGAGTTTAGGCCAATTTAGTTAGACTTGGTTGCCAAAAAAGACTTGGATGTGTAGCTGGACTAATAAGATATATGAGATATTTGCCAAAAAGTCTTGATTCGATCCGATCGTCCAGTTCCTAACCAGTTTGACAATTAGTTGACAGTTTTTAAAATTGGTGGCTTAACTTATAAACTGAATCAGACTTTTGAATAATTATCGATTTGACCGTTCAACCAATCAGTTCGAATCGGTTTTCAGAATATTGTGTATGTATTAACATTTTGTTTTGATAGAGGATGGAAAATGAAAGAAAAAAAATATAAAAAAAAAATTTATGTGTTGTTTGAATAAAAAGAAAATGAATAAAAAAAATAATAAGATTTTTTTTATTTGGATGAAAAGAAAAGTGAGAAGAGATAAAATCATAATGGAATAAAATTATATTAATACTCTAGGTGTTTTGTTTTTTTATTAATTAAAGAGTAAATTAATAATTTGAGTAAAGTGACAATTAGGTCCCTGAAGATTTTGACCTCAAACTAATTAGTTCCTAAAAAAAGTACTAATTTGATCTTCCAAAACAGCAAATGATGGACATGTTATGTCTTTCTATTAATTCATTACGTAAAACTTAAAGATGGTGCTTATATGTACCATTAACTACTGTGGCGTGTTTATTTATAAAAGATTATACGCAGATAATATTTTTGGAGTGAAACTTCACCTATTTTGGTAAGATTTGTGGTAAATAAAGAGTAGTTGATAATGGTTATATAGAAACTCAAAAGATAATGAATGTTTCATTATCTAAAATTATATAGTTTCTATACTCATGTGGCAGTAATAGGACATGCATTATTGTAGATAACGAAATAAATGAACAATTTCATTTCGTTTCACACTATTTATTATTGGTGGAAGGACATACATATCCACATTTTACTATGGTTGAGGATCTGACGGGTACTTTTTTTTCTTCAAAAACTAATTAATCCAAAATAAAAATCCTTAAAAATGTAATTATCACTTTACTCTAATAATTTTTTTGTTGTTTGCACATTTTTTCTTTGTTTTCATTTCATCTTTGAGAAGAAAAAATTTTAGTAGGTTCCACACTAATTTGTCTTTTCAACTCAATTTTCTCTTTTTATTTAAACAACAAAAAAGTTTACTTTCTTAATTTATTTAACATTTTCTTTTCCTTCATATTCCGTTAATCCAAACAATGTATGAAGAATAGAAAAATTAGATGGAGTGAACCAAGCTAATCTCCCTAATGAATGGGTTAATTGCTTTAATTAATTAAAATCAAATCTAGAAAAAAGACTATACACAGTCACAATCTCATATATTGTGATAAGTATAACGGTATTTTATATATATATTAAAATTAACTACTAAAATAAATAATTAGGATATATATTAAAATATAAAATTTACATTAAAAATAAGTTAAATTATACATATATTTATTTATAAATATATAATAGCTAATTTTAATAACTAATTTTAGTGTATAAATAACATTCTTTATTTTTTCTATTTGTATGTGAATAGCACCTATATTAGAGACTAGAGAGTTCGAATAACTACTTCCAGTCTCTATTCAAGTTCTCATGCCTTTATAAATGACTATAGAGCCTCTCATCTCATAAGTCATAACACAAGACATTATCCATAACACATCCACTATGACGTCTAAGTCCTGCAGGTACATCCCTCATCATCGGGAGCAAAAGATTTGGAGTAAGAGGATCGACGGAGTTTGTAATGGATACAAATATACACCAAAATTCGTAAATATTCAAGTACACCTAAAAGATTATGTTTAATGGATAAAAATACACTTTTAGACTTTACAAACCTATTAATAATATGACATTTCTGTCCATCCAAAATAATATTTTAGATGTACTTTAATATTTACCATCTTTTATGGGTACTTTTATGCACTCTAAACTTTTTCATATATATTTTCAACCATTTATTCAATTGTGTATGACATTATATTGAATCATTCATCATCTAGAGATTATCAGAGTTTTTAACATAACAAAGCACTCATCTAATCTAATGAGATGGTGATGAATGAACCAATACTTAGCACTCATAGCATAACTCTATCATTTCCTAGAATCACTTGGATACAACAGCTGGTTGAATAAGTAGTATGAAAGTGGTAAGGAAACTAGCCCCATGAACTAGCACTACCTAACTATACCTTCTGGAATTGGCATTCCATTTATTTGAGTTCTGAATTTGATTGTCCCTACAAATCTATCATATCATCATCATTGACTGCCTTATAAAGGCAGTAATGAGAGAGAAATGGCGAACCTCATCTGAATTGTTTTGGTAGCTAGTAAGTATAAGATGAACGTTAGGAGTTAGGACATTTATGAAAATGGTCCAACTATATCCAAGGAAGGGAGTCAATTATTGATATTACACAAAAAGAAAGTTGTACAAATAAATTAAAAACTTCATGATAAAAATATAATTTGTTCACAGATATGACAAATAAATTGATTGAAAAATGTTTCGTTAATCTTTCCTCTCTTGTACCCTTTCTTCAGCTTTCAGGTGTTGAAGGAATGCATTGCACAGAATATTGTTCCTTTAAAATTGTTTTATAGAATAAATAACATACTTTATAACCAATGCTTGTAATCCGTTGTAGTCTAGTTGGTCAGGATATTCGGCTCTCACCCGAAAGACCCGGGTTTAAGTCCCGGCAACGGAATATTTTTTGTTAATCTACGCTTCTCTACAGATCTTTACCTTTTCTTCTGCTATATACATTATTTTCCATTAAAATTTCTTCGAAAGATAATCTTCCCTGTACCTTATCACTATTTTAAAATTATTATCACTAACAAAATATTGAAAACATCTGTCATAATCAGAATCTGATTCTTCACCTAATAATAGGTTAATAACCCTTGAATGAAACAATATAAGTAATTGATTTTGAGTTGGAAGAAAAATGTATATATGTTAATATATAATTCTTAAACAACTTGATTGTAAATTACAAAAGAAAAAATACTCTTAATAAATAAGGACTTGGAAGGAAAATGTCTCCTATAAAATATTTATCCTCCATTTAAAAATGTGTGGAAAATGAATGTCCAAACAAACATAAAGAAGAAAAAAATAAACAAAATGGACAATGATTGTTAAAGATGTTCTCATGTCAAAAGATAACGATTTTTCAAACACATTCATAAATGTTTACAAATACCTATTCATAGGTAATAATTATCTTAAAAGGAAAAAATATGCATCCAAACCAACTCTGAATTAATCTCAAGCTTGAACCTTTGCAAGTGAAAACATTTCAAAACAATAACACTACAATAAATAAGACTACGCTGCTCAGCAATCAATTTGCTTCACCAGCAGCTCCTACTGGACATGAAAAAACATGGTTTTAATTTTAAGGTTACACATAAAGGTCTAACATGCTATGAAAAATTAAATTCTTTTCTTTGTTTTTTTGCTAGTAAATTTGTATCTCAGAATATTACAAGTACAATATAGCCGGTAAGAACCAATTGAATTATGTTGTTCCAACCTTAGCTTGAGCAGCAACCAACTCTTTTCAACGCAGAAACATCATTTTTAAGATCTATTTTCTCCCCTTTCGCGGGAACGGTAGCAGTTCCATTCTCTGCAGCCTCTACCGCTTTCTTGCTCACAATTCGGTAGATTTGAGTTAGAACTTCGGCGAATGCATTCTCTACGTTGGTGGCCTCCAGAGCTGAGGTTTCCATGAAGTACAGTGATTCCTTCTCAGCATAAGACTTGCCGTCTTCGGTTGACACTGCTACAAGGTGGCGGAGATCTGATTTGTTACCGACAAGCATCACAACTATGTTGGCATCCGTGTGGTTTCGCAATTCTTTAAGCCATCTGTCAACATTCTCGAATGTTGCATGGCGGGTGACATCATACACAAGAAGTGCACCTACAGCCCCACGGTAGTA
The DNA here is from genome assembly GCF_014773155.1 of Arachis stenosperma. Classification (NCBI taxonomy): domain Eukaryota; kingdom Viridiplantae; phylum Streptophyta; class Magnoliopsida; order Fabales; family Fabaceae; genus Arachis; species Arachis stenosperma. The sequence goes on along the minus strand of NC_080383.1, from coordinate 88,593,683 downwards.
AGCGCTGGTTATGGCGCGATACCTGCAAAGAGAAACAATGAAAATCAATAACATGCAATGTTAGGATATTCATTAAATACAGTTTATCCATAACAATCCATTATTTATTTTTATGCAATAATGCAAACTTGTATTAATTATGATGGCAAATGACAAAATAAGCATAGTCATGTCATTGGCTATAAGACATGAACAAGATTGCAACCAAGAAGCAATGTCACACCCAACATTTTTATGTTGGAAACTCATTTCACAATTGCTCTAAACAAAAGACTAGAGTCCAAATGCAACATATCCTGGAGTTCTACTTCTGAAAAATTGTACACACCATCATACCCTTCTAACTAGTATCTCTCACAATTAAGGTTTTCTAATTACCTCTTTCTTTACAAGAAGGTAATAACTAATAAGCAGTATATAACAGTAATTTAATTATTAATTTAATTATTTAACTATTTAAGTGATATGGGTAAGAATAAATGAATAATAGTAGTCAAAGAGCCATGTCCAAAATACGGTAATGATGTGTGCAACACATTCTTACAGCTATGTGATTTCAGAGTTACAGTTGCAATATCATATTTCCCGCTGATACACTATCCAGGAATGTCTGCAAGTAAAATTTCAATAACAGCTTAGTTTTACCCGACACAATTTTCCACATTCACATTAGATGAACTAAGAGGGTGCTCAAAACTTTGACCTCTTCAAGGTACATGTCATTTGACAATTTCTATCAAATGGATCGCATATGCTTCATTTAGACCATCATTCACCACAAAGAACGCATAACAAAAATTAAGCCTAGTGACAATATCTATTTACAAATCGGGCCATCAAACCTAAACAACCTGGTCAACCAAATCTCTGACTTGGATAAGGTATACCTTGAATCTAGAATATGACTGCTATGATTGAGAACATCTTCCACAAAGAGTTTGGCTGCTAATATACCTGTATTCTCACCTAGAAGAACCATGGAACCAAGAAGTTCGGGTTCAGTCCACGCCACTAGGCAAAAACCCAAAGTTACATTTCTCCAAAACTTCCTAGTTCCTATATTAAGCGTATAACAACAGTACCTAAGGTGTGCTCTCACTCTAGAGCACACACACTTACTTTCTTTACTCTCATTACTCAAAGAACATTCGAGTAACTTCACAAATACTTCCACCTTGCAAAATCCATCAGATTTACACAGATGCAGAACAATTCAAACTTTTCTAAAGAAGGAAAAATCCCATTATAAAGAAATATGACATGTGCATTTGCCATTGTAAGAAACAAATGCAACAAAATCTAGTCAGCAAGACAATTATCGGAGTCTAACAGAAAATATTTTCACTTTTTTTCTAATACACCGTGATTCAACCACGACATGCCTATGTCATCTTTCCTAACACTAAAAAAATTAGCATTTCATAATAATCAATTGAATTGCTGAAGTAACTTAACGGTTAGTTAAATTCAATTAAATAAACAAACCACGTTACTTTAGCCTTAGTTCCCTTTTTTTTTAACAAGTTAATAATGACATAAGAGTAAGACAAGGATGTTTTAGATCGCCTTGCAACAATTCCAGTTTCGCAAAAATAAATAAAGAAATAAAATAACTCTTCGATTCCAACTCTCCACAAGTTGAATCTAACAGAATTACTGAAAAACTTATTTTTTATTTTTTTTCTAAGATTAACAAATATTTGACACAAGATCACGATCCAGCCAACCGGCTTAGCAAATGATAAATAAATAATAATAAAAAAGTGTATACCAACTTATCTTGATTTCAATTTTGAAATCAGCTCATAGTAATAAATAATTTAATAATTACACAAAAATAAAAAATAAGGTACGACCAAACATGGCTCAGATCCATTTTCAAAAGAAATTCAAATTGTTTCAGTCTAGATCGAATCTGAACCCAAGTAACCGACTTAACTATTTGCCACGTCAGCACGATCTTCTATTCGTCTCTTCCCATTGAACCCAAACAAAAAGAAAAAAAAACACCGAACAAAAAAAAAGGGAAGCCAAAGCGAGAAAGAAGAAGAAGAGAAGGGAGGAACCTTTCTTGACCGGCGGTGTCCCAGATCTGAGCCTTGATGACTTTGGAATCGACGTTCAAGGTGCGAGTAGCGAACTCGACGCCAATGGTGGACTTGGACTCAAGGTTGAACTCGTTCTTGGTGAACCGCGAGAGGAGGTTGGACTTTCCGACGCCGGAGTCGCCGATCAGGACCACCTTGAAGAGGTAGTCGTAGTCGTCGTCGGCTCTATAACCCGCCATTGAAGAGAGAATAAAGTAGGAGGATAGTGGTGTTGGTGTTGGGGGTGAAGAGAGAGAGAGAGAGAGAGAGAGAGAGAGAAAGAGTGAAAGCAGTGGGAACTGAAGAACTGAGATGCGTGAAAAGAAAAGCGCTTAAAAAAGCGCCATAAATAAAATCAAGTGAAAATCAATCCCGTCTTATATCTTAGTATTTTAACGCTGTGTATTAAATAGTAAATACTACTTTCAAAAAAATAATAAAAGGTAAATATCTATTTGGTTCTAAACTTTTTTTTTTTAAATAAATGTACTAAATTATTTGACAATCATATGACATGCACGTTAAAAAAATTAGTTATTAAATTAATTATTTATATAAAAATATATATTAAAAATAAATTAAATTATATAATTAATTTTTATATTTTTATTAAAATTATAATATAGTTTTTACATTTTAAATATCATTTTATGGTTAAATTTGTACTGTTAAAATATTATTGAAATTAACCGAATATTTTTTAGTATATTCAAATATTAATGCATTTTAAAATTTTAAATTTAAGAATGATAAAAAATTTCACAAGCATCCTCTTCATCTTCTTTGGTCTCTTTGCTCTCTCCGTCAAGCTCTCTCTTCGCGTTCTTTCCTTCAAGCACAAATGTTATGAGGTTTTGTCATAGTAAGGATGTACATGGATTGAGATTTTTATTCGGTCTTAAATTTGATAAAATCATATTATTTTTAGGCTATACTAACCAAGTTTAAATTGGGTAAAGTTTAAGTCTTGATAAATTTTATGTCAAAAAATTATGATGTATTTATTTATAAAGAAGAAAAAAAATATATTTATTACTAAAAAATTGATATCTATACTTAAATTTGAATTTGTCTATAAATTCTAATTTATATTTCTTTGATCTATTTTCTAATTCAATAAATATAATTAAAAACAAAATAATAAGCTTATAATGTTTTTTTATTAGGATAATAAGTTTATAATTAACATAACATAATATTGAAATTACGTTAAAACATATATACCTTTTTTAGTTTATTTAGGGTGCACACGGATCGGGTGAAACTTGGTTTGCCTTGACCCGAATCCGATCCGACTCTAAATAATGATTAAATTTATTTTTGAGACCCTTATCTGGATCTAGACCCGGTGAAATCACAAGAAATTACACTACAAGAAAAATGTTGAGTACCGTGGATTTAGCGTCGCAGAGTGACGGCAGATTTACCGACGGTAAAGGCATCGAATTCATCAAGTTAAATTATTACTGGTGGATTTACGTTTTCGACAATAAATTCGCGGGTAATAATTAGAGAAAAAACAAAAAAAATAGGCCCATACTTTAGGATCGGATTACCATTGGAAAAATCCGCCGGTAAGTCCATTTAGTGAAACACTGCATTTTGGTGACCTGCAATAGTAGCGCGAACGCTCTCCTCCTTCATTTCGAATTTGTCTCTCTCTTTCTCTTCCCTTTCTTCTTCCACTCTTTCTCTAACCCTTTCTCTTCCCGCCGCTTCGTCAACCCCGCTATCAGCCCCGCCGCTGCCTCCTCAATTCGTCTCTCTCCCCTTTCTTCTTCCACTCTCTCTCTAACCCTCTCCCTCCTGGCCGCTCCGTCAGCCCCGCCATCGCATACTCTCCGACAGCCCCTCACTCTCTCGCCACCATTTACTTCTGTCAACCACCAACAACAACGCCGGCCATCACCAACATTCTTCCGTCCATTTTTGTGTCCGTATTCTCCGGTGAAAACATTTTTGTTTTTGTTTTTGTTAAATTTAAGATTAATTTAGGTTTTAGTTGTTAATTAGTATTATGATTTAGTTATAAATACTTTTTTTATTTAGTGAATTTACGCAATTAAGATAGGATTAAATTATGTTATTAGACTTTTGTAAGTTTTAATGTTGTAATGATGTGATATTATTGTTGTTGTGCTATTGGTTTTCAATGAGAATTGAATTTAGTAAATTGGTGATGCTCAAGCTTGAATGCATATATTTCACATAGTTCAAGTTATTCTTTTCAAATAGAAATATTGTTAAATGTTTGTGAAGTTAGAATATGCACTTACCTCTTTTGTTTTATTTGATTTTAACGGATAATATATTTCTTTAACTAAGTTTAACGTAGTTTATTTTGATTAAGCATTTTAAATGATGTTGTGAATATGTTTAGCACATTCTTTTATTGGTATGCTCTTTTGCAGACATGACGACAGTAGAGGTGTTGCGGATTAGTCTAGAGGTCGTGGTCGTGGTAGAGAGATAGTTTTTGCCGGTACCCCTGAAAATTCTGAATTATCTCCCTCTACTCCGACTATTTCGGTAATGTCACAAGTTGCGGGTGCATCGGAACAGTCGTTCATCGGGGTCCCTAACTCCAACTACGTTCCTGCGTCTACGACGACAATGCCACCTCTATCCGCTCAGTAGCCCACTGTCTCGGCGACGCTGCCTTCATTGACAGACATCGCGGTGCCAAAATCCTCTCACAGAAGTTAACCAGCCGATGTCCTTCCACCACCTCCCATCGTACAGATGATGATTTGGCCTAATGACGGAATGACATAAGTACTATTTTAAGTCTTTTATATGCTGAAAGTGTTTGATAATTCGTGATTAGTGATCTTGATTATTGATTCTAATTTTATGGATTTAGAGTTGTAGGTTTGATATGCTGAAAGTGTTTGATATATTCTGATTATTGATTTTTGATTATTGATTCTAGTTTTAGTGGATTTAGGGTTGTAGGTTTGCATTGCTTAAAGTATTTGATATATCCTGATTATTGATTCTTGATTATTGATTCTAGTTTAGTAGATTTATGAATGTTGCTTCTTGATTATTGACTCTTGTTCATTAAATATTGACAATTAGTGTTGTTTAAGTTAATTGTTGATAGATACAGTTTGTGGTGCATTCCAGTTATAGATGAAATTCTGCCAAAATTTCTAAAAAAACTCTATATATTATGGTTATTTTCTTCTGAAGTTTTAATTTATATTGCTATATTGGTTTGTTTGTGAATTGTTGATAAGTTTGCCCTAAACAACAATGCATGTACTCAGGAGATGACCAACGTCATCAAGATGATGTACGACCATCCATGACTGAGCTACAAGAAAATTCCTTTTGAGACCAGAGAGCGATGGTTCCAGAAGTTGGTAGTAAAAACTTAATATAATCAAACCTTATTAGCTAGTTTATATTTTCTATTTTGTTTAATACGATATATTTTGATTAACTAATTTTAAATATTTCTTTGTGCGGGTGAAATTTATATGGGACAAGGAGCACGATGACCTCATCAGGAAGATATATGACCATCGAATGGGTCGTCGGCTGCAACAGATGTTGGAGAATGTACGTGAGAGGCGTGACCACTCACTTCCTGGCTTTGCCCATAAATAAAAAAGCCTCTGTATATTTATTGGGAGACTGATGAGGGGTTCAAGGATCGGCGTCTCACAAACAGAGCTAACAGAGCATCGGCCAGGTGATGCGTGAGCATCTTTATCCTATTTTCCCCTTATTTTCTAGTCATTTTCAGTTAGAATTTATTAAGTTTTATAATATTTTAGTGCAAAAATCCTCTTTGGATGCTACTTTGAGTATTTTAGTATTTTTATTTATTTCAAGTGAAATTCAGAGCAATTTGGCAGAGTTTTGTGTAAAAAGGAGAAGATTTGGAGCTGTCCCCCTTAGGCGCTAAACGCCAGCCAGCAACACAGCAAGCCTAGGAATTTTCTGCCTTTTTGGGTGCTAAATGCCCAACTGGCGTTTAGCGCCAGGCAATCCGTATTTGAAGCCCATCAAGGAAGCGTCTTCAAGTGGATTTAGCTTTTATTAGTTATCTTATCTTTTATTTTATAATTTTTATTTACAAACAATATCTTTTAGTTTTAGAATTTATTATTTTATTTTAATTTCAAATCAAATTAGGTTAGATATAAAAGGGAAAAGATTCACCCTTAAAAGACATCTCTCTTCCGCACTTTGATACTTTTCAGAATCCTTGTTTTCTCTGTAAGTCATGAGCCATTAAACCTCCTTGGTTAAGGTTAGGAGCTCTGTTTATTTCTATGGATTAAGACTATTGCCTTTCTATTTTAATTAATGTACTGATTCAGTTTCAAGGATTACTTTCGTTCTTCATTTTATGAATCTGGGTGGAACGAAAGTATGACCCTTATTCTATATGTGTTCTTGTGATCCTTGGTAGAGGTCTCTCACCTGAACAACAGCTTGAAAGTAAATTCCTCCTAAACTGCTAATTACTTGAACTAATCGGGATACGTGACATATAATCCTCTTAGTTTTGGGTAATTAGGGTTTTTGTGGCCATAAACTAGAATTGAATTTAACCCTCTAATCGGAATCAAGTGACCAAGACATTGGCAGTTGATGAAGGTTAGAAGAGACTAAATCACTAAGACATTAAGCTTTAGTCAATTACAGTTTGCCATGAAATGAATCATGTATGATTAAAATAATTGGTTAGAAAACTTAATCCAGAAAAGTAAACATCTTCGATACCTTAACTGCTTTCTCTTATTGATTTCTCACCAAGTCTCTTATTTGCTTTCCTTACTCTTGAATTACTCTTTAATGCGATTTCAAATCACGAAACCAACTTTTCTTCCTGCCTAACTAAACCAATCATTCGACCATTGTTGCTCAGTCTATCAATCCTCATAGGATCTACCCTCACTCACCTGAGGTATTACTTGAACGACCCGGTACACTTGTCAGTTCAATTGTGGACATTCCAAAAATTCGCACCACCAGGTCATCCAAGTATACCGGCGGCTTAATGATCTTCATGAAGACTAAGGCCAGACTGGTATGTAGCTTCTCTAATTTTGTTATTAACTTAGTTTATTCTTTGACATATCATTAGTAGGTATACTAACATATTGTTTCAATACAACATGAGTAGTCGAAGTCATTGGATCGCAATGCGACAATAGCAGAGAACTTCAAGTATACCCACACATTGAAGGAGAACAAGGAGAGCTTTGCGGATCAGCAGTCTGCGGATCATTATGTGAGTAAACATCCTGTGATATTAAATTTTCAATTAACTGTACAACTATCGTCCTAATCATAATAACATGTGTTACACAGGAGTCCAACACGTAGAGACTGGAGGCCACAACTTAGCAATCTCAGCAAAGTGGGGAGGATGGCAGTGGATCTATTGCTTCAGTTATCAATCTTAATGTGATTTGGCGCGAGACCGCATCTACGCCGTACAAGAATCGCGTCTACAGACTAGGGTCGTTCTTCGCCAGCATCCTCTGCACCTCCACGTTGACGCCATCGTCTGTCTCTGCCACTAGTGCCGTCAATCCCAAGGAAGGCATTGATTTGAGGCTACAGGTGCAAGAGCTCATCGGAAGCCTTCACGAATATGCTCACGAGCTTAACAAGACTCGGGAGAGATATTAGGAGATCCTCACACGCGTGACGGACACGAATGAGCTCAGGTTGGAGTGAAAGGAGCAGCTGGAGCGGCTTCAGCGATGGAGCAGCAGATAGCGGTGTACCAGGCTCAAATGTGCGCTAGTGGCAGCGGTGCTGCTGCTGGGACATAGACATCACCGCCTTCTCCTTTTATTGGTTCATTGCATTTGATTTATTTTACTTTTAATTTATTTGAACATTTGATGTTTAATATTACATAATTGGTTTCTATTATTTATAATTTGACAATTAATTGTGTGAAAAATAAATTTAAATAAAAAATTAAAATTAAAAAGGAAAAATTTAAAAAAATTGCGTCACAATTTTTTAAAAAAAATTGACATTACTGTCGAATTTACTGAAGGCATAATCCGACAGTAATAGTGCGAAAAATAGGATATTATGGCGCCAACGTTATCGTTGAAAAAATTCGTCGGTAACCAAATGGTTTTTTTGGGCAGGTAATTTGATAGTAATTACCGGCAAGGTTTATACCGTCAGATTTTATTCATTTTTTCATTGGTAAATCTGATGGTACTCATGGTTTTTCTTGTAGTGTTAGCCCCAAAATATTCGGGTTTGAACTAGGTCTTCAGGCCAGTTCGAGTCATGTGCACCTCTATTCATAGTTATGAGAACAGAACCGGTCATACTACCGGATCAATGAGTCATTGATTCAATCGTTAGGTCCCAAATTGATCCGATTGATCTTATCATAATTAAATAATTATATAAAATTTAATTTAATTTTTTATTTTCATAATAAATATTGTTTTCTTTAGTTTTATTTTATATTCAATTAATTATTATTTTTAAATTTTAATAACTCATCAATAGTTTATATTTATTATACTCTTCAAGTATTTATACATTTATATTTATTATATTCTTATTTATCAAAAAATAAAAATAAAAATAACAATTATAGAAATAAAAAATATATTGTAGTTAATAAAATATTTTTTTAAATTTATAAATATAATTTAATTTTATTTATATAACATATTTAATAAACAATTTATGTATAGAAAATAATATTTTTCTAGCTTAATTGGGTTTGACCGAGTTGGTTTAAATCGATTTTGAATGAATTTGATTAGATTAATTATTTAACCAATTCAAATGATGATCCAATCTTAGATTAATGACCGGATGATCAGATTTTTTATTCGATGGATCGGGTCGAACTGCCTTTAATAACTATGATTGTTTTTATGGATTTTTTATTGGTGATGTCAAGAATAAACTATTTGATTTTTTTTTTCCAATTCAATTAGGGTTGTAAAAGTGAGTATTAAGAAGGCTTCAAAGAATCTTGAGCTTTATTGGGTGAACCAATGTTGCAAGTTTCAAAGTTATCATGCTAAGAAAAAGGGGTTCTCAATGAAGGTACATGTGATTGAAGGTGAAGTTTGGAGTATAAGGTTAAAAAAAAAAAAAGAAAGTTGTTAATAGATTAATACAAGCTCTGCCATTTGCTTTCAAATCAGGAATAAAGAGATCTCAAAAAATGGATATTGAAGATAAATTATGTTCTTACATAAATCTTAGTTTTTTTTCCCGAAAAAAAAAAACTAAATGGATCAAAGAGTCAATTTGGATAAAGTAGTGCACAAAAATCGGATTGATTTCAGGCAAACTTCCTTACGACGACCTTCTTCAACCAAGAGGACCCTAGTTAAGTTATATAGTAAGACTGTAGTGGCAAAAATAAATTTATTGTTTGAAAATGATTTAATATGAGAAAAAAATTTATTTTTTTAAAAAATTATTTTTATTTAAAATTTAATTCTATAATTTAAAATATCTATAATATATTAATAGAATATAATTTAATTTTAAAAAATGTAAGAGTAAATTTAAAAATCAGACCTTTTTTTGTATGATTTACAAATAAAAAAATGAGAATTAACTTTTTCAAAAGAATTCAAATAATTTATTTTTAGTTATTCTAAAACAAGAAAAAGAATTTAACTCTCAAGTGAATTCTAATTCCTAACATTCTAAATAAGTTCTAAAAATTTTTGAAACATTAAATGTTTATGAGAACTCAATTATAAAATTATTATATTTAGTTTAAAAATTTAATTACAAATTTTTAAAATATAAAGAATAAATTGTAATTTTATCAAAAATATAAAAACTAATCGTATAATTTAACCTTAAAAATAAATTAAATAATACATATATTTATATATAAATATATAATAATTGATTTATAACTAATTTTCTATATACACATAATATTTTTAATATTTGGCCATTGTTAGTCGGAGAAAAAATGAATAAAAAGAAAAAAAAGAGACCGAATAAAAATAAATTTTTTATTTGAATAGAAAAGAAAATAAAAAAAAAAAATTTATCGTGAATTCCACCACTAAAAATTTCTTTCCATCAATAGCACAAAATTAGAGAGTGTGTTGAGTTTAAAAAATTTGAATTATTATGATGATCAAATATTATTAAAATTTAGTTAGAAAATTATTAATTTGTTAATTGCTTCAAATTATTTGGTTAATGTGTTTGTTAGTGTGCAGATTTTAATTAATGGGTCAAGGCAATTTAAGCCCCACTTGTTGTTTAAAGATAATTAGCCCTTTGAGCAAAACTTTTACATACTATGTGGCTGAATTTTAATAAGAAAATAAAACAAGATTGGGCCAAGAAACCCATGCACAGCCCGAGATAATTTTTTTATTGATCCAACAAAGCTTTGATCTAAATTGGAAGAGGAATGATTCGGTTACCCACTCCTTTGATTAATGAAATTCAAATTTTAATTTAATTGAATGCATGCATAAGTAAGCGAAACTCAAAATTAAATTGGGTTCAATATTGCATTGAAAGCTTTGTCTCTTTTCTCTCCACTCTCTCCTTTCATTCGGTCACTTCAACCAGAAGAAGAAAAGAGAAGCAAGTCATCAGAGAAAGTAACAGTAAAACCTAATGGAAGAAAAGGCTAGGAGGAAGAAAGTCTATGAAGAAGGAAGATACGAAGCAAGGCATGGCAAGATCTTTGCCATTGAAGGCAAGATTTTGAAGAAGAGCTTCAAGATCCTCCACACCAAGAATAGAAGCAATTCACCTCTGTCAGAGAAGAAGATCTCAGTTGCAAAAGCTCATTTTCATTTTTGTTCATCAAAGAAAGAAGATAGCCTCTAGAGCTACATATAGGAAGAAGAAAAAATGAAAAGCATAGAGCTGTCTAGAGTCAGAAGATCATCAAGGGTTCGAATCCATTATTGGGGCCAAAGTCAAGATTAAGGGTTTAAATTGAAGGAGCTTGATGAAAAGGATTGAGAGAGGTACATGCATGTTGATTTTGGTTTTTCCTCTCTCTTCTCTTTGACCGAACCGAAGCTGTTTTTGGGTTGGAGAAGAAGTTGCTTGGTTGAACCGGTTAAAATCATGGAAGCTTCTTGATGAACAGACTTTTGTGTGGTCTAGAATTTTACAATAAATCCTCGTTGAAAGTATAGTTCCTAACCCAACAATAATCCTTTCATACAAAAATTTGGTTGTCACAAGTAACAAACCCCTTGAAAATAATAATTAAAGTATTTAAACCTAGAGTCGTCTCTCAAGAAATTGCGGGGAAGTGTTCTTGTTATTGGTTATGAGTTGTATATTTTGGGGTTTGAATAAGAGAACAGGAAAAGTAGATTGCAAAGGAAATCAAATGACAAAAAGAGGTCTTGGCAAGGTTTGGTGGTCAAGGATCTCTATCCTTGTCACTAACCACAACATGATAATTGCAAGGATCGATCCCATTAAATCATCCTCTAACTTAGTAAAGGAAAGTCAAATGAGCTATATCAATCCAAGTCCATAAGTCCTAGCTTTCCACTAATTAAATTAGTGAGAACTAGAGTTAATGGCTCCAATTATCAATTACTTGGACATTAGTAACTCAAGAGTTCCTAAGTTACCATCCCAAGCTAAGAACATAAAATCCTACTCTAACATCCTTCCAAGCATTTTATCAAACACTTGGAAGGCATAAAATAAAAGCATAGAAAAGTAATAGGAGAACAATAAATCTAAACAACCAATTGCAAATATAAATGAGGACAATTAAAGGCAGAAGCAATAAATATAAAATAACTCAAATTGTATTAATAAAAAATTGAATCTAACATGAAGAGTTCATAAACTAAATTAGCAAAATAAGGAAATCACAATGATGAATAGATAACTAAAGTGCTAGAACAATAATAGTAGAAGAAACCTAAATTAAAGTAAATTAGAAATATGAAATTAAGAAGAAATAAGACTAAGAACCATAAAACCTAGAGAGAGGAGAGAGCCTCTCTCTCTAGAAAAACTACATATAAAACATAAATTGTGTGTAAAGTGAATAATGATTGCATGAATCCCATTATGCTCCACTCTGCAGCCTTTAATCAGTGTTCTCGGGCTTGAAACTACGCCAAAAATAGCTCAGAAATCGTCCACAGCGATTTTTGATACGTACAACACATGGCTCCTTCATGTGTACGCGTCGCCCACGCGTACGCGTCGCTGAACTTTCGCAAATGCACGTGTACGCGTGATGCACACGTTCGCGTCGCCTAACTGCAAGACAACCATGGCAAATTATATATCATTTCGAAGTCCCGGATGTTAACTTTCTAACGCAACCAAAACTGCTTCATTCGGACCTCTGTATTCAAGTTATGATCAATTTAGTACGAAGAGGTCAGGCTTGACAGCTCAGTAATCCCTTCAATCTCTTGTATTCCTTCCACTTTTGCATGCTTCCTTTCCATCCTCTAAGCCATTCCTGCCCTATAAAACCTGAAAACACTTAACACACATATCACGGCATCGAATGGTAATAAGAGAGGAGTAAGATTAGCGAAATTAAGGCCAAAGAAGCATGTTTTCAATCATAGCACAAAATCAGGAAGGAAAGTGTAAAACATGCGGATTCTGTAAATAAATGTGAGAATAGTGGATAAAATCCACTCAATTAAGCACAAGATGTACCACGAATTAGTGGTGCATCAAATCTCTCGACACTTAAATATTAGCATGTCCTCATGCTAAGCTCAAGAAAAGCTATAAGAGTGAAGAAGAATGGTAGAAAGTATGAGATGCAACCTATCTATATGAATGCAACTACATGCAAAATGTTTCTACCCACTTGGTTAAAAGTAAACAAATCCTTCAAGAAGAAATATGAACTGGATCTCTCTAATTCAAATCATAAAATAAGGTACAAGTAAACTTGCAAAAGAAAATAGCTCATGAAAGCCAGAAACAAGGAATCAAGCATCGAACCCTCACTGGAAGTGTATACACTCTCATTACTCAAGTGTTTAAGGTTCAATTATCTCAATTCTCTACTAACCTTGCTTTCTAAGACTTGCTCTTCTTCTACCAATCAACAGAAATTTATTGCACAAATACACAAATCAAGAGGTCTTTTAAGGGTTGTAATGGGGTCAAGGTCAAGGTAGGATTGTATTTGGTCAAGTGGACTAAAATCTGAATCCTTAATTAACCTAAACTTCTCACCTAACTTAGGACAATCCATGTAATCATAATATGAAGCCCAACTACCCATTAACTATGTTTTGCCACATATTCATGCATCCCAGTTTTAGTACAACTCATATGCATTGCTTTCACCATTTACTTTGGGGCATTTTGTCCCCTTTTTATTATTTGCTCTTTTTTTTCTTTTTATTATTTTTTTCTTTTGTCTTTCTCAATGCATATGATTAAATTATTGAATGCAATAATATGTGCTCAACTATTATTTTACACATTTTCATGGGAATATACAACACCCAATTCTCAGACCAAATATTGGCAAACCCAACTTTCCCACACTTAAATCATGAACACTCTCACTGGTCTAAGCTAACCAAGGATTCAAATTAAGGATATTATTGTTTTCCGCTTAGAGTTAATGATGTGCTAAAGTAAAGAACAAATGGGATAAGTGATGCGTGAGCATCTTGTCTATCTTTTCTTAGTGAATTTGTACTTAAATTGCTGAGTTTAATTAAGAATTAATTATATTTTAGCCACTATGGATGCTATTTTGAGTTTTGGAAAATTTTATTTAATTTAGGTAGCATTCGATGAATTTGATGGAGTTTCTGCACCACAAGAATCAAAGGAGATGGCTGCGAGGAGTGATGCGCATGCGTGCCTGACGCGTGCGCGTGATCTGGAAGTATCCATGGCGACGCGTGCGCGTGACTGACACGCACGCGTGAATTGAAGATTTGCTCAGCGACGCGTCTGCGTGACCGACGCATCTGTGTGACTTGCGAAGAAGACCAGTGACGCGTACGCGTGACTGATGCGTACGCGTGACGTACGCAATCTACAGAATTTACAAAAATTACTGGCGTGGATTTTGGGCCGCGTTTTGACCCAATTTTCAGCCCAAAAAACACAGATTAGAAGTTGCAGAATGGACAAATCAAGTGGTACCCACCCATCAGCGGAAGACTTGTTAATTAATTCGAATTTAAATTCAAATATGATTTTTAGGAAAAGATATTATTTTTAGATAATTAGATTTTAAATTTATTAGGATTAGTTATAAATAGGAATTTAGATGCCATCAGATGGGAACTCTATACATTTAGACACAGTACATTGTTACGAGAACCCTTATTTTTCCTCTCTGAACCATGAGCAACTAATCCTTCATTGTTAAGGTTAGGAGCTCTGTCTATTTTCATGGATTGATTCGTTTGATCTTTTTAATTTAATTCATATCTTGATTTATATTTCAATAATTGTTTTTGTTATTTATTTTATGAATATGGGTGGAACAGAAGTATGACCCATGTTCTAATTGAGTTCTTGTAAAACTTGGAAAAGCTCTTTACTTGAACAACAGCTTGAGAACATATTATACTGAATTTCTAATTGTTTGTAATTAATAGGATACGTGACATATAATCCCCTTATTTTTGGATAATTATGATTCTTTTGGCATATAAACTAGAAATTGATCATCACCCTCTAATTGGAATTAATTGACCAAGGAATTGGTAGTTGATGAATTTTAGAGGAGACTAGGAAGGTCTAAGGAATTAGGGTCTAGTCAGATATAGTTTGCCATGAAATTAAATCTTGCAAGATTAAATTAATTAGTAATAAAAGTTAATCTGGAAAATAGATAACTCTGAAACCTTAACTATTTTCTCAATAATTTATTTCCAACTTATTTATTTGTCTGTCTTCAATATTCCAGATTTACTGTTTAATGCTCTTTGAACTTCCAAACACTATTTTCTTCTTGCTTAACTAATCCTATCAAACGCTATTGTTGCTTGATCCATCAATCCTCGTGGGATCGACCCTTACTCACGTAAGGTATTACTTGGTACGACCCGGTGCACTTGCCGGTTAGTTTGTGGGTTGTAAAATACCGCATCAATAAGTAGGCTCAACATTGGTTTACAAAGGATAGTGAAAAGGTTAAGACCATATGGATATGTAAGCTCAGTGAAACAAGGCCTCAATCATATAAGTGCATGCATACATCAAACAATGGAAGTATAGAATTAAGCAAGATAAAGATCACAATTTTAGAGAGAACAACACACACAAAAAATAAAATGTTGGTTGATAAAATGCAACCAATCAAATAGGCTCAAAATCTTACAAGGCTTTGTGTTCGAGCTCTAAAACCATGTTCCAAAATAAATTTTCTCAAGTAAGTTTAACAAAAATTTTAATTCAAATTAGTAAAATACTCTAAAAAATTTCTTGAAAAAGAAGATATCACTTCAACCAAATAGTACATAAATGCAAGCAACTAACTAACTATGCAATCTATTATGCAATGCAACAACTCAGTAACAAAGAAAACTAAACATTGGTGTTGAAAAGAGAGTAGCTAACCCATGGAAGTTGATATCGACCTCCCCACACTTAAAAATTGCACCATTCTCGGTGCATGCTGAGATGTGCAAGTGGACGGATTACTACAACTGATGCTTTTCACCAAAAGTTGTGCAGATGGATGACAAACCCCAATTTGAGGGTTTGTCTTGTATTGAATTTAGAGTATTTTAATAACCTTTTGTCACATTTAGCCTATAAATTAGCATGGTTTTGTTATCTCTCCCATAATTGTGCTTAAGTGTAAAAAACATGCTTTTTAAGCCTTATCTCGATGAATTCTAATTTCTCTTTGATTCCATAAGATGCCTTGATGTGTTTGCTAGTAATTCCAGGCTTGAAATAGGCTAGGTATGGATCAAAGGAAGCAAGGAAGGAAGCATGCAAATGGAGAGAAGCACAAAAAGCCAAAGAGTTGATCTCGGCCGAGCACGCGTACGCGCACTAGGCGCTCGCGCGCACGTCGCAGAATTGGCCACGGACGCGCACGCGTACCGTGCGCGCACGCGTCGAAGCCCGCACGTGATTCTTTTATTACAGCACGTGTCTGGCGATTTTGGAAGGTTTTAGCAACCAACTTTGGCGCCAAAATGCATATAAAAGCCAAGGATTAAAGGGGATTGATGTACATTCACACAAATTCAACACATTCACATCCATAGACTAATTGTAGATCATTAGATAGATATTTTGTAGTTAGTTACATTTGTAGAGAGAGAAACTCCAACTTCTCTCTAAGATTCATCTTCATCCTCTCAATTCTCAACCATTCCTTGGTGAGATCTATTACAACACTCAAGTTACTTTGTTCATGTTGTAGATCATCTTCTCTCATCTCCATTAGTGTTTTGTAATTGTTCAATTCTTGTAGATCTTAGGTTTAACTTTGTTGTTTTGGATTCTATTGATTCATTGAAGATTTCATTTTTATTGTTGTTCATTGTTGATTGTTGTTAATCTCTTGTGTTGAATTGCTTTGATTCTAATTCTTTTCTCTTCATTTTACTATGTCTTTCATTCTTGCTCTCCAAGTGTTTGAGAAAATGCCAACTTTAGATATGGAGTAGTATTCCCTCACTTGGCCTAGTGGTTTGAGTCATTGGAGACACTTGAATAATGGATGTCAATTGTTGATTAAGAATTGAGGATTGCTAATTGACTTAGAGTGCACTAAAGCTAGACTTCCCTAGGGTAAGACTAGGACTTGTGACTTGAGTTAATTACTTTTACTTGACTCTCCTCTATAATTAGGGGTTAACTAAGTGAAGCAACACTCTTTGTTATCACAATTGAAGGAAGCTATAGTGATGGGACTTCCAATGTTCAACCTTGGCCAAGGCTTTTGCTATTGATTGATTGTTGTTTTCTTTTATTCACACTTTTATGCCACACTCTTTAAGCCACAAAAAGACCACTTAACCAATAACATGCATCCTTGTAGCATTCCTAGGGAAGAACGACTCGGGACTAATACTCTCGATTATAGATTGTAGATTTGTTTGATGATGGATTTTGCGTCGGTTTAGACTATACTACGATTGATCACTTGATAATTTCTATACCGGCAAAAATCCATTCGTCAAAATGGCGCCGTTGCCGGGGAATGCGCATGAGTGCCATGTTTTTGGTTAATGTAAATATGTGAATATTGTGAATATGTTTGTCTCTTGTTTGTTTGTTAGTTTTCGTTAGTTTTAAGATCTCTATTGGTTTTGTTTCTATTTGCCACTATGAATTCTCATCTTTGTGGTTTTGGATATAACTATGACTATATTGTAGGCGATGAAAACTTGAATGATGGCTCACATTATGAGGGAGATGAATCCTTAGGAAGGGAGCCATATCTATATGAGCAATCATCATGGCTACCTTCCCCTTCAAGTTACTATGATGGTAACCCTTCCTATAATGCATATCATTCCTATGAATATGACGATTCTTATCATGGTTATACCACCCAACCACCACCATTCTATGCACCATACTCTCAACCCACACCTTATTTCCACCAAATGCCCACATATGATCCAAATCTATATTCCCCCTATGCATGCCCTTATGACGACTATGAACAAGCAACCCTTGAATCACCACCACTCCAACATTTTTATCCCCCAACCCAAGTTCCCATGGATGATACACTTGGCATTATTCTTCAAGAGCAAGAAGAACTCCAAACCGTCTTCACTAGTTTCACCTCTACCCTCCAAGAATTTACGTCCCGCATAATTTCACCTTCTACCAATAACCAAAATTATTTCCCACCTCAAAGCTTTGATGAATCTTCTTTCCAACCATATTATGATTTCTCTTCTCCGCCACAAACCTCCATGGAAGCATATCAATGTCCATTAATCCAAGAGCAATATGATCCTACTCATGTTAGTAAAGCGGAACAAGAACTAAGGGATTGTTTCAAGGAAGAAATGGATCGACTTCAAGCAACCATCCGTCAAAAGATAGACTCTTGGGGTTCGTATCACAAGCGAAATGAGTTCAAGGATGATTGTGAGAAAGCAACCAAAGATGGAGGTATGAGAGAGACTTTAGAGTCTCAAGTTGAGCACAAGGAAATGGAGTGCGTGTTGCAACAAGCGGAGGAATTGAAGATTGTCGAAGATAAAGAAATGGAAGAAGACCTAGAGGAGGTTGAACAAGAAGGGAGTTCCATCAACAAAAACAACTCTACATCAAGTGACAATGGTGATCTTGTTGAAGCTTCCCCCTTCGAATGTGAAATCAATATTGAGGAGGGTGCGCAACCTCCAACACATGACTTGATCAATGATAAAGGTTTGAAGGAAGTTAGCAAACAAGAAGAATTTAAAGAGAGTTATCAAAAGATAGAAATCATCATGGAGGAGCCAAAGGAAGTGGAACCTACAATGTCAAGACCTTTGGATATCTTCCTTGCTAAGTCGCCGTCCCAATCACAAATTGAGTGGGTAATCATCTCATCCTTTAATTTTCTTGGCCCATATCAATATGCATTGCTAGAAACGGACGGCCAACTTAGAGCTCTTTGTGGGCTAGAGAGTAAGAACGGATTAGATGTCGGGGGACAAATTGAATCAAGGTGCATAAAGGATGGAATATCAAACTTTGAATTTCAAAGGTTGAGTGAAGCCAAATTCAATGGGTTTAAGATGATGAGTACGAGTTACAAAGAGAATTCAATAAATTTGTCACCCTATTGGAAGCATGAAGATCAAGAAGAAAAGGAGTTGACAAACAAAGTATGGGACCCCGGAACATACATAGATCACTATCAACTTAAGGGGCTCGTTACTTGCTTAGGCCCCCTTGAAGGCCTTGTACGTTTAAATTGGGATCCCGGAGGCTATTGGAAGTGCAAACATTGGTGGGGATTCGAAGAAGAGTTCAAGCATAAGCCACCATAGCAAGGACTCCATCAAAATGTCTAACTTAAGGACTTTAACTAAAAGTGCTAGGTGGGAGACACCCCACCATGGTAAACTCTTTCCACACTCTTTTAAATTGGTTTAATAAGTGATTTGAGTTACCTTTGTAGATAGTTTTTCACTTCATAATTAGCTTGTTTGTATACATTAGTAGCTAGAATATTGACATGTATGTTGTGATTAGTAAAAATAGAATAAATCTCAAAACCAACTTGCATTTTAGAAAGTGTAGGTTTTTGACTAAATAAGGAGTTGTAGGCACCATGGGGAGTTTTTGGGCAAGTAGAGCTTTTAGGCATTATCCTGTTCAAAAAAAAAAGGGGTGGACGCGAGCGCACCATGTACGCGCACGCGTCCCTGTATGGATGCACCATGAGCCACACTCCCGAGAGTTGGGCCTCCCTTGGGCAACCATCATGCCTTGAGCCCAACGCAATACACGCGGACGCGCACAACGTGCGTGCGCGCCGTCTTTAAGCAAATGAACGTTCACGCGGACGCGCACTGGCCGCGCCCGCGCCGATTTGCTGCTGCAACACCTGAGCCAATCCACAGAGAGTTGAGCCAGTTCTGGGCCATCCTTAAGCCCCTGGCCCAACTTGCTTCGCGCGGACGCGCACATGCCGCGTGCGCGCCGTTTGTCATAGATCATCAACTTACGCGGACGCGCACTGTCCGCGCACGCGCCCTTACCTATTCTGCCATCCCATGCTAGAGCGCCCTGCACGCTCACGGGTGGATCTCCATTACTCTCAATGCACGCGAACGCGTACATGCCGCGTGCGCGCAGATCTGGAGGCGCGACACTCAGGCCATTCTCCAGAGAATTAGGCCTGAGTTGGGCCAACTCTAAGCCCCTAGCCCAACCCCAGGCATGCATACGTGCACTGTACGCGCACGCGTCCTTTCCTATTTTGCTCATCCACGCATACGTGCACTGTACGCGCACGCGTAGGTTCCTAGATTCCCTAATGAGCGACGCGCACTGCGCAGCCGCGCACCCCCATTTTTTCTCCCCCCATTTTCATCTTCTTCACCCTCTCACCCCCAACTGCCGCTGCTCCGCCGGTACCACCGCCACAGCCAGAGCCTACCGGTGTACCTATCCCGGATCCTCAGGATTAGCATCGAGGACGATGCTTGATCTTAAGTGTGGGGAGGTAGCCGGTGGCATCATTGGATACCGATGAACATTTTTAGCCACCTTTTTAGCTATCTCACTTTGCACACCTTTTGTGTATATTTGATGTATTTTGAGTTTATTCTTTATACATTTTTGCATATCTTTCTTTTTAGTTCGTGGTTGTGATTAGAAATCATACTTTGACTTGCAAACACTTAGTTACCCTTTTTGCACAAGAAATTGGTTTTAAGTGAAAGGGAAGGGTGAACTAAGAAAATTTTTGAATTTTTTCAATCACAACAATGCTTAGTTGAACATTGAAAGTTTCCAAGGAGTTTGAACATAGGGCATTTACCCAATTGATTGAAGGAAAATTTTGGTGAACTTGCTTGAATTTCATACTTTGTGAAGCATGTATTGAACTAAGAACACAAGCTTGTGAGACTTGAGCCTATTGATGTGGTTACATTTTATAGCCACTTATCTTCCATTCTTGTGTGAATTTATTCTATTTCTATGATTGTAATCCTTGATTTGCTTGATTCTATATATCCATTTATTTCTTGTATTTATGCATCTATATGATTGAGGCCATTACTTCATTAGCCACTTACCAAAATAGCCAACCCTTTTACTCTCCATTGTTAGCCAATTTTGAGCCTATGCTTAACCAACTTATTCTCAATTTAGCTCATTACAAGCCCAAGGCGGAAAACCAATGAAAAGTCCTTGTTTGGATCTTTGATTAGCCTAGGCTAGTGAGAGTGTTTACTATTCAAGTTGGTGAGGCTTGGGAACATTGGATAGGATAAAAGGGGTAGTACATTTTCATGTTTAGGAATTGGGTACATACTCATGTATTGATTAAATGAATAGACCTTGTGCATTGATGTTCTTGTATATAGTTTGACAAAAGAAAAAGAAATGAAAAAAAAATGATGAAAAGAAAAGGAAATAAAAGTGAAAGAAAAGAAAAAAAAATCGTATATGGAAAAAGAAAAAAAAATAATAACAAAAAAAAAAAGAGGGGACAAATTGCCCCAAAATGAAGTCAATAAAAAGGAATCAATGCATAGGTGTTATGAATCAAATAAGGATGCATGATTATGTAAGAAAAGTGAAGAATGGGTAGTTAGAGTAGTTTGAATTTGTATAGGTCATTATGTAGGTTAGGTGGAAAAGTCTATGCTAATCAAAGATTCAATCCTAGTCCACTTAACCATAAATGATCCTACCTTGACCCTAACCCCATTACAACCTAAATGAAAGACCTCATGATGAATGTATGCATGCATTGAATAAGTGTTGATTGTTAGAAGAAAATCAAATTTTGGAAAACATGATTAGAAGAGAATTGAGTGAATTAACCCTTAAACACTTGAGTGAATAGAGCGGATACACATCCGGTGAGGGTTCAAAAGTTCAATCACATGTATTCACCCATATTATCTATATTCTTGCAAGTTGAACTCTTTTTGATGATTCAATACGATTGTGGTTTGGACTTAGTTCCTATATGCCTAGCTCTTGTGCTTACGCATGTCTCTTGGGAATTGATTTGTTTGAACTAAGTATTTCCAATTGCTTTAGATAGTTGCATGTAGATAGGACCCATATAGTTTAGTTGCATTCAATGTCATGACCCTTAGTTCCTTCTTATTTTAGCATGAGGACATGCTAAGGTTTAAGTGTGGGGAGGTTGACAAACCCCAATTTGAGGGTTTGTCTTGTATTGAATTTAGAGTATTTTAATAACCTTTTGTCACATTTAGCCTATAAATTAGCATGGTTTTGTTATCTCTCCCATAATTGTGCTTAAGTGTAAAAAACATGCTTTTTAAGCCTTATCTCGATGAATTCTAATTTCTCTTTGATTCCATAAGATGCCTTGATGTGTTTGCTAGTAATTCCAGGCTTGAAATAGGCTAGGTATGGATCAAAGGAAGCAAGGAAGGAAGCATGCAAATGGAGAGAAGCACAAAAAGCCAAAGAGTTGATCTCGGCCGAGCACGCGTACGCGCACTAGGCGCTCGCGCGCACGTCGCAGAATTGGCCACGGACGCGCACGCGTACCGTGCGCGCACGCGTCGAAGCCCGCACGTGATTCTTTTATTACAGCACGTGTCTGGCGATTTTGGAAGGTTTTAGCAACCAACTTTGGCGCCAAAATGCATATAAAAGCCAAGGATTAAAGGGGATTGATGTACATTCACACAAATTCAACACATTCACATCCATAGACTAATTGTAGATCATTAGATAGATATTTTGTAGTTAGTTACATTTGTAGAGAGAGAAACTCCAACTTCTCTCTAAGATTCATCTTCATCCTCTCAATTCTCAACCATTCCTTGGTGAGATCTATTACAACACTCAAGTTACTTTGTTCATGTTGTAGATCATCTTCTCTCATCTCCATTAGTGTTTTGTAATTGTTCAATTCTTGTAGATCTTAGGTTTAACTTTGTTGTTTTGGATTCTATTGATTCATTGAAGATTTCATTTTTATTGTTGTTCATTGTTGATTGTTGTTAATCTCTTGTGTTGAATTGCTTTGATTCTAATTCTTTTCTCTTCATTTTACTATGTCTTTCATTCTTGCTCTCCAAGTGTTTGAGAAAATGCCAACTTTAGATATGGAGTAGTATTCCCTCACTTGGCCTAGTGGTTTGAGTCATTGGAGACACTTGAATAATGGATGTCAATTGTTGATTAAGAATTGAGGATTGCTAATTGACTTAGAGTGCACTAAAGCTAGACTTCCCTAGGGTAAGACTAGGACTTGTGACTTGAGTTAATTACTTTTACTTGACTCTCCTCTATAATTAGGGGTTAACTAAGTGAAGCAACACTCTTTGTTATCACAATTGAAGGAAGCTATAGTGATGGGACTTCCAATGTTCAACCTTGGCCAAGGCTTTTGCTATTGATTGATTGTTGTTTTCTTTTATTCACACTTTTATGCCACACTCTTTAAGCCACAAAAAGACCACTTAACCAATAACATGCATCCTTGTAGCATTCCTAGGGAAGAACGACTCGGGACTAATACTCTCGATTATAGATTGTAGATTTGTTTGATGATGGATTTTGCGTCGGTTTAGACTATATTACGATTGATCACTTGATAATTTCTATACCGGCAAAAATCCATTCGTCAATGGACTTGTCGGTTGCCCCATTGAGAAGCTTTCCCTTTCCCTTCTCAGTGGCCATCCTGAAAGAAGAGAAAAAGGAAGAAAAATAACCCAGAAACAAAGATAAGGAAAACAAATAGAATATGGGTGGGTTGATGCCAAATAATGAGGATCTCAACTACATGGTAGCTACAACATGCAAGTGAGAAAATAGTAGAAGCAAATGGCATATGAATGGTGCAAAAACTGCAATAATAGGGGAGAGAGTGTGGGTAATGAAAGACAATATAAGTGCATATCAATGCAAATAGAATACAAGTATCATAAAAATTAGCATTGACTTATAATTAATAACATCCAACAGTTTAAAACAAGTCACGAAGCACCAAAATAATTCAAGAAAAGATGCAACAGTTGAATAAGAACATGTAACACCAATGGTAAAATAGGAAATTAGAGAAGGGGATAAAAATATGAATAAAATTAAAATGCACTGACGGAAATTAGGCAAATGCAGTATGTAAAAGAGAATGAGAGAGAATAAGGATGAGAAGGAAGGAGAAGAAAGAATTAGAATTAAGAGAGAATTAGGATTTGGGAGGAAGGAATAAGGGAAACTGGGCGGCGCGCTAGTTTAGTGATGCGGCGCATGCGACGCGCAAGCGTACCCCACGCAGACGCGTGGGTCGCGCAAAAGTGAAGGCGACTCGTAAGCGTCTGGCACGCGTACACGTGCCTATGAGCGTGCCAGTCGCGCAAAGCCTATCGCGCGCACGCACAACTCTCTGTTCGCATAGCATAGGAATCAAAATTTGCATACGACGCGTGCGCGTCAGGCATGCGCACACGTGGGTGGTCTGAGAACGAGAGGGACGCGGACGCGTGAGTGGATTTGTGCCTCTCACACGATGCCAGCGCCAAGATATCACAACTTTCTGTTCAAAACATATTTACGCCGATTCCCTGACGCACGCGTGCGCGTGCTAGGCGCGTACGCGTGGGTTACCAAAATCGCAAGTGACGCGCATGCGTGAGATACGCGTACGCGTGGACTTGCTAGTGCGCAAGGCATGGTTCCTACGCCACTCCCACGTAACACTCTGTTCAATACCTAAAATTTTTGCATTCACAGCTGATGCGTATGCGTCCTAGACGCTTGTGCGTCGAATGCTTTTTTTTATGCAGAATGCAGTGATGATGCAGAATGTATGAATGGACACGGATAAAAATAAAACAAAATAAAACTAAGAATGAAAAAGAACGATCATACCATGGTGGATTGTCTCCCACTTAGCACTTTTAGTTATTGTCCTTAAGTTGGACATTTGGTGAGTTTCTTGTCATGGTGGCTTATGCTTGAACTCTTCCAAGTATCCCCACCAATGCTTGCAATTATAATAGCCTCCGGAATCCCAAACTAGGCACATCATGCTTCCAAGCAAATTTGAACAAGTGACAAGGCCCCAAGATTGATGAAGGTTAAGGCGTATTCCAGGGTCCCAAACCTTATTGGTCATCACCCTTTCTTCTTGATCTTCATGCTTCCATTCGGGTGACAAGGTTGAAGAATTCTCATTTATGCACCAAGACATCTTCCTAGACCCATTCAATCGAGCTCTACACCAATCTTTGCACTTCAAATTGGAGCATGTAACCATATTGAACCTTGCCTGACAACTCCAACCACTAACCATCTTTCTCTTACTCTTGAAGCCACAAAGAGCTCTAAGTTGACCATCCGTCTCAAGTAAACCATATTCAAGTGGGAAAGTAAAGGTCAAGGATAAGAATTTTACCCACTTAAATGTTGTATTGGATGGTAATGGCTTTGGGAGATGTGTTTCTAATGATCTTGCAAGCTCTACTCCCTTGTGTTCTTTCTTGACAACTTCCATCTCTTTGCAGGCTTCTTCAATTTCAATCTCTTCCTCTTGGTAGCTTTCTTCCAATTCGATCTCTTCTTCATTGCTTACCAAGGTCGTGGGAGGTTGTGCCCCTTCTTCTTTAATCTCCATCTCTTGATTAGCCTCTTCAAAGTCTTCAAACATGATATGCCTTGGAGGTTGTACACCCTCCTCAACATCAAATTCAAACTCCTTAGAAGGAGGCTCTATGACTTGAGGTTCCCATGGAGGTTCCACATCTCCTAAGTCTTCAACCACTTCCTCTTCTTTGATAATTTCGGCTTTCTCCACTTGCTCTAATACAAAATCAACCTCCTCCTTGATGTCACTTAGTGTAGAGTTGTCTTCAATGATGGCGCTTCCCTCTTGTTCAACCTTCACTAATTCGTCAACTACTTCATCTTCAAGGGTCTCTCCTACCTCCACCTTTTGGGCCTCCTTTTGCTTTTTTTAAAGTATGAATTCATGAAACCGATCCATTACGTCCCTAAGACGATCCATTCTTTCTTGTTCTATCTCAATAGCATAATTGGGATCATGTTGCTCTGGGATTGATGGATATGGGTATTCTTGCACGGAGGGTGGTGGTGCACTAAAGCTTGAGGGTTGAATATTAGAGGTAGAGGATTGGTCCATGCAGGATATAAGATTTTAGAGTTTAGATGTGAGACCAATGAGAGTAGAGGTAAGTGTGGTTTGAAGCTCTCTTTGCCCTTGGTGAATAACACTAAGAGTGTTGTTATCCAATGGAGGTTGGGGTGGATAGGAGGGTTCATTATTTTGGAGAAAGGGTTCATAATAGGAAGGTGGTTCATCTTGATAGGAATATGGAGGTGGTGTATATTGAGGTGGTGGTTCTTGGGAGTAATTGTGTTGGAATGGGGGTGATTCTATGTATGGTTCATAAGGCTCATAGGGTGGTTGGTATGGTGGATATGTGTTAGGGTCATATGGAGGCGAATGGTGGAAAGGGGCTTGTGAGTAGGGTGGTTCAAAGCTATGTTGAGGAGGTGGTCCATAGGTATATGGTGGTGGTTGGTGACACGTACAAGAAGGACTACGACATCCATTTGATTGGTATGCATTAGGATTGGAGTTATACCTGTATGAGACCGGAGGAGGTTGTTGGCAAGAAGATTGTCTATAAGCTTGTGGCTCCTCCCAACCTTGATTGTTCCATCCCTAATGCATATCGTCATTGTAACTTCCATTTCCTGCAACATAGTTTGAACCAAACTCATAGCCAAAGCGGTGAGAATTCATAGTAGCTAATAAAAACAAAAACTAATGAAAATAAGCAAGTAAGTCCTAAAACTAACAAAAACCAACAAAGAAGCAAAAGGCAAATATTTACAATAACCAATAATAAGGCACACGTTTGCAATTCCCCAACAACGGCGCCATTTTGATGAACGGACTTTTGTGTGGTCTAGAATTTTACAATAAATCCTCGTTGAAAGTATAGTTCCTAAACCAACAATAATATTTTCATACAAAAATTTGGTTGTCACAAGTAACAAACCCCTTGAAAATAATAACCGAAGGATTCAAACCTCGGGTCGTCTCTCAAGGAATTGTAGGGAAGTGTTCTTGTTATTGGTTATGAGTTGTATATTTTGGGGTTTGAATAAGAGAACAGGAAAAGTAGAGTGCAAAGGAAATCAAATGACAAAAAGAGATCTTGGCAAGGTTTGGTGGTCAAGGATCTCTATCCTTGTCACTAACCACAACATGATAATTGCAAAGATCGATCCCATTAAATCATCCTCTAACTTAGTAAAAGAAAGTCAAATGAGCTATATCAATCCAAGTCCATAAGTTCTAGCTTTCCACTAATTAAATTAGTGAGAACTAGTGTTAAGGCTCCAATCATCAATTACTTGGACATTAGTAACTCAAGAGTTTCTAAGTTACCATCCCAAGCCAAGAACATAAAATCCTATTCTAACATCCTTCCAAGTATTTTATCAAACACTTGGAAGGCATAAAATAAAAGTATAGAAAAGTAATAGGAGAACAATAAATCTAAACAACCAATTGCAAATATAAATGAGGACAATTAAAGGCAGAAGCAATAAACATAAAATACCTCAAATTGTATTAATAAGAAATTGAATCTAACATGAAGAGTTCATAAACTAAATTAGCAAAATAAGGAAATCACAATGATGAATAGATAACTAAAGTGCTAGAACAATAATAGTAGAAGAAACCTAAATTAAAGTGAATTAGAAAGTTGAAATTAAGAAGAAATAAGACTAAGAACCCTAAAACCTAGAGAGAGGAGAGAGCCTCTCTCTCTAGAAAAACTACATCTAAAACCTAAATTGTGTGTAAAGTGAATAATAATTGCATAAATCCCATTCTGCTCCACTCTGCAGCCTCTAATCAGTGTTCTCGAGCTTGAAATTGCACCAAAAATAGCTCATAAATCGCCCCCAACGATTTCTGTTACGTACAGCACATGGCTCCTTAACGCGTATGCGTCGCCCACGTGTACGCGTCGCTGAACTTTCACAAATGCACGCGTACGCGTGATGCACGTGTGTGCATCGCCTATCTGCAAGGAAACCATGGCAAATTATATATCATTTCGAAGCCCCGGATGTTAGCTTTCCAACACAACTAAAATCGCTTCATTCGAACCTCTGTAGCTCAAGTTATGATTGATTTAGTATGAAGAGGTCAGGCTTGACAGCTCAGCAATCCCTTCAATCTCTTGTATTCCTTCCACTTTTGCATGCTTCCTTTCCATTCTCTAAGCCATTCCTGTCCTATAAAACCTGAAAACACTTAACACACATATCACGACATCGAATGGTAATAAGAGAGGATTAATATTAGCGAAATTAAGGCCAAAGAAGTATGTTTTCAATCATAGCAACAAATCAGGAAGAAAAGTGTAAAACATGCGGATTCTGTGAATAAATGTGAGAATAGTGGATAAAATCCACTCAATTAAGCACAAGATGTACCACGAATTAGTGGTGCATCACTTCCCCTTCTATATTAAGGGTTAATGACCAAGGGTTGACGAATTGGGATCAACGTTTGATGTCGGGTTTGTTTTGTTAGATTTGTAACCGATGTTGATATCAGCTTTGGTTAGGTTTGTAGCCGATCTTTGGTATCGGTTTTGCTTCGTGATAAACTTTAGATGTTCAGATGATTTATTTTGATAATTTCTTGTTGATTTCCAAGTTCGTTTGGTGATTTGTATAGATGAAATGATTTAAAAAGGTGGTAGATTTTATTGATAACACCTTATGTTGTGGAAGGCGTGGGGTGATCGGCCTCGTTAAAACCTGTCTGAGTAAAACCCATTGTGGGATAAAACCTCGTGATCAGGAAAAGAGTACCCTTCATCCCCGTCTTTTACAAAGGATTAGCTATAATACAACATTAAGGAAGCTATGTTCCAAGTATTGGGTAGCTCGGTGCCGACTAGTGTCTGTAAAGAATAAGCCCCTTTACCATGAACTTTTGACACCCGAAAAGGGCCTTCCCAAGTTGTTGCTAATTTTCCATGTCCCAGATGTTTCTGTGTTTCTTCGATTTTTCGGAGCACCAAGTCTCATTGTTGCAATGTTCTCGATCGAACCTTTTTGTTATACTTTCTTTGTATTGTGAGCTACATAGATTGTTGTCTTAGTCTTACCAAATCACGTTCTTTGTCCAGTGTGTCGAGCTCAGTTAATTGTTCTGCTGTGTTAGTCTCGTCATTCAATAGCTCGGTCCGCAGTGATCCTTGGGAGATCTCTATGGGCATCATGGAATCTACATCGTACAGTAGCTGGAACGGTGTTTCTTTTGTTGATAACTGTGGTGTTGTATTATAACTCCATAAGATTTGGAGAATAAGCTTGGCCCATCATCTTTTTTCCTCTGTTAATTTTTTTCTTAAAGCTTGCAAAATAACTTTATTAGCTACCTCTGCGAGCCTATTGCTTTGTGGGTACTCTACAGAGAAAAAATGGTGTCTGATGTGAAGGTTGGTAAAAAAAGATGCAATTCTCTTATTAGTAAATTGCCAACCATTGTTGGAAATGATATCTCTGAGCAAACCGTATCTACATATTATGAATTTCCAAATGAAAGAACATACCTTGTCCGAAGTTATTTTGGTAAGTGGCTGTGCTTCAATCTACTTTGTAAAGTAATCGATAGCTACTAGTAAGAATTTTACCTGTCCTACCAACGTTGGGAATGGTCCGAGTATGTCAAGTCCCCATTTTGGAAAGGTCATCCAATTTCTGAAGCATGTAATAGCTCAGCTTGGCTATGGATGATTGGTGCACACTTTGGCAACTGTCGCAGCGGTGGACGTTTTCCAAGCAATCTCTTCTTAGTGTCGGCTAGTAGTATCCTACTCTTAAGAGTTTTGAGGCTAGGCTTCGTCCTTCAACATGTGTACAGCAAATGCCTTCATGTACTTCGGAGATTGTCAACCCTGCTTCCGTAGGCCTGAGGCATTTGAGTAATGATTGAGAGAATCCTCTTTTATACAAGTCATCCCCCATGATGGTGTAATATCTTGCTTTCCTTTTAAATAACCTCAGATTATCCTCAGATGATATGTTTTATGTTTTCAAATAATTTATATATGGGCTTCTCTAATCAGCCTGTTGTGACAAACTCAAAACATTTTTGTTAAATATATTCGGCTCATCAAGAGTTAGTTGTGATAAAGTATTCAAAAAATCTTGTATCTTAGAAGTAGCTAGTTTGGATAAGATATCTGCTCTATAATTTTGTTCTTATGTATATGTGATATGTCAAAATGTCTGAAATGCTAGACAAGATTTTTTACCGCATTTAAGTATTGTTTTAGGAGGGAGTCTCGTACCTGGAAGTTACTAGTTACCTATTGAACGACGAGTAGGAAATCACAACAAAATTTGAGGTTTTGAATGTTTTACTTCCCTTGCCAGCCGAAGTCCAACAAGTAAGGATTTATATTCGGATTGATTGTTGCTCGCCTAAAACAAAAATCTTATAGATTGCTCGGTGTGAACACCGATGTTGTCTTTAAGGAGGATTCCTGCTCCACAGCCCCCTTCATTGGAAGCTCCATCGACATATAGTTCCCACACTGGGAGGATTTCTTGTGTAGTAGTAAACTCAGCAATAAAGTCGGCCAATATTTGAGCCTTCAATGATCCTCTCGATTGGTAGGAGATGTCGAACTCTAATAATTTGACCAACCACTTGATGAGTTGTCCTGCAATGTCTGGTCTTGCGAGTATCTGTTGGAGTGGCTGACTCGTTTGAACTATGATTTGGTGGTTCTAAAAGTAGTGTTGCCGCCGTCTAGTTATGATCATTAAGGTAAATGCTAGTTTCACAATGGTTGCGTATCTAGTCTCTGTTTTTGTAGCACCTTGCTAACAAAATAAACTGGAATGTTGTTTTTTACCCATTTCTGTGACAAGTACAAAGATAACTACATGAGTTGAAACTGAAAGATATAAGTAAAGAGATTTACCATGTTGTAACTTCCGAAGAATAGGTGGCGAACTGAGAAGATTCTTAAAGTCATTGAATGCATGCTCACACTCGTTGGTCCAGGTGAACTTTTTGACTTTTTTAAGACTGCTAAAGAAATGATAAGATCATGCAGTGACTACAGGCAAAAATCTTGACAATGCTGCGAGACAATTAGTGAGTTATTAAACTTCTTTAATTGTTTCATGTGATTGCATTTGTGTGTCAGATTGACATTTGTCGGGGTTTGCTTCAATTCCTCAATGTGTCAATAAGACACCGAGGAATTTGCCCTCGTGTACCCTAAATGCGCATTTCTCCGGATTTAATCTCATGTTATATTTTCGAAGTTGTTGGAATACTTCATAGAGGTTAGCTTGGTGGGCTTCCATCGAATCCAACTTCACGACCATATCATCGATGTAGAATTCCATGTTTCGACCAATTTTCTCTTTGAACACCTTATCCACCAGCCTCTGATATATTGCTCTTGCATTTTTTTGAGTCCAAAACGCATTACCTTGTAACAAAAATTACTGTTATTTGTTATGAACGCAGTCTTATCTTGATCCTCCGGATGCATTAGTATCTGATTATATCCAGAATAGGCGTCCATAAAACTTAACATTTTGAAACCCGATGTGTTATCTACTAATTTATCGATGCTCGGCAACGGATATAAATCCTTGGAACATGCTTTATTTAACTCTGTAAAATCCATGCACATACGCCATTTTTCCGAGCTCTTTATTACCATGACCACGTTTGCCAAACATGATGAGAATTTAAGCTCTTGGATGAATCCTACATCAAGCAATTTCTGGGTTTCTACTATGGCTACATTTCTTCTCTCTGTTCCTAGGTTCTACTTTTTCTGACATACTGGTCTGACACCAGGATTGATAACAAGTTTATAGCATATGATATTTGGATCGATCTAGGGCATATCTGCTAGCGTCCATGAGAAAAGGTCAGCATTGGACTTGAGCAATTTGGTGATGTTTCGCTCATTTCCTACGAAAAAAAGCAGATCCGTTGTTAGTGTATTGGTGTTCGAGTTTGGTAATTTGTACCTTATTTAGTTCGTCCATTGGGGTAGGTCAGCTGGAGATGTTGTCTCAGGGATTTAGTTTGGCCAGGGTTGGGATATCCTCTGTGTTGTAGACAGAGTTGACCTATTGAATAGGTTTTGTTGGCGGTGGTATCAATTTCAGGCCTGTATTATAGTATTGTCGTGCATTCTTATGGTCGGCATGCACTGTTGCTACGATGTTACCCTGCACATAGAACTTTACACACAGGTGAACTGTAGAAATAATAGCTCCAAAGGAGTAAAGGGATGGGCGTCCCAAAATAACATTATAAAGACTAACATATTCAACTACTAAAAATTGAATATCTAAGATTTTCGAGTGTGGGGGCTCCCCTAGTGTCATTCTTATCCATACATAACCTGTCACGAGCACCCTTTTTTAGAGAAGCCTACCAACTCTCTGGTTGAGGGCTGCAGAGTTTTTTTACTAAACTACATTTTTTGATAAGTTGAGTAGAATAATAAGTCAGCGCTACTCCCTAGGTCAAGTAAGACTTTCTTAACCGTCAGGTCTCCCATGTTTACCGAGATCACAACAGAATCGTCCAAGTTCAGGCACTGTGACTTGAAGTCGGATGCATAAAAAGAAATGTGTTCTGCAAGGAGCGAGGCTTGTTGTGCTTTGGAGGATCCTTCCATGGTCAGCATGGCTCGGTAACTTTGTTTCCTGGCCGTGCTAGTGAATCCTCCTCCTACGAAGCCTCCCGAGATATAGTTAATAACTTTCTTTAATGTGGAAATTTCTGGTGGAACATGCCAAGTTTCTTTGTCCTTAGGAGTTGAATTATAGTTCGGCTGGTCTGTGGTCAGGCTTGTCATTTCTTTTTGGCCTCTACTACTCATGTATTTATCCAGCAAACTGTGTCTTGCCAATCTTTCCAATAGGTCCTTGGCTTTTACACATTCATTGGTGGTGTGACCAAACTTTTGATGGAATGCATAGTGTTTATTTTTGTCCACATACGTATGGTCTTGATAGGTTCCTACTTTGCTAGGTGGCTTTATGACTTAATGTGGAGAATTTCCTTTATTTTGTCTTCTCTTTTCATGTTGAATTTTATGTATGAGTTAAACTTTGGCGTCAATTTGAAAGGTTTCCTTTGTTCACACGTTTGACTCTGTCTTTCCTGTCTATCCTCTTCTCTCCAGGGTGTTTGTGGTGTTTGTTTCTCGGCTTTCTTGGCTTCTCTCAGCTCTTCAACCTTTCTTTGCTCCAATGCTTTATCCCTAAATTCGGCCAGGGTTTTATGTTTAGTGATGAAAATAGTCTCCTGGAATCTCCTTGGGCGTAGTCCACTTTTCAGCGCATGAATGTGTACATCGGGGCTGAGATCGGAAATTTTCATCTCGACTTTTTCAAATCTTATCATGTCAGGCTTTCGTGTTATCATTACTTGATGGTGCTGAGGAGTTACAATCATGGACATAGATATTCGAGGATGCAAAATGGTTAACAAATTGGTTGGCAAACTCGTCAAAGCTGGAAACTAAACCTGCAGGGAGACTAAAAAACCATAATAAGGCAGCTCTGTCCAAAAAGGTTAGGAATGAACGGCATAAGATTGGGTCAGAGGCACCATTTGAAAATATCATAGGCTCAAATTTAGTGATGTGGATGTTGGGGTCACAAAGCCCTCGTAGGGTTTTAATGTGGTTGGAAGTGTAAAATTCTTCAGTATTTGAAAATTCATTATCTCGGTAGAGAAGGGATTTGTTCTTTTCTTAGTAGACTTCAGAGGAGTGGCTTCCATTGCCGTGTTTGTTTCAAAGTGATGCTTGTCTTCAAGATTTTCCTTGCTTGCAGTCTTTTTATCGCCCTCCTCCCTGTCTGTTCTACACGCCAAAAGCTTGGACATCTTTTTCACTTTTTCTTGGAGGGCAGCGTTCATGGCCACTAATTCAGCATGAGTGGAAGGAGGTGGTGGCAATGAGTCATTAGCCATATTCGGAATCCTGCAAAAAGGAGATGATGTAAACAAAGAAAAAGGGAGATTGCGGGGTAATATTAGAAATGGGCCCACGGTAGGTGTCAAACGTTCTATCAAGGATACTCTTCCAAGCTATATCTCGCTGCTGTTATACCATGAATGCTTTAAGCTTCTCGATCAGTAGGGATGAGAGGTCCTCTGAACTTGGGCTAGGCGTAAAACCTGCAAAAAGGACTCCAACGCTCAAGTTAATAGTATATCTCTTAAAGTAGAAACATAACTAAAAGTATTAGGATTGTGATTTGTTTCTTGAATCTGCTTTTTTGTTAGGCTAATGCCACTACTTATGGCCACTTTAGGTAACTGACCATTGATCCCTCTCTCCGAGCTCTGGAGAGTGT
Organism: Arachis stenosperma; assembly: GCF_014773155.1. NCBI lineage: Eukaryota > Viridiplantae > Streptophyta > Magnoliopsida > Fabales > Fabaceae > Arachis > Arachis stenosperma. Next base: position 88,559,559 of record NC_080383.1, on the reverse strand, counting down.
CCTAGATATTAGGAGGCAGTTGTTGTAGTGGACCGTTATTAATTTTGAAAATGTTGACTAATGAACCAAGGTATAAAATAACCTATCCAAAATATGAGGATTATAGAACAATACCAAATTAACCAATTCAATCCGATTAACTAAGAATCAATCACTTAATTGGTTCATCTTAATAAAAGAATCAGTTAAAGTAAATTGGTAAAGTGATTTTTTTTTTGAAAAAATAGTTAAAAAATTAATCTCTTATTAAAAAATATTCTTTTAGGAAATATAGAAATATTCTTATTGTTACGGATCCGGCCCACGGACCCCGGACCCATGACCAAAACCCGAACCCGGCTTACCGGGTCAACCTATCTCGACTTTCTAGAAGGCACCAAATCGGCCCTCTAGATCCTCTAACTAACTTTCGAATTCAAACATCTCCCTTATCTTAAGCAAATAAGATAAGATAAGATTATCACCATCACCTATAAATAGAGGACCCAGGTCCCTCCAGGTATTCATTCATCCCACACACCTTATACCTCTTAGATCTATTCTGACTTGAGCGTCGGAGTGTCTTTGCAGGTACCTCCCCCCCGCTCCATCAGGGCCGTCCAACATCCGATCCGACCCGCAGGTTCCCGATCCTCCTCTCAACCCGTATCAGAAGCATTCTGTACATTGGCGCCGTCTGTGGGGACCTGCAACAATCAGACCGGATGGAGGGCATCCTGGAGGATAACCCATCGAGCCAGGACGACTCCCAACCGCGTCGTCCGATCTCAGAACACCATGAAGCCACAAACCAAGCAAAAATAGCAAGCACCATCCACCACGCAAACGAACACGTCACGACGGACCCACAACATCCCGAGAAAACCAGGGACAAAGCGGCACAAATCATCCAGGATCTCTGTCTCCGGGTCCAAGAACTTGAAGGCAAGTTAAACGACCGAGAAAAACACAATAACGAGCATGGAAGCCAGGCAACTTTCAGGTCAAGATCCCACCACGGAAGGTCGCCAATCCGGCAGCACAATAGGAGAGATGATCGCAGCACCTCACGCAACCGCCGACGCGAGAAGTCGCCTGAACGACGATACGACAAGAAGCACCATCGCAACGATTCTCGGGATCTAAACCGTCAGCATGATTCAGACAAAGACCGGAGATACCGAAGCACCAAACGCACGAGAAGCGACCATACCATAATGGGAGCTACGCCCTTCACGGAAGGAATCTTAAGAGCAAAACTCCCCAAAGGTTTCGACAAACCCACCGACATGAAGTACGACGGAACTAAAGACCCTCAAGAGCACCTAACGGCCTTTGAGGCCAGAATGAACTTAGAAGGAGCATCCGACGCAGTCCGATGCAGAGCCTTCCCAGTAACCCTTGCCGGGCCAGCGATCAAATGGTTCAACGCCCTCCCAAACGGATCCATAACTAGCTTCCACGACATCACAAGAAAATTCATGGCCCAGTTCACAACCCGAATCACCAAAGCCAAACACCCCATCAGCCTGTTAGGGGTCACACAAAGGCAAGAAGAATCCACAAGAAAATACCTCGACCGCTTCAACGACGAATGCCTAACGGTCGACGGACTCACGGACTCCGTTGCCAGCCTCTGCCTAACTAACGGACTCATGAATGAAGACTTTCGCAAACATCTCACCACCAAACCAGTGTGGTCCATGCACGAAATCCAGAACGTCGCCAAAGATTACATCAACGACGAGGAAGTCAGCCAGGTCGTCGCCGCCAACAAACGGCAGCACGCCGCCACCCAACACGGCAACCCGACTCCCCGTCATAACGCACCACCCAAAGAGAACCAACGAGACCACCTTAAACCGACCCACAGACCACCAAGAATAGGAAAATTTTCCAACTACACTCCCCTAACAGCATCAATTTCTGAGGTATACCACCAAATAGCAGATCGAGGCATCATCCCCAGAGCCCGACCACTCAAGGAAAGGACAGGAGGAAACAAAACCCTCTACTGCGACTATCACCGCGGATACGGCCACAAAACACAAGATTGTTACGATCTCAAAGACGCTCTTGAGCAAGCTATACGAGACGGCAAACTCCCCGAGTTCGTCAAAATCATCAGAGAACCAAGGCGCGCCGACAGAGACAAATCACCAGAAAGAGAAGGACGCAACCCAAGAACTCAAAAACCACCCAGGGAAAACACCGAAGAAGATCCGACCATCATAGTGAACGTCATCACGGGCAAAGACGTGCCAAATAAATCAAAACTAACAATGAAAAAAGACCTCAAGATAATGGTCGTCAAAAACCACGACCCAGTAACCATTGCCGACAGCACGATAACCTTCTTACCCGAGGACTGCCATCACGGCACCTCGGCCGGAGATGCCCCCTTCGTCATATCAGCCCGAATCGGAACAGGACTAGTAAGAAGAATACTCGTGGACACGGGTGCCGACTCCAATATCCTCTTCCGAGGAGCCTTCGACAAACTCGGGCTTCGCAACGACAACCTCCAAACGCATCGCCACGGCGTCACGGGCCTCGGAGATAACTTCCTCAAACCAGACGGCTCGGTCACTCTCCCCATCACCATAGGAACAAGCAATCAGAGAAAGACGGTCCTATCCGAATTCGTCGTCCTAAAAGACTCCACAGCCTATAACGTCATTCTCGGGAGAAAAACAATTAACGACTTCTCGGCAGTCATCTTCACCAAATACCTTCTCATGAAATTCAAAACCGATGACGGCACCATCGGAACCATTCACGGAGACCGAGAAGTTGCAGCCGAATGCGACAACAATAGCTTAGCCCTAAGGAAAAAATCCCGTGACGCGGCCGGAATATTCCTTGCCGACCTAGACGCACGGCTTGACGGCCAACCTAGACCGGAACCAGAAGGGGACATGGAAAAACTACAAATAGGGCCGACCAAAGATGAATACACGTTCATCAACAGAAACCTCCCACACGACCTCAAAGAAGAACTCTCTCAACTTTTGAAACAAAACAGAGACCTATTCGCATTCACACCAGCCGACATGCCGGGAATAAGTCCCGATCTGATGTCTCACCATCTGGCAGTAGACCCCCTAGCCAAACCCGTGGCGCAAAGAAGACGGAAAATGTCACCAGACCGAGCCGCCGAGGTCCAAAAACAAGTAAAAGCCCTACTCGAAGCCAACTTCATCCGAGAACTCCCTTACACGACCTGGCTAGCCAACGTCGTACTAGTTAAAAAGTCTAACGGGAAGTGGCGAATGTGCGTTGATTACACAGATCTCAACAAAGCATGCCCGAAAGACGCCTTCCCCCTACCAAACATCGACGGACTAGTAGATGCAGCATCCGGACACCGGTACCTCAGCTTCATGGACGCATATTCCGGCTACAACCAGATCCCGATGCACCGACCAGACGAAGAAAAGACAGCATTCATCACCCCAGACGGAACCTACTGCTATAAAGTAATGCCCTTCGGCTTGAAAAACGCCGGAGCCACCTACCAGCGACTTGTTAACAAAATATTTCGCAACTTAACCGGAAACAAAATAGAAGTCTACATAGATGATATGCTCGCCAAAACAGAATCCGGCGAGCAACTAACCGACGATCTAAAGGTCATAATGAACACTTTGCGAAAGCACCAAATGCGACTCAACCCAACAAAGTGCGCTTTCGGAATGGAAGCAGGAAAATTCCTCGGGTTCATGATCACACAACGCGGAGTTGAGGCAAACCCGGAAAAATGTCGTGCCGTCCTCGAAATGACAAGTCCCAAAAACCTCAAAGAAATCCAAAAGCTCACAGGCCGACTAACCGCACTATCCCGGTTCCTCGGAGCTTCGGCACAAAAGGCAATCCCTTTTTTCAAACTTATGAAAAAAGGAACCCCCTTCAAATGGGAGGCAGAATGCGAAGAAGCTTTCCAACACTTTAAGAAGGTCCTAACGGAACCTCCAATCCTCGCAAAACCTCAAACAGGGGAAACATTATACCTGTACCTTTCCATAACGGAAGAAACAATCGCAGCAGCACTCGTCCGGGAAAACGAGAAAAAGGAACAAAAGCCCATATACTTCATAAGCAAGGTGCTACAAGACACAGAAGCCCGCTATTCACGACTAGAAAAACTGGCTTTCGCACTCCTATCGGCATCCCGACGACTACGACAATACTTCCAGGCTCACCCCATAACGGTTCGAACCGACCAAACGGTCAAACAAGTATTACAAAAACCCGACCTAGCAGGAAGAATGCTAGCATGGTCCATCGAGTTATCCCAATTCCAGATCAGGTTCGAACCCCGAAACGCCATCAAAGCACAGGCCTTGACCGACTTCATCGCCGAAATGACTCCGACCAAGCTGACACCCGAACCATGGAAGCTGCACGTCGATGGCTCGTCAAACTCCACTCACGGAGGCGCCGGAATCATACTCGAAAACCAAAATGGGATTACAATTGAACAATCAATAAGATACGACTTTCCAGTATCAAATAACCAAGCAGAATACGAGGCCCTCTTGGCAGGCCTAAACCTAGCTCGGGAAGTCGGCGCCAAGGTACTCGAAGTTAACACCGATTCCCAGGTGGTATGCTCCCAAATTAACGGGAACTATCAAACCCGGGACCCCCTGCTCCAACAATACCTCAAAAAAGTAAGTGAAACAAAAGAAGGATTCGAAAACGTCTCCATACATCACGTCCCCAGAGAGCGAAACGCCAGGGCGGACCTACTTTCCAAGCTAGCCAGCACGAAATCAGGACACGGCAACAGATCGCTAATCCAGGAGGTCGTTAAGTCGCCCTCCGTATCAACAGAAATCAGCGCACACCTAACATCCTCGAACCGGGAGTCTTGGACATACCCGATCTGGCAATATCTCCGCGACGGAATCCTGCCACCAGATCCGAAAGAGGAAAGGCGAATAAAAAGGGAAGCCGCCAATTACACCATCATAGCAGGACAACTATACAAGCGCGGATTCTCGCAGCCCCTACTTAAATGTATCGAGCCCGGGGACACGGAGTACATACTCCGCGAGATCCACGAAGGCTGCTGCGGTCACCACATCGGAGGGAAAACGCTAGCCCAAAAAATCATCAGGGCCGGCTATTTCTGGCCCACGATCATACGAGATTCCATACAACTAACTAAAAGCTGCGACAAATGCCAAAGGCATGCCAATATCCACCAAGCCGCCCCACACCCACTCAACGTGATATCGGCAGAACGGCCATTCGGCAGTTGGGGAATCGACCTCGTCGGGCCCTTCCCCACGGCACCCGGCCAACTCAGATACCTTATCGTCGCCATAGACTACTACACCAAATGGATTGAAGCCGAACCCCTGGCCTCCATCACAGCAACCCAATGCCGGAAGTTCGTCTGGCGACAGATCATTACCCGGTTCGGAATTCCCGAGGTCATCATCTCCGACAACGGAACCCAGTTCACAGACAAAAAATTCAGAGAACTCCTAGGAGGATTACACATATCCCATCGCTTCAGCTCGGTAGAACACCCCCAAACAAACGGACAGGTGGAATCCGCCAATAAAATCATTGTTAAAGGACTTAAGAAACGACTTGACGAAGCCAAGGGATTATGGGCAGAAGAGTTGGGATCAGTCCTGTGGTCATACCGAACAACACCCCAAACGAGCACGGGAGAAACGCCCTTCCGATTAACATACGGCGTTGAAGCAGTCATCCCAGTAGAAATCGGGGACCCCAGCCCCAGAAAAACGGTTGGAGGTAACGACGAAGAAGCAGAACGAGACCTCGTGGACGAAGAAAGAAGCATAGCCCACGTCAAAGAATTAGCACTCAAACAAAGGATCAGCCTAAGGTACAATCACGGCGTCATCCGACGAGAATTCGCGGACAACGACCTCGTCCTACGACGAAACGATATTGGCCTTCCGACCAAAGGAGAAGGAAAGCTCGCCCCCAACTGGGAAGGGCCATACAGAGTCAAGGCCGTAATTGGAAAAGGAGCGTATAAACTCGAACGACTAGACGGCAGCGAAATACCAAGAACTTGGAACGCAGCCAACCTACGAAGATACTATACTTAAATGAGTCTCCCCTTATTTTTTAAAGATACCATCTGTTTTTAAGGTTTTTCCTTTATTTTTATCTTTTAGAAACCTCGGGTACTCTTTCCCTCACGAAGGGTTTTAACGAGGCCCAAACCATTTAAATAAATTTTCTTACAAGTTACTTTCACTTCATCCCCATTACAAGCCACTACTGTTCCTCAAAACACGGAACGAAGACACGGCCATCACTGGAGGACTGATCACCCTCCAGGCCGAACACACGGATATCCAAAAAACTGACCAAACGAACGGTTACGATAAAACAAACAAAAATTGCAGAAAGGCCCAAACGGCCAAGTAAAAGCCACAAACGGATCATACAAAAGGCCCGAACAGCCGAAAATGCCATTAAACGGTATACAAAAAGTCACGGCCCTTGGCCAATCCAAAATGTTCTGAAACAAACAAAGTTCAAAATAAAATACAAGATAACTATTCAATATCAACAATCCGACCATCACGGACGGTCTTAAACGCTCCCATCTCGGACACATCCACACCAGGGGCCAGCACCAGAACCTGAGCCTTCATCGTTTCCTCGGTAGCAGCAACGGCGTCCCTAGCGTCAGCCAACAGAGCCGACTTCTCCTTCTTTAGAGCTTCAACCTCAGCCTTCAGAGTTTCCGACTCAGCGAGAAGCAAGGCAGCTTGAGAACTCGCATCCGAGGCTCGCTTGCGCTCCGCCGCCAATTGAGAAAGAAGCGAAGTCTCAATACCGGCAAGTCGGAGTATCTCCGCCCCGGCATCTTCTGAAGACTTCGCCGCCTTCTCTTTTGCAGTATTGGCGACTTGGAGCTCCTCCTTCAATTTAGTCACTTCAGCCTGAGCCTGTCGAAACTTCTTCTCCAACAAACCCGCTTGGGCCATCACGGGCTCAGCCTTCCGAACAACCACAGCAGAACGAAGAAGGGCACGGTAAACCGACTCAGCCTGGAACGAGACATCGCAGCCATCAAAAAATGACTCTGTTCCAGGCATCAAGTGCTGATCGATGAAGCCCGTGGCGTCAAAACGTCGGTCCATCACACTAGGGACCAGACCCTCCCCTTCAAAAGTCTCACTAAAAGGCTCCTCAGCCCTACTCCTCTTCCGAGAAGCCTCAACACCCGTCAACATGACCACCTCAGGCGAACCCGGAGGAACTTGAGCCTCAGTAGCCGCCCCCGAAGAAACCACCCCCTGAGAGGGAACCTGAGAATCCACAGTCGGATTCGAAACGGGAGTCGACGGAGACGACGATCCGTCCTCCCGACCCAACGCTGCCTTCAGCCTCGCCAAGGTAGTCAGCCCGCCAGCCATCTCAACTGAAAGAAATCAATAGAAGAGTTAAAAAAAAAAAAATAAATACACACCAATATATGTCCGACAAGCCTCGGGATCCCCCATAACGTCTCGAGGATTCAACGGACGTTCGCCAAACAAGTGCCACAAAACGCTGGCGACATCCTTATCCTCCCGAGACAAATCGTCATAAGAAACCTTGGTCAGAACCGACGGCCCGGCGCCAAAATTCCAATACGTCGGAAACCGGCGCTCGCCTTCCAGGGTAAGCCAAAACGGGCGGTGCCCCTCAACAGGACGCACCTTAAAATACTCCCACTTAAACCCGTGAAAGGAATCCTCAAACAACCCAAAAATCCGACGATGAGGCTGAGCCCGGAAAGACATATACCCTTTCTTATGCTTCCCCTCCTTAGTCGGAAGAGTGCACAAGAAAAGGAAAAGAAAAACGGGAACCGAAGCCGGAAGATCGAGATACTGGCACACCAACTCAAAGCACCGAACGGCTGCCCAGCTGTTCGGGTGAAGCTGAGACGGTGCCACGGAACACCGACTAAGTAAACCCTGAACAAACGGGGAGAAAGGGAACCGCACTCCGAGCCGAGTAAACATGGATTCGTAGACCCACATCCAGTCCGGCACGGTGGGAGAATGAAGGTTTAGATAGCAGACGCGCTCATCCGCATCAGGGAGCACGAGCTCGTATCGTCCCTCCTCTTCACCGCCACCACAAATTGCCCCTTGATCGCGGAGCCGTTGGAGATCACCCTCCGTCATCCGCGACGGAACGCCCCACACATCGCTGGTCACCCAACCATAGCGATTGGGAACGCCCCTGGAAGGGGCAATGGGGGCGCCTACACCCTCATTTCTCCGACGCTGCATACCTAAAACAGGGAGGAGCGCCACCATCAGCCTACCAACTCGACACAATTACGAAAAATAAAACCTAAACACCACTACAAAGCAAAGCAGAAAATGGCGGTGCTCAGCCCCTTCCCCAAACTCAAAACGCCAAACACAGCAAGACAAAAACAGGAACAGGCACACAAACAAACGTATGGAAGAAATAGCAGAAAAGAAAAAACCAACCTGGTAAAAGCAGAAGAAAACTTGAAAGAAACACTGGGAAATGAGGAGAAGCAGAAACAGCACCAGAAAGCAAAATCCACTAAAGCAGTTTTTTTCTCAGGAAAGGGAGAAGTTCTCTTTCAAAAGAAAAAACGGACGAGAAAAATAGAAGCCAAAACGAAACGGTTTCAAAAAGACGAAAGGACACAACTGACCCTGGGCATAATGAAAATAATAGGGGCAAAAAGGAGAAAACACCTCCTCAATAAATGCCCCCCTCGGAAAAGCAAACTAATCAATTACGCCTCAAAAAACGCAACAGGCGCAGCAGGCACGGAAAGGTCACGTCAAAGACCAAAATGCGGTCAGGACAGATCCTTTACCAAACGAAATCGAGACACCGACCTCGTCACCAAACGAACACTCGAAGACACGATGAGAGAACATCTCAAACTCTCAGCGAGAAACCGACCTCACTCGCTCTCCCGCTGCGGGGGCAACTGTTACGAATCCGGCCCACGGACCCCGGACCCATGACCAAAACCCGAACCCGGCTTACCGGGTCAACCCATCTCGACTTTCTAGAAGGCACCAAATCGGCCCTCTAGATCCTCTAACTAACTTTCGAATTCAAACATCTCCCTTATCTTAAGCAAATAAGATAAGATAAGATTATCACCATCACCTATAAATAGAGGACCCAGGTCCCTCCAGGTATTCATTCATCCCACACACCTTATACCTCTTAGATCTATTCTGACTTGAGCGTCGGAGTGTCTTTGCAGGTACCTCCCCCCCGCTCCATCAGGGCCGTCCAACATCCGATCCGACCCGCAGGTTCCCGATCCTCCTCTCAACCCGTATCAGAAGCATTCTGTACACTTATTATACAGGATTCAACATCTTAAATTTTTGAATATATAATTTTACAAGTTGAATGACTCATTTTATTTTATTTTTTTTTATAAAAATGTAGATATTCTTATGATAACATCTTTATATAGGTAAAGATAATATTGTGAACCATTCGATGATATAATGACATCTTTTTTTTTAATATATTTGACTGAATATATTTAACCGAATCATCTAACGATTTATAATGTAATTTTTATGTGAGAATGTGATAAGAGTATTTACAAAAAAAAATACTCACATAGATATATTTGAGAAAAAAAGTCAGGAAGTTCTAAGTTTGTTTCCTTGATTTACAAATATAAAAGCACTATGATCTCCCATTGAAGGGCCAAAGGCATTACACCAATAAGGAAGTCTAGTCATATATCCACTTCCTTTGAGAAACACATGCATGCATAAATAATTCTCTTGAACACTTTCACAAAATGTCTGTGTCTGAAGGGTCTTCTCCTTATTTATCACTGGAAACTGCCTCTAACTATTCCTCCCACAAGAGTACTCCAACTACTCCAAGCATTCAATTGGTACCAAAATCAGTCTCTGAGAGGCTTCTTGGGAAGTTCTTGGACTCGTCGCAGTTCGATTTCGATTACCAGCAGAGTGGATTGTGGTCTCCTCCCCTAAGGAGAAGGGTGTTCTTGGTCTCCCCTGCTGGTAACATTATTTGCTCTGACGAGGAATTGCTCAGAAAGCTCAACAACCCAAACAAGAACAAGACAACACATATAACTAATTTGCTCCAATGTATGTATATAAATTACTTTCATTCTATTAACTCTCTTGTTTTCTTCCATCCCCTCTTTATGGATTGTTTGTTACTTTTTGACAGGCCTTTTGGTGCTCTTGAAGCTGAAGGGCAAATGCCAACCATAATTTGTCTAAGGAATATAAGAGATTTACTTTTCAATCACATGTGCATGTGAGGATTGCTTTTTCCAACTTTTGGGGTCCAATGCTAATATGGTATTATATCATCGATCCATCTTAATGGGTGCCATAAAGATAGAGTGTGATGATGAGCTTAATTACAATAATATATTCTTGGGGGTTTATTTTATGATTTTTAATGTTTTACTTTCATGATTTTTCATTTTTTCTTAATATACATCCATGCATCCAACTTAGTTCTTACTACTTTCATGCTCTGCCATACAACATCGATGATATATGTTAACGTAAATAAAAATAAATTATGTATTAAAATTAATTTTTAATTAATATATTTTTCTTAGAATGACAATAATTTCTTAAATTTCAATTCTAAATGTCCAATAATACGCAGGATTTTGTTGTTTTAATTTAAGGGAAAAAAAGTTTGGACACCAAATTAAAGTTAACAACTTTTTTGGCATTATTATAAATGTCTACACAGCAAAATGCATTCCATAAAAGAATATTATAATAATATATAATCTAGATATTGAGAGTGCAAAAGAACAAGAAGAAAAAGAAAAGTGCATGAATCAAATTATGTTGTGCACATATATAATATAAGAAATGACAGTTTTGGTTTAAAAACAATAATAGATTGATCGGATAATTTTAAAAAAATGTTTGTCCATAATGATTCTTTCGATTACATAGGTTTTTTTTTTCCTTATAAAATCTTGTTATTAATAATCTTCTTCACGGTTATCATTGTTTACAAATATTGGATGTTAAATTATTTTCCAAGATTTTTTTAAGAGATCATATTATTGTTATGCATATAGATGAGAGGAGATAGAGAGAATAATTAATGAAATTGACAATATCTTCCCTAAAAGAGGTATTATATAAATTTGTTTATAGTAGTTCTTCATAAATTCAAATAGAGCCAATTTTTAAATTTTATACGATTACAAAGAGACCAACTTTTTAGTGCTATTATACTGAAGTTATGTTTGGACCAAAAACTCAGGTGGACCTATCTCACTGTAAATTACGTTTCTCAGCCATTTAATCTAATATTTGAAACTGTCAAAGAAAAAATTATTTATAAATCCAATCCGACTAGTCAAATAGAATTGAAATTTGGCTTGTACCTTCCTATTTCGGCAAAGAGTGAGACTCATTATCTCCGTTGGTCAGGCTATATAAATTTGTCTACAAGAATTCTTCTTAAATTCAAATAGAACATGTCTTTTAATTCATACAAGTGCAAAGACAATCACCGAAAAAATACTAGTGCAAAGAGACAACTTTTTGATACTATTATACGAAATTGGGCCAAGTCATGTTCGGATTTATAAGAGCTTGTTTTACCGTTAAAAAATGATAGTGAGAGATGAGATGAGATGCAAATTTAAGGTAAAAACGAGCTCTAAGTACTGTATTTTCTAAAATGAAAATAGGAGTGATTTGTCAATAAACTTCACATGATAGTGGACAATTACACAGTGAACAATTACTAGTTGAGAATAATGGTTGTAAGAAAATCTAAAGTAAAAAATATATTTATAAATTAATAGTCATTAATCTATTATTAATTAAAATGTATATTTAAACTCTTATACTTAAATTTTAAAGATACTTTTTATTTGTTTATAAATAAAGAATAAAAAATACTATATCTACACCAAAATCAACCATTTTGTATTTGTGTATATGTATTTTTAAAATTTTTTTAATGTATATTTTATATTTTAACATATATTATATATTAACAATTGATTTTAGTGTACACCTAATATTATCTATAAAAAATATTTAAGAAAATAAAATTGTGCATCAAATATTGCAGATTAATTTAGTCTAATTATGAGGAAGTCTAGTTTGAAATTGTGCAGAATTTGTTTGAGTTTCTAATATTTCATTAGGATAAATATCAATACCACTTGTGAAGATTATATATTATTTAGTTAAGTAATGTTAGAAAATTAACCCTTTTTTTATAATTAACATTAACTCATTTCTTTAAAATCATAAATGGGTAACCTTAAAAAATTCTGAATTATAAACTTAAACATTAAATTTGGTTAATGTTAACTAACTAAAAGTTGATTTTCAATATTTTCTCTATTTAATTATATAAAACAAACACACACGCGTACATATATAAAAAATGAACATAGATTTATGATGAAGATTGGTGCGGTTTGGTCATGCATAAAATGATGAAAAATGCTACTTTGTAAAATGATGGATGGAGGGGTGTAGAAATGTTAAAAATGAAAATGCATGTGTACCGAGTAACAGCGACGTATCAAATGGAATGTTGAACATGCTTTAATTTGCGACCAACAGCATTGTGCAGAAGGAATATTCTGATCACAGACTTGCTTTAAACAATAGCCATTACAGTAGCAGACAATAGTTACTTTAAACTAAACACCAGAGTATCGGATCTAACTCTGCAAAATAAATCCTTCACTGTACCTTCAATTTTGATACTTTTATTTTGTCTCAATTCAAACTAAACACTTAAAATTTGATTTTATTCCCTGTTTTTATTCCAATTTTAAGTTATGTTTCACACACAATTACGCTCTTAAATAGCACTCCTTATCATGAAGATGTAAATTTGATCCCAATTTTTTAAGGGATTATTTTAATATAATGGATATTATGTAATCCCTTTTATATATTTATGGATTTTGACGAGTATATATTCAAATTAGTTTTTAAATTTTAAATCAAACATTTTGATATTCAATAAATTTATATTATTTTAAAGGTTTATGAGAATTACACTTTTCAGACAAATTGATTGCTAAAAATTACATTGGTTGAGGATGAAGAGTTGATAGGAATTGTGAAAAATTACATTGGTTGAGGATGAAGAGTTGATAGGAATTGTGATTTTGGTATGTGAGATATTAGTCTTCAAAACTTATCTTTCGATCCCGATAAATATAAAATGGTCATTTTTTTATGACCAACTCATATCTATTGCAACAACAGCTAGCCACTATGTATTTGCTTATTTGTTATACTTTTCTCTTCACAAAACAATTGATCATGAGCCCATGGTCTTGTTTTCACAGCAGATCTTACAAGGTATTCATTTCTGAGGGTAGCAATGTAATGAAAAATGGGGGTGGTATTGTTAAGTGGGTGCTTATGTGAAAGTGTGAAGAGTAAAAAAACTTAAAATGCCCTTTAAAAATTTTTCTACAAACACCTACTGTGAAGAAGAATGAAACTCCATCAAGTATCCCTTATCCGGGATGCATACAAGCACATTTATAAACAATTAGATCTTCTATCACAGTTAGATGTTCTATCACAGCTTTTATAATCTATTGCTGAGATTAGAAAAAATGGATCCAGATCATTTTTTTCTGCTCCTTTATAAGATAAGAGCATCATGTTATAAAATAAAGACAAAAATCTTATTATAAAACCTATCATTATTTATATTGATAATTCAATATTATTTGTTTCTCATGTAATGTGACATTTTCGAATGAATATATGACACCTTCAAGAAAGAACAAAAAATTGAATAATCTACCTTATAACTAAATGTAATAATTAAGACAAATCAAAGAAGAAAATATCCGATTCCTACTAAAAAAAATACATAGTATCAAAACTACTGGACCGGACCGGTCAAAAACTAGTAATACGGTAGCCTAACTGATTCGATTTGACATTTAGATCATTTATGCATTTAAATCGGTCAATAGCAGTCAAACCCATGGAAAACCCGCACTTCCACAATAGATTAATGCTCCACGTTATCCTTGTCTCTGCACATAGCCAAATTGAATGGAGGCACTAAGATTGACCTATTTTCCTTGCTACAAAAATGGATGGACATGGTGGCACTCTTCATCAGAGTCATTTAAGTCTCGCAAATGTCAAATAGCCTGTGTGACCTCTAGCTTCACCACAAGGTCTAGCCATAACGGAAGAAACAATACTGTCCGGCGCATAGCTTCCATTGGAACGTTGCCTCCTCTTGCAAGGGAGAGAACCATTAGAACCATTGTTGTCTCCATTAAGGTTTTCCATTTTCCCTTCTCTAACTTCGTATGTGCGTAACAACACCTCAAATGTTCTTATATCTTTAAAGAAGCAAAATTTATTTAGGAATTACGTCAGTCTAATACAGGTAGCTGCAGTTTGCATGGATAACTTGAATGACATACAAAACGGCACCAAAAGTTATTAAATATAGAGAATGTACCTGTGAAGCTGTTTTGAAGTGTTTCGCACGATCGCTGTACTTGCTCAACGCATGGGGAGAATGAGCACAATGTACCATCTTGTTTTAACATTTCTGCAGCCGAAGGAATAGCAAGCCATGGTTGGGGTAGATCCAAAAATACGGCATCAGCCAAGCCAGCAAATTCACTTGGAAATCCCTCGCCCTGAATATCCCTTACTCTCACACTGATTAAGCTGCTTAGACCTGTCCTCTCAAAATCATCCCTATGAAGAAGAAAATAAATCAAGTAAACATGAGACAGGAATGGTTCTATATTCCGCACAACCCTTTGGAATATTTCTTCACCAGTGTGTAAATGTTCACAAATATGCAATCATGAGGTAAGAAAAGGGCAAAGGCACAAGTGAAAAACACAAAAATATATGAACACACACAGAAGAATATCACCATCATCTTCCTTGTTTGTTACCTGGCCGATCCAGCTCGTTGCTCATGGAAGTCAAACGTATGGACATGTCCCGTAGGAGCAACAGCCCTTGCAAGTGAAGTAGTTAAAGATCCACTTCCAGTGCCAGATTCAAGAACCAAGCAACCAGGAACAACCTCCAAGTACATGATAACAAAGCTAATATCCGCAATATAGAGAATCTGAGTCCTGTGGCTTAAAACTAGAGTCCATAACTCCGGTGTTGGAGCTAACAAATATACAAAACCACCCTTGTTGCTGAATACTTTAGACCCAAATGGCTTTCCTATCCATTCTGAATGCTTAAAGACACCGAATCGATTCTGCAGTACAGTACTTTCAGACACGGTTACGGCCTTCAGGTTGTCATGCCTTTCATAAACTATAACCAAATCACCATTGCTAATCAATCGATTGAAAGATAATTTTGTTGCAGGATCAATTGCCAGCATCTTAAAAGTCCTCAAGAATCTTTCAACAAAATCACAAGGAACAATTATCTGTAATTCATGAAAGGGAAAAAAACCAATAATGCACATTGAATTATTTGGATGTAACTACAATTTAGACTTACTGCATTTAACTCGGTCCAAAAATTCATACATGAGTTTTGAACATAAAACACTAATGAAAGTTACCAACTTGAAATTAAATAAAAGCGTGAACTTTTCTCTTAGAAGGAAAACCAAATAAGGAAACAGAGGCAACTAACTGATGATGGAGCAAGCTCTAATCTTTACTCATCAAGGTGAAAACATTATGGACCGAATTGATGGATTCACAAGTTGGGTATCAGAGCTTTGAAAATTACTACCATTTGGGAATGGGAATGAAGGACCAACAACAGCACTGGTTTAACACAAATAAAAACTGATGAGTGATGAGGGGGTTTAACCTGGGGCTACGGTTGGATTGATGGTTTTGGAAAGAGGAGAATGAGATAAAGAGATTATAACAGGATTTTAAAGTAATCTGTAAATAGTACCCCCTAGATCATTAAATGGCTGACAAAGTTATTTCAACTTTGTTAATGATAAAAATACCAAAATATTTTAAAATGCTACAAAAACATAATCATAATAAAATAAATATATAAAATTATAAATAAAGACACAAAAATATATTCTAGTAAATCTTAAAAATACACAAATTAATCTAATGACCAACAAAATCCAATAACAAGAACTAGGCAACAGCAATTAACATAAGTCAATAACAACATAGCAAAAAATTTAATAACACTTAACACAACATCAATTAAGTGATTAACAACTTAACAAATTAACAAAGATGTAATGTCTGTTTGGTCCCTGAAATTCCCAATGCTAGTCAAAACAGCCCTGATTTTTGAAAATGATAAAATTGGTCCCTGAAATTACAAATTGCGAATCTCTTTCGCCCCTAATTCAAATGTCGTTAACACGGTGCTGACTGCTGACATGGAGCACTAAAGTGTTAGCTTGACATTCCCAATAGGAAGGTGACATGGTTAAGACTTCGGATCAAATAGTCGTCCCAAATTGGTTAATTAGACTCATTTTAGCCTCTCCACTAATATAAAATCAATAAACCAAAATGAATTTAGGCACCCAATTGATCATATTGAAATCTTAGATATGTCACCTTAATGTCAAGCTAACACTTTGTCAGCACAATATTGAATTAACGGGCGAAGAAAATTCAGATTTGTAAATTCAGGAGCAATTTGGTACTTTTCAAAAAGCCAGGACTGTTTATCTCTAGCGCTAGGAATTTCAGAGAACAAACTGGACATTGCCTCAATTAACAAATAGCAAAAACAACACAACACAGCAATGAGCAACCTGCAGCAAGAACAACTAGGCAATAGCAAAAAATCTGATAACCAACAAAAAACACACAACCAGAAATTACAACACAGAAACCAGCAACCATCAACAAAAAGTAAAAACTCAGCAAGAATCAAAGAGGAAAGGACTACACTACCAGAACTGGAAGGCGAGCACGAGGTGAGGGCGAGGATGACGGCAGAGCTCGGCGGACTGGAGTGAAATCGCCGCTTCAAGCTCAGGGAAAGAAAGAATGGCAGAACGGACTGCTGGAAGTGGGGGAGAATTGGAGAAGATGGGGCCGGCAGTGGGCTGGGAAGGATGGGGATGGCGGCGGCTGAGGAAGCCGGGACTGGGAAGGGAAATGGGAGACCGGGAACTTGGAAGGGATTTACTGATTTTGGTATTTCTTTTAAAAAAAAAAAACGGTCAGCGTCTACCTTGTTAATATCGACACTTTAGTCCTCTTGAAATATACAAAAAGTTACTTCATATTTAACTCACTTGGTTTGGACGGCGGAAAGAAAATAAGAGAAAAGAAAAAAGAAAATATAAAAAAAATTGAATTACTTGTGTGTTGTTTGGATAAATAAAAAATAAATAAATAAAATGAAAATTTTTTTTTTGTTTAAATAAAAAAATTAAAAAAATTATAATAATATAAAATTACATTAATATTCTTATCATAAAATAAAGTATAAATATTTTTATTTATTTATATTTTATTACATTTTATAAATATTATAAAATATTATAATTTTATATATTTGATTTAATTATTTATTTAATATATATAATATTTAAATATAAATTTCTATTATAATAATATATTAAAATTAAATTTATATTAATAATTGTTAATAATAATATAATTAAAGATAATATTAAAAATACAAAAATATAACTTTTTTTTTTGTTTTCTTATTTGTGATACAAAAATTTTTTTCTTTCTTATTTTTTTTGATAACCAAATAAAAAATATATCATTTTTCATTTATTTTTTTTCCATTCATTTTTTATCAAACCAAACATAATATAAAAGATAAAGTTTTAATTTTTTTTGTTAATAACAAACGAAAAATGTTAATATACAGATTTAAACTAGCATACATGGCGGTCAATTATTCACATATATAAAGAAGACAAATTAATTCCTGAACTCTGTTGTAAAATTGTATTGTTTTGAAGACCTCTGAACGCAACCTTTGATGAATATCCTTTTATTTCTCTCCATATAGAACGAAAAGACTCAACTTCACTCTCTCTTCATTTTACAGAAATAATTCTAACATCTTGCAACATTAACCCCAATCAAAAACTCCTATCGATCATGTCTCCCTGATGATTGCCTCGCCAGAATCTTCAGCCACTTCACTACTGTTGATTGCAACCAGTGCTCTCTCATTTGCCGCCGCTGGCACCGCGTCGATAGCCAGTCTCACCAGCACCTTTCCCTGAATGCCAAGGCGGAGCTTCAGGATCTCCTGCTGTCGTGTTCAACCGACTTGAATCGGTCACAAAACTTTCTCTGAAACGCAACCACAGGTTAATGAGCATGGACAGCATTAACAAAAGAGAAAGAATGGAGAATCAATAGTTTTAGTGGACAATGTGTATAATGAATTTTAAAAAAAATATATTTTAAAAATTAAAAATCAGATTTTTAATTAATTATTTAATAATTATTTAAATTCAGATTTTGAAATTTAAAAAATTAGAATAAGTAGTTAAATTCATTCACACTACATATAGTCTCTACATCCAAATCCTAACAGAGGCGTCACCCTCTATCTGCTACCTACACCCACTCTGGGCCTCATAATCCCCCTCTCTCCTCATATTCGGCGGCAACTATCCGGCGACCAGGCCCCTTCTCAAAGTAGCGCCATCCCCCTTTCGCGGTCAGCGACGTCCCGCCCTCTTGGAGCAGTGCCGTGCCGCCCCCACTGCCGTCGGAGTCTTACCGCAAATATAACTCTTTCCTTCCCCTCACGTAACCGTACCGTCGATGCTGCCACAGACTCCAGCCGATGCCGCCACGGGTTTCCGCATATGCTGTCAAAAAGCTCAACGACACCACCATTTAAATTAACGTTTGAGTATAGTAGATGTAACGTATGCGTGCTTGAAGACAATATCAGATCAAACACTCAATTGCTTACTTTTGATTCTCACTCATGTCTCTTTATCTGTTCAAGCTTTTTTTTTTCTATTTTTTGTTTCTCCAATTTTATAGTTACATCAAATTATAAGACTCTTGTCAAATTATATATTTTTTCTTTTTTTTTATAAAAATTAAATTGTTGGATGATCATAGTTGTTTCTTCTGTTTATTCATTTTCTTCTTCTATTTTAAAGGTCAATTTAGGATGGTCATTTTAGTAGATATGTGGATGGTTATTTTAATTTTTATGCAAATGATTATTTTGATTGGATTGGGTTTAGTTATATATAATTAAAATATGTTAGATGTTTAATTCATTAAATATGCGGATGATTATTTTTATCTTTAAGTGGATGGTTATTTTTACTAAGGGTGAGTGGCGTGTGGCAAGCCAAGCAGCGACGGTGAAATGGGATGATTATTGATGAAGGTGGGGTGGCCGCCGGTTGAAAAGAAGAGAATATTAAAGTGAAATGCTTTAGTAAATTAGGATTTCAGATGATTATTTTTTTGAAATAACTAACTGAATTTTTAAAAAATTTAAAATTTGAAATTGGGAGATTTAAAATTTAAAATTTGATATGAAATAAATGAATGAGAGTTTTTGAATTTAAGTAATCTATAATGTGATTTTTATTATTTATCTCTATTGGACTAAATAATCAGTCCATTGTACATATTGTCAAGATTTCTCATTAACTCCCTAGGCGGATTCTTAAAGAAATCAACGCCGTTGTGAGCCGTTGCCACAGTTTGAAAAAGCTCTCCGTTAAGCGGGTGCATGGGCACACGATGGCGACGGGATGGTTGGTTCCAGAATGACATCGTTGACTTCTATTTGCTTGAAAGAGATCGTGAATGGTCAGAGCTTCATGCCCTTTACAAACAAGCTTCAATCTTTGAAGGTAATTGAGTATTTAGGGGATTGGGATTGGGATGACACACATGAGAAGATTAGAAACTCCATGCTGTGTTGATTGATATTTACCTTGAGAAGATTCAAATTAGCGATGTGGATTTTGTGAGTTTATCTAAGTGTTTGAGTTTGAACACTTTGCACATTGTGAAAACCACTGAGTGCTCAAATGTGGGTCTAAATTTTGTTGCTGAGAATTGCATAATGTTGAGGAAGCTTAACCTTGCAAGGTGTTAAGGTTGTATGAAGAAGAGATTTAGAGAATGGGGTTTGGAGTCTTTTTGTTATACATGGAGGAAAACAAAGAGGATATTCATCAAACACTACAGTTTTGCAACAAAGTATAAGGATTAATTTGTCTTCTTTGCATATATAGACAATAGACTGTCACGTGTGTTAGTGTAGGCCTCTATATTAGTATTTTTCGTTAGTCATTGACAGAAAAATTAGACTAGAGACTAATTTGTCTGTCGAAATTAAATGTAAAAAAGTTTTTTGTATATTTTAAAAGTTAGGGGACTAAAGTATCCAATCCTAAAAATATTTTTGGTAATTACTCAAAAAAAATTTAATTTTTTAGTTGCCCACAATATTTTCCAATCCAATTATCCAAGGGCTAATCTGCTGTCGATCTGAACTTTAAAATGCCACTAACCAATAATTGCGAAATTTGAATCTGACTCTTCTTATACAAATGGTTGAACTAACTACTTAGCCAACTTAAATTAGTTACTAAAACAAACACGTTTTTACTTTTTAGTCTTGGTACAAAAACCGACTTAATTCCAATTCCATTTTTCAGAGTTAATTAAGTCTTGCTATTTTTAAACCAACGAACCAACCAACTACCACAGGCCTCAAACCTTCTGACTAATCGTTCCTTCTACTACGGGTCTAACTATGCCTTTTTAATTTTGAAATTAAAAATTTATGGCCTAAGAAAAAACCCATACATATATCTGTTTGATATTGCGTGATAAAGTGTTTAATAAATTTTACATCCAAAGTCCAAACTTAAAAAATAAAAAGTTATGTTAAATACAATTTAGTAAATGATCCCCAGCAGCATGTAAATAGCCCACCAACACAAAACAATAGTCCAATGGAGGAGAAAACACCAAAATTTTATTCTAAAACCATATAAATCCAACGACAACCCCTAATATAGGCAAAAAGAAAATAGTCTCGTCCATAAAAGGTCAAACAAAAGAAAAATGTAATTTGATGGCTCATTATATGATCCTTTGAGAGGTTGAAAATTGTAGTTAAGACTTTAGTTGAAGTGAGAAATCATGTCTCTTAATATGTTGTGTTCGAGTTTTAAAGTTGTCAAATGTCAAATAGGGAACGAAACTCTTAAATGTTGTTTGTTAAAGTGACAAATCATAAACCTCTTAATATGCTACATTAGAGTTCAAATATTGGTGAATGCCCCTGAGTTGTGGGATTATAATAAAACTACGAATTTGGATCCTCTAAAGTTTGAATTTTACTTTAAAGAGTAAAGTGCGATCTTCTATTCTTGAATAGTTTCTCTTTCATATTTATTCTTGGTCCCACTCTCACCTATGAAATAAATGATGAGAGATAACACTTTACTCTCTAAAGTGAAATTCAAACTTTAGAGGATCCAAATCCTAAAACTACATAGAAAAGTAACCTTCCATCAAAGAATGTCATGTAAACATAATATATAAACAAAAATGAACAACACACTAATATACAACACCAAGCCTTCAACACACAAATTTTCTTTATCCTTTTTCTACGCGTAACATAGGTATGTAGTTTTTCTTTCATCACCGGATAGTTAGTTCTATAAAGGAAAAAGGTTAAATGCTAAGCTAAGTTAGTTAATTCTGTTAGAATTGTTGTAACTATATTTGGCTATGTAGACCATCATTGCATATATGATGCATACCTCCTACTCTTATATATAGGAGTATATCAGTGGTATATAGTATGATTAACACAATAAACATTTAGTCTTTACAATTCCTCTTTTACAATTTAGTTTCAATTCCTCTTCTCTCTATCTTTTTTGAGACTCAAGCTACTGTAGATAACTTCCTTTCAGAGTATCAAGAGCTAGGCTCCTTTTTGATCCATGGCACAACCTAACAACAATCCTCTTATTGTCCCACCAGAACTCCATTCATTGCCAAATCATTTTAGAATCCCATAAGCAATCAACTTGGTGAAAATAATTTTAATACTTGTCAACAAGTCTTGGCAGCCATTAGAGGTTTACCTTAAAGCTCACTTGAAGAAAGAATTAATTCCAGTTCAGTTTGCATCATATGAAGATTGTGTAGTAGGTAAAGAATAAAAAGACTATAATCTCATCTCTTTCTTGCTGCTTCCATGGACTAACAACTCAACAACAAAATGGTTGGTTCTGAATTCTGTTATGACGAAATTTGGCAAAAGATTGAAGATTATTTTACCACATTCACAAAATACAAGGCAAAACAGTTTAAAGCTCAACTCAAGACAATAAAGAAGTAAGGATTAATAAAGGATCTAATCAGGTTCATATAAGTAATGACACATGTATGCATATATCTCATATAGGTTAGTCTTTACTTCTTGCAAAAGATTCAAATCGTATTTTTAATTTACGTCAATTAATTCATACTCCTGATTTAATAAAAAAACATATAAGTGTTGCAAAATTTACTAAGGACAATTAGGTTTTTTTTGAATTCCATGCTCATTCTTGCTGTGTGAAGTGCGAACATACTAAGGAACATCTCTTACAAGGAATCAGAACTAATGGCATTTATGAATTTCTAAATGTATCAATACCAAAAACTATTAAGCAACTTGTGAATTCTACATTGTATTTTGTCTTTTACAATTCTTATCATATATGGCACATGAGACTTGGACATGTTGCAACTAAAATTGTTCAGCAAGTTATAAAACAATGTAATATTCAATTTAGCAATAAAATTGACTTTTTTTTTATCTTCACTTTGTCAACATTGTATGCAAACAAAAAATATGCATACTCATTAACACAGTACACTAAACCTTTAAAATTAGTATATTCAGATGTTTGGAAGCCTATTCCATTAGTTTCACATCTCGATTTTTTTTATTATGTGATTTTTATTGATATCTTTTCTAGATATACATGTCTCTATTTTGGTTTTGATCAAGAATCACGAAATTTAGTTTGTAAACTTAACACGAGTCTATATAATTTGAAGCAAGCTCCAAGGGAATAGTTCACTAAATTGAATCACACATCTTTCTCTCTTTGTTAAGTATAGTACAAAATCTATTATTTACTTACTATGCTATGTAGATGATATCATCATAACTAGTAATGATTCTCTAAAAATTCAGAACATGATTCAGTCTCATAATAATATTTTTATTCTAAAAGATTCAGAAAAACTACACTATTTCTTAAGCATTGAGGTTGACAACAGTGTTAAGGGACAATTGCATCTATCTCAAACTTAATATATAGAGAAATTACTGTCAGAAATGTCAACTCCTATAATTTCCTCACTTCAACTTCTCTCAACAGGATCTGAAACTTTTGATGATCCAACATTGTTTAAATCTGTTGTAGAAGCCTTGCAATATGTTACTATGACTAGACTTGAGTTATCTTTTATAGTATGTAAAGTCTCTCAATTTATGCATCATCTACTACTTGCTCATTGGAAATCCGTGAAGAGAATTCTGCTCTATCATGGGTTGGTCATAAACAAGTGTCAAGATTACATGATCTATGCCTTCTTTGATTTAGGTTGGGCTATTGATTTTCAAGATAAGAAATCTGTTTCAGGTTATCATACCTTTTTAGGAACTATACATAACTTTCTTTCAGGTTCTAATAACAAATATTTCTTTTAATTAATCATTGATCTTGAGTTCGAGTCCTATACATAGAAGAATAAAAAATTATATGTAAACTAAAAATTAGTTATCAAATTAGCCACTATGTATTTATCTATAAATATACATTTTGTTTAACTTATTTTTAATATATATTTTATATTCTAACATAATTTAGTGGCTAATTTTTTATGTACATATAGTATAATAATAAAAGAATCGATACCAAAAAAAGTCATACACCCTAGCTATGAGAGTTATAGAGCAAGCGATTAAGAAGAATATGGGTACCTAATATGTAGCTTAATTACTTAATAAAAATATTATTTGTATATTAAAAATTATTAAAATTAATTACTAATGTATTTATATATAAATATATATAATTTAATTTATTTTTAATATATATTTATATTCTAATATATATTTTATATTAATGATAAATTTTTATGACTAATTTTAGTAGGCGTTACTTAAAATACGATCTACACAAATAAATTATCATTTACAGCATAACATTACCACTTTCTAAATAGTGATAGTTACATCACATGTATGATGATTTTGTCAAATGAATAGCCGTAATGTTCTCTCTCACATTCTTTCCGCAAGTGCAAACAAATATCTTTCACAAGTAACAAAGACTAATATATGATCTTCCCCATTCGTGATTTTTTAGCTCCTTCATATATATGGTACCATTTTATTTTAATGTAATTGGTTCTCGCCTTATTAATAATATGTGCCCATACCCATTATATTCAAGAAGAAATTGCATTGTCCACCAAAACTTAAACTTCGATTAAAAGAAATTAAGATAATAATTAGTATTCTTCCACAATCATTCAATTCATCATCCTTTATTGGTTGCTTGTAACATATTCTCTTATCTTCAATTCACTCTAATAATTTGTACCAGTTTAAGAAGCCATACATATTTCATGTTTGATTATAAAATAATACCTTAAATCAATTTCTAAAAATTTTTTTAATCAGATACTTTAGTTTTTAACAAATTTTAATAATTAAATTAATTTTTAAATTTTTTTCACTAGAAAAATAAGCTTTTACATCACATAAATATTATTACCATCAGAAGAATTTTTTTTGTTTTTACAATTAATTAGTTATTAATATTTAAAAATATAGAATAAAATATATTATTGAATTATTAAACTAAAAAAATTAGGTTAATGACAAAATATAATGTCTAAAAATAATAAATTATGATGACCCTCTAGTATTTTTTTTTACATTATATTTTCATCTTTATAAAAAGATTTATCTCAGAATTTTAAAATTTTTATAGACTATTATATCTTTAATTAAATAACAATAAAAACTAATTTATTTAATTTTATATTAATATTTGACATGGATTAATTTGTTTAATAAAATAAAAAATTAAAAACTAATTTAATAATTAAAATTTGAGAAAAATCAAATCGTCTAACTAAAAATTTTTAAGAGATCAATTTGAGATATTACTCTTGATTATATATGTATAACCTAAAGTACTAGGTGTAGATGCGCTTGTCGGATGATGATTTTATAGCTGAGTTTGTTATTAGGTTTTAAGTGATGATGATATATACTTTGAATTCCTACTATAATTATCATCATATTATTGAGGTTCTTTGATATGATATGATGATAAATTAGTGAAAGAGCTCACACTAATTTCAACGAATTTCCATAGAGAGTTGATGTGGCTCTATTTAGACATCCATTTATCTGTTCGAAGTCAAAGGAAGTTAACATGCATAATTGGTTCACGGATCCAAAATATATAACACTACATATAGTGTAATTGATGGCTCTATAAGACTAGGAGCACTACTATATGGAATTTTATTGTGTCAAACTAAGTGGTGTCCATAATTTGAAATTGTTAACCAATGAGCTACGAAAGAGTTCACTTCTTTCATGGAATCAAAGCATACAATGCCTCATCGATTAATGCCATGTGATGATGAAAGAGACTCATATCTATAAGCAACTCCAACGAATTTGGAACAAACAAGTAAGTAGCACTATAGGTATCGTATATATATACTCTACTTTTCGTGAGTTGTGAAATTTCACATTGGTTAAATTTAAATTTAGTTTAAAAAAAAAACTTAGAAACGAATAATCTTGAAATTTAAGATAAAAAATTGTGAAATTTAATCTATTTTATAACTTTTTATTCATAAATATTATGTAAACATAAAAAATTAGTCAATAATTTAATTATTATATGTTTGTGTATAAATATATGTATTGCTTAATTTATTTTTAATAATATTTTATACAAATAGTTTATTTGGTAGATGATCTTTTATATACTTGTAACATAATTATTTTTTATTTAATCCGCTAATTTGAATTTTTTATATAAAAAAATTTTCTGACTAGCTAGCTACTAGGGTGATTTTTTTTATATGAAAAAATATTAGTATTTTTTTTTAAATAGGATTATTTGGTATAATTACAAATGGGTGAATTTTGTAGGTGAGAAGTCAACACCTGGGAGCGTGTTACAATACTTGGGGACGTGCTGGACACGTGACAGCATTCTAGCCAACATATTAACCAACATGTGGGGAATGTGTTAAAACACGTGGAGAGCGTGTTAAATGATTTCTACAATACTGTAATACACTTTAAATATCAATATTCAACCAAAATACTATCTTTATTTTCATATTAAAAATAATTTCTGCTAGCTACTACTTTGATGAATATGTCTCCATGTAACAAAAGAAATAAACCAAGGATAGCGTCAAAGTTCACATGTACCTAACCCAACACCAACAGTGAAATTGAGGACATTATTATTATTATCCTTATAGTACTATATATCAACACATTAACTGAATAAATTTCTTATTAAAGTATCATACATATGTATACAAATTCGGCCAAATAGCATAAATTTGCTAGTTTCCTGGCTCTTTCTCAAACAATCTATCTTGTGTGAGTATTATAAATAGCACACAATCTATGCCATTCTCTCTTCAAACTTCATCATATCACAAAAGCCTTTTAATTTTCAACATTATTATTATTCATGGCTCGCTTCAATGCTATTTTGCTCATCATCTTCGTCACCATGCTTGTTTTGGTGAACCATAATTCCTCATTGTTGGTGGATGCTAGAAAGGTGATCAAAATTGAGGCACAAGAAAAGGTTCCTTTTTTGAAGGGTACTTCAAGTGTGAGTTATTATGGAAGAAGGCACGTTGCTCGGTTCGCCGGCGGTAGTGAAAGAGTTCTAGTTCAATCTACGCCGAGTCCCGGTGCCGGCCACAGGTGACCAAGTGACCAGATGATCACCACTACTGATATATGTGTTATTAATAAAGTAACAAATTTGTGTTTTTTTTTTTTCAAAATTATGAGAGAGATTCGAAATTGCAACCTCTAAGTCAGTATGAAAAAATTATATCACTTTAAGTTATAACAAATTTCTGTTATTTGAACAGTTAAAACTAGGTTAATGAATAGTAAAATCCTTAAAAAATGAGCTTAGATATATAAACATAGGGTGTGATATTTTGATGTTGAAAATAATATTTTGCTTATTGATACCTCCAAATATTTTGCTTTTGTGTCTTTATGTATTCATAAATTTAAGGCATAAGTGCCTTAGCTTCTCTCTGCATTACATTTTCATGGAGATTTACATGTATATGACATAGATATATAATGCTTTGCGCTATTGTAGAAAAGTTTTGAAAGATCTTGCTTGTTATTACTATAATTAGTGACAATATAATTATTGGATTTTTGTAAATAATTGTGTTAGGTGTATATCAAAAATTAATTATTAGTGTAAAATATATATTTAAATATAAAATATAAATTAAAAATAAATTAAATAATATATATATTTATAATTTTATACATAAATATATAATGATTGATTTTTATGTACACAACAATTTTGTTATACAAGTTAGAAATCGACAAACATTTCTCAGGTGCGTGCATAGTGTAAATCCGAGAAATGAGTTTAAAAAGAAAAGTTGTCAAATTTAATGGATTTAATCTATAATACAAGAATGATGAATTCAGATTACTGAGATGGAATATAGGTGGGAGGTAAAAAGTAAACCAAACTAGGATTGTGCATGAGCCGATGCAATTAAGTTGTAAAAGGCTATTTTTGACATTAGCAATTGTGACAAAAATAAATTATGGTGTAGCTAGAATATTATCTGTGTATGTGTAGGTCGCCAATTATTTTTTTCATGATGGATGAAGTTGTGTAATATGTTGATATATATGAGTTAAAATAGATATATTTTATAAGTGTGATGTATAACACAAATTGGCAATTTACGTAACAAAAGAAATTGTTATTTACGATTTTATAAATTATAATTTTTTAAATTAAAAAATTACAATTGTGACTCAAGATTTTTTAATTCTTTTTGTTCTATCTAAAATTGTGATTTACAATTTCTATTTTTTTTTAATTATTTTTTTATCTTATTTAAAATCGTTATTCACTATTTTTTTAACAAAAAACACTCACACAATATAAAAAAAATAGCCTATCTAGGTTTAGCCTGGCCTACTATTATAATTAATGAAATAAATTACAAAAATTACACCTTTTTTATATAATTAGAGACTAAAACAAAATAGGATGTGAGTTATATTAGCATATATGAAGCAAAAGCACCATCAATACTATTACAAATTTCAAAATCTATGAAATACGGATACATTTTAGACACAATATTCATCGATATTCATCTGACACACGTATCTATTGTATTTAACTGTATCTTAAATAAAAAATTCTTTTTCAGACATGCTTGAAGACACCTGAATACTGTCACATGTCAACATGCCCTTCTTTACTTTTAACATGTATTCTTGAAATAAATTTAAAAATAGTATATATTATTATTTATTAAAATAAAATATTTTAAATACTTTTTATAATTAAAATAAGATATTAAAAATAACTAAAAAATTAATTTATATTTTAATATCAATAAATATCAAAATATCATTATAATTTATCTAAAAAATATTTTATATTTTATATATATATATATATATATATATATATATATATATATATATATATATATATATATATATATATATATATATATATATATATATATATATATATAGAGGACTAGAAGTGAGTCAAGCCAGTTTGATCTTGATAAGCTAAACTCGTGAGCTGGTGAGCCAAACTTGAGCCTAGAATTGAGCTCATAAATTAATGAGTTGAACTTGAGTTTGGATAAGTTTAACTCATTAGCTCGTTAACTGACTCGATTATATATATACACACACATATCCTATATGCATTTAATCTGTAATTTTAATATTATATATATACATATGAAATAATAATATATAATTATATATATTTTAATGATCTTAAATATTTAAAATTTTATATTTATTTTTTATATATAATTTAAGAAAAAATCATAAATAGCCCCTGTCCATTATCTCGAAAGATAACGAGGCCCTCAACAAAAAAGATACTCTTTTTGGCTCCTAATCTTTACTTTTATGAGACTGATCATTAATCCCTCTGTCAATATTTTCTATCTTTATTAACGGATTGCATGTTAAACTATTGATTTATTCATTACGAAATAACAAAGAATAACAATTTTTTTTGTTGGAGTTTCATTATCTTTTAAGGATAATTATCAAGGCTGTTTAATTTTTATTTTTATTTTTATTATCTTTTTTAAAAGTATTAGCTAAATTTACTGTGTAAAACTAAGAAATATTAATAATTTTTAAATTATTTTTACTTATAAAAATTAAATGGAGAATATATTAGTGATTAACGTATCACATAAGTATGTTTTGAAGAGAGATCATTGACAGAGGGACTAACTAGTCTCACGAAGTTAAATATTAAAGGCTAGAAAGGGTATTTTTTTATTTAGGGGCTCATAGTCTTTCGAAGAAATTATCAGGAGTCGGGTTGGGTATTCACTCATATAATTTTGATGTTAGGACATAAATAAAAAATTTATAATTTATTGATAAATAAACAATATATAAAATTGATCTTTTCAAATATTTTTTTAAAATATATAAGTTATAATTTATTGATATAGAATTACAGATTATGTTCCTATTATTTGAGTCAGCTTGTGAATTTTCGGTGAGTCGAACTTGAGCTTAAGAAATAGGTTCAATTGTTAATGAGTCGAGCGTGAGCCAAACTCAATTTTTTGAGCCAAGCTTGAGTTTGGTTTAACTCTCTCAGCTCGGCTCACTTTTAGCCTTATATATACGTATGTTTTCGTGTTTTATAAGATTTTAAAATTTGTGTGTCGACATATCCCGTATCATGTCATATCTCGCATCCGTATTAATGTCAATATTCGTGCATTATAGCTCAAAACTAACAAATTTTAGTCATCTATAATTAAATTAGAGACATAATAAAAACAATACAAAATATAAAAATGGTATTTACATTTACTATATTATAATACGCACCACATAACAGAACTTTCTTTTATCTTTCCATGACCATCCCTTGCATCCCTTCCGATCTATCGTTCAGTCACTTCTTACTGTATTTTTCTAAAAATTCTTGTAAAAAGAAGTTCGACACAAGGAATTATATATATATATATAAAAGACAAAATAAAGATAAAATAAAATAATAATTAATAAGTTGTGAGTTTGATTGTAATTTTTTCCAGTGCTTTTAACATATATTGTCCATAATTGAAAAGATCCTAAGAACTAAGCTATGCAGTACAATTCTGATTATAAAGTAGAGAAAATATGTGTATTAGTGTATTACATTATTTAGAATCACTGCTATTTATACACGGGCTGAAATAACAACTTTCTTGTTTTGATAAAATCTGTTATTGCTTGGCATGAAAATTTGTTAGATTAACTAACTTGACAAATTTTGGTTTATTCTCATCCTTTTCATCCCCTCTCAAACATAAGGGATTTTTTAAAGTGATTTTGAGTTTGTTTTTTGAATTTATTGAAGAGTGTCAACATAAGGAGTTTGGTAAATACATCTGTAATTTGATCAATTTCAGAAATATGAATAATATAGAGTTTTACTATAAAAAAATATTGAATACTATTGAATTTAGCATTGGATGTTAGCATCAGATTTACCGGTAAATTTGGCAATACATTCGTCGGATAAAAAATTACCGTCGAATTCTGGTTTTTGACAGTAAACTCACCGGTAATATTTAGAGGAAAAAAAAGATTAATTGGCGCGAGCATTACTGTCGGATTTACAGGCAGATAAATCTAATGGTAACTTTGGTTAGTGAAATGTTGCGTTTTGGAACACCCGCAAAGCTTTTCCGTCAGGTAAATCTGTCGATAAATCTGACGGTAACTGATGTGAGAATCAATGTTGATCTAGAATTTCACAAAATAGAATCTCGTTGCATGTATAGTCTAAATCAACAATTAGCTCCCAATCAAAGTTTAATTTCTAAAAAAAAATAACCAAGAGTAATTAAATCTCGAGTCGTCTCCCTCGGACAATGCAATTAAGTTGTCACACTCTTGGTTGTGAGAAAAATGGGGTTTTCAAGTATAAAACGGAAAATGTAAAAGAACTAAGAAATAAAAGATCTAAAAAATGATAAAAAAAAAGAAATTAAAGCAAATTAAAAGGAAACAAGGTCAAAACTAGTGAAAATGTTATAAATGCATAAAAGAGCCTTAACTTGGGAATGAGAATTAAGAAATTCTATCATCGCCATAACCACAATTATGACAATTATGATGAGTCAATCTCACTTTGATTATCTTTTTTCCGCATTGATTATCTTTTTCCACTCAATTTATTTTTTAAATTAAATTTTTACAGGCATTTTTCCTGAATTATAAAGATTGAATTCATAATTTCTTTTGCGCTTATTTAATTTATTTATTAATTATTAATTAATTACTTATCACTTACCTGGATTTTACAAATTGTTGATCGATAGAATTTGTGGTGCATTCTAGTTATAGATGAAATTCTGCCAAAATTTTTAAAAAATCTAAATATAACTGAAGTTTATAGATTACTTCAAATATTTTTTTTAATAAACTACTAATCTTAAGTTTTTCATTAATTAGTTTGCGTTAAATAACAATACATGCACATAGGAGTGTACTAATGTCATCAAGTTGATGTACGACCACTCGTGGCCGAGCTACAAGAAGATCTCTACTGAGATCAGAGAGCGATAGTGATACGTGTTTCAAATATTCATAATATGAAGAGATTAAGTATTATTTAGAAGTTATTAAGTTATATTTTTAGAACGCTCACTTTAGTTTGATGTATTTTGATTTTGTTTATTTAGTTACTAAATTGGACTTTATGTTATGGGTTTAAGATTCTTTATTTTAACCTAATAAGAGGTTACAAATACCTCATAAATTATGGTAGTCGTTATTCAGTGATTAGAGGTATGAAAATCCCTCCTCCCTTTTGGTTTCGTGATGAAACCATGTTGTAGATAATTGAGATTGAATAAGTCCTTCTCTATCCGGAAATTGGGTAGAAGGTTGAGGAGTCTCTTTGATTCAATTCTCAAACTATGGCGTGGACAAGTTAGGTTGATGAGTCTTTTCATGTTGTATCAAGAAATTGGGTAGAAAATAGAGTGATTCTCTTTGTATTCAATTTCAATCTATCCCTTTTATTTTCTATTTTAATTTCAACGTATCTTTTTATTTTGTTTGAATTCTTGTCTTCTTGTTTACTTTCTTTTTCCTTATCATTTGACATCAGATTTCAGATATTAGATTAATCTTTATTAATCTATATTTGTTCTTCTTGTGTCCTAAAAAAAAGAGTTCCAATATCTCTCGCGTCCTTTTTAATGTTCGTATCGTCCTTATCTTTTTTGTTTGTATTTTATTATTGTATTGTCGTCTTGTTGATTTTATTATTTAACAAAAAATAAAAAAATAAAAATTATACAATACAAAAAGAAAAAAACAGAAATGATCTTTTTTATATTTATTTTTTTCATACATTAATTTTTCAACAACAAGATTTAAGGATGAATCTTTTTTGAAGAAGAGGAGAATGATACGTGAATCAAATATTTGTGATATGAAGAGATCAATTATTATTTAAAATTATTAGTTTATATTTTTAGAATGTTCAATTTAGTTTGATGTATTTTGATTTTGTTTATTTAGTTACTAAATTTGGTTTTATATTATGGGCTTAGAATTTTTCTTTATTTTAACCTAATAAAAAGTTTAAATACCTAATAAATTATGGTAGTTGTCATTTAGTTATTAGATGTGTGAAAATCCCTTTTGTGCTTTTATGATGAAATCAGAATATGGACAAGTGAGGTTGAGTGAGTCCCTCTCTTATTGCATTAGGGAATTGGGTAGAAGGTTGAGGAGTTTCTTCAATTCAATTTCCAAATGATGGTGTGGACAAGTTAGGTTGAGGAGTTTCTTTCTTATTGTGTCAACAAATTGGGTAGAAAGTAGAGTGATTCTCTTTGTATTTAATTTCAATCTATCTTTTTTGTGTATATTTCAATTTCAAGGTACCTTTTTATTCAATTTGAATTCTTGTCTTTTTGTTTATCTTCTTTTGCGTATTATTTAGTATCAGATTTCAGGTATTAGATTAATTCTTATTAATTTATATTTGTTCTTCTTGTACCCTGAAAAAAGAGTTTCAATGTCTTTCACGTCCTTTTTTATGCTCTTGTCATCCTTGTCTTCCTTGTTTGTCGTCTTGTTGATTTAATTATTTTAAAAAAATAAAAAGCATATAGTGAAAAAAAGAAAAAAAGATATGAATATTTTTTTAAGAGTAAGAGAATGACACGTGCTTCAAATATTCATGATATGAAGAGATCAATTATTATTTAGAAGTTATTAGTTTATATTTTTAGAATGTTCAATTTAGTTTGATATATTTTGATTTTGTTTATTTAGTTACCAAATTCGGTTTTATGTCATGGGCTTAGGATTTTTGTTTATTTTAACCTAATAAGAGGTTATAAATACTTCATAAATTATAGTAGTTGTTATTTAGTGATTAGAGGTATGAAAATTCCCTTTTTGGTTTCGTGATGAAACCATAATGTGGACAAGTAATGTTAAGTGAGTCCCTCTCTTATTGCATCGAAAATTTGGGTATAAGGTTGAGGAGTCCTTTCAATTCAATTCCTACACTTTGGCGTGGACTAGTTCTGTTGAGGAGTCCCTTTCTTGTTGCGTCAAGAAATAAAGGTAGAAAGTAGAGTGATTCTGTTTGTATTCAATTCCAAACTATCTCTTTTGTGTCTATTTCAATTTCAATGTATCTTTTTATTTAGTTTAAATTCTTGTCTTTTTGTTTATCCTCTTTTTTCCGTATCATTTGGTATCAGATTTCAAATATTAGATTAATTCTTATTAATCTATATTTGTTCTTCTCGTACCCTAAAAAAAAGAATTTTAGTATCTCTCATGTGCTTTTTTATGCTCTTGTCTTCCTTGTTTGTCGTCTTGTTGATTTTATTATTTATAAAAAAATATACAATGCAGAAAGAAAAAAAATTATCTAATTTTCATATACTAATTTTCATACACTAATTTTCTAACGACAAGATTCGAGAACGAATCTTTTTTAAAGAGGAAGAGAATGATGTGTACTTTAAATATTAGTGATATGAACAGGGGCGGAGTTAGATAAAATATTAGAGGGGGCCAAAAATATTTATACAATAAACTAAGACTAAAATAAAATTTTAAGGGGGGCTAAACTGAAATTTACATATGATTTACATGTAAAAAATTAAAATTAGGGGAGGCCATCGCCCCCCTTTCCCACCACCTAGCTCCGCCCCTGGATATGAAAAGATCATGTATTATTTAAAAGTTATTAGATTATATTTTAAAATGTTCAATTTAGTTTGATATGTTTTGATTTTGTTTATTTAGTTACTAAATTGGACTTTTATGTTATGAGTTTAGGATTTTTCTTTATTTTAACCTAAAAAGAGGTTATAAATACCTCATAAATTATGGTAGTCGTCATTCAGTGATTAGAGGTATGAACCCCCTTTTAATTTCGTGATCAAATCATGATGTTGACAATTGAGGTTAAGTAAGTCTCTCTCTTGTTACATCGGAGATTTGGGCAAAAGGTTGAGGAGTATTCAATTCAATTCCCAAACTATGACGTGGACAAGTTAGATTGAGAAGTCTCTTCTTGTTGTATCAAGAAATTGGGTAGAAAATAAAGTGATTTTCTTTGTATTCAATTTCAATATATCACTTCTATTTTCTATTTTAGTTTTAATACATCTTTTTATTCCGTTTGAATTCTTGTCTTCTTGTTTATCTTATTTTTTCTTATTATTTGATATCACATTTCAGCTATTAGATTAATCTTTATTTTTTTTGAACAAAAGAGTTCAACATAATAAAGTGGAGCGACAAAGTCTCAAATAGAGACACAATCATCAAAAATAAAGAAAAAGTCTAAGAACAATCCCTAGTATTATCTCCAGCATTGCCATCAATAACAAAAGGGATCCAAGTTATTCTATTCTCTGTAACTGATCAAGGATCTGTGAAACACCTCTTTTACTCTGGAGTCCTTGTTATTAAAGATCCGTCCGTTTCTTTTTAACCACACATTCCAAATAACTGCAAAGAAACATATGAGCCACTTGTTATGCTCCTCTTTTTTATTAGCAACATCTATCCAACTTTTAAAATATTCTTTTAGTGAACCCGGAATAGATCACAACCTCCCAAAATCAGGTAGCCAATTACACCACACCTGAACTTTGCTGCCGACACTGTTAACCTGTCTTGACCTTTCTTCTCTTAAATCTGTATGACCTCAAAAAAAATTAGAAAAGAGTTCAATGTCTCTCGTGTCCTTCTTTATATTCATGTTATCTTTGTTTTCTTTGTTGTGTTTTATTATTATTTGTTTTTTGTTTTGGTTGATTTCATTATTTAAAAAATATAAAAAAAACATACAGTGCAAAGAAAAAAAAAAGGAATTGTCTTTCTTATATTTGTTCCTTTTAGCCACTAATTTTTCAATGACAAGATTTGAGGACGAATCTTTTTTTAAAGGGAGAAAAATGATACGTGCTTCAAATATTTGTGATATGAAAAGATCAAGTTTTATTTAAAAGTTATTAGTTTATAGTTCTAGAATGTTCAATTTAATTTGCTGTATTTCGATTTTATTTATTTAGTTACTAAATTGGGCCTTATATTTTGCGCTTAAGGTTTTTTTTATTTTAATCTAATAAGAGGTTATAAATATCTCATAAATTATTGTTGACGTCATTCAGAGATTAGAGGTGTAAAAATCTCTTTTTTAGTTTCGTAAAGAAACCATGATGTAGATAAGTGAGATTGAGCGAATTCCTCTCTTGTTGCATCAAAGAATTGGGTTGAAGTTTCAGGAGTCTATTCGATTCAATTCCTAAACTATAGCGTGGACAAGGTAGGTTGAAGAGTCTCTTTCTTGTTGCGTTAAGAAATTGGGTAAAAAGTATAGTGATTATCTTTGTATTCAATTTCAACATATCCTTTTGTTTTTTATTTTCTATTTTGCATTTCAATTCATCTTTTCCTATTTCAATTCTTATCTTCTTGTTTATTATTAGGTTTTTTTTTTATATCAGATGGTTTCAGAAGTAAGCATTCAAAACTCTACATATTCAAACCTTACTTAGTTTATATCTTATATTTTGTTTAATTATGTATTTAATTTCGATTAACTAGTACTAAATTTTTTCTATGCAAGAGTGATTTATATGAGACAAGACTCACGATGCCATGATCAGGAAGATCTTCAACCAATGGATGGCTTGGCAGCTATAACAGATGATGGAGGATGTACGTGAGCGGCGCAACCACCTCACTATTTGGCTCTGCCCGGGCCTTATAAAGGCCTTATACGTCCATTGTAGATTGATGAGGGGTTCAAGCATCGCTGTCTCACGAACAGAGCTAACAAGGTATCGGCCAAGTCGTCGAAGTATATTGGTGAGTCAGCGACTTTCATGAAGACAAAGGTTAGGCTAGTATATAACTTGTTTCAATTTGTTATTAAGTTCGTTTTGTCTTTGAAATATAATGTCATTATTACTTGATTTAACATGTTTCAACCTGTAAAGTCTAAGTCGTTGAGTCGTGATACGATGATGGCGGAGACCTTCAAGTACACTCACACCTTGAAGGAGAACAAAGAGAATTTGCTGATCAACGATTTGTGGATCATTACGCGAGTAAACATCATGGGGTATAAATTTTTTAATTAATTGCAGTCCTAATCATAACATGTGCTATACAAGAGTCCTACACGTAGATATTGAAGGTTGCAACCCAGCAATCTTAATAGATTGGAGACAATGGCAACAACTCCGTTGTATCAGACGTCGATCCTGACACGGATTGGTGCAAGACTGCATTTGAGCCATACAAGAACTCTACAGGTTGGGATCGTTCTTTACCGACAACTTCCACAGCTCCACACTAAGACTTTCATCTGCCTCTACCACAAACTGGTCCGCCAATCCGAGAACCGTGTCGATTTGAAGAAGTAGGTGCTGGAGCTCACCCAAAGACTTCATCAACAGGCTCAGCAATTAGAGTAGTCTGAGGAGAAGTATCAGGACATCCTCACACGCGTATAAAATATAGATTTTCTCAAGCTGGAGTGGAGACAGGAGTTGGAGTGACTTTGCAGAATCCGATGGGAACTACCAGCGAATTGAAAAATTCGACGGTAGTTGGTTATCAGCGAGGGTTATGGTGTCGGATTAATTCGACAGAAAATTTACCAGTAAATATATTACTAGCAGATTATTTTGTTATTCCGCTGGTAAATCCAACGGACTCGACATTTTTCTTATAGAGCTTCCTTTCCTGAACTTTCTCATGAACGAAATGTAGGTCCAGATCAAAATGTTTAGTGCGATTGTGCATGATTGGATAAACAGATAGATGAACAGCACTAGCATTATCAAAATAAAGTATAGGAGTTCCTGAAAATCGAAAATGCATCTCAGAAAGAAGATTTTCCAGCCACATT
The DNA here is from genome assembly GCF_014773155.1 of Arachis stenosperma. NCBI lineage: Eukaryota > Viridiplantae > Streptophyta > Magnoliopsida > Fabales > Fabaceae > Arachis > Arachis stenosperma. Next base: position 88,521,840 of record NC_080383.1, on the reverse strand, counting down.
AACTCTGTTGTAGCTGCTGCAAGCCCTTTGAATTTTGCCTCTGCTGTAAAATGACTAACACAATTTTGCATCTATCATTCTAGCTCAATGTAATAATTCTCTAATGTATTTGCTTTGGGAGAGGTGACATGCTCTAGAATTTAGTTTGAAAGCTTCAATGCCAAGGAAATAGTTAAAGGTGCCAAGAGCTTTCAATGGAAAAATTGCAATTATTTTGGTCATAATAGTTGATATAGCATGTTCATTATTGTCAGTAACTAAAATATCATCAATGTATACCATAACATAAATTGAGTAAGAAGAGATATGAGAGACAAATAAAGATAGATCAGTTTTTTGTAGAATGAAAATCAAACCTGTTAAGAGTGGCAGAAAGGGTTATATAACAAGCACGAGGTGCTTGTTTTAACCCATATTAGAAAATCCTGGGGGTTGCTTGATATATACATCTTCATTCAGTTTGCCATTAAGAAAGGCACTATTAAAATCATATTGTAGTATTTTCCAATTTGAAGAGATAGCAATGGTTAGAAGAACACGAATTGTAGATGGTTTTATAACTGGACTAAACACCTCAGTGAAATCCACACTTTCTACTTGATGATTCCCTAAAGCAACTAACCTTGCATTATACCTTGTGATGTGAGGAGGTGGTGCAGCTAAACTCCATGTATAAGTATTCTCCAAGGCACGCAGCTCTGCCATCATGGCCTCCTTCCAATGAGAAAACTGAAGAGCTTTTTATGCAGATGTAGGAGTGGTGTCCAAATACTGAGGGTCAAAATCAGAAGAAGCTAAAGTGGTATTATGTGTCTTTGGTTTAGAATGGCCAAAGTTTGATTTGGTAATCATTGAATGAGTATTAGTGGGGTTAAGAGATGCTGAGTCAATTTGGATCTCAGAAATAGGTATGGAAGGATTAGTAGAAGTAGGAGGAGAATTGGCTTTTAAAATTGAAGATGTTGATGGTAAATTTTGTGATTGTTAAATAGAAGGATGAGGTAGAGGCTGAGTTGCAACTTGAGGCATAGAATTACTTTGAACAGTAGCATTAGATGTAGAATTTGGTAAAATAGATTGAGTAACAAGTGGAGAATGAGAATTATATAAAGCACTATCATCATGCACATGCATAATTGGTATAGGTAAAGAAGTAAATGGAAATTTGTTAGAGACATGAGGAATAGCATCAGCAGCAAACAAATCTTCATAAGGAAATTTTGTTTTATCAAACAAAACATACCTAGTGATAATGATTTTGCCTTTCTTAGTGAGAAATTTATATCTTTGTGATTAGGTGCATAGCCTAAGAATATTGCCATCTCAGATTTATAGTTCAATTTATTTTGATGGTTTAATTATTCTATTGGTCTTTATAGTTTTGTAAAATTTTCAATTAGGTCCCTATACTTTTTTTTCCTTTTAATTTGGTTCCTGCACAATTTTTTTTTTAATTAGGTCTCTCTTGATAGTAATTGGTTTAATTGTATAAGGATTCAACTAAAAAAAATTAGTACAGGGACTCAAATAAAAGGATAAAAAAGTATAGGGACCCAATTAAAAAAAATTGGTGCAAGGACTTAATTAAAAGGAAAAAAAATATAAGAACCTAATTGAAAATTTTGCGAAACTATAGGACCAATAGAGTAATTAAACTTATTTTTATTATAAAGTTGTAAATATGAAAAACAAGCACACCCAAACACACGAAGAAAAGAGTAGTTAGGAACATGGTTATGTAAAAGTTCAAAAGGAGTTTTGTTGTCAATTGTAAAAGAGGGAAGACGATTAATTAAATAAGTTGCAGATAGAAAAACATTGTCCCAATGAATAATAGGAATAGAGGCACGAGCAAGCATAGCTAAACCAACTTCCATAATATGTCTATGCTTGCGTTGGGTCCTTCCATTGTGCTGGTGAGTATAAAGACAACAGAACCTATGTAAAATTTCATTAGCTGCCAAATATTGAGTAAAAAAGTTTGAGAGGTACTTCCTTCCATGATGTAATTGTACAACCTTGATTTTGAACCAGTATAAGTTTCCATTCCTGTTTTAAACTAAATGAAAGCTTGTAAGACTTGAGATTTAGTTTGAAGCAAAAAAATAGATGTATAACGAGTGAAAGAGTCTAAAAAAGATACATAGTATCAAAATCCATGATAAGATAAATGAGGAGAAGGACCCCACACATCAGTATAAATCATATCAAGAGGAGCATGAAATTGAAAAGAGTCAATAGTAAAAAGAAGAACATGCATCTTTGACATGCAACAATATTCACATAAACTAGAATCTTTATTATTGAATTCACTTGTTGAAGTACAGATCTAACAATTTTGTAAGAGGGATGGCCTAAACGGTCATGCCATAAAGAAAAAGAAGGTGAACACTTAGTAAGAGAGGCACTAAAAATGGAATTAGATTTATTAAAAGAACATAAAGCATTGCATGAAACATTACAGACTCTAGGAACAAGACTAGCAGAACACAAAATGAGCATCACAATTAGATGAACATGGTGATGAAATAACAACTCTTTGAAATGAATAAAAACCATTCTTAGGAGCTCTTTGGAGTAGTATTTCCTGAGTGTCCTGAGATATGACAAAATAACTATCAGCATGAAATTGAAAGAAACAGTTATTAACTTCGTAAAACTTTTGAACACTTATTAAATTCTGACCCATATATGGAGCATGAATAAGATTTCTTAACAAAAGAGACTAAATAAGTATGACCAATATGAGCAATACGTGTATCTCAGTATCTGTACCATGAAATTCTGAAGCACTAAAAAGATGATATGGTGCGAGGCTCATGTATTTGGTAGGCAAGTTGATTCAGAAAGAGTTGAAGATGTGGCCATGTATGCCTTAGGACTATGATATGATGATGGTGGTGGAGTTGGAAAATTCAGAGGCAGATTACTGGAGGTAGAAAATGATGATAAAGCTTGAAGCATTGAAGGGATGAATGACCAGGCTTTGCACAAACATGGCACACAATTCTTGGAAAAAATGAGTTTTGAGATCTGAATCCTCAACCTCTGCTTCCAAATATACCTCTTCCAGAACCACAAAAAGATGAAGATGCAGCAGTAGTTTGAATGTAATTCGACTGAATGATACCTGTTTCATTTTTGCAAAATTTGTCAATCATGTCTTCATGTCCGAGCAATAAGGATTCTACCTCAAGTAAAGAATGACATCACCGAAGATAAGAAAAGTGTAATTTCATCTGTGTATTAGTGTATTACATTGTGGATGAGAATCTTTATTCTCATCCCTTTCAATAATATTTTTAGAATTATGTAATGTTATTCAAATATATAATTAAGATGATACATGGTAATATTGTATTAAAGGTTAAGTTGTGTTGATAATATCTTGAGCTACATCATCTCACTTGCTTAGCCATTTAAACCTAACCTAACCATAATCTTAATTTCCAACAAAAAAACACATGCACCTTGGATGGAAAATTCAAGTACAGAACATTGGATGGCAACAAAGAACGTATTTTAAGATGCCAAACAAGTACGATTAATGTCACACTTCAGTTTTATAACTCTTCTAATTGAGATTATCTATCTTTGTAAATTTAGATTAGACTGCCGATTTAGATGATATTTTAACTAAATTATTATAATCTACGATGTTCGGACAAGTTTAAAAGCAAACTTAGATTGTCTTTAAAGCCATCCAAAATTTGTGGGGAAGGAAGGTGTAAGAAGGCACGTGATTTGGTGTTCCAACTTCCAAAGTTGTACGAAAATTTAATATTTCTTGATTAGAAGAAAGAGAAAAAATTTGTATATAGAGTTTTAGACTTTTAGTGTTTTGTTATTAAGAAGAAAGAGAAGAATGATAATTAAAGTTATGTTTTGAGATTTGGGCTAAAACCTTTTTGTTTTATTGTGTTTTAATTTGATTTTATTTCATTTTTGGATTGATATCAAATTATTACAAAATTATGACAAAAACAAAAAACAAAAATTTAAAAGAATTAAAAGGGTAAAATATTATTTTAGGATTAATATTTTAAAAGACTAAAATATCTTTAATATTAAATTTATTTGATTTGAATTAAAATTTTATTTAATTAAAAAGACAAAAATATTCTTTTAGTATTAATGTTATTTAAATGTATTAAAACAAAAAAAAACCAAAATATCATTTATTTTGTGTAGGCATATTAAAAGAGAAAAAAAGGTTAATAGTCAAATTAGTCCTCGAAAGATAATATATTTTTTAAATTCATTTTCAAAAGGTTTTTTCAATCAAATTGGTCCTTTAAAAATTAAGAATTAATCAAAATTTGTTCTTCATTTACTCCACTCACAATTTCCGTCAATGATTGATAATATAAAATATTAACAGCTGATAGCATATATATATGACACTTAACATGTCTAATTGGACGCTGACTAAATATGTTTATGAAAATCTATCAATTTAGTCGTTAGGTCATATTGAGAATAAGGTTTATGTAATTGGGGCGAAGGACTAAATTAATAAATTTTTATAAATATATTTGGTCAATATCTAATTAGAAATATTAGTTATTAAATATGTTGTCAATTAACATTTTACAACCTCATCTTTAAAGAAAATTGTTAATAGAGTGACTAGTGGACAAATATGATTAAAATTTAATCTTTGATGGACCAATTTGATTGAAAAAAATTTTCAAGGACAAATTTAAAAAATACCTTATTTTTTAGGAGCTAATTTGATTATTAACCCTCTATATCATTAAGTACTTAAAAATATTTATCAATTTAACTTTAATTTTAAAAATCTAAATTTATATCTATACTATATAACGTAAAATAATACCTCGTAATATATAATATAATTAAAAATATAAATTTTTTTATATTCTAATAAAAAAATTATAATATAATAATCAAAGAAAGACTTGCTAAGTTAATAAATAATTTAAATAATAGAATGGATTAACTACATGAGTTTCAAATTTGAATTTTGATTAAAAAAGATTTCATCTCTTTTTTTTATAGTTTTATTTTTTTTTCTAAAAAAAATGAATTTAATTATTGTTCTTTATTCTATTTTAAAAAATTAATTATCTCAAGTATTTTGTATCTTAATTTTAATTATTTATATTTGGTTCATCCCATTACACTCAAAATTCATTTTCATTATACTATACATACTAAAGCACACTTATGTATACTATGTATCTTCTTATTTAAACATCAATTCATAAGGTAAACATAAATATATAATAAAAAGTTTATTTATTTAAGTATTATAAAGAGAATATTATTTACAAAAATAAAAACTATTCTTAAAATTATTATTGAATTTTAAAATAAAAATAAATATGATTTAAGTAATTTATATGCATAATTTAATTAAATAGACTTAACTCTCTAATATTTTTAAAGAGAATAAGATACAAGATTGAGACAAAAATATATTTTTTTAAAAAGAAATCTACAAATCACTACTAATTTTATTGTAAAAATAAAACTTTAAATTTCAAAAAATACTTTTTTTTAGAGTTTGAAATCCGACCTAACTTAATTACCTTATATATTAAAAAAATAAAAATATAAAATTTATATAATTTTTGCTTGACCTTAATCAAACTCCAACCATCATTCACCTATTTTTTTATTCTTATTTTTTTCATTGCAAAATTTTTTTCTTTTTTTTTTTGTTTTTAGAAATCTGATTCTAATTTAGTATTCAAATCAATGCAATCTATTATGATCTGCTGTCCATGTTTATTCACAAAAATATATTTATCCGATCCATTTCAAATCGATCAAATTTAATCGGTTCAGTTCTCAATTTCTTCCAAACCCAATCTAAGTCAATCCGATTACATCCTAATTTCATGGATTAAACATTAGAAGTAACAATTCTAATTACGAGTGTGACGATAATGTAACACTATTCTGCTCCTTGATTTTCGATTACTTACTTAAAATTACTTTTAAATTTAGTTTTAACTATAAAAATTTAAAATTACGTTCAACTAATAACCTAAAATAAACATCTTCAATAGAATCTTAAAAAAAATCTTATGCAGTACCTTAATGCATTTAAATTTGTTTTCAATATCTACTCTTTCTTTTGAAGTTTGGTTTGATAAATTAATTTGAAATAACACTTTAAAAAAACATTAATTCTATTCCTAATAAATATTTATATATATCCTAATTAAATGGTATGCTATAATATAATTAGGGATAAGTATGTAAAATATGGTCAAATTATAATTAATTAAATAATAAATTAAATATGAGCGAATATGGTTCAAAAAATTAGCAATCAGAATTTGATGATTTAAATATGATATTTGGACTTAGTGAATTTTTTTAAGTCGAAAAACATAGTTTTATGCATAAAAACAAGCACTGAAAATTTGACTGGCAGTACCGGTTAAGATCTGTTTGGTACTGCGGTTGAGGAAATTAATTATAAATAAATAAGGTTAAGAAATTAGAATTTATAATTTAGAAAGATAGAAATATTTAAAATACGATTTAAAACACTAATCTTAAAGATTTTGTCCCAAAGTTGGACCAACGAGCTAAACCAGTTGGACTGAGCCTATATTGGGCTCAAGCCTAACATATATACCAAAAACAACCCCCCCCCCCATTTTGTGTGATTCACGGTGAGAGAGAAGAGAGGAAAAGAAAACCAAAACCCTAACTTCTCTTATTTTTCAAACCACTATAACTTGAGCTCTGGTGCTCTGATTGACGAGCCATTTGAGACCACACCTCGCTTTTCTCCTCCTCTTCAAATCTATCTAGGTGTTGTGGTGAGTTTCTCAATGACCTCTGTCCAGTTTCATTTTTTCTCTTGTACTTCAAATTTGGTTTGGGTTTTGAGAAAATCTTGTGGTTTCGGTTATTTAGGGATGCTCTAGTATGACCCATTGATGAGTTTCATAAAAAAATTTCATGTGGTTAAGGTAAGGAACCCTCTAGCCTCATGATTTATCAATTTCATGAATCCTAGGTTGATTATAAGTATGAAAATTGGTTATGTTAGAGTATTGGGTGATTTTGGTGCACAATTGGGAGATTGATATTGCTTCTGGGGTTTTGGTAAGGCTTGGAGCTAAGGATTGATGTAGACTTCCAAGAAGAAGCTCAATTGTTTTGGCTCCAAGAGGTACAATTTAAGTTTCATTTAAGTACCGTGTAATATGATGTGAATTCCTAGGTTAGATGTAACACCCTAATATACAAATCCTTATGCTCGAGTCATAAGTCTTCGATACTAAGGTGGTACAACTCTCAAGGTGGATCTTTAATACATAATTTTATATATATTGAAAGAAAATATTAAACGAGAAGCCTAAAAATGAGTAAAATAAAATTACGAAGACGGATACTCACGTGTCGACAATAAAGAAAATGAAGCGTGGATTGAAAGCAATATAAAGATAAAACTGTAGGGAAGAATAAGATAAAGACAGAATGTAGATATATAACATAAGTAAATAGCCACTAGTCGTGACCCGCGAAGTTTAGGCCGGCTAGGGTACAGAATAAAAGCATTTTGACAACATTAGGTCATATCTCTCCTAAAATATACATAAGGGCCTCTATAGGCAAGTTTTCAAAAGATTAAATACATAGCATAAGATTTCCCAAAACAAAAGTGGGGAGAATCTAGGGAAAATATAAACCAGAGAATTCAAAGGTCTTCGCCGTCTTTTAGATAAATCACAGCTCACTGTTGAGCACCTGTACCTATATCTGAAAAACAGAATATATATACGGAATGAGAACCCCCGACCCATGGGTTCTCAGTACGGTAAAAGTGCCAAATAAATACAATGTTTTATAATATAAATTCACTAAGCATCCTAAAACTTCTTATCTTGCCATATCCATCCTAAGTTCTCATTAATCCATAACTTGGTAACTTTTATGGGGGATTCTATTCCAACCCAATTCCCTTCCTTACTTTCACTATCTTTCGACCAAATGAACCAAGAGTCGAATCCTCAACTATTTCTCTTCCTTCACAATCCTCCAAACACCAATAGAGCCACACAGACAAACAAGCAGACAATGACAAAAATAGGTAGATTACAAGTAATACAGATAGCAGATATAACAAATAGCATATTATAATCACTTAGGCAAAACCAATTAATTCACAAACAAGCAATTCAGACAGTATGTATATAATGCATGCCTGTCCTATGGCTGATGAGTCTCATCTGTCAGTTATCAAGCCAACACGACGTGTTAGGTAGCTAACTCAGGCACAATCTCTCTGTTGCGCATTAATACCATTAGAGGAAATCCGTACCCTGACACCATTAGAGGGTATCTGCGCCCTATCACCATTAGAGGGTATCGGTGCGTTGTCACCCTTACAACCAGAGAGAAAATACAAGCATACTAATATTCAACATTTTTCATCAATGATTTGCCACATTCTCATCATAGTCTTAACTTTCACATTCAATATCCTCATTAATCATTATCTAAAAACCAATCATCAACCATCATTTACCGTTCTTACCTCTTTTCGGCCTCCGGCCCAAATTCATGGCCTCCGACTCAATATTTCATCAAATAAACTCATAGCCACATAATTCACTATCAAATACCAATTTCAAACAACACAAGAATAATGAACAATTCCACAATCCTTATCCAATATCAATATCATCTACTACACATGTAATACCAATCAATCATACCATTCAAGCTTAATCCTAGGGGTATCTAACCTAGGAATTCACATCATATCACACGGTACTTAAATGAAACTTAAATTGTACCTTAGCTGATTCCTCGTAAAATCCAAGGGCACCTCAAGGTCAACGTTCCTCAAGAGTCCACCACCCCAAGGCCTCTCCGAACCGAATCTCAGCCACCAAAGTCTAACAATCAAGCCTCCCACATCATCAATGTACTCCAAATCAATAATATTCTCTTTAAATCACATATATTACTACAATTAATCCATAAACTCAAAATATCAACGATTCCACAAGAGAGATAGGGTTCTTACCTTGCATGTGCCTTAATCAAACAAAAGTCTGCTAATTCCTCAAGTCAATTTGATCTTAAAACATCAAATTAACTAAGAATCTCAACACCCAAAACTACCAAATTTTTTAATTATAGAAGAGAGGACAGAAGATAGGAATGTGGTTTCCTCACCTTGTTATGTACTAAGCTTTGTAGAGAATTCTGAGACAAACATGTGGCCGCTGACGGATCGTCAATCGAAGCTCCAGATTGAAAGTTATAAGGATTTGAAGATTGAATTGGAAATGAAGTTAGGGTTCTTACTCCCCCCCCCCCCCCACTTTATTACAACGTGAAATGTGTTGTTGGAAGGAGAAGGAGGCTGAAATCATCCTTATATATAATGGGCCTTGGGCCCGGTTTGGGCCCGGTCCACCCGGTTTGACCCGTTCGGCCCAATCTTGGGTCAAATTCTTTAAAATTAGTGTTAAAATTCATATTTTAATTATTTCTTTCATTCTAAACTATAAAATTTAATTTTCTAATTTTTTAAATAATAATTAATTTATTGGTTAATTATTTACTAATTATTCGTAGCTTACATTCTACCCTCCTAATAGAAATTTTCGCCCTCGAAAATTCGCTCTCAAATCTTCACATATGCTTCCTTAGATTCAACCAACCTCTTACCATTCATTTTGTTGTTCTCCCAACATTAATCCAAACACTAATTACTAAACAATTGCTCAAGTTTACATACCTTTCCTTCCAACATTCTCAATCATAACATCAAAATCATTATCCTTCACATATCCACAACCAATATTCTTATTTACCATCATCAAAGTCATCATTCGTTAGTCCTCTTACCACATCAACTATACTCATATCATAAAATCATTGAATCTATCATACATTATCAACTCAACATACCATGTTAACTAAATTACCTATCAATCTCCAAAATTCATAATCTAACTTATCCTATGTTAATTTAATCCTCGAATCATTCTCATATTTCAAGGCTTCTTTCTCTCATCTCTGCTATTCTAGAGCCACAAAATTCACTGCGCTTCTGCAGCGTTACTCTGATTATAAGCCACTAGGATCTTAGTCATTCATATACTCCACCATAACATTCCATGAATCTCTTTATCTTTCTAACTAAACGATGTCGACCATTTATTCAGTTGCACGAGTTCTAGTCCTTGGTTATCTCTCCACCTAATCCATCACTTTCTCCATCACAATTTCTAAGTTACCCGCTCCATTTTTTTAGCAGTAGCTCGCACAGCAGCAACCCTAAGATCAGCCGTATCATCTCGCTCGCGTCCATGAGACGCCATTTGGGTCTTGTCCACACCGAACAATTGATGTTAAGGTGATCAGTCTTAATATCCAAAGTCTAGTACTTCAAATCTCCAAAAGTAATACTCATGAATATTTATGTTATATATGTCAAGCAGACATCCTAAATAGCATATACACATAGCCACAGTATGCTCAGGAGCATAGTCAGTCCATTCCCAGGCTCTACGGGAACGAACTGCTCTGATAGCATAATGTAACACCTTAATATACAAATCCTTATGCTCGAGTCATAAGTCTCGATACTAAGGTGGTACGACTCTCAAGGTGGATCTTTAATACATAATTGTATATATATTGAAAGAAAATATTAAACGAGAAGTCTGAAAAGGAGTAAAATAAAATTACGAAGAAGGATACTCACGTGTCGACAATAAAGAAAATGAAGCGTGGATTGAAAGCAATATAAAGATAAAACTGTAGGGAAGAATAAGATAAAGACAGAATGTAGATATATAACATAAGTAAATAGCCACTAGTCACGACCTGTGAAGTTTAGGCCGGCTAGGGTACAGAATAAAAGCAGTTTGACAACATCAGCTCCTATCTCTCCCAAAATATACATAAGGGCCTCTATAGGCAAGTTTTCAAAAGATTAAATACATAGCATAAGATTTCCCAAAACAAAAGCAGAGAGAATCTAGGCAAAATATAAACCAGAGAATTCAAAGGTCTTCGCTGTCTTTTAGATAAATCACAGCTCACTGTTGAGCACCTGTAACTGTATCTGAAAAATAGAATATATATACAGAATGAGAACTCTCGACCCACGGGTTTCCAATACAATAAAAGTGCCAAATAAATACAATGTTCTATAATATAAATTCACTAAGCATCCTAAAACTTCTTATCTCGCCATATCCATCCTAAATTCTCACTAATCCATAACTTGGTAACTTTTATGGGAATTCTATTCTAACCCATTTCCTTCCTTACTTTCACTATATTCATATTTTAATTATTTTTTCCATTCTAAACTATAAAATTTAATTTTCTAATTTTGTTAAATAATAATTAATTTATTGGTTAATTATTTACTAATTACTCGGAGTTTACATTAGATGCCCTTAGGATTAAGTTTGAATGATATGTTTGGATGGATTGATGTTGTAGAGGATGCATGAAGGAAATTGATATTGTACTTATAAAATTGATATTGGTGTGTTTATAAGTTATGTTGAATTGATGAAATATTGGGTTGGAGGCCGGAACGAGGTGAGAACGGTAAGTGATGGTTGATGATTGGTGATTTGATGAGATGATAAATTGAATTATTGATGTGGTTGGTAATTGAAATTTAGTTAATATGTATGTTGGTTAGTAATGTTGAGATTGTGGTTGAGGTTGTGATGTGTAATATTGTATGTGAAAGTTGGATATGATAATGATGATGTATATTATTGTATATTGTGTTGAATTGAATGTGGAATAGTTGAGAATGGGTTGATATTGTTGATATGATATGATTGTGAATCCTGTATGAACTATGAAGTTGAGTTGATTAATTTTGTGTTGGGGATGGTAAGTTTATTGGAGTTATGTATCGGGGTATTATGAAATGAATTGAGTAATGATATGTGAATTTGGTATATTTAGATGTTGGCAAAAAGCTTAGAGTTTTGGTATTGAGAAATGAGATTGGAGAAAATAGAGGTTTGATAAACTTTGTGAAAATCATATTTTTGGTCAAACTTCGGCGAGCCATAACTTGGCTTACAGACCCTCAAATTCTTTCAAACTTATTTCATATGAAAATTGGGTCCGTGAAGTTTATGCCGTTCGAAGAATGGATGAAAAATATTTTGAATCAAAAAAGTTATGCGCATCGGAAGTTCAAAGTGCAAAATTGAAAATTCTCCAGCATTCATCATTTTTGCTGTTCTGCATAGCTTGCGTACGCGGCCACCTGCACGCGACTCAACCAACCTTTTTGGGTTAAGCATCTCGCGTACGCGAGCAAGGAGCTTGCGTACACGAGGAAGGAAAAATTACGCGTGGCCTCTGTTTCAGCAAACATAAATTTTGTGTTTTAAAAATGTAATTTTGAATCTCTAAACCTCTATTTTCACTCTTTTAGCCCCTAAACCTTAGTTGTATGTTGAGTTATGAGAAGAAAGTAAGGAGGAGTAGTAACCTGGAGATGAAAAAAGTTAGAAAAGTGGTGAAGTATAAATGAGAAGCGTGATTTATATAGGAAGAATCTGGCCTTAGTGAATGACTTTGAATGATTATGAATGGATATGAATGAATAATGTATAATGATTTGGAAATCAAAATTGTTTGAGCTTGACCTGGCAAGATTCGTGATGGTTTACCTCTTGCCCAGTGTCGAGAAGTATGTGGGGTTCGTAGTGGTGTATCGCCCACATGTTTTCAAAAGAGAGTGGTGTGGGGTTCGTGGTGGTGGGGTTCGTGGTGGTGTACCGCCCACATATTTTTAAAAGTGAATGTTTTATGGGGTTCGTGGTGGTGTACCACCTACATGTTTTTAAAATTAAATGTTTTGTGGGGTTCGTGGTGATGTATCGCCCACATGTTTTTAAAAGTGAATATTTTGTGGGGTTCGTGGTGATGTATCGCCCACATGTTTTTAAAAGTGAATATTTTGTGGGGTTCGTGGTGGTTTACCTCCCACATGTGTGTGTTGTTTTTCCAATTGGAGATCTTTCAAGGTTCGTGGTGGTGTGCTGCTCGCAATGCTGCGGTTCGTGGTGGTGTACCGTCTGCCAGGTGGGGTTTGTGGTGGTGTACTGTCCACCGATTTTTGAAAGGACAATATCCGGATTAGCTACTGGGTGTGTCGGGTTCTGACAAAGTAACCGACACGTGAGCTCACGGCCAGTAGGACAAACATGTATCATCTGAATATGTTTGAATTGTTTGGGTTTATTTAATTACTTTGGTTTGCCTAATTGTATACATGTTGATTATTTGCTGATTGTCTTACTTGCCTTACTTGTGCATTACTTGTCTGTATTGTTTGTATTTGCATAAGAGTTGAATTACTTGAGGGATGGTTCGGTTCTTGGATTGTTCGGTTGGAAGGTAGTGAAAGTATGAAGGATATTGGGTTAGAGTTAGAATTCCCTATGATAGTTGCCAAGTTATAGATTAGTGAAACTTAGGATGGATATGACGAGATAAGAAGTTTATGATGCTTAGTGAATTTATATTATAGTGCATTGTATTTATTTGGCACTTTTACCGTACTAGAAATCCATGGGTCGGGGGTTCTCATTTCGTATATATTTTTTGTTTTTCAGATGTAGGCCTGGCCCTCAGCAGTGAACAGGATTCGTCTGAATGACGGCAGAGTTTATCTGATTCTATTTTGTTCTTTTAGATCTCTTTCCTTATTTTGTAAAACCAACTATGGTGTATGTATGTATTCTTTTAAAACTTGCCTATAGAGGCTTTGATGTATTTTGGGAGAGATAAGATGTTCTGTTGTCAACTGATTTTAACTCTGTAACCCTAGTCGATCTAAACTTCGCAGGTCACGACTAGAGGCTAGTATACTTATATTTATGTCTATTCTGTTCCATTCCATTTCTTCCTTATATGCTTTAGTTATTTCATCCATTAGCTGAATGCGTTAAGTTTTCTTATGCTTCGATACGTAAGTGTTAAGACTTTGCGATTTTATTTTACTCCTTTTTAGGCTTCTCGTATAATATTTCCCTTCAACATATATATAATTATGTATTATAATCCACCTTGAGGGTCGTACCACCTTAATATCATTGACTTATAACTTGAGTATAAGGATCTATGTATTAGGGTGTTACATTATGGTATCAGAGTAGTTCGTCTTCGTGAGCTTGAGGAATGGAACTGCTTATGCTTCAATGTATACTTTGAGATATTGAGGTTGATCACCTTGATATCGCTTGTTTGGTGTAGACAAAATCCAAATGGCTTCTCATGGACAGGAGTGAGGAACTCAGGGAGGAGTTTCCAAGAACGAACTGGTGAGGGAACGCCGAGACAGGAATCTTGACAGTGGTATATATGAGATCAGTGTGTTGGTTTTGGATTATTGAGTGAAATACTTGGAGGTGGATAGTTGGTTAGATAATTGTTTTAATTAGGCTTGAATTGGTGCGACCCTGATGATTTAGGGTATAGGGGGCTTGTAATTTGCATTGGTATAGTTTGGATTTGAATTGGAATGAAAGTTCTAGAAATTGAGCACTTATGTAGGAATTAGAAAATGACTAATTGCTAGGTAATGGATATTATAGGTTTTGAACAATTAGGTAATGTGAGTATGGAGATAAAGGATTTTTAAGAGGTTGTGGATGAGTCTTACGATGAGCGTAAGCTCTGTTTCGGTCAGATTGAGAAGACTTAGAAGTGGGCCTAGGTTTTGTGGTCCAATAAGGGAATGTGACATGAATGCATAATTGGATTCTTAGTGGCTAATGATCAGAGTGATGCAGCAAAAGCTTGCAAAAATATTAAAATAGGATAGTTGCAAATAGGAGTTGTAGAAGATGATTAGAAATACTTTAGGTTTGAATACCTGAAAGGTTTAGTGAGTTAATGTCAATAGGAATTCGTAGGTAATTAAATTTAATTTTTGCTATGAGATTTGATTGATTCTGAAATAGTTGTATTACTATAAATGATTAAATGTGTAATTGGATTTGTGCTTAAATTGTGATGGATAAATTGTTGGTCTTTGGATGATGCATTCGCAAAACATTGAATTGAAATGTTAAAGTTGTAATGAGGTCTATTTGAGGGAACTCATGAAGGGTGGGGAGCGTCAATTTTAGGGAAAGTTTCATGAAGGGTGAGATGAATTTGACATTTGGTTAGTTATTGAGAGAAACATAGAAGAAGCTAAGGGTGAAATGGATAAATATAGCTTAAGCTGGAATTGGAAATAGTGTGTTAAGAGTTGATGTTGGAGAATAGAAAAATGAATGATATGAGGATGTTTGGTATTGAGAGGGCGTATATGAATACTTAAGAGCAAATTTTGAGGGCAAAATTTTAAATAAGGTGGGTAAGATGTAAAACCTAGTCAAATTATAATTAATTAAATAATAAATTAAATATGAGCGAATATGGTTCGAAAAATTAGCAATCGAAATTTAATGATTTAAATATGATATTTGGACTCAGTGGATTTTTCTGAGTCAGAAAATATAGCTTTATGCGTAAAAACAAGCATTGAAAATTTGACCGGCAGTACCGGCTGAGATTTGTTAGGTACAACGGTTGAGAAAATTAATTATAAGTTAATAAAATTAAGAAATTAGAATTTATAATTTAAGAAATCAATTAGAATTTATGTTATATGCTGTTGATTTTGTTGTTAAAGCTCTATTTTTGAATTATGGTATACACTTTTTTTAAACAACCATTATGTTAGATAATCAGCTTTAGGTATCTTATTAGTTGTTAGGGATGAGTTTGTCTCCTACTTTATCCGTCTTCTAATTACAATATTTTTTTTATTTCTTTGTCAGCATATGTTATCTATCAAGGGCTTGAAGTTTTCTCAACAATCTTTTTATAAAAGGTTACTAATCTTGGTTTTGATATTCTTTTTTTCCTTTTGGCAGTGCTTTATTTTTGATTTTTTTTAATCTTCACCACTCTACCACCATAAATTTGAATTAACTGTCATTCATTTTCTTTCTTATCGATAAGGTGTTCTTGCTTCTATTATTTTCATTCATGGGGCAGATCACCACTTCTGTGGCAGAACCTGTGTCTCAAGAAGCTTCAACTGATGATGAAATTTTTATGTACCAGAGCTTGATCTTTGATGATGGTCTCAATGTACTTTGGTCGTATTTAATGTCCTTTTATATGGCGAAGTTTGTTCCTCGACCATACCTTCTTCATGGCTAGTGCCTGTTTGTATAATGCATCTCTTGCTTTAATCTAGTGTAGGATTCTATTATCAAGTGGGTTTTATTGTATAATTTTGTTTGCTAACTATTTCTCATATTTTTATCACTTCCTAGGATTTGAAAAATCTCATATCACAGTTATACTCAGCTGTCGAGTATTTTAAACTTTCATACCCCAATGATGACCAAAAACACATGTGAGTTACTTTCTACGTGTTGTTATATATGTATGATGGTAGTATTATATCCCTTATTCCCATCTTTATTTTGTTTTCTTTTTTCGTGTTATGGCTGTGATGCGTGAGCATCTTTCCTATCTTTTTCTAGTGAATTTGCATCTAAATTATTGAGTTTAATGAAGAATTAATTATCTTTTAGCCAATATGGATGCTACTTTGAGTCTTTTACAATTTTGTTTATTTTAGGTAGCATTCGGCTGGATTTGATGGAGTTTCTGCAGCACAAGAATCAAAGAAGATGGCAGCGAGGAGCAACGCGTGCGCGTGACTGACGCGTGCGCGTGATTTGGAGCTTTTCTTGGCGACGCATGCGCGTGACTGACGCGTACGCGTGATTTGAAGAAATTGCACAGCGACGCGTGCGCGTGACCGACGCATCCGCGTGACTCGGGAAAAAGACCATCGACGCGTACGTGTGACTGACGCGTATGCATGACATGCGCTACGTGCAAAAAATGCAGAAACCGCTGGGGGTGATTCTTAGGCCCCATTTTAGCACCCAAGTTAGGCGTGGATCCAGTGAAGCCAAGTGGTCCCCACGTTACAAGATTCGGAGTAGTTAGTTAATTCTGATTTAAAGTCAAATTTGTTTTTAAAATAGGAAAATATATTATTTTAATTTAAAATTAGATTTTTAAATTAATTAGGATTAGTTATAAAAAGGGGAGACTTCTCTTCTATTGGGAGGCCCCGGATAACTTCCAATTCTATACAAATTTACATTCCACATTCCATGAGCAACTAAATCTCCATTGTTAAGGTTAGGAGCTTTGTCTATTTGTATGGATTGATTTTATTGCTTTTTTATTTTAATTCATGTATGGATTTATAATTTAAGAATTGTTTTCGCTCTTTATTTTATGAATTTGGGTGGAACGGAAGTATGACCCTCTTTCTATTTGAGTTCTTGTAAAACTTGGAAAAGCTCTTTACTTGAACAACAGCTTGAAAACAATTTCTCCTAAATTTTAATTATTTAGATTTAACAGGATACATGACATATAATCCTCTTATTTTTGGGTAATTAGAATTTTTGTGGCATATAAACTGGAATTTGAACTTCACCCTCTAATTGGAATTAATTGACCAAGGCATTGGCAGTCGATAAATTTTAGAGGAGACTAGAAAGGTCTAAGAAATTAGGGTCTAGTCACATATAGTTTGCCATAAATTAGATCCTACATGATTAAAATAGTTAGTAAGAAAAGTTAATCCGAAAAAATAGATAACTCTGAAGCCTTAACTGTTTCTCCAATATTTTATCTTCAACTTATTTACTTGCATGCCTGCCTTCTGATATTTTTAAATTTAAATCTTTTGAATATCTCAAAACCCTTTTCTGCTTGCCTAATTAAGCCAATCAATCAATCATTGTTGCTTGATCCATCAATTCTCGTGAGATCGACCCTTACTCACGTAAGATATTACTTGGTACGACGCGGTGCACTTGCCGATTAGTTTGTGTATTATAAAATACCGCACCAGTGTTGCAGATATGTAGAGACATTAAAGGATTATACGATTAAAGCTCTTGTGAATATTGTGGATCATTTAGATTTTTTGAGGCATCAACTTGGGTTTGTTGCTTTGAGGTGCTGAGAATAAATATATTTTTAGGCATAGAAATCATTTCATATTCTTTTATTTATAGGATCCAGGATGTCATAAAATATATGGTTACTAGGAAGTGAAAAAACTTAGAAATTCATGTCGGTCCTCTTTTAATGCTCCTGGATACTCTAAGTTGACATCCTTCATTATTGATTTAAGTGTTTGTATCGATTTATGTAGAATAGAAGTTTGCATTTAGATGTTAATCTTATGAGAATTTCATATGTTTAGCAATATAATATCCTATTAGCAAACTAGCTTCTTTAGCACGTTGGATTGGCTACCAAATAGCTTTTAAATTTTTTATTTACTAAACATAATAAAAGATTTAGTTTTTAAATTTTGATATTAAAAAATAATTTTTAATTTGAGAGTATGTAAATGAAATAAGATTAATGAATGATTCGAAATTAAAAATAAATAAATAATTACAGGGTTTGTGGAGGTTTAAAATTTCACAAAATAGTTAATTTTTATTAAATTAAAAAAATTAATTTGTGGGAGTTTTAAACTGCTACAAAAGTGATTTAAAATTGCCACAAAAGTCTAACATAAACCACTAAACACACATAAAACATCCACTGAATAGATTGTGAAGGTTTTTAAAAATTTTTCACAAAAGATCTCGTGGCACCTCAAATTTTGGGGGTTTTTGAAATCCCCACAAACTATTTTGTGGGGGTTATAAACTTCCACAAATAAAAAAACTGACACAAATAAATAAAAACCTTGTAGTGAGGGATCCAAGATCTCTATCTTTAGCAGCGGCTTGTTTTCTGAGTTTTACTGCATGTACAAAATTATTGGTTTGAAATATCTATGGCTATACACTAAGCAAGCACATAAGAAGAGAAATCAAGTATAAATAAAGTTTCAATTTGCAAATACAACAACTAAATTAAATTAAAGCATGTTCTACTTAGCTGCTCAATAACTAAATTCTCTATCAAACTTTAGGAATTGAATATGTGAACCACATTTGCTTTTCAGAAGTATAGGACATTTAATAAGATCTGAATCAGAAGTATTATTCACACACATGTAAATACCGAGTTCCTATTATACTCAAATCTTGGATTAAAACTTGTTTTCTACCTCTTTTTATAGCACCTAAAATGCTCTCTATGCTGTAAACTCTATCATCTGATTCAATTCCTAAGACATATTTTCATAAAATCATTATAATATATTTTCACTAATTTAATGAAGGTAAATGATAAATTATATTTAGCAATTCTTAACTTGGCAATATTATGCATTACATACACAAATAAAAAAAAAAATAAAATAAAATATTCAATCACTAAAAACAAAACAGTGACCATATAGAAATTATACTAAAGAAGTTGAGAAAGAAGGGCCAAGTGTTATTATATAATAGTTATACTAAAGAGTGATGATAGGAAAAAATATTATTAACACATATAACAAAATTATTGGATTTCATTTTTTAAAGTAATTAATCTCAAATGAGTAGAAAAAAACTAATATACAAATATCTCTCTACTAATCTTTTACACATTGTATCTACTCACAAAAATGTAAAATAATTTAAAAAACCTTCAATTACCAAAAAGAAAAAAAAAGAAAACTATCATCTTTTCACAAATTTTAGTACTATTTGCTCCCATGGATCCCGCTAGGGAGACAATGGACTATTTGTACAATGTGTACAATAGGCTATTGAGTTACAAAATAAACATCTCTCATACTATCTAGAATAACCATTCGAGTACTAGGGATAATAAACATCTCTCCAAAAGATTAAACTGATTTTCAGATTTACCAAGAATCGAACTCTTGACCTTTCGAATCTAGCGCTCTAATAACATGTCATGATACCACTCATCCCAAAAGTTTCAGCTGATGGGAAAAGGTAACACTAATGATTATATTTCTAATACTCTATAAACCTCCATTGTATATATTGTACAAGTATTTCATTGCCTCCTCATACTTTTCCATTCTACTATGATATACCAACATTTTAAAGTTTAAGTACATATTTAAACCTGAAAAACAAAAAATAGAAAAAAGGACTTGGACACAATTAAACTAATAGCTTTTAAACATTCATGACTAAAATAATGTTTGGAAAAATTATTTATAATTATAAGGGTCAAGATTAGTGATTCATTGCATAAGTCATAAAACAGTTTTCATGAAGTTTGTAATGATATAATTATAAAACTGATGGAGGTATTACCATAAATTCCAACTGAAAAGTGCTAGATATGTATTTTAATGGCATATATATCGAATTATAATGATCCATTCTAAAAAAAGAAGAAGAAATATTCAGCAAAATTAGATAATAGTTATCTGGAGAAAAGGATTATAAATAGTTATTACTGAAAACCGATAATAACAACAAATAAGAGAGTAAATCATAAAACAACAACTACAGTAAAAGTGAAAATAATAGTTATCTGAAGAAAAGGATAATAAAAAAAGCAAGAACGGGTTTGCTTTGCTCACAGCATTAGACATGGACTTCCACCTGACACCACCGGCCTTTCTTATCTAATCGGATTTTAAGGAGACATTAGCTGATCAGAACATTAAACAACATTGAAGTTTTGAATTCTCATATCAAAAAAGAAAAACGATAATAGAAAATAAATATGTTTCACCGCTCTGTTCTTCTCGTCGTTGATGTGCTCTATGCTTACCTAGTCTTGCTGCAGTGCTCTAAATCATTGCCGCTTAGTTTTTTTCACTGATCTGCTTTATTCCACTGTTTTCTCCTTTGAATCCACCACCACCGCGAATTCCGCCGCAACCACCACCTCTATATTCTCCTCCTCCACCATAGTGGTTGCCATCTTATCCACCGCTGTAATTCCTACCACGATGTTCATTGCAATGCCAAAACCACCACGGCAACGGATTGAAAAAATAAGGGAAGAAGCAATTATACAAATCTAATGAACAATAAAAGTTGGGTTATAATTATACCCTTTTTTTTCATTCAAATTTAAAATTTTAGATTTTTGATACTTGTTAGGTGAAGAAGAATAAATATTGAAGCAAAGGATGAAGGAGAATTAATTGAAGAAAGAAATTGTTTTATGAAAAATAAGAAGCAATGTTTACTTGAAAAAAATAAATGATTGAACGAAAGATCACATGTGAATTAACTGTGTAAAGAATACCATAAAATGTCCAACTCTCAAACTCTCTCTATCATGACACGTTGGATTTTCACTACCTAAAAATCCTTTATTAATAGTTTAGTATTAGATTAGGTTATCTAATGTGTTATAATTTTAGTAATGTGTTCATTATACTAGGTATGGATTCATGTAGGTATTATTTGTTGCAATTTGTTTATGTAAACTATTAATGAATTATACATTCCAGCTATATTCTTCAAGAGTTTTAATGTATTATATAGTAAAATATTAGAATTTTTATTTCTGTCATTTTTTTTCTAATGTTTAATGTTCAAATCTATTGTGTTACATGGATTGGGTGTTGACGGTACACTTAGGTCGGGAGCAGTGCCCAAAATGAAGTAGAACTTATTGATAGTTTTTTACACAAATACATCTCCAAAAAGTCTTTTGAGAACATTTTCAACTTTTATCCATTAAGTAGTGGTTGATATATGCAGATTAGATTTATTGTATCATCCATTTCTTTTATTGTATTAACTAATTTTATTTGGATATAAACCAATGTGTTTATTCATTGTGTTTTCATTGTGTAGTATATTCCTGCTGCTTTATGCAAGGAGTTCAAACTTTTGGTATTGAAACCGTATAAACTATAATTGGTCCTAACTCTTTCACTAATAGAAGATTCTACTTTAAGTTTTTCAATAATTCTGGTAGACAAATTGAATTTAAGTTTGATTTTGGATGGATAAATTTTGTTTCTGTTTACAAGTTGTAAGTTGGGGATGTTTGTATATTCAAGGTTGTATCAACATATCCATTTGAGATTGTTATACTCAAGGATGTTGGATTATAGATGTGTTTAATCATGTAATTTTTCTACCATTGAACTTTAATTCTTTTTTCTGTATAGTTAGTATATCATATAACCGACTCAATTTTATTATATTTAGTTGTAAATCTTACATTAATATAACTATATTTAAGTGTGTATTATTTGTTTAAATATCTCTATATGATTAAATTTTTGGCTTACAATTTGATATGGAGTTTGTTACGCTACACAATTATTATTATGTTATCAGTGTTAGACAGGTACTGGCAATATATAAGCTCAATAGCAAATTAATATAAAAAAGCATTTTTTGTTATGTAATATGACATAAAGAAGCTTTTTAACATTAGTAATTAACATGTAAAAAATGACTTTAGTTTCTTATTCATCAAAGAATATTCGTATATCTTAATTAAATTCGATTAATGATACATATTATATTATGTATGTATAATATAATTTTTAATTTTCGTACATAGTATGAGTTCATTCACTAGTAGTGTATGTAATAGTTAGTTAATTAGTTACGCTAGAGTCTATATTGGTTAAGTATTAAGGTAGCGTTTGTTTTGAGGTATTGGGACGGAGACTGAAAAACTGGAACTCAGTATCATGTTTGTTAGTCCAGAGACTGATACTAAAATTTTAGTCTTTGTCTCCAAAATTTCAGTATTTCAGTACCTCCAAAGTAGAGACACAGGAGACAAATTTTTTGGAACGGAGACTGAAACTTTAATAATATTTTATACCTAAAATACCCTCATTTCAATTAATTAATTCTAACTTTACCCTAAGTGCAAATTAAATTAGAGTTTCATCCTTATCTTAATCTCTATCTTTCATTTTATACCAAACATAATACTAAAATTTATTTCTGTCTTTATTTTTTAGTTTCGGTCTCAATCTCAATTTCTAAGTCTCTGTCTCTTTTCCAAAAGCTACCTAAAAGACAGAGTATATATGTATATATAAGTGGAGTATGAGTGCATGCAGCAGGTTATCAATCTCACTAATATTCTGTTCTGTTTTTCTTTTCACTCTCATTCTTGATCTCTTTAGAAATTCTTATAAACCAAACAATATGCAAAAACTACTCCTTTATTAGTTCCCGCAAAAATATATATATATATATATATATATATATATATATATATATAGGAATGTTTTGGTTTACAATGCTAGGTCTCAAACCATTAAAAAACACATTTGAATTGTGTAGGAATTGTTTTTATATCTTATTTAATACTAACACGAAACCATAGTTATAAAAATCAGACCAAATAAATTGTCAGTCAAATTAACTAAAAATTAATCACTTAATTTATCTAAAATTATGAAAAAAAAATGCTAAATTTGGTTAAAATTGGAGATCTAGTTGAATCTTGTTAAATATTTAAACGTTTAAACTTCAAGTTTCATTGTTTAATGACTAATTTGATTTTTAAAAAATTTTACATAAAAAAATAAAAAATAATAAGTTGATTTTATTTTCTTACCACTACCAATAAAATAGTCATTTAGAGTGGTTCTTATATATGTTTACTTATATGATTCTTATTTTCAGGAGAAACACTAAATACATAAAATTTTTAATAAACATTCAAACTCAGTTCCTCTTCATTAACAGAAAACATAACACGACTCCTTAAAAGAAAGAAAAAGAAAATAACATGCCCATGTCCTTCTTGTTTTGAGTGAATGCAGCCTTTCGGTTGACTAATTTGTCAAATACTAATAAAATTTTATTTAGTGCGGTTTGTTAAACTCCTAAAAGAAACTATTTCTAGAGAATATTGCAAGAAGAAAAAGCAAAGCCACATAAAGACTTTTCATGACATCTGACGAAGAATGAATAAGAGGACGGTGATACTTTTTTCTTTGGAGGATGTGGAAAAAGAAAAAAAAAATGGAAAAACGAACTTAATTAAGGTGATGTTGATAATATTGGTGATGGTAGAGGAAATAGTAATAGTGATGCAGTGTGGTGTGGTGTCAGAGTGAAAATAGTAAAATAAAAATTAGGATAATAGGAATAAGAAAGAAGGTGAAGACTAATTTTCTATTTGCATATAGAATTTTTTTAAATTTAAAATTTTCACAATTTATAAATAAAATTATCAATAAATTAATTTCTGTTTACCATTGACAAACTAGTTAACAAAAAAGTTGCGTTATAACTCGAACATATCTTAATTTTATTTTATTTTAAATTCTAGACCCATATCTCGCCTTGACCACCATAAACAATAAAACAAATGCTAGCTATCATAATCTCCGTTGGCATTTTTGTATGTTTCTTGAATGTTGCACCCAGATTCAAGTTCCAGCAAAGGTTGGATTTACTTGAACTCGTATGTGTGAGTAGTGTATGGGTGTGTTTGGGGTTCACGTTAGAAAATAAAAAAATTCGTTTGAACGTTTTGAACGTCACATTGTTATGTTTGGCAATTTTTTAAAACTCCTAATCCAGAATTGCTTTCACCTGTGAACGTACGTTCATGAGAAGCTAAAAATTCAAGCTTCTGCATTCACGTTGGAAAAATTAATGACCGTTGGAAGAGTTAGATAACAAATTTATTTCATATCTACCAACTGTACCCTTCCTTTCTTCTATAAAAAAGATGTTCATAACCACATAATTTCACACAGTAATAGTTCTTTCTATGTTCTTCGTTACAAAAAATTTTTTTATCAAACTCTTTCAGATTTGTTTCCATCACTGCCAAAGTAAAGATTTTAATTTTCTTTTTAATATTTTTTAGTTCTTTCTTTCATATTTTAATTTTTATGTTTTTTTATTGTATTTTTTATTTATATGATAAATATTTTTTATATTATTTTTGTAGTGTTCTGATGTTATTTTTTTAATTTTCTATTGTTATTTTTTTATTTTTTTATTTATATGACAACTATTGTTGATATAAATTTTATTTTTATTAATTTTTATTATGTTTTATTTATATAATTATTTTTTCTATCCTTTATTGTACTATATTTATGTTATGTATAAAATTTTTTATTTTTTTATTTGATTATATTCATATAAATTTTATTTACTTTTTATTATAATTTTTTTGTTCATATGATATATATTGTTGGTTGTAATTATTATATACTATGTTTGTATGATTTTTTTTTGTTTTTGTTTTTATTTTTATAGTACTTTATTTATTTTTATTATATAGTAATTATAAGTAATAAAAGAGTCATAAATAATAAAAATTTACAATCCAAAATATATTAAATTAAAGAGTACTCACGGAACTAAAATAAATTATAAAATCTTTTCTTTTTGTTTAACATTATACAATGTATAATACTCTCTTTTATATTTTTATTTCTTATTATTTTTTAGTTCATATGAATTTTTTTTATCCTTCACTGTTCTTTATGTTTAATATGTAAGGTGTCTTTTTTATTTTTATTTGACTTTGTTCTTTTTTATTTTTTACTTATTTTTATCATTGACCTTTTTTATATTATTTTTCAGTGTTGTAATCTCTCATCTCTCAGGTATGTTATTAATTACATGCAGTAGAAATAATAGTGTTCTTATGTACTAATTTTGTATACGATATTATTTTTTATGTATTTTCATTAGTGTTTTATCTTTTAATTTAATATTTATTAGTGTTTTTATGTATTAAAATATATTTTGTCAATTTTTATATGTTACTTTAATTTAATAAGTAAATATTAACTTTATTATAAAATGAATTAATAAGATCTATTCAAATATTTAAAGTAAAATAATAGAATAATATAAAAAATTATTTTAATTGATGTCTCTTTTAGTAATTTTTCATCAAAAAGTGATTTTGAATAGTATAACCTAAACAACATTTATTTTACTATAATCAATTTTGATATAAAAATTGTCAAACATAAATCATGTTAACACAAACTTACTTTTCATCAAAAGCAAGTTTGCAAAATCACTTTTATACAAACTCTCTTTTCCAAAGTGAAATCCACACACACTATATATATATATATATATATATATATATATATATATATATATATATATATATATATATATATATATATATATATATATATATATATATATTACTAATCAACTCTTAATTAATGAAAAAAAAGTGTAGAATAATTTTCAATCATGTTATACCTTAAGTATATGATTGATAATTCAATAATAAATTTAATATAAAAAAAAGTGATAAACGAAACATACATCAAGTTGGTCCCCTTAAATACAAAATATATACTCAATAACTAGATTATAAAAATGTTAATCTATAAATGATATAAAGCCAATAGTCCTTGTAACTGTTTTCTGGTGTCTACAATCCAATTTAATAAATTCTAAAATCAATATACTAGTGCAAATAAACTAAAATAAATTTAAACCTATACACGTAAAAGTTTTAAAAATTGAAACTACCTGAAAGTAGCTCGTACCTTAGTTAAATAGATTTTAGGGGAAAAAAGAGAATGAAAGAAAAACTCTAACTTCTAGATTCTACACAAGGCTTGTGTCTTTGACAACAAATCTTATATAGTGCATAGTGGTCATATGATTAAGACCTCAAATTAAAGTTAGTGTTATTATCAAGACAAATAACAGAGTTAATGTCATCATAAAGTGGTCCAATCTCAAAACCCAACAGGCCCACCTTGTAGAGATTTGTTTTCTTATGTGGTATATTGTATATAAAATTGTATAATGTCAAAATATAATTGATCAAATAAACATGAATTCTCATACGAAAAGTAAATAAAAGCTCTAATATGTAATAAATGAAAACAAAAAAAATATATACAGAATATAAAAATTCTAAAATGAATTTCTGTTGCAATGTATTTAGTTCGAATTTAATAGTTGCTGCCGAAGATAATTGGTAGTTGATACACTTGGTAAAAACTACAATTTTTTTTTGTAAAAACTATAATTTAATAAGGAATGAATGTGATTTTCACTGCTAATATAAATTGTTTTAGTTTGTAAAAGACTCGGGAAAAAAAAAGGAAAATTGTATTTAGAATACAAATTAAGGTTGAGTTCACTTAGGTCAAAATTAGCCTCCAAATACAACCTAGGTCCTAGGCTAAGATCTTTTCTTTTACATTGTCAAAATCTGCCATTTATATTCTCATCCAATAATTATAAACATTTATTACAACATTTTCTTTTGGTATTACATTTAATACAACTTTTAGAAGTTTACTATGCTAACTTCACCAATAACATTCCCCAACTCCTAAATAAACCCTAAACCTTTTTTTGCATTAAGAACAATATATTATACATCCCATAACTAAGGGAAACATAAGGCCCATACAAGTAAATGTTGAACTCTTTGTCATCATCATCATCATTAATTGTCTCATATATGTACAAGTAATTTTTTTTTTTGTGACTATATGTACAAGTAATTAATTTAACGGCAGATTGTCTCACCTATTTTTTCCACCAAATTTAGGCTGGGTTTGGTAAAGCTTTTTCAGGAGGTGCTTGTGCCACAAGCACGTCATTTTGCGTTTGGTAAATTAAAAAGCTCAAGTGCTTGTGCTTGCGGCTTTTAAAAGTTAGGGGTGCTTTTGAAAGCACCTAGGAGGGAGCTTTTCAAAGCT
Organism: Arachis stenosperma; assembly: GCF_014773155.1. Classification (NCBI taxonomy): domain Eukaryota; kingdom Viridiplantae; phylum Streptophyta; class Magnoliopsida; order Fabales; family Fabaceae; genus Arachis; species Arachis stenosperma. The sequence goes on along the minus strand of NC_080383.1, from coordinate 88,494,218 downwards.
GGCTTGTGCTTTTCAAAATTTAAAAGTCTAATATAACCTCATATGTTAACTAATTTTCAAATTTAATGTTTGCATTTATGTCTATTATAGTATTTTTAAATTTTAAAAGCTATTTTACCAAACACAATTGATGTTACTTATGTTTATTAAAAGTTGTTTTTGATTTGATTTACCAAACATAAATGCTACAACTTTTAAAAAGCCATCTTTTAAAAGTTAACTTTTATAAGCTACTTTTAAAAAGTAAAAACTTTACCAAATTAAGCCTTAAATACATGCTTTAATTTTGAAAAAAAAAATGATGTCAACCATAAACCCCAAAAAAATGTCATATATCAACAAGGAAAAAAAACCTCTGAAAAATTATGTAAATATTTTAAGAATACCCTCTATTAGAAAAATATTATTGAACTTGAATTTTTTAAATTATTTTAATAAAGACATTCCCAAACAAAACTCATGATGGGAAAATAAAATAAAATATTATGACATTATTTCACTATCCTTGCATAACTACCTAGCTTTGATTATATGTCAGTGTTATAACAAAGATAAGAAATCTTTCTCAGACCACATTGAAGCCTAAATTCAATGCCCCTTGGCCCCCTCCTAATAATCATGTTGATGCCTATGATTTATAGATAAAGAACGGAAACAAGGACCCCTATTATATTCAGAAAATAACCTATATCTAACCCTTGCCACATGTCATATAAAATTAGCATAAGGATTTTGACCCAAAACAATTACCAAAAGATATGTCTCTCTTTTATCCAATATTTTTAAAACATAGCTTGCCCCTAAGATCAAAATCATATAGTCCTTTCATGTTTGAAAATTATATTACTATTAGAGATATTTGTATTTGTAACCGTTGGAAAGCATTATTATTTATGGAAAGATGCATTTTCTTTTTCTTTTTTTCCTCATCAAATATCAAATCCTCCTTTTATGGGACAAGAAAGGTTTTGCAAATATTGTCTTCACATTCACATGCCCCTTTCACCACCGACCTTGCTCAATAAAGCTGGCATCATGTGGGGTCCTAAATTCCAATTATACATTTACAACCAATGTGCCATACTAGTAGATACATTAAATGATTTTTCACACCTTCAAGGGCAAACATGGAATTCAACAATAGACCTTTTTCCAAGAGATATTTCATGCTTCTCAAACAAATTGACATTTATATACATAACCATTTATTCTTGATTAATAATAGTTTTAATTTAACACAATGTCAATATTTATATCAAAATTTAATTTAGCCATTTACCAAAACAAAAAACATGTGACTTTAGAAAACTTTAAAATGCACATTAATTAAATTAAATGTTATAATTAAAGATCATTTCTCATATTCTTTTTTATTTCCTTTTAAATTATGAAGCTCAACAACCACACCAACCATTCCGGAAGGCGAATGAAAGTATAATATACCTCTGACAATACAATAGACCACATGCATGCATAGATTTAGAGGCATCCAAGGACATAACTGGCAATAAAATAAAACTTCAATAAAGTAGTCAAAAAGAGAGGGAATTAGAACATAACATGAGAATATATAAAAGAGAATGAAAGAAGGCTACGGATTATAAAATTCCTACCTACATATAATTTATGTACATATTATTATATTTTATATTTATATATATCATGCAATGTCTGATGAAAGATGCGTAACAGCTAGACAATCCCGGCCACTGGCCTGATATCAACAAAATTTTGGGGCATGTTTTTGATAAATCTGCATGAAATTAAAATAAAAAATGAAAAAAGATTCTAAAAAGAAAAAAGGGTTACTCCCAATGCAACGGTCCACACGGTTCTTTCCCCTTTTTTTTTTCTCTCTTTCAAAATGGCCAAAACACAAGTGGACAATGCTATGCTGCCATTGAACCATGCCACAGTCATGAGTCCCCACAACACACTCAGCCATGCACTGTAATACTGCATTATGTCCTTCCTTTGTACACCGAGCTAACTGGCTTTCTCACGCCGTTGGATTTGGCGTCGGATTTGGTCAATTTTGGCTCCGACACCTTACCCAACGACGAGAGGAAGAGAAATACTTGTATGCTTTTAGAATTATTTAATGCAGGTTTCAGAGATATTCAGTACACTAACGAAAATCTTTCGTTAGGCCCTGAATATTTCTTAAACAAGTATATATATTTTTGAAGCGAGTGTTCGCTTCAAAAATATTTGAAGTATTTCTTGTAAGAGAAAATGAGTCAGCTCAGGGAGAAAAAAGAGTACATGTTGTGGGGTCAGTGCCTCTGACCAAAAGTTGCTGCTACCTTTGCCTTGTGGAGTTGAATTTTTTCACCTTGGTGGTGGTGGTGGTTGTTCTTTGATGGAGTGAAAGGTAAACTTGGCATTGAATTACAGTTTTACCAATCCTGAAACCTGGAACCACAGTGAATGCAACTTGTGGATCTGATTCCACTGTCTGATCTGAGCAAAGGAGCATGTCATCATTCACACTCTCCATGTACACATCAGAGAATCTGCAACCTTTTCTCACTTGGAAGATCGAAACTTGGGGCTCGAAGGAGAAGGCCAAGCAGTGTAGTATCCACACCTTCTTTGCCATCTCGGCAAATGAGCCAAAGAATGCCGTGTCCGGGAACCCTTCTCCAGAGTTCAGGAGGTTCCTCTGGCTCAGGTTGCCGAAGAATGATGATTCCATCTTGGGGTGGACTAGTTTCAAGTACTTGACCCTGCAGAATTTCGCGAAGGATGATCTTGGATTCACGGCAAGAAACTCCCTTGCTTTGGTGGATTTGAGCTCATTGAACCGAGCGAAGAAAACTTGCTGCCGTTTGTTCCGGTCTGGAAGGGATTCATTCAGGAGGGAGAAATCAGGAAAATGGAAGGAATCAAACATCTCCCTGCAAACGAAAGACTCGATCGCAAAACACTTGTGATCTTCTACAAAGTAAACCACATCTTGTTCGATTGCGTTAACCGCAGCATCAATATCCCAATCAGTAGACCTCATCTCTTCCACCAGCAGCCTTACGAAGCTTCGAATGGACCTAACAGTGCTGCGAAGAACAGTGGCGAAATGGCTGGGACTTAAACCTGAAATGTGAAGATTGTCAAGCACAGATAACTGGCCACTTTGATTCAATCTTTTCTCAATTGATTTGTTGTGCTTGTTAGCTTCATCTAGCTTCTCCTTCAGAAATATGATCTCAGATTCCTTGAGTCGCACCTGAGATTCTAACTTCTTTGCCATAATCTCATAAGTGCTTATGACACTTTGCAGCTCCTTTGATTCAGCTGCAAGGATAGCCTTCTCTGGTGAAGGATCAAATTGCTTCTTCAAGTAGCATTGCTTTAGTTCAGACAAGTGTTTGAATTCAGATACTATCAAATGATCGGCAACTTGAATTCCATCAGGGTCATACGGAGACTGAGCATATTGCAGCTGTGCATATGCAGCTTTAACCGTCGAAGTGCTCGCAAAGAGCTTTGCAAGGAGAGCTTCCATGTTCACTCTTTCTAGAAGCTCTTCATCATGGTCATCTTTGTTGAACGACTGCGACCAATTTATTGTCCCCTTGCCAATGTTTCCATCATCCTTGAGATTCGCATCAGATATAACATTCTTCAAACCATCAACCGGCGTAATCCCAATCAGTGCTCTAAGATGAAGAACCTTGGCAAAATTCCGGGCCAACTTCTTGCTTGGGGTCACCGCCGATGGATTCACCGATTCCATGTACAAAAAGTGTCACCAATATCTGAAACTCAAGATGAACAATTGTGAAATGTGTTCAGTTCAAAAGTGTACCAAAATATGCAATAGTATGATTCACAAGGAGCCACTGACAAATAATAATAAAGTTAACAAAGATGATGGTTATAATGATAAACATGTTCATGTGAACACACTATTAAAAAGAAAAGCAAAATGCTTTAACACACAGATCGAGGACTTTAATAGAGTAGAGAATTTTTCTTCTTTTTGTTCTTCATACACAAAGTCCCTTATATTATGTATGCCTACCATAAAAAGTGTCAAAAAGTGGTTGCTAACAAGAACAAATAGGAAGCAAGAGTTGAAAAAGAATATCAATGGCAAGATCTAAAGATGCATTAAAGTTCAGACTTGTAGTTTATCCAAGAAATTCTAGGCATCTTATAGTTATATTATTAAGATGAATCAGCAATTAAAATTGAAATTGGCCACTTGAAATTATCAAAAAAAACAAAGAACACTGTTTCATACGATGAAAAAGCTAAACTTTAAGCAACAATTTAATCACATCCTCCCCCAGCAAAAGGAACAAAATCATCATTTCTAAAACACTTTATTGTATGATTGATTAGACATGTTGATCATTTCTGGTTTAATTTTTTTTTTATCCCTTTAAGAGAAGGAGCGTAGGAGGAGTAGGAACATCAATCAGTCAATTAATCATGACCTATTTGTAATATGTAACAGGTCAAATAGTTTGTTCCTGTGATTCTTTGGCATGAATTAGTATGAAAGTAATCATGATTAAACACAATCACCATCACACCATTATGAAATAAATATACTAATAAGGTAAACTACAACTTTCTATGGTGACTATTCAAATGCTGCTAAATCAATGAAAAATTGACCAATGTTTTTTTTAATTTAATAAGTAAAAAAATTACATAAATATTCAATCATAAATTGCCACATCAGTAAAAACGCATTACTTCGGCGGTGTATGAAGACGTTTGTATACACTTCTCTTGTACACCTTTCACGTTTGTTATACAAATGGTCGATAAGAAGTCAGAAAAAATAAAAAATTGTTTTTTATATCACAAAAAAAAAAGTGTTCAAGAAAGGTGTAAACAAAAAATGGTTCAAATATCATTTCTAAGGGGTAAAAAGAAAAGAAAAGAATGCATCAACTCAACTTATCTACTAACTTTGAAATCTTGCAATTAAAACCATGTAATTGGATGAAAATGTAAAAGTTTATTACAATATCTTGTATCAAAATAATTTTTTTTTTCTTGTAAACACATTATAGTTGGTGACTTGGTGTGAATCATAAGACCATAGGATTCCCTGAGTAACTGCATATTCAAGATCAAAAAGATTATTATTGCTATAAAGTAAGGTAGTACTTGACATAGGCCAAAATCAAAGTGAATATCTGACAAGAACTTCCAACTTTAGCATCATTATATTTTTGAAAATTTATCAGCACATGGGAGAAAAATGCTTCATGTACCTTTACTGGGATATATTGCCTTACATACTGTAGGTGAGGCAACTATACAAAATAAATTAAACTAACTATAATAATCTAAATAAATTCTGAAATCTGTACAAATTATATCAAATAGTTTTTTGTATAAATATGTATAAGTGTTAAGTGTATGGTGGGTTCCTTTGGTGGGGTTCACATTTCAGAAAATTTCATAAAAGATATGAAGCATAAATATTTTTAAGATTCCATTGTACAAAAAGGGACAATAATTTAGGCAGAGAGACATTGGTGATGATTGTACTTAAAATTTATCAGAGACAAATTAATCTTTCAAAGGCTAGTAATGTTTCCCGTGACTAAAATCACGGTCTCTCTGAGCACCTATGCTGCCTACAACAATGGAAAATAAATAAACACTGTTGCAACAGTAACATCATTTCTTTGTTGCCCCCCACACTACTCTCTAATTTGACTGTTTTCTCCCTAAATTCAACATTTGCATAAATTCTCATTTCACACAAAATAGCTTCACATAAGTAATATCATTTCAGCATACCCATTTGTGACATACATTCACATGGCTATGATAAAAAAAAGTCAAAATCATACAAGATGAGATTCTCTAGTCTCTAGAGCTTTCAAAATCCACATTTCACCTTGTAGAGAGAATTTACCTATTTTTTTAGCATACTATTATTTTAGACATCGACATGTATAAAAATTAGTATAAAGTTTACTAGATATTAACATAGATAATAGTTATATTCTTTTTTTAAATATTAATCCTCTAAAAAGAACAATAAAAGTAGGTAGGTAGCTCAAAATATACACCCAGATAACATGCATAAAAGAGAATACAAACAAGTAAGAACTATCAAAATATAGCAACTTTAGCAAACTTTCTACTTAAACTTCCATTAGACAGATAAATCTAAAAAAGAAGGCAAATAAATCACACGGTATTACCAAAATAATGAACAAAAAGCATATTCTATTAAGCATGTCACAAAATGGAAATATTTTTTTATATCTTATTTTTCCTATACACATCACTTTATCAATATAAAATCGAGTATGGCCTCCAAGTGGCTCCCACACTCTTCCTTTAAAAGCGGAATAGAGAAAAAAAGTTGAAGTAAAAAATGCAGTAAATTGCTGTGAAAATCCCAAAAACCACAAAATTGTTGTAAGAGCTTAAAATAAACGAGAATCTGTACACACCTTGACGAAATATCACGAGAAATTGGGTGAAGAGAAACAATGTATAACTGTCAACTTCTCATTTGTGAAAACGTAAATCTCAAGAAAACATTTAAAAGATTTGCCTATGTTTGTTGTTCTCCCAAAGTACTGACCCCTCTTCAAACACAACCTTGCCTGCAACCAAACACATCCCAAGAGGAACTAAGTTAGAAGAAAACCATTAGATACACCAAAAAATCATAAATGGTATTACAGACAAGACTTTGCTCCAAACATAAACAACAACAACATAACACCAAAAAACGGGAACCCAAAATAATAATAATAATAATAATAATAATAATAATAATAATAATAATAGGGAATGATCATCAACAGTAACATCTACTTATATATAAATAAAAAAACAATAACATGAGAATCCAACTAGAAAGTCAGAAACCCCGTGTTCAAAGATGGAAACTTTACCCAAAAGGGTTAAGAAAAACGCAAGCTTTCACCTCAGGAATAGAACAGAAACGCCATGAGTGAGCGATTCATTGATTAAGTTTCTGATTAACAAAAACTTTAGTGTGAAATCCTAACAGTGAAGAAGAATGAAGGGAGCCCAACAAATGAAAAAGAACCAAAAAGGGGAAGGGGGAGCAGTGATGTTTGAGGAGTTAAATAATAACCTTTGTATCAAACCAACAAACACTTGGTGTGCGTGTGGTTGTTTTTGTAATAAACTGTTTCAATGCCAGCAAAAGATTCTGCTTTGTTTCTAAGGTACTGTGTGTGTTTCTTCTATGATGGTTCCTCTGTTTTTTGCTCTTAAGCTACGGAAAAACTTGCCCCTTGGAGAAGAGAAGAGAAGAGAGAGCAGTGGGGTTCTGAGGAAGGGAGTTTTATTACCCTTCTTCGGTTCTGAGGGACAGAAATACCACAGCTGGAGGACAGAGAAAAATTAAAAATGTATAAATATCAATGGAGAGAGAGAGAGAGAGAGAGAGAGAGAGAGAGAGATTTTCATGGAAATAGTAAGAGAGAGAAAAGAGAGACAGAGCTTGGAAACAGAGCAGAAAAAAAAAATAGGGAGAAAGCTTGGAATGACCAAAAAGGACATGGACATAAATAAAAAATAAAATAAGAAGTCCTAAATTCTGAGTAGCCATTGGGAATTTAAAACGTCACAAAGGTCGAGTCGCTTTCTGTAAATTTTATATTACATTTATACCCCTTGATAGTTGATCCTCCTGGTCCTGGACTCCTTTGTGTGCTAAATTTTCTTTAGATTTTGATTATAAAAATAAAGATAAATTATTAAAATGATATTCTATAGTTTATATTATTTACAAAAATAATTAAAAATATGAATAGTAAGTAAACTTTTTAATGATTTAAAAATGTGATAAATTAATCGTACATTAAATATATTCTAAAAAAATAAAATTCAGATTTTAATATATTTTAAATATTATTAAAAAATATAATATTTTTACTTTTAAAATTTAGTGATTTTAACTTAAGTTATTTTTTGGTAAATGACCAAATCTTTTAAAAAAATAAAAAAATTTAGAGATTGAATTTATTAATATTTATGTGTATACTTTTAAATAATTATTCAAATATTTTTATAAAAACTTAAATTAAATGTAAAAATTATTTATTAAATACAAAAATAATTTGTTTCTTAGAAAAAGAATAATATTATTTGTTTTTTCGCATTTTAAAATTATTAGAAAGCTTATTTTTTATTCATATTATTCGAAGTTATATTTTTAGCAAAATATAACATTCTAATCATTTAATCTAGGGTCTAAAATTTAGCAAAAATTTTAAAAATAGTCATAAATTTTATTTTGTTTTAATTTTGTTCTAAAAATTTTTTACTTGCATCAAATATACTTTCGACGGTTAAATTTTCAAAAAATTTAAGACCAATCTAACAATATTCTATAAAGATTATGCTTGATTTGCTTGTGTTGAGGGTTATTCTTATAAAATTATTGTTGAATTGGTCTTAATATTTTTAAAGAATTAGCCATCAAAAATATATTTTATACAAATTAAAAATTTTTGAGACAAAATTAAAATAAAATAAGAATATATTTAAAATTTTTGTCAAATTTTAAGAATAAAAAATATACTTTATCCTTTAATCTAAAAATAAATTTATTAAAACTACTTTAGTTAAGGTCTTAAAGATAATATCTTGTACAAAAAAATAAAATATCATATTAATTTATTATTATATTAATTTTTAACACAATTCCTTTTATACTGTATTTTTAACAAAATTCTTATCGTTCCTTATATTATTATGTTTTCCAAAAATATCATTTATTCAAAATTATCATTATAATTTAAATTAATTATTTTTTATGTTAAAAAATAACATTAACAATTATTTTCAGCTAAACTCGGTCTCATTTTTTTAGTACGAAATGTAACTGAGTATTATGGTATAAGAAAATGATAAAACTTAAATTTTGATTAAAATGAAACGTATATTAGTTTTACAAAAATATTATGTATATATTAAAATTAGTCATTAAAATTAATTATTATATATTTGTGTATATATATGTATTTAACTTTTTTACGTATATTTTTTTATTTTAAAGTATATTAATATTAATGATAAATTTTAATAGTTAAACTTAATTTACAATTAACATTATTATTAGTTTTATGTAAAATTAAAGTGCACTTAAACGGGAATTGTAGTATACTAGTATCTTTATTTTTCAAGAAAATGATCTAAAAATAGAGGAGATGAGAAAGTATGTTTTGAAAATAAAAAGGAGAAAAGTGTAATTTTGTTCTCTCTCGAAAATTGGAAGGATATTTTCACTCAAAAAATTTATGAATTTTCTTGAATCATAAATTAAATATCCGTCAAAGCACGGAAAATTTCTTCTTAACAAGTGGCTTAAGAATATTTTATTTCTTTTGAGCAAGTGGGTAAGTTAGGATGGCATTATTGGGATTTCACTATACCTATTGTACGATGTGATAATTATAATGTGCTTGTGGATCATCCAATCTTACATAGACCGTAGGTGGACTTCAGAAGATGAACGGCTTGATTTTAAAGACTGAAAGTTTCCGTGTTGCGCATTTATACGTAACGAGCGTACCAGTGATCTTAAGGTTGACACGTGGCATTCCGTAATTTTCTATTGGCTGATACTATTCGTTGATTATTGCGTATACCTACCATATACACAGCTTCTGCTGAATTCTGAAATTTTTTTTTGGTGACTTCTGAAATATTGTTTTGACAAGCTGTTGTTGACTGTTTAAATCAGGGGCGGAGCTAAATAAAATATTAGAGGGGGTAAAAAATATTTACAAAATAAAATAAGACTAAAATAAAATTTTAAAGAAGGCTAAACTAAAATTTACATATAATTTATATGTAAAAAATTAAAATTAAAGGATAGTTGGCCCCTTTCCTTATACCCGGCTCCGCCTCTGTGTTTAATTGTATTTCCTAATAATTGCACAATATATTTTCTGAAGATAAACATAAGAGTGAAACCTCCACTTTTTAATTTGAATATGGAAGAAAAAGTGGTGTTAGACTCAGATGTGGGGAATACAGCTGCTTTACAGTCATGTGGTGTCAGTGAATAGAACTCGGACCATGCGAGTTCTTCCTTTCATAAAAAAATTGATAACAACAAACAACTCGGAGGGTCCGTTTTCTAGCTTCTGAAATTCATATTTGCCTACCCACAAGTCGGACCATGCGATTTATTAAGCAAAATTTTAAAATCAAACAACTCGCATGGTCCGATTTGTGTACTCTGAATTTTTTCAAATTTTTTAACACAAATCGAACCCTCCGATTTGTGTACTCTGAATTTTTTTAACTTTTTAAACACAAATCGGAGGGTCCGATTTGTGTACTCCCACAATTTTAAAAAACACAAAAAATTACCATGTTAAAGTATATCACTCATTTTATTTCCATATCAAAATTTTTTAACCTGAAACCTCACCAGGCTTTAACAATTTCACAAAAATTTCTTTTCGTTCCTTAAAAAAATATAATGCCATCACGATTTTTAAGGATTAATTCTGTGAGATTTTTTGCTTCATTCTTTAATATTTTTGTCTGAAGCTAACGGATCTTACTGTTAAGTTAACGCATATCGGACAACAATTTAATTAAATAAATTATTCTCTCTTTTTTTTTTTTTCTTCTATTTTTTAAAAATCAAAACACTATCAGACCAATTTTTTTCTTTTTTTTTTAATATCATTTTCAGCCACTATTATCACTAATATCCATTACTATTTTCTGTTCTCGTTACATTAATTTATTGTCATCTTTTTTTATTATCTCTGTTTTCGTTGTATCAATCTCTTATCACCACTATTTTCTGTTCTCGTTAGTATAATTCACTGCTATCTCTTTCTACTATTTTCTATTTTTGTTACACTAACTCACTGTCACTTCTTTTAATTGAGTAATTTTATCTGTTTAAATAGTTAAATTTGGTTTGAAATATGATTTTATGATCGAGTTATCCTTTTGTGAATTTTGATGATTGAGTATGTGAAAGAGTAATTTGGTAATTATGGAATGTGTCGGTATTTTAATTTGTTCGATATAAGATTTTTTACTTGAAACGTAGATTTATAATTTAGTGTGAAACCAAATAGAGACAGGGGCAAGCTAATGAGAGAGGGATTGTGAGAATAAGGAGAAGAAAAAGGGAGAGAGGATAGCTGTGGTGGCGCTGGGATTGCCGATGGTAAACAGAGAAGTAAGGGGAGAGATATGGTTTCGTGGTTTTGGTTCGGTCACAAAGAAAAAAAATGATGAAGTAGTGTAGCGAAAACAGAAAATGGTGGTAGATATTGATGATGATGGTGGCCAAAAATGATAGAAAGAAAAAAGAGAGAATACAGAGAATAGTGATAAATCTTGGTGATGATTAAGGGCCGGATTGAAATTATACTTCGTCGATTAATTAAAAGTCGTGTTGACGTAAAAAAGATTCATTAGCTCTAAACAAAAATATTAACAGAAAAGGACAAAAATTTTACAGAATTAATCGTTAAGAACCGCGATGGTATTATACTTTTCTTAAAAGGCAAAAAGATGTTTTATAAAATTGTTAAGGGTTCAAGTAAAATTTTACTTTAAACATAATAACTACATAAGATTAGGAATTTTTATCTCGAGTCCTGAATTCTAATTAAGATTATTAATATTTTGTAAGGCTATATATGTAAGTATTGTTTGGTTTGATAGAAAATAAAAAAATTAAATAAATCATTTTTTTGTTTAAAAAAATAAAAAAAAAATTTTGTGGTTCCATCAATTTTTTTATTATAGGCAAAATAAGAAATTTTTATGTATTTTTAATATTATCTTTAGTTATATTGTTATTAACAATTATTAATATAAAATTAATTTTTAATAATTTTAATATATTATTATAATAGAGATTTATATTTAAACATTATATATATCAAATAAATAATTAAATCAAATATATATATTATAATATTTTATTTAATGATAAGAATAAATTTATTATTTCACATATAATACATATTTTAATTTACATATAATATAGATAAGGATATTAACATAATTTTATTTTGTTATGATTTTTTTTGTCATTTTTTTCTACTCAAAGAAAAAAAAATTTTATTTTCTTTTCATTTATTTTTTTTGTGTCTAAATAACACAAAAAAATTTTCACTTCTCTTTTTATTTTTTCTCTCTTATTTTTTTCTATTTTCTATTTTTCATAAATATTTTTTTATGAACAAGATGTATTTAAAAAATTTATAAAAAAGTTGAGAAGTCAAAAATATATTTAATATATAAAAAATTAAAAATTAATAGTAACAAAATTAGAAGTAATATTTAATGTGATATTTAAAATTGTTAACACTTATCAAAATAATTTAAGATCTTTAAAAATAACTAAATTGATTCTTAAATTTATAAATTGTGAATTAGCATCTCTCTAATTCTATTGATATTAATACAATGTTGACATAAAAAGTTACATTACGAACATAGCATCCCAATAAATAAAATACAATATGTTTTCTTATTACTTTAAATTATAATAGACCACTAACATAAGGTGTTTTTATATAAATAAATAAAACAAAATTATTATTTTTAAATACACGCAAAACAATTTTGTCATCAAAATGTGCAGGATCATTTTATTATTGGCACTCGTAAAATGGAATTGCACATCACTTCAGCCATAACGTCTGCAAATTAGAGAGTGGAATCAATTTTTTAGACTTGGCCACTGACGTCCGCGAAATGCGATGCTTGCAAAATAGAGCCGGCAGCCATTTTTCTACTATCGCATGCAAAATAGGCCACACCTGTCACGGTGCCTGCGAATTAGACTGTATCTGTGGTGACGCCTGCAAAATGCCATTTTCGGTTTGGGTAAAACGGCGATGCAAAATTTGAAGTAGCACTTTGAGTATATATACGCGGTGGAGGGGACCAGATCAGCGCAGAAGGAAGGAAGGTATTCATACTTGAAGTGAGTTTATGAACTGAAGGGATGAAAATCGGAGATCCTAACTTCGATGTGCACAAAAACAAGCCAAGTGGACAACCTGCAAGACATTCCGATGCTAAAGTCAATAGTATTTTAGGTGATATGGAACATGTGTCTTACTTGCTGGGTGCCCTTCACTTTTATCTTTGACCCTTTAGGTTGTACCGTTTTTCAGTATTTAGTGCTTTTAAGTTACGTCCTTAATGGCTGGATTTGGCGATTTCAGGCTTAATGGCACTACCGTTATCTTGTGTTTAATGTTATATCCTAACGTTAGATTCTTATTTAATCGTCGTTCCATTATGTTACTATTCATCCAGAACAGTGCCCCCAACTCAGATTCCTGGACCCCGGTTCTTTTGTCACGGGTATCCGAGTTTAAGATGTTGGGTTTTGCTCTTTTGATGGAATCTTAAAGGATTATTTAAGAAAACTTAATAGTTTCCTTTAGTTTCATTGTAGCAGTTATAGTCCCCTCCCCTCGTCTTGTGAACTGTCGGCCTTCTCCCACATTCTCTCTCCAGTAATAAATGCAGCATTAACTTAAGTTTAAATACAACATTTAACTTAAGTTTAAATAGGTTTTACTTGACCTTTTCTCTTTCCAAACCACTTTATTTTCAAAACCATCCTTCCAAATACGAACAATCTCCTCTTTTTCTATCTGCAAATCTCCCTTGTTGGGTTTGCTTTGCTCCTGTCGCCGTTGCATCTTTATTGTGCTAAGGAGGGTTAGTGGAATTTTTATTAGTAAATTTTGCAGCAATCATCATTTGAGGTTAGTGAAACTACCGGTCCTTCCCCCCTCCCTTTTGTGTTTTTACTAGAGTAATTTCTTTGAATCCTTGTTTGTTCTGCATGCTATCCATTTCGCTTGGCATTTTTCCTGTTTTTTCTTTGCGCCTGTTATTTCTTAATATGCTTTTTGTAGTAGGGGCACCACTGTTTTTAGTTCCCAAATAGTTGATGAATACTATTTGACCCACTCTTCGTAGTTTTTCTGCATTTTGCAAGTTCATTCTATGTTTTGAACGAGCTACAGCTATAGGACTTGTATTCTTAGGATTCTTTAATTTATGACAACGTAGTGGTGGTAACATAGTGGTGATGTCCCTGTAGGTTTTCACGATATGGCTAGGAAAAAGGTTATCGTGGGCCGAGAGTATGGCGGTGCTGCTAATTTGCCGAAATCCCATCTTGTGCCCGCTCTGGGAATGAATAGTGAGCTAGAAGTGGATATATATTCTTGGATTTTCAAGGAAGTCAAGGATACGCCTTCTACGATTACTCGTGAAGAACTTGACAATTTGAGGGAGGCTCGGGTTATCTTTGATTCCGACCTAAGCAATCTTTATGTCTTCTCTGTTCTGAGGTCTGGAGATCAGCTATGCCATATAAATGAGCATGCTGGTACCATTGTAGATTGGTTGTGAATGTACGAGATCTTGTTTTTCTGGATTGGGGTTCGCCTACACTTAGAGTCTTATTCTATTTTTTCATTCTCACTGCCCCCTTTAGCTTGCAGGGCCACAAGTTCGTCTCCTTCCGAGGTGTTCCCAATAGAAAAATATTTACTTTGTTTGAGGAATCTTATTATGGATTCAAAGAAAAAATTTTTAAGATTGAAGGGGTAGAAGGCACGACTCCATTCTTTTTTAATTTGGAGGATACCAAAAGATTTAACTTGTATTGGAATTATATGTTTCTTTACCGAAAATTCAAATTTTCGGTGTCAATGTGATGAGCGGATAATTTATACACTTTTTGGCATTGTTTTTAGTATGTTTTTGGTATGATCTAGTTAGTTTTTAGTATATTTTTATTAGTTTTTAGTTAAAATTCACTTTTCTGGACTTTACTATGAGTTTGTGTGTTTTTCTGTGATTTCAGGTATTTTCTGGCTGAAATTGAGGGACCTGAGCAAAAATCTGATTCAGAGACTAAAAAGGACTGCAGATGCTGTTGGATTCTGACCTCCCTGCACTCGAAGTGGATTTTCTGGAGCTACAAAAGCCCAATTGGCGCGCTCTCAACGGCGTTGGAAAGTAGACATCCTGGGCTTTCCAGCAATATATGATAGTCCATACTTTGCCCAAGATTTGATGGCCCAAACCGGCGTTCAAAGTCACCTCAAGAAATCCCAGCGTTAAACGCTGGAACTGGCACCCAAATGGGAGTTAAACGCCCAAACTGGCATAAAAGCTGGCGTTTAACTCCAAGAAGAGTCTCTACACGAAATTGCTTCATTGCTCAGCCCAAGCACACACCAAGTGGGCCCGGAAGTGGATTTTTATGTCATTTACTCATTTCTGTAAACCTTAGGCTACTAGTTTTCTATAAGTAGGACCTTTTGCTATTGTATTAAAGGGAGATCTTTTGGACATCTAGTTCTTAGATCATTGGGAGGCTGGCCATTCGGCCATGCCTAGACCTTATGCTTATGTATTTTCAACGGTGGAGTTTCTACACACCATAGATTAAGGTGTGGAGCTCTGCTGTACCTCGAGTATTAATGCAATTACTATTGTTCTTCCATTCAATTCCGCTTGTTCTTGTTCCAAGATATCACTTGTTCTTCAACTTGATGAATGTGATGATCCGTGACACTCATCATCATTCTCACTTATGAACAAGGTGACTGACAACCACTTTTGTTCTACAAGCAACCAAGGCTCTAGTGAATATCTCTTGGATTCCTGATTGCACGATGCATGGTTGATCGCCTGACAAACGAGCCAACCATTCCGTGAGATCAGAGTCTTCGTGGTATAGGCAGGACCTGATGGCGGCATTCAAGAGAATCCGGAAGGTCTAAACCTTGTCTGTGGTATTCTGAGTAGGATTCAATGACTGAATGACTGTGACGTGCTTCAAACTCCTAGCAGGCGGGGCGTTAGTGACAGACGCAAAAGTATCGATGGATATTATTCCGGCCTGACCGAGAACCGACAGCTGAATTCCGCTATGCTGTGACAAGAGCATATGCAATCGCTTTCACTGAGAGGATGGGAGGTAGCCATTGACAACGGTGAAACCCTACACGAGCTTGCCATGGAAAGGAGTAAGAAGGATTGGATGAAGACAGTAGGAAAGCAGAGAGACGGAAGGGAAGGCATCTTCATGCACTTATCTGAAGTTCCTACCAATGAATTACATAAGTATCACTATCTTTATCTTTTATGTTATTTTCGTTCATCACCATATACATTTGAGTCTGCCTGACTAAGATTTACAAGATGACCATAGCTTGCTTCATACTAACAATCTCCGTGGGATCGACCCTTACTCACGTAAGGTATTACTTGGACGACCCAGTGCACTTGCTGGTTAGTTGTGCGAAGTTGTGTAATGCCATGGGATTGAACTACCAAGTTTTTGGGGTTCATGACCGGGGATTATGAGAGTTGTGAAAAGTATTGTTCACAATTTCGCGCACCACAATGCTAGCAAACTTTTAAGTATCAATTTGTTAACGATGTTGTGGAATGAGCATCCCCTAGTTTTAAGGGACATTCTCATAAACGAACAATATGCTCAAAGCACTATTAGTAAGTTTTGTATCCATAGTCTCTTTAGTTTATACTTGATGATTTCGTATTACTAACGATTTTCTATTTCAGTTGATATGGCTGGGGGACTTGCCTCTATCACCAAAATGAAGAGAAGGTTGTCAAGTCAACCCTCAATCAATGTTGGTGGTGATCAAGTTTCCTCTTCCACCACTATCAGCCGCCAAACACAACCTCGTAGGTTTAGGGAAAGTGGGGAGGGAAGGGGTCCCGAGGTCGAGGTTCATGACCTGGAAGGAGATTCCCCAGTTCGTTCTCCTTCAAGAAAAAACAAAAAGGAACTGGTAAGGATGATGTTAATATTTCGTCTCTCTCATCACTCAGGCATGTTTTAGACAAAGGATTCCGAGCTTCTGACTTCGTGGACCAACATTTCATGAATGAGAAAACGAAGTTAGTGCTTGCCAAGATATCCCTGGAGGACACCCTTTCCTGAGTCCAAAGAATGCTTCTTCAATCGGCGACATATGTTTGTGATGCCGAGATAAAAATTGGCAACCTCCGTGCCAACTTTCTATCCAAAGATTAGGTAATTACTGATGCCAACTCTCAAATTTAGAAATTGAATTCTACAGTTATATCTCTTCTGGAGAAGCAGACTTCCCTTGAGGCTGAAGTGAAAACTCTAAAGGAGGCCAAAGATACTTCTGACTTGAGAGGAAACAACTTGAAGAAGCAAGTTTTCGAGCTGATTGGAAGGATTGATGGGCTTGAGCTCTCAGTAAGAAAGGTGGAGCAAGCTGCCGTAGATGGGTTTTCGATGCAGAGCGAAACATTTTTGACTAGATCAAATTGAGGGCTCGCGACTTGGATGTCTCCGAAGTTGATGCCTTCAAAAAGGTGGTGGATGGTAAGGTTGTTTCTATTTTGTAATTTTGAACTTATTTTGCTAAGTGTTGTGAACTTGGTAGTACAAATTTTTGTACTTTTGATAGCACTTTTTCCCGTTTGTTGTCGGAACCGCTTTTATACGCTCCCATTATGCTGGGGACTAACATATGACTCTTAACGTTTTACCATTTTGATTAAATATTAGTTTCTATTTAACCATTTTTGAGCTTTTAATTACAACCCAAATTTGATTTTTATACTGGTGAAAAAGCTTAGCACAACTTATTCATAACATAAAATTCTGTATTGGAAATCTATGTTTTAACATAACACGAAGTTGTGAATAGAACTAGTTGCAAATAAAACTTGTTTGCTAAATACAAATGAGGCATCATTAAAAACCTAGATGCCTATGAAAAGAGTGCCCTTATTCTATTCATAGCCAAAAGATTTCTAAGAATAATACCTCTTCAAATGAGTCACATTTCAAGATCTCGGGACCTCGGAACCATCCAATGCTTCAAGCTTGTATACTTTCTTTCCCAATACTTCTTTAATCTTGAAGGGTCCTCACTAGGTCGGAGCTAGCTTTTCTCGAACTCTTGAGGTTCCAGCATTAACTTGTCTTAACACTAGGTCCCCAACTTGAAAGCTTCTAGATCGAACTCTGGAATTGTATCTTTTGGTCACTTTTTGCTTTAAAGCTTGCTCAGCTAAGTTAGCTATATTTTTTATTTCATTAATTAGGTCCAAGCTTTCATGAGTTACTGAGGTTCCCAGAAGCATTCTTGGACTTGGCTTCCTGAGTTCTACTGAAATTACCGCCTCATCACTAGGTGAGTCTGAAAGGCATTTCTTTGGTGGTGCATTGTACTGTAATTCAGTATGACCATAACACTGACCACACATCGTCAGCCCAAGAACCTGGGCACTCATCCAATATTTTCTTTAACCTATTTAAAATCACTTTATTAACAGCTTTGAATTCTCCATTTGCCTGCGGGTGCTCCACTGAGGCAAATATTTGCCGAATTTCTAAGCCGGACAACAGTTTCCAAAACCTTGAGTCTGTGAATTGGGTCCCATTATCCATGATAATAGATTCGAGGATCTCAAATATTGCAATGATTTCTCTCCAAACAAACTTTCGATATTGAGCGAAACTAATACTAGACAGAGCAATGACTTCAATCCACTTGGTAAAATAATCTATGGCAACCATAAGACATTTTACCTGGCCCAGTCCCTGTGGGAAAGGCCCCAATAATCCAAGCCTGATTTGGCAAATAGTCTTGTCGGGATAACGGATACAAGCTCGTGAGGAGGTGCTTGGTGGAAGTTTCCATGTAGCTGGAATCTGTCACATTTTTTCACATATTCTATGATATCCTTAATGAGAGTGGGCTAGTAATACTCGACTTGGATGACCTTCTGAGCCAATGACTTTTCTCCCAAATGATGTCCACAACAACCCTCATGTACTTCCTGCAACACATACATTATTTGTTGGTCATTTAAACATTTTAACAATGGTTGAGACATGCCCCTTTTGTACAGCTTTCCATTTATCATGGTATATTCGACTGCTTTAAGTCGTAACTTTTTCGCTTCTTGAGGATCACTAGGCAAGGTCCCATGTTCTAGGTGTGTGCAAATTGGGTTCATCCAAGTATTAAAATTGGAGGAACAGAAAATCGGGACGTCGGATTTTGTTACAGTAGGTTTCGTAAGCACCTCCTGTATTAGATTACGGTTTCCTATTCCAGGTTTAGTACTTGTGAGTTTGGACAGCACATCAGCTCGTATATTCTATTCTCTAGGCACATGCTTGATTAAAAAGAATAAAAGAATTATACCTCTTGTTGTACTTTTTTTATGTACTGTTGCGATAGCGGATTCCGTGCCTGGTATTCTCCATTAATTTAGGATGTCACCAATTATGAATCGCTGAATACGATCACTTCTGTAGCTCCGACATCCCGAGCCAACACCAACCTACAAGTAAGGCTTCACACTCAACCTGATTATTTGAGATAGGAAAATCAAATTTGATAGAGGTCTCGATCACCATATCCTCACCCTTAGTTTGGATGAGGTCAGCTCCTCCATACCTGACATTGGAAGCTCCATCCACATGAAACTCCTATATCGGTATGTCAAAGGCTGGGTGCGTCATTTTGGCTAGAAAATCTACCATCGCTTGGGCCTTAGTGGTGGAGTGTGGTTCATAACGTACATCGAACTGAGATAGCTCAATGGACCAATTAATCATCCAACCTGCCAGGTTGGGCTTTTGTAAAATTTTTTTGATCGGTTGGTTGGTTCGCATTATTACCAAATAACTTTGAAAGTATTGGTGCAATCGATGAGACGATGTGAGTAGAGAAAACGCAAGTTTTTTCATCTTTGAATATCATAGTTCAGGTCCTTGAAGAACTTTGCTAACAAAATACATGGGACGCTGATGCTTATCTTGATCCTCTAGAACCAAGGTCGAAGTCAGGGTTTTTTTGATCACGCATAGGTACAAGAACAAAGGTTATCCATGTTCCGGCTTTACTAAGATGGGAGGAGATGAGAGCAAGTTTTTAAAATGTTGAAAAGCTGCCTCACATTTCTCGATCCAAAAAAATTTCACATCCTTTTTTTATTAATTAAAAAAATAGTTTGGCTTTTATTGCAGAAGCCCCTAAAATCTTGACAATGCGACTTACCGACCTGTGAGCTTTTGAACTTCTTTAAGATTTTGAGGGCTCGACAAGTCTAGAATTGCCCAACATTTCTCAGGATTAGCTTTTATGCCTCTTTGAGTGACCATAAACCTCTTTGAGTGGTCCATCTCGTAAGCGCCTCATTTCGCGAATGTCAGTGGTAGGTCCAAAAGGCTTATTCCAATTAGCGGGTGCCATGACCAAAGTGAGGTGCAATTCCATTTCGTGAGTGCCAATCGTAATATAGTCCTATGCATTTGGGGACAAATTTTTTTTTTTAGATATTTAAAAAAATAATTATTTTGTTTTATTTATTATATAAAAAAGCCACTGTCATAACATGTAGCTTTATAAATATATAATGTATAGAAAAAGTTTTAATTGTTTTAAAAATATCAGTATTTCAATAATTTTAGTAGTTGATTTAATTTATATATTTTATAATTAAATTAAAAAATTTAAGAAACCAATTATAATATAAGACAACTAAATTCACTTCTTTTTATTTTTTATTTTAAAATTTTAAAAATTAAAATAGTGAGAAGTTGTTTTTTATTTTATTTTATAAAAAAATTGTTTTTTAACTAGTTGGTTGAAGTTAACTTCATTCTAGTTGATTCCTTAACAAAATCGTTAAAATTAATAATTGAAATACTAGAATATTAATATTTTTAGAATATTTAAAAAATTTTCTTACGTAAATATAACTTTTTAATAAAATATTATGTATATATGCTAATCAAATGACCTAAAATTATGGTTTTTGCAGGTTTAGACCAGTTTGGATAAAATTTTTAAATAATTTTTTTTAAAAAAAGAGTTTAAAATATAAAAAATAGCAACTTATAAATAAGTTATTTTGTATTTAAATTTTTAGTTATAGAAATATTTATTTTAAAATTGTAACATTTGAATAAATTACTCAAAAAATATAATTTTTTTACTCAAAAGAATGGATATTAAAATAACGATAATAACAAATATTTTTTAATATTAAATGTTGATTTTATATAACTTAATCTCACTTGTTTTTAAATTGTTTATACTCATAATTCAAACCAGTTTTTTTCAAGAACTTTATTTTTAAATTTGCTCAACTAGTTTTGTTAAAATGTGTTCCACGTCTATTTTCAATCACCATCTCTTTGCATATTTTCATGAATATAATAGTATTTGTTCATTCCAATCAGTTTTAAATTTTCTTCCGAACTTGCCACTTTCATGAATTTATTGAGGAAGAATATAAAAAAAAAGTAAACAAATATTTCGTACATGAAGAGATACATAAAAAAAGTGGAGAGATATTGCAAAATAAAGGAATGACCATATTAAAAAAAAAGTGAATACCCAATCCGATCTCTGACAATTACCTCGAAAGGACTACGAGATTCAAATAAAAAAAATTCAACCCGGTCCATGAACTTTATTTTTATAGGACTGATTAGTTCCTATGCAAAAAATAAAAAAAACCACTGACACGGGGACTAATCAGTCCCATAAAAGTAAAACTATGGACCGAGTTGGGTGTTTTTTTTGTTAAGGGTCCGTTGTCTTTCAAGATAAATATCAGGGATCATTTAGGATTTTTCTAAAAAAAAATGGTAGAAGTGCGTGAAAATGGTGAAAGACGAGTACTTCTATCAGATGAAACATTGCATGAAAATGATAATGGATGGCTAATATTTCTAGCAGAAATAGAAAATATTTTTCACAAAATCAAGAATAAAAATAGTACAAGGATCTCTTCTATTTTGAAATCAAAGATTTTTTTAATGGAAGTGATAAAATAATTTCTAAAAGAAAAAAAAAGTCATATTTTTCTATTTCTTCAAAAATTCTCAATTAACTTCTTGAAAATTTAAAAGCGTTTCTAAAAAATGATACTAAACACGCATAATATAATTTTTTGTAATCCAAAAATCTTGGCATAATTTTATTTTCTCGATTTACTACAATAATTAAGCTTAAATGCTAGATTAATAGGTTAAATGGTAATTATATTTGGCCAACAAAAAAATATTTATGCATTATTAAAAAAATAGTAATTTTTAATACTTTTTATTATTACTTAATTAATATAAATATTAAATTATTTTTAATAAATAAATTTTATTAATTTATATATATATATATATATTTTAAAACATATGTATACAAATTATATTAATTTATATATAAAATTTTATAAATATAAGTACAAATTATTATATATTTTTTAATGTATAATATTTATAAATATGTGTGTAAATATTTTTACTAACATTTATCATTCATAATTTTTTTTTGGTGATTTAAAAAAAATAAACAACAACTAAAATAGAAAAAATAAATAAGAAACTGCTTAGAAAAGTTAATCCCGCTAAATACTACTTTCAAACTTCTTCCAAGGCAACGAAAGCTCCACTTGGGAGAAATGGTCTTCATTGCAGTCTTTGCTATGATGTCTGCTACTGTATTTGCATTTTTCAAGATCAACCGGAGATCAGCACACCATTTCCAAGACATGATATCTCGGATTTTGAACACCAAAGGATCAATAAACCCAGAGTAATCCTGTAAATTATTGACAATAGTAAAAGCCTCCACACAGTCTATCTCACATATAATGTCTCTTTGTCCCAAGTCTCATGCTAAAAGAAAGCCTTTTCAAATAGTAAACAACTCTCCTTGCAAAATGCTACGACTCTCAATTGTTCCCAAATAGCCTTGTTGCCACCTTTTCTTCCAATCTCTGCTAACACAAGCAAAACCAACTCGAGCACCATTACCAGGATAGCTAGCAATTTAGCATCACAATTAATCTTAAAGATACCCACTGAAGAGGGAATCCAAGAGCCACTAATGGTGGAGGAGATAAACAGTCGTTGCAACTCAAAAATATTTCGGAACTCTTTTTTCAAGGACAAAGCCATACCAATCACCTTGTCTATGGTCCAATGCTCGTAAGGATGAAAGATCTCGTTATTCCTTGAATGCCAAATCCACCAGAGACCAGAAAAGAATCTAAAGGGATGCTGTTTGCTATTATGTAAGAACCAACTCATCAAATCCACTGGTTGATCGGAGATCCCTAAAGCTTGCCAAACTAGTTGGACTTTTTTGGACAATTCCAAATACAATGTAAAACCGATTCTTGACCTGAGAAACACTATGGACAGCTATCCGTGTGTGAAATGCCCCTCGTAAAACGAAATGCAGCAGTAGGAAGAGCCTTTCGAAGACATAGCCTGACAAAAAATTTGTGCTTTTCCAGAATATGTTGACGCCAAAGCCAAAGCCAATTACCCCTATCCTCCCAACTAAACATCTTCTTACTGAGTCACAAATAACCACTACGAGCATCATAATCCTTTGAAGCCGTACCAGTCTAACACCAACCGACCTTTGAACCAGCTTGAACATCCGAATTGTAAGAGTTAATGTTGCTCTGCAGAGACTGATGCAGAGGAAAATAGATATTCTCAAGGTTCCACTATCTAGATGACTAAAGATCTAAGATCCTGATATCTAAATTAGAAATGTGAACATATTCCATCTTCTGACGCAGTCATCCCTCTCTTCTCCATTTTATCATTCATAATTAAGCTTAAAAAAATTCGCATCTCTAAATTATTTTTAACATTTTTTCATAAAGTAATGTTATATTTTAACTTAAAAACATTTTAGAATACGTTTCTTATGTAGCAAGTATATAGTCGGAGTAAATCTCCATAGTGGTCCCCGAGATTGACGCTGTGCACCAAAATTGTCCATGAGATTCTAATTGCACAAATTACATCTCCGGGATTGGAAAAATTGCACCATAGTAGTCCCTGACCCGTTTTCCGTTAACGACGCGCTGACGTGGCTTAATGACGTGGATCTTTGGTGACATGTGTCACCTCATGGTTTGGCCACGTGTCACCTCATGATGATGTGTCGATCAACGATATGTGACATGCTGACATGGATGTGTATACCATGTGTCACAATGCTATTTTGCCACGTGTCAAATTATGCCACGTCTCGCAATATTATTTGTCCACGTGTCATCCACTATGTCATTATTACATGTGCACCAAATTGGTCTTTTACTTTGTATCAAATGACTCATTTTAGTCCCTGAAATTGAATGTCGTACACCAAATTAGTCCCTTCATCAGTTTTTTCTCATTTTTTTTATAAATTTAAAATTCTCAATATTTTTTTATACACTAATTTTAATTATATTTTTTATTATACATATTTTATAGGGCAATTTACTCAATTAAAATAGGTGTGAAGATTCTTTACTCAAATGCAATATTTTCAATTCGTTTACGTGAGTGTTCTTTTTGGTTATTATGTAAACCATGGAATATGCATAATAAAAATTAATAAAGTAGACAAATAGTTGAAAAAAGAGAATGGAATAACAAAGAAGACGAAGTAATTGGAAGTTATGCGAAATAGGAATAAGAAAACATAAACTGTGGTAGCCAACCAGGTTTTATGCTCATAGCTTTTCTTCATAAACCGTGGTGACCAAGCACGGTTTCTAGTAGCATTTTTTTTTCATAATCCGTGGTAAGCAGTCGCGGTTGATGTGCAACGTTTCCTAAATGTAAACCGTACCAACCTCCCACGGTTTATGCACAAATTGAAAACCGTGGTTACCTACCACGATTTACATAATAACCGGACACTCACCTAAACAAATTGAAAATGTTGCATTTGAGTAAAGAATTTTCACACCCATTTTAATTGAGTAAATTGCCCTATTTTATAATAAATTTTTTAATTAATAATGTTAACTTGTATCATTAGAGTACATGTTAACTAAAACCAAAATTTTATTATTGCTTCTTGTATTTATTTGTATCTGTTTTAATACTATTCAAGTCATGGTTAAAATAAGTACTTATATTGATTAATAGTGTAATATATGAAAAAGTCACCTAACTAAGTTATAGATAAAATGAATTATTATAATCAAAAGTATAAATCTATCTTATTAATTTAGTGAGAAGTTAATTATATGGAAAATCAGACATTCTTAAAATGGATGGAAATAATGAATTTATATTAGTTAATAAGTACCTTATCAAGTATTCCTAAAATATTTATTAAAGTGTTAAATATTAAAAAAATTATATTAATGAATATTATTATACTCTTAACTTGCACTCTTTATTAAATCAATATCAATATGTCACATAATTTTTTTAATAAAATATTGTAGAAAAAAATTATATAATTAAAACTAATATTTTAAAAATATTTTATAAAAACACTTGTATTTAAATAACTTGTGAAAAGATAAAATTAAAATTAGTGTATTTAAATATATAATGAGAATTTTAAATTTATAAAAAAAATGAGAAAAAACTGATGAAGGGACTAATTTGGTGCACGGCATTTAATTTTAGGGACTAAAATGAATCATTTGAAGCAAAGTAAGAGACCAATTTGGTGCACATGTAACAATGACATATTGGATGAAACATGGACAAATAACATTGCGACACGTGGCATACCCATCCATGTCAGCATGCCACGTGTCATTGACCAACATGTCATCATGAGGTGACACGTGGCCAAACCAAAAGGTGACACGTGTCACCAAAAGTCCACGTTATCAAATTATGTCAGCACGTTATTAACGAAAAATAGGTCAAAGACTATTATAATACAATTTTTTTAATTTCAGAGACATAATTAATATAATTAAAATCTCAGAAATGATTTTAATATACAACGTCAATCTCGAAGACCACTGAAAATTTACTCTGCATAGTCGTTTGCTTGCTAAATATGTGAAATCGTTGCTTTTATAACGAAAAAACTGCATATACATGTAAATATAAAATTTATTTTATTTATTTAAAAAATTTCACGTATGATAATGTTTAATTCTTTATTCAAAAGTAATTGTCCAAAACAAAAGGAATACATATTAATATAATAAATATTCTCTACGTATAAAGTCATTTATATATATATAACAAATCTCTTTAACCTAATTCACCCCACGTATCATTATCTAACCAACGTTTCAATCAACGTGCGAATATATAACTGTTTTTTTCGAAAGAAGAAAAGTTATGAGACGATAAAGTAAGAAGGAGAAGATGAAGAAAAAGAAGAGGAAAAGGAAGTGAGTTTTAAATTATACATAATTTATTAGAAAAATAACACCAAAAATTTTTTAACCGTAATATAGGAAGTTTCTTAATTTTGATATTGAAATTTCTTAATCATGATACAGATTCTTGTTACGAGAGTAAAACAAAAATTATGAGAATGTTAAAGGATGATGATGATGAGAGTTTTGAATTGTATATAATTTATCAGAAAAACAGCACTGAAAAATTTTAATCATAGCACAGAAAGTTTATTAATTTTTATACTAAAACTTCTCAACCATGATATAGTTTTTTTTAATTGTGTTATTTTTAACTAAATGATGTATTTTTTTTAATCATTGAACTAGCTAGTTATGTAGTATTGAACTCATATATAAAAAGACTAGTCATTCTTATGTCATTTATAACAAATTGATGTATTTTTTAATTGAGTGAGTTAAGGTTTTAAATTTGTCCTTCTTTAAAAATTTCTTGTGTCATTTACTAAAAATTCATGTGTCATTTTTAACTAAATGACGTATTTTGTTATCACTGAATTGATTTAGTGGTATTGAATTAATATATAAGAGATTTAGTTATTTTTGTGTCGTTTGCAACAATTTGATGTGTCTTTTGAATCTAGAACACATTTAAATGTATTTTATTAGTTGAGTAAATCGATTTTGGACTTGTAGTCTTTTAAAAAATTTTTATATTATTCATCAAAAATTTTGTTGTCATTCATAAAAAATTCTTTTGTCATTTATAATTAAATAATGTGTTTTTGTTATTATTAAATTAATTAGGTGATATTTAGTTAAGAAGAAGAAGAAGAAGATAATGATGATGATGATGATGATAATGATATAATAAAAGAGGATGAGGAAAGAAAAGAAAGAGAAGAAATAAAATGAAAAAAGAAGGAGAAAAAAATGGTGAGGATGAAGCCTGGTTACAAAGAAAGGGCAACGATCCTATAAATTTTAATTTTTTCATATAAATTATATATGAATTTTAGTTAGCTCTTCTAAATTTTTTATTTTAGTCTTATTTATTATGAAATTAATTTTGGTTCTTCTATAATGTTTTATCTAACTCTTCACTTGGAGGTGATAGTAGTGACGATGACGACAACAATAACAAAAGAAGAAAAGAAGAAAAAAAAGAAAAAAAAGAAGTGTGTATGAAGAAAAAGTAACATGCATACAGTAATTTAGTTAGATTTAGTTAAAAAATTATTTGATTGTCTAATTTTTCTGTTTATAAAATTAACTTATAATAAATAAATAGACATAATTAATTATAATTTAATTATTTTAATTAACTTTTTAATATATATGTCTATAATTCTTTCTTAAAATATAACATATATGTATAATATAGAATGATTTTTTATAATTTTTATTATAAATTATTTTTTAATTTTATTCCACTGATTAATTAACTGAACTTTATTAAATTAAAATTTTAAATTTCTTTAAAAAAGTTTTCTTGTTATGCCAGTTTATCCTTTTTTGTTTTTTTTTTTTTGGTCTACAGGCTATATACTACACATACAGCATCGTGTCTCCCATTTTCTAATATAATATTTATATATTTTTATTTTTTTAATAACACCTCACCCATACCACTTATTTGATGTGTGGCTTTTCATATTTAACGTTAGATATTAGATTAAGGCAAAATTGACAAGGCAAACATTTAGTTTGCTTGCTTAGCCAAAACTTTGCCGTCTTTATATTATACAAATAACTGTTATTTTCAAAGTTGGAAACATAGATTTTATATGTTGCTTCTTTGTTTATCCATTGATTATTTAAG
Organism: Arachis stenosperma; assembly: GCF_014773155.1. Lineage (NCBI taxonomy): Eukaryota > Viridiplantae > Streptophyta > Magnoliopsida > Fabales > Fabaceae > Arachis > Arachis stenosperma. The sequence goes on along the minus strand of NC_080383.1, from coordinate 88,466,245 downwards.
GTTTAGTTTACTTATTATGCTTGGTGTAAGATTTGCCTGCGAGTTGGCAACTTTTGATCCTGAGGAATATATATATTAAATTATTAACGTTCCCTATAATTGATTTCAATGGTCGGAGTCGGGAAACGCATATGTTACACACTCATAGCATAATATTTTTTTATTTTATATTTAACTAAAAACGTAATTAGCATCTTTGTCATTGTTCAAACTTTGTGTGCAAAACCTTTTGTTTATGAAAACAGGATTGACCAATAATTTTGGGTAAAGTTTAGATCTAGTTATGAAGGTGTGAATTTTTTTTCTTTTCTATTTCGTTTTGATGGTATTGTCGAAAAAATCGTATGAAGAGGTTTCTTTTATTTTTTTATTTTTCTTTATTTTGATTTTGATCTGGATGTCATTGTTTTACTTGTTTTTTGGTCGAATTCCACAGATGGTGTCAAAACAAGTTTATATTAAGATTTTAAGTATTAGAAATCAGATACGACTCTTCTAAAAAAAAGTAGCGAGTTCGATTAAAAAATTACTTAATTAGGGTGGCATTTACATTAGTCCCTCCTAATATTTGTCTAACACAATTATAATTTTTTTTTGCAAAAACACCTTTAGTCTATTATTATAACATCAGTACTATATCTCTTATTTATTATAAGAATAACCCAATATTAATCACTTACCATTATATTCCTATTTTTTTATTGAGCCAATTAAAATTATATTAATGACTAATTTAACAAAGCACCAAAAAATCTGAAACCTCTCTTGTTCATATGGAACACGCATCTAATAATGGAGGCAGCAATGGCGGTTCCGACAGTGGCACAAGAGAAGTGCGACCATCGGTAAGTCCTCTCTAATGCATAAATATTGTATTTTATCACATAGTTTCTTCTTCCTTCCGCATTAATGGTTCCCTGTTCATTTTTTCATAAATTTAAATCCGTTTCTTGTACATAGTTGTCGATATTTCTTGCTTGGACATTGATGTTTCTTTTTCCTTTTGTTTTTTTAATCAATTTTGAGTTTGATAGCATAAGGGAGATTGTTTTCTACATTTTCAACGCTTTCTTCTATTTTACTTATTTTAGAATTTAATAAGTTAAAAAAATATATAGAACAAGAACAGTGCTATTATTTTCATGTTAGTGGTCTCTGCACTTTGATTTATTAGAATACTATTTGTTTTATGTTTTTCCAGTTGCAAATAAAATTGTTAAGTAGGATCTTGAAGTGGATGATAAAATAGAAGAAAGAGTATTTTTTGATGAGATGATAGAAGAGTCAGATGATATAGAGGAATTTTAAGGAATGTATCAAGATGAAATTGAGCAGGAAGTTGTGAATTCTGAGGATTTAGGGGAGCAAGAATTTTAAGCAATGTTTGATGGGAACGATTTTTCACATGAGGTGGATGAATTATATCGAATAGAAGATATTGAAAATATTGCCATGGTTGATTTTCTGAATATAGGTGCTCATGAGATGGAATGTTTTCATTTTCCTAATCTTTAGATAGCATTTGATTTTTATAACCATTATGTGAAATCTGTTGGTTTTGGTGCTAGAAAAAGTTAAGACTTAGAAAAATAGCAAAGGAGAATATGTGAAGCAATTGTTTGTGTGCTCTCGTGAGGGATTTAGACCAGAAAAATATGAAAAATAGAAAAAGGGAGCCAAAATCTGAGACTCGTTGTGGTTGCCTGGCTAGGTTTGTAGTTCGTTTTGTGGCTTACACTGGAAGATGGCATGTGGCTTTGTTTGTTGAATCGCACAATCATGATTGCCTTGAAACTAGGTTAGTTGGTTTCCTTCCTACACATAGAAAAATGGCAGAAGCTGATGCTAGTCAAATGAACAACATGAAGGATGCAGGCATTAGCACACCCCATATATATTCTATGTTAGCTAATCAAGCAGGTGGTTATGAAAATGTTAATTATACCTTAAGGGATATGTATAATGAGATTGTTAGGCGAAGGCGTCATGTCCTGGGTGATGCTAGAGCGGCATTGCGATACCTCAAAAATCAGAAAGCTGAAGATACTTGTCTCTATTATGAGCACATAGTTGATGCTAAAGGGATATTACAAGCTCTATTTTAGTGGGATGGAAGAAGCCAATTTGATTATGAAGTATTTGGAGATGTGCTTGCCTTTGATGCGACATAAAAGAAGAACAAGTACTTGTGTCCGCTAGTAGTATTTTTCGGTGTGAATCATCACAACCAAACAGTGGTATTTGAAAGTGCTCTAGTTACCGATGAGAGTAAGGAGGTCTACGTGTGGTTATTACAACAACTATTGGCAGCCATGAAGGGAAAAGTACCTGTATCTGTTATTACAAATAGTGCTCCATCAATGAGGTTTGCAATTGAGACGCTATTCCCAAATGCCCATCATAGATTATGTGCTTGGTACCTCATTCAAAACACCACAAGTAATGTTGAAAACTCAAAATTTACATCTATGTTTAAGAAATGTATGCTAGGAGATTATGAGATTAGTATGTTTGAGCAGAAGTGGTTTGGAATGGTTGAGGAATTTGGTGTAGCTGAAAAGAATTGGATTATTGACATGTACGAGAAAAGACATATGTGGGCCACTGCACATATTCGAGGCAAGTTTTTTATAGGATTTAGGACAACTTCTCGATGCGAAGGTTTACACTCTATTATTGCAAAATATGTTAAATCTCAATACAATTTGGTTGATTTCATAAAGCATTTTAAGCGGTGTCTTACCTACCTAAGATATAAGGAGGTTGAAGCTGACTATATATGTTTCCATATCTGGTCTTCCGATACTTAAAACAACATTAGAACCTCTGAAAAGGTCTGCATCAAATTTCTATACACAAGAGATATTTTTTATATTTCGACCAATGCTTGTTAGGGCAGCAAGAATGAAGGTTATGCAAGATGTGGCATTTGATTCATTTGTACTTTATACAATATCTAAATATGGAAGTCTAAATAGTTCATGGGAGGTGTCTGTAGATAATGAAATGACGAAATTTAATTGTTCATGCTTAAGGATGGATTCTTTAGAATTCCGTGTGAGCATATAGTTTGTGTGCTAGTGTTTTTGAACATCCTTGAGTTGCCAACGTCTCTTGTGTTGACAAGATGGTCGAAAAATGCCAAGACAAGCACTTTCGATTCAAGTGGCGTTACTTGGAGTCTATAATATTGAGTCAATATGGATGCTTGATGGATTGGTGTTGGCAGCTGTCCTATGTCGCTAGTCGAAGGCAGGAGAGATTCCACCTTATTCGAGATACTGTTATAAGCCTAATAGAAGATTTCAAGATTGAAGATGAACAAGAAAAGCAAGTTAGTGCTGAAGCAGATGATTCAAATGGTATTTTTTTCTAAGAATCCACAAAATTATAGGTCTAAGTGTCGTCCAGGTGAGAAGGTAAAACGAAAACCACAACGATGTAGTATTTGTCGCATGGAAGGGCACAATAAAAAATCTTGTCCATTGGCAAAGGACATTCAGCAGATCAATGCAACTTCTTATGGCATAAATAGGAACCATGTTGAGGAAGGTTTGGATGAAGATGCAGAAATAGTAATATTTGGTTTAATGATTTGCGTACCACAACATATTAATTAAATAATTTTCATTAATAAAAGTGGAGATTAATCAATATTTTATTTGCAGAAATTTTGAGCATCTGAACTTAAAGAAGATTATGAAGAACAAGAGTTTTAGGCAGGAGGTTCTGATGCAAGTGCCGACATGAAACTTAGTGAAGAGTTCTCATTATAATATTATATAAATTATTATTATGTGCTATTTGAATAAAACTTGGGTAATTGAACCTTGTGTATGAATTTTCATGATGAACTTGGCAATTCAATAAAACTTGGTGAATGGATCTCTAAATTTGTTTTGATGAATAAAACTTGGTGAATAAAATTTTGTGTACGAATTTTCATTATAATATCTAATGATTTGCTTATTGAGGAATATGTGCATGATGTATGAAATGTGTGTATTTCATTTTGATGCATTTCAAAGGCTACAACATTGTACATAGTTGGATTACAACACAACACAACAGAACACAAAATGAACACATCCTTGTAAGTAAAGCTAAAATGGATCAAAAGGTAAAAAAGAAAACCACCTAACTTTATTTATGCCTTCATAGTGGATTATTCGTATAGATAGCTTATATTTAATGTATGGTTGCAGTAACAGTTAGACCAAAATTTCGGGGGAATATGCACTTGATGCATGAAAGGCATCCTATCTATGGTATGATAGTGTGGTTATGTATTTGTTGAGACGTGTTTAAACGATGGAATAAAAAAAATTATGTGTGAATCTTTAACTAATCATTTTTAATTTGGAATGGCAAAGAATACATGATGAATATAGGTGAGCATAAAGTTACAACAAACTCACACACATGTTCCAACAAACTCCTAAAATAAAAATAGCAAAATATTATTGATCTTTGTATTTATTACGAATATAAAAATGTAACAAACTTTTCAGACCAGACAAACTTTCTCCTTTAAAATAATAATTCAACAAATAAATTATAAATGTCACTAATCTCGTTCACAATTGAGGATTAAAGCAAATTTTGAAAATAATAACTAAATATGCAAAAATGTTGCTCTCCATGCTGTTCACGCTAAAGCGTAGCCTAGAAATCATTGCTCTTCTTCTGAAATTCGTATTTGTGGTCATTGAACATCCCCAACAAAAGATCTACCACAACAGATGTACGGATATATTGCTCATTTAGCTGCAAATATGGATTAATTAGTTAAATAATATGCTCAGCATGTATATAATTAATCAATATGTCTTTGGTTAACTTACAATGCCCGACACTGTGGGATTAAACTTCTCTCTCATAGACAACCATTAGAGAACCCAGACACCAGAGTCGCGACTAAAAGTTCAGTGACAATATTAAATAGTTAGTGTCAATAAAAGATCGCTTTAATTAAAGATGAATATAAAAGATTTATTGTAATTATGTGTACCTTTGAGGACATTTGGGAATCCCCTAGCCTCTTTCACATCAAAGTTCATAAAATCTTTTCTTTCAGGAATGTCACCTTTTAGATAATGACCAGAAGTTACCATATCTGATAATTTTAAAGCCTGAAAATTATATTCATGACAATACTGTTAAGATTCATGTATTATTTTACATGTGTATAAAGAAATGGATTAAGGACACCTCACCAAAGATTTCATAATTTCTTGTCTTGGTTCAACTTGATCGTCATTTAGATTAGAATCGAACTGATATAATTTTTCATCCAATAAGCTAATGACCATAAGATACCAGTGGTTACCTTCTTCCTTAATTGGCATATAAATCTACAGTAGATAGTTAAGTGTGGGTCATTTCACATTAAACTCATAAATTTCGATTTAGTGTGGTTTTGCATAAATTAACCATTAAAGAATTCACATGCACTCACAAATTTAAGATCTGGTGCGACAGGCATAAAGCGATATATATAGGTAGCAACCCCGATTCATGCTTATTTGATATAGTAGCATCATCTTCTGCATCAGAGATATCAATGGTGACATCATTGTCGAGTTGTGCCGGGATGCATCTCAACCTCTTTCTCAATGGTGGATCAGCAACTGGTGTCATCATTGGGTACTTGTCTACACTTTGCTGAGTAAAATCAACGTTGCTGACTGAATCTTTGGGAGGTAGGTTTGTTTTGTACTCATCATGGTCTTTGCACTTATCTTCATTATGGTACAACTTAAACTCTATCACCTTGAATGATCTCTCTATGTTTCCAGAAGCCTTGGTTAGTTCTTCCATAAACTTCTTTAGCTCTCCTAGCTTATTCACATCTTTTCTCAAGTCCTGTAAATAAACAGCACCAAGGTCTATGTTAATGGCTAATCAAGTAGGGAATGGAGACTTATTTAAATAATTTTATTCTTTTGGATTATTAGATTAATATAATTTAATGGCTAACATACTTCAATTGTACGAAATAACTCATTTATAGAAACATTCTACAGTTGTGGCGATGTCGGGTCTTGCGTAGGGGTTGCACTCGTTGCAACAAATTCCACACCATTTATACGCATAAAAGGGTCAGCTTCAAACCTGCAACCAAATATTAGAAACATTAACTGTCACGTAAATATTAAAATTGATGAAAAGTAAATTTATTTACTTGGAATTTGAGACCGAATCAGGTGCAGTTGTAGTGATATTCTCTGCAATGGCCATTGAATTCGTAAAACGTACTGCCGACAAAGTTAGGTTGGTTGACAACAAATAGGATTTACAACTGGCTGGCCGTTATGGATTTTATAAAGGAACAATTACAGGAAACAAATCGAGTGAAATTAATTGAGATATCCCGAGATTTTATCACTCATCAAAAATAGGAAAAGGAACGTGGTAATAAAGACATTCAGTACACATTTAATTCAGTATCAAATACAGAAATTTGCTATCACATTAGTGAGCATTCAAATTTTAATATGTCAAATTTCAAAATTCAAATTTAGAAAACTGAAAAAAAAACAGGGTGGTTATGGAAGTTGCAGTATAAATTCAACTCACACGCTAAATTTATGAATATTGTAACTTCTTTTTTCTACTTTAATCTCAAGTATAAATTTAACTCACATATATAAAAAATATTTTATTCTACTATAAAATATAAAGCTACTTTAACACATTTATTCTAACAAGTTTGGCTAACTCATAAGTTTGATTTAATGGAACTGCCTCCGTGAGCTCCTTTGAACTAAACTCATTAATAGTTTAAAAAATTGGATTCATATATTAGTAAGTGGAACTTGAATAAATACTGATTTAACCGGTTGGCTCATAACTTGACTTAATATATTTATATATATGCATGTGTATTACTTATTTGAGCTAATATATGTTATCTTCATCATATTTGAGCCATTTCGTAAGTTTAAACCAACTCTATATTTTTTTATAAGCTAAATTTAAAAACAATCAGGAATATTTCTAGGACTTTTCATGAAGATATGAATTAACTATTAAAATCAACCAAGTTACCATATAAGAGAACACCCTTCACTCATAAATAAGGAGGTTTAATTATTCTCATTAATGAACTCTTTAGAAAGAACTCTCACAATTTTCTTATTATACAAGCACATGTTATATTTATCACAACTATCTCCAGAGGCATTCAATTTTTTAATACAAATTTTCTCACTCAATTCTAGTAAAACCAATTCTAGTAAAATCACTTTTTCTTTATTGTTGTCCTAACCATAGTGCTAACATTATTTTTTATGTGGTATGAACATATTTTGAGCTATAAATAGTCTTTCTAGGATTCTATTTGCTTTATTTTTTCTATTAGTTTCACAATAATTTTTTCCGTAAGCATACAAACAAAATCTATGAGTGAATACAAGCTATTCGATGCATAAAATAGGACAATATATGCCATACTTGAGATTAAACTGAGTAAAAATTGACATCATACTAAATGATCTATATATTTACCCTGTTAAATAAGTTCAATTATTATCATTAAGTAACTCTTTTTAAAGAGAGATGAGTTTTCTCATGAATGTATTTTTAACACTAATTAGCTATTTAAAAAAATTCATCAACAATCCTTCACTCACGATCTCTAATTAACAAAGTTCAATTATGTCCTGCTCAACCATAAGTTTCAACAATGTTAAAAAAAATGCAAGATTATTTACTGACCTTTTTTGTTCAATGATTAGATTTATTCTATTAGCTTATAGTTGGTCTCATGCATGTCTTTTCATTATTTTTTTGTGCGGCACACCATCAATTTCAGACTTTTAAGCATCTTATGAACCCAAACAGCCACAGCATAGATCTGTTGATGAAGAAGGTTCAAAAATTAAAAAAATTACAATAAAATATTTTTTTATGTTATTCTAAAAAATGAAAATAAAAACATTGTAAGAAAAAAATAAAAAAATGAAAACCTTATTTGGGGAAGTGAGGAATGACTCTGATGCTTGACAAATGGTTGGAAGTCGTGGGTCTCCTTTGAAGCCATTCTCTTTAGGAAACATTTTTTTCCTTTTTTTTGTTTCTTCTTTTTTGATTTCCCTATCTCAAGTGTGAAATGTGTGTCTCTGTAGCTTCGATGAAAAATACCTCCTCCTCGAAAAACACCACACGACGTCGATGACCATACAGACGAGAAGAACATCACAAATTTTAGTGGCGGGGTGAGCAGGGGTGCGGAATAATCTTGATCCAGGATCTGACAGTTGCATGTGTTCGTGGGTAGTCTCGATTCATACCCTGGTAGTTGCTGTTAGTGTCGGGGTTCATTGCAATAGTGAAGAAGGGTTCATTGCAATGGTGAATAAGAAGAAGAAGAAAAAGAAAATAAGAAGAAGAAGAGACCCCATCTGCAAAATAAATAATAAGAGGAAGATAAAAAGGTTTATTTGTACAAACATTAAATATTAGGGAGTATTTAATAAAATTAAATATATAAATTTGTATTTAATCTACACCGTTAGATATAATATTAAAATGATCTAACAGTTTAAATTAAAAATTAGACTAAGAGACTAACGTTAATCTTAAAGATATAGTTGGGACCAACAAATCAGCCACCACTTAATTAGTGTCGAAATAATTTATATTAAGATTACTAGCGCTAAACTAATGATAAACGACAAAAAAATAAATAATTAAATGAAAAAGGCGATGAAAGAGAAAAATATTGATTAAAACAAAACAAAACATAAAGGAAATAAATGACAAGGAATCAAATAAGTAAAAGAAAATAAGTTAAAAACTGACTTCTGATACTCACATACACTTGCACTCCATGTTCTTCTATTGTGTCGAAGAAACTGAAAATTCTATGAGTTTATGTGATGATCTAGTATTTTTCAGTGAAGTAATAAACTCTTCTGAGTTTTTAATATTTATAGACTATGAAATTGACTGATCATGGAGCATGTTGTCTTATTTCCTTTTTTTTCTCAGCCACGATATAAGATTTAGAATTTTCAAAAAGATACTATTATGAATTAATTTCAATTTATATATTTATTAAAAACTTTACTTTTAGAAATTATTTTATTAAAAATAATTAAATTAATTTTTGATAATTAAATTAGAAAAGATGTAGAAGCAATGATAGGAAATCAGTTAAGGCCTTGGAAATGCTTGTTCTTCCGGATTAATAACTCTTACTGAATGCTTTAACAATGAGTGATTCATTCAATGGCAAGGCTGTAAGTGATTAAAGTCGGGGATAGTGGTCATTAATCTCCTCTGATCCACATCAAACGCCGGTGCTAATGGTCATTCAATATGAACGAGGGTGAAACTCATGCAATTCAATCTCTGGTGATTCTACTCAAAACGCCACAGACAAGGTCAGATCTTTCGGATCGGAGAATGATGTTCAGTATTCTAGCCTTAATGCCACAGAGACCTCAATTACCCACGACTAACAAGATTTTATGTCACTTATCCCAATTAGCCCAGATACTCTCTTGGAACCTGTGATGTATTCTCAAGCTGTAGCTCAATACTATCCGGCTAAGGCTTCGCAAGAGCTTATGTAGAATAAGGGGTCATACTCTCGTTCTACCCCAGATTCATAAAGATGAAGAGTGACAATACATCATAGAATGGAATCAAACATGTATTAAAGTAGAAAAGTAATTATATTAATCCATAGGAATGAGCAGAGCTCTTATCCTTAACCTAGCAGGTTTAGTTGCTCGTAGTTTACAGAAAAAACAGAAATAATGTATGATAAGTTGGCAGAAGATCCTAAACATGGTTGATCTTCTCCTATATATACTAATATACTAATCTACTAATTACTTGATGTAAAAAGATATTACTAATAATTAGAAATTACAAAAATGAGATAAACTAATCTAAAAGGTGTGAAAATCCACTTTTGGACCCACTTGGTGAGTTTTTGGGCTGAGCTTGGCATTAAACTTGGTTGAGTGGGTGTTGAACACCCACTAGGGAGTGTCTATGCTGCTTCCTTGCTCCTTTGGTGGTGTAACATCCTACCATACAGAGTCTTATGCTTAAGTCATAATTCAGAGATGGCAAGGCATTACGACCTCTAAAATAAAAATTTAGTATGTATAGTAGTATGAATGATTGATTATAACTAGGAGCCTTTGTAGAAAAAAGGGGTAAACAAAAAAATCGCAACTCCAAAAGCGCAACACTCCGATCGATAACGTAACGAACAAGGATAAACCAACGCGAGATTATATATATACAAAGGAGTGTCAAAAACAGGAATATCAAGGCTCAAAATCCGGCTGCGAAGATAACCGGTCCGAGCATAGCAATATATACATATAATAGAATAAGAAAACCCCAAAGGAAACCCAAAGGGATACAAATACAGAAACCTATTCTCCAAAATCACCCATAGGAGGAGTCATCACAGTTTGTATTATTTAATGGAGATAAAAGTATCTAAGCAAAATATATAAACTAAAACCGAGTCCCGAGAACAAAGGATCTTCGCAAATCTAGAAGTCTCCAAGATGCCTCAGCGGGAAACCTCACGTCCTGCATCTGAAAACCACAAAATCCGCATGGGTGAGAACCAGAGGTCCCCAGCATGGTAACAGCTTCCACATATATAATACATAATAATAGAGGAAAAAAGCCGAAGGCAATCCTAGAACTTCCACCAGATAATTCAAAGCTTATAAACAAGCTAAACCATAAAGGGCATATGACTAAAGATCCTTCAGTCTAACTAATACTTCCCTTTCCAATTTCTTCAGACCTCCCATCCACCAGCAGGAGTATAATGTAGCAAACACAGTTATATCAAACAAGAGATAAACAAATAGGAACAGATAAGACATTTAGACAATTAGCAAGTAATATGCAGTCAAATAAGTAATCTCAAACAATTCATATAGTATGCATATGATGAATACCTGTCCCTAGTGGCTGATGATATCATCTGTCGGTTATAGAGCCAACCCGACAAGTCCTGGTAGCTAACCATTGGACTGTCCCTCTATCACGCATCCCCAACTCGAGTTATACTCGTCATAAACTTGATCATAATTATGATCTATATCCATCACCTTCACTGGTGAATATTTACGGGGGCGAGCTCATCCGGGTCTTTCACAGTGCCCGACCACACTTATGACATAGGGTCAAAAGAGCTTCGAGTCTCAACCTGGAGCACGTGGTGGCTAGCCACTGCTTCCTTCCAGGGAAACTCTCATCTCCAACAGTGGAAGTGCAACATTCACAATTCATTCAACAGCATATATGCATTTATACATAGCCATAATCATGGCTCCGCCGTAACACGGCAATAATCTAGCCATCCAGCTCACGGTTAAATCCATAACCAGCCATTTTATTATCAATCACAGCCTTTCGGCCCATGGCATAACAAGCACTTCCACCACCATCCTCCGCCACTCACATAATCATCTTTGATCCTCTTTGATCATTCATTTTTCCCTTGCTTCACTCGTAAGTTACCACATTCACTAGCCCTTCTTCTCATAGCTAGACATATCATAATGATTTAAGACATAAGTGGTGAGATCGGAGGCTTAGAAGTATGAAATTTGGCTTTTAAAACTCAAAAATCAACTTTGGGATGAAAACAGGTCCACGCGTACCCTCGAAAACTCATCGATGCGTAAGCGTCATGCACGCTAACGCGTGGATTGAAAAATAGCCAAACAACGCGCACGCGTCAACCACGTGTACGCGTGGGTACTCTCGTGCCCCTAGCACAAAGCTAGCACAATTCTGGCACAACTTTCGGGCAAAATGGCTGGGCATTGGGTGCAGCACATCGGCGCGCCCGCGCACACCACGCGCACGCGTGGATTGCATTTTCTGGAAGATCGGTGCGTACGCGCCAAGTGCGCCTACGCGCGGGGGGTCATTCTGCTAAAAATTTTCTAAGTTAAAACTGCAGAATTCAAAGATTCAACCCCCAATCTTCTGACGGACATAACTTCCTCATTTTAAATCGTTTTTCACCCGTTCTTCGAACGGCATGGACATCCTGGATCCAATTTCATTTCTAAACAAATTTGGCACAAAACAGAGATCCGTAGTCCAAGTTATGTCCCGTCAAAGTATGCCCAAAAACCATATTTTTCATACGAAACCACAAAGTGCCATTTTCAAAACAAGCCATTTCAACTCATTTCAAAATCAATGAAAACATGCCAATTTCATCCCTTTTCTTTGAAATCAATTAAAATATATCAAATTCAACATCAAGCCTCCTCAACTCACACATTGAGACTTTACCACACTTTACAAAATCACTATCTCATCATTTTAACCCACTTCACCCAAGTGGCTCAAACTCAAACATATTGACATCTCATATACTCTTCCTCATGCCAATTTTCAACAACACCAATTCCAATAAATCATCATTGTACATAATCAATATCATACTCACCATCAACATGGTTCAACCCACAATTCAACCATAACCAATCATCAAGCATATATCACAACATGCATATTTCTCATACATCATACCATCAAGGCATCATTAATCATCATCACATATATGACCACATCATATATCTCAATCATTCAACAACATCAACCATTCAATGCCTATCTTAGGGTCTCTAGCCTAAGTATTTCCTACCACATTACATATTAGATACGGGAAACTGAAACCATACCTTAGCCGATTTCTCAAGCTCCACCGGAGCACTTCTAAACCACTTTTCCTCAAGCTTTCAAGGCCTCAACACCTCCAAGAATAGATTTTTCACCACCAAACCCTTTTCAAGCTTTTCAATATCACCAATCAAGCTCCAATATTCACATATACACAACCTAAGCCACAATCATCACACCCATACACAACATCTCAAAACCCAAACATCATAGAACCATAAATTACACTAGGGTTGAGGATCTTACCACACCCAAGGTCCAAGGAGACAAGATTAACCTTCTTCTTCAAGAGAGTTGGGTCCTATAACATCAAAGAGCCCAAAATCTCAACATTTTTGCTCATAAAACTCGAAAATAAGGCTGGAATTTCGAAGAGCAAAACGTGGCTTACCTCAAGATTAATTGTATGGGTTTTGTAGAGCTTTCCGCGGTGAACGCGTGGCCGCAAACGGTGCGGCAATCGGAGCTCTAGATCAAAAGTTATGGTGGTTTGAAGATCAAGTGAGAGAAAGAACTTGAGAGAGTTCTCCCCTCCATGGCCTCCATTTCAGCGTTTTTGAGTGATAAGTGAGGAAAGAGAGTGCTGAAAATTAGGGTTTTGGTTTAGTTATGTTGGACCAAGGGCCCACTTTGGGTCCGGTTGGCTCGGTTTGGCCCGTTCGGTCCAATCTTGGTCCGAATTCTATAAAATTGGCACCGAAATTCTTGTCTCAACCTCCTCTATCATATTAAGCCATAAAAATTACATTTTAGACTTTCTAGAATAAATTCTCATTTATGGGTTAATTAGCCGTTAATTAACCGGGTTTTACAGGTGGCGTTGAACGCTAGAAAAAGGGTAAGTTAGGCGTTCGACGCCCATTTTGGGCAGGCGTTTCCAAATAAAAGTATAGATCATTATATATTGCTAGAAATTTCTAGAAGTTAGCTTTCTAATACCGTTGAGAATGCGCCAATGGAACCTTTGTAGCTCAAAAAAAGCTCGTTTGAATGCATGGAAATCAGGATTTGACAGCATCTACTATCCTTTCTTTGCCTTTGAATCAGACTTTGGCAAAACTTATCAAATTCATCCAAAAATCACATAAGATCATAAAAAACAACAAAAACTCAAAGTTGTATCCAAAAAGTGAATTTTGCACCAAAACATAATAAAACTTGCTATAATATGCTCAAAAACACTAAGAAAATGGTACTAAAAAGGGTATAAAATATCCACTTATTATAACACCAAACTTAAACTGTTGCTTGTCCTCAAGAAACTAAAAACAAAGTAGGACTAAAAAGAAAAGAAAGATACAATAAGTCTTAGAGTTTTCAGGGAAGCACAGTTCCAAATACTAAATGGGGCTATTAGCTCTTTACTTCTAAACAGCTTTGTCATCTCACTTTCCTTTGAAGCTAAAAAATATTGGCATCCCTTGGAACTAGAATCCGGATGATATTATTGATTCTCTTCTTTTAGTTTTTCTTGATTCTTGAATACAGCTTCTTTTGGTACTTTTCACCTTTTGAGCCTAGCCGTGACTCTAAGCGTTTTGTTTTCCCGTATTACCACCGGATACATAAACGCCACAAGCACTTAACTGGGGGAACCCTCTGGATTCGAATTTAGCTTTGCCTAAATTCCCAGACAGTGGTGGTCAGAGTTCTTAAGCGTACTCTTTTATTGCTTTGGATCACGACTTTAACTGCTCAGTCTCAAGCTTTTTACTTGACATCTTCACACCACAAGCATTTAGTTAGGGATAGCAACTCAATTGAGCTTTTTAGGCTAATTTTTTTACCCTCCTAACCATTGATGCTCAAAGCCATGGATCCTTTTTCTTTATTTTTTTCTTCGTTATTTTTCTTTTATTTTTCTTTTATTTTTCTGCTGCTTTTTCTTGCTTTAAGAATCAATATTTTTTATTTTTCAGAGAACCAATAATACTTGTCTAAATTCACTGTTCTTCAAGAGCCAATATACTCAACTTTAATATTAATTATGCACTGTTAATTCATACACTCAGAAGATAAATGCAAGGCTACTACATCAATATAATTGGAATAACTCATGATAACTTGAAACTTATATATCTCACTATTTCTTTTTCAAATAAACTTTTCTTTTAAGGTTGATGAGGGATACATAGGATATCTTATAACTAAAATAAAATAAAGAAAATGACACTAAAAAGGAACAAAATACTAAATATGATCATGGACTAGAATAGAAAACAGACAATAAATTAAAGTACAATGAAAACAGAAATGAAACAAATAGAGGGATAATGGGACTCAACAACCTCAGTGATGGTGGTTATTGCTCCCTCTAGAGAATCCAATAGAGTGTTTGATCTCCTCTATATCTCTCTCCTGTCTTAGCTGTTCCTCCGTCAATCTTCTCTGATCTTCTCTCATCTCATGGAGGATAGTGGCGTGCTCCTTATGCGCCACCCTCAGTTGATCCACTGATGAAGTCAGCTCTCCTATTGATGTATTCAGTTAGTCCCAATAGTCCCGGAGAGGGAAACATATCCCGTGAGGCATCTCAGGAATTTTTGGTGGAGGCGGCTGCACAGGTTCGTGTGCAGGCTCTCTCACATGCTCCATCATCCTCTTTGTGATGGGCTTGTCCATCTCAATGAGGGTGTCTCCAGCTATGCCAATTCCAGCTAAATTGCAAAGGCGATATATGAGGTGAGAGAACGCTAACCTCACTTGGGTGGAGGGCTTGTCAGCCACCTTGTACAATCCTTGAGGTATCACCTCATGTACTTCTACCTCATTCCCAAATATGATGCAATGAATCATTATTGCTTGGTTAACGGTAACCTCGGATCAGTTACTTGTGGGAATGATGGAGCATTGGATGAGCTCCAACCATTCTTTAGCCACGGGCTTGAGGTCAAGCCTACCTAGTTGGTAGGGGTTCCCTTGTGCGTCCCTCCTCTACTGAGCTCCTTCCACACAGATGTCTGCAAGGACTTGATCCAGTCTTTGATCGGAGTTGACCCTTCTAGTGTAAGAGTGTGAATCACCTAGCATCTGTGGCAATTGTTGCGCCACTCTCACACTTTCCGGGCTAAAATTCAAAAGTTGCTCTCTCACCATGGTATACCAGTTCTTGTGCTTTGGGTTCACACTGGCGTCGTGCTTTTTGGTGACCCAAGCATTAGCGTAGAATTCTTGCACCATTAATGTTCCGACCTCTGAGATATGATTAGTCAGAACTTCCCAATCTCTTCTTCGGATTTCTTGCGAAATCTCTGGATATTCACCTTTTTTGAGCTTGAAGGGGACCTCGAGAATCACCTTTTTGTGTCACTACCTCATAAAAGTAGTTGTGGTGCACCTTGGTGAGGAATCTCCATGATTCCCAAAGCTCGGAAGAGAAAGCGGATGATTTTCTCTTTCTCTTCCTTAAGGATTTGCCCATTTTTGATGCCATAGAGGAAGAGTAAAAGGAAAAAAGCAGAGCTTTTACAATTCCAAACTTAAGAATGTTGCTCGTCCCTGGGCAACTAATAACAAAAGAGAAAGAGAGTAGTAGAAGGAAGAAGAAAATATAGAGGGGAAAGAGTAGAAGGCTTCGGCCAAGTGGGGTTTGAAGAGTGAAGAGGAAGAGTGTGTAAGGTATAGGGTGTGTGTATGAAGGGGGGAATGATGGGGTATTCATAGGGTTGGGATGGGGTAGGGTTCGGCTATGTGAGAGGGAAAGATGGGTGGGAAAGGTTTGAATTTGAAGTGGGTGGGGCTGGTGGAAAATTAAAATGATGGGATTTGTGAAGGGTGTTGGGAATATGGAAAGTTGAAGGGGATGTAATTGGTGAATGTGTATTGGGAAGAGGGAAAGTAGGGTGTGGGAGTCAAGGTTGAGAAAGTAGGAAAGAGAAGGAAAGGTGGGAAATGTGGAGTTTGTGTGGGACCCACTGGCTTGTGACTTCAAAATCTGAGCTTTTCTACCCCTGCCTGGGCATTCAGCGCCAGGTCTAGGCGTTGAATGCCCACAGGGGACCAAAATGGTGGCTCTGGCTACTCCATAGGATGCGTTGAACGATGTGGGCATTCAACGCTAGTGCATGCCTCTTGGTGGACGTTGAACGCCCAGATTGTTCCTATTCTAGTGTTCAACACCAGGATTGCTCCTTAATGGGCATTGAACACCCAAAAGGACCAAGGAATGGTTCTTCGCAGCTCCTGAATGGGCGTTGAATGCCCAGCTTCCTCCTTGTCTGGCGTTCAACGCCAGCAAGGGACTCTCCCCATGGTGTTCTGTTTTTATTTCTGAGTGCCTCGGTCTCTGTTCTAAGTGCTGCACATGATCATAAACGTCAAAAAGCAAAGGAAAACTATAATATAAAATTAAAATAAAATAAATGAAAAGAAATTAAAAATACTATGCTAATGGTTGGGTTGCCTCCCAACAAGCGCTTCTTTACCGTCATTAGCTTGATGAACAGCTCCATTACGGAGGTAGATAGGGGCTCAGATCTTCACCCCTCATAGTGAACTTTCTTCCTGTGTTCTCATGAAAGAACTCCACATGCTCTAAAGACAGGATCCTATTCACTGTGTGTGGAATGACTGGACTCTTAGTGAAGACAACTCTCATGCCAGGTGAGAGGCCTTCAGTAAGAATCTTCTTGTTCCGCCAACCTTCTTCTTAGTACCTCCTTCCTTAGTGGTTAATGGTGATAGATGCCCAACACCAAACTTAAGTTTGATGTCTGGGGGCTCTGTATAACTTTGTACTAAGAAAGAAGGTTAGAATACTACGTGTTGCACAATGGTATCTCCTTTGTCAGAGGGAGAATGAGGGTTGGGGGATCTTGAACAAGATACAATCTTCATGCAACCTCAAGACTAGTTCTCCTTTTTCCACATCAATTAAGGCCTTAGCTGTGGCTAGGAAAGGCCTTCCAAGGATGATGGAGTCATCTCTATCCTCCTTAGTGTCTAGGATCACAAAATCTGCAGGGATGAAAAGGTCTTCAACCTTTACAAGGACATCTTCCACCATGCCATATGCCCTTTTCAGGGACTTGTCTGCCATCTCCAATGAGATCTTGGCAGGCAGCACGTTTTGAATTCCCAGCCTCTTCATCACAAAGAGAGGCATAAGGTTGATGCTTGAGCCAAGGTCGCATAATGCCTTATCAAAGGTGATGGTCCCTATAGTACAAGGAATCAGGAAGCTTTCGGGATCTGGCAGCTTCTGAGGAAGCTTCTTCTGGACTAAGGCACTGCACTCCTTGGTCAGTACCACAGTCTCATCTCCCTTTGAGGCCTTCAAACACGCCATGGAAGGGGGGTCCTTCTCCAATACCTCTGCATGAGAGGAATTGGCTTTCAGCTTCCTGAGGATTGCCAAGAATCGAGCCATTTGCTCCTCCTTAGGCTCCTCTTGTACGTTTGAAGATGGGTATTCTTCAGGCTCCTTTCTCTGTAAAGGGGCATGCAAGGTGACATTCTCGGTCTCCTTAGGAGCTCTGATTTCCTTGAGCTCCTCAGTAGCAGGCTCCTCTTCTGGTTCAGCCTTTGCCTCTACCATGAGGGCCTTACACTCTTCCTTTGGATTCACCTCTATGTTGCTTGAGAGAGTGTTAGAAGGGATCTCTGAAATCCTCTTGCTCAACTGACCAACCTGTATCTCCATGTTCTGAATGGAGGACCTAGTTTCTGCCATGAAACTGTGCGTGGTCTTGGAGAGGTTAGAGACTATAGTAGCCAAGTCAGAGAGGCTCTGCTTGGGTGTCTCCATCTACTGCTGAGAGGGTTCGAATGGTCTGTTATTGAACCTGTTCTGGTTTGTTCCACTCTGATTGTTGCTGAAGCCTTGTTGAGGCCTCTGCTAATCTCTCCACCCAATGTTAGGGTGATTCCTCCATCCCTGATTAAAAGTATTTGAATAAGGATTATTGTTAGAGTTTCTGGAGGAGTTTCCCATATAGTTCATCTCCTCCATTGTGGTGCAGGTGTTGTCACCAGCGTCCACTTCATAAGCAGTTTCTGGATAATAAGCAGCTGAGTTCTGTGTCCAACTCAAGTGCTGAGAGATCATATTGATCTGCTAGAACATAAGCTTATTCTGAGCCAGGATGGCATCCAGAGTGTCTACTTCTAAGACACCTCTCATCTGAGAGGCCCCATTATTCATAGAGTTCCTCTCAGAAGTGTACATGTATTGGTTGTTAGCAACCATATCAACAAGCTCCTGCGCCTCTTTAGGCGTCTTCTTCATGTGAAGGGAGCCACCAGTAGAGTGGTCCAAGGACATCTTGGACATCTCAGATAGGCCATCATAGAAGATCTCTAGCATGATCCACTCTGAGATCATGTTAAGAGGACATCTCCTGATCAGTTGCTTGATCTTTTTCAAGCTTCATAGAGGGATTCACCCTCTTTCTGTCTGAAAGTTTGTACTTTCACCTTAAGCTTGCTCAGCTTCTGAGGTGGAAACAATTTGGTCAAGAATCCATTGACCACCTTCTCCCATGTATCTAAGCTCTCTTTAGGCTGAGAATCCAGCCATAGTCTTGCTCTGTCCCTTACAGCAAAGGGAAAGAGCATGAGCTTGTAAACCTCTGGATTTACTCCATTGGTCTTGACAGTGTCACACATCCGCAGAAAGTTAGATATGAATTTGTTGGGATCTTCCTGCGGAAGTCCATAAAACTGGCAATTCTGTTGTACTAGAGTGACCAATTGAGGCTTCAGCTCAAAGTTGTTTGCATTAATGGCAGGAATGGAGATATTGCACCCATAAAAGTCAAAATCGGGTGCAGTGTAAGATCTAAGGACCTTTCTTGCGTCTCCCCCATTATTTGGGTTAGCTGCCATTGTTGTATCTTCAGCTTCTTATTCTAGAGCTCCTGTGAGACTCCTTACGGTTTTGCTAGCCAAAGCTTGTTGCAGACGCCTTCTTAAAGTCTTTTCAAGTTCAGGATCCAGATTAAAAAGAGGTTCTTTATCCATATTCCTGCTCATAAACAAGAAGAAAGAAACCAAGAAGAGAAAACGAAAGGAGTCTCTATGTCAGAGATAGAGGGCTCCTAGTGATAGAGTTAGATAAAGAGAAAAGAATAAAAAAATAAAGGTGACTTTTATTTAAAGGAGTTTTCGAAAATGAAGAGAGAGAAAGAGTTAAAGAATTTCGAAAAAGATAAGAGAGAGAGGTTACAAGATTTTCGAAAAGAAGAAAGAGAAATAAGAGTCAAAGGGACACCAAACCTTTAAAATCAAAATTAGATAAAAACAAATAACTAACAAGATTTGAAAATAAAATAGAAGATTTGATTTTGAAAATTTTTGAAATTTAAAAAGAAAGAGTCAATCAAAGATTTGAAAAATTGAATTTGAAAGAAAAAAGTCAAATAAGATAAGATAAGATTTAAAATTTAAGATAATGGATTTGATTTTGAAAAATTTTAAAATTAAAAAAAAAAAAGAAATTAAAGAAAGACTTTGAAATTCAAATTTTAAAGAAAGGGAAACTAACAAGACACTAGACTTTTAGAATTTGAATTTAAAAGAAAGATAAGATAACAAAATTTTAAAATCAAAGAAAAAGATAAGATAAAGATGAAAAAGACGAAAAAGATAAGCAAGAAAATTAAATCAAAAGATTACCAATGTGACACCAAACTTAAAATTTTGAAATCAAATCTAAGAATTTTCGAAAATATGTTTAAAATATTTTTTTTGAAAAAATTAAAAAGGAAAAACAAACACTAACTAGACACCAAACTTAAAGATTTGAAAATCAAACAAAGAAAAACGCAAAGAAAACTCAAACACCAAGAAAGAAAATAAGAACAATTTTCGAAAATTCAAGAAAATAAAAACAAACAAGAACTACAAGTACACCAAACTTAAGAACTAACACAAGATTCAAACAAAAGAAAAAGATGACTAAGACAAATTTTGAAAAGTTTGAAAGAAAAGAATCCAAGAAAGTTCGAAAAAGAAGAAACACAATTAATAGAAAAACAGTAAAAGATACCTGATCTAAGGAGCAAGATAACCATTAGTTTGTCAATCTCGAATAATCTCTGACAACGGCGCCAAAAACTTGGTGCGCAAAATTAAAACTCGCACAACTGAACCGGCAAGTGCACCGGGTCGTCCAAGTAATACGTCAAGTGAGTGAGGGTCGATCCCACGAGGATTGTTGGATTGAGCAAGCTGTGGTTTTATTGCAGATCTTAGTCAGACGAATAGAAAAGATAATTTTTGTTGTTGTAGGCACATAAACAAAACAATAAAGAAAAGACGTAGAAGCAATGATAGGAAATCAATTAAGGCCTTGGAGATGCTTGTTCTTCTAGATTAATACTTCTTACTGACTACTTTAACAATGAGTATTCATTCAATGGCAAGGCTGTAAGTGATTAAAGCTGGGGATAGTGGTCATTAATCGCCTCTGATCCACATCAAATGCCGGTGCTAATGGTCATTCAATATGAATGAGGGTGAAGCTCATGCAATTCAATCTCTGGTGATCCTACTCAAAACGCCACAGACAAGGTCAGATCTTTCGGATCGGAGAATGATGCTCAGTATTCTAGCCTTAACACCACAGAGACCTCAATTACCCATAACTAACGAGATTTTATGTCACTTTTCCTAATTTATCCCAGATACTCTCTTGGAACCTGTGATGTATTCTCAAGCTGTAGCTCAATACTATCCGGCTAAGGCTTAATAAGAGCTCATGTAGAGTAAGGGTTCATACTCTTGTTCCACCCCAGATTAATAAAGATGAAAAGCGACAATACATCATAGAATGGAATCAAACATCTATTAAAGTAGAAAATTAATGATATTAATCCATAGGAATAAGCAGAGCTCCTATCCTTAACCTAGGAGGTTTAGTTGCTCGTAGTTTACAGAGAAAATAAAAATAATGTATGATAAGTCGGCAAAAGATCTTAAACATGGTTGATCTTCTCCTATATATACTAATCTACTAATTGCTAGACCTAAAAAGATATTACTAATAACTAGAAATTACAAAAATGAGATAAACTAAGCTAAAGGGTGCGAAAATCCACTTTTAGGCCCACTTGGTGAGTTTTTGGGCTGAGCTTGGCGTTCAACTTGGATGCGTGGGTGTTGAACGTCCACTAGGGAGTGTCTATGCTTCTTCCTTGCTCCCTTGGTGGTGTTGAATGCCAGTTTTGGGCGTTGAACGCTAGAAAGGGGGTAAGTTGGGCGTTCAACGCCCATTTTGGACAGTCGTTTCCAAAGAAAAGTATAAACCATTATATATTGTTTGAAAATCCTAGAAGTTAGCTTTCCAACGCCATTGAGAACGCGTCAATTAGACCTTTGTAGCTCAAAAAATGCTCATTTGAATATATGGAGGTCAAGATTTGACAACATCTGTTATCCTTTCTTTGCGTCTGATTCAGACTTTGCCAAAACTTGCCAAATTCATCCAAAAATCACCTAAGATCATAAGAAAAACACAAAAACTCAAAATAATATCCAAAATGTGAATTTTGCACTAAAACCTACTAAAACATAATAAAACTTGCTAAAATATGCTCAAAAACACTAAGGAAATAGTACTAAAAAGGGTATAAAATATCCACTCATCATGAAGGAAATGAGATAGAACTTGGAAGTGGTTTCTCCGTTGTGAAGAACGTGAAAGAGATTAAAAAATAATGTCCTAGTATAATTTTCACATATTTACACATTTGGTAACATTTAGATATAGTTTTTCTTCTTTCTTTTAAGAAAAAATACATTTTTTAACATTTATTTGACAAATGTTACTAAAAGTATAATTTTATTAGTATAGTTAACATTATAAATATTAAATAAAAAGTGTTAGTAAATGTCTAAACCCTAGTAGTGAGGGGACTTCTACCACTTTATACCGGTTTGAGTTTAATACCTTCTAAAGTTAAAGTAATGTTAAAAGAATGTTTAAAAAAAAGTTAAAGTCTATTTTATGCATTGTATAAGAGTTTTTAGGTCAGCAAGAGTTTGTTTTCTTTTCATGTAAAGAAAAATTAGGAGAATGTTAAGAGAAATAAAGTCAAGGTTCATATATTCGCATTATGTGTGATTTAACATTATAGGCTACATTTAGTCACAAGTCACATGTGTCGTAACAAGAACAACTGAAAAACATCTAAAAGTCACACCACTCCGACTAACAAAGACTTTTGAAAATAATAATTGAACAACATTACATTATCATTGTTTTTATTTTAAAACTCGAAGTGGTTGGGGATAGATACAATGACACCATATAGATAAACTATTAAGAAATTTTTGTTTATTATCGCTCTCTCCGTACCATCTTCAGGAACGACACATCACGAAACAATACACTCACTGCTCAATTGAGCTGAAAAGACCAATGCACTATTAGGAGCGAGATATTAAGGGCGTAGATACGGAACGTTAAGCACTTACCCAAATTCATATTAAGGATGGAGAATATGCAGCTGTTTTAGTTATAGTTATGCAAATTAAGAGAATTAGAATTTTTTTGTATGTCTTATTTCATCTTTATTGATGAGTGATTACAATTGTGACTGTGATGTTTCTTTTTTTATGATTATTTGATATGAGTAAAATTTGTCAGTATTTTTACCTTTATAATTTACCATACCTATTTTTCATATTAGTATCACTAGATCTACTTACATTTTTCAACTAGTAACGATTCTAATAAAAACTAGTTATCCAATATATATATATATATATATATATATATATATATATATATATATATATATATATATATATATTAAATTTCTTTAAATATTTCATAAAATTTAAATATCAATTACCAATATAATTTAAATAAGACTTAAACTTAATTAGTTTAGAAATATTAGTGTGTGTTTAATTTGTATTTTTATTTTCTATTTTTATTTTTAGTATTGTTTGTTTTTTAAATTTTATAAAAAATAATAAAAATAATAAAATCTTATTTTTTATTTTATCTCTTTTTTTTTCATAAAATTCTAAAAATAAAAAATATTAAAAATAAAAATATAAACTAAATACATTCTTAAAATGTTATATAATGACTAAAATAAGTGAAAACTTGACTGTGATGCACATTGTACGTCTAGGATGCATTGGCCTCTTCGTCCGAGTCTGTCTCCTTACTCGAACATAGCTTCTTGTCCAGGAAATATGCGCCGATCACCAACCCAATAAACAAAATTATTATTGCAATTATTATAAGAATCGAGACGAACTTCATTTTTCTTCTTTTGTTCACTACTACTTCAATATATATAGGAAAGAGATATTCTTCTTCTTCTTCTTTAGTTTTGTTCTTTGTTATACATGCTAAGTGAAACCATATTTATAGTAAAGGAACAATGTTCATGTAAGTTATAACATATAATCTAGATGGTTATTTATTTATTTATTTTTTAGAGTTTATCTATTTTATGTTTTAGAGACACCTATTAAATTTATAAACTAAAATTTTTTTATTTAAAATATAAAAATTTAAATTTTTAATATATTTATTTTATATTTAATAAACAAAAATATATAAAATTATTCATTATAATAAATTTATTATGTATTTTTAGCACATATATTAACTGAATCCTATTTTTTATCATCAGGACACAATACGTAATTGACAATGAATTTTTTTGCACGCTTCTCTATTAATACAGATTACAGCTTCTTTTTTTTTAACGTGTTAACTGCTGCATAATCTAACAATTTAATTTGCCGCATGATCTTCTAGTATAATAATAATAGCAGAATATGGGAACAAGAATATTATTTTCTCCAAAAAATTGTGCAGTGATTTAACTTTTAAAAACTTTATTAGTCTATCTATTATATATTATTAAAATTATTTTCTTAAATTAATAACATAATTATCGTGATATGTTTGTGAAGGTATTTTTTAATTTATTTTCTTTGATTCATTTAAACACATTAATTAATTAATCATTTATTTAATTTGATTTAATAAATATCATATTATTTAATATTTTATTTAAAAATATTAATTATAACTAATCATTAAATTAATTATTTGATTTCTCTAGAATAAATAAATTAATTTTCTTTTAATTTGCAATAATTTTTTACTTATGTATTTTGATAGACTAATAGATTTTAAAAGTATTATAGTTAATTATTTATTTGATTTAATTAAAATAAATATCAAATTATTTAATATTTTAATTTACCATATTAACTATAAGTCTATAACAAATAAATTATATTAATTATTTAATTTAACTGAAATAAATTTATTAATTTGGATTTGCATTAAGTTTTTTGTCTTATATATTTTGATCAATAATTTTTAAAAACGTTATAATTTTTACATGGCATATTTATAAGATATTTTTTTATTTAACTTATTTTATTGAGCCAAATAATTATAATTAATTCACTATGTTAATTATTTAATTTAATACATTTAAATTACATTTTTTAATTCAATTTATTGTCACATTAATATTTTGAGTCGTTGTTTATCAATTTTTTTATTTTTTTTCAATCTTAAATATTTTGATTTTAAATTTTAAATTTATATTTATTATTTATATTTTTTCTTTTAGTATCAAATTTAATATTTCTAGTAATATATTCTTGTAATTTATTATCTAATTAAATGTTCACCATCAATTAGATATTCGTTATAGAAGCGAGACGATTTTTATAGTAAAGCAACAATGCTCTTATAACATGTAATCTAAATGCTTATTTATTTTTTTATCATCACGGCAATGAGTAATTGACATTGCAATTTTTTGCACGCTTATCTATTAATATAGATTACTGTTTTTTTTTTTTTTTACCGTGCTAAATGCTGCTAACAATTTAATTTGTCGCGTGATCTGTAACATCCTAACTACCAAAGTTCACGCTTTCGATTGTGTGACTCTGATAGTTCGGATATTATGACAACACTTGAACTATTTAATACTAAAATATGAGCCTGTTTAAAATTTTAAACCACAAAACCGATCCAACAAATATTTTTGTTATACAACGTACATCCATACATACCATACAACTTACAAAAACTCATAAAGGGTACATCCATATATATATATATAATGATATTACAAGCATTAACTAATACAATTTTTATCCCTCTCACAAAATATACCAAGATAAAGGCGAGGGTACAATAAGTCATCTAAAGCAATACAGAGCATTTCAACAACAACTAAATAAACTCTTCGTGACTTCTGCGTCCAAAATCCTAAAAGGGGAAAAATGTAGGGGAGTGATAACATCATCCTCGAAAAAGTTCTCAGTAGAGGATTTTTGGGAATTACTGTAATACGATACGTGAAGATAAACCGTATCAGTGATTAATAACCGTCTTATGCCTCTTTTCGAAAACAACGGTTTACAATAAAAGAGAAATCTGAAATCTTTTTTGAAAGAGGAACTGTTCATTTAAAATAAGATTCAAAAGTCTTTCAAAAAGGTTTATCTATACTAAACCAAAACAGCCTTTCATATTTTTTCAAACCATAAACACAAAACCGAAACCAACCATCGGTCCATCTCAATTCAACCACGGCCCTAGGCCCAAACACTCCAACCATCAACCAGTCACCACAATCCAATCAGTCTCAGTCGCAAACACAAATAAGAAGGTTCAAGCACAAACAAACAATTACAGCAAGTAGAACAATTAGCAGTTAATCACAAAGGCAAACCAAGTACAATATGCACACCCAAACAATGTCACATAGATGCATATGATGCATGCCTGTCCTAGTCGCTGATGATATCATCTGTCGGTTACCAAACCAACCCACGTGTCCGGTAGCTAACCCGGGCACAGTCTATCTGTTGCGCATTAATATCATTAGAGGGAATATGTGCCCTGTCACCATTAGAGGGTATCTGCGTCCTGTCGCCATTAGAGGGTATCTGCGCCCTGTCGCCATTAGAGGGTATCGGTGCCTTGTCACCCTTACAACCAGAGAGAAAATACAAGCATACTCACATGCAACATTCATCTCATCCATCCGGCTCACGGTTCAATCCAGAACCAGCCAATTTATCAATAAATACAGCCCTTCGGCTTAAACTCATAATTCATAATCAGCCATACGGCCCACAACTCATTCGGCAATCAGCCATAGCTCAATAGCATACACAGCCATTCTGGCTCATAACAAAATAGCACTCCCACCATTCAACATCATCAAATTCATAAATCGGCATTTAAGCCATAAATCACTTTTCTCAATTCATTCTCTTTGAAATCAAGTTTTAGCTCTTTTCAGCATTGGCTTTAAAGATCTCATTTCTCAAATCATCTCAGGCTCATAAGCCAAATTTACTCAAAGTGAGTTCCCTTTTTAAAACAATGCCACTCTCGGCATCCTCTTTCCAAAACTTCCATAACCATGGCAAGTTAAACATTTATTTTAAAATATTCAAAATCATCCATTCCACAATAGGATTTTATAACAAAAGTCTCTCGGCAGAGTCTCAAATCTTTAGGGGAGAATGACATAACTCATTTCCTTAAATTCACTTAAAATCATTAAAACCTTGACTTTTCAATTTGAGTAATAAAATAAGATCTAAGCCAAACTAAGTCACGTAATCAATTACTCCTTCCAAAGACATTTCCTTTACTTAAACAAAATCGGCTTCAATTCCACGATTAAATCTGAAGCATTTCAAACTACCAAGAAAATCATTTCTTGTTGTGTTAACTAGAGGTCAAAAGATACTCTGAAGCTTATTTAAAACATCAGAATAATAAGGTTCATCAATCGAAATTCAAATCCTTTTAAAATCACGAAAACTCTTCCAAAGGGCAATCTTTATGTTTAATAGAAAAAAACATAAATCCGTTTTACCTTTTAAAATATCCTCAAGTAAAATTTCATTTCGAATGACTTGCACCCAAGGACATACTATTTTTATCTAGGAAAATAAGGAGAATCATAATTCTCTTTTCAATAATTCTTCCAAAGCGTAACTTCATCGCTTTCATAATTGTTCTAAGTAAAAATAATAAAAGAAGCTTTGAATTCGCAATCCTTCAAGTAAATAGGAAAGGCATTAAACTCATAATTTTCCCAGATAGCATTTCAAATAAAGACTCGGATTTTACAGAAATTTCGGTAGCATCTCCCTTAAAACTTGGACTTTGCCACCCGGTTTGGGTCCCAACTAAACCGTTCCACAATCCTTTTCAACAACTCAAAACTAGAAATTAATTCAAAAGCAAGCTAAATCCAACAATCACCTCATTTTCATATTTCAAGGAAACCGTTTCAAAATAAAATCAATATCAACCGATTTAACTCATTTCCAAAACTTTAAAGAAACGGTTCAGCAACAAATCATTTATCAAAACCAAATCAACGAAGGCAAACCAGACTAAATTTCAAAGAGTATTCTATCTTTCACATTATCAAGAGAGTCAACTCAACTCAAATCAATTCCCAACGGATTAAACTCAAATTCCAAATCTTTAAAGAATCAACTTCAAACATTCCATTTCACAAAGCCGCACACCAATTCAGCCAAACAAACATTCATAATCATTTGAGGTAATCAAATAATACATAAGGCTGATACAATCACCAAATACACAATGTCTCACATCAGTATCCATATGTAATAATTTCAATACTTAAAACATAATTTTTGGAAAGCGCCCCTACCTCGGTAAATCGAAACTATCACCCAAACTCGTTAACTGATTCCTTTTTGCTCAGCCCGAAATCACCGGCAATTAGAACCTCGGCCCTGCTTGCTCTCTCTCGAAAGCAGAAATAGCTACAAGCGGCATAAATAAATCGGATTCTAACTCCTAAAATTATTAACATCGCAAATACTTTATTGCACAGAACAGAACACTAATACATAGCTTTTGAAAACAGATATACTCACCAAATTAACAAGACAGAATAGCTGCGATTTCGAACCGGACCGGCAACAGCTCTGGCGGCGGCCAGAAACTCCGGTGGATCAACTATAAAAACTGTGCAGCATCAAAACCTTCTCGAAACCCAAAATGACCGAAACCACAAATTTAAAACCCTTACCGGCAGAGCATTCTCTGGCGGCAGAGGCTCGGCCTGAGGCTTCGGCAGTGGTCCCGAAAGTCACAGAACCACTCCCGATGGCCAGAAACATAGAGATGCAGCTCCTTTCTCCAGCAGCGACACCTGCGGTGGTGGCTGGTGCAGCAGCTCACAACGCAAGTAGCAGCGGCGGCCTGAACCTTTTCCTTTCCCGTCAGACCAGATCGGGCTGATCTCCAACAGTGGCGGCGGTGGACCAAAATAGCAGAACGGAGGGGATGATGGCTGCTCAGACAGCAGCGATGGCGCTCGACAGCAGCTGCGGCGGCGGAGCAGGACGGTGCGAGAACGGCCTCGTCCTTCTCCTTCCCAGTTCGTCCTTCTAACAGCAGCGACGATTAGAATTCAGCGGGAGTGGCTCCCTCAACGGCGGTGACGAAGCGACTCCAACGGCGCACGAATCTCCTCCTCTCTTCAATCGCGTTGCTTCCTCTCTCTACGGTGATAACGCGTGTGGCAGATCCAAGGCAGTCCGGCGACAAGGCGCAGCTCATAGCGCCGTGGATGGGACGACCATGGCGGCGCGAATCGGATAGAAGCAGCAACGGGGCCTCCTTCCTTTAATCCCATTCTGCTTCGCTTTTTCTTCGTCGTTGCAGTGTTGCTACTGCTTCTGGGTGGTTTGCGCAGTGCTGTTGAGAGTAAGGAGAAGGGGTAGGGTGCGGCTGAGGAGAGTGGGGGAAAGGTTAGGGTTTAGGCAAAAAAAATTAGGTTTGGGGTAGTTTCGTAATTTCTCATAAAAGTAGGGACAATATAGTAATTTAGAAATAAAGTTTAATCCGATAATAGTATGTATAAAAATACTACTTGTTCATGGATTTTACAAATTACTTTCAATAAAATCTCCAAATCAAATAATTAGAAATAATATACTTAATTTTTTCATTTTCCAAAATAGCAGTATTAATATTTAAAGTATTACTTACTTAGTCCAAATCATATAAAATCCTTATTATTTCATAACTATCAACTTTATAATTCAAATATAGAAAATAATCCAAAAATTATAAAATTGAATAATAATCATAACTCACCTCAAATTCAATAAATCAAAACTTGTCTTAATTATCTTTAATAAAATAATTTCTGAAATTAAGGCTATAAATAACTATATGATTTAAACCTTGATTATAATAAGACTTTTCAAAGGTTTTGGATCTTACATGATCTAATATAATGATAGCAGTATATGGGAACAAGAACATTATTTTCTCCAAAAAGTTGTGCTGTGATTTAATTTTTAAAAACTTTAATAAACTATTATCTATTATATATTAATAAAATAAGATTTTTTTTAATTAATATCACAATTGATGTGGCATATTGTTGAAAATATTTTTTATTTATTTTATTTGATTCATTTTGATATATTAATCAACTAAACATATATTTAATTTAATTAAGATAAATATCACATTATTTAATATTTTGTTTGACCATATTAATTACAGTTAGTCAATTAAATTAATTATTTTATTTGATTGAAATAAATAAATAAATTTTGTTTTAGGTATTAATTTTTTTTATCTTATGTATTTTGATTAATAGTTTTAAAAGTACTATAATTAATTATTTATTTAATTTGATTAAGATAAATATCAAATTATTTAATATTTGATTTTACCACATTAACTATAATTAATCAATTATATTAATTATTTAATTTGATTAAAATAAATAAATTAACTTTGTTTTACTTAGAATTAATTTTTATTAATTTTTTTACTTTATGTATTTTGGCAAATAATTTTTGAAGTGTTATAATTTTGCCTTGGCATATTTATAAGATATTTTTTTATTTAACTTATTTACTAAGCCAAACAATTATAATTAATTTATTAAATTAATTATTTAATTTAATTAATTTAAATTTATATTATTTGATTCAATTTATTATCACGTTAATATTTAATTCGTTATTTATTAAAAATTCTTCTTTATTTTTTTTATTTCAAATATTTTGTTTCTAAATTTAGATTTTTATTCATTATTTAAGTTTTTTGTTTTGATATCAAACCTAATATTTTTAGTAATATTTTGATACAAGTAGAAAAGGTAAAACGGTCAGAAAATGTACCATAATGGAAGAGACACACAATCGCAAGGAGCTATTAATCAGTGGAAAAGAGTAACAAATAGTGAGAGAGGGGACAAAGAGTAAAGTATTGTGGAATGTGAATCTTTTTTTTCTTGTTATTTTCTTCAATTCATCTCTGTATATTCTTTGTACTCCCTATTTGTTGTCTTTCTTTTTCTTTTTCTTATACATGATATATGTCCATCCTTTCATTTAAACCTTAGAACTTGTTATACTTTTACTATATATAATTTTTTCCATTTTAATTTATTTTCCAAGGCAACCGTAACACCTATCAATGGGGCTTTCATTGAACACCATGTCGGCGTTGATCACGGTGGTTTGGATTCATGCCACATTCTTTGGCATGATGATCTTCCAATATCTAATGTTAAGAATGGCCATTAGTGGATTCTTTGTGTTTGGAAGTAGTGGAAGGTTACTGGAAGACTAATCGGCCGCGATCTGGCATGGTTTCGGCTCTAGCGACAACGTAATCCGTTAGGAGATTGGTCCATCTTCGAGATAGCATTCATTCATCGTTATCAACCATATTTCCAACCAGCATTACCAGAAATCGCTCAAAACACCATTTCAATTAGGGAAATTGATTTAGAGAAAGCAATGTCCAAATTTAAATATCAGACAGTCATTCAACAAACTAGATATTCCAAACAAACAATCAGAAAATTCAACACTTACATATTCGCAATTCCAAAAAGTATCAACCAAAATTCCAGAATCGAAAATGAATCCAAAACACACAGAAGAAGAACACGTGACAAATTTAGTTTTAGCAAAATCTACAGATCAAGAAAAGTTTCAAATCTCAGATCCAACAATTCCAAAGGCAAATGATTATGGTGTTGTTCCAAAACTTACAAACAAGAACGATACAGAAGTCACAAACAAACCCGGTGGTAGTGATACTATGTGAAATGAAGGAGATCGACAGTGGTTCAACACGATGATGGCGCACAATAGAGATTTGAGGACAGATTGCAATGCAGGAGGGGAGGACAAATGGAGGTTTTGATCACTAAAGCCGCCGGACTCGTGGACGACCACCACGGATGATGAAGAGAGGCAGGATAATTCAATGGATTTCATCACCAATCTCTCTTTATCTCACAGCTGCTCTGTTATCTTAGTGGTTGTTGATAGGTTGTCTAAATTTGTCCACTTAATTCTTCTTCCTTCAGATTTTACGGCCCAAAAAGCGGCTGAAGCTTTTGTGCAAGAGTGTTGTGGAAATTAGGGAATGATGCTGGCTAGGAGTTCTGCATACCATCTAGAGTCTGACGGACAAACAGTGATCCGTAATGCTGTTTGGAAATATCCTTACGCTGTTACACGCAAGAGAACCCGAAAGACTGGTTTAAGTTGCTACCATGGGATGCATATAGTTACAACACCTCATACCACTCTGCTATTGCCATGTTCTCGTTTAAGGAAGTCTTCGGCCGAGACCCTTCAACCCTTCTCAAGTACGAACCCAAGTCTGTTGACATATCGGCGCTTGATGCCTGAGCATCATGAGTGTATTTTCTATATGATTTGTATGGTGATTTGTTGATTTTTTAGAGGATTTAGGTGATTTATATCCTAGTAGATGCTACTTTGAGTTGTTTTGGCCTTTTGATGATTTCAAGTAGCATTTGGGTGAAGATGGAGCAGAATTCATGAAAAAGGAAAGCAAGGAAATTGTCTCTGGCATTGTGGCGCTAATCGCCACTTTCCCGGCGTTTAGTGCCGAACCATGGAAACCCTTACATTCTTCTCTGGACGTGTGGCGCTAAATGCCACTCTCCAGGTGTTTAGCGCCGGACCATACGCCTCGCCATTCCTCTCAGGCATTGTGGTGCTAAACGCCACATCACTAGCATTTAGCTTCGAGCCATGGAACATGCGTGTATAGTCTCTCTATGGGTGGAGCTAACGCCACATCACCGGCGTTTAGCACCGGCAGCGTATCCAGCAGTGGACCCCACTTCTTGCTTGCAATGAGCACATATCTCATTTGATTTTAAAAACAAAAATAGAAAAAATACTATTAGGTTTTAATTTAATTTTTGAATATATTAGAATTAGAACTATAAAAAGGGAAGAGATTCGCCCTGCGCTCCTTTTTCCCGCACCATTACAGTTTTACATTTTTTTTTTACATTTTTAGGATTTTCTCTGCACCATGAGCAACTAAACCTCCATTATTAAGGTTAGGAGCTCTATTTATTTTGATGGATTAATACCATTATTATTCTACTTTTGATAAATGTACTGATTTCTATTCCAGAATTGAGTTTCGATCTTCATACTAAGGATTAGAGTATATTGAAAAATAACCCTATTCTAAATTGAATTTCTTTGAATCTTGAAAAGGTTAAAACCTTTGAAATTAAGCTAGAAACTTTTTTTTCATAACTCTTCAATTATCTAGATTTAATTTGATACATGACATATAAGCATATTTCTTTTGGGTTCTTAAGAATTGTGTGGCCTTTGAACCAGAATTTGGATTAACCTGATAACACAATTAACTTATCAAGGAATTGACAGTTGATTAGGTTATAAAAAATTAAATTGCCATGGAATTAGAATTCAATTACCTAGGGTTTGCCATGAATTAAATATTTGCATGATCAAGGTAGATGACAATAATTGTTAATCCAGAAATCTAAATATCTCTGAAACCTTAACTCTTCTCTCATATAATTTTTTTACACATTTACTGTTTGCTTTCTTTAATTCATTGTTTTATGCTATTGAAACCCTTGATTTTGATTGTCTAACTAGAATAAATAATTGACCATTGCTTGCTTAATTCTTTAATCCTCCTGGGAAGGATAACTCACTCCCGTGGTATTAGTTCATACGATCTGGTGCACTTGCTGGTAGTTTGTGGTTTCAAAATCCGCATCAAGGTTTGGCGTCGTTGCAGAGGATTAATAGTGATTAACAACTACCTGTAGATTGATTACCTAGATTAGACTTTTCCTTTTTTTGCTTAATCTTTGCTATTTACCTTTTATTTTTTTATTTTGTTTGCCTCAATGGAAATTTTCTTCACTCTGACGTAGAGAATGTAACACCCTAACTTTGAGCACCTTATGATCCCACTAAAAGTATAGGTGTTACCTACCACTACTCTTTTGATTTTATACTATATTTATTTAATAATGAGCCTTCGCAAAAAATAAAACAAATTTTAATTAAGAAAATCAAAAAGTCTTTACTTTAGATCACTTAATCATATAATTATATCCACATAACATTAAATACAGACTTATATAATATTCCTCAAATACAAGTCCTACCCCTTTAAAAAAATGAAATAATAAACGAGAAGAAAACTGAATCTAAGATTATACCAAACACAGAATAAAAATACATATATGTATATACGGCTCCGTAGTTTGGTCACGACTTCACACCAAAATTTCCTGAATCTGTCACTGAAAAAGAAATTCTGTATGGGAGTGAGAACATCGTCTTCGCTGGTTCTCAATAGAAAAGGGAATACCGTCAAAGCAAAGAAACACTTGCCAATACAATTAATTTCATTATAAAAGCAATTTATCCATGAAATAACCTTTTGGAAGAATCTTTGCGTAAAAACTAACATGGAAATGTCATAAAGAAATTTCTTTAATTTACAAATCAGTAAGATGGATAGTTTAAAGGAATAAAAGGGACCAAAGATGTGCTTAAAAATTTCCTACCCAACTTACATTGCTCACTTCTATTCAACCAATACATAAATTAGAATAATAAGGCAACACCTAGTCCATCCTGTCCCAACCTCCATTGTCACATATCAAAAATCACCCTCATCACGCCTCCCCAAAGAAGGTCTCTCAGATAAAAATACATATACAAGACAAACAAAGAAATCACAGGTAGGATTCAAATACAACAAGTAAAACAAGTAACAGATAAACATGGCTAAGCAATTAGCCAAACTAAAATAAAGTGCTAGGTGGGAGACAACCCACCATGGTAACATCTTTCTTGCCCTTTCTCTTTGTTATAGTCTTGGTTTATTGCATTTTTTTGTTTGTTTGTCTTGGTTAGCTTAGGATTAGTTTAATTTTGAGTATAGTAGGTTGATTTGTATATGGATCATGAATGTGTGGACTTTTGAATGTTTGGGGTTGAAATATGTGTTGAGCTAAGGTAGAGTTCCCCATAAATTGAAGAAAAAATTTTGGAAAACAGGGTATCTATGCGTCCACACACACTTGTGCGCGCGCACAAACCCTTCACATTTCGCGTCTTGTGCGTACGCACACTACCTTACAAAGCCTCTGCTGGCAGTGCTCGCATGCCTTGTGCGTGCGCGTCTCCCTGTATTTTGCGCCCTGTGCGTGCGCACCATTATGTGCGTACGCACACAATCCCTTTTCGCGCACCTTGTGCGTTCGCATCCAGTTGTGTGTACGCACACACTCTTGCACTCCCTCTGGTGGGATCACTCGCACAGCTTGTGCGCGTGAACACCCCATCCATTTTTGCTTCTGTGTGTGCGCACGAACCCGTGTACGCACACACACATGATCATTGTAAAAAAAAAAGAGGTGTCTTGTGTGTGCGCACACACACGTCTTGACACCCCTTCTGTTCGGAGCACTCGCACACCTTGTGCGAGCGCAAACCTCCCACTTTTCACCTCATGTGTGTACACACACGTACTTGTGCGTACGCACAAGTGCTGTTTTGAGCAAAATTTTTATTGCACTTTCAATTAAGCCCTAAACACTTCCGCCACCTCCATCTTTCTCTTTTCTTGTCTTTTCCATGTTTTTCTACTTGCTTTACTTAGTTTCTTTTGCATTTTATTTTTATTTTATTTATTATATTAGTTTTACTTTAGTTGTTTCTAATTAAATAAACTGCAAGTGTTTGCTTGATGTTGATAGGGTTGCTTGTTGATTGAATTTCATCAATGCACTTATACTTTGCCTTAATTTACTAGTACCTAATGGGTTTGAATATTCATGTTTTGATTGTACACCATTAGGACAAATTATGTAAGTGCATTGAACTAAGTGATTTGAGTTGAAATTACTTGTTCATCATGATTTCCATATTAAATTCATCACATGACCGGTACTTGTTCCTTGTTAATGCTTTGCATTTGTTTGAGTGACTTAACTTGATTTTTATCAAACTTATCACTTTTTGTAACAAGTATCTTTACCATGTGACTCTTTCTTAACGTTCATGATGAAAAAGTGATTTTCTTTTCATTGATGGATTGGTTGTTATTTATTGTGCTATTTTATATCAATCTTGCGCTTTCACTTACACAAGTTCAACATCCAATATCCCAATTACTCAATTCACTTTTGTAGTTACCTGGGTTTGCTTGTGTCTAAAGTTTTTCTTATTCTTTAATTGCTACCTAGGCCATCTAATTGAGAAGCACGTGCTTACTTTCTCCTTGTGTGGATGCCCTTTTAACCGGCCGTTGTGTGTGTTCCAACCGCGCGCATAATTGGAATACACACACGGCTTATCTCATTTTCATCATACCACACCACTATGGAAACTTCCTCAATTAGATGCTTATTTACCTTTTTGTGCTACTTGCCCTATACTTTTTACTTATAATTTATTCATTCTTTTTTTAGGATGAGACATAAAGGCAAGGAGCCGGGAGAGGAGGAGGACGCCAAAAAGGGAGATGCCAAGAATGCATTGAGCTTGGCAAGTTTACTACAACCCGAGCCCCTGCATCCGCCAACTGAAGGTGGAGTGCTTAAAGACAATCCCCCCCTCGGATTGTGTTCGTGCACGGAGGACCGTGTAACGCTTAAGTGTGGGAGAGGATTTGTCATTTTGGGGTGTAAACTTTCTTTTTCAAACACTTTGCACTTTATTTTAGCTTCTTTTTATTATGTTTCTTATAGATATTTTGAGTGTTTTTTATTGTTGCATTGCATTTTCTTCTAGTACATATATCTTAGTTTAGTCATAGTTTATATCTATTGCATTTTGCATCTTTTGCATGATATATAGCTTATAGATAGAAGTTGTGATTGGATGATAGGAATAGTATAGCACCTAGTTCAATTTTGTCCTTATTGTTCATGTTAATTTTTGCTTGTTGAAAATAAGGAGAGAACTAGGAAAAATTTTGAAAATTGTATCCATCACATACATACATACATATAGGAAATAATTTTGGTGAAAAACAACAAAGATTTCCAAGAATTTTGTCTCAAGGGCGTTCTATTGAATTGACTTGGAAAAAA
The DNA here is from genome assembly GCF_014773155.1 of Arachis stenosperma. Taxonomy (NCBI): domain Eukaryota; kingdom Viridiplantae; phylum Streptophyta; class Magnoliopsida; order Fabales; family Fabaceae; genus Arachis; species Arachis stenosperma. The sequence continues at coordinate 88,429,160 of NC_080383.1, read as the reverse complement.
AATTGATTTTAAACTTGCTTGAATGATTTTTTATGGAACATAGAAGAGAGATAGAACAAAATACCTTGTGAGTTTTTGAGCTTTAATGAGTGGTTACACATCTTAACCATTATTTTTGTTCATTGTGTAATATGTTTCTTCTATGATTGTAATCTTGGTTTTGCTTGATTCTTTATGTCCAATGTTTGATGTTGTGATTGCATTTAGCATGATTGAGGCCATCTTTGAATTAAACTCACTCACCCATATAGCCTTACCCTTGCATCTACCTTTGTTAACCCCTTTTGAGCCTCTTAATCCCCTTTGTTCTAATTGTTAGCACATCACAACCCTAAGTGGAAAACCATGAATTACCTGGAATTGCATCTTTGATTAGCTTAGATTAAGGTGTGTATTTCATTTAAGTGTGGGAAAAATTTTGGGAAGCATTGGTAGAGAAAAATTTTATTTTGGGTACTTATTGAAAATTTTGAAAAATGGGTACACATTCATGTATCAATTTGCTTTAACCATATGCATTGGTCATAGAAAAGAAAAAAAGAAATAAAAAAAAGAAAAAAAATAAAAAGAAAAAATAATAAGAGGGGACAAAGGTTGCCCCAAAGAAAAGAAAAAAAAATAAACAAGAAATGCATATGTGGATTTGGATGAAAGAGCTGCATGAATGTGTATAAAAAGGAATGGGAAGTTAGGTTGCATAGTTTGTGATTTGGTTAATATAGGTTGAGTTGGACACTAGAGTTAATCAAAGATCCAATTCCTTAGTCCACTTAGCCATATTTATCCTACCTTAACCCTAACCCCATTACAACCCTCTTAAGACCTCATGATACTTGCACTCATGCATCACATATTTGTTGATTGTTAGATGAAAAGCAAATCCTTGAAAGCATGATTAGAGGAGACTTGAGTGAATTGACCCTAAACACCGAGTGGTGAGAGTGTATACACACTTAGTGAGGGTTTAATCACTCAATTCTATGTTTTCCAACCTCATATCGTGCATTCTTACAAGTTGCTTCATTTTGAAACTCAAATCAATTCTCTAGATTTTGTTTGCATTGAACTATTTCTTTACTTAGACCTATATGTTCATATAATTGCTTGGGAATTTGATTGTTTATTTTCACCAAATTGATAGTTATATATATATATATATAGTATACTTGCATGCATATAGGTAGTTACATTAAATATGTTGTTTCGCTTTGATCATTCTCCTTGTTGGTTTAGCATGAGAACATGCTATTGTTTAAGTATGGAGAAACTGATGAGTCCATATTTGGTGAGATATTTTGGCTTGATTTGAGTGGATTTCACCACATAAACCTACACTTAAGCACCAAAATATCATACTTTTGTGTTTGATCCCTAAATAGAACCCAAAGGTGAAAACATACGTTTTTGTGCTTAAATTGAGCAATTAAATTCTACTTTTTTTCATTTGATGCCATGACATGTTTGTTGAGTGATTTCAGGCCTTAGAGGCAAGAATGGACATCCAAAAGTGGAAGAAAGCATGTACAAGGGAGGAAACATGAAGGAAATAAGGAAAAGCACACACAACAAAGTGTGCGTGCACACAACCCCGCGTGTGTGCGCACAAGGAAGAATTTCCATGTGTGCGTGCGTACAAGTACCTGTGCGTACGCACAGGTCAACTTTCAGCCAAGTGTGCGGACACACACATCTGTGCGTACGCACAGGTACCAGCGCATGCTTCCATTAAAAAGTCATGTGCTGCGCAATTTCTGGGGCTTTTTGGCCCAATTTTTGAAGGCTCAAGGCTGAAATGAAGTGCTATATCAAAGGAGTTTCAACACATATGAGAGGAGAGCCATCTTAGAGTAGGAAAAACACATAGTAGGAGTAGGAGTAGTGTAGATTAGAAAATTCTCTCTTAGGGTTTACATTATAAGTAGGAAAAATTCTAACAATTGCATTATAAGTATTTCTTTAATTTCTCTTTTAATTACACTACTTGTTCTACACTTGTTTTTATTTTCATCTCCTTTGTCCATATTTACATAGTCTTGCAATTTTGGATTCCTAGTTGTTTAATTTGATATTTGATGGCTTTTATATGTTTGTTTGAGTTGCCTTTATTGATTTTGAGTATTTATGGTTCATAGATTTTATTAATTTACCAATTTTGCCATATTTTATGTTTATGCCCTCTATGTGTTTGATGAATTGCCAATTTTGATTATGGGGTAATTTCCACCCCTTGACTTGGGGAAAATGAGTTTATGGATTACTAGAGCCATAATGTCCAACATTTAGTGATAATTCTTGGGTTGTTAATTGTCCTTGTTCCCACTAACGCTAATTTGTTGCTAAGGTAATTAGCAAGCAAGCTAGGATTTGTGCGTTAAGAACACTTATGCTCGCTTGACTTACTCTCCGATGCGAGGGTTGACTTAGTGAGATTAATCCATCATAATTATCATAGTTGTGGTTATGGAAAGGAAGGGATTCTATAACTCATCCCAAGTCAAGGTTTTATTTATGTTTTGAACCACCCTTTCCATCATTTTATAGTCTTACTTGTTTATATTACATACATAGTCCTTTTGTTCTTTTATTAGTTTATTAATTACAATTTTGACTTGTTCTTTTATCTCTTTAATTGTTTGCTTCCTTATTATTGAAAATCCCTTTTGATCTTCACAACCAATTTTGTATGCACTTGTTGTCACTAGTTCCTAGGGAGAATAACCTGGGAGTCTAAATACTCTCGGTTTATATTTGCTTTGATTTGTGACAATATCTTTGATATAATTTTGATTGAGAGGATCCATTGCCGATTTGGACTATACTTACAACGGAATTACTTTATCTAGTTTTTCAAATTGGCATAAATTCTCTTCTATCAATGGAAAAGGTTTGAATTTGAAGTGGGTGGGGTTGGTGGGAAATTGAAATGATGGGATTTGTGAAGGGTGTTGGGAATAGGGAAAGTTGAAGGGGATGTGATTGGTGAATGTGTATTGGGAAGAGTGAAAGTAGGGTGTGGGAATCAAGGTTAAGAAAGTAGGAGAGAGAAGGAAAGGTGGGGAAGGTGGAGTTTGTGTGGGACCCGCTGGCTTATGACTTCGAAATCTGAGCTCTCCTGCCCCTGTCTGGGCATTGAACGCCCACAGGGGGACCAAAATGGTGGCTTTGGCTGCTCCATAGAGGGCGTTGAGCGATGTGGGCGTTCAACGCCAGTGCATGCTCCTTAGTGGGCATTGAACGCCCAGATTGTTCCTATTCTTGCGTTCAACCCTAGGATTGCTCCTTAATGGGCATTGAACGCCCAAAGGGGACCAAGGAATGGTTCTTCGTAGCTCTTGAATGGGTGTTGAATGCCTAGCTTCTTTCTTGTCTGGCGTTTAACGCCAACAAGGGACTCTCCCCAGAGTGTTCTGTTTTCACTTCTGAGTGCTCTGTCTTTGTTCTAAGAGCTGCACATGATCACAAACGTAAAAAGGCAAAGGAAAAACTATAATATAAAACTAAACTAAAATAAATAAAAAGAAATTAAAAATACTATGCTAATGGTTGGGTTGCCTCCCAATAAGCGCTTCTTTACCGTCATTAGCTTGACAGACAACTCCATTATGGAAGTAGATAGGGGCTCAGATCTTCACCCATCATAGTGAACTTTCTTCCTATGTTCTCATGAAAGAGCTCCACATGCTATAGAGACAGGATCCTATTCATTTGTGTGTGGAATGACTGGACTCTTAGCGAAGACAACTCTCATGCCAGATGAGAGACTTTCAGTGGGAATCTTCTTGTTTCGCCAGCCCTTGGGTACCTTCTTCTTAGTACCTCCTTCCTCAGTGGTTAATGGTGATGGATTCCCAACTCCAAACTTAGGTTTGATGTCTGGGGGCTCTATATAACTTTGTACAGAGAAAGAAGGTTGGAATACTACGTGTTGCACAATAGTATCTCCTTTGTCAGAGGGAGAATGAAGGTTGGGGATCTTGAACAAGGTACAATCTTTATGCAACCTCGGGATTAGCTCTCCTTTTTCCATATCAATTAAGGCCTTAGCAGTGGCTAGGAAAGGCCTTCCAAGGATGATGGAGTCATCTCTGTCCTCCCTAGTGTCTAGGATCACAAAATCTGCAGGGATATAAGGTCTTCAACCTTTACAAGGACATCTTCCATCATGCCATATGCCCTTTTCAGGGACTTGTCTGCCATCTCTAATGAGATCTTGGCAGGTAGCACGTTTTGAATTTCCAGCCTCTTCATCACAAAGAGAGGCATAAGGTTGATGCTTGAGCCAAGGTCGCATAATGCCTTATCAAAGGTGATGGTCCCTATAGTACAAGGAATCAGGAAGCTTCCGGGATCCGGCAGCTTCTGAGGAAGCTTCTTCTGGACTAAGGCACTGCACTCCTTGGTTAGCACCACAGTCTCATCTCTCTTTGAGGCTTTCAAACACGACATGGAAGGGTGGGTCCTTCTCCAATACCTCTGCATGAAAGGAATTGGCTTTCAGCTTCTTGAGGATTGCCAAGAATCGAGCCATTTGCTCCTCCTTAGGCTCCACTTGTATGTCTGAAGGGGGTATTCTTCAGGCTCCTCTCTCTGTAAAAGGGCATGCAAGGTGACATTCTCGGTCTCTTCATGAGCCCTGATTTCCTTAAGCTCCTCAGTAGTAGGCTCCTCTTCTGGTTCGGCCTCTGCCTCTACCATGAGGGTCTTACACTCTTCCTTTGGATTCACCTCTGTGTTTCTTGGGAGAGAGTTAGAGGGGATCTCTGGAATCCTCTTGCTTAGCTAACCAACTTGTATCTCCAAGTTTTGAATGTAGGACCTAGTTTCTGCCATGAAACTGTGCGTGGTCTTAGAGAGGTTAGAGACTATAGTAGCCAAGTCAAAGAGGCTCTACTTGGGTGTCTCATCTGCTGCTGAGAGGGTTCAAATGGTCTGTTATTAAACCTATTCTGGTTTGTTCCACTCTGATTGTTGTTGAAGGCTTGTTGAGGCCTCTGCTAATCTCTCCACCCAATGTTAGGGTAATTCCTCCATCCCTGATTAAAAGTATTTGAATAGGGATTATTGTTAGAATTTCTTGAGGAGTTTTTCATGTAGTTCACCTCCTCTATTCTGGTCCAGCTGTTGTCACCAGCGTCCACTTCATAAGCTGTTTCTGGACAATAAGCAGCTGAGTTCTATGTCCCACTCAAGTGCTAAGAGATCATATTGATTTGCTGGGACATAAGCTTATTTTGAGCCAGGATGGCATCCAGAGTGTCTACTTCTAAGACACCTCTCTTCTGAGCGGCCCATTGTTCACAGGGTTCCTCTCAGAAGTGTACATGTATTGGTTGTTGGCAACCATATCAATGAGCTCCTGCGCCTCTTTAGGCGTCTTCTTCATGTGAAGGGAGCCACCAGCAGAGTGGTCCAAGGACATCTTGGACATCTCAGATAGGCCATCATAGAAGATCTCTAGCATGGTCCACTCTTAGATCATGTCAGGAGGACATCTCCTGATCAGTTGCTTGTATCTTTTCCAAGCTTCATAGAGAGATTCACCCTCTTTCTGTCTGAAGGTTTGTACTTCCACCCTAAGCTTGCTCAGCTTCTGAGGTGAAATTGGTCAAGAATCCATTGACCACCTTCTCCCATGTATCTAGACTCTCTTTATGCTAAGAATCCAGCCATAGTCTTGCTCTGTCCCTTATAGCAAAGGGAAAGATCATGAGCTTGTAAATCTCTGGATTTACTCTATTAGTCTTGACAATGTCACATATCCACAGGAAGTCAGATATGAATTTATTGGGATCTTCCTACGGAAGTCCATAAAACTGGCAATTCTGTTGTACTAGAGTGACCAGTTGAGACTTCAGCTCAAAGTTGTTTGCACTAATGACAGGAATGGAGATACTGCACCCATAGATGCCAGAATTGGGAGCAGTGTAAGATCTAAGGACCTTTCTTGCGTCTCCCCCATTATTTGGTTAGTTGCCATTGTTGTATCTTCAGCTTCTTGTTCTAGAGCTCCTGTGAGATTCCTTACGGCTTTGCTAGCCTGAGCTTGGTGCAGACGCCTTCTTAAAATTCTTTCAGGTTCAGGATCCGGATCAAAGAGAGATTTTTTATCCATATTCCTGCTCATAAACAAGAAGAAAGAAACCAAGAAGAGAAAAAGAATGGAATCTCTATGTTAGAGATAGAGGTCTCCTAGAGAGAGAGTTAGATAAAGAGAAAAGAAAAAAAATAAAGGTGTCTTTTATTTAAAATAGTTTTTGAAAATGAAGAGAGAGAAAGAGTTGAAGAATTTCGAAAAAGATGAGAGAGAGAGGTTACAAGATTTTCGAAAAGAAGAAAGAGAAATAAGAGTCAAAGGGACACCAAACTTTTAAAATCGAAATAAGATAAAATAAATAACTAACAAGACTTGAAAATAAAATAGAAGATTTGATTTTGAAAATTTTTGAAATTTAAAAAGAAAGAGTCAATCAAATATTTGAAAAATTGAATTTGAAAGGAAAAAATCAAACAAGATAAGATAAGATTTAAAATTTAAGACAATGGATTTGATTTTGAAAAATTTTAAATTAAAAAAAAAGAAAATTAAAGAAAGATTTTGAAATTCAAATTTTAAAGAAAGAGAAACTAACAAGGCACTAAACTTTTAGAATTTGAATTTAAAAGAAAAATAAGATAACAAAATTTTAAAATCAAAGAAAAAGATAAGATAAATAATATGAAAAAGATAAGCAAGAAAATTAAATCAAAAGATTACCAATGTGACACCAAACTTAAAATTTTGAAATCAAATCTAAGAATTTTCGAAAATATGTTTAAAATATTTTTTTCGAAAAAAATTTAAAAGGAAAAACAAACACTAACTAGACACCAAACTTAAAGATTTGAAAATCAAACAAAGAAAAACGCAAAGAAAACTCGAACACCAAGAAAGAAAAAAAGAACAATTTTTGAAAATTCAAGAAAATAAAAACAAACAAGAACTACAAGGACACAAAACTTAAGAACTGACACAAGATTCAAACAAAAGAAAAAGATGACTAAGACAAATTTTGAAAAGTTTTAAGAAAAGAAACAAAGAAAGTTCGAAAAACAAGAAATACAATTAACAGGAAAATAGTAAAAGGTACCTGATCTAAGGAGCAAGACAACCAATAGTTTGTCAATCTCAAACAATCCCTGGCAACGGCGCCAAAAACTTGGTGCGCGAAATTAGATCTCGCACAACTGAATCGGCAAGCGTACAGGGTCGTCCAAATAATACCTAAGGTGAGTGAGGGTCGATCCCACGAGGATTGTCGGATTGAGCAAGCTGTGGTTCTCTTGCAGATCTTAGTCAGGCGAATAGAAAAGATAATTGTTGTTTTTGTAAGTGAATAAACAAAACAATAAAGAAAAGATATAGAAGCAATGATAGGAAATCAGTTAAGGTCTTGGAGATGCTTGTTCTTCCGAATTAATAATTCTTAATGAATGCTTTAACAATGAGTGATTCATTCAATGGCAAGACTGTAAGTGATTAAAGTCGGAGCTAGTGGTCATTAATCTCCTTTGATCCACATCAAACGCCGGTGCTAATGGTCATTCAATATGAACGAGGGTGAAGCTCACGCAATTCAATCTCTGGTGATCCTACTCAAAATATCACAGACAAGGTCAGATCTTCCGGATCGGAGAATGATGTTCAGTATTCTAGCCTTAACACCACATTTTGGACAGTCGTTTCCAAAGAAAAGTATAAATCATTATATATTTCTGGAAAATCTTAGAAGTTAGCTTTCCAACGCCAATGAGAACGCGTCAATTGGATATCTGTAGCTCTAGAAATGCTCATTTGAATGCATGGAGGTCAAGATTTGACAGCATTTGCTATTCTTTTTTTTTGTCTCTGAATCAGACTTTGCCAAAACTTGCCAAATTCACCCAAAAATCACCTAAGATCCTAAGAAAAACACAAAAAACTCAAAGTAGTATCCAAAATGTGAATTTTGCACTAAAACCTACTAAAATATAATAAAACTTGCTAAAATATGCTTAAAAACACTAAAGAAATGGTACTAAAAAGGGTATAAAATATCCACTCATCACGAAAGAGATGCGATAGAACTTGGAAGTGGTTTCTCTATTGTGAAAAACGTGAAAGAGATTAAAAAATAATGTTCTAGAAAAAATAATTTTCACATGTTTACACATTTGGTAACATTTAGATATAGTTTTTCTTCTTTTTTTTAAGAAAAAATATATTTTTTAACATTTATTTTGCAAATGTTACTAAAAGTATAATTTTATTAGTATAGTTAACATTTTAAATATTAAATAAAAACTGTTAGTAAATATCTAAACCCTAGTAGTGAGGGGAGTTCTACCACTTTATACCGGTTTGAGTTTAATACCTTCCAAAGTTAAAATAATGTTAAAAAACAATTAAAAAAAAAGTTAAAGTCTATTTTATGCATTGCATAAGAGTTTTTAGGTCAGTAAGGGTTTGTTTTCTTTTCATGTAAAGAAAAATTAGGAGAATGTTAAGAGATACAAAGTCAAGGTTCATATGTTTGCATTATGTGTGATTTAACATTATAGGCTACATTTAGTCACAAGTCACATGTGTCGTAACAAGAACAATTGAAAAGCATCTAAAAGTCACACCACTCCAACTAACAAAGACTTTTGAAAATAATAATTGAATAACATTGTATTATCATTATTTTTATTTTAAATTTCGAAGTGACTGGGAATGGATACGATGACACCATATAGATAAATTATTGAGAAATTTTTGTTTATTACCCCTCCCTCCGTACCATCTTCAGGAACGACACAGCACGAAACAATACACTCACTACTCGATTGAGCTGAAAAGACCAATGCACTATTAGAAGCGAGATCTTAAGGGCGTAGATACGGAACGTTAAGCACTTACCCAAATTCATATTAAAGAGGGAGAATAGGCGGTTGTTTTTGTCATAGTTATGCAAATTAAGAGAATTAGAACTTTTTGTATGTCTTATTTTATCTTTATTGAGTAATTACAATTGTGACTATGATGTTTTTTTTATGATTATTTAATATGAATAAAATTTGTCATTATTTTTACTTTTATAATTTAGCTTGCCTATTTTTTATGTTAGTATCTCTAGATCTATTTATATTTTTTAACTAGTAACAATTTTAATAAAAACTAATTATTCAATATATATATATATATATATATATATATATTATATATATATATATATATTAAATTTCTTTAAATATTTCATAAAATTTGAATATAAATAAGACTTAAACTTAGTTTAGAAATATTAGTGTGTATGTGTTTTCATTTTTTATTTTTATTTTCAATATTTTTTGTTTTTAAAATTTTATATAAAAAAAACAATAAAAATAATAAAATCTTATTTTTTATTTTATCTCTTTTTTTCGTAAAATTTTAAAAATAAAAATATTAAAAATAAAAATACAAACTAAATATATTCTTAATAAAATGTTATATAATGACTAAAATAAGTGAAAACTTGACTGTGATGCACATTGTACGTCTAGGATGCATTGGCCTCTTCGTCCGAGTCTGTCTCCTTACTCGAACATAGCTTCTTGTCCAGGAAATATGCGCCGATCACCAACCCAATAAACAAAATTATTATTGCAATTATTATAAGAATCGAGACGAACTTCATTTTTCTTCTTTTGTTCACTACTACTTCAATATATATAGGAAAGAGATATTCTTCTTCTTCTTCTTTAGTTTTGTTCTTTGTTATACATGCTAAGTGAAACCATATTTATAGTAAAGGAACAATGTTCATGTAAGTTATAACATATAATCTAGATGGTTATTTATTTATTTATTTTTTAGAGTTTATCTATTTTATGTTTTAGAGACACATATTAAATTTATAAACTAAAATTTTTTTATTTAAAATATAAAAATTTAAATTTTTAATATATTTATTTTATATTTATTAAATAAAAATATTTAAAATTATTCATTAATAATAAATTTATTATGTGTTTTTAGCACATATATTAGCTGAATTCTATTTTTTATCATCAGAACACAATACATAATTGACAATGAATTTTTTTGCACGCTTCTCTATTAATACAGATTACAGCCTTTTTTTTTAACGTGTTAACTGTTGCATAATTTAACAATTTAATTTGCAGCATGATCTTCTAGTATAATAATAATAGCAGAATATGGGAACAAGAACATTATTTTCTCCAAAAAATTGTGCAATGATTTAGCTTTTAAAAACTTTATTAGTCTATCTATTATATATTATTAAAATTATTTTTTTAAATTAATAACATAATTATCGTGATATGTTAGTGAAGGTATTTTTTTAATTTATTTTCTTTGATTCATTTAAACGCATTAATTAATTAATCATTTATTTAATTTGATTTAATAAATATCATATTATTTAATATTTTATTTAAAAATATTAATTATAACTAATCATTAAATTAATTATTTGATTTCTCTAGAATAAATAAATTAATTTTCTTTTAATTTGCATTAATTTTTTACTTATGTATTTTGATAGATTAATAGATTTTAAAAGTATTATATATAGTTAATTATTTATTTGATTTAATTAAAATAAATATCAAATTATTTAATATTTTATTTGACCATATTAACTATAACTAATAAAACATATTGATTATTTAATTTAACTGAAATAAATTCATTAATTTTGTTTTAATTTGCATTAAGTTTTTTGTCTTATATATTTTGATTAATAATTTTTAAAAACATTATAATTTTTACATGGCATATTTATAAGATATTTTTTTATTTAACTTATTTTATTGAGCCAAATAATTATAATTAATTTATTATGTTAATAATTTAATTTAATAAATTTAAATTATATTATTTAATTCAATTTATTGTCACATTAATATTTTGAATCGTTGTTTATCAATTTTTTTATTTTCTTTTTTAATCTTAAATATTTTTATTTTAAATTTTAAATTTATATTTATTATTTATATTTTTTCTTTTAGTATCAAATTTAATATTTCTAGTAATATATTCTTGTAATTTATTATCTAATTAAATGTTCACCATCAATTAGATATTCGTTATAGAAGCGAGACGATTTTTATAGTAAAGCAACAATGCTCTTATAACATGTAATCTAAATGCTTATTTATTTTTTATCATCACGGCAATAAGTAATTGACATTGCAATTTTTTGCACGCTTATCTATTAATATAGATTACTGTTTTTTTTTTTAACGTGCTAAATGCTGCACAAACTAACAATTTAATTTGCCGCGTGATCTAATGTAATGATAGCAGTATATGGGAACAAGAACATTATTTCCTCTGAAAAGTTGTGCTGTGATTTAATTTTTAAAAACTTTAATAAACTATTATCTATTATATATTAATAAAACAAGATTTTTTTTAATTAACGTCAATTTAAATATTTTATTTATTTATTTTATTTGATTCATTTTGATATATTAATCAACTAAACATTTATTTAATTTAATTAAGATAAATATCACATTATTTAATATTTTATTTGACCATATTAGTTATAATTAGTCAATTAAATTAATTATTTTATTTGATTGAAATAAATAAATTAATTTTGTTTTAGGTATTAATTTTTTTATCCTATGTATTTTGATTAATAGTTTTAAAAGTACTATAATTAATTATTTATTTAATTTGATAAAAATAAATATTAAATTATTTAATATTTTATTTTACCACATTAATTATAACTAATCAATTATATTAATTATTTAATTTGATTGAAATAAATAAATTAATTTTGTTTTACTTAGAATTAATTTTTTTATTTTATGTATTTTAACTAATAATTTTTGAAGTGTTATAATTTTGTCTTGGCATATTTATAAGATATTTTTTATTTAACTTATTTACTAAGCCAAACAATTATAATTAATTTAGTTAATCCAGAAGGACAAAGCATCTCCAAGTCTTAACCACCTTCTTATCATAATTTACACAACTTTGGAGTTCTGATTACCCTTTTTTATTCCTTTTATGATTTTAACCAAATTCAAACCAATAACTCTTCTATCTGCCTGATTAAGACCTGCAAGATAACCATAGCTCACTTCAAGCCATAATTCTCGTGGGATCGACTCTGACTCGCTCAGGTATTACTTGGACGACCCAGTGCACTTGCTAGTACAGTTGTACGAAGTCTGGGAATTTGTACACCAATGACAGACACTCAGAGTATGCAGTGAAGCATAGTCAGTCCATTCTCAAGGCACTAAAAGGAACGAACTGCTCTGATACTATAATGTAACACCCTAACTTTTAGCATCTCATGATCGTACCAAAAGTAAGGCGTTACTAACCTAATTCTTTTTATTATCTATTTAATATTGAGCCTTTATATGTAAATCTATCAATGGTTTTACTAAAACCACAACTTTTTCAACATGTACAAACAACACATATTCACATAATTAATATTAATAATACGCTGTAGTATTACATACAAAAGCAATTACAGAACCTAACCCTCTGAATAAAACTCTAACTAACAACGCGAGTGGAAAATAAATTCTAACAACTCAACTCGTAAATGTATTCCTCTGTGCTCCCGCAGCTTCGCAATAAGCCTTCGCACCTGTAGCTAAAAGGGGTGGAGATGAAGGGTAAGAACTGGGGAGTTCTTAGTAGGATCGGAATTAGAAGTTTAGTTCATTTTATATATACTTGGTCAGCAATAACAGTCAATAAGGGACATTTCAATTCAATAATTATATAACACAGAAACCAATCACAAGCACACACAATCATAGAAAACACAATCACAAACAAGTATGCACAAACAAGTATGATGCATGTCTATTTCTAGTGCAGGTAATGAGTTCATCTGTCGGTTTCGACCCGCTCCCAACGCAACTCAGCAACCTTTGTCTGAGTTTAGTTTCTAATGTCATAACCTATGTACCTCTGTCTTACAAGTGCGACTCTCTTGAGCCGATGTATGCAAACATAATCTCTGTAAGCAACCTCTGTCTTACAGGTGAGGCTCTCTCTAGCCAATGTATGTAGCGATAACCTCTGTAAGCAACCTCTGTCTTACAGGTGCGACCATCCCCTGGATTGGCCGATGTATCTCTAGTAGCAAATCTCGGTGGACTCACCACCATATCTCTGCTCGTCTTTTGCAATACATAATCATCTTAGCTTGTTCTTTTTTTCGTTTCTTTTATTTCTACTCTCTGCTCTCCTGTGGCAGAGGTTCTTTAGATTCCTTTAGTCTTTGCTCTCTGCTCTTCTGTGGCAGAAGTTTCTTTAATATTTTTCTTTCCTTTTCTTTTCTTTCTTTTTCTTTCTTTCTTATCGTTCATAATATAAATTATCCTCACATTGTTCTCTCGCCTTTCCCTAAGTGTCTTATGGAAAACAATTATAAAGTTCTTTAATTAAGTCTGCGTTCTCTAAAGCTTTTTGAATTACTTTGCTTGCCTGCTTACTCATTAAGATTACACATTATAATATTTTTACAAAATAATATATTTAATAAATACTAATTATAATAATAATTTATTTTAATATAAATAAATAATTTTAAGGAAGTATTTAAAATAATATTTATAATCTTCTTTTAAAACTTAATTTATAAAACCTTATTTTTAAACTTTTATTAATTACTTTTTAAATTACGAACTTTTTAATATTCTATTTTTAACTTCAATATTTTATAAAATTATATTTGAACCCCACTTATTTTCATATTTATAAAACAACCCTGGTCTTTTACAAAATACCCATTTTATCCCCTGAAAAATACAATTGAATTATTAATCTTTCTCTTAAACCAAAACTGAAATTCTTAGCCCATTTCCTTTCAAAATATTACTTTTATTTTAATCCGTTTTCGAGTTTCTCAGTTACCGATCCTTCGTAACTTTTAATTTAATCTATTGACCATCAAATCTCACCAAATTTATACTTTATTCTTAACGATATTCCAACCCAAAATTTACCAAAATATCCTAAATGGCCGTTCATATATAGCCGAACTAACAAATCGCAATCAACAATAATAATTCAACCAAATTAACTCATTCAAACTCAAACAATAATCAACCAAATCAACATTCAATTATCAAATTCACATTTAATTATTATAAAGTTACCAAACCTTACTTCTGTACGAAATCAAAATACTCAAAGTCTCGGAGAAGCTTTTTAATCGAGCTGCTGAAGAGAAAACGTCAGAAATCATCTGTACCTTCTAGAATTCTAATTGGCCGAACTCAAGAAAAAGGAGAACTACGTCACCATTAGCTTCCACAGAACAAAAATAACGTTAACACGTAAAAAAGGTGGATACAAATACTTTTATTGGAATAAATTTTTTTATTAAAATTATAAATCGCAAGAAATTGAAGCCCAAAAGTCAAGAAAGTCACGGTTTCTCCCTCACCCATGGTCTCTCTTTTTCTTATTTTCCTTAAGGTTGGTTCGGTACGGTGGTAAAATGAAAGGAACAAAGGTGATTGATGATGATTCCTCCAAACGTTATTAGTTATTAAATAAAGGAGGTATATGTGTCATGAACACATAAATATATATATATATATATATATATATATATATATATATATATATAGCCACGTTACTTCCTTTAATTTTCTTTGATTTTTTTTAAAGGCCTTTGCCAAATATAAATTAAACTAAGAAAATAATAATAATATAATAATGATAATAAGTAATAATAATAATAATGATATAATAAAAATAATAATAATAATAATAATATTTAAAAAATTAATTTAAATTTTGTTTACCAAAATAATTTTTAGTAAATAATTTAAACTAATAGAATAAGTCATAATTAAATTATACTTCAAAAATCTTAAAATTTTATTTAATTAATTTTGTTAAAAATAATTTTTTTTAAAATAAATTCTCAATATAATATAATAACTCATAAATAACTAATTATTTGATTTTTAAAAAATTGGAGTGTTACATCTAAGCCTTCGATTTCTAGTCTTGTTTTAATTTTTTTTTTAAATTCAGTCATTTACAAAATAAAATTGATTAAAATAAATATTTTTGACATAAAATTATCAAATTTAAAAATAAAAACGTATTATTTTTCAATAATATTAACAAAAATCACATCAAAATATGATTAGTAAAATTTTTTTGATAAAACATATTTATATCTGATTAATTTTATTATATTTTTAAATATATCAAGAACTTATTTATTGTTTATATTTTTTAGAATAATTTTCCATTGTTATTTATTTATTTATTTATTTATTTTTACCCTGATTAATTCTTTGATGCTCCATAGCCATCTGCCCATCTGCCTATCTTGTTTTAGACATCCTATGAGCCTCCCACTCTTTATCCATCTGAAAAAAAAATTAATTTATATGAAATTAGTGGGAAAAAAATATGCATATATAAACATATTATATTGTTAATCCTTAAACTATAATAGCAGAAAATTGCATGCATGTTCAAACTTCTAATGCCTGAGACTGAGAAGTTTCCTGCATAGCGTAGCTATGATTCTCTTGTCCTTTTAAGAGTAAAGTGCAGCCATGAATAAAAGACAAAAGCACGTTTTATATACTTAACGCACATTATGTATGTGCACAATATTATAATAAATAATAAGATTCCAAAGTTCCAAATGAAAATTACGTGACAGAGCAGCATGATGCATGCAATATATAAAGTCATTCTTTTTATGAAAAAAGAAAAAAAAAAAACAAAAGTCTTTCTTAGCATCACAGTGATGTAAAATAAAATTTATTGATATATTTATATAATTAATTTCATTTGGACATTAAATTATTTATTAGTTTTCCAAAAGAGGAGAGATTATTATTATTATTATTATTATTATTATTATTATTATTATTATTATTAAAAAAGTTTATTAATTATACGTCCTCCTATATGGGTGGAAGTTGGAAATTATAAGATATAATATAATATAATGATTAAGGTTTTGAGAATCGGATTAATCATTGATTTATTATAGTTACTGATTTACTGATTTATTAGTCTAACTAATCCAGCTATGGCTTATCTGAAAAAAATTGTGTTAAAATAATATAATAAATAAATATCTTAAAATATAATTATAGTCTAATATAAATTATAAAATATTTTTTAAATTTAAAATATTACATAAAATATCACCAACCAACACCATATAATCTTATCAAAATACAATCTTAAAAGTTAAATAGTAAAAAGAATTATCTAAATATTAAATGGCAACATAAAAATTTGTCATCAATAATCAAAATCCGCAAAAATTTGTTGTAGATTTCCTTTTGTGTGATCATCTTCATTGTCATTTCTACCCTCTTGAGCAGAAGAATACTACTACCGTTACTTTGATATAAATCAGCATCGATATCACCTAATAAAATACACATGTTATTATATTAAAAACTAACAACATTCTAATAAATCATCAGAAAATAAACTATAATACTCACGCAATAAGTCATCCACATTACTAGAAAGATCAGACTCTTTCTCTACAACCTCTTCCACCACCTAAAGATCAACTAAATTGATGCTTTCATAATCAATTGGATCAATCATATTGTATCTTTTGCTTTCTTTTTCCTTCCTAAAAATTTAAATACAATATATGAAAAATTAATAATTTACAAATTTGTTATCATAATTATGAAATAATATGATATTGCATGAAACATATATTACCTAGATTTAAAATGCAAATTATAGGTAACGCAAATAATGTCATTCAGTCTATCATGTTATAATCTATTTCTTCTTTTTGTATGAATCTAATAAAAAAGACTCCAATTCCTCTCACACCCAGAAAAAGCATATGCTTGGCTAAGAATGCGATCAGCTATCCTTTGTAAACATGGAGAAGAACTACCGAACAACTTTCATCATTCATCAACCAATTATAAAACCATAACATATTAGTAGTTATTAATTAAGAAAATAAAAGCATAAAACAAGTTACTATTAAACAAATATTCGTACCAGGCTTAAGTTGTTTTGTAGCTCGAATAGCCTCTGGTCTATCGAAGCTTTCCTTCCTATCTCTCTATAAATGCATTTCTTTCATTGCCTCAACTGAATCCAAATTGTTACACTTGCAATACAAGATAACAAGATCAAGTAAACCTCGCATAAAATCAGGTGCTTCTTTATCATTTTCATATAAAAAAAAAAGATTCAGGAAGTAATCTGCAGCATAAAGATCTTTCTTCAAATGCTTGTTCCATCTTGAGTTGATAATATCTGTGTACAACTGATATGCAGTCTTGTTTTGCTTAAACATCTCTTTAGTTGCATCTTCTGCTCTTAGCATTCCTTCATATACATATCTCAATGGTGGTTTATCATCAGCATCAACAATCCTCAGCAATTTAATCAAAGGATCCACAATTTTACATGTAGTAAAGAAATCATCCCAAAATTTACTATCTAAAATAATAGCACTCGCAGCTCTACAATCAAAGCTTGCAAATCAACTTTATGTTCAAAGATGCTCTTCAATGTGATAAACACGGTTGCAAAACGAGTTGTACCAAGACGTACAATTTCTTTTGAAGAAGGTCTTTTTCTAAGCCAAGATAAGAAAACCATATGATTATACACAAATACTGTAATCTTTGAAGCACGTGATGCAAGGATAGAAATATGCGCCATACTGCTTACATCTTTCAGAATAAGATTAAGGCAATGAGCAGCACATGGTGACCAATAAATATTCTCATATTTTTTATTGATAAGCCTACCAACTATAATATAATTGGCCGCATTATCAGTCACAACATACACAATATCATTAGGGTCAATCCATTCAGTCACCTCAGAAAACAAGTGATATAACATTGAAATATTTTTTACCATATTTGAAGCATCTACAGATTTTACAAAGCACAAACCTTTAGAGCAATACACCAAGAAATTTATAAATGTTCTTTATCTTTGATCTGTCCAACCATCAGCCATGAGGGTACATTCGGTTTCTCTCCATGCACTCCCATAACTATCAACTAGCATTTGACATTCTCTTTTAAGATCAGCCAACAAGAGAACCCTTAATTTATCATAAGAAGAACCCCTATAACCAGGTCCAATACCAACAACACCATCCAGCATATCTTGAAAAAATGGTGACATCACTACATCAAAGGAAATTCTACAATCCAAAAGCCACCGAGCAAACCGTTTATCAACCTCGTGTATCGC
Organism: Arachis stenosperma; assembly: GCF_014773155.1. Lineage (NCBI taxonomy): Eukaryota > Viridiplantae > Streptophyta > Magnoliopsida > Fabales > Fabaceae > Arachis > Arachis stenosperma. The sequence goes on along the minus strand of NC_080383.1, from coordinate 88,410,928 downwards.
CTCTTTGTTTTGCAAAATACTTTTAAGACTTGATTGAGCTTCTGAAGTTGTTCTTGGTGCAAACATAAGAGGAATGACTTTGGCTTTCTTTTTTGGCTCGCCTCCAACCACTTGCTGACTGAAGTACGTTGCTATTCTTCTTAAACTATTGCTTCATCAATCGCATCCTCTATCTCATCACCACCCTCTTCACTAAAGCTTACTTTTCTTTTGCTTTTGTTGCTCTGAATTTATTTCAATAAGCTTTCCATCTATTTTTTCACATCATACGAAATTTTAGGACACTTTTTTACGTTTCCAGTAATCTTTGCCAAATGTTTCATCATTTTGTGAATTCTGCCTCCAATAAATACTTGTAGACAAAATAAACATTGATATTGTGGATTTTCATTCACTACTTGTAAAGCAATATATTTTTAAGCTAGATTTATTTTTCTTGTAAATTAAAAGAATCTTGTGACTGACTATCGTTAGAACTAGGAGGATAAGAATTAGCAGCATCATTCGAAATAGGAGGATCGACAGACAAATTATTATTCACAGATGCATTATTATCAGCAATTGCTTCTTGATTAATACAATCATCCATAAATCCATAATTGAGATCAATAAATCATCAACAAAGTTAAAAATAGTAACAACACAGCAGAGCCAAAAATCAAATAATCATTCAACAAATAATCATCCATAACAGAAATCAATAAATAAACACCACAGTGAAAGACAACTCTCATAAATTTAATCAAAAACACAAACAGCACAACAGAGCCAGAAATCAAATAAATCAGCAACAAAAATTAAAAAACAGCAACAAATAATTATCCTAAACCCTAAAATCAATAAATTTATCAACAAAAATTCAAAAACAGCAGATTCAGAAATTAAAAAGCAGCAGCAGCATAACAAAGCTATTTTATCAATAATTTCAACAACAACACAAAATCTCTGTAATTAGAACAGACCATAACTAAAAGGAAAAATCTTGTAAGCATTGTCACTATTCACTAACCTTCGATAGTGTTGTAGCGCGATGGAGAGCAGGACAGTGACTAGACGACGGCGACATGACAGCAAGCAGCTCGAAGCAGAGATAGAATAGAGGATTTGGGTTTGGGACAGGGCGAAGAGGAAAGCCGCAGTGGCACCGAAAACCACAAACGACGGTGGTGGAACTGTTGAAGATGCTAGGATTTTGGTTTTAGATTTTTGAACTTTGAAGAAGGCTTTTAGTTCTTTGTTGAATGCTGAGTGACAAAATGCACGAAGGAGGGGGGTTGGGGGAAGGGGACGTGACTCACGCGTGGGGTTTCTTTTTTTTAAATGAAGCAAAATGGCGTCGTTTATAAAAAAATGGCCGATTTATGGTCCGGTCCAATCGGACGGTTTGACGATTTTTGGGTGGTTCTTCAATTGGCGGTTTTAGACATAGGACTATACCGTTGTGATCGTTGGTTTCTTGTTGGACCAATTCGATCAGCCGATTGGCTTTTAGAACCATGATAATGATACAAATATATAATAACTAGGAAGTTTCTTTAATCACAAAAGCAAACATCTAAATTTTGGATAACTTGTAGTTTTAATATTTTTTAACTGTAATTTTTGGTAGTTCAGACTTCAGAGAGTACAATATTAATATACGTAGTTACACTACTAATTAATAATACACTTTTTGCCATTCATTAAGCAAGTTTGGTGGTAAACTCTTAAATTATTATTTTAACCATTTTCTTAATTTGAGAGAAGTTTGATTATTTTATAGTGTGAGGTAAAGGAATTTTTTTAATAAATATCTAAATATTTTATTTAAAAGTATAGGTAATGTGGACACGATTTATCTTTTTGTGTCTTATTATTCATTCCATTTATCGTGTAAATAATTTGATTATTAATATATTTCATTTACACTGTAAAAAAAGATTAAAACACATACATCTGTAAGTGTATCATGTATGTATATCACAGATGCACATGTGTTAAGTAACACATGTTGATAATCAAATCGTTTACACTGTAAATGAGATATGCTCAAATGGGCTTATATAAGATAGGTTAAGTACAATTTTTGTCCCTAAGGTAGGGGGCTGAAAATTTTTTTCGTCCCCAACCCTTTTTTGCTTACAAAATTATCCCTAAGATTTAACTTAATTTTAAAATTGTCACTCAGACGAAAATGTCCTTCACCCTTCTTTCCCAAAATCTAGAGAAGCAGAACTAGAAGCTGAAGCTGAACCAGAAGTTGAAGCAGAAGAAAAAGCAACACCAACGAAACAATAGCAACAACCAGAAGCACAACAGCAACAACAACAATGGAAAATAAAATCAGAAGAAGAACAACAACAAAAGCAATTAGAAGAAGAAGAAGAAGAAGAAGAAGAAGAACAACAACAACAACAACAACAATAACAATAGATAATGGAATCATAAGAAGAAACATCAGAAAATCATCATCATCATCGTCAAAAACCCAGAAAAACAAGAACCCAGATGCAAAACTTAGAAAAATAAGAAAATCATCATCATCATCATCATCATCATCATCATCAAAACTTAGAACCATTAACAAAACTCAGAACTAAAATTCTTCCTCTTTCATTAACAAAACTTAGATGCAGTTACAATAATCAGAAATCTCTAAATTCATCTTCAATTACAGGAACCAAAAATCCATAAATATAATTACCAAAAATCCCTTTGGAAACCCTTGTTGCAGATTTCGCACACCACCACCACCTCTTCAACGACAACAAGGAACATGAGGCATGGGCCAGACGCACCACGACGAGGCGAGGGCGAGTTGCGACAAGGCTAGGGCGTAAGTTGCGACGCTGCGAGATTGAGGTGCCACGAGATGAGGGCGACAACGACGGCAAGGGTGAGGAGGAGCAACAAAAATGGTGAACGACGAAGAGCAGGAGCGGCAGCGGCGGTAGCCCTTCCCCTTCTCTTCCCCCTTCCCTTCCCTTCCCTTCCCCCTTTTGTTCCCTAAACCAACCCCCCCTGCGTGTGATACTCTTCCCCCTTCCCCCTTAACCCATTTTCTTTTTTTTCTTTTTTTTTAATTAAGGGTATTTTTAGAATAAAAATTAAAAATTTGGTAAAAAGGATGATTTTAAAATTAAGTTAACATTAGGGACAATTTTGTAAGCAAAAAAAAATTGGGAACGAAAAAATTTTCAGCCCCTACCATAGGGACTAAAATCGTACTTAACCCTAAGATATAACAACACTCCTCATTTAGGGGTAAACACGGATTTTTAGATCGGTTCAGATATAGCCAAAATTTCAATCGGATCTACACTAACATCATTGGTTCGGATCAGATTCAATATCCGCGGTTTTTAAGCTTAGATCCGATATCCACACATTTGCAGATCAGATCATATATAACCGCCAAAACATAAAAATATTTCAAAAAAGCTTATTTTTACTAAAAAATGTCAATAAAATCTCTTTTTTTTCACTCTTTTAAACATGTTTACTCTTAAAATATTATTAAACATACTTTTCTTAAATAATAAAAATAAAATAATACGATATATTATAATTATTAGTTGAAATAAAACATAAAAGGAATATTTACTTATTTATTTATTTATTTTTGCAAATTCATGAATATATATGTGGATACCTACCTAAAACCCACAAATTTTGGATATGTAGATCATGTGCGGATTGGATCAATATCCGCAATCAGATTCGGATAAACACCGTGGATATACGGATCGGATCTGATCCATGAACACGCTTGACTTCATTTGTCATTTACACTGTAAACGAGATATAAGTTGTTAGTTAACATGTGTGCACCCATAATACGTTTATAGGTGTATGTATCTTATCTTGTTTATAATGTAAATGAGATATGTTGATAGTCAAATCATTTATACAGTAAATGTGATAAGTAATAAGATAAAAGGATAAATTATGTTCAAATTATTTTTACCTATAAATAAAATATTTAAAATATTTATTTAAAAAATCTGAGGCAAAAGGCATTTTACATTGTATTATCATTATCTTCAAGAGAAATAGGTTTTTGTTATAGTTCAAATGCTAGGTCAACTACTACTTACGTGTATAACTACTGTATACAGGTATATTATGGACCTGTGTACTATAGTATATTTTCAAAATGATTTCAAACTTCAACAATTGTATAAATAGCTATATAGAGTACTTTTGAGTCTCACTTTGTTTTGATAATATTCATTTTCATTTTATTATTTTCAATATAAAAAGAATTCTGCTAGATAACCAACTTAATATCTGCTAACTACCAGCCAACTTAAATAGACTCCATAACAAAAAAGCCCAATTAAAAAAAAAACACTCAAATACTCATTTTTAGTTACCCTAACCTAACCTAACCTTTCAGGTAATTTCAAAAAATCACCACAGAACCCTTCGTATTTCTCCGACACTTGCTGGTCCTGCTGCGTCGCCGCCATCTGCCGGTGAAGTCAAAAATGATGTGGAATGGTCACTAGTGCCGACGCTTCCACTACCATTCGCGAGCTCTGTTTCGATCAATGTCGTTGCTACCACTCCGATTGACTTCTGCATCCTCCTCAACGCCGCACCGAGGAGTCTGTCGTTCCACCCAGTTCCAGGCGTCGTCTTGACCAGCGCATCCACGCGCGTTCTATAACACCCTACCATACAGAGCTTTACGCTTAAGTCGTAAACTAGAGGTGGTGTGGTATTACGACATCTAACATAAATAAATATATATAGAAAGTGAGAATAGAAGGTCAAGGGAACAAAATGAACAAGTTCCTAACTCAGCTTACGAAGCTAAGGCTGGCCGGAGAATATTTACATACATACGTATAAAAATCTATAACCCAAAATACATAAAAGTAACCCTAGTTCTCCATAAACCTCTACGAGGTGCAACAGTAAAACATATATACATAAGGAGAGTCTATACATATAGATATAGCAAAATACAACAAAATATCAAATCCCAAAAGCTCACTTTGCTGTAGAAAACTCCAGACGCCTAGCGTGGTACCTCTCGACCTACATCTGAAAAACACAAATATCCATATGGAATGAGAATAGGAGGTTCTCAGCATGAAATATCCATATGGAATGAGAATAGGAGGTTCTCAGCATGGTAATGGTGCCACATACATAAGATATAAGGTCTTGGGAAAGCTAGAGGCAATCCTACAACTCCGACACTTAGATTATAAAACTTAAATAACTAAAACAGAAACCATAAATAGGTGATTCTCTAAAGATTCCTAGACTTAACCAAAACCATACTAAACCCTCAAATCCTCTGCCTTTCCTCCAATCCTCCAACACCGGTAAAACCACACAGACAAACAAGCAGTCAATATCAAACACAGGTAGAATACAAGTACTGCAGATAGCAAATATAACAACTAAACATATTAAATTCACTTAGGCATTCCCAATTAATGCACAAGCAAGCAATTCAAACAATATGCATATTATGTATGCCTGTCCTATGGCTGATGACTCTCATCTGTCTGTCATCAAGACAACCCGACAAGTCTGGCTGCTAAACCCTGGACTGTCCCTCGTCGCGTATCCTCAAGAGTCTATGCATAGCTTTTTCCTCATATATAAAATTTTCTCATTGGGGGAATCCTTCTAGGAAATTTATACGTGCCCGGTCACCCTTACGACATAGGGTCAACAGAGTATCGAGTCTCAACATAGAGCACGTGATGGCAAGCCACTGCTCTTTACCTAGAAAAACTCGTATCTCAGATAAAATAGGTGCATAAGTCACATAAGCATTCATATTCATTCATAATCATTGCATAATCATTCGTTATAACCATGGTATCACATATACATCATATCTTATCACTTTTCAATTTTCATACATAAATTCATCACTTTCCAAGCTTACTTCACCCTTAAGTTACCATCCTATCCTAGCTTCAACTCATCACTCGGCATACCACTAAAGTCTAGGGGCTAAAAGAGTAAAAATACATGTTTAAAGGTCCAAAATTAGGTTTTAAAACATAAAAAGTCAGTTTGCTAAAAACAGGGACGTCGCGTACGCGTGGACAATCTCGCGTACGTGGGGCGTGTTTTTAATTGCTCGCGTACGCGGGATACCAAACCCGAAAGGGTTGGTCGCATCGCGTGCAGGTGGTCACGTATGCAACCCCTTAAATTCACTGCTCGCGTTCACATGCACTTTGTTCGCATACACGAGATCCCAAACCCAAAAGGGTTGGTCGCGTCGTGTGCAGGTAGTCGCGTACGCAAATTCTGCAGGGTTGGTAAAAATGCTAAATGTTACAGAAATTCAGTTTTGCACACCAAACTTCCGACGCACATAACTTTTTTATTTAAAATATTTTTCATCCATTTTTCGAAATGTAAACTTCATGGACCCAATTTTCTTATGAAACAAGTTTGAAAGAATTTGGGAGTCGGGAAGCTGAGTTATGGCTCGTCGAAATTCAGCCAAATATCATATTTTCACAAAAATCCTCAAACTTTTATTTTCATCAATTCACCATTCAATACCAACTTTCTATACTCATAATCAGTACCAACACATACTATATCACAACAACATAACTCCACACCCTTTCATAACCAATCATACCTCAATTTTAAGCAATCTCATACACAATTTCTCAACTATCTAAACAAGTTCATCAATATACCACCTCATACATATTCATTCACTTTACCATACCTATCATCATTAAAATCATCATTTAGAATTTCATTTTCCTCACAAGCATCATTCACCAAACTCATACTCAATCTAATTCAACAATCATTATCAAGGGTACTAAACAATTAACATAGAGTAAAGTATCGTTTTTGTCCCCAACGTTTGGGGTAAATCCTATTTGTGTCCCTAACGTTTAAATCGTCATATTTGTATCCCTAACGTTTGTAAAAGTGATTCAATGTTATCCTGCCGTCAATTACACATCATGAATGCTTTAGTTTGAGTTTTAAAAATCTTTTCTTGATTTTAGAATACAAATGTCTGGGATAGAATCGATGATCCACTCCAAAAAATAGCTCATCAAAAGTTGAAACTAATTCCTACAACATTTACATAATTCACTTTTCTAGGGACATAATTGAATCTAAACACAAATAGTGGATATAATATTAAAATCGAACACATTCAAGTGAGACTTAATTGAGAATGAATACATCCAAGTGAGAATAATTGAAAAATATAATCTGATTTGTTAGTATAATTGATAGTAGGATAACATTGAATCACTTTTAGAAACGTTAGGGATACAAATAGGACGATTTAAACGTTAGGGACACAAATAGGACTTACCCAAAACGTTGAGGACAAAAACGATACTTTACTCATTAACATAATCATGCATCCCAACCTATCCTATGGTCATCTAGCCTAAGTTTTCACAAGACATTATATATTAAATACGAGAAACCAAAATCATACCTTGGCCGATTTCTCTCTTAAGCCAAAGGCACCACAAGTTGGCACAAAAATCCAGCCCCAATGTTCTTGATCCTCAAGCTAACATCATCCAAGGCTCTATCTCATTAAACTATAAAATTCATATTTCTAATTTCTTTTATAAAAAATTAATTTATTGACTAATTATTCGTTAATTTTACGGAATTCACACGTTCTGGGTGGCGTCCCTGTCCCAAGTCGTTGCCGACTTTCATCCTTGTCGAGCTGTCCGTCGTTGCACTGCCACCCTCCCAGCGTGAGTCCTGTATCCATATTTTTTCCACGCATCGCCTTCTCTACTAGACCACCTGACGTCGCCTCCCCGTGCTCGGCCTCTACGTACACTAGGCCGAACTTTTAATGAAGGTGTCTTTTTTATGGTTGTGTCTAATGAAAGTATCTTTGTGGATATGTCTCTTGGATGTGTCTTCTATTGGAAGTGTCTTTGATCGATTTACGCAGCAGTACGGTAACAGCAGTGAACTGCAAATCGCGAGGGGAGGAGGGCTGCGGTGGTAGTGGTGAATCACGACGAGACCGGCGATGCGGTGGTGACAGGGCTACAAATCGCGACAAGGAGGGCGTTGTGGTGGTCGGCGGTGCTGTGAATCACGATGAGAACTGCGATGATGGACAGTGTTGCGGTGTGAGAGAGGAGTCTGTATGTGTTGTTGTTGGGGGTGCGTAGATTAATGTGGGAGAGAAGGGGAATATTTTTATATTTTTTATTTGATTTACTTAATCTGTTTTTTAATTATTTAAATTTTAAATTTTAAAAAAATTAAAATGTATTATTATATTTAAAATTAATTATTGTTGTAAAAAATTGACAGATAAAGTTTTGGTACTTAATACTTTTCTATATAAAAAAGGGATATAAATTTAAAAATTTAGAATTACTTAATCTAATTAATTAACTAACGACAAATAATAACGAGTTAATACTCAATTTGGTCCTTAAATCTACACGCGAGTCTCAATTTAGTCCTTGAAATTTCAATTGCCTTTATTTAGTTCCCAAACTTTATAAACGTGCCTCACATTAGTCCATGAGACGATTTTCAGTACAAAAACGTTAATAGAGCGCTGATATAGACAGTCAGATGTCACGTTGAAACTTGTAAAATGATGCAGTTTTGATTTTGACATTCAAATAGCTCATAAACAGCTTCGTATTACTTATTTTGTTAGGTAAAATTTTAATAAACACCACTTATGATGTTTTTGGATTATTTGAGTGCCAAAATTAAAATGACATCATTTTACAAAGTTTACTGTAACATCCGACTGTCTACAACAGTGTTTCGTTAACGTTTGTACATTAAAAATTGTTTCAAGGACTAACATGAATTATATTCACAAAGTTTAGGAACTAAATAAAAGCAATTAAAATTTTAGGGACTAAATTGAGGTTTAGATGTAAATTCAAGGGCCAAATTAAGTATTATCTCAATAATAACGTTAGAAAAAAATTTGGTCCCAAAAGTTAAATTAAAAGTAAAGGGGAGATGGAGTAATTTGTAGCATGAAGATTGCTGTTTTTTATTTTTAATATGACCTTAGATATGTGTAATACCGAAAAATAAGGATTTGATGTGTTATGTACAAATATAGGATTAATAACGGTTTACATTGAAATTGTTATATACGATTTAGATGAAATTGTGATTAACGATTTCATAAAAGAAAGAGTACAGTAGAGAAGTTAGAAATCGTGAGATTAATAATTAACGACTTAGCTATTGAAGAATTTGGTAGTACTGATTTGATGAGAGAGGTATGTCACATTGAATCAGAGAAAGAGACTGAGAATCAATAGATGACAAATTAACTATTGAGACTCTTGATAAAATCAAAACTCTCATTTTGATATCTATTTATCCCTTTCTCAAATTATTAATCAAATTTTGTGATTTTTTTTTTCAAATTGTAAATGATGATTTATTCTGACACTAATCCAACCCATATTGACACATTATACTAAATTTGTATAATAACCCTGTATTATACCCTTCATTTTACAATATCAAAAAAAAATTAGCCGAAGATTGTATGTTGTAGCTTGTAGGTAAAATAAAACTCAAAGCACAACAAGTTGCATATATAGTAACGGGAAGGAAATTGCAGAGTCCAAAGTTATATAGGACCCAAAACACAAAGTCTGTTGGATTTTCTCGTAGCGCACAAATGGGGTGCTTTACGATGTGTTGTGGATTATCATCAACAACAACATTTTGGTTGGATAGCTAGGTTATAAGCCCTGCTTCCAACAGCAATATTCTCTTTGTGTGAGACCAATATGACCTACATATGGCCGAAGACAATTTTAGTTTAAAATTTTACTTTATTATATATAATGAGTTGTGTAATTTACACAATATTAAAATTTTTGTAATAAGTGTTTTAACATTTAAGGATATTAATGATTTGAGTTATGCTATGTGTACAATAAAATCAGTCACTAAAATTAACTATCAATATAAAATATATATTAGAATATAAATATATTGTAAAAATAAATTAAATTTTACATATATTTATATACAAATATATTAATAACTGATTTTAATAACTAATTTTAATATACAAATAGTATTGTTATAATGACTTAATACAGTGTATTAACTATAGCTGTTGGGTACTTGAGGACATGGTTGTTGCTAGTTTAATTGGATTTTCCAAGTTCATATGAGTGATTTTAGGGCCGAAGGAGTGTATTTGTTATCAAAACGTGGCTGTTGGGTTAAATAGCAATTCATTGATGGGCTTCAAGTAATCATCCAAGGGGCCGAAGGTGGTTGATCTTGATCATATGAAAGGGACAATACATTCTAGGACCATGCTATGCTTCAAATGTTGGACTATGCTACAAGGAAAACATCATGCATCAAGTACATGAGATCATGAAAAGAATGTGTTAGATTATAAGCAGCTTTCAAACATCATAAGTTGTGGACCAAAAAAGGAAAGAAAAAAAAGAACATCATAAGTTCATAACCATCTTCCCATCCATATAATTGTGCAAATCATCCAAAACAGATTGTCCAACCAATCACGCAAGTAGTTAGAGACAGTTTACGAACTTGCAATTGGTAAAGTTGTACCTGTCGGTTGGTAAACCAAATTATCCAAAACAAAGATTGTTTAGCAACTTCTACAGGCAGTTTAACGTGCTTTCTAGAAGCATCCTTTTTTTGTCAAATAAAAGAATTTGTTTGGTAAGTTGAATTCACAAAGAGAACTCTATGCTCTGACCAAGGCGGATTTTCGTTTAATATAGGAGTGTGCTCAGCATTCACAGTAGAATTGTGGGGAATCATTCATGGTTTCAAATTGGCATGAACTATGAGAATTAGAGAAATTGTTCTAGAGTGCGAATTCAAAGGCAGCAATCACAATCCTCAACAAGGGAGAAAATTTTCAAACTTACCCAAATACTCTCACTAGAAATCTCTCGAGTGGAAGAAGAAACCATGGCAAGTTAGAAATAACACATACCTAAAGAGAAGCCAACTTTATATATATATATATATAATATATATATACCAACAGGGCCTAAGCCCAAAGAAGAAAAAATAACGAGAAACTAACCAGGTTGTTCTAATTCTACTTTTTTTTTTTGGGTCTTAAAGTTTCTAATTCTACTTGAGGTTTATCAATGAACATTGAACACAGCCGATCCGCTTAATGATTGTAATCCCTTTTTTTTTCGCTCTGGGCTTGGCTCCTATTGTACCAAAAAATAAAAAAGATGAACTCAATTCAGGCAAGTGCCAAAACCTACTTGTTCCCGAAAGAATGTTCCAAGTGAGAACAACTTTGATTCATTAACAAAACTAGTCAGCATGCTAAAGGAAATTTACATCAGATTATGGATACATAATTTAATAAATTTGGAATTTCATTTAAAATTAAACACATGAACCTCTTTACGTGACTGAAGTTATTCAGTTCCACATGTAAACTTGTGATATCCAAAGGCAGTAAGAGTGAGCCAATCGTGAGTGAGGACTTTGCATAGTTGAGAAGAGATCATTAATTCAAAACTTGGTACTAAAAAAGCTCGTGATGTTCGAATTGCATAAATTTTATAAGTATATTCAAGGAAACCAAAAAAGTGTTTACATTAATAAACTACTACATACTTCCTTAATCAAAACAGAAACATGATAACAGTCTACTCTAAGTCCTCCCTTATGGTATGTTAGATGAAACCTACGAGGACAGTGATCCCTCAATACAACAAAACTGTGGGTGACGGAGTTTCGTTAACGATGACACCAACAGTGTGCGACGCTTAGAAACCGAAAAAGCCAAGCTCGCTGGCTCTTTCCTTCTCAAATGTCTCGAAGTATTGATAGATGATTGTTACTGCAAGCAATATTCCCGTACCGGAACCAATTGCTCCCATGAAATCTGCCAACACTGTTAGGGCACCAATACACATGCCTCCGAAAGCTGCAGCAGTTGGAATGTAACGGTTCAGCTCCTTCTGCAGATTCGACTCGCGATGTCCAGGCATCACCATTTGTTGCTCCTGAAAATTCAAAAAACATGTTATGGAGTTTACTATGATGATGTACCACAGAACCGCATGATATAATAGAGTTCACCAATAAAGTCACAAGGGTGGAATTCCCTTTTCAAATAAAATAAAGTTGTCCGACAAATCTCAGCCTTGAAACAATATCTTATTGTGGGAATAGACAAGACATTTACAACCTGAGGATAAGCAGACATATATCAAACTTTTTTCTAGGGTACCAAATTCTAAATTACTTATCAAATTGCATATGAGTATATCATGATCATATCAAATGTAAGATTTACTATTATTAACTGCTAATGTTCAATGACAAGGTGTCACTAGTGACAAAACTCCAGCCATTGAGATTCAAAAGTATAAGAACATTTAAGGTCAAATAGAGATCTAAATGGATCAAAACTTGGAAAAAGAAATAATAATATAGTTAGGTTAAAGCTTGAAATAATATATAGTTGCTCAGACACTGTTGCCTGATTCAACGTATTGGTGCAGCAAAAAATCCGGGGCCAGTAATTGGTAAAGTTCCAATGGTTCTCACCATTATAAATCACACAGCATGTCAAGGGGTGTATATATTGCAATTAAATTAATAGGCAGGTGCAAGTAAAAATATATAAAGATGTATTCGCAATTTGGAATGGGAATGAATAGTCAGTACCTTCAGCTGCTTGGCAACATCTCTAGCAGATGAACCAGAGACTTCAATCCAAGTTTTGGAGAACAAGGCACAAGCTGACAGCATAAAGACAAGATAGAACAAAGCATGGAAAGGATTGGCTGCCATATCAGCTAAGCTGCAAAAGGTACACACATATTGTCAAGGTCTAAATTATATATTAACATATTAAACAAGGTCAGGAAGGAACTTGGATAATTAACATTATAATTCTAAACTTTTCTCCCTCACCTGGATGGTGCAGTGATGTAGTATGCAATACCACCAACAGGAATAGACTGACCACCACCATATTCAGATTCCTTCCATTTACCCAAAAGATTGACAAAGAAGTTTCCACTGTACTTGCGGTGAAGCAGCTGAACAATTCCAATAAATTAGATCATTAAAAACAGAAAATGCTAAGATGTTCAGCCAGAGTAGCAACATGCGATCATAAAACTATAATTACCTGGGAGATGAAGTACAGATTGGAAACAAGGGCAGACTGAAGAATAATGGGCATGTTGGAGGTATAAAACAGTTTGATAGGGTATGAACCCTGCTGTCCACGGGCATTCTTTGACCTTACAGGCAATACCACTCGGAAACCTTGGAAGTATATCACAATCAGGAAGATCAAGACAGTGGCAAGCAGATTTGTCACGTTGGGAAGATTCTGCCGGTAAAATGCCTCCCGAAGAGCTCGGACTTTGTCTGTTCTAGTTATCAACAAGTGGAACAGAGCAATAACAGCTCCCTCAAATTCAGCTCCACGTCCGCTGTTAATGGTGGTGGGACTAAATGCCTTCCATATGATATTTCACTGCAAAATAAGAAGAGAACTTGTAAGTTTTTCATAGAAGGTCAGCCAGCCTAATCAATAGTTGCTAAAAGACAATAGTTATTTGCATATAGATAAATGGCAATAGATTTATCTTATTAACCAATACTATGAATCTTACCAGATATTGGTTGCAATGAATAGGGAAATTCCAGACCCCAGACCATATCCTTTTTGAAGTAGCTCATCTAGACATATCACAATTATGCCGGCAAAACAGAGCTGGAGGATAATGAGAATGGCATTTCCAACACCAAGTTGCCCCACACTTCCATACATTCCAGAAAGAACATAGGCAACTGCCTCACCAACAGCTATCAAGATTCCCAGCAGTTTCTGAGCACCATTCCTGGATTTAACAAAAAAATAAAAAAAAAGTAAAGAAGGGAACTTTGTCACCCTAGAGTTATGCAGACCTCATAACAAATACCAGCACCATATCAACATGTAGCACACAATTACAGAAGATAATTAATTTCAAATAACAATGAAACAATGCGATCAATGCCAAATTCAAACCGACATTGGTAAATGAAAATATAAGCCTTAAAATGAAAGTTCATAAGATCCAAGAAAACTTACAACAGAGCACGGTCCTCTCGTACATTGTTGTCAACTTCAATGATCTTCGACCCAGCCAAAAGTTGCATTACCAACCCAGAAGTTACAATGGGGGTAATTCCAAGCTCCATGACAGTTCCACGGTTGGAAGCAAGGATGACACGCATCCAATAGAATGGATCCGCACCTGTTGTTGAGTGGATTCCATACAGAGGGAGCTGGCTACAAACCAGAAAAATGAAAAGAGAGATAACGGTATATATGACCTTCTCTCTAAATGGCACTTTCCTGTCAGCAGTCTGAACTTCAGGAAGAAACGAAAGGAACGGTCTAACCAAGTGCAGCACTCTAAACCCACCTCCCATCTTACCAACCTACACCGGTTTAACCTGCATCATACATTCAATATGCATTCATAAGATCATTGGAAGAACCGGAGGAAAATTCCAAAAACACCCCAGCATAGTACTAACTCGTCAACTAAATAAAAGACAGCTAAAACTTAAATCATGGACTTTTGAGATAATCTTGTTTCATGCTTTCAACCAGTAAACAGAGGAAGGCAATGGAAAAAAGTATTATTTTCGGATCCACAAAAATTCCCTGAACAAAAAGGAAAGGATAGTAATCTATGCAATCAATCCATGCATTGGCAACTCAATCAATTATGCAACATTCGCAGCTCCGTATATTCTAACTAAATTAGATCAACAACAATTAAACCTATTTTTTTCCACCGATACATCCTTATGCATTGAATAATACAAAGCATGCAATCAAACTCCTACGGAGGATTTACAACTTTTAATTGCGAAATCAACGATGCATCAATTGACATAACCATATAGAATCATATATCAATTGCATCAAATAATAATAATAAAACCTAATCTAGCAAATCATAGAAAGAAGGCATGCAAAGTAACATCCAGATCTGTCCCGCATTCAAAATAGCATAAAATTCAAACCCTAACTCGCACGGGGAAACTGTGGAAACTGAAGCAACAATCGGAATCAGATCATGTCACAACTAAGAGATCGAAAAACAAGACCAAGCAAAAACAATTGAAAATCGGGAAAAGGCAAACGTCAGATCTGGTAATTCGAGAGAGGCGTACGAAAGCGAATGATTGAAAAAAGAGAAATTATAGAGAATTTTTTTTTTTATAAATCTTAATTTCGTAATTACCGTAGCTGAAGGGCGCTATCCCAGATCTATATCTACCTACGATTCTGGGGGAGGAAAAATTTTTGCAAATGAGAAGAAGAAGCTGTGTGGTGAGTTTCGAGTGTGTTTATATATAAATATATAAAGGAAAATAAAGAGGGCTTCAGATTATTAATTAATTAAAACAAATCTGTTTCTTCCTAATCTTATCTTATTTAATTTTATCTTATTTAATTTAAAAAATATAAATGGATTTCTTTAATTATCAATCAATTATAA
The DNA here is from genome assembly GCF_014773155.1 of Arachis stenosperma. Lineage (NCBI taxonomy): Eukaryota > Viridiplantae > Streptophyta > Magnoliopsida > Fabales > Fabaceae > Arachis > Arachis stenosperma. The sequence goes on along the minus strand of NC_080383.1, from coordinate 88,395,416 downwards.
TTCAAATTGGTATAATTTTTTTATATTTATTTAAAAATTGTGAAATGAAATTTAAAATATAATTTTAACTTTTTAATATTCTTTTTTATATTTTTTTTAATTTTACTTATAAAATTAATTATAAAAAATCATATTTTACTTTTTTAATTATTAAAAAATTAAAAAAATCTATTTTTATTAATTCACCTTATTAACATTTAAAATCCTGTAATATCACCATATTGAAATAAATAATTATTTTTAATAGAATAATTAATTATTAAATTAATCAATTTTTTTGTAAATAAAAAATTAAGCTATCCTTTTGATTTTGCTATTTGTATTTTGAAATAAAAATAAATTTAAGTTAGTTATATAAATATTGCTATACACATTACTTATTTATCCCTAATTTCTAGAGATTATTAAAAATGCCCTATCTTTGATTTAATTTATTTCATTTTGAGTTTTTGACACCTAAGAGAGGGAGATATATTTAACTTTTTGTTTGAATGCTTCACAAGGGTTATTTTGGTATCTCTTGCTTCAATACTCATTAGTCATATGTACGTGGAAAAACCAATAATGATATGCCACGTCTTGTAGAAATGGTGACGCGGAGAAGGCTGGTTGTCATTTTTGACCATTTTTTCTTTTTTTTTGTGTCCATTAAATTGGGGTAGAAATAGAAATAGTATAATAATGCCACGAAGATATTCAAGGATCGGGGTAGTAGATAGATATTTTTCGTGGCTTTAGATCATTTGAGCACAAATTGAATGAATTTTTTTATTTAAATGAAAAAATTTATTTATCAATTTAAATCTGGATACAGAAATTTATAAATTTGTATATTAATTTTATTTTTTGCAAAAATTATATTCATATAGTATTTTGTAGAAATAAAAAATATATATATTATTTTTTTTTTAAACTAAAAAAATTCGAACCTATAATTTTTTAAATAAATATAAAAAAATTATGTCATTTGAACGGTAATTTATTGACAAAATCGTATTGTTTTTGCTGTTTTAACACTAGCATCAATTATATAATTTATGTTTTTGCTTTTTTACCAACGTAAATATAAGTAAATATACAAAACGGTAAAATTGTGTATTCCGATTTATTCAAATAAATAACTAATTTATTTTATTTTAAAAAAAAACAAATGAACTGTCTAGAAAAGTAAAAAGTAAGAACCAACTCAAATTTTTGTTACGTGTTTTTTTTCCACTAACACTTTGTTTGGATTGAAGATGGAAAATGGGAAGAAAAAAAATAGAAAGAAAGAAAATGAAAGGAAATAAAATAAAAAAAATTTATTTTTTTTATGTTGTTTGGATGAAGAGAAAATAAATGGAAAGAAAATAGAAGAAATTTTTTTTTGTTTAGATAAAAAAAAAAGTAAGAAGAGAAAAAATCATAACCAAGTGAAATTATTTTAATACCCATTCTTACATTATATGTAAATTATCTTATACCAATGTATTTAAATTATTTTTTTAATAAAAAAAGTAATTGCAATTACATTCTAAAATTTTAACCTGTTATCTTTATTAATAATAATATTTTTTTGAATTTATTCTTTTATGTTGTCTTTTAATGTCATAAATAAAAATATATATCATTCTTTTTAAATATATACAAATATAACAAAACGCAAAAACAAGTAACAACGACCACAAAGATAGGTGTTCTCTTTTTTTGAAAAAATTGAAATTAGAGATCTTAATTTCTGTAATTTAAAGGGTAAATTTATCTTTTTACTCATAATTTTCTTTCTATCTCAGTATTGTGCCCAACTTTACACTTTATTTGGTATAAAGGAATTTGTGAGGAAAGAAAAGGAAGGAGATAAAAACCGATGGAAAACTTACTTTTTTTCTGTTTGGACTTTGGATTAGCAGGGAACTTGCATGAAAAATAAAAAGAGTAGTGTTAGGGAGCCAATGGCCTAAATATACAATGTGTACAATAAGCTAAATTTTTTGTTTATGAATAAAATGAACATCACCTATACTATCCAGAATAACCATTCGGATATAGGGATAATAAACATCTCATATTATAAAAAGCTAATTTAGCTAATTTTGGGTTCACCAAGGTTCGAACTCTTAACCTTCCAGATCTGGAACTCTAATACCATGTCCTGAAACCACTCATCCCAAAAACGTAACCTAATAGGACAATGTAACACTAATAATCATATCTCTAATACTTTCTAAACCTTCATTGTACACATTGTACGCTTAGGTCATTGGCTCCCTATACTTTCTCAAATAAAAAAACCTATATGGGACCAGTTAAAATTTTTCTACCCAAACTTGCAAAAAAAATTGGGATGAAGGTGTAAAAATGTGTAAAAGTACATATATACCCTTTCATTAATAACAAATTAAAATTTCTAATTCTTCTGAAAAGGAAAACACGTATTTTCAATAATATTTTATTTTGTAAATATAATTTAGTAAAAAAAATTTTAAATATGCTTAAGGAGATTAATAATGTAAAGCATGTGTAGTTTTTATTATTCTTTTACGAAATTATTTATTTATATATTTTTTAAAAGAATAATATATATTTTATAAATGACATTAAAAGATAATAGAAAAGAATAAATTCATAAAAATAAATTCAAAAAATATTATTTTTAATGAAGAAAACACGTTAAAATTTTGAAATATAATTTGGATAATTTTTTTATTAGAAAAATAATTTAAATACATTGGTATATTATAATTTATATATAATATAAAGAAGGGTATTAATGTAATTTTACTTAGTTATGATTTTCTCTCCTCTTACTTTTTCTTTCATCCAAACACAAGAAAAATTTCCTTCTATTTTCTTTTCATCCAAACAACATAAAAAAAACAACTTTTTTTTTATTTTTTTTCTTTTCATTTTCTTTCCTTTCATTTTCTTTCCTCTCATTTTCTATTCTCCATCCAAACAAAGTGTTATACTTTATTTGGTTTGCAAGAATTTGGAAAGAAAGAAAATGAAGGAGAAGAAAATGGATGGAAAAATTAGTTTTCCATTGTTTGGATTAAGAAGGAAAATGAATGAAAAATATAAAAGTATATGTAGGACCCACATTAAAATTTTCTCTCCAAAGTTGAGAAGAAAACTTAGATTAGAGTGGAAAAATGGATAAAATTACAATTTTATCCTTATAACATAAGTATATTATAATTTATAAAGGGTATTAATGTAATTTCATTTAGGTATGATTTTATCTCTTCTTATTTTTCCTTCCATCCAAACAAAAGAAAAATTTCCTTCTACTTTCTTTCTTTCTATTTTCTCTTCATCCAAACAATACAAAAAAAATTAACTTTTTCTTTTATTTTCTTTCCTCTCATTTTCTTTCCACCCATTTTCTTTTCACTCATTTTCCATTTTACATCTAAACAAAGTGTTAAAGTGAATACTTTTAAGTAAGTCTCATACATACTTTTCTATTTTCCCTTCATTTTTCCTATTGATCCAAACAAAAGAAAATTAAATTTTTCATTTGTTTTCTTCTCTCCTATTTTCTTTCCGTCCAACTTCATCTCATCCAAACAAACTGTAAGAAACATATAAGTGCATTAACTAATATAAAAATATTTTTAGACTAATTTTAAAACCTATTCTTTTCAAGTTTATGTATATTTTCTAGTGATTTATGAATAATATAATGAATTTAATTTTTACATATTTTTATTATAAAAAATTTGTTGTAAATAATTAATTATATATTATTATATAAGTAAAAATAACTAATTTTTAAATTTATTATATAAAAAATATCTAAATATATAAATTTAATAAGATAATCATATAAAATTTTTTATACTATTAATATATTAAAATTAAATTCTAATATAATATATATATTTTTTAATAGTTGAAAGAACTCAACAATCAATATCATGTTAAACTCAATGCCAATATGGTTCATAATTTGGGGATATAAAATATCTTTTGAAAAAATGAAATATTTCTCTCCTACATATTGTCTAAATAATATTTTTCTTTCCTTATTTGTAAAATATACTCCCATTTCTTCTATAAAATTAAAACAGTATATACTTTAATCTGTTTGATGAATTCCGCAACAATTATTACACTTTTTTTACTATATATAATAGAATATGAAAGAGAGATGGTATACAATTTTTTCCCTAAAAAATCCTTTATCATATATAATTTATAAAAGGTATTTTATTAACAATAAAAATTAAATTTATAACCTTTTAATTTTAATATAATATAATTGTGATCTTAGTTACTTTAAAATTTGTTATTATTATCCACATTTAATTTATAGGAAAGTGAATTAATAAACACATTAGTCCCTATTAACTACTAATATATATAAATTAGTAATAATCATTTGATTAATTTAAATAATAATATATTTATCATTTTTTTTTGGTGACTTCAAAATTTTTTTGGTGACTATATATTTATCATTATTGTAATAATTTTATTTATCTTAATATTCTGTTACATAATTTGAAATTTTTATATATTTAATAATAAATATTAAAAATAGATTTATTACATTAATAATAAGTATATTATTATTATTATTTGACTAAACAAAATAATTACTACTAATTTATATATATAATAACTGTTGAAAGATATTTAATCAAATAGACTAAAATATATTATTTTAATTGAGAGATCAAATTGAGTAAATTAAAATTTTGAGAATCAGATTGAGGCGCGAATATAATTTGGGTGATTAATTTGTGAATGCTATAATAAAATATTTTACAATTTTAAAGTATACAATTAATAAATAAAATAATGTTAAAAGTGGAGCTAGATTAGGATCTAACAATAAGAAACAATAATAAAAGTTAAATTTGGTGAACTTGTCTATTAATATAAAAAAATTAAAAAAATAAGTTAGGTTGGTTTAGTAGTTAGATTATTAATATATTTAAGTAAGTATTAGAGAATTCAAATTATGCCTTATGCATATAGTAATCTATTAGTTAATAACAAATTCTTAAATAAAATTTCAATTCGTAACGAATTAATCGTTTGCTTGCCAAATTAGAGAATATATACCAAAAAAAACCAACAAATATAGAAAAGTTGAATAGTCTCAATGGTATGTTTGTATACTATTAATGGCATGTGTTTGAATACATGTATGTGTATATATGATCTATAATTAAATCTGAAAAAAATAGACCTATCTGAATGAAAATAAATTGACATTAAAGTTATTTAATTTCTTATATTTTATATCTTTTACAAAAGCTAAGTTAAATTTCGAAATTTCTTAAACCTCCTTATTCAAATAATGGCGTTCCTCGAGCCAAAAAGGAGCACCTGATTTAAATAATGGCGTTCCTCGAGTCAAAAATAGCTAAAAAAATTTTTAAAAAAAATCTCACTATATGCGAGATGCATGATTTAAAAATTAAAAATAAATTAAAAAATTATCTCGCTATTAACAAAAAAACTGGTGACCACCACAACCAAATATATCACTTTTCTGTCCCATCTCGACGCATAATTCCAGAAAAAATCTATATTAAAATTGTTCAACCTATATTTAGCCCTTTGTCTTTATTCTTTATAAAAATATTAAGATACATTATACAATTTTTTTAAATTTGTGGTGTAGTGAGGATCTTTAGACCGATTTTATTAGAGCAACACCTATATAGCATGACAAAGTTCTTTGTCGTTAAAAATAATTTGTGGATGAAGAGCAATTTGACGGATAATAGGATCATCTGATTACAAAGAAGTATGATTTGTGTATATTTCTTAATCTCTTTTTCTATTTCAACCCTTTGTGTTTAGGCATATTAATTCTGATGGAAATCTTTTGTTTTTTTAATTCCAAAATTATTTATGTTAAATTATTAGGAAAAAATATTTTAGAGCGTGAAAGTGAACTTGAATTTATAAATATAATTGAGAGAGTTTGTTTTTTGACTTGATATTTCTCAACAAAAATTTTCTGTATTTCTGGTAAGGTTGAATCGCGATTTTTCTGATGTAAAAAGAACTATGAAGGCGATTTTAGTGTTGAAAATCAAAACCCTATAGTCACTATTTATATTTGAATATAGTACCTATTAAACCCTGAAACCAAAATAAAATAATATCTTTGATTTTAATCTGATTTAATTTCAAATCAAAAATAATAATGACTTATTTAATTCAACATTTATGATAATAAATGAGATCATCGTTATATAAGTCATTTAATGTGAAATAATTTAATTTATCAATTATAATAATTGATATATGTATTGCCATAAATAGATTAGAAAATAATAATTTTCTAACAATCCTCACTTAGGATATATATCACTACAAGAGGAACTGGAATTTGCGGTGGTTAAAAACCGCCGCGAAACGAAATTTCAGCGGTTCTTGAAGTGTCGTCTATTAGGGGGTGGAGATTTGATTTTGCGGTGGTTTCGAAAAACCGCTGACACAACCGCAGCAAAACCAAGGATTAGCGTCGTTTGATTTAGCAGCGGTTTAAAACCGCCGCAATTTCAGTGATTGGATTTAAAAAAAATTGCAGCGGTTACAAAACCGCCACAAAATTATGGGTGGTTTTTTTAAAAAATTAAGACGGTTCAAAACCGCCACAATTTCTTAAACAACTTAAAAAAAACTAATCAATTATATTAATTTATACCATTTTTCTTTACTATAACCTATTTTCTTTACATCATATTTATTAAACTTGAGATATTAATATAAAAAACACTAAGTAAACAATATTAAACTCATAGATAAATTCAAAATGTTAACTAAAAAAAACCTTATTTTTAAAATAAAAAAACATGATACTCGAGCACTACTTGTGCACATACTAGCATATATATATATACAGGGGATAAACAAAACTAAGGTGGTAAAAACCTTAGAAAAATCTTAAATATTGAAGCCCCTTTAAAAGTCATGACTGACAAATATAAACCTCAAGGGATCGTTGACCTCCACTTAATTCAGACAATGACTATTTCCAAACACCTCCAAATGCAACCCGAACCTCAAGACCATCAAGAAAACTGCATCCTTCTGGAGGTTCTAACTTAGCCATCGTATCCGGTTGTACTGTAGAAGATATGGATCCAAAATCACTGGAAAAAAAAAAGACATTGCCAAATTGAAAAGCATGTAAAATAGATGGAGTAAAGGGCATATATGAAGTGGTGGAAAAAACTGACTTGTTTACTTTGACCCAGGTCAAATTTAGTGTCTCCTTTTTCTCATTCAATTCTTTGATCACTTTCTTAATTTTAGACTTGTCATTCTGCATAACACAAGGATAGAATAACCAGTTATGCAAGAAATGTGACAAATTATTGAAATAGATGGGCAAAAAGAAACCTCAATTATGTCTTTCTCTGACATTAAATCATTGTACTCATCTTCTGCCTTCTTAAACATTGCCATTACTTTCTTGTTGACCCATTTTTCAAGCCTAAGGAAAAAATTACATGAAATCCTTTAACAATATAATAATCATAGTTGCACAAAATATTTATTATTATTATAACAGTAAGTCAGTTTATCACGTCAACACACCTAGACTGTTCAGCTTGAAGTTTAGACAAAGCTTTTGCATCATATCATCGGGGAGTATGTGAGAATTGAGAAGTGTTTGTATCATTAGTCTACCAAGAATTAGAACAACTATGCAACTGAACTGATTAAAATGTAAAAACAAGAAAAAAAAAGGACAACTATGTCCTATGTGTCTCACGTTTCAATGGTAGGAACCTTGAAAAATCAAATTTTGTAGCAGAAAGGATATGCTATTTGAACAAATAATAAAAATTGCTTTGTCGTGTTTGAAAACATAGTAAATGAACATATTACCTGTTAATTTCTTTCGACAATTCCTCCAATTTCTTAGCTTCTGCTTTTTTTTCTTTGTGCCTAAGTCTCTTCTTCAACTCAATTCTAGTGACCCTTTTTGTTTTGATAGACCTGTTAGATGAATATTCAAGCAATACAAATATATCAGATTAAAGAAGTAAACAATCAAGTCTAAAAGCAAAATAAAGAGATTAAAGTTGTTATAGTTAGATAAATAAAAAAAGGGCTAATATATAAAGGGATTAAGTTAATTAACTAGCTTTCACGTGCACTTGAAGCAGATAAATTTATATATGCATGGTTACTAACAAAATGTGTACTTTTCTATAGGTTTATTGTCTTATTCAAATTGTGGAACACTTAATTTAATTAAATAAAATTAAGGTGCAAACCTGCTACGCAAGCAACATTCATTTAATTAATTAAATGTGAAGGTCCACAACTAAAAAATCTATGCTTATGCAGCAGAAGAATGAAGGATACTTGCAGAGGTTCTAATCAGAACCATTTGTTTGTTGGAATGATTTAACCATAAAAACGAATGACCAAACTAACTTATTAGCTTAAATATGAAACATGTTAACTTAACACACAGCTCAAAATAGCAAAACTAACACTTATCCTTTAGCAATGAAGGTGGTGTGTCTTAGTATTTTATCATCTTATCATCTTATCAATAGTAAAATTTCTTAACATCAAATAATAAAGAGAACAACTATTTTGAAATTTCAAATAATGAAGAGAACAACTATTTTAAAATTTCACCATACTGTTCACATGATAGCAACTAGCAAGAGTGTGTAATGAGAGTCGGTAATAGCAAAGAGAAAATGGTGAACAATTTGAAAGAATGACATGGAGGAAAAAATAGGCCAGCAATCTCATATCTGAAATCTTATCCAGTTAAATATAAAAAGTGAGAGCATAACCAAAGTGCAAAAATATAACTGAATTAGCAATCTGAAAAATAAAAATATGTTCAAAAAATAAAAAAATAAGTATTACTTGGATAGCAAATGTAAGTGACGAAGCCTTATGGTAGCTCTCAAGCTGGTTCCCAATTTTTTGCGTAGTAAGCCACAAATCAGAAGTCTCCTCAGCAGTGAGATCAACAAGACGCTTTACTTCACGCTTCAGACAGATGAGCACATGTGAAGTAAAAAACATAGACTGCTCATGAAAATAAAGGCCCATTTATTCCTTTCAAGAATGTATGTTCCAAATTAAATGATGAGGAGACACAGGCAGAGCTGCATAATTTTATAGTCATAATGCTGAATATGTAAAAGAACTTTTGAAGAGCATTACAAAGCACACACATAATTTCACTTTCATCCAAATTTGGTAATAATTAGCATTCTATATGCTTTACTTCTTACACTATTCACACCTGGTGACATTGTCCAAAGTTACAATATGTCATTAGAAAAATCCAAAGAACAAAAGCAGACTTAAACCATTTAAATTTTAGCATTAAAAATAGACAGGATTATGTATAAAGACTTGCTTGAATTGAATGGATGGAAAACAAACCAGGAATAAGAGAACATACAGTTCATAAATATTTTGATAGAACACCTAATATTCTTGCAATATAAAAGTGGATTCTACTAAATTTATTCAACCACACAGTCATGCAAGAAGTACATTAGTTTAAGCCAAATAGAAAGTGCAAAAAATGGATTCCAATATCAAATTGCAAAGTAACAAAGATGAATGACACTTGAGCTAAAGAAATTAGTTATGAATAAATTTATGACTAAAGACACAAATTCATTACTTGATGTGAACCATTTTTCTCTTCTCTTCCTGCCATAGTTTCCAACGTAAGACAACATCAGTTTATCAGTGATACACACACACACACTTGGGAATTAAACCCTACAGCATCCCCCCATATTCTTTTTTTTCTTATTAAAACTGAGATGGGAAACATTTGGGTTTTTAGTGAAATGAGCTGAAGCAGTAAACACAAACATATCAAGAGTGGGGTTCAGAAATTGGGGACAAATTGAATCTGAATGTTAAATTGGGGAAGAAAAATTTGGCCAACAGCCACCAAAATTAAATTGGGGACAAATTAAATCAGAAGTCACAAGGATCAGATGCAAGATTAATTTACCAACAGCCACCAAAATTAAATTGGGAGAATGGAGGAGAACATACGACTGAGAGGGGAGTCTCTTGCGATCGGCAACGCACAACAGGGCAAGAGGAGAAGGCTGCCGATGATGACACAGAGACGGATGGCTGGGGAGGACGCCGACGACGTCACGGACATGCACGGCAGAAGGAGAAGATTCGGACCCCTTCCACTTTACCTTCACGCACGGGAGCTACACGGCTGAGGGAGGAGACTGGTGACCGGGAAGAACGATGAAGCGGACGTGCAAGCTGGAACTGACAGGGGGAAGAGCCACGACGGCGGAGGAGGAGACCAGTGCTTGACTCACTTTTGCGCTACTGGGGTTCTCGCGCCAAAGACTGAAGTGTTATTGTTACTGAGAATTTTTCTTTGAGTATATCTTAGGAAAACAAAAACCCTCTTCTCCCAGGGTTATTTGATGCGGTGAATGCCCAAAACCGCCTCAGGTCAGAACAATTGGAGCGGGGCTTAATTACGCACTAGGAATCGCATCAATTTAACGAAGCTGCAGCGGTTTGGGACAACGGCCGATAATCTTCGGCTGCTTAAGTCCCGCATCTCTTGTAGTGTATATATATATATTTTTTCTTGAGATAATCACATCTTATAAACTTTAAGCGCGTTTCTGAATGCTATTTTTCTGATTATTTTAACAATCTCGTCCGTCTCATATATTAGTTATGAAATTCCTATAACTTTTGTCACATTAATATTGCGACGAAACTACGATGATCACCATACTAATATATTCAACGATATAGATCAAATTGAGATGAAAAAATTCAGAAATTACATACGAAAATGACTTCATGCATGCCTACTTTTAACTAGTCTAATTTTAGTAAATTTATAAAATCATGAGTCAGATTGAAAATAAAAACTGAATACTTTATTTTTGCATAAATATCTATATTTGTAAATTTATCTAAATCATATGAACATCTAAATACACATTCCCACTAAAACAATATGTTATAAAATAATATGACACCCATATAAATAGTATCCACATGAATGATCTTGGATATTTATTTTATACTAACGAAATATGTATGTATTTGTGGAATTTGTACTAACTTACTCACAAGACACTTAAACACTCTGAATAATTTAAAATAGTAAATTACTAACACATTATCACAAAATAATTCAAGTGGTCTTTTAAATATATATATATATATATAGAGGTCAATTCTACCAAACTCCTTCTAAAATAACATATAAGTTATCCCCTGTGATGTACCACATCTTAATTGGATATTTACTTTTAATCTGAGTTACTATTTTAACTATAGTAAAACTATTTTGTAATTAAATTATTATTTAAAATAGGTCATTGTATAATTTTTTAAAATATTAAAAAATCAAATTTATTTTTAATTAAAGCACATTTTCACTCCTCCATTCTTTTTTCATCACATAACTTCGGTCCTTCCAAGCATCCATTCTTTCTTTATCATATAGTTTCGGTCCTACGTCGTTGACCGTAGCTTCGCCGTCCTTCCCAGTATTCCAGCGCCAAAGTGAATTTGTACTAACTTACTCTATCCATCTTTCTATCACTCTTTAACAACATAATTAATGGTTAATTTGGTTATTAATTTTTTTCATTAAAAAATATGTCTTTATTTAATTACATGATGGAACATATATTCATATGTAAAATATAATATAATTAAAAAAATTCATTCAAAGTACTTAAAGTATAATTAAAATCAAGAATATATAAATATAATAATAAAATTTGTATTCTAAATATATTTTTTATCATAAATAAATTATTAAAAAAATGAATAAATTGTTAAGATTAATAACACACGTTTAAAAAGATAAAAGCCAACTTTCTTACAAGTATTTTTTATAGTATTTTCATTCTTTTAATTTTTAATTTATTAGTACTTTATTAATTAATTGGTGATTAAACAAATTATTTTTATGAGAAATTATTTTTTGTATTATCTTAAAGAAGAGACCAATATGACAATTTAAAAATAACGTAAAAATAATATTTTAAATAAAAAATATTTAATATTAAAATTTTTATATAAAAAAATTAATTGTATAGATATTTAAGAGATAAATATAAAATACATGCCTAAAATAAATAAAACAGACAAAATAAAAGTACTCTTGAAAAATAAAAAATTATATCGAATATTCTTGCAAGTAATTTTTTATGTTAAATACAACTAAAAATGAATCTTTAGGTCTCTTTTCTACTATTGTTGAACTCACCGTTATCATATTCATATGAAATTGAAAAATACTCCATTACAAAAAAATTTTAGGTATCATCGTTAATGGTGGCATTATCGAAGAAGATGATGAAGAGTAGAGAACAACTCGCGATGATACTTGAGAGACAAGAATCAATTCGTGTCGATAGCAACACGGTGTCGGAGCTCACCGGTTTGGGCCGGATCGGCTCCAAACCATAATCCAAAAGAAAAACATCCTCTTATATATTTTTATACTATTTTAACACATTGACTAAACTTATTTATTTGCGTAAAAGTTTGTTTATGGACTCAATAAACTTTTTTACAATTTAATACGATTTGAATTGTATTAGTATATTTTTATAAATATTAATCAACTTAATCTTATTTAAATAATTAGATTTTTAAATTATGAAATTTGTATTGATTTGTAATTTAAATTTTAAATAGATATAATTTAAATCAATGATTTATAAAATTGTATGTATTCGTATTATTTTATACTTATATGATTAATTATATTTATTCAATTTTTAAAAAATAATAGTAGTTAATTTTTTTATTTAAATACATTCATATTATTTTCAAATTAAAAGAACATACTTATTTAAAATAATACGAGTACGTTGATTTAAATTTAACAAAATTTCAAAATAATAAAAATATGTTTATTTAAAATATTAAAATTTAAAATTTTAAATAAACTTACTAATATTAATTTTAAATTTTATTTAAAATAATATAAATATGTTTATTTAAATTAAAAAATTAAAATAATAAGAGTACATTTATTGAGCAGCCTACTTGTTTATGAATTTAAAAAACACTTTATAAATCGTGGCTGGCTAGAGGATTTTTTGCTTATATTGTTTCGTACATAAACCGTGGTTAGCTCTTACGGTTTACCTTCAAACCTTCTCCTACATAAACCGTTGCAAGCTGGCACGGTTTACATGTAATTTGAAAACTATGGTTAGTTCCTATGAATTACATAATAATAAAAATGCACATGCACGTAAGCCTTTTCTAATTGTTGGAATCACGTAAAGATTTTTCATATTTATTTTATTTCAGGACATTGCCCTTTATATTATTTTCAAATTAAACGAATATACTTATTTATAATAATATGAGTACGTTGATTTAAATTTAACAAAATTTTAAAATAATAAGAATAAGTTTATTTAAAATATTAAAATTTTAAATTTTAAATTTTAAATAAACTTACTAATATTAATTTAAATTTTATTTAAAATAATATAAATATGTTTATTTAAATTAAAAAATTAAAATAATAAGAATACATTTATTGAGCAGCTTCCTTAATAATAATCTCTTGAGCAGCTTCAATCTCGCTCATATTTTATATATATATAATTACTCTCCTCATAAAGCGTGAGAACCTACAAGAATTGATGAGTTTAAAAAGCACTTCATAAACCGTGGCTGATTAGAGAGTTTTTTTTCTCATATTGTTTCGTACATAAATCGTAGTGAGCTCTCATGATTTATCTTCAAACCTTTCCCTACGTAAACCGTTGCAGACCGGTATAATTTACATATAATTTAAAATATCAATAATAATAATAATAATAATAATAATAATAAATCTTTATTACCCGTGATATGATGAAATTATTCACGTATATCAATTAATTATTCTAGATTATTTTATAAAAAAATATCTTTATTGTAATTATATTATAATTAATATTTAATAAATAATATATAATTATACTAATTTAAGAACATATTTTCGTTATAATTATATCAAATCAATATTTAATACATTATTAAACTACTTATCAATTATCAATTAAAAATACTTTTAATCTTTTTAATAATAATACTAATAACAATAATAGTAATAATAATAATAAAAAATCTTTGTTATCCGTGATATGATGAAATTATTCACGTATATCATTTTTATGTGTAATTATTGTATATAATAAAAATTACCTTAATAATAAGTAATTTACATATTTATTTTTGTTTCACTGAAGTTTATATATAGTGTTTTTCTTTAGTACATGAATCTAAATTTGAGAGTTAACTCATAATTTTATATTTATTTTTTTTACTACTTCATAGAATAAGAATGTATTCTTTGTTTTTAATTGAAGTTGATCATTTTAAGGTACAATTTATAACTTTTTATAATATTTTTCATGTACTCATTCTATTATATTATTCTTTTGATAATTTATTAATTGTTATTATTCTAAGTTATTCTTATCGTCTAATGTTCCAGTTTGGTTGTCTTTTGCCACAATCGTTTACAATGCATCACATCCATGAAATACCTCATCGAGTTGTCTTCACGGATTCGGGTTCCAACTACATGGATGTAAGCATTTAAAGAAGGGGCAATAATCTCTACTTTACCGTAGAATGGTCGTTGGATCTACTCACCTATTATGACCAACCTAATGGAATGTTGTTAAAGTTAGCTTTATTGGGAGGAGCTCAATTTTTGATTGAGGAACTGTTTCCATGGAACTTTGTAGGCCAAGTTCAAGTTTCATTCCTTTCATGCTTTTTACGTCTGTCCGAAAATCTTCGAAGTGGAGCACATAATGAGATTGAATTCCCTCCGTTTAAGTTCAGTTTTGCTAAATTTGTGACAAATTTGGATATGCAATTTCAACGATTAGTAATATATTTAAATTTTTTATTTTAAGCTTTTCGTTATTAGGATAATTTTATGACATATTGTGATTTTTTTCAGAAATGACTAGCTTTCTTTTGCATGCATGCAATGCCATTGAGGGGAATAAGGGTTAGTTTGGTTTCTCGGTGTGGCAATTCTATACCTTGCTGCATTGCATGGATAGCAGATGATGAAACTTATTTTACAAGAGAATGGTCTGAATTTGCACGAATTCTAAATGTTCAAACTTACGATGTTGTTTGAGTTAGTTGTCGTTACGAGAATGACTAAAAACTAGAATAGATTCAATATTGTTTAAGTAATTTGGTTTTAATATTAGTATTTGATTAAATTAATATTAGAGAATTTTAAATTATTGCCTCAATTTATATATTATGAGTATTTTTCGTAGATATATTATTTTTAATTAATTTTAATATAAATTTTTTGTGTCAGATATATTTAAGTTTATTTTTCTCTTTGGAGATATATATCATCTTTATATCTTTATTTGTATTTACATTATATTCGAAAAAAATCTCTACCTAAACATAGCAAATCGCTTACCTAATATACACACAATGTTCTTGTCGATAAAAACAGATTTTAACTAGAAAAAATAATGAAGCATACATCTTTTGATAATATATATAAAGTGTAATAGAAATACAGTAAGTAAATATTATGTTATAATAATATCTTTAATTGCATTATAATTAGCTCATAAATAATGTATGATTATATTATTTTAAGAAAATATTTTTATTATAATTATATCAAATTAATATTTAATATATTATTAAACTAATTATTTTATAATAATATTTTTATTTTAATAATAATAATAGTAATAATATATCCTTTTATTAAAACACTCATCTAACTGAATTATAATTAAATATTTAATAAAAATAAAAGAAGAATTTGTGTTTTGAATAATAATATAATTGTATATTTTTAAAGATTTTAAGGTTGTGAGTAAATAAGTGATATAATAGAAAAATGTTTCTGAATATATAATCTTCCTATATTAATATACACATTAATATACACATGCATGTTACCTCCTTATTTACTTTTTAAATCGCTCAATTTTCATTAAGCGTAATAGAAACCATAAAAACCAATAAATAATTACTTGAGTTTTTCATTATTCCTATATATAGGCTTTATTTTTTTTATAATACATTCTATATATATTTATATAACAATAATATTATATGTATTTATATATCTCTTTTTTAATTTATTTTTAAAAATATTGGCATATAATTAATATAGATAACATACATACTAAATAAATATTTTTATTGATTTAATTACAACAATTAATACAAGATAATAACATAAGAATAACCTAATTATAGCAAGAATTTTCATTAAAATGATTGACTAATAATTTGAATATAATTGATATAGATAAATTGATATAATCCATAAGATTGAGAGTATATATAGCAATTATATCAATTATAATAATAATTCACGTGACTTCATATGCAATAATTTGAATTATAATTGTCACCTAATTATACTTGAATATTATCATATCATTATAATAATAATTATATACGGGTTATTATTATTATTATTATTATTATTAGATAATGAATAAGAATTAGAATTATATTAATATTTTTAAAATTAATATAATAAAAATGACTAAAAATATTTAAAATCAATATGTGATATTAATATCATAAGATTTGATCATATTTTATGATTAGAATCAAATATTCTTATCATGATTACCACGACCGGTGCCATTATCATATCATCATCATATATTATTATTATTATTATTATTATTATTATTATTATTATTATTATTAAAATAATTAAAAATATTTTTAATTGATAATTGATAAGAAGTTTAATAATGCATTAAATATTGATTTGATATAATTATAATAAAGATATATTTCTAAATTAGTATAATTATATATTATTTATTAAATATTAATTATAATATAATTATAATAAAGATATTTTTTATAAAATAATTTAGAATAGAGAAAAATGCATTCATTTTGGAGGAAAATGGAGTCACGAGGGATCGACACGTCACCTTTATTAGCTGGGGGAAAAACCCAATTTTAATATATTAAGTAGAAGTAGATATTAATCTTCTATTGCAATACATTTTTTATCTACTCAACACATTATCTTTTCTATCTTCTTTTATTTTTTTAATTGCTATTTTTACATTATTTTTAATCATTTATTATACTTTTACTTCTCATATATAGATTTATCATAATTCATCACATGTTCTTTTTGAATTTGAGTGATTTTTAGGTAATATTTTATCATTAATGCGTTTATTTTGTCTAGATAGTGTATTTTTTTAGTCTGTATTTAATATAATAATCAGTAAATATCTATTCTATTATATAAAAATTAAATTTCTGAACTTAATGATAAAACTGTCATGACATGTTTCTGATGGTGTTTTTCAATTTATTTCATTTAACTCATCAAATTAAATTTATTATAATAAATTAATTATATCAACTAATTGATTTAGTTAATTATTTAAATATCATACAATTGATTATTGTAACACCCTACCACATTAAGCTTTACGCTTAAGTCGTAAAACAGAGGTGGTGTGGTATTACGACCTCTAAAATAAAATGAGTACATATAATAGCAGAAGAATTATAATATGCTAGGAGCCTTGAAGAATAGAGGAAATAAAAATCGCGAATATAAAAGCGCAACGCTCGAGAAATGAGTTAACTTGCGTGCAAAGAAAGCTACAGCTATCAAGTGTCAAGTAACCCAAAACAGGAACAGAGAGTCAAAGATACAAAATAACGAGCTCCTGACTCAGCCTGCGAAGTCAAGACTGGCCGGAGAATATACACACATATATACATATATATACATATCCAAAACCCAAATGTACATAAACAAAATCCTGCCTCTCCATACACCTCTAGGAGGATCAAAAAGAATAAGTTATGTGGAGAGAAAGCTAAGTACATATATATACATCATAGGATAACAAAATAACCCAGTAACCACTCCGCTTCAAGAGTCCAGACGCCTAACGAGATGCCTCTCGACCTGCATCTGAAAATCAACAACATAGTATGGAATGAGAACCGGAGGTTCTCAGTATGATAAATGTGCCACACACATAATATATAAGGTCCTGGGAATGCCAGAGGCAATCCTAGAACGCCGACACTCAGATTATAGAGCTTAAAGTATTAAATAGAAGCCATAAAAGGTGGTTTACTAAGGATATTTAAACCTAACTTAACTTAACCTTAAATCTAAATTCCATTCTGCCATTCCTCCTTACCTCCAACTCCATCATGCATTTTCACAGACAAGTAAACAAACAAAAGCAAGCACAAGAAGGTTACAAGTACTGTAGATAACAAATATACATTTAACATGGCAAGTACATTTAGGCACACCCAGTTAATACACAAGCAAGTAATTCAAGTAATATGCATATGATGCATGCCTGTCCTATGGCTGATGAGGCTCATCTGTCGGTTATCCAGCCAACCCGACAAGTCTGAATTGTACTTAGACTGTCCCCGACGTGCATCCCCAAGAGTCTATGCATAGTTTTTCTCAAATAATCAATAATACTCAATGGGGGTAACATTCCCGGGAATTTATATAGTGCCCGGTCACACACTTACGTCGTAGGGTCAACAGAGTATCGAGTTTTCAACCTGGTACACGTGGTGGCAAGCCACGACACTTAATCCAGGGAATCTCGTATCTCAGATTATTCAAATTCATAAGCCATATAAATAATTCAATTATAATTCATCAACTTCAACATCATTCTCAGTTGCATCTCATTCATCATCATACATTAAACATAATCAATCCTTATCCTTCATTATCACACCTCTCATTCCGTCCATCAATAGCTCCAATTCAAAACATAATTTATTCTTTTCTAAACAAATCAAACTTAAAACATGCTCATTTTCCTAATAACTATAAATCAAATTATATAACCCTTGAATCTAAATCTTTTTAAATAATCATATAAACAACATCTCTAATTTTTATAAAATTTCGGCAGCATCTCCTCTAAAACTCGGACTTTGCCACCCTTTTCGAGTCCAAACCTGCTTTCTTTTCCATTCAACATACCCTTCCTCATCATCATATCAGTCACCACAATAAATCTACCTCAAATCAACAATTATACTCATACAATATTCAAATCCAACAACCAAAATTTAACTAAGGATCATAGTTCACAAATCCTAGGCTTCTAACACAAAATGCCTCAAATCAATAATTCACCAAATTATTAGTTAATCAACAAGTACCTAACCAACCATGTTCATCAACAATAACATTCAACCATAATTCTCTCCAAATTAACATAACAACATTCACCATCCAAAATTAATAACTAATTATCCAATAAACTTCAACCAAATATATTCATCGACAAATTACTAAACATTAAACATACACCTGCATTCCAACTTATCATATGGTCGTCTAGCCTAAGTTTTCACAGAACATTATATATTAAATGCAAGAAACCTAAACCACACCTTGGCCGATTTCCACGTAACGACCAAAGCAAATTATTTAAAACCAAGGCAGCCCCTCAAAATTCAACTAATCAGCTTCCTCCAAGTTCCAATATTCACAATTTCAAGCTCCAATTATTTATTCACAACCTAATACACATTTATAACACATATATATCCAATTTAATACTCAAAGCTCAAATTTAATAAAATTAAAATAAAATTATCGTATCCTCACCTTACCCAAGCTTCACATAAGCAAGAGTAAACATTTTCCTCAAGCTAATTGGATCCTAAAACATCAGAAATCAAAGAAATTCAATATTCCCACTTAAAATTCGAAAATTGGGGGAAATGAAGGTTGAGTGTAAAATAATGAGTTACCTATGAAATTGTTCTGGTAGAAATGTAGAGCTCGACGCGGTGAACGCGTGGCCGCAAACGGTGCGGCGATCGGAGCTCGGACGGAGGAGTTATGTGCGTTGGAAAGTAACGTAAGGTTAGGGAAGATTTTCTCTTCTCTCCCCTGCTATGGCTTCAGCGTATCATTTGCTGAAATGGGGAGGAAGAAGCCGTAATTCACTTAAACGTGCTGGGCTGGTTGGGCCCATGGGCCCATTTTGGGACCGGTTTAACTGGTCCGGCCCGTTCGGTCCAATTTTAGACCGTTTTCTTCGAAATTAGTGTCAAAATTCTCGTTTCGATGAGCTCTATCCTAATTTGATATAATATTCGCATTTCTAATCCTCCTTATTAAAAATTAATTTATTGACTAATTATTTACTAATTAATCGGGGTTTACATCCTACCCACCTAATAAAGAATTTTGCCCTCAAAATTCAAATCTAGTTACCTGAAAAGAGATGTGGATTGTCCTTTCACATATCTGATTCGAGCTCCCAGGTATGTTCCTCGATACCAGCTCGACTCCAAGCCACTTTTACCAATGATACTTCCTTTCCGCGTAATCGTTTAATATTAGTATCATCAATTCTCACTGGAATTACTGGAAGTGTTAGATCTTCTCTCACTTGGATTGGTTCTGGTTCTAGAATATGACTTGCGTCAGGAGTGTACTTCCTAAGCTGAGACACATAAAACACATCGTGCAAATTCGAAAGATATGGCGGTAAGGCAATTCTATAAGCCACTGGCCTAATCCTCTTCAGAATCTCAAACGGTCCAATATAACGGGGATTTAGTTTCTTAGTCTTAATAGCTCTTCCCACTCCAGTGGTTAGTGTAACTTTCAAAAAGACATGTTCTCCTTCTTCGAATTCCAAAGGTTTTCGCCTCTGATCAGCATAGCTCTTCTGACGGCTTTGGGCTATAAGCATTCGACTACGAATTTTCTTTATCTGCTCAGTCGTTTCAGCTATCATCTCAGGCCCTAACAAACTCCTTTCTCCAGTTTCATACCAACAAAATGGAGATTGACATTTTCTGCCATACAGAGCCTCATATGGAGCCATTCCAATGCTCGCATGATAGCTATTATTATAAGCAAATTCTATTAATGGCATATACCAATCCCAGCTCGCTGGCTGGTCCAAAACACAAGCCCTTAGCATGTCCTCCAAGGTCTGAATAATTCTTTCTAACTGACCATCTGTCTGAGGGTGATACGCAGTACTCAAACTTAGCTGAGTCCCAAATGCATGCTGAAAAGCTCCCCAGAATCTTGATGTAAAACGAGGATCCCTATCAGATATAATAGTAGAAGGCACGCCATGTAACCTAACAATCTCTTTAATATACATTCGAGCTAATTCTTCCATTGTACAACTTATTCGAATAGGAAGAAAGTGAGCTGATTTTGTCAATCGATCCACAACCACCCAAATAGCATCACAACCAGATCGGGTTCTAGACAAACATATCACAAAATCCATTGCGATACTCTCCCATTTCCATTGTGGAATTTCCAAAGGCTGAAGGGTTCCTGATGGTCTCTAATGCTCAATTTTAACCTTCTAACACGTTAAACATTTAGATACATGTAATGCCACATCATTCTTCATCCCTGGCCACCAGAACATCGCTTTCAGATCCTGATACATTTTAGTACTCCCTGGATGAATTGAGAACCCACTCTTATGAGCTTCCTTCAAAATACTCTGTCGCAGGTCTCCAACATTAGGCACAATAATCCGGTTCTTGAACCTCCATAAACCATCATGACCTTCTGACACTCTCCACTGTTTTTCCTGTTCAACTGCTGGTAATACCTTATGTAACGCTTCACTATCTCGATGAGCCTTCAGAAGTTCTAATTTAAAATCACTTGAAATCTGCAACTGACTCAAACACAGGATTCCAGATTCTTCTCTAATTCCCAAATTCAAACCTTGAAATGCCTTTAGTAATTCTTCCTCCTGTAGCATCATCCAAGCTGCATATAAAGATTTTCGACTCAAAGCGTCCGCCACAACGTTCGCTTTTCCTGGATGATAATTCAATTCAAAATCATAATCTTTTAGAAGCTCCATCCATCTCCTCTGATGCATATTCAACTCTTTCTGCTCAAAAAGATACTTCAAACTCTTATGGTCTGAGAAAACATGAAACTTAACACCATAGAGATAATGCCTCCAAATCTTTAAAGCAAACACAATAGCAGCAAGTTCCAAATCGTGTGTCGGATAGTTCATTTCATGCGGCCTTAACTGCCGTGAGGCGTATGCCACAACATTCTGGTACTGCATCAGAACGCACCCTAAACCTTTCAGAGATGCATCACAATACACTTCAAATGGTTCACTTGATTCAGGTAATATCAATACAGGTGCAGTAGTCAACCTGTGCTTCAATGCTTGGAAGCTCTCTTCACATTCCAGAGTCCAGACAAAAGACGTATCCTTCCTAGTCAATTTAGTTAAAGATAAGGCAAGCTGTGAAAATCCCTTAATGAATCTTCGATAATACCCCGCCAAACCTAGGAAATTTCTTATCTCTGTCACTGAAGTTGGTCGCTCCCAATTCATCACTGCTTCCACCTTAGCAGGATCCACAGCTATTCCCTGCTTACTCACCACGTGGCCGAGAAACTTCACTTCACTCTTCCAGAACTCGCATTTAGATAACTTAGCGTACAACTTCCTGTCTCTCAGAATTTGCAGCACAGTTCGCAAGTGATCAGCATGTTCCTCTTCAGTCTTAGAATAAACAAGAATGTCATCAATGAAGACAATAACAAACTTGTCCAGATACGGTCAGAAAATCCTGTTCATATAATCCATAAATACTGTCGGGGCATTAGTTAACCCAAAAGACATTACTGTATATTCATAATGACCATAACGCATCCTGAAAGCAGTCTTCAGAATATCCTCATCTCTAACCCTTATCTGATGATATCCGGATCGCAGATCAATCTTAGAAAACACACCGGCTCCCTGTAACTGATCCATTAGATCATCGATTCTAGGCAACGGATATTTGTTCTTCACAGTGATCTTATTCAACTGCCGATAGTCGACACACAAACGCATACTCCCATCCTTCTTCTTTACTAGTAACACTGGTGCTCCCCACGGAAAAACACTTGGTCGGATGAAATGCTTACCCAACAAATCTTCCAACTGAGATTTCAATTCAGCCATTTCTAAAGGTGACATCCTATAAGGAGTAATCGAAATTGGACTGGATCCAGGTACCAACTCGATTGCAAATTCAACCTCTCGGTTAGGTGGGAATTCATTAATATCATCCGGAAACACATCTGGAAATTCACATACAATCAGAATCAGCTCTAAACTCTGATCATCACCTGATACTCCCGCAGTTAATAACATAATACCTTGACATTCAGTTCCAGAACAGTTTACTATCATAGAATTCAAATAGTAACTATTCACCACAACCGGTGCTTCTGACCCTTCCGGCATAAACTGTACTGTCTTCTCAGAACAATCAAGCAAAACATGATTCTTGGATAACCAATCCAATCCCAAAATGAGATCAAGACCAGTCATAAGCAAACAAATCAAATCATGCACAAATTCACGCTGTTGTACTCGAAAGGGAACTTGTGGACATCCTATCCTAGTCACCATAGCTTCATGAGTAGCATTATATATTTTCAAATCATAACCTAAAACCACCATTCTCAATCCTAACTCATGGGTCTTTTCAAATGCAATAAATGAATGACTTGCTCCTGAATCAAATAAAGCATTTAAGATTTTACCAGCCATTTCACAATTACCTCTAATCAGTGTCTCAGATCCCTCAGCACCTATGGTAGAAGTGGTGTATACTCTCCTTGGCTGCTGCACCCTACCAGTCTCATACTTCTTCTTCTCCGGGCAATTGGTGGCCATATGCCTGGGCTGTCCACAAGAATAGCATACTCCAAGTCCGAATCTGCACGGAACTCCAGGGTGATACCTTCCGCACTGCTGACAGTTCAGATCTGGCTGTGGCTGCTTCCCAAACCTTTTTCCTTGACTAGCATTAGTATTCGGCCTTCTGTAATTACCTTGATCCTGAGTTTGCTGCGGAACAAAACCTCCACGCTTGAAATTTCTACCTCTCGGAGCAAAGTTCCTCCCAGAAGGCCTCTGAAAAGGCACCCTCAAACTTCCTTTCTCTGCTGCCGCCTTCCTCACACAATCCTCAGCCACCCTACTCTTATTCACCAATTCAGAAAACACCCTGATCTCCATTGGGGCAACGAAGCTCAGAATATCACTCCGAAGACCTCATTCATATTTAAAACACTTCCATTCAGCAAAATCTTCAGGCGCACCTTGACAGATACGAGAAAAGCGACACAACTCCTCAAACTTACTAGTATACTCAACAACAGTCATCTGTCCCTGCTTTAACTGCATTAATTCAAGTTCCTTGGCATTTCTGGCTGAATTAGGAAAATATTTCTTATAGAACTCTGTCCGGAAAACCTCCCAAAGAATCGCAGCACCATCAGGATGCAGGATACGTCGTGTTCCCTGCCACCAATACTGAGCTTCACCTTGCAACTGATAAGTTCCAAATTCAACCCATTGCTCTTCAGGAACCTGTTGTGCCTGTAACGCCCTTTCCATAGCATGAATCCAATTATCTGCGTCAGTGGGATTTGAGGTTCCCCTAAAAGTCGGAGGGTGAACTTTCAGAAATGTAGCAAGTGTCATTGAACCGCCCTCATCATTATTGTTCCCATGATTTCCCTGATTTATCTGATTACCCAGTGCCTCGGCTGTCACCTGCATAGCTGCAGCCATATTTCCCAGGGCAGCCATAAAGTCTACTGGATCAGTCCCTATGGGGGCAGGAGTAACGGTGCCTGTCCTACCTCTACCTCGCCCGCGACCGCGTCCGCGAGTTGACATCTGGTCCCTATATACACCAAACAAGTGATATTAAGTTGATCAGTCTCAATATCGCAAGTCTAATGCTTTAAGTTCCAAATGCATGCTCACAAACGTTTATGCCATATATATCAGTCAGATATCCTAATAGCACATAAACACATATACAGAGAATGCACAGAAGTACAATCAGTCCGTCTTTCAGGCTCTATAGGAACGAACTGCTCTGATACCATAATGTAACACCCTACCACATTAAGCTTTACGCTTAAGTCGTAAAACAGAGGTGGTGTGGTATTACGACCTCTAAAATAAAATGAGTACACATAATAGCAGAAGAATTATAATATGCTAGGAGCCTTGAAGAATAGAGGAAATAAAAATCGCGAATATAAAAGCGCAACGCTCGAGAAATGAGTTAACTTGCGTGCAAAGAAAGCTACAGCTATCAAGTGTCAAGTAACCCAAAACAGGAACAGAGAGTCAAAGATACAAAATAACGAGCTCCTGACTCAGCCTGCGAAGTCAAGACTGGCCGGAGAATATACACACATATATACATATATATACATATCCAAAACCCAAATGTACATAAATAAAATCCTGCCTCTCCATACACCTCTAGGAGGATAAAAAAGAATAAGTTATGTGGAGAGAAAGCTAAGTACATATATATACATCATAGGATAACAAAATAACCCAGTAACCACTCCGCTTCAAGAGTCCAGACGCCTAACGAGATGCCTCTCGACCTGCATCTGAAAATCAACAACATAGTATGGAATGAGAACCGGAGGTTCTCAGTATGGTAAATGTGCCACACACATAATATATAAGGTCCTGGGAATGCCAGAGGCAATCCTAGAACGCCGACACTCAGATTATAGAGCTTAAAGTATTAAATAGAAGCCATAAAAGGTGGTTTACTAAGGATATTTAAACCTAACTTGGTACACGTGGTGGCAAGCCACGACACTTAATCCAGGGAATCTCGTATCTCAGATTATTCAAATTCATAAGCCATATAAATAATTTAATTATAATTCATCAACTTCAACATCATTCTCAATTGTATCTCATTCATCATCATACATTAAACATAATCAATCCTTATCCTTCATTATCACACCTCTCATTCCGTCCATCAATAGCTCCAATTCAAAACATAATTTATTCTTTTCTAAACAAATCAAACTTAAAACATGCTCATTTTCCTAATAACTATAAATCAAATCATATAACCCTTGAATCTAAATCTTTTTAAATAATCATATAAACAACATCTCTAATTTTTATAAAATTTCGGCAGCATCTCCTCTAAAACTCGGACTTTGCCACCCTTTTCGGGTCCAAACCTGCTTTCTTTTCCATTCAACATACCCTTCCTCATCATCATATCAGTCACCACAATAAATCTACCTCAGATCAACAATTATACTCATACAATATTCAAATCCAACAACCAAAATTTAACTAAGGATTATAGTTCACAAATCTTAGGCTTCTAACACAAAATGCCTCAAATCAATAATTCACCAAATTATTAGTTAATCAACAAGTACCTAACCAACCATGTTCATCAACAATAACATTCAACCATAATTCTCTCCAAATTAACATAACAACATTCACCATCCAAAATTAATAACTAATTATCCAATAAACTTCAACCAAATATATTCATCGACAAATTACTAAACATTAAACATACACCTGCATTCCAACTTATCATATGGTCGTCTAGCCTAAGTTTTCACAGAACATTATATATTAAATGCAAGAAACCTAAACCATACCTTGGCCGATTTCCACGTAACGACCAAAGCAAATTATTTAAAACCAAGGCAGCCCCTCAAAATTCAACTAATCAGCTTCCTCCAAGTTCCAATATTCACAATTTCAAGCTCCAATTATTTATTCACAACCTAATACACATTTATAACACATATATATCCAATTTAATACTCAAAGCTCAAATTTAATGAAATTAAGATAAAATTATCGTATCCTCATCTTACCCAAGCTTCACATAAGCAAGAGTAAACATTTTCCTCAAGCTAATTGGATCCTAAAACATCAGAAATTAAAGAAATTCAACATTCCCACTTAAAATTCGAAAATTGGGGGAAATGAAGGCTGAGTGTAAAATAATGAGTTACCTATGAAATTGTTCTGGTAGAAATGTAGAGCTCGACGCGGTGAACGCGTGGCCGCAAACGGTGTGGCGATCGGAGCTCGGACGGAGGAGTTACGTGCGTTGGAAAGTAACGTAAGGTTAGGGAAGATTTTCTCTTCTCTCCCCTGCTATGACTTCAGCGTATCATTTGCTGGAATGGGGAGGAAGAAGCCGTAATTCACTTAAACGTGCTGGGCTGGTTGGGCCCAGTTCAACCGGTCCGGTCCGTTCGGTCCAATTTTAGATCGTTTTCTTTGAAATTAGTGTCAAAATTCTCGTTTTGATGAGCTCTATCCTAATTTGATATAATATTCGTATTTCTAATCTTCCTTATTAAAAATTAATTTATTGACTAATTATTTACTAATTAATCGGGGTTTACAATTATAATTTCTATCAATCAATTAATTACAATTCAAATTGAATGATTATTTTGTTACGAAATTATTATTTTCTAATATATTTATGGGCAATACATATATTTTTAAAATGTTCGAACTTACGATGTTGTTTAAGTTGATTGTCGTTACGAGAATGACTCTAATTTATACATGTCTAAGGACTAGAATAGATTAAATATTATTTAAGTAATTTATTTCTAATATTGGTATTTGATTAAATTAGTTTTAGAGAAATTTAAATTGTTGACTCAATTTATATATTACGACTAATCTTTTTGAATATATTATTTTTATATTTTTTAATATAAATTTTTTTTCTGATTTTTAAGTTTATTTTTTTTCTTGGATATATGTATCATCTTTTTTTCTTATTTTATATTTCAGATTAGTAATGTAATTATTAAAAAAATATATTAAAAAAAATATTAAAACATCACTATTTAAAAAAGGGAAAGATACGTTAAAAAAAGAAAAACAAAAGATTAAAGCATCACTATTAGAAAAAAAAACCTGTTAATATGCGTATGAATGGGGTCGAGATTGAGAAATATATATGGATATAAAAAATAAAAAATTATTGCACGATTGTAGAATAAAAAATAATCATATATATATAACGAAATAATTATAACAAAAAATAATTAATATATATAATTTAAATATTTTTAATAACCGGTAACATGGAATTTAACAAAATATAATCATATATTTTTTTATTTATGTATATGTATATAATTATTTATGTATACGTATATATATTAAGAAAAACTACCATAATATATATATATATATAATTATTTAACAAAATTAATATATACGTATATATAAATAAAAATATTATAATTTCTGAAAATTACACATAAACTCTTTTTTTCTCAAATAAATTTATCTTAACTATATTACAATTAGCTTATGAATAATGCATGATTATATTAATTTAAGAAAATATATTCATTATAATTATATCAAATTAATATTTAATGCATTATTAAACTACTTATCAATTATCGATATTTTTAATCATTCTAATTATATCAATTGATATAGTTCTAATTCTCATTCAAGTACAATAATTTTATTAGAAGATAGTTGATGCACATATTAATAGTGACCCATTTAATTTGATAATAATAATAATAATAATAATAATAATAATAATAATAATAATAATAATAATAATATAATAATAATAATAATAATAATAAGGTCTGCACGGTATATGCATTATATTTTAAAAAGATAAAATATATTTTAAAAAAATGAGAGTATCAATAATCAATTGTGATTAATATCAATATCAATAATTAATTCTTATAATTATTTTTTGTACTATAAAGGCTATATATAGTGTTTTTTTTGTAGAATAAAAAAGGCTGTGATTCATAAAATTTTCGTAAAGTTATATCGTATGGACACAAGATTAATTAGATAACAAATTGAATTTTAATTAATATATTTTATTTTTTGCTCATATTTTTTATTAATTATTTTACTTTTTATATTTACAGTAAATATCGAATGTAAAAAAAATAATATTGAATGTTATCTATTTTATTTATTTAGACTCATAATTAAATTTGATATAATTATAGCAAGTATCTAAAATTAATAATAACATGATAATATAATAAAAAATGTAGCAATTTATGTATGCTTCCTATATAGCAATAATATTATATATATTTATATATCTTCTCTTTTAGCTCTTTTCTAAAAATATTGGTATATAATTAATGTCGATAACATATATATTGAGTAAGTATCTCTATTGAATTAATCATAAAGGTTAATAAAATATAATGGCATAAATTTTATCTAATTGTAGCAAGTATCTCCATTGAAAATATTTGCTAATTATCTAAGGATTAATAGTGAATTGTTACAATTATTTATTATCTAGAAAATTCGTACCTTAGATATAGAACTTCTTCTGTTAATTATTTTTCATACTTAAGTGATACTAACTACGATTCTATCAACAATATTACCTATGGTAGATTATGTAATGAAAAAGTTTGAAAAATAAATATAAGAATTATAAGGTTATGAAAAGTCCCATCCAAATTTGATAAGAACAAGATGACTTACATAGAAATGGTTCTCATTGATGATAAGGTAAGTTGATTATTTTCCATGATTCTCTCAAGTGATGCTAGGTCCATTTTATAAATATTTTTTGTTCATATTTTAAGTTTATTTGATAAGTAAACCCTTGCACGAATCAAAGACAGTGCGATTTTATAGATTTATAAGTGTGTGCTAATAGCCTTTATATTTAATTTGTTTTATAGTGTAATAATAGCCAATATATTTGTTGGTGGATTTAACTATTACTATATTATTTATAATCACATTCAGTATATATGTCTGATTTATTGAAAAAAGTAAATTATTAAAACCGATTAATAACTATTTTAGAGTTAATCTAATTAACACTAGATTAAAAAAAAATACATAACATATTACTTTTTTATTAATTAAATTATTATACTTTAAATTAATTTAAAAAAATAATTTAAAATTATAAATTCAATCTTATTACATGCATGTCACGGATAATTACACTTGTTACGAGTATAAAATTAAAGAAAATGCTACATGTACAACACTAATTAACCTTTAATAAACTTTTATTAATATTTAATTATTTTTTCATTAAAACATATCCCTATTTTTAGGGTACATATCTATAAATATTTTTAATTCAAATAATAAAAACATAAATCAATCTAACTTCTCTCCAACTTTATAGTCAACTATTAGGACTTTGCTTCTTTTTACCCAACCTCCCATAACAAATCTGATTTGTTGTTCCTTTTTTTTATCGTAATTTTCACACTGTGAAGCACCCTCGCAATCAAACATAATTTGTTATTAGTTGCATTAGTGAATTTCAAAAACAAGAACCTCCCAGCCGAAGTCTTTCTCATTTTCATCGGTGAAGGTAGCTGAAACACCCTTTAATCTTCATTGGTGAAAAGTATAACCACTTTTTATATCTGTGCTTAGTTAATGTTATGAAATATCATATTCATTATTTTTAATTATATTTAAAAATAAACAAGAAAATTCTAGTCTTATTTAATTGGAACAAGTTTGATTTTATTTAATTTTATTAATAGAATTGTTACGAATAAAGTATTTTGTACTTAATTAATTTGAGTAAAAAAATAAATAAAAAATCTAGAATTTACGAGAGAAAATATAGCTGATATAGTCATAATAATTGTGTTTTTATTTTTCAATTATAACACATCTAATAGTATGATATTATATACAAAATATTTTTAAAACACATCTAAAATCGTAAAAATCTAGTTTTTAAATATACATGTTTTCAAAATCGTAAATTTCTAGTTTTTAAATAAAAACGCACATAAACTATTTTATACTTAATTAGTTTGAGTAAAGAAGCAAATAAAAAATCTAGAGTTTACAAGAGAAGATGTAACTAGTATAATCATAATAATTGTGTTTTTATTTTTCAATTATAACACATCTAATAGTATGATATTATATACAAAATATTTTTAAAATACATCCATAATTGTTATAATATATTTTTAAAACACATTCATAATCGTTATAATATATTTTCAAAGTTGAATTTTAAATTTTGATTCATTTGAATTTTAGTTGTGTACTTAATTATAATATATTTTTATATTAAATGTATTAATTTTGAAACAAAAATTTAAGATTTAAATTTTAAATTTTAGTTTGATTTAATTTGAATTTTAAATATGGATTTAATTTTTAAAGACACTAAATTTATTTATATTTTTTAGATGTGTTTATTTTATTTTTTTGAATTATTATAAAAAAAAGGCTGAATATTGTATCATTCTAAAGGATACCTAGTTGAGTTGTAAAATTAAAACAAACTTGACTTTATCCTTTCTGTAATAGCCAATAAAGTTTGCTTTATTCAAACTAACAATAATAAACTTAAATATTGTTATTATACTTAAAAGCTTTTTTGTAGAAAAAGCAGAAAGAGGAAGGGAGGGATGGGGAGAGAGAGAAGCATCGAAGAGGGAAATAGTGTTGTGGCAGCAAAGTGCCAGTGGTAGAAGAAGAATCCACTTGCTAGTTGCGCACAAAAAATGTTACTTCATCACTTCATTCCTCTTCTATAGCTTCTTCTCAACTCAAAGTAACAAGTTTACATAATCACAACAAAAATCATAGAACACTTCTTCCCCACCCACCCTCTCCTTCGATCATTGGGTGAGTTACTATGAGGAGGAACAGTGTTCTGTTATTGTATTCTCTCATTGCACTTGCCGCTTACTTCTCTCTTCGATTTCAAGCTCAAGCTGCTCCTGCAGGTAACCCCAAAAATATGAAAAGCCAAGGAAAATTTCAGTGTCCCGGTTTCTTTAATTAGTTCGATTTCCCAATTCTTTAATGGGCTCTGCTAAATTTTGAATCTTTTTGCTTTATGTTGATGAGTGCCAATTGATTCCCTTCTTACTTTGCATGTTTTTTTTCAAAAGTGGGTATGCTTTTCTTTCTTTCTTTCTTTTTTTCGTTTTTTAGCTTGATAATTAATTTAATTAATGTTGGTAAATCAGGGCCATTGATTAACCATCTTTCTTCACTTCTCAAATGGACAAGGTCTAGTGCCTCCAAGACGCCAAATTCAGGTTCATTTTGCAGTGATGATAATAATAATAGCTTCGTGATTTGTGTGGTACATCACATTCTTATGGTTTAGTATGTAAATGTAAGTGTACTTTGTTGTTGTTATTATTCTTTTTCCTTTTCAGATGGGAGTGTTCTTCAATTTGAGAATGGCTATGTAGTTGAGACTGTTGTGGAAGGAAATGAAATTGGGGTCATTCCTCATAGGATCCGTGTGTCTGAGGAAGATGGCGAACTCTATGCTGTGGATGCAACCAATAGCAACATTGTTAAAATTACCCCCCCATTGTCGCAATGTATGGTTGCTCTTATCCTCTTGAACTTTGATTCTTATAATAACTATTCATAGCAAATTTGATTTGCTAAATAGTAACATATACATAATTTGTCCCTAGGATATTCCTACTTTCACATAATTTATTTAGGTCTGTATTTTGCTTTTACTTACTTGTTCCTCCTGTTATTGTTCTCTTGTACTTCAGATAGTAGAGGAAGATTGGTGGCTGGATCATTTCAGGGTCACACTGGGCATGTGGATGGAAAGCCAAGTGACGCTCGTTTTAATCATCCCAAAGGCATAACCATGGATGATAAAGGGAATGTTTATGTTGCTGACACTCAGAATATGGCCATCAGAAAGATCGGCGATGCTGGTAAGTGTTAATTGACTTTAAAATATTTATGGAATTAGTTTGGAATAACATGCTCTATGGTAGAATGAAGTTTTAACATAAGAGTCATAATAGCAACTCAATATAGAGGCCTTACCAGAGATGCAATATGAAGTTCCTTTGAATCTGGAAGTTTCCCTGCATGCATAATACACGATCGTATGATTGTTTATTTCAGATAATGATTAGTGGAAATGGTGAGGAAGGATAATGTTAATGATCTTTGCAATTGTTGTTAAAGGTGTGACAACCATCGCTGGTGGGAAGTCAACTGTTGCAGGCTATAGAGATGGACCAAGTGAGGATGCTAAATTCTCAAATGATTTTGATGTTATATACGTTAGGCCCACCTGTTCCTTGTTGGTCATTGATAGAGGAAATGCTGCTCTTCGGCAAATCTCCCTTGAACAGGAGGATTGTGATTCTCAATCAAGTTCAGTTTCCAGTACAGGTTCAAAGTCTTACCTTCAGTTTGATATGTTTTTGTTATTCAAATTATATCTCGATATAAGATCATAACTATCTGGTACTTTTCCTGCATATTCCAAACATGTCATAACAATACAGGAAAATTTTGAATAATTTAGTTCATTTAACTGAAGGGTCTACTCAGTCCTTGACTCCTAGTCTTAAATACTGTGTCGTATTCCATAAGTGGAGGGAAATGGAACAATGAGTAAACCCCCTTCCTTCCCTTCAAAATGAAATTCACAAAGACACCTTGAGTTTATTTAATGCATACAACAATACCTAGTTAGCAACAACCAAGGCTTCTTCCCTGTGTGATGGGTTGGCTACATAGATTAAACATTTCCATATCGTCCTACCATAAAGCCTAAGATAAAAGGTCTACCATATCTTCCAAATAGGCAGTGGCAATCTTCTCTCTAATGCATTTAACCTAATCCTCTTTGGTCTAGTATGTTCACTCTTCAAATGCAAGTATGCAATTCCTGATCTATGTAACATTGAATTTATTTAATCTCATAATATCTCTAGAATTGTAGCTCTTTGTTTTTTTTTTTTCTTTTCGTTTTAAGCAAGGGTTTAGCCGACCCCACTTAGTGGGACAAGGCTTTGTTGTTGTTGTTTTAAGCAAGGGTTTAGTACATAAAATATTTAAATTGGTAGGCGCTTTTGGGACATGTGAGTTTGCTGTACTCAGCCAAGAAGGAAAATAATGTGGAATACGGGTCTGAAATCTTGTCTAGTAGCTGCATCTTAATTTAGTCTGTTACATTCTCCCCATCGCCCACTATTTTTCTGATTGCCGATTTTGTGGGTTTTTACTGCAGATATCCTTACAGTTGTTGGTGCTATCATATTGGGATATGCGACGTGCATGCTTCAGCAGGGATTCGGTCCTTCGTTCTTCTCCAAAACTGTAGTATCTGTATGTCCACTTTGCTTCAATAAGATTTGTAATAGAATTTTCAGACGTATATGATTTATTACACTCCATTAACCTTGCAGCGACCATCGGAAGGAGAGTTCAAAGCGCACGCAAGCCATGAGAAAACCATGCCGATCCTGGAGAACTCTAAAGAGGAGCCGGGATGGCCATCTTTTGGGCAACTTCTTGTTGATCTTTCTAAGCTATCCCTTGAAGCATTGGCTGGTGCATTCACTCAATTCATACCCTCGCGTCTCAAATCGAACGGCCCCACGAGAGGCCTAACACCACTGAAAGATCGTCTCAAGATGCCTGAAGATGAAGTGCAGCAACCTCCCTTGGTCAATAGGCAAAGTGCTCCAGCTCCTGCTCCTCTTACTGGAACTCGGCATCCTGCTACTCCTACAGAACCTCGGCAGGTCCATACTTCAAGCACAGCTGAGAAACACTCAGAAATGAAGCCCCGGAAGATAAAATCAAGCAGTTCCAAGGATCCCTCTTTGTCAAGTAAGCATCATTCATCGTCTAAACGAGCCGAGTATGCTGAATTCTACGGATCAACTGAAATCCCACCGTACACTAAATCTAAGGTCCCGAAAGAAAGGCCAAGACATAGGTCACGAGAAAAGAGCGGAGAAGTTGTTTACGGAGCAGTCAGGGCCGAGCCAAAACCGGCCGAGACAAGGACCGTTGATTACAACAATCCCAAGTTTGATCACTACAGTATGAGGACTAAGTATGCATCTGGGGAAGCCTTCCGCTTCAACTCTCAGTAGCAAGTTTTGAATGGCTTTGTTTTTTAGCTTCTGATTCTGTTACAATCATCCATTATTGAGTATGTGCAATTGGGCACCTAAATCTGTCTGTAACTGAAGATATATTATATAAGTAAAGATTCTGTTATGAGAAAACCATTGGAGGATTAATTGTAACCCTTGTGCTGGAAAAAGAACTAGTAGCAAAATTAGCATTCTTCTTTGCTTAATTGAAGCATTTATGATTGAACACAAGGATGGTGGTAACATGTTACTATTAATTAGATTTTCTCGTGAGACTCAAGTCTAGTCTTCTTATTCAATAAAGGGGAATTTAGAGCATCTCCAACGCACCAATTTTTCAAGGTTCCACTTCTTCTTTCTCTGACACAATAGAGTCCCAACTATTGGAGAGAAAGAGAATAGCATCCCTGCTCATGGATCGAGGAAGAAGAGTCCCTGTTCAGAGGGACTTGTAATTTGCAAAGGATAACTTGCCATGTGGCAAGTAATCTTTAAAAAAAAATTATATTAAATTATAATTAATTAAATAATTATATTAAATAATTAAATAATAATTAATTAATTACTAATTATAATAAGTTATTATAATTAGTAATTAATTATTATTTAATTATTTAATTATTTAAATAATTATTATTTAAATTATATTAAATTATAATTAATATTATTTAAATAATTATATTTTTATTTAATTAATAATTTATAGTTATTTAAATTATAATTATAAATAATTATAAAAAATTAATATTAAATATTATTTATTTTTATATTAAATTATAATAACTAAATTTATTTATATAAAAAATATTTTATACACATTACAAAATAATTTTTGGTTGGATTATTTATTTTTATTTATAAAATTTAAAATGCTAACTACATTACAAATAATTTTTTTTTAATCTTAATATTTTCAATAGTGAATTATTTTTAAATTTATAAATTTAAATTACATTATTGAAAAAAATTAATTACATTAATTTCAAGTATTTTAATTAATTAATTAAGTGGGACCACAACAGGGACTAAAGTTAGTTCCTCCTAATGGAGAAGAGAGAGATGTTTTGAGTTCCTATTTACTGTTTATGACGCAAAAGCTGATGTGGAGTTACTTTTTATGACAGGTGGGCCATAAACAGGAACTAGGATGAGTTCCCTACTGGAGATGGTCTTATATATACCTACTTTAAGGTCAAGGAATATTGTGTATTATTATTATTATTTTAGTCAGTTTCAAAGTTTGTTTGGGTGCGATTAAGCTATTAGAAAATGAATAATTTTTTTTTTAATTTTTAGTATGTTTGGCAAAATTTTAGTAATAATAGTAAAATTATTAGGAAAAAAAAGTCTTTTTTAGAAGTTACAATTTATATTTTTTAAAAGATATTTTTAGCTTAATAAATAAATAAAAAAGTAAAGTATATTTTTTATCTTTGAAATTTGGCAAAAGTTTTAAAAATACCTCTAAGTTTTATTTTGTTTCAATTTGTCCCAAAAGTTTTCGATTTGCATCAAATATACTCCTGATGGCTAAATTTTCAAAAAATTTAAAACCAATCTAACAAAAATACATGAAAATTATTCTTGATTTGCTTGAGTTGAATATTGTTTTTATGAAATTGTTGTTGAATTAGTCTTAAATTTTTTGAAAAATTAGCCGTCAGGAGTATATTCGATGCAAAATCGAAAACTATTGGGACAAAATTGAAATAAAATAAAACTTAAGAATATTTTTGAAATTTTTATTAAACTTCAGGACAAAAAGTATACTTTACCCTAAATAAAAAATGTTTTTATGTTGTTGTATCTAAACATAATTATTAGATAAAAAGATATTTTTATATGAGATATTTATATATGAAATTACTTTTATTTTTTTGATTTTTTTTCCAAAAGATCACTTGAAAAAAATTGTTTTCATAAAAATCCACCCAAATAAACCCTTATTATTAAGATAAAGTATTGATTTGGTCTCTCAAATTTATGTTGAAAATCAAAATAATTTCTAACCTTATTTTATTGACAAAATTGTCTCCAAGGCTAATAAAATAAAATAAAATAAAAACTAAAAAAATAAATAATGTAAAAAACTAAATTATTTGAAATCTTCTCATTTGAACCTACCAATATAATTGCATTGCATGTTGCTCTGCTTTA
Source organism: Arachis stenosperma (assembly GCF_014773155.1). Classification (NCBI taxonomy): domain Eukaryota; kingdom Viridiplantae; phylum Streptophyta; class Magnoliopsida; order Fabales; family Fabaceae; genus Arachis; species Arachis stenosperma. The sequence goes on along the minus strand of NC_080383.1, from coordinate 88,358,494 downwards.
CAATTTCCTTTGTTTGATCTTTAATTATGTTAATTTCATTTTGATATTGCAATTTTAAATTATATAAAAAAGTCATCAATTATTATTTGTTTTTCTTTTTTTTACCTAATTTAATTTTATAATTATTATTTTTTCTACTTTTTCACAACTAATTTGCACTAGGGACAATTCCATCCAAAATTTAAAGTCACTTGACAAAAGTAGTTTAGAACTTTCCAATAATATTAGAAATTATTACATAAAAATACGTTGAGGATTATTTGATTTTTAGGATAAATCTTAAAGATTAAAACAATACTTCACTTGTTTCATTATATAAATTTATTTTAGATATATTAATAATATAAAATATTTTATAAATTTGTCCAATTACATTAGGTTTTTTATATGATTATTTAAAATAATAAATATAAAAAATAGTTTTTATTGGCATCTTAATATATAATTAGATGCTTTTACATATACAATAATCTGTGATTACAAGGTAAAATATTTTGAAGAACTACTTATATTTTTAAATAAAAAGTATAAGCTTTTCATTTTATATTTAATAAATAAAAAAGTTAATATACTTATACTTGCAGCTTTTAAAAAATAAATGTACTTTTGAAAGTATTTTAAGTCAAAATTTTTAAAATTGATTTATACTTATTAAAATTAAAAAGTCTAATATAACATTATGTATTAATTAATTTTTAAATTTATTTCTTATATTTATGTCTATTATAATATTTTTAAATTTTAAAAATTATTTTATTAAATATAAGAGAAAAAGACAAATAAGTCTTTGAATTTTTGGCCCGTAGATATTCAAAGTTTCGAGGATTTGAAAATACATTTAAGTCTCTGACCTTCTCAAAATCTGGACACATTGATCCCTCTGTTCACTTAGGTCTGTTAGACCCAACGGAAAAATCAAACGTAGCTTTCGTTGTACTGATCTGATCGATACAGATGCACATGTAGGAGAATTTTTAAAATGGAACAAATTAAACAAAAAAATTAATGTGTCCAAATTTTGAGAAAATCATGAATTTAAATATATTTTTAAATTTTCAGGATTTAAATATTCACAGACTAAAAAGTCATGGATCAATTTATCATTTTTTTAAATATAATTATTGTTATTTATACTTATTAAAAATTATTTTTAATTTGATTTATCAAATATAAATAAAGTAAAATTTAAAAGATTATCTTTTAAAATATAATTTTCATATTTTTTTTTAGAGAAAAAACGTTTACCAAACTAAGTCCACGTATCATTTGGATTGATGGATCTAAAAGCCTATATGCATGACTTTTTTATTTTTACCGTTGTATTTTTGTCTTAGTACATCATAGGACTCTCAATACATGGGTTCCTAAAGCCATACTCGAACTCATGCATGACTTAGTTGGTTAAAAATCTGCAAGAAATGTTTCTGGCTTTATCCGTTTGACCATTAAACACGCACGAGAATCCACCTAACACGTTTTTCTTTTCAAGTGCAAGAGAAAGTAAGAACACAACTTTTCATAATTGTTGTTAGCACTTAACATGGTGTTACTGAGCTGTACTCACACGAGCCAACACCTCACATGAATTAAAGAAAAAAGAAGTTATCCTTAATATGACTTTATTGTTATCGTTCATATAGACTAAATTCTAAGAAATTATTCCTCAGAAAAGGTTTTGTTAATTAACTTTGTACAAGACTTTGCTGTTACAAGTTGAGGAATGGATCAAAAATTTATTGGTCTTGGTGATGACGTGATCGATTCTCTAGAACAGCGATAGTCCGATAGTGGTATCTGTAAAAATATTCCGATACTCAAGTTAAAATAGTTCTAAGAGGTAAGAGTGAGGGTTAGGAGTGTGTAACTAGAGATGACAAAAATTCTCGAGAGGCAATACCTACCAAAGAGCGAATATGGGAACAGTTTTGTATCCGCGGAAATGGGGGTGGAGACCCGTTTATTTTACGGGACAGAGGTGGAGATAAAGGTCCCCACCCCGTGAAGACCGTTTAATTCCCATATATATGAAATGACCTAAATACCCATGTGATATATATATGAGTTTCAGTGTTTCACTTGATTTAAAATCCTAATTCCTAACTGTCATTCTTTTCTGTCACTGTTTTCTCTTATCACTTCTCTGAAATTCAAATCCTATCCTCTCACCAATCACCACCGCTGTCTGCCATCTCCTACCTCCTCACCGCACAACGCGCCTATTCCCAATCGAAGAGAACATCGTCCTTGCCACTTGACCCAACCAAAGACAACGTCATCGTCGCCGCCTCACCCAGCCGAAGATAAGTCATCGTTGTCGCCCACTCAGTCAAAGTGAAATCGTCATCGCTGCCCCACCCAACCGAAGAGAAGTCGTCGCCGCTGCTAAACCCAACCGAGGCAGAAGTCTCGCCGTCACCATCACATCAGAGCCTCTTCGGCGGTAAGTCAGCCTCTGATTTCTTGATTCCTTGGACTTTTTGTGATTTATGCTTCTTTTATTTTTGTGATATTTGAGTTTTTCTGTCTGAGATTTTATTTCTCTGAGTTATGTGATTCTTGTGACTTTTTATTTCTATTATTCTATTTATGTGATTTCTGATTTCTGCCATTTTATTTCTTGATTCATGGGATTTTCTATGATTTCCGCTAATTTATTTCTATAATTCTTGGGTTTTTTGCGATTTCTGAGATTTTATTTCACTGATTTTTGTGATTTTTGGGATTTTATTTTTGTAATTTCTGTGATTTTCTGATTTCTGTGATTCTATTTATAGGATTTATGTGATTTTCTAATTTCTACGATTCTATTTCCCGATTCCTGTAATTTTTTGTGATTGCTGTGATTTTATTTTTGTGATTCTTGGGATTTTATACAATTCTTAGGATATTATTGTTGATTTATTATATGATTTTTTTTATGTAGGATTCACACAAATCGAAATCTACCATAACTACCATTACATGATGAAAGAAGGCTTTTAGAATGCGATAAATATGTTTAGTATTTAGATATGTTTAGTTATTTCCCTATCACTAAACATAGGATAGTTCACAAAAATAGAAATGAAGGAGATACAAAATAAAAGTTCAGCAAAGGAAACACATAAAAGAAGGGTACCAACCTACGGTGGAATATGAAGAGGGAAAGAGGTGAAACGTGAACAACCAAACCCAATGGCAGCACCAACAGCAGAGGAAGAAGAAAATGGCACAAGCAAAAAAGTCACAGGAGTGTAAAAACAAGCAGTTACAGCAAAGAAACCAAGAAAATAAACTCCCAAATAATTTGAATGGTATTACCAATGGATGAGGGTTGAAGTCCTATCACCAAGAAAAGCAACGGATAGATAGCGAAATGACCAAGCGCACCAAACATCACGAAATTTTGATCTCGTCCGAAGGTAAGGGGTGACGCTCCGTCCTCCCATGTGAGGCTTGCGAACCCCCAAATACTTACGAAGAAACAAGCTTACCCAGTGATAAGACTAAGCATACCCGATCCCCAGATCCCCTGTTGGAGCAGCTGCAACCCGGATGCCCGGGTATGGGCCACCTCTCGGCCCAGACCAGCCCAATAACCACAAATCCCTAACCAACATTCAAATTCAAACACTTCCCTTATCTTAACCAACAAGATTAGATAAGATAACAACTGCAAACTATATAAAGGGAGCCAGGGACTCCCTCAAGTACGTTACGCATAGGGATGGCAACAGGTCCCCATGGGGTGTGGACATACCCCATTGGACGAAGGGTACCTCCAAAGGCTCTGGGATGAAGGGGTCGTGTTAGGAGGTGGTGAGGAGGCGGGGCAATATGATCTGGTGCTCGCCGATGAGAATGGGAAGGTTTGCTAGCTCGTCTTGGATTCCCCTCGCATCTCGAACTGGATTTGGGTGCACGGACCCTTGTTTACCAGTTAGGGGTTCAGTTACCTTTTTCTGAATTTTAGAGGGCTCTTCTGAACTGGGTTTCCATGACGCCATATCAATTGCATCCGAATAGATGGGCGTCTATTCGGACCTTTGAGTTGGTGTGTGGTATTTTGGAGATACTGGCTCGGTTTGAGGTATTCTTGTTTTTCTTCTTGTGTACCATTCCGCACAAGAAGGGAAAACATAGGAAGGGGTATATCTCATTTCGTGCTCAAACAAACCACCGAATCTTTGACTTGTTCAACGATTTATTTCATGGATTCAAGGCGGAGTACTTCAAGGTTCGTCCCGCCGAGGGTTACCATCCTTTTTGGCTATCGCCAGAGGGGGTGCGCTGGATTTGCGCATATTGAAAATTTGGGGCCGGGGCTTCCTATCTCACGAGGATGACCTACAAGGAGTTGTCTCCTGAGAATAAGGATATTGACAATGTCTTGTTGGCACTTTTTAGGGATAGGCCTCTGATAAACCACTATTTTATGGTTTACAATGTGTTTAATTGTGTGGTTTTATCATGGTCTTTACCCACTTATTCATATAATTAGCATGCATTTATATTTCCTTCCTAAAATTATTACATGATTGAAAACATGCTTCTTTGGTCTTAATTTAGCTAATCTTAATCCTCTCTTATTACCATTCGATGCCTTGATCTCTGTGTTAAGTGTTTCAGACTTTATAGGGCATGAATGAGTGAGAGATTGGGAAGGAAGCTTGCAAAAATGGAAGGAACACAAGAAATTGAGGAGATGACCAGTGAGAAGTGACGTGTACGTGTCAGCAACGCGACTGTGCGGAAGAAAGGAATTCGCAGTGACGCGGCCGCATGAGTGACGCGGACGTGCGGATTGGAAAAGCAGAAGCGACGCGGAGGCATGGACGACGCGCCCGCATGGAAAAGAAAAACGCCGAATGACGCGTCCGCGTGAATGACGCGTCCGCGTGACGTGCGCGATCTGCAGAATCACAAAAGTCGCTGGCAGAGATTCTGGGCCGGATTTCAACCCAGTTTTTGGCCCAGAAACACAGATTAAAGTCAGGGAACATGCAGAGACTCAAGAGGTTTTCATAATTCACAATTTTAGGTTTTAGATGCAGTTTTTAGAGAGAGAGGTTCTCTCCTCTCTCTTAGGAATTTAGGATTAGAATTTTTAGAAATTAGGAATATTACTTTTTCATCACAGGTTCAATGTTCTTTAATTTATGTTTCTCTTCTACTTTGGATACTCTAATACTTTTATCTGTTTATTTATTATTTATGTTGCCCATTTGATTCATAAATCTTTTCATGTTAGATTTAAATTTATATTTAAATACAATTGAGGTATTTTCAGATCTATGATTTTCATTTAGCTTTTTATATCCTTGGCTTTAATTGATTAACTGGAAGCTCTTGAGTTATCAACTATTCATGATTGATTGTTATGTCGGCTAATTAATTTGAATTTCACTAACTTTAGTCTTTCCTTAGGAGTTGGCTAGGACTTGAGAAATCTAACCAATTGGTTCACTGGACTTTTCCTTGCTTACGCAAAGGTTAACTAAGTGGGATTAACTTCCATTCTCATAGGAGTAACTAGGATAGGACTTCCGAATTTTCATATCTTGCCAAAAGTTTATTTTATAGTTAATTATTTATTTTATTTGTCATTGAATTTACTTGTTCCTCACTTTCAAAACCCCAATTTACAAAAACCCATAACCAATAATAAGAACATACCTCCCTGCAATTCCTTGAGAAGACGACCCGATGTTTGAATACTCGGTTATCATCAATTTTAAAAGGGTTTGTTACTTGTGACAACCAAAACGTTTGTAAGAAAGGTTGATTGCTTGGTTTAGTAACTATACTTACAACGAGAGTTTACTATAACTTCTAAACCATCAATCCTCAGATCTTTCAGCCTCTTAATCCTCGTGGCATAATTGGGGATCCCGAGGGGGACAGGTCCTATATTGGTATGTTCTTTGTTGTTCTTTGAGTTTACTTGCTTATTTGTTCCCATTATCATAACTTATGATTTTAATTCTTGGTCTTCTTTTTCTTTCCTGTAGTTGGGATGGCTGATGGGCTAATGACTTTGCAGCGATTGAATGCTGCCTTTGTTCAGGAGCCGAAAGCGCGGGAGGGGGGGAGGGGGAGAGATCTTCTCAATCGACGCCTCTGGCTACTTCTATCCCTAGTTCTCATAGGTCTCACATGAGATCATTCAAAAGGGGGTTGTCAGAAATGACGATATTTAGAAGATCCCGATTCATGAGCTGGACAAGAAGCGCAAGAGGCCCAAGGAGTAACTATCAGGGTATTAGTACGGGGGTGGTTACCCCTTGTGTGATGACAGGTTCTTTGACACTCCCGGCTTCATTGACCGTCATCTGCTACCTGGTACTAATGATTTCTTCCGAGATTGAGATTTGTCTGGCCAAGCTAAGTCGGTGTACTGTGCCTTCCTTCACTTGGCCAATGTCATCTGGAAGGTTGAGCCTACACTTTTGCAGACCTTTCTTTTGGATGGGAAACTCCGACAAGCTCAGTCAGAGCTTACAGTCCTAAAAGGAAAGTTGGAGTCGTCTAAGGTTGCAAGGGCCAAGGCGGCGAAGGATGCCGAGGATGCTGGCTCCGAGATCCTACGCTTGTTTGAGCGGGAGACCAAGCTAACATCCCAAGTGGCTAAGTCTTAGATGTTGGCTGCTGACGCTGAGAGTTCTGCTACTGTAGCTCGTGCAAAGGCTGATGCTGCAAAGGTGGAGGTGGAAGACTTGAGGAAGCGGAACGCCGACCTCTTGGTTGACACGAGAGCGGCTATCTCGGCTACAAAAGAGGCGCTGAAAGCTCAGGTCCGGGTGTTGGCTCCCGACATGGATGTGTCAGTCATGGGGCCTTCCGAATCGTGAAGGATGGGGAGATCGTCGACGTTGAGTAGCCTGCTTTTTTATTTCCAAAGTTTGTAAGCCGTTTTTTGGCATTTTTTACTTTGGTTTCATGGAACAATTTCTTATTAAATTTGTAAGTCGTGTGTTCGGCAATTTATACTTGTTTTGGTGGACTCTTTTGTCTTGTTATGTATGAATGGTGGGCCTTTTGGTGGGCAAATTTGGATATCTATTTGTGTTAGCCTCAGGAATGATCGGTCTCCGTGGTAGCCGTTTTGTTTATTTTGTTCGTACTGTTTGCTTGGTGAAAACGTAGAAAATGTATTTAAAAAAGAGTATTGAAACGATTTTTTATTAAAGGTCGGGCCTCGTTAAAATCTCCCATTTTGGATAGGAAAGAGTGCCCAAGAAAACGATGTCAAGAATAAAAAGGTCATTATAAACAAGATATGAAAAATAGCAAAACAACAAATAACCTTAGATCTTGCTAAAGGTATCAGCACGGTGGGACTCTCTTATGTGTAGTAGTGTTGTATGTTTACGGCATTCCATGATCTCGATAACTCATTCTCGTTGAGTTGTTCTAGTTTGTAGGCTCTTTTTCCAATCACAGACTTGATTCAGTAGGGTCCTTTCCAATTAGGCATGCGTTTTCCTTCTACCGGGGTGGGGGACCGATGTCGTTGCATCGCAAGACTAGGTCTCCCTGTTTGAAGTCCCGTTTAACCATGCCGCGGTTGTATTTTAGGCTTATTCTTTGTTTCAACGCTAGCTCTCATAGATGTGCTATGCTTCTGACTTCTTCCACGAGGTCTCGCTCTGCGTCCGTCATCGTGTCCCCTCACGATTCTTCGTGGGCTGGAAGCACTTTCCAAATACCTCGCCCAGGTCCTTGAGATGCCATTCGGTTCCTATTCATACCAAACAAGTGATATCAAGGTGATCAGTCTCAATATCTCAATTCTAGTACTTCAAAGTCCCAAATGAATGCTCATGAACACTTATACTATGTATGTCAAGCTGACATCCTAAATAGCATGTACACACACCCAGAGTATGTCCAGAAGTATAGTTAGTCTGTCCCTCAGGCTCTACAGGAACGAACTGCTCTGATACCATAACCTAACACCCTACCATACAGAGCTTTACAATTAGGACATAAACCAAAGGTGGCGAGGTGCTACAACTTCTAAAAGTAAAAATAATTGTATATATGACAAGAGTAATATAGCTAGGAGCCTTAAAAGAAACAGTACGATCAAAACAAGAGCGAAGGTACAACGCTCACGATAAACGATAAGATGGAAAGCTTATACAGAAAATCAAAAGACAGATATATATAGAATTCCAATTAGTAAATATAATCAAGCTCTTGACTCAACCTGCAAATCAAAGACCGGCCAGAGTATATATATATATATATATAACCCAAAAGTTATCAAAAGCTAAACCATAAAACCTATTTCTCCAAGTCAACCTCTAGGAGGGAAAAAATACAAATATACACAGAGCGGAGAATCTAGATACATATATGTACAACTATAAACAAAAGTACCAAGCCGAAAGAAGAGTTCTTCGCTTCTTTAAGTCGTCCAGCACGCTCAGCGAGGTGCTTCACATCCTACATCTGAAAAACAAAAAATATGTATGGAATGAGAACCAGGGATTCTCAGTATGGTAAAGGTGCCCACATAGATAATATATAAGGTTCAAGAAAGCCAGAGGCAATCCTAGAACTCCAACACTCAGATTTAAACTTAAAGGAATAACTAAACCAGAAATTTGGTAACTGTCTAAGGTTCTCAAATTCTGAATCTAATCCTAACTCAAATCTTCACTTTTGCTTCCTCCAACCTTTCGAAACACCGGCGGAACTACCCTCGTCACTCCTCCACCAAACGAGAGATCTCTCAATTGCACAGACACACAATACAGACAAGGAAAACACAGATAAAATATAGTTATAGCAAGTAGAACATATAATAACTAAGTATAGATATTCAAATAGGCAAACCCAAGTAATGCAAACTCAAACAAGACAAACAAATGCATATGATGTATGCCTTTTTTACTGGCCGTGAGCTCACGTGTCAGTTACTTTGTCAGATCCCAACACACCCAATAGCTAACCCGGTCTCTCTGACATGCCTCCACACTCTTAGGATATAGTGCCCATCACACTCATGGGATATAGTACCTGTCGCATTTCCCGAGATAAAGTGTTCCTACACTCTTGGGGTATAGCGCCCGCCACACTCTTAGGATATAGTATCCGCCACGCTCTTGGGATATAGTATCCGCCACACTAAAGGGATATAGTGCCCAACACACTTCCCAGAGTAAAGTGCTCCCACACTCTTGGGATATAGCACCCACCACGCTCTCGGAATATAGTCGCTGACACACTCATGGGATATAGTACCCGACACACTTTACAATAGAGAAAAAATGATGCAACAAAACAAAACAGAACATACATTTACACTTCACATTCATAATCATTGTCTTCATAATCACTTTCAATCATTCTTCTTTCTCATTTCTTATCCAGAGCGAGTGGACAACGTCACTGCATCTTATCCGGTCTCATATATCTTAATTAATCTCATCATATCTCATTCAAAATTCATAATTAACTCAGTTCTCCTTATTCTTCTTTCTCATAGCCAACCTCATCATCAAACACCTGACAACTCAGTCACATTTTATTACTATTATCATTATCTTAATTATTTACTTCTTATTCAACATTAACAATGCCTCATTAATTCAGATAACACTTCGCAAAACCCTTCCAAATATCCCTTCAACTTATTTAACATACCCATCCTCATTCTAATGTTTAAAAGCTTACTAACGAACCTTAAACAAGTGTAAAGAGAGTTTGGAAAGATAGAGGACTGACTTAATATTCAAAAATATCATTTTTGACTAAAATAGGGGGCTCGCGTACACAAGACTATGTCGTCATAAGCGGGGTTTCAAAACAGGGGGAGTGCTCGCTTCGGGTGCATACTCTCGCGTACGCGAGTTTACAAAATTGGGTTTCGTGTACACAGGCCTTGCCCAACGTACGCGAGATTACAAAACAGTAAGTATAGCTCACGTCGCTCGCGCAGGTCGCATACGCGACACTCTTTTTAACTCCAAAAGCTATTAAGTCATTAAAAATCAGGTTTATACACCTAACTTCCAACTTTCATAACTTTCTTTACAAAACTTTGATTTTTACAAACTTTAAATGATTTTGAAACTCTTGAGATTATCTTTAATTTGAAATAAATTTCATTCAAATCCAAAACTCAAGGCTCAAGTTATGATCCTTTGAAGTTCGTTAAAAATATATTTTTACCAAAAGAGTTCAAAACTTCTATTTTCCAAACTCTCGATTTCAAAACCAAAGTTCACACCTTAAAACAACTTCAAATACACTCAAAGTAATTTTCTAACTATTTCATTCCTTTCACAACCTCTCAATACTCAATTTATCAAATTCTTCCCCACAATTAATAGCCAACAACAACACAATTCATTAATAATTCATAGCACCACATCTCCACATTCATTGCTCAAACTCATAATTCTCATCATCATACACATTCTGCATCACAACCTCACCAACCATCATCAAGACTTATATCACATCATTATTATCAATAATTCTCCCCCCCACACACACACACACACACACACACACCACACACACACACACACACACATGTATACACACATTGACTCCATCATACATATCACCCACACTACTCATCACACTCATCATAGGTACATATAATCCATTAAATTCAATAATTCAACACATTCAAGCTTATCATGTGGTCATCTAACCTAAGTTTTCAAGCAATATTATATATTATCTAAGATAAACCAAAATCATACCTTGGCCGTTTCTTCTCTAATGTTAAAGCACCTTAATTATGTCTGTTTGACCATCGCCCAAGGTCCCAAATGTACACTGATGCGTGAGCATCTTTCTCATCTTTTTCTAGTGAATTTGCATTTAAATTGTTAAGTTTAATCAAGAATTAATTGTCTTTTAGCCACTATGGATGCTATTTTGAGTCTTGTGCAATTCTGTTTATTTTAGGTAGCATTAAGCTGGATTTGATGGAGTTTCTGCAGCACAAGAATTAAAGAAGATGACAGCGAGGAGCGATGCATACGCGTACCTGACGCGTGCGCATGATTTGGAGCTTTCCATGACAACGCGTGCGCGTGCCTGATGCATACACGTGAAAAGCAAAGTTGCACAGCGACGCGTACGCGTGACATGCGCCATGTGCAAAAAACGCAGAAAATATTGGGGGCGATTTCTGGGCCCCATTTTGGCACTCAAGTAAGGCGCAGCTCTCTGCCAAGTTAGGCGCGGATCCAGTGAAGTCAAGTGGTCCCCACGTTACAAGGCGTGGATTATTTAATTGATTCTGATTCAAATATGAATTTGAAAAAAGGAAAAGATATTATCTTAATTTTAGATATTAGATTTTAAATGAATTAGGATTAGTTATAAAAAGGAGAAACTTTTCTTCTTTAGGGGGATTCCAAGGGGGATTCCATTAGGGGAATTCTATTCCAATTTACATTCTGTACTTCAGAGTTTACCTGAATCCTAGTTTTCTTTTCTAAGTCATGAGCAGCTAAACCTCCATTGTTAAGGTTAAGAGCTCTATCTACTGTATGGATTGATATTCTTGTTTTTCTATTTTAATTCATGTTTTGATTTATATTTCAATAATTGTTTTCGTTCTTTATTTTATGAATTTGGGTGGAACGGAAGTATGACCCGTGTTCTAATTGAGTTCTTGTATAACTTGGAAAAGCTCTTTACTTGAACAACAGCTTGAAAACATATTATCCTGAATTTCTAATTGTTTATATTTAACGGGATACGTGACATATAATCCCCTTATTTTTGGATAATTAGGATTCTTGTGGCATATAAACTGGAATTTGATCATCACCCTCTAATTGGAATTAATTGACCAAGAAATTGGCAGTTGATGAATTTTAGAGGAGATTAGAAAGGTCTAAGAATTAGGGTATAGTCACAAATAGTTTGCCATGAATTAAATCGTGCATGATTAAAATAGTTAATAAGAAAAGTCAATCAGGAAAATAGATAACTCTGAAGCCTTAACTATTTTCTCCCATATTTTATTTTCAACTTAATTACTTGCTGCCTTCTGATATTGTGAAGTCACTTTTTAAACCTTTTGAACATCTCAAAATCATTTTCTGCTTGCCTAACTAAGTAAATCATTTAACCATTTTTGCTTAGTCCATCAATTCTCGTGGGATCGACCCTCACTCACCTGAGGTATTACTTGGTACGACCCGGTGCACTTGCCAGTTAGTTTGTGGGTTATAAAATACCGCACCAAGTTTTTGGCGCCGTTGCCAGGGATTGATAGTGATTAACAACTATCAGTTGTTTGATTGCTTAGATTAGGCGTTTTAGTTTTAATTTAATTTAAATTTTATTTGAAAAATTTTCAAAAAAAAATTTCTGTTCTGTCTTCTTTGCTTTCCTGTTTACCACATGGTGCGTTTAATTTTATTTAGTGTTTTGTGCTAAGGAAAAATAATGGAGAAAGATCACATGGGTTACTACTCACACCCAAGTAGTGATTCATATTATGGTGGATGGAGGAACTATCCAAATTTTGGTTGGCAAAGTCAAAACCAAAGAAACTTCAATGCTCCATGTTCCAACTACCAAGAACCACCATCTCCATATTCATATCAAGAACCATCATCTTTCTACCCATATCAAGAGCCACCATCTACCTCTTCATACCAAGAACCATCCTTTTTTTTACACTTATCAAGAACCATCATTTCTTTTTTATTCATATCAAGAGCCACCATCTCCTTATTCATCTCAAATACCATAAGATCTTGAGCTTCTCATGAAAGAATTCATACATGATATAAAGACGAGTGTAAAAGATATAGAGAATTATGCGCAGCTAATTACCAAGTCCCATGAAGAAGAACAAGCAAATTTCTTCCCAAGAGATAATTAGGGTTAAGTACTGAAATCGTCCTTAAGGTCTGGGGTGAAAATCAAAATCATCTCCGACCTTTTTTGTTATTAAAATCATTCTCAACGTTATAAAACGTTATAAAATCATCATTTTCTATTTTTTTGGACCAAATTACCCTTAACTATTAATAAAAATAATATTAAAAAAAATAAAACCCCACCCCACCCACACCCAGCATCCCTTCGTCTCTCCCTCCACCCCAAACCTATCCCCAATTCCATCATCATCAGTTCCCACTCCCTCACCCCTCACCCCCTGTGTCCAACTCGCGCGCTACCCCTGCGTCCAACCCGCCGCCGCCCCTTCGTTCTTCCTTTTTTTCTTTTTTAATTTTTGAAGAACATATACATGATTGATGATGGATTGTTGCTAATTTTGTGATTATTTTGTGATTGATGTTGTTGCTGAATTTTTTATTTATTTTGGTGATGAAGAAAGGAATTTGGGGTTACTGGGTTAGTGGTGATGAAGAAGGGGGTGAGGGGGTGAGGAGTGGGGGGTTACGGTGACTCGGTGAGGGATTCTGTGACTGCCTATGCTTCTTTCTCTGCTCTGCTTGAACTTCTGCTTCTTGAATTGTAACTTGATGATTATTGAACTTTTGGATTTGAAAATTGAAATTGTAGTTGATGATTATTGAATTATTATTTATTGAAATTGATGTGATTATTGAAATTGTTATGCTTCTTCTGCTTCTGATTTTTTTGTTGATTTATTTTGTTTTGTGAATGTTGCTGTTAATTTGTTTTGTTATGAGTAATGAATGGTGAGAAAAGGGAGAGGGAGGAGGTGGAAGGAGATTGGGTGAGTGAGGGAGTGAGAGGTGAGGGTGAGGGAGTGGGTTGAGGGGGTTACGAGAGGGTGAGTAAGGGAGTGGGGTGAGGGAGTTACGGGAGGGGAAGGGGGGTTTGTTTTAATTTTTTGATATTATTTTTAATTATTTTTATTAATAATGAAGGGTAATATGGTAAAAAAATAAAATTGAAGTGGAAAAGGACGATTTTATAACGTTTTGTAACATTGAGGATGATTTTAATAACAAAAAAAGGTTGGGGACGATTTTGATTTTTACCCCAAAACGTTAGGGACGATTTCAGTACTTAACCCTAATAATTATCCTTAAAAGACAATGAGATTTTCAATAAAAAGAATTCGTTAATCCTAATTGATTATTAATAGATAAATTAATAGTTTAATATATTATGTAGACCTATTATTCTATTAATACAGATAGAAAATATTGACAAAAAAACTAATCAATCTCATAAAAATAAAATTCAAGTGTCAAAATTTTTTTTAATTGAGAACCTCATTATCTTTCGAAAGAATTACATAATTGTTTAAAATTTTTTCTCTACATTTATTCAACTATGGTGTTCTTGTTGGAAGTACATAATTCTATAATCAAACGGATTGTGTTTTATTCTTATATTAAAGTTGCAGGTTTATGTTTTTAAAGAAATATACTAGATTAAGATTAAAGCATTTAAACTAAATTATTATCTTTCTGAGACAAGAAATTATAGTAAGTTTATTCAAAATAGCATTTTCGATAATGAAAATATTTCAGTGCAACAATGGTGATTTATCATCATAGAAACGAGGTGAGGAAGGAAGAAGAAAAATTGGAGAGAGAGATGTATAACTAGGGTTTAAATTTTTTTAATTTATTAAATATTAAACTATTTATTTAATTTTATAATAATATTTAAAAAATAATAAAAAATCAGTCTAAAAAACAAAAATAATTTAAAATTATTTTATTTAATATTTATTAATTATCGCTAAAATAATTCTACAATTTTAGAGATAATAAATATATAATTACAAATATTATATATATATATATAATTATTGATATTATACTATATAAAATAATTTAAATATTATCTTCTTAACATTTTCATTCAATTTAACGAGAATATAAATAATCAAATTTTAACGCTTGATCTCGTTTAGTTTTTATCTCGTGGGAGAGAATTCGTTCTCCACTTGAAACATACCTTTTCAAATATGTAAAGAGAGAAAGATGGTGAGAAGTGAGAAGTGCAGTTATTAATTGTTTATTTTTAATCATGTTATTTGGTGTAAGCTTTATGTTGATTTCTAACAAATTATTCGCTTGAATATAAGATCGTATTTATTTTGTCTTTTTTCATGTTTAGACACCAAAAAAAAAATTATTTATTTTAAATTTATATATAATTAGCAATTTTCTCACTTTTCTATTTCCTCTTATAAAGGTTAGGTTCAACTATCCGACCTCACGGGCTTCTTGCCAAAAATGACTACTTGATTTTATTAGGTGGGAAAAAAGAATTGAAAAGCTTATTATTATTTAAACTCAAAAGAAGATAAAAAACGATGATTAACAATGGCCAAATAAAACCGTTATGGATAATTCACATCATTATTACATGAGGTTTAAATTGTGAATATAAATTTATATATTTACTGTTAAAATTATGCTTTTAAATTAATATAACAAGATAAATAGATTTCTAAAAAAATCTGTTATAAATTTATAGATTCATAAAGAATAAAAAATACCAAGTAAATCTTTAAGAAATTGTTGAGATAGACGTATAGGTCATGAAGATAAATCAGGACCAACTAAATCCTGAATAATTTACCGATGGAGTTATATGTCATCTTTAAGAGAAAGATAAATCAAGTTTAACATGTAATTTTTCAGTCTAGCTATACATTTAAGTATTTTTGACAACTAAATTTAATTAAATTGACTTAAATTTAACAAAAATTATTTTCATCACACTAGCACGTATTTTAAATTCGCACACGTAGGTTCTTCTTCTTCTTTTCTTCTCTTTCATTATCGTAATACCAACACCAATATTTTGCTAACAAAAACCAACATTTTGAATTGAATTTAAAGTTATATAATGGATAATGTATGTTTGGTTTATTTAGTATTATACAATGATTTCATTTTGATAATATTTTCGGTTTATTCTAGACGCAGATATTTCTGAATTCGAATTTATATAATTGACAAATGTTCGATTTATTGGTATTATACAATGATTTTACTTTGATAATATTTTTGGTTCATTCTAGACGCAGATATTTTTGAATTCGAATTTATATAATGGACAAATGTTAGATTCATTTGGTATTATACAACGGTTTCGCTTTAATAATATTTTCGGTTCATTTGCAGTTCAGGTGTAATTTGTCCCAATGATTGGAATGGCTTTCAAGACAAATTGAATGGAATGGAATGAAATCTAATACAATTGAATAAAGTGATAATAAACAATTTTATTCTTTTTTGCTAAAAAAAAGACTCAATCATTAACAAAAACACATCGAATTCATTTCTAAATCCAAATGAATCTCAATTAAACTCAGAAATATACCGAAATTACTTAACGAATAAAAAATTTGGTCAATATTTATCAGTAGCATAAAGTGAACCTCAATTAACACACAAATGAACTGAAATAAATTAAGAAATGAACTGAAATTATTTAATAATAGCAGCAGAAAAAATTAGAACTAATAAAGATGTTCACAAAATGTTAGTATTATTGGTGATGACGATAACGAAAAGAAAAAGAAGAAGATGCAACATTGAAGAAGAAGAATCTGCGTGTGTGAATTTGGAAGAAGAAGAAGACGAGAAGGAGGAGAAGAAGAAGGAAAGAAGAAGAACATGCACGAATTTAATAGAACAAGAAAGACGAGAAAGAGGAGAAGGAGAAGGAGATGGATAAGAAAAAAGAGAAATAGCGCGTAATTTAAAAATTTGTTATAACATCTTGATTAGATTTAATTAAGTATTTCGTTTGAACGTAGAGCTTTATTCATAATTTTTTAGGAATCTATAAATTTGGTATTTTAATTTTGTTTAAAAATTTATTTAATATTTTTTATTTAATCTATAAATCCATTATAGAAATATTTCAAGGACTTATTTGATATATTTTATTCTTTAAAAATCTATAAGTCTTTATAAAGTTTCTTAGGAATCTATTTATATTATTATTCTTTTACGTTATCAGCCATATAAATAAACCACTTTTATCTATTGCCGAATAAAAATTAATTTTTTATTAACTACTTATATAAAAATAATTGAACTTCGTTAGAGAGATAATAAAAAATTTTGACAATATATGTACAATGAGTTTTAAATTTAGCCTAATACAAAAAAAAAAAAACTCAAATAATTATTTCAAAAAATTAACCATTTTAACCTTAATTTATCAGCGGAATTTACCCAAACACTCTCTTCCCCCAACCGTCTACTACCCCATTCTAATCAATTATCCCATCTTTCTGGCGTTAGAAGCTCCCTCACCGGCTAGCAAATAACCATCCACGTAATTATTAAAATAATCATCCGACTACTTAGTAAAATGACCATCTAACATTTGTTAATTGTATATACTTAAACTGAATCAAACAAAATAACCATCCAATTAAGAATTAAAATAACTATCTACATACCTAGTAAATTGAACATCCAACATCTAAATTCGTCAGTCTTCAACCCACTCGAAGCGAAGTATAGCGACAGTAATAATTCGGACATGAAATCCTCAATCCTCTCTATCAGCCTCTTCGCGAAATTCCCTCCCTTTGGAATCGTCAATCCAAACACGAATGCGCCGAAGATTGAGTGGATCCCGATCAGGTTTGTCCCGAATCCCAATACCATCACTCTAATGAGGGTTAAGCAGATATACGCCTCATCCGCCATATCGTGCTCCCGTGAGCACTGCCGCGCCACCAGCTTCATCCCGGTAGAATAATCGTCATCATGAAGATGACGAACGCCAAGTCAGAGAGGAGAATCCACACGGACACCAGGGGGCTCTTGTGGCCGCCGCTGCCGTCGGTCTTTTTGGCGAGTGTTACGGCAAGGGCGAGGAGGATCCAGGCTACCATGGTGGTCTTGGGCTGCATGACGGACGCAACGTGCATGAAGGGGGTGTCTTTGTCGGATGTTCTCGGACAGCTGAGCGGCGTCGAGTTGCATTTTGGGCGGCAGACGGTGGTGATCTTCTCGGCGTCAGTTTGGAGAGAGTGAAAGAGACTGTCGGAGAAGAAGAAACTGCAGCACATTTTTCACACGCGTAAAATTGAGGAATACGTAACTTCCTCATAACCAAATCGTTATATTTTTAAAATTTAAAATTCAAAATTATTAGGAATTAATTAAATTAATTATTAACTGATTATAATTTTAATTTTATCCCTATTGTACACATTGTACACTAAATTTATTGTTTCCCCATACTTTCTCAAAATAATTAGTATAAAGAAAAAAGTATCGTTTTTGTTCCCAACATTTGGGGTAAGTCCTAAAGTTGTCCATAACGTTTAAATCGTCCTATTTAAATCTCTAATGTTTCAAAATTGGCTCAATGTTATCCTACCGTTAGTGATCCTTTAACAGAATTGACGGCGGGACAAAATTGAGACCATTTTGAAACGTTAGGGACTTAAATAGAACAAAACCGTTGGGGACAAAAACGATACATAGAAATAAATTTTAATTTTAACCTTTAATAATATCAATTTTTTGCTGTACATAGTATTCAATTATTTCTTAATCACATCTAAGTAAATTATACTTAATCACATTACTTTCATTCTAAATAAATGTATCTTTTTATAATTTTAAACTTAAAGATTTTTAGTTATCATGAAATATTTGTAGAATAACTAGTACATAAACTTGCAAAAAAAATGATATAAATATAGATTGTACTTTTTATTTCTAATATATCAAAATTTTTTAATATTTAATTTAGTTAAACTTTATTTTTAATTTTATTTTTTAATGATATCAAATTTTTACGATAAATAATTATTCAATATTTTTTTAATTTTATTCTTAATCACATTATTTTTCTAAGTGAATTTATTTTTTATTAAGATTAAAATTAAAAAATAAATTAAATAATTATTTGTCATAAAAATTAAAATTATAAAAAAAGATTAAAATTTATTAAAAATTAAAATTATTGAAATTATTATCTCACACGTTTTACATATATTATATAGTTATATAAGATAAAGTTTAATTTATATAATATTTATTAAATTTAAAATTGACAATTTGATTAATATTTTATTGGTTGAATTAAATCTATCATTTCAATATTTTTTACCAACTGTAAAAGGTATGTAAGTTATAACATTACAATATAATATAGCAACCGAATCATAATAATTAGACAACCTAATTTAATTAGTTATTATTATTACCATAATTATTTTTCCAAATTTATTAAAAATTAAAATTATTAAAATTATTTAATTTTACTCTTAATAAAAAATAAATTCACTTAAAAAAATAATGTGATTAAAAATAAAATTTTAAAAATAATTAAATAATTATCTACCGTAAAAATTTAATATTATTAAAAAATAAAATTAAAAATAAAATTTAGTTAAATTAAATATTAAAAAATTTTGATGTATTAGAGGCAAAAAATACCATTGATATTTTATTTTATATATATATATATATATATATATATATATATATATATATATATATATATATATCATTTTTTTCTTTTTCGCAAATTTATGTACTAGTGATTTTACAAACATTTTATGATAACTAAAAATTTTTAAGAGTAAAATTATAAAAAAAATTAATTTATTTAGAATGAAAGTAATGTGATTAATGGTAATTTACTTAGATGTGATTAAAAAATAATTGAATACTATGTATAGTAAAAAATTGATATTATTGAAAGATAAAATTAAAATTTATTTCTATGTATCATTTTTGTCTTTAACGTTTTCATCCTATTTAAGTTCTTAACGTTTTAAAATTATCTCAATTTTGTTCTGCTATCAATTCTGTTAATGGATCTCTAATGGTAGGATAACATTGAGTCAATTTTGAAATGTCAGAATTTAAATAGGACGATTGAAATATTAGAGCATATACAACTTTAAAACTTACTTCAAATATTAGGGACAAAAATAATACTTTACTCTTAATATAAATTATAATTATAATGCATTTTTTGGCAAAACTTTACTAGGTGACGTGGATATTCATTTATGATCATGATTTTGACTCGTGTTTACTTTAAAATCATATTAGAATCCGTATGCTTAGTGAAGTTCGATTAATGATTTACACAGCACAAGCACCACTTGATGTTTTCCCCCTTTCTATCTTTTTCTGAGTTTGTTAGAATATAATAATTCCTCATTATTGATCCATTATTACTGAACCATCATCATGATGATTCCATCTTCATCCTTCATAACATGCAATCAACTTCAATCGCGACTAGAACATGGACACATGCATGGTGCATATGACACTGATGGTTCTTTTTTTATGGTGAAACTAGACTTTGTTTGATTGATGTATACGTTAAGATATAAATACAAAAATACAGACATTAAAAATATGAACATAAAATATTTGTGTTTATATATTGTGTTTGATAAAAATTAAAAATAAAACACATATTTAAAAAAGATTAAATTATTTTTTATTTAACCACAAATTTTATTATTATTAGTGTACACTCATTATTCAAAATACTGCATGTCATCATCATTGATTTTTTATTTCTTCTAATATTTTTTATTTCTTTCAATATCATTTTAAATTATCATTTAAATATTAAATATATATTTTTTTAAAAAAATAGAAAACTAAAACTCATAATTTATTAAAGATTTAAATAAATAAAAAATAAATCTACAATTTTTTTGAAAAAAATAGAAAGATAAATTTAGTTGTAAAAATTAAAAGAGGAAAAGGAAAAAGAAAAGTTTGGAGAAATAAGAAGATAAATTTTAAAAATTGAATAAAGATAAAAAAGTAAAAAAACAGTGTCTCATAAATTATGTTTCAGTGTCTCGCCAAATTAAAAATACACAAATTTAATATTTCTGTGTCCATTCGTATTCTCCTGTATTTTTTAAAAATCTATGTCTCACTAAATCAAATAACAAACATGTATCATCGTATCTATAAACATCAACCAAACACTACCTAAGGATGGACATATATAAAAGTGCTACAATTGATTTCATGTATGTTTGTTTATGAATATTTTCTCATTATTATGCCATTTTGAAGCAATTAAACTCTCTTCTAACTTTAAGGGGAGAAATCATGAGAGATCAATAATAAAGAGTAAGAACTTCTTATACTAGTTAGTTGTATTAGGAGAATTCTAACTAACTGAATCCAGCTAAGTATCTAACGTTTCTAACTGCCTAACAAACTCTATCATGAAATTAGTCCACATGGTTAAATATCCGAACACCTAAAATATCTTAACGCTAAGTGCTTCAACCACGTGAATACAAAGAAAATTGTCTATTGTATATTAATAATTTCAATATAAAAATAACTCTCTAATAAATGTTCTTAAAATTGTATACCTTTCAATATTAAAATATACGTCATTAAACTAATTAATAATAACAATAAAATCTATTATATATTGATAATTTTAAAGGAAAAGAATCACTGATATATCTATTGTTAAAATAATTCTATATCGATCTTACAATATTAGAATGTATGTTCATATGAATAGATGACATTGTAGATATGCTAATTTTCACTTTACTTAAATTAATAATTCTTTCGACAAAGAAAAAGCAATTAGATAATAAGATATGTAATCGAATCTTAAAACTCATTTAAAATATCAGCTTCAACAAAGTTTGATTCTAACATATTAAAAACATGAAAAGAAAAATTAAAGCAAAAGTTAAGCTCTCCTTCTAATACATGCTTGATGATCCTTTATTATCTAGTTTTCACACCCTAAGTTAATCTTAAAATCTACTACTTCTACTACTATCATAAAGGGTTGAGCTGTTGAGGTATTAATTTTTGTGTACAAATTTTTATAAATATAAATATAAATTAGAGAAAATGTCATTCCCCTCTCCTGAGAGATGTTAAAATGACACTCTCCTCCCCTCTATTTATAAAATATACATTCCCCTCCCCTATAACCTTTAAAAAAATCCCTCTTTAATCCATTTTAAATTTTGTGTTAACTAATGTTAACTTTATTCATTTTTTTTTTAAAAATAAAATTATTTTTACAAAAATATCCTTTAGTAAAAAATTTTATTTTTTTGTCATTAAATTTTGCTTACTAAAATACCCTTTAATAAATTATTTTTTTATTGATTAAATTATATTTTTACTAAAATATTTTTAAAAAATTAATAATTAAATTATTTTTTCTAATATACCCTTCAATAAATTTTTAATTATTAAATTGTGATTTTACCAAAATTTTTTGTTAATAATTATTTTTATATTTTACTATTATTTTAACAATAAATAAAAAATCTTACCACTGCTAATATGTATAACAATTAATATTGATAAATAATTTGTTTCATAAAACTATTGAAATTTATTAACAACTTTATCAAACCTTATTACTTGAATTGATAATAACGGCGATGATTACACAAAGCTATGCAGTAATGGCAGCACCTAGGTAGCGGCAGAGACAACCAAAGGAAATTGAAGAGATTGAAAGAGAAATAGTGCGACTGTGAGGGAATTGGAATCCTAACTCAGAAATTGAGTTTAGTTAGTAAATAAATATAAAGGGATAGTATAGTAAATTAGAATATTAATTTTATTAAATGAAATATTCTGTTAACATTTTTAATTAAATGGATTAAACTGTACATTTTACAAATAGAGGGGAGGGGAGTGTCATTTTAGTATCTCTCAGGGGAGGGGAGTGTCATTTTCCCTATAAATTATATTGATTCATATGTTTAAATTCTGAAATATAAATATAAATTATGTATTTTTATATGTAAATTTTTGGGTAAATCACTCAACTAAGCCAATGAGTGAATAAAATTACACCAATTCAATCAGCCAAAAGTAAAACCGATTTATGAATCAACCAGAGTGGCATTTCTATGTAGTTCGAATTAGGTTAATTCGAACTTCACACTCAAGTAATTCGAATCAGCCTGATTCGAATTACACACACGCACACACCCACTAATTCAAATCAACCTGATTCGAATTACACACACGCAATCTAAAGTAATTCTAATTGGGGTGATTCGAATTACTCAAGCTATAATTCGAATGATACTGTTTCGAATTATACAGGGCCAGACGTGTATAAATATGGTGTGAATGTAAATTGATCTCATTAGAGTAAGAAAATGGCTAGTGAGGAGAGTTTTGTAGTGTTGGTTCATCACAGAGGATCATTAAGAGGAAAACACGGTTTGGTGTGAAGTTCACTGATAAAGATCTTCTCAGTATTTTTATCAGGCCTACTACGAGTTACGATGACTTTGTGAATTCTATACTACAGAAACTTGGTCTGCAAGACGTGAAACAAGTTCAGAAGTTATTCTATCGCATTCTAATCTCAGTGCTG
Source organism: Arachis stenosperma (assembly GCF_014773155.1). Taxonomy (NCBI): domain Eukaryota; kingdom Viridiplantae; phylum Streptophyta; class Magnoliopsida; order Fabales; family Fabaceae; genus Arachis; species Arachis stenosperma. Next base: position 88,335,223 of record NC_080383.1, on the reverse strand, counting down.
CAAGAAATTGTGAATGCACAATTGTTTCACAATAGGGAGTGATGAGGACTTGCAGGTCCTGTTTCATTGTCGTCGGTAGTTTCCCGAGGTTAAGACACCTGAGCTATTGGCGAAGTTGGTGATGTGGTATCTAGCTCGGGGGGTTCGAACTGGAATACCCACACTATAGGCACGGTAGCCGGTTCTAGCTTCAGACCTGTTGGTGCATCTTCATCCGTCCCTGTGAATGAACCTCCAGACAAACCTGTCGCCTCCCCGTCGTTCGCTATTGATCTCAACTGTAGTGGAGGCAGAGAGGTTGGTATCATGGATAGGGTACCGACTTCTTTACAGTGTGCGACAGTGGCTGGTCTGGGTGATGCATTGCTGGATGATGTTGACGATGATGATGTGGAGCCGGATATCATTGCTGATGACAGTGGCGATGAGATCGCAGCGAGTAATCCAGTTTGGACTGGACGTGGTTCTAGCTGTGGGACACAGCAGTACCCTCTGCACTTTTCATCTTTGGACTTGGATGCCATGAGACAGGAGGGGGTTCCTAGGGAACCTACTGGATTTGGTGCGAGAGATGCCGAGGGGTCTGGTGGTCTCACAGAGTTTTAGATTGGCCAGCAGTTTCCGGATAAAGATGAGGTTGTGTTAAGTGTGAAGACGTATAGCATCCGACGCGGGGTAGAGTACAAAGTGGTGGAGTCTGACTATCGCCGGTATGTAGGGAAGTGTTCTGAGTTTGGGAATGGGTGCACATGGTTGATTAGGCTAAGTCTCCGGCAGCGCAAGGGTATTTGGGAGGTAATACGGTACAACGGACCTCATACGTGTCTTGCGACGTCTATCTCTATCAACCAAAGAAGTTTGGATTATCATGTGATCTCGGCATTTATCATGCCAATGGTTAGAGTTTATGCATCCGTCAGCATCAAGGTGCTTCTGAATGCGACGGCGGCACACTTTGGGTTCAGGCCGACTTATAGGAGGGTTTGGTTGGCAAAGCAGAAGGCCGTCGCCCACATCTATGGTGATAGGGATGACTCGTATAACGAGCTGCCGCGGTGGGTGTTAGGAATACAGTTGACGATGCCAGGTAGTGTTGCAGTCCTTAGAACGAGTCCTGTCCGACTTAGGGACCAGGTTGATGGCTCGCAAGCCTATTTTCACCGGCTTTTCTGGACGTTTCCACCATGTATTGAGGCATTCCGGCATTGCAAGCTGTTGGTGAGTATTGACGGCACCCACTTGTATGGTAAGTATGGGGGTATGTTGCTCGTCGCGATTGCACAGGACGGAAACGCCAACATCCTGCCTGTTGCATTTGCACTCGTGGAGGGTGAGAATGCGGAGTCTTGGTCGTTCTTTCTTTCCCATCTCCGACAGCACGTGACCCCGCAACCGGATCTCCTGGTTATATCAGATAGGCACAACGGGATCAAGGCTGCGCTTGAGGCTCCCGACGAAGGATGGCTACCTCCTGCTGCATACCATGCATTCTGTATTCGACATGTGGCAGCAAATTTCGCCCTGACATTCAAGGGCAAGGACACAAGGAGGCTTCTTGTGAATGCAGCTTATGTGAAGACTAAGGTAGAATTTGATTACTGGTTTGATATTCTGCGGTCTGAAGACCTTGCCATGTGTGAGTGGGCGAACAGAATTGAGTATTCATTGTGGACTCAGCATCGGAACGAGGGTAGGAGATTTGGACACATGACGACAAATATCTCCGAGTGTGTTAATTCAATCTTAAAGGGGGTCAGGAATCTTCCGGTGTGTTCGCTGGTGAAGGCTACTTATGGAAAGTTGGCAGAGCTATTCATTCGTAAGGGGAGAGAGGCAGAGGCCCAGCTATGAACTGGACAGAAATTCAGTCAACATCTGGTGAAGTGTATAGAGGCCAATCTGAAGACGGCGAGGTGTTTCACGGTGACTTTGTACAACAGAGATAACTCGAAGTTCACCGTCTCAGAAACCACTCCTACTGGTTCGTTCTCACTTGGTAGCTACAAAGTGTCACTCGGGACTCAGACATGTGACTGCAGATATTTTCAGGCACTTCATTACCCGTGTCCTCATGCCTTGGCATGCTGTGCCTATTCACAGCTTACTTGGCAGCCGTATGTCTACCAAGTGTATCATCTTAGCTCGGTGTTCAGTGTGTACCGGATGGGGTTCACACCTCCCATTCCCGAGGGATTTTGGCCACCATACGATGGGCCGACAGTGATACCAGACCCCACCAAAAGGCATCCAAGTGAGGGACGTCCTAGGTCCACCAGGATCCGGACTACTATGGACGAGGCTAATTCGAACAGGCCGAAGAGATGCGGTCTTTGTAGGCAACCAGGACACACACGCCGGAGTTGTCCACAAGGCGGAGGAGCAAGGCACACTGGGGGAGATGAGTAGATGTCGTGTTAAATGAATTACTATCTTTTTAGCACTTTAGTATTTAGATTCCTTTGTTTTAGTTTGGTACTTGAAGGACCTGGATCTGCCATAACATCAAACTGGAAAACATGATCTGTCCGGCTCTCCCAATGAAGGTGTCAGAACTGCAAGCTGTAGGGGAACCAATGATCACCACCTCTGCCGTCCTTCGACATCAAGAAGTCGATGTTCAGGGCGGACTGGGGGCGGGGCTGTACTCCACCGGACTGCGGTAGCACCCGATCTATCTGGTGCCACTCTATGACGGCGAAATATATCAATGCCATCACACACCGCCATATTGCCGTATGCCGAGGCTCCAATACCTCCGGATGCACAACCTGAAGAATGTCTAGAGAGCTATACGGCATCCAAATAAACTGCGAATACATAACGTATATAAACAAACAAATAAGTTACTTAATCCAACTTAAAAAAAAAAAGATTTTGTACTAATCTCTTCGTTGAAGACCCCGGCTATATGGGCTACTCCATCCAAACGATAAAGTCTGTCGAGATTATCCCCCATGGGCTAAATATCCTATTCAAGTCTTTGTTGTAGTCGTTTTGGGTTGTTTTCTCTGAGATTTTGTGGGGGTATGCTATTGAAAAAGTGGTTCGAATGAGGTTGGTTCGAACTCATTTTATAGCCGAAGCATGAGTAATTCGAAACACCCTAATTCGAATTACTACTAAAGCCAAAAATTGAGTAATTCGAATTAGTATGTGTGTGTAATTCGAATCAATGTGCGTGTGTGTAATTTGAATCAGACTGATTCGAATTACATAGAGTGTGAAGTTCAAATTAACCTAATTTAAACTATATAAAAATGCCACTTTAGTTAATTCATGAACCAATTTTATTTTTGGCTGATTAGTGTAATTTTATTCGCTCATTAACTTAGTTAAGTGATTTACCCTAAATTTTTTGTAAATATAAATATAAATTACAAATTATTATTGGATAATTACTGATCTAAATAAATAGTAATATTTACTATGTGTTATTATTTTATTTCTATCATATCTTTGTTATTTCTCTTATAACTATTTACGCACATATAATTACTAACAATCACATAAAAAGCGCTTATTATATTATCACATGTATATGATACAAAATTAACTGCCACTATTATTTTATAACTATAAAAAATGTAAAACATTTAAAAAAAAAAAAAGAATGGCCGGCCGAAGTAATACCTATATCAAGACGTTAGTTTTAATAATAGTATTAGCCATTTCTATGTTTATACCGACTAATGTCACCTTTACTTTAATTAGCAAGAGTTTATATTTTAGAAAGTGGTTAAAAATTAATTTCACAGTAAAAAAATATTAAAATAAAGAATAAAGTATATTTTTTGTTTTTGAAATTTGATAAAAAATTTAAAAATACCTTTAAATTTTATTTTGTTTCAATTTTGTTCCATAAGTTTTCGATTTGTATCAAATATACCCTAATGACTAAATTTTAAAAAAATTTAAGACTAATCTAACAATAATGCATGAAAATTATGTTTGATTTACTTGTGTTTAGAGTTGTTCTTATGAAATTATTATGTGTTTAGAGTTGTTCTTATGAAATTATTATTGAATTGATCTTAAATTTTTTGAAAAATTAGCCGTTAAGAGTATATTTAATGCAAATAAAAAATTTTTAGGACAAAATTAAAATAAAATAAAATTTAAAAATATTTTTAAAATTTTTATCAAATTTTAAAAATAAAAAATATATTTTACTCTAAAATAAAATATTAAAAATTTTATATATAATTTATTAAAAAAATTTAAGTTTGGGGACCATGGCCCTCCTCCTTTCAATGAGGCTCCGCGATGCTGTAAAAAAGAATAGTTGGGTAAAAATATAAAGATTTAATTAATATGTATTTTAAAATATATATTAAGATTATTAATTAAAAAATTATTATTATGAAAAATATGCAAAATTTAAATTTCAATATATTTATTAATAAAACTAAAATTCTTTATTAATAATAATTTTAGAATATATGTTAACTAAACTCATATATTAAAACAATAAAACTAACTTTATAATTATGAGGTAATTGGTTTGGTGTTTCAAGTTTCTATAAACAACATCAACCGATTCTTCACGGTAGGTCCAATTTTTTGAAAAGAAAAAGAAAAAACAATTCCATGTACTGATTGATGTAAACCTTGGTTAGAGAAATTTCGCACATGTATGTTGCTTGATAAGGGTAATTTGTAGTTGCATACGAATCATAAAAAGTCTCCATTTAGAGTGTGTGTGTTTTTTTTTTTTTTAATGTCGTTTATTATTAAAAACTTAAAACATTTGTTTTTTCCGAAAAATTCTTTTTATATTTTAAATAACATCTTTAGAGTACTTTTTTTAAAAAACAAATTAAGTTATTATTTAAAAGAAATAGTGTAGTTTGCACACAACTATGAGATAATTAGTGGCCTACACACCAATGAGCTTGCCATTATTATAAATAATCAAAGTTGCTAAATGCTTCGTTTGAGATTAAGAATAATATTTACTGAAGGCATGAGGTCAAGAAATAAATAAATAATTGGGGATGACTTCTTTTCCCTATTTAAATTCCTAAGCACATATACTTTTTAAAAAGCAACTTAATCATCATCATGATTGGTCTGGTCATTATAATCCGGCGAATATAAGTTATAATTCAGAGATTAGATTTAATCTGTTTTTATAAGTCAGTTACGTAAATTATAGCTCGGTCACTTACAAATTTAAGACAGAGTAATTCGTGATCCATTTGTATAAGTCGGCCGCGTGTGCTATAACTTGGCCACGTGCAGCAAATTCAAAAAGAGAACAGTTACTTGTTGATAATTCTAAAAAGACATTTTCAAAAAGGCCATCAAATGATTCTCTGCGAGATTCTCGGACCGTATCCATGCCTCATATCTCAGAATGAGGAGAACATACCACAATCAAGTCATATACAAATCTTATATAAACAGAATCAAGTAAATATAGTAGGATAAGTACACAGAGAACTCTCCCTTTTATTTTTTCTTTTTAAAAAAATTAGAAAAACTCTTTCTGACTTGAGCATTGGAGTCTCTTTGCAGGTCTCAACCTCCTCCGGTGTTCCTCAACGGCTGAAGTATAGCTTGGCGTCTGTGCTCTTAGGATAGAAAACTCCATACACATGGAAGAAGGAGTTATACCTCGACACTAGAAAGAGTTATACCTCGACTTAGATTACTGGATAGGAACATTTGGCACCCACTGTGGGGCTGAGTTTACTTAACCTCACTACTATTTTTTCTACCCAATTATTTATCCTATTTTCAAGTTATAATCAATAGCGAAGAGTAAAATAATCCACCTCCTCCTCCTCCCACTGATGCCAAGCTATTAGCTATTAATGAGTCGCTATGAACAAAAGTTTAGCGGATGGCCAAACTATTAAACCAGAAACAAAAATAACCAAGGCAATGAAGAGGAGCAGAAAAATCCTAGTAATGATAACGACTATACCTCGGAAGCTAAAACCGTGGTGATAGGACATCCAAAGCTCATCAGAGATGCATACATTTTGTGGCAATACTCTAACAAGTACAGGAAATATCTTTTTCTTAAAAGTGTATTACAGCTAAGTTCATATGTCGAAACACGGTTATGTGCTCTCTTTTATTAATAAAATATATTTACTTTTTTATTTTTAATTTTTTTCTATTAATCTTCCTAATTGATCTATAAGCCATTCAGTCCACGATCAAATCAAAACCGAACTATACTCCAATTTTCGAATGCACAAGATACCAAGCTATTTATTATGTTCAATTATCCCTAATAACCGACCATAAAGATCAGATACTCAAGCTCAAGTACAACTTACACAAGTGATACTTTGATGCAATCATTCAACTTCAAAATCAATCAATCAATCCGAGAATAAACTCGGCTATCAATCAATTCGAGAACAAAACTCGGCTTTTTATCAATCCAAACAAACCGGCACCTATAAGTCGGAATCACTTCAAACAAACTGATAATTATAAGTTTGAATCAATCAAAGCAAACCTACACCTATAAGTCAGCGTCAATCCAACAAATATTCACCTATAAGTCGGCAGCATTCGAACAAACAATCACCTATAAGCTCGTTCAAAAATATATTGAAATAAGCAACCTATTTTCCAATGACAAGCTTGTCCAATTTTATTTTTAAGATTATTAGGTTGATCTTGGGGGCTAATCCTTATATCTTCGAATTATAACACAATCACATCTCTTCTACATCCTGCCAAGTTATAACTCAATTTTCATAAAAGCTCAACCTGTTTCTCATAAAAATAAACAGGTCAAGTTTGGGAGCTATGATATGGTCATTATAACTCGGCGGATACAAGCTATAATTCAGAGATTAGGTCTGATCTGTCCTTATAAGTCAGCCACGTTAGCTATAACTCGGCCACTTGCAAATTCAAAATAGAGTAGTTTGTGATCCATCCGTATAAGTCGGCCGCGTGTACTGTAACTCGGCCACGTGTAGCAAATTCAAAAAGAGAACGGTTACTTGCTGATAATCCTAAAAAGACCTTGTCAAAGAAGCCACCAAATGATTCTCTGCGAGAGAACAGACCACAATCAAGTCATTTTTAACTTGAACGTTGGAGTCTCTTTGCAGGTCCCAACCTCCTCCGGTGTTCCTCAACGGGTGAAGTATAGCTCGAGATTTCGGAAAAAAATCAAGCGAGAGAAAATGTGGGAATTGAAATGATGATAGTTTGATTCCCAAACTTACTTAGAAATAGCTTTCAAACTTTGAACCAAATATGGAAATATGATATTCCCATCTTAAAATTCCTAGGAATTATTTATAATTCCTCCAACCACACACACCCATAGATATCAAGTTAACGGGTCCCTCATCTTATAAACTCTTTACTCTTTTTTATTTTTTTTGATATAAGACTAATTTTAACACTTCTCACACTTACGACACTAACACTATTATGCTAGCTACCTTCATTCAAGTTCCTCTGTTCTGAAAAATGTTAATTCACATTTTTGGTGTAAAAAACAAAATGTCACTGTTAATTCAAATGTAAGACAAAAAAAATGTATTAGTCATCTAGAATTTCTCTTTATATTATATTATTTTTTATTAATATTTTTATTATTCTTATATAACATAAATAACGCTAAATATAAATGTACTAATAAAAATTAAAGGTTAACTACTTTGTAAGATATTGTAATTTAATTTAATTTTTAATTTAATTTTTATAGTTTAAGAATTTGTAATAAATTTTTTAGACAAAAGTTTAAGAACAATCAATTTTAACTAATATTAATTAGTATTTTTAGTTAATAATCTAATATTTTTAGTCTACTAGTCTAATACTATCTTTTAGCACATGTTTTTAAATATTGCCAATAAACTGTTAGCCAAAAAAATAATTTATTTATCTAATTCTTTATTTGATATAAAACTTTTTAATTGAGTTCCTATCTTTTATTTTATTTATAATTAAATTCTTAATGTAAAATATTTTTTGGTTAGGTTTCTTTTGCTTAAAAATAAAAAAATATTGTTTTAGTCCTAACATTTTATTTAAATCTTAATTCTGTTTTTAATATTTACAATAACTTATTTTCATTTCAAATCTTTTATTTCGTTATATTTTTGTCATATTATCAAAATTTAAACTTTTTTTCAAATTATTTTTCTTCTATTGTTATCTTTTATTTTTTTTCTTTTTTCTTTTATTCTTTTTCTACTTTCATTACTAAATCGCTATAACTACTATCACAATTATAATTGTTGTGGCTACTAGAAAAGATAGAAAAATATTATTTGTACACTAAAATTAGCTACCAATATATTTGTGTATAAATATATGTGTGGTTTAATTTATTTTCATAGTGTATTTATATTTCAGCATATATTTTATATTAGTAACTAATTTTGGTGGCTAATTTTAATATACACATAGCATAATCCAAAAAGATAATACTGAAAAAGAGCTCCAAAAAATATAATTTTGATAGTTTTAAATATTAAGAAATAAAATAGTAGTTCTACATCTTAAATAAAAATTAGAAACAAATTCCTATGATTCTAAAAGTTTAGTACAGTAAAAGTCCACCAAATTTTTAAATCAAAAGGTTTTAATAAAAAAGGATTTTTACAATATTAAGACTCGGTTGCAAAATTTAAATTATATGATAATCGGAATTTGAGTGATACTTAAAGAATTTAATATCCAGCAAATTTGGAGCAGTTTAAAGGCTGAGTTTTTTGGATATGCTTTGGGGGTGTGAGTTATGTTGGGATATGATTATTACGGGTGATTTACACTGTTATAGCGGCGTTGCTTTTTGAAATCTTGGAGAGAAGAAATCGGATCTACCGATTTCAAACAGAGAGGAAGTAACACAAATTGGACCCACCGATTTGTGTGAGGGAGACGTTTAGCAGCATAAAATCGGTGGCACCGATTTGTGTGAGGGAGACGTTGAGTAACATGAAATTGGTGGCACCGATTTCTGGGTGGTGAAATATTTTATCCAAAGAGTGCAGTAATCGGTGGGACCGATTACTGGCAGAAAAAAAATTTATTTTAATCTGAGGTGAACTAATTGGACCCACCGATTTGGGAGTTCACGCGGTCGGTCCGTCCGATTTGTCCGTTAATGCATACAAAAACTGGAAAGAGCTCACAGAACCCCCATTTCTTTATCGCCGGTCTCAGCTAATGTTCTTCCTCTTCTCTTCTCTTCTCCTTCATTTTTGTAAAATAAATTTATGTGAGGTTGAAAATAGTCAAGTACATGTAGTGTTATGGATGATAGAGTTGTATTGAAGATTTATTATTACGGACAGATCTTATTACAAACATATGAGGGAGTTCAATTTGTGTGTAAAAATCCATTAGATGTTGTTATTCCGTTCACATTGTCATTTGAGGAATTGAAAGGTGTGATTTGTGAGAAGATAGATTCTCAAAGATGTAGGAGAGTATCGTGTATTTTGTACAGGTATCCTTTATCTGTGTTTGGTGGGTTTGTTCAATTTCAGACCAAGTACGTGACGGACGAAGCGAGTATGCATGAAATGTTTTCAATGTACGTGGAAAATCGCCATCGAATGTCGTGCATTGAGTTATGTATTGAGTTTGAGCAATCTGAAGCGGACCGTAACATTGAATTGGAAGATTATAATAGTGAAAGCGAAGATGAATTTGAAAGTAACTATGAGATCGTCGGTCCAGGTGAAGATGAAGATGAAGCTGGCGGCGCCATGAACACAGATGTGGCAAAAGTTGCAAATGCACTAGCAAACCCGCATCCGTTTCAGGAGCCTTCTTTCATGCGGTCGTTGGATTTGGAGGCTATGCACGCACCGAAGTTTCCGCAGTATATGAACACAGGTGCGTAAACCTAGGTAGCTATGTGAAATTCTGAAGTAGCAGATCAATAAGTCGGATGAGTAATGTATGTGATATGTGATTAGGCATTTGTGACCATAGCGTTTGATTTTTTTATTAATTAATAGTTCTTTGTTATGAATTTTATTTAGTTGTTCTTTACGTAGATGGAATAGCGAAAAAATAAGACTGTAATGATCTTACATGGTAAAGTGTGTTTATTAATTTTGATGTATGCAGCTCCTCCTGTTGTGGCGGATGGTGAGTTCACAGTGGGGATGAAATTCAGTTCAAGGGAGGCAGTAATCAAGGCAATGAAAGATTATACCATCCGGAGAGGTGTGGACTATCGGGTATATGAGTCGGAACCGACGACATTCTATGCCAAATGTACAGAATATGGGAATGGTTGTGACTGGTTGATCAGGGTTACCAAAATGCAGACGAAGTACTGTTGGGAGATAAGGAGGTATAATGGAAGTCATACTTGTACCAGGTCTACTATTTCTCAAGACCATTCGAAGCTGGATTCCATGACAGTTGCAGAAGCAATTAAGCCGTTGGTAGAGGTTGACCCGTCTATAAAGGTGAAATCAGTAATTGCTGAAGTTCAGTCAAAGTTTAACTACACCATCAGTTATCGCAAGGCTTGGTTAGCGAAGCAGCAGGCGGTGGAATCAATTTTCGGAGGTTGGAAAGCATCATATGAAGCTTTGCCCATATGGTTTGAGGCCATGTGTCACAAGGAGACATCAACAGTGGTTCACTTTGAAACGATGCCTACTTACCAGGGGGATGATTTGGTTCCTGATATACGTGTACTGCATAGAGTCTTCTGGAGTTATTATCCTTGTATAAGGGCCTTCAAACACTGCAAGCCAGTGGTGCAGGTGGCACCAGAATTAGCAGAGGAAGTGCGAACCCGAGGTCTCGAATCCAATGACCTCCTACCTGGAGTAATCCCTTCCCGAATGTGCTTGATGGTCGGTGGGAATGTCAACATAATTACCTGAACGTGAGTGTTGCGACCCCGATGCCATAAAACCAAGCAGCTGACTGAATGAAGTTTGCTCTCCATACTCAAACTGCCGACCACCCCAATACTGTTGATGTACCGGGACTGACGCTGAAAAATAATCAGACGGATGCATCTCAGGAACATATGGTACAAAATACCCACCCCCCTGTTGTGGCGGTTCCGGTGGCGGTGGTGGTGGAGGTACCGGTGCCGGTTCCGGTTCCGGTGTCGGTGGTGGTGGAGGACCTTCTGGATTCTCTTCGAATACAAGGTTCGACAATTGCAAGTGGTCACCAAATGCTTGTTGGTACCAATGCATATAAATTTCCAATGGATAATGTAAATGCACCAAGTCATCAGAGAGAGCGTGACTATACCGATTAGTCCACTGCATCACCCAAGAAGAGTGGGTATTGGCCCAATCTTGATTCTTAGGCCCAGTTAAAAATTTGTCGTGTGATGGACCTAGATCCCGCTCTTGATTAGTAACACCCTGTCTCAATCCGAATTGCCTCCTGACTCTATCAGATGCATGCCACTCGATGCATTCAAAAGATATAAGTGGCACTATGGCACTCCAGATAATCGAATTATGATGGATGTCTAAAGGAATCACGTCTGGGTCGATGTTTCCAATGCCATAAGCCTGCCAAACAAACTGGACACATCGAACCAGTCAGATGATTACACAATAATTAATTCACTAAACAAGTTTCATACGGTACTTTAATTTACCAACATACATGTCCTTCTTGTAGATCATCCAACAACCTCCTGTAGTGCGCAAGCGAATTATATCGGTAGGCATAGTTTTCACGGTCCCAGTTATGCCACTTGCCGTCGGACAATCCATTAGTTAACTTATCTTGTGGAAAACAAAAAACAATTTCTATCATTTCTTTCAATGCATACTTTAATCAAACTTACCTATTTGCAATTAGAAACACTCGGGGATTGCCGGGAATCGGCGCTAGAAATGGTAGCCGGATCCAAACCCAAGTGAGCAACAGTGTCAATGGATCGTCCATCTCCTTGCAGTCGACACGAATTGCCCTACATAATGATCTATACAAGTGTGCCAGGCATGCAGAACCCCAACTAAACTGTATGATCTGACCAAAGTTACGGAGCAAAGGTAAAAATTTCCAATGCACAGCTGCACTCGACTTATCTCCAAACAGAACTGTCCCAAATAACAACATTATGTGACACTTTACATACATCTGAATGTGCACAACATCGTTCAACACTATACGATCTCTCAAACCCCTAAACCATGTTAATTTTATAAAGCTCCCTCTACACTCCGTCTTCTTCGGTGCAACTCCAAATTGGTGCAAGCACTCGGCTTCCAAAGCCTCAAAACTACTCATGGTCGGTCCTGTAACCGGAAGACCATTTGTCGGCAGACCGAGAATTATCGCCACATCCTCCAAGGTCACGGCACACTCACCAACCGGAAAATGAAAAGTGTGAGTCTCAGGCCGCCATCTCTCAATCAGAGCATTAATCATTGCTGACTGACATGGGATAAATCCAATTTGGAAAACATAATAAAATCCAATCTCGCGTAAGTGTGACTCAACAATTTGATTGTATGGATCCGGCGGCTTTAAATGATCACACATCAACATCCGTGAACCCTACAAGATCACATTTCCGTTATAAGTACCAGTATAATATAACTATATTCTCAAAAACACAATTATCGTTACATGTCCATTATAACTAATTCCAGCATAATTGCATTTCAAACATACACAGTAAATCTGTTATACAAAAATCCTTCAATTATATTCATTACCTTATAACAAAAATTATTTAACCTTAACTAACTAACCAGAATAATTTCACGACTGATAAACTATTTATTCGTAAAACAGGATACTAATTTTATTATTGTTATTATTATTCATAAAACAGCATACTAATTTATTATTATTATTATTATTATTATTATTATTATTATTATTATTATTATTATTATTATTATTATTATTATTCATAGCACAGCATAATTTCCTAATCTAAGTTTAGTTACTACTAATTTATTGTCTAAATTTTAATACATTAAAATTCAATTATTAATGATCATAAATAAAATAATTTATTAAATTTTTATTATTAATCATAATAAATTATTAAACTCAATTACTACTGCTAATAATAACAACAACAATATTATTCTACTCTACGAGAGTATGTACAGATTTGATCTCATTCTCCTTCTTCTTTCATTCATTCATTAACTATAAAAAAAATCCAATTATTCCGTAGAGCTTACCTTACCATACCATATCATACATACATACATACATGATTAATTTCCATTTTAATTTCTATTTCTAACCACCTAATAATAAAATTATACACACATACATGATTAATCTCTACTTAGTGCCATTATAATATATATTGCTAATCAAATTTAATATTATCACTATTATTATTATTAAATCAGATTATTAAAAAATAAAAACTTACATAATTTGGATCTCCAAGATAATTAACAATATGAAGTTCTGGTTGATTTACTTCTTTAATTTTTTGTCTTCTTGACATTTTCTTTGAATTGGTGTGATCCAACAATGGTGATACAGGAAGCAAATGGTGGGGTTAAGTGTGTGTTGAAGAGAGGGAGACGAGAGTGAGAGACAGTGAAAGGGATACGAGAGTGAAAGAAAGTGAAAGAGAGTGAAAGGGATATTACTGAATGGGGGTTGCTCTTTTAGATGAGGGAGTCACGGGTTTGATGAGGGAGTCACGGAAGGCAATTGCATGCGTGACGCGTGGATAGGGAACACAAATCGGTCCCACCGATTTGTGCACCATCCGCGTCCTAAAATCGGTGCCTCCGATTTGCTTCCTACCACTCGTGCCACCGATTTCTTCTACCCAGCCGTCACAAATCCGTGAAACACCGATAACCCTCATATCGCTGCTATACTCCATCAACGAGTTCATATCAAAATTAAAAAACTCTGTATTAAACATATCTAAAAGATTCAAATTGATTTTGGAAATAAAAATATTAATTAATAATTAAATGACTTATTTTATATTTATATATAAAAACATATATTATTTTATATATTTTAATATATATTTTATAGAAAGAATTAATTTTGTTTATACATGTATGATAAAGTTTTGAAATATATATATATATATATATATATATATATATATATATATATATATATAAGTAAAAATTGGATAAAGTGTGAGGTGTTGATTGATGGTAACGCTGATTCACTGATTACTGAGTGATTAGTGTTGGATTAACGTCACTACGACGTTTATTGACTTTGCTATTGCCATCTCACCCTCTCTTTCAAATCACCCTCTCCCTTATTCTTCTTTCTTTCTCTCTCTCTCTCTCTCTCTAGCTCTCTCAAGCTTCTGCTGCCAACCAATCTCTGCAATGGGTTGTGCTGGATCCTCACAGTCCAAGCCTGATGGTTAGCATCATCCACTATACCCCCCTTTTTTTTCTTTTTCTTATTTGCTTCCTTGGGTCTTGTTTTCATTTTTTATTTTATTTTTTCTGTGAGCTGAACTTTATCTTTTGCATTTGGTTCCGTTTTTGGTAAAGGCTTCGGTTAATTGATGATGGGTTGTGGTCAAAATCTGTTCTTTCTTTCTTTCTTTCTTTCTTTCTTTCTTTCTTTCTGGGGATTTGTTTGCTGGGGATGCTGTTTATCCTTATAATTGTGGAACCTCCCCAATCATTCTTCTTATCATGTTAATCACTCATCGAATAGTGAGTTTTAGTTGGTAAATATGAATAAAGAATTTCATGGCATAGTACAGAGCTGCAAATTATTATTATTTTGTTTTGGTGGGTTGGGGGGGGGGGGTGTTGGGGATGTGATTATGTGAAGTACATTTGTGTACACTCATCGAATAGTGAGTTTTAGTGGTAAAGAATAAAGAATTTCATGGCATAGTACAGAGCTGCAAATTATTATTATTTTGTTTGGTGGGTTGGGGGGGGGGGGTGTTGGGGATGTGATTATGTGAAGTACATTTGTGTAAAGAAATGAAATTCATATCTTTTGATGATACTGTGAGCATTTTTTTTCCCTCTCCTATGGTATGGTTTTTGTTAACTCTGATTGTATCAAAATTGTTCCAAGCATTTTACATATCCGGTTAGCCGGTTTAGCTGCGATAAAAGAAGAGAATTGTGTTAGGCTTTTGATAGCCAAAGTAAGATTCTGTGGAATTTCAATGAGAGGGATCAAACACAGAATTGTGCT
Organism: Arachis stenosperma; assembly: GCF_014773155.1. Lineage (NCBI taxonomy): Eukaryota > Viridiplantae > Streptophyta > Magnoliopsida > Fabales > Fabaceae > Arachis > Arachis stenosperma. The sequence goes on along the minus strand of NC_080383.1, from coordinate 88,320,115 downwards.
ATGGTCCTATGGCTCGAGTATAGTGTCAAATGAGAAACGGAACGGTCAGCGAGAGAGTCGACTGACCTAGTGAGATAAAGTTTTGTTGTTAATCTGCTTGATTGTTTCTGAAGGTGTTCTTTTGTGTTAAACTCTAGATGGTGTTTAGATTTGCTTTAATTAGGTTCAGGTGATCTGTTTGGTCTATTTCTCTTTTTGGAAAATTTAGTCACTTAGTAAACAACTGTAGTTGGTTGTTGGTATTTATTCACTTAATTGATTCCTTTGTGAATTGGGCAGTTAGAAAGGATAAAAACAAGTATCCAATTAGTTTAGTTCCCTTTTCCTTTGAAAATATTTTTTTTTTCCTTTTATTTTGAATCTTCAAGATTTTGGTCGAATCACTATAATTTGGTGGACACATTTGAAACAGCATGATGAAGTTTAGAGACCAAATACAGTTAAAACTTTTCCAGTATATTTATAAATTTACCTTTATTCCTTTAAATATATGGTCCGATGCAATTGACATTGAAAATGCTACCTTAGTTCCGAGTATCTGAATAAACATGATGATACTAAAAGTTTGTGTTTAATTTTCCTGTCTTGGAAATAAGGAAGATAAGAAGCTGCAGCTTATATTTGAATATGCTATTTTCTAAGACCCCATCAATTATCAATTGGACTTTCACCGTGTGATCTCTGCATTAAAGTATGTATCCACAAATAGATACATTCATATTGGAGCATTACAACATGATGGGGCCTTTTTTTCGTCTTTCGTTAGTACCATCATCAATTGGTTCTGTAGTGATATTTGTTGATAGATAATAATACCATAAAGGGAAAAAGGTATTGTAGACTGATGATTAAGTAATATGTGAATTGAGGTGCACTCTCAGATTGTTGTTGTTTTCTGTTTCTAAGATTAAGTTGCATATGTAAATCATGTAATTTCTTGTTATTCATTATTGTTAATACTTGTGGATAGAATTTTGATTCCATAATATACTGAAGTGTAAAATTACCATCCTAGAAGCTTGTTCTTGTTTCGAATTCTCTGGTGGTTTCAGCTTAAAGTTCAATATCAGTTTCCATTTGCACCAATATAAAATTGATGTATTTTATAACAGGGGCAGCGAAAAAGATCCGGAAGCCTAAGCCTTGGAAGCATCCTCAGCCAATAACAAAGACTCAGCTAATACAACTGCGCGATGAGTTCTGGGACACAGCTCCCCACTATGGTGGCCGTAAAGGTATTACAAAAATTTAATAAGCTACTATATTTGGATTCTTTCAAGACTTACGCATAATGAAATGGGCTAAGTAAACACAAGTGGTCTAGATGGTTCTGCTAGGTTTTTGTTCATATCATGGTGAAATGAATGATGAAATGTGATTTAAGTGTGTTTATCCGAAGAAAATAGGTTTTCACCTAAAGCTAATCAAGGAAAAATAGAAAATACTGCACTATTTTAGGAGCTCTATTTGATGTTAGTCACTCATGCATATAGGGTTTATGCGTTGTGGATTCTCGATTCTCTTGCTTTATACGCAGAACTCTGGCTGCCAAGGAACAGTAAATGGAATTATATACAAAATCGAGTTGACTCTGATGCTCGAGTATTGTTGAAAGAATCCAAATTAGAATTGCTACTTAGCTTAGAAATATGGAGATAAGATAAAAAAGGAAGAGTTACTTTTAGTTATTGTTCCCACAATGACTTTGCCAAAAGAATCCACATTAGAATTAACACTTAGCTCTATGGAGATAAGAAGATAGGGAGAGTTGCTTTTTTTTATTGTTTCCACAATGGCTTTGCAACGTTTTAGTTATAGGAAATTATTGAAAGATGATGACGTCTTCAAGTGGAAACGCCAAGAATCATAGTATGTTTAAATAGCAGCCATCTCACGATAACATAATATAATAACTCCAATTCCGAAAAGAAAGTTAATATCATATGAGTATGCAAGTCTGGTCAAAATCATTTTGTTTTGTTTCATGTATGAATAAATGTGTTAGTTTTTTCAAGTTAATTGAAGTGCATATCCTGTTTTCTGGATGCTAGAGATTTGGGATGCTCTTCGAGCTGCTGCTGAGGCTGATCTAACTTTAGCACAAGCGATTGTGGATAGTGCCGGGGTTATTGTCCAGAGTTCGGATTTGACAGTATGCTATGACGAAAGAGGTAATCTATTTCCTATTGAAATCACTTATTTTATCTTCTTGTTGAAAAAATTTTTTAAAGTAGAAGGCGACCAGAAAAGAGTTAAATGATTAGAGAGTCTTGCTTTTAAAGTTAAAATTGTAAGTTATTAGAATCCAAATATCTTTTGTGGAGCTTCCAACAGCACTACCATACTTTTTGTAATAATTATCCAACTGTGTGGTCCAACCTTACTCTTATCATGTGACATCCACCTTTATGATGTGGATTACTATTGAGTGAGTACATTGCCTGTTGTTGTTGAAAGCTAGTTCACCCCATCACCATCACGTTTTTTCACCCAATCATGCTACATGTATATCAAAAATTAACTGCCGAATCAGCCACCTATATAGAATACATGTTGAAATACAAAATATATATTAAAAATGAGTTAGACAATATATGGATACACAAATACATAGTGACTGATTTTTTAGGTACACGTAGCATTGTTATTTTTCATCCTAGTTGCCCTATCATATAAACATACAACATGCTTATGAAATATGAAATATGAAGTGTAAATATATGCTACAAAATTCCCGCAAATACTGAATTTATTTTATGAAGGGTGGCATGTCTAATCCTTGCCCAAATTCATCGTTATCGACAACGAAGCTTTCCCAGTTGAATGGTTGCCTTAGTGTTCTATCATCAATCATATTTATTTATTTATTTTTGTCAACCAAAAAGAGGGAAATTGTACTCTGGATCTAGTGTTCTTCATTATGCAGCTATGAGATTCCCTTTTATTAGCAGTATTTTTTTCCCCTTAAATGAAAATACCCAAAAGTAAAAGAAAGAAAATATATTTGTTTTGTTTTGATTGTTGCCTGTATATACTTGTTTTGCAGGAGCAAAGTATGAACTACCAAAGTATGTATTGAGTGAGCCAACTAACCTGATTCGGGACAGTTAAATAACAGACATTATAAATAGTAACATTGAATGATGAGAAAGCTATATTGTAAATCAATGTATATTATGATGATCTCATTGATTTGGTAACTTTGCATAGAGTAGTAGCAACTGTTATTTTCCCTTTCCAACTGCAACTCACCTTTGACAACTGTCTGCTTTTATGTTTCCTCAATCAATTGAGCAAATTTCTTTAAGTCTGTTCCCTATTATGCTTTGCTAAATACGGCTCCATTATTTATTTTCCATCAAAGATTAATGAAATGGACATGGCAATTCTGATTACATGCTTGATTAGAATATAGAACTTCTCAATTGAGATTTTGATTTGCACTTTCCATAAGATGTTGTATAAAGGGCTATTTACACTATAATGCAAAAATACTGAACAAAATATGACTACGCTTAGCATGTTAATGGTTAACTCGTGTAATCAAATTGTTGGATTGGTAAGTGTAATACTAAATGCACTAATAGAAAAAAATAAAAAAAATAAGAGGTTAATTGGGAATTTAGGCTACCATGCAATAAATATATTTTCACCAAGATTTTTCTTCTACGTATTCAACTTGTTATATTTGCAGTGTTATACCGATTACCGATATAAGCTCATGAAAAAAATTTCAGGCCAATTAAATCAGTGAAGTCACTAACAAATTGTCAAACTAATAACAAGATGATCAACTAAGATCTAATGTGGTTTCTCTAGCTTGACCAATTTGTATCATTGTAAAAAGACATCAAAAGCTTCTATTCTCAATTAGATTCACATTTTTTTTCTCATTGAGCATTTGTGCACAGTTCAAGTGAAGATGCAGCTTAACTTTTTTTGACTGGTATTCTGCTTTTGCTTTATTGCACAATAGAATGATCCATTCTAACTGGCATAGCCTCGTATTGAAAAGGCATCTATGGTTTCCTCAAGAAGCCTTGATTAAGAGTTGGCACTTCACAGTGGTTAAGACAAGAGGAGGATGTGAGAACAAATGAACAATATTAGAAAGCGAGTGCTCAAGGAAAACATACAGATAAATGCATTTCAACTGCCTTGAAAACTTCCATGATAGTAAAAATATCTACACAATCCAAAACCCTCACTCACATCATTACTGTACTATCAGCAGCAATAATGGATCATACAGCTTAAACCATTGTCTCCACAATCCTGTACTTCTATCTTGATCTCAAACTCTCTTGAAGAATGAAAGTATATTGCCCTGTTTGGGATCCTTGTTTACCGTTTTCTTGCTTCCTTTTCCAGTGGTATTCGCCACAGCTGGAGTCTTCTTAGTTGCCGGGCCACTGGAACTTCACACCAGTGAATACAAGGTTAGTCACAATTAAGAAGCTTGAACTACAAGGCAGTAAATGACTAAAAGTAATCAAGCTTAACAATCTACTTTGTTAAATATCTTAAAAGTAATTAGTCCAAATTATTTTCAACACAACCACAAAATAAACAGGCTGTGTTTTTCTAATAGGTTCCGTGTTTTATGTAAAAAGCTTCAAGCACACACAACTTAGCTGCACTAGATTCAAGCACAAATCTCCATAACGTTTAGCGTTAGTTCAATAAACTCAGTTCAAATTTTAATATCACAATCACAAAATTTTTTCTTGGAAGACCTTGAAAGTTGAAATATCAGAAATTCATTGTGGGGTGCAAGGAAAAGCCTAAGTAGCACTGTTATAGTGCTTAGAGGGCAACTGATTCTTTTCAGTGTTGCCTGTTACCAGTCATTTTGTTCAAATGCTAGAAATATAAGGAATTAAGGATGAATAGCACTAACCTGTTGACAGCATTGGTAGATACATTATTCTCAGATTTCTTTGTTGCAACCTTATCAGCTTTCTTCGCTTCTGTTTCCTCCCCTTCCCAGACTACTTCAGTTACTGTAGAGAAATAAATAAAATAAAATACAACAGAAAAAAATGTAACATAAAAGACTTGTTTCCTGAGAATTGCTAAATTACTTGACATAATTCACCCCAAGATCATACAAATAAAGTTTATATGAAGTTGATACTTAATGAAGTTGTAAAGGCGATAAGTTGCTGTTCAAAAAAGATTAAAAGGTGGATAGTTGATCTTTAATAAAGAACAAAGTGCAAAAGAGAAGTTCCAAAGAAATCTATTATATTCATAGAAAAGTTAGCTCATAATCTTTAAAGCAAATTGGGGATATGAAAACTGCTTTACAAAAGATAGATACCTTCTCTCCCTCGTTCATCAATTCTGGTCTTCATCACTTTTCTCCTCTTCGGTGAACCAGGTGCAGCATTCTTTGTACTATCCTTATTAACAGAAATATCAGGAGCACAACTCTGTGGCTTCTCACTAGATGATTTACCATTATTTGTGCATTTGTTGATAACCGATAACTCTTCCTGGAAAGGTTGGTTGGCTTTTTTATCAGATGATTTTTCTTCCTTAGCCATTGGTTTATTTTCTCTCTTTGTATCAGAATTTAAGGTGGCTTTCTCCGATGACTTGTTATCCTTTTGTTTAGAATCTTGAGATGATTGCTTCTTTGGCAATTCTGGTGATGATAAACTGACAACATCTTCATCTTCATCCGAGAAGTCAAAGACAACCCTCCTTTTCCTATTGGATGATCGCCTTACTGTGACATCTTGATTATCATCATCGCCACTGCCATCTGCTTCACGAGCACTAGCTTGGGCATCTTCAGTAGCTACTGAAACATTTGAGTCTAAATAAATATAATGGAGACAATATTAACTTTTATATTACTATTACTTTACTATTAAAATTAAAATCACCAAGAAAATTGTGAAAATCTAAAATATTGCAATTGATACCAACCACTATGATTCGAAACTGTGTTACTACTTTCTACTGGCACGGAGCTAGGCTTGGGTTTTGCAGATGCACGACCCCAAAAGCTTGCCAATGAACCACCAGTAGAAGAACCACTTTTATCAGATTGTGCTTTCTTTTTTCCTGCAGGCACTACCTTTTCTTTGTCTTCACTGGGTTTGTTAACCTGATCATGAACTCCTGTACTCCCTGTACCATTGCTTTCACTCTTTACATCTTTCACCACATCCTCTGACTTGAGATCAGCTCTGGGAATTGTATCGTGTGCTATATTTTTTTGAGGTTGCAAAACATTCATCTTTGTTTGTCCTATGCCTACTGAAGCTTTTGTCAGTGGAGTTGCAGCAACCACTGGCATGCCATCTACATTTCGTTGAACAAAAGAACTAGATATGCCACAGAACCTGAGAAATATGTTGGTTAGCATCGTGATGAAAATAGAAAATTCTACAACTGCTACTGTACAGCACACTATTTGTTGATTGAGCTAGCATGACATTTTAAGTCTCCATGCATAATCATATGAAATATGTATGCAAATATTAAATGAAAATAGAAAATTGACTGAAATTAGAAATTAACAAACTCAAGATAACTAAATACTTTCAACCTCTCACTGCACTATCAGACACGCTAAACAAATGCTTCTGTACCGTATAGAAATTTTGAGGGCATCGAACCTACCTGTTATCTCTCAAGCAATTGTCAACTGACCATGGCTGCTTGAAGAGCTCCTCTGCTTGAATAAATTCTGCATTCCAAAGCACAGCCGGGTCCTTTGGGATGCTAGCTTGCACACTGTATACCTGAATTGAGCAATTGCCATCAAATTCTTGCTGTGCTTCTGCATAAGAGTGGGAAAAGATTAATGTATGTATGTATGTATTCCTAACCCCTGATGTACACAACCGATAGGCCACTTCATATCAAACAATGACAATCAAACACTTTCTGATCATACAACCAGTGAAAGCTCTTGATAAGAACTAACCATTTATTCCATTATATGCAAAACTGAGAGTGCAGGTCATACCAAATGTTGTGTAAGAGAATCACCAAATAGATTCAAATCGGGTTGAATAAGACACTAAATAACAACCCCTGTTTAGCAAGAGTTTAAGGAAACACAAATTAATGCAGGTTCTGTTTGTTTCAAGACTGGCCTTTAAAGCCTGATATCTTGAAGATTAATCACACGAGAGTAAGCTAAGCAGCTAAACAGCAATGAACGAAAATCATAATGGATCCAAGGTTTTATAATCAGAATTTGAGAAACTAAGACACAGAACAAGAAATAGTTATGACACAATGAAAATCTCTTACTGAAAGGGTGCCGCAGTGAAAACATTAACCAATATGGAGTAGTTAAATTTGGTTCTTATATCCTCTCCTTTTCTAACAAATTCCTATAACGAAGATGAAATCACAGCATGTAAAACACTCTAGCATACTGATTAATTACTTCTTGGTTCAGAAAACCATCATAGAATAGTACCTGCTAGCTTTGGGCCAGTAACAAGCCTTATGTGGTAACTTGGGTGGCTGCCCTTTAACCAGCCAGACAAAGCATAAACAACCTCCAATCCACCATCATGCTTTTCAACAAACTCCTGAAGCAACCTTTAAAAAAAATAATAACTGCTCATAAAATCATAGCATTATTTTTTTGGGGAGGGAAAAACAAAAAATTTAAGGCAATTTTTTTTTCTTTTTGAGGGGGCGTTAAATTTTACCTCTTTGCCTCATTGGAAGATATCATGTAATTGCGACTAAGCCACTTATATGAAACCTGAAAAGTACGCAACACTCTATCGAATCAAAATTTGCCACTAAAACGAAACAAAATTGGGAATAACAAGACATGAATTGGTTTGACCCACAAGAAAAACCCTCCGAAATTCAAATCCAGAGAAAAAAATTTAACGAATTTAAGATTTCTCAAAGGGAAAAAAAAAGGAAAATGGTAAGTGTGAAGTTGCTTAAATTAACAGAGAATCAGAGAAAATGGGGGAAAACTAAAAGGAATAAGAAAGAGAGAATATACCACTTGAAGTTTATCGGAGACGAGGGATTCAATCTCTTCGACCAAAGCTAGGGTTTGGGTTTGCGCCATAGGGAGAGAACGATTACGAATTGTTAGAGAAGAAGGTTTTCGCGGTTTTTGGTTTCTAGTTTTCTACTCTTTTCCCTCTGCTTCGGATTCCAGTTGGCAATTAGAAATACCTCACACTCTCATCGTTTTCCCGCCAAATGATGTTCCTTTGCCCTACACACATTCACGATTGGCAAGAATTTCTGATAAAATTAAATAGTTTGTTAATATGAAATGGGATGGGTGACCATGTGGTTTGGATACATAAATTAAACACTTAAACTGGTTCCAATAGATTTTAAATTAGATGTTTTAATTTTTAATAAATTTTTATTATAATTTAATTTTGATGCAATACATCAAATTACTTAATAAAAATAACTATTTTTAAAAATTAATATATGAATAATCATCTAAAAAAATAAATATGATTGAACGACTATATAAAATAATTTATACTGTCAGTATATTATGTTGAGTTAAGAAATTAACTAACATAATTGATGATGACAAACATTATATTATTGGATTAATTACCCAATTAGCTTTAATCATTTTGGTTTAGTGATGCAGGCCAAATTGATATACAAAGGCAACCCAAATTGAATGAAAACAAAAACAAGGCTGGCGGGCTACAAACAAATGAAAGCCCAAAGAAAGAAAGCAAGGAATCAGACGGGCTAAGCAAATCAAACTCGATCCAAGCTCGATTGCCTCTCCTATTCAAACACTCCCATGTGCTTTCACCAAAAAGCAACGTACACTTTTTTTTCTTGGTCAGAGAGCAGAGAAGTAAGAGAGAGCTTCTTCCCTAAGCTGTTCACTAAAGAAGAAAGAAAGAGAAAGATTAAGCTTGAAAGGCAGAGGTCTAATCAACCATTTCAAACTACATCAAGCTAAGGCAAAGGTCAAAGGTAATCCATTTCCTATCATACTGCGTTCTTCTCTTCTTTCCATCTCTCTGCCAGTCCGAAAATGGGATACATGGAAAAGATGAGTTCTGTTCTTCACTGCTATGCATCTATGGTTAAAATTATGTCTTGGGGACCAAGTTGTTTTTCAATGGGCAAAATCTGGATTTACCATTGAAGATATCCGTTTCTGCTGATATGTGGCTTTCGGTCAACAAGAGAAGGTCAGAACCAAAGTTTCTATTTTGAGGTTTAATGGAAAAAAGTGAGATGGTGGGTTGATGTAGCACAAAGCTCAAGAGTTGACCTAGAAGAGAGAAACTCAGCAACATGCAAGGAGATAAAAGAAGATTTTTCACCATTAAGAAGCAAAGGAGAGATAACCCAGTGGATTGAGGTTTTGTTCTGTGAAGAGCTTTTTGAAAAAGTTCATCTACTTGGACAATGCTTCCTAGTCAAAGGAGCATTCCGTCAGAATGAAGAACTGAATCAGAGGCTAGCAAATCTGGTTTATCACATAACAAAGAGGCTGTTGATGAGTCAATTTTCTTCATGTTTTACAGATTGTAATTTCATTTTTAATGTATATCTTTCTGTAATTTCTTGAGTGTGAAAAGGCATAAGAGAGAGCTAGCTCAAGTAAAAGCCAATGAGTGTTGAAAGGCTGAGTGATACACTTGAGAGAAAAACCTAGAGTTAATTCAGATTTCTTTAGGTAAGTCAGTGTCTTGTATCTTGTACCAGTAATGTATCCCTTTTTTAGTTGGGTGAGCACTAAGAGTGAAGAGTTAGGTATTAGCATAGCCAAAGTCAAGTTAGGTTAGAACTTGAGTGTGAAAGGATTGTGTCAATCCTGTGGAATTGGTGTATGTAATACTTTAACTATAGTGAAAATTTCACCACTGTTGTGGTGAAGACTGGACGTAAGTTGCATAACACAAGGCAACCAAACTAGGATACATGATGGTGTTAGCTTTTTTCTTCTCTGCTCTGTCCTGTTTTCTGATATTCATGAGACAAAATGAAATTGTCTCATAAATTTTCTACTGCTAAGTTCAAACAGATTCAAACAAAAAATTTGTTGTAAAGGGTTAAGTTATTAAAAATAGAAAAAGGTCATAGATTCAATCCTCCCTTCTCTAAACCTTCTACAACCTTCATATTAAAATTAAACTCTTGGGCAATTTACGCAAGTAAAATGAAGGAGCAAAACCTTTACGCAAATACAACATTGGCAATTTTCAGACGCAAATGCAATAAACGCAACTATATATAATCCGCTACACCCTGTAGCGGAACTCAATTACACGTAATCCGCTACAGGGTATCGCGGATTACGTTGAGGGTTGAGTTACTCATAAACCACTACACCTTGTAGCAGTTTATGACCAAATGGCGCTACACTCATAATCCGCTACACACTCTAGTGGATTATGAACAATGTGGATTGATGGGAAGATGCCTATATATACCCAACAAGTTGTGTAGAGTGTCATTCTCATTCATTCATAACTTGAGGAATGGAGAGTGAAGAGAGCTTTTTGGTGTTAGTGCATCATGTTAGAAAAATAAAAAGGAGTAAGAGGCACGGTGTGAAGTTTACAGACAGAGAACCGCTGAGTGTTTTTGTCAGGTCGTCTGATACACTGTTGGTTCTGAAGAGCAGTATACTGCAGAAGTTGGCCGCGGGTGGCACAAAGTGGGTGAAGAAGCTGCTCTACAAGATCCCTATTGCGGTTGTGTCAACCGGTGTGCAATACGAAACGTTCGTGTTACGAACAGATGAAGATATGCAGGTGTTGTTTCATTGTCGTCGGAGTTTTCCGAAAGTGAGGATACATGAGTTGTTTGCGAAGCTGGAACATGGGATTGATAGTTCTGGTGCATCTGCTCCAAACCCCCAGTCCACCACGATAGGGGGTGCCTCCACCTCGATGCCCGTCGTTGCACCTGAGTATTTGTTGGAGTATCGGCCAGCCGGTCCAATTGGGGCATTCACCTCAACTCATCCATCCCCAGATGTAGGACATGAGGGGGAACCGGACCGGGTGGAAAATGCTATGCAAGAAGATGATTCCGATGAAGAGCCTGCTGACATTGGAGGGAACAACGATGATGAAATTTTGACAAACCCAGCAAGATGTCAACCGCCGTCAAGTGCCGGCACACATGAGCAACCTACACATTATTCTACCCTGAATCTGGGAGCCATCAGCCAACCGACGGATTCAGCACCAACCTTTGGGGGTCGAGGCTTGCACGAGGAAAATTCTGTAACTGAATTTCAAGTTGGCCAATCTTTCCATAGTAAGGAGGAAGCTGTGCTTACTGTAAAGGATTACAGCATTCGGCGCGGAGTTGAGTATAGAGTGATAGAGTCAGATCATCTTAAGTACATGGGAGATGCAAGGAGTTTGGAAAGAGTTGCACATGGATGATTCGCATCAGCCTTTGAGCACGGAAGGGAACATGGGAGGTTCGGCGGTACAACGGACCACACACATGCTTGGTTACATCGATATCCAGCGACCACCGACAACTAGATTATCACATGATTTGTTCGAAGATATTTTCTCTAGCATTGCTGCATTAACTTAAATTTCTCCTTTTTTTTCACCTTTTTCTTCTTATTGGATAATACCTTTGGAAGAAAAGAATAAAAATTCAACAACAACAAAAAGTATATGAATACCGTTTGATAACCCAAGGAGCCATATTTAAGAAATTGTTGAATTATTATAAAATATAATAACAAAAACTAGTCATATTAATGATAATGTTACTTTACACAGTCCCATTTTTAGTGTAAAGCAATTGAGTATAAATTTAATTCTTTGAACATATCTAAATTATTCAGTGCCATCTAAAGATCTACACAATTGTCGGAACACTTATTGGCACCAAGAGAATTTTTCCTAAAATTTTGTCTGAATAAATACTGATAATATAATTACTAGAAATAATACTTCTAACCTCATGAGCAGAAACCACTTGCTAAGAGTATTTTGAGTCACTTGAACCAGCACAAGCATTTAGATTCAATTTGTTCCCAACATTATCAACAATCCTCCATCTATTATATGCAATAATAGATATTAGCTAAATCAGAATTGAAGTTATCAAAAACAAAACTTTCATTTGATCTTATACCTCGAGCACACTTTTTTCTTCCTTATATTGTTTATTTTTATTATGCGCAACAACGTAAAAAAAATCCAAACTAATTACTAATCAACATTGAACTAAGCAATACGAACACTGTCTAAAAAGTGCCTCACATTTGGCGCCTTTGGGATCAGCGAGAATGTGCCAAGCCTCAGCAAGGCACGTGGGAATTTCGTCTAAGAAAGGGAAGGTGTTGGTGTCTAAGAGGAGTGCGAGCTTCTTGAACTGCTGCCGAGGGAAGGAGAGGTTGCCGGCAAAGTCAGAGGAGCTGAGCTAGAGTTGGGAGTACCAATCGCAACTTTGAGTGGCAAAAAGGACTTTGGAGATTGCAATGATTTGGTGGGCAACTATGGTGGGAGCGTGGGAGGCAGAGGACGAAGTTGCAGGCGGTGGAAAAACGGCAAATAGTGAAGATAATTTAGAAATTAGGGTTTTAAAAAGAGAGAAACGGACCAAATTGCATAGAAAAAGTTTCTTTTGCCACATCAGCGAGCCGTTATAGTGTCATAGTGACAGAAATCAGTCCAACTCAATTTTTTTATGACAAGTGATGGACAAAAAGTGCCTTAAGGACTACTATAAAACTCGGAGTACAATGTCAAAGACAAATTTGGGTAACTATTAGTTTCAGAAATCACTTTGAGACTTAAGTACAACTTCAAAGATTATTTTAAAGCTTAAATCTAGTAATGATAAATCGAGTGATATCATGTATAATATTATCTAACGTAAGAATTCAAAGGTTGGGGGTATCATTATTAAAAGATATTATGTAATACAACATGCTAATGAGGATAGCTGAGTCGTTTCTCCTCCTTTGTGCACAAAAGTATTATTTCTGAAACATATAGTGATGATAATACATAGGGCCCAAAATAGCATCCATTGACTCCTCCATTTTTAGTTTTTTACTATCTGAAGAGATAAACTTCATCATATCCTTTTCTGCAAGCAGCGAAAAACATCAACATCAATAACTTTATATGCAAATAAAATTGTTTTTTTCTTTTTCCAAAAGATATGTTTATCGGCCGTACCCAGCTTTTCCAACATAACTAGGACTGTAATTGTAAATAAGATTGTCTCTCACTTCTTGAGCATCTGGTCTTTTTGAGGATTTCCTAGCTTCACTGGAGCCATGTCCACAAACGAAAATGATATATTAACTTGGATGTTGACAAGTGCATCAGTGTCATGAACCATTTCTCCGAAACATGAGTGATTTTATATCTAACGAAGTGATCACAGCAATGGAAAAGTGATAATCAATATATTTCAAGCAACTAAATTGCATCATTATTCACTTCCATTGCATTAGCTTTTATAATTAATTAGTCTCTGTGACTATTTAGGTAACCTAATGACTTTCCAGGAACATATATGCATCAGCTATGCTTTACGATATTATTATCAAACCATAGAATACTAACCTGACCAAGAAGCTTGCTGTAGAATGAGTTACCCGAATGGCATCCTCTGTGTGTGGGATATTTGCTGAGCCCCATTCAAAGGCATTTTTCTGGGACATCATATTTGTAAAGGACGTTACATGGTTAGAAAATTGAAATGTGATTTATCAACTGAAGCTTAAAACACAGAAGCAAACAATGATGGATAAATTTAAGGATCACCTCTGGATGCCATTGAAAGGCAGTGACAGGATAGTTGCGAGATTGCATTGTGGAAACATATACCTAAAACAGTTACTGATCACATCACAACTCGTTCTTTAACAAAAAAGTAGCTTTTTCTAAAGAAAAGACATTATGAGGGGTTTGGAAATCAGCATAAGAACTCATATAGACTAAATTTGATACCTTATCATCTTCATCCTTACATGTTGTCAAGACATCAAAAAAACTGGACAACAACTTGTTGTTCAAAAGCTTTTCTGGGGATATACCAAACTGTCATGTCCAAAATGAATTGAAATTATTTAACTGAAATCATATGATGAACTTCATCAAATTATATACATATTCTGTTAAATTAACTAATCCTGGAAACATATCATCTTGATGACTGAAAAAATGGCATGCAATGGACAATTCTATCTTCTAGCCTCTGCCTAACGTCCAGCTATTGTTTGATTACTCATTATAACTTTTCTATGCAGCTATATTCGATAGGAAATTGCAGGCCAGGCCACCTTTGATAAGGCCATATATCCCATTCGCCCTCCCCACCCCCTTTTTTTTTCTGAACACACTTGGCTAATTTTAGAACTTAACATCATTGCTACTTCCTGAGAGAGAAAATAATAAAAGATAGATGAAGTAGACAAATGACTTATGAATGCCAAAAAGTCAAGCATCTAATATATTGAATTATAATTAAAATGCCTTGAAGGATTCTATTCATTTTCATTCACCATCCTATGGATGAAACTTTGACTATAAAATAAGTTGTACATCAAACTCAAAAGAACAAGAATAGTTTAGAACTGGATTCAACCTGAAACTATAAATGGATCAATCAAAACGTGAAATTCAGTACACGGATCATGCAGTGCAATAGATTAATAATAAATATAATAATATCTCACGTGATGATTTTGCATAACAATACAATCTGTACTCAACTTCTTCAACAAGTCTGGAGGAAAACTGCAGGAAAGAGAAGAGAATATGAACTCACAGAGTAACAGATCTCACTTTGTGACTTGGAAAGGTGATACAAAGGCAAGGGCCTATAAATTTAGCTTAAGGGAAATTAAAATTTCAGATTCTCAGGTATACTAATATTTTGATAAATGACTTCCGTGTTCTTTAAAATGAACAGAATGGAGCACAACATCACCTTTTGACGTTTAGGGAAAAACATATAAATGGTAAGAACAGATGAATCCAAATTGCAGCTTCAGTGTCATAAATATTAATACATGTTAAACTTCTGCAAGTAGTGTTTATTGATGATTTAAAATAATGTAGATGATATTCAAGAGAACTCTCAAATCGCCCAAGACTCACAAGTAACTCATAACTACTCTTACTGATTCTTACTAATGGTATCCTAACAATACAGTTGATATTGTATACCTTTGAAATAAACTTCCCTCGATATCTGCATTCTCCACAAAATGAAGAGCACTTGCCTGATCTGAAGCACTAAATTCTTCAAGAATATTATTGTCCTATTATCAATAAAAAAAAAAACAGCTAAACTTGTAAAAAGCCAAAAACAGAATCGATTGAAATGTTATGTCAGAACTTTCAAAATGTTCTGAACATGTCATGAACAAGGTTCACCAGGTTGAAGCAGGGGCCTAATTTTCCGAATATCATGGTGTGTTGCGAATTTGAAATCTAGTCCAAGAAAAACTACAAACATTAAACAGCAAATGTTCATAAGATATCATAAGAAATAAAGTTTATGAACAAAATTCTCCGAGAGCAACTTAAGCAGAAAGCAATCCTGTGCCTAAATCCAGTCTCGTATATGTACGAGTCCTTCTAGAATTTCCTAGTGACTTGCCTAGGCAGTCTACCTCTTGAAAGAGTGATTTTATAATGAGTCATTAGCACAAACATAGCATCACTTAC
Source organism: Arachis stenosperma (assembly GCF_014773155.1). NCBI lineage: Eukaryota > Viridiplantae > Streptophyta > Magnoliopsida > Fabales > Fabaceae > Arachis > Arachis stenosperma. The sequence continues at coordinate 88,304,453 of NC_080383.1, read as the reverse complement.
CCCGCTTACAATCATTGTTATGAGTTCAAAACCTAAGCAGATGGCATATAATGGGAAATGTTCTCCACCATCATTTCTCTCCAACACTTTCTGCACATCATTTAAATAACAATTCAGAACTAAGCTTCTTACAATAACAAAGACAAAATTGAAAGTGAAACTTCTAAATTCACATTACTACTATCACTAAGATGAGCAAGTGACCTTAAAGATTCTCCTAACAGTTTCAAAGTATTGACCATCCTTGGCCCATCCACCTGTGAAGAGCACCCCGTTTACCAAATCCAGCTTCTGCAAAGTAAACAAAATTTCATCATCAATCAAAATAATTTACTCAAGGATTTCAACTTAATTGAATAAATATAATGAACAAGATTTACTCTTTTGGATATAGTAGTATTAATAAAGCTTTACAAAACCATGAATAATGATAGCATGGATTTGAAATCTTTAGATTCTTAAGATTTGTTTCTTTAACATGTAAGTAAAATTGCAAAATTAGAGAGCAATAATGCCTTGAGAAGTTTTTGGGGAGACTCGTTGTAGACAAGGGGAATAACTCTGGCTCCACCAGCTTCGACGAATTTGACGTAGGATGCGGGGATGTTGGAGACGGCGGAGGAGTTGGAGAGGCGGCCGGAAGCACCGTCACCGGGGTGGGTGACGATTCCGATGACAGGTTGGTAGTAGAGGTTGGGGTTAGGAGCTGGACAAGAAGAAGAAGAAGAAGAAGAAGAAGAAGAAGAAGAAGAAGAAGAAGTGTGGTGGTGTCGGTGAGTTGGTTGAAGAATGATGATGTTGTTGTTGGAAGAGTGAGAGTAGAGAATGGAGTTGAAAAAGACGAAGAAGAAGAAGAGAGGGAGGAAGAGAATTGCCATGGTGAGACACAAGGGGATTCATCAATGCACTTAAACCCTCTTTATTGCTCTTGTTAATTCCACTCCTTTGTATAAATTATTATTTTTTAAATAAAAATTACTTTTAATAATATTATTTATTTGATCGCAAAACTCACTCTTATTTTTTCAAAAATATTTTAAGAGTATTCAAGGATAATGGTCATTGCCTACTTCCATAACTCATCTAGTCATGTTAATCATTAGAGTAGGATTTAGATTGATTGTCATTTGAGTTGTAGTTGCATACTTGCTTTAAGTTAATTTTAAAGGTGAAATCTTCTCTCCACTATAATCTTATAATTACAAATTAAATTATTTTGAAATTAGTTACCACAAAATACATTGTTTTAAGAATATTGCAATTGCACACACCTTTAACCTAAATTGATATTCAAAGAAATGGATAATTTTGTTATGTATCCTAAAAAAAGTCATAAAAAAACCATCTTATCAAATAGGACAGACAATGAGTAGAATAAAGATTAGAGTTTATCCTAATTCTATTAGTTAATTGACAATTTTCTTAAAATTCAATTCTATTTCTTATATTTTAAGGGGTGCGTTTGGTTTATATTTTTATTTTCTGTTTTCATTTACAGTGTTTTTTAGTTTTTGAATTTTATGAAAGAAAAAGTGAAAATAATAAAATTTTGTTTTATGTTTTCACCTCTTATTTTCACTTTTTGCTTTATAAAATTCAGAAAATAGAAAACATTGAAAATAAAAATAAAAAATAAAAATGCAAACCAAACGCACCCTAAAGTTTTCTATCTTATCCTATTAGCAGAAAAATTAAAATCTTCCAAGCAAATATAAAATGAGTTTAATTTTGATACACTGACAGTGTAAAGCATTTCACACAGTCGTACAATCACATCTGTTACCATTCACGCGGTCAATGTAAAAAATAATTATTTTTATTGATTTGACATTATGTAATTAGATGCGTGTAAAATTATTTTACACAGATCAAATTAAATTTGTATAAAATTCAATCATTTTATTTCATATATATTAATAAAATAAAAAAATAAAAAACTAAGTTCAAATTAAAATAAAAAACAATAAAATCTAAAAAAATTCAACCTAAAATTATAAATAATATAATAATAAAGTTCTTAATAAAATTAAGATATCACAAACAAAAATAAATGTCTTGTTACTCTTTTTAAGTTCTTGCAATTTTACTCTTTAAATAACAAATTTATTAAATTAATAATTTAAATGATTTGCTTAGTGATTATTTTGAGTTTTTACAAAAAAAAGGTTGTAGGAGGTATCAACACTCACTTCTTTCACTATATATATAACTTTTAAATATATATTATATAGTATATAATATATTAGGGGTGCGGATAGGATGGAATAGAATATACCCTAAAACCGCATCCGATCTAACTCACAAACAAACCCGCACCGCATCCTACCCTACCCGTAGCAGGTCCTGATAGGGTTGGGTAACTGCGGGTAGGATAGGGTACATGTTGCCGACACTAGCCATATACTAAGTTGAACTGCATCCGTAAGAATATATATTATACAAAGAATTCAATCAATGTTACAACTTTGCTTATGCAAGCAATAGTTTCAATATTATTGCCTTGGCAATTATTTTTAATTGAACAAATTGAACTTAAACTTTTGGAAATCATCATGATATAAGAGGAGAAGATCCTTGTGACTCACTGATCATATCACTTTCAGGGTATCATATCCAACCATGACTATGAAACCATCTTGATTCTTCTGAACCAGGCTGTTGCCAACATCTTCAGTTTGGTTAGTTGCAACCCAGTTTATAAAATTCCCTTGACTTTCAACCCTGCTTCATGAATTATAGAGCCTGCATTTTCCAGTCCCAGCACAAACAGAACACTCTTCGGCATCTCCGGATATGTGCTTCAAGCAATGCTTGATCCTATCATTCACAACATCCTGCGGCACAGGAGTGTTCAAGTTCCATATGACAGTTATAATGAAACATAGATCCATTATTTGGTACTTCCTTTTTAAGAATATTGCAATTGCCTGATTCAGAATGGCCTCCAATAAACAAGGAAAGAATAGCAGAAGAGGAAAAACGGTATGAACCCTTGCCAAAAGCAGGATAAATGATATAATACTGATTCAACTTTTTATGGTCATTGTTGAGTTATGCCCTTGGATTTGAATCTGTTACAATGCTCATGATCATGGTTTATCTGTTAAGAACGTCCAACAAAGCATGATATTCCCTAACTAACCAGATGCCTAAGGAGCACTTCCCATAAGAGAGAAATCTCATCCATTAAACAACTCCAAATTGATCCATTAAACAACCAAATTACAATATTGTCATAAAATGAAAAGGAAAAGGATGTTGATTTATGCACCATGAAGAAAATTGTTAACACTATTTATACTTCTATGAGCCAAATCTAGCTGCCTGATCAAACCATGAAAGAAAAGAGAAAGAAGCTTTATCTCTTTTTACTTCATGTTGGGAAAAGGCAAGTCTCATTGCCATTGACAAACAAACAACCTAAGTAAAATGCTAACAGTCCCATTCCAACATTAGAAATAGTTCATCAGCTAACATTTCTATAAATCTATGTTTTTCTTTACCTGATAACATTTTACAAATAAAATTTAAGAAATATATATAGAGGAAATTAGTAAATTACCATATGAGCAGGCTCCACAATCTCGTAACCGGTTTTATGTTTAAACATCTTCACAAATTCATCTGACATCAAAAACCAAAACCAAAACCAATTTTATACCTCAAATTATAGTATTCCCAAAGTACAATAACAGTGGTAGTAGGAGTAATTAAATTAAGACAAAGAACTGAGCTTACTAAGCAAGAGATTGGACTCTTTTCGACGCGACCCATGATCCACAATTATCACTGCCTCACCATTGCTTTTAGCTCTCAGACACAATACTCTGCTTAAAGTTTGAGTCTCTGGTGACAAAATTGAGGTTTTGAAGGATACCCATATCGTGTTTGTTCCGGTTTCACTTGCAGAAAGTCTGTAGCAATAACAAGAACACCACCAACGGAAGTAAGAGAATAAAAAAGAAAAAGTTCTTCTCCAAAAGAAAGACGGGAATGGAGGAAGTACCTTGTGAAGGGAAGGGAAGGAAGTGAAAGAGAATTCATTGGGGATAGCCTCATTCCCTCCTCTCACTAAGTTAATTTGGATTTATTAAGAATACAAAAATAAAAACTTAAAATTAGTTTTCAAAAACCTTTTTAGTCAAATATTTTATTCTTTAGCAAATGTTAATCATTAAAATATTAATCAATCTATCTCATATTTTCTCAGTAAGTGATAGACTGATAGTGCTTAGTTGCTTTCACAAAGATGCTTCCAACTCTATTTTTAACGAAAGAAATTGTTTCCCAAGTGAGGCAATGACCCCAATTACCAAGAATTTCAACCAATCTGAACTGTTGATCTCTTACTTCCAGAGCAGCCAGGGCTAGAACTTCAACTTTGCTGGCATAGGGCTGCACGATCAAAGGATCATAAGATACCGCAGGTTTTACCCCAAAAAAAAAAAAAAAAAAAAAACAAGATTCGTGAAATTCAGAGCACATATAACAAGATTCCAAGACATCGTTATTCGGCTGAATAATCTAGATATGGAAAACATTGTGATGTATTGGCTAAAAATGGAGATACTGTGTGTATTACACACAGGTGGATGTGTTAGATGAAGACACAACACGCAGGGGGTGTGGTGCCTGAATCACGTGGGGAGCGTGAAAGCTAGGTGGCAAAGTGTAGTTGAGCCAACTAGGCAGCACGCAGGGCACGCCTCTGCGTGCTGACATGGCAGAAGCGGATTGGCTTGGAGGGGGCATGCGGGAATCTCTGCTGCGCTTCACGGTTCTCCATGCACCACGCCCCTGGCATGGTAAAGGGGTGTCGCCACGTCGCAAGAAGCACGCCCTCGGCGTGTTAAGAGAGTGCCGCCACGTTGCCACATGCTCAGGCACCACGCTCCCGGCGTGCTGATCGTGAATTCCATACTTCGGCAATACTCCTCCGTGGTCAATATCCGGCCAATACACATTCCCTGCATTCATAACAAAAATAATTTCCGTCGTTATTGTTATTCGTATAAGCGTCCAAATTCAAATTAAAAAATATACATTATATTTGTTCTATCGACATGGCAGAACCAAAAGAGTGATAATGTCATTCAATCTATTACCTGAAGGATATGCTTCAAACTCAACTTGCTCTTGTGCAAATGGTCCAACAGTGATCTTCACAGGATGTAACATTGAAATTTGAGATGCCATATGTTGTTGCCTCATTTTTAGCATCGTCTGTGAATTTCTTAGACAAACATAGTCTTTTTCTTCAGACAGTGCCCTGCTTGATTCCCATAGTTACAAGCATCATGAGCTAACTATCGTGCTACAATATCAGCAGTAAAATATAATGCTACTTAATACCAGGAAGTTGTGTGACCATGGATAGCAAAGCACTCAAGTTCTAAACAAGAACAAAAAAGGAAAAAATAAACAAAATATATTCACTCGTTACTATAAGAATTTGAATTTTCTAAATTTTAAATTTGTATTTTAGAGGGTAAAGTATAATCTTTTATCCTTGAATAATTTCTCTCTCATATTTATTCTTAGTCCCACCTATAAAATAAATTGTGAGAGATCATACTTTACTCTTTAAGGTAAAATTCAAACTTTAAAAAATTTAAATCCTTACTATAATGCAATAATGACCAAAAGTTAGTTGATAGTATTGGAAGACTAAAATTTTTGCACGGACAGGAGAGTCTAAAATCTGTATCTCTTGATTCTTAAGGGTTTTATTTATTTAAATAAAATAAATTAATTATTTACTCAATTAAATAGATTTTTGAATTTTGACTGTTTTATACATTCAGGTACTATTTCGCTGACAAGGAGAGCAAAATTAAATTTTATATGGATTACACGATTGCTGCCAGCGAATCTAAAAAAAATCGAATTTGTATAATTGCACGTTTGCTACCAACGAAATTACAGTAATCATGGTTATAAATAGCGCGCCCCTTGCCAGCGTATTCAACAATTTATTTCATTTAAAAAATTGTAATGTGAGAGAAGGAGAAATTCGAAGCAAGAGAGGAGAGGAAGAAATGAGAAAAAGAGAGGAGAAGAACAAGATAAGGAAAAAATGTTGCGCAATAACAAAATTATTTAGCTAAATGAAGATAGACACATTGTGAACTATCTAGATGGGCTTAATTTTTTTAGTTTTTTTTATGAAAATTAAATGCTTGATCATATTTTTGTTTAAATTAGTATAAATATAATCTTATTAGTGTATGCTAGTATTAATTTTTAGTTGTTAATATGATAGATATATAAATTTGAAATCTATTTTATTATTTACTTAGATTAGCAGATAAGTCGGTTTAGATTAGTATAAATATAAACTTGTTAGTATATGCCAGTATAAAATTTTAGATGTTAAGATGATAAAAATTTAAGTTTTGAAATTTATTTATTTAGATTAGCGAATACGGTTGTTTTTTATAGAGTTGTGTACATATTAATTATGGCAAATTCTAAGATATAAATTCAGAAAATTATCTACATGTATAGATTTTTTATATCTTATTTAGTTAGGAACACATATTATTCTGTTATCTCTGTATTTGTCAGGTGAAGCAGTTGCTATTATCATGAATATCAACGTAGCATAGATTTATTTTCACTAATTAGAAATAGTTGTAAAATAAATAAATAAGATTTAATAATATAATATAATATAATATAATTAGATAATTTTAATAATAATATTTATTGTGATTACTATTTTAATATAATATTGATGATTAATATATCTACTAATATTATATGTTGTAGTATATATAGAAAAGATAAAGAATAACTTTGTACGGAAAAAGAGAGGAAATATTTTGTATTTTTATTGTGTCATATGTCTGAGACTTTCACTTCTATTTATATTTGTATAAAATATTCCTTTTTCAATCTTCATAAAGTTTAGTCTTTCTTGAAAAACTAAACTTCCCTTATTGAAAACGGTGGCTGCCCAATATTATGAAGAAAGTCACAATGTATTAAATGGACATCCATCTATTCATACTTATCACAATACTCCTTCTTGAATGACCATTTAAGATTATACCTCGTTAAAACCTTATTAAAGAAAAATCCAATGAAAAAAAAACTTTAGTGAAGGAAAAAGAGTACAAAATCCTTTGTGATGGGCACTGCCTCGTTAAAAACCTTGCAAGAAAAACCCAATGGAAAAAAATCTGACGAAGGAAAAAGGAGTATAGTCTCCCCCTCTTGTCGACATCATTTAATGTCTCAAAATCGGTGCATCCTAATCTCATGTACTAATCTTTTAAAGGAGAATTTTGGGAGTGACTTTGTCAATAAATCTGCCAGATTGTCACTTGAGCGGATCTGTTGGACATCAATTGTCCCTTGATTTTAAAGATCATGAGTGAAGAAGAATTTGGGAGAAATATACTTTATTCTATCACCTTTGATATATCTGCCTTTAAGTTGAGCAATACATGCTATATTATTTTCAAACAGGAAAGTTGGAGCTATCTTATGATCAATTAGTCCACATGATGACAGAATATATTGGATCAAACTCCTGAGCCAAAACCACTCACGACTAACTTCATGTATCGCTAGTATTTCAGCATGATTAGAGGATGTTGCAGCAATCGTCTGTTTTGTGGACCTCCATGATACAGCTGTACCACCATATGTGAATAGGTATCCTGTTTGAGATCTCCGTTTATGTAGATCAAACAAGTATCCAACATCTGCATAGCCAACTAATTGTGATTTGGATCCATAGGGATAAAACAATCACATATCAACTGTTCCATGAAGATATCGAAAGATTTGTTTGATTCAATTCCAATGTCTTCTAGTTGGAGAGGAACTATACCTTGCTAGTAAATTCACCGTAAATGATATGTCGTGTCGTGTTTTATTAGCAAGATACATCAGCGCTCCAATGACACTAAGATATGGTACTTTAGAACCAAAAATATCTTCAGTTTCTTTCTTAGGACGGAATTGATCCTTTTCCACATCCAAAGATCTTACGATTATTGAGATACTTAATGGATGTGACTTATCCATATAAAATCTCTTCAAGAACTTTTCTGTGTATGTCGTTTGATGAATGAAGATTCCATTTTTTGTATGCTCGATCTGCAGGTCGAGACAAATTTTAGTCTTTCCAAGATCTTTCATCTAAAACTCTTCTTTTAGAGTTTTTATAATTGTTGAAATTTCTTCAAGAGTTCCAATGATATTTAAATCATCAACGTACACAGCAATTATAATGAATCCAGATGCAGATTTCTTTATGAAAACACATGGGCAGATATCATCATCCTTAAATCCGTTTTTGGCCAGATACTCAGGAAGACGATTATACCACATTCGTCCAAATTGCTTTAGACCATATAAAGATCTTTGCAATTTGACTTAATATAACCCTTGCGAATATTCTTTGGATGGTTTAGATATCTTTAATCCTTCAGGGACTTTCATATAGATATCATGATCTAATGAGCCGTATAAATAGGCTATTACCACATCCATTAGATGCATATGTAGTTTATAATATGCGGATAAACAGACCAAATAATGCAATGTTATTGCATCCACTACAGGAGAATATGTTTCTTCATAATCTATACCGAGCCTTTGTGAAAAACCTTGTACTACAAGTCGAGCTTTGTAGCGTACAACTTCATTTTTCTCATTTCGTTTTCTTACAAATACTCATCAGTATCCAACAGGTTTTACATTTTCCGGTGTACGGACTACAGGTCTAAAGACTTCACGTTTTGCAAGTGAGTCTAACTCAGCCTTCATGGCTTCTTCCCATTTTGGCCAATCATTTCTTTGTCGACATTCTTCGACTGATCTTGACTCAAGATCCTTATTTTCATGCATGATATTGAATGCCACATTATATGCAAATATTTCATTGACAATTGTCTTATTTCGGTCCCATTTTTTTTCTTGTAAAGACATAATTTATCAAGATTTCGTTATTTTCACAATTTTCAGGTACCTGAACATCTTCTGGCTTTAAAACTATATCAGAATTTTAGACAATTGCAGGTGTTTTTACTATGTCTTTCTCAACAAGAATAGTATTTACCTCTTTTCTTTTTTGAGGATTTTTATCTTTGGAACCGACAAGCCTGCCACGCTTCTGGCGTAAATTTGTTTCAGTGGCTATTTGTCCGACTGGCACATTAATTTGAATTAGGATATTTTCTGCTGGTATATAAGATTTGGTTATTCTCTTTGTATCGGAAAATGGATCAGGCAATTCATTTGCTATTCTTTACAAATGTATAATCTTTTGAACTTCTAGTTCACATTGCCCTGATCGAGGATCCAAATGCATCAAGGATGATGCATCCCAATTAAGTTTCTTTTCAGGAAGTTTTTTCTCTCCCTCTAATATTGAAAATTTTGATTAATCAAAATGACAATCCGTAAATCGGCCTTTAAATGTATTCCCAGTTTTTATCTCAAGATACCTTACTATAGAGAGAATCATATCTAACATATATTCCCAATTTTCTTTGGGGTCCCATTTTGGTGCGAGAAGGTGGTGCAATAGGAACATATATCACACACCCGAATATTCTTAAATGGGAAACATTTGGCTACTGGCCAAAAGCTAATTGCATAGGAGAGAACTGATGGTAACTCGTTGGCCTCAAACGAATAAGTGCTGCGGCATGTAAAATAGCATGCCCCCAAACCGAGGTTGGGAGATTTGTTCTCATTAGTAAGGGTCTAGCAATTAATTGGAGGTGTTTAATAAGTGATTTTGCTAACCTATTTTGTGTGTGAACATGAGCTACTGGATGTTCAACACATATTCCATTAGCCATACAATAGGCATCAAAAGCTTAAGAAGTAAATTCACTAGCATTATCAAGATGAATTGTTTTGATTGAATTTTCAGGAAATTGTGCTTTTAATAGAATAATTTGAGCAAGTAATCTCGCAAATGTCAGGTTGCGAGAAGACAATAAGCACACATGTGACCATCTCGAAGATGCGTCTATTAGAACTATAAAATATCTGAAAGATCCAATTGGTGGATAAATAGGTCCACATATATCGCCTTGAATCCTTTCTAGGAATTCAGGAGACTCAAATCCAATCTTTACTGGTGATGGCCTTAAAATTAGCTTTCCCTGAAAACATACAACACAACGAAATTCACTAGTTTTAAGAATTTTCTGGTTTTTTAGCGAATATCCATGGGGGTTTTCAATAATTCTCTGCATCATGATTGTTCCCGAATGACCCAATCGATCATGCCAAGTTATGAATTCATTTGGACTAGTAAACTTCTAGTTTACAATGGCATGTGACTCAATTGCACTAATTTTGGTATAATATAACCCAAATGAAAGTGAAGGTAACTTTTCTATAACTTTTTTATTTAAATCATGAGCTGTGATACATAAGTACTTATGATTTTCCTCATTCATTGTCTCAACATGATATCCATTTTGGCGAATATCTTTGAAACTCAATAAGTTCCTTAGAGACTTAGTAGACAATAGTGCATTATTTATTATAAATTTTGTTCCTCCAGAAAACAAAATTATAGCTCTTCTGTAGCCTTCTATCACATTGCCTGAGCCAATAATAGTGTTAACATATTCTTCTTTTGGCACAAGATGAGTAAAATGTATATCACTTTTGAGAATGGTTTGCGAACTTGCACTATCTGTAAGGCATACATCTTCATTATATATCCTGACCATTTTTTTCAAAGATAAATAATAATAAAATGAGTAGTAATACATGTATAATCAAATTGAATTCTTGATTGGAATTATTTTTTCAAGAAATACTGTACATAAAAATAATGTTATATACTAAAATTTTATTATTATCACTATTGTTATTATTATTATTTTTAAAAAACTTGACACATTTAATGATTTCAAAATTCTTAAACATAAACATTAATATTTCATTATTTATGTACATCATATTTAAAACTTAAATACATAGAAAGTAAAACTTAACAATAAGTTTTTTACATTATTTATTTACATGAATACTTAACAATTTCACATATTAAACTATTCCATCATTGATCAAATGACCAATATTTCATTCAGGATCCTCAAAGAAATCAGATACATCATAATGAGTGGTGGAATTTTCAGCATCATTTGAAACAAAATTCGACTCTTTTCCTTTGTCGTCCTTTTTCAAAGATGCTTGATAAAGATCGACTAGGTGCCTTGGGGTACGACAGGTACGCGACCAATGGCTCTTTCCACCACAACGAAAAAACTTTTTCTTTGTTGATTTATTTTGCCCAGAGTTTATTTCTTTATCCCACTTCTGGTGAGATCCTTTCTTGTGAACATAATTCCTTTTTCTTCCATAATTTTTCTTATTACTAAAGCCTTGCCATTTACCTCTTTTGGGATAATGATTTGCCGCATTTACTTTAAGAAATTGGGCGGCACCAGTTGGGCATGCTTCATGATTCCTTAAAAGTAATTCATTATTGCGATCAGCAACAAGAATGCAAGAAATTAACTCAAAATATTTTTTAAATCCTTTTTCTCGATATTGCTACTGCAGGAGCACATTCGAGGCATGGAAGGTCGAGAAAATTCTCTCTAACATATCATTATCAGCTATCTTTTTCCCACATAATTTCATCCGTAAGGTGATTCGAAACATTGCAAAATTATATTCATTTATGGATTTAAAATCTTGTAGATGCAAGTGCATCCATTCATATCAGGCTTGAGGAAATATCACCGTCTTTTTTTATGATTATACCTTTTTTCAAGGTCTTTTCACATATCTGCAGGATCTTTTAATGTGAGATATTCATTTTTCAATCCTTCGTCAAGATGACGATGAAGGAAAATCATGGCTTTGGCTTTATCCTTCTGGGATACATTATTTTTAACTTTAATAGTATCTCCAAGATCCATTGAATCAAGATGGATTCCAGCATCTAGTATCCATGATAAATAGTTGTTTCCAGATATATCAAAAGCATTAAATTCAAGATGAGAGAGTTTTGACATAATGAAAATTTATTACTCGAGTCTTCTTAAAATTTGACCAGAGTCTCGTGCTGATAACGTATTGTAAAATAAATAAATAAGATGTAATAATATAAAATAATGAAATATAATTAGATAGCTCTAATAATAATATTCACTACAATTACTATCTCAATATAATAATGATGATTAATATATCTACTAATATTATATGTTGTAGTATATGAAGAAAAGATAAAGAAGAACTTTGTACGGAGAGAGAGAGGAAATGCTTTGTATTTTTATTGTGTCATATGTCTCAGACTTTCACTTTTATTAGACTTGTACAAAATATTCCTTTTTCAATCTTCATAAAATTTAGTCTTTCTTAAGGAAGTAAATTTCTCTTATATTGAAAATGTTGGCCATCCAATATTGTAAAGAAAGTCACAATGTATTAAATGAACATTCATCCATTCATATTTATCACAATAGAAATAATGTAATGTGATGTCATGTTAATTATCTTATTAAATTTTGTTGAAATTCTTGTCTTTTTGGACAAAAAAATGTGTGTCCTTTGATGTTAATTATGTGTTTTTTTAAAGATTTTTTTATTTGATTTTCTTTTAAAATTAAAAAAACAGTTATTATAAATAAATTATGAAAAAATATTTTATGATCAAATAATAAAAGAATAATATATAATATTTTTTTATTGTTGGTCAAACTTTGTTTGCTTAACTTTAAATATTTAAACAAAAATTTATAAAATTAATTATTTTTATTTCATTTTTAAAAAAATAATTAATTCAATATGTTTAATTTTTTTTATTTGACCAATTGATCTAACCCAATCGAATATATAGGGTAGGCTACCTGACCCGTTACGAATGTTGTGAATAGGGTAGAGATATGTTTGGATTTGCTTGCGAGTAGGGTCGGGTGTACCCTATCTTACTCTATCCGCACCCCTAATATATAATATATATTTTAAAAATCGTACATATAGTGAAGGAGGTAAGAGTTGAATCCATAACCTCCCTCATATAATAGCTTAGAGTAAGTGAGTAACTACTAAACTAGTTAGTTAAATTAATAATTTAAAACATTTGTATATTTATAAAATTAACATAAAATAAAAATAAAACAAAAATTCATATATCATTCAGAAACCATAAGCCCTAAGTGTCGTTTCTTAAGAAGATGATTATGGTATTTGTAATTTTATGTTGAATTTTGTTAAAATTTTATTGTTTTTAATTTTAATTTAAACTCTATTTTTTATTTTATTAATATGTATAAAATTTGGAATGATTCAAATTTATATTTACTTGAAAAAAATTGATTTTTCTACAGGTAGAATAGGATATCGTTTAGAATTTTAGGGTGCGAGTAGAGTTAGAATTGAGAGATTCTCGATCCACAAATAGAATAGAATAGAGTTTTAAGAAAGTTTTCAATCTGCAAATAGAATTAAGATAGAGTCTAAACCCTAGTCTAACCTACCCATTGTCAATCCTATCTAGGATTATGCGAAGAAGAAGAACCTTGACAAAAAAGAATTCTAGCCATGTCTAATGGAGTTTGGCAAAGGTGGTTGGTGGATCTTATTTTTCCGAGTCACAAAGGGCGAGGTTTGGTTTAATCTAAAACTCTATTTGATCAAGGCTAAATTTTGATTAGTGTATAAATTGAAATAAGGATTTAAATCTACTTCTAATTGACAATGTAACATTATTCATTTTTATAGTTATAATCTAATATCAATTGACGGTGTAAGATTATTCCTTACAAGAACATAATTTTTAATTTAACAAAATTACTATAGTAGTTTAATTTTGAATTTAAGATTATCTGAATAAAATTACAATTCTTAGCCATAAAAAAATTAGTGCTAATTAATTCATGAGAATTACCCACATCAATGTTTAAGAATTTTTTTAAAGATATTTTAGTTTTCAATAAATTTTGATTATTAAATTATTCTTTAAATTTTTATTTTGTTAGAAAAATTAATCTTTATTTTAGATTACTTATTTATATAGAAATTCATAATTTTATTAAATAACAACAAAATTAGTTTGATAAATTTAAAAAAATTACGTCATAATTAATTTTTCTGACAAAATAAAATTAAATATTAGTAATTAACATATAATAATTAAAATTTATTGATTTAAATATTAGTAACTAACATAGTAATTTAAATTCAACTTTTTTTTACATCGAAACGGTCAAATAAAAAAAATAATTAAGCATATTGAATCAATTAGTTTTTTAAAAATAAAATAAAAATAATTAAGTTTGTAACTTTTTATTTAAATATTTAAAGTTAGACAAACAAAGTTTGGCCAACAATTAAAAATATGAATTATTTTCTATATACAAACGTTATTCCCATATAAGACTTTATAAGTCTTTTATATTTACGTACTTCGTACCGTTACTACATGTTCTTCTCTTTCTTCTTGTTACTGCACTTCTTCTTATTATTACACGTTCTTCTTTTTCTTTTTCGTTATCGTCGTCATCAACACCAGCTCTTCCTCCTTTTTCGTTTTCTTCTTCTTCCTTATTACTACTGCACGCTCTTCTCCTCCTTTCTTCCCTCTTTCTCCTCCATCATCAATTATCTCATTGTTGAAGATAATGAATAATTTAGGTTCAGATTGTCAATTGAACCAGAATAAAATTGATTATTGTTTTGAATCCAATCAAGTGACTGAGGTGTGGTTCAATTCAGAAGAAAAAAATATAGCATTAGAGGAAATATTATTCTATATTTGCAGCAAATTTGGGTGTAACACGAAGATATTTGGGTGTATTTTTATTTTGATAAGTTCTGCATAATTCAAAACTCTTCCTCTTCCTCCTTCTCATCTTCTGCTTCTTTTTTTCTTATTCATCTTTTTCTTTTTGTTTTACATTCTCAAGTTTCTTTTTGTTTTACTCTCTTAACAAGAATAAAAACAAAAAATCAAACCAAGAAAAAGAAGAAGAAACACATAATGCTATAAAATTACTTGGAAGAGGATGAACTTACATTCATTTAACTAAAAGAAAGAAAAAAATAAGGAAAAAAAGAAGAAGAAAAAAATACAGCATTAGAGGAAACATTTTTCTGTATTTGCGACAAATTTAGGTGTAACAAGAAGATATTTGGGTGTAACATTGTGACTAAAAGCGACTTATATTATTAAACATAAAATATATAATATTTTGCCCAAAATTTTTCATTTTGAAGAAGGGAAAAATAGTTTTTTTTTTTCTTGTCAAAGAAGATAAAGTTAAAAAATTAAAGTTGGCATGAAAGTTTTACTTCACAATACACATTTAACATTATTCTTACTCTCATTCATTTTGTCGTTCATACTTTGTATCACATCTAAAGGTCGTTTTTACAACCTTATGGAGGAAAAATTTTCTTCTTCCTTGAATATGTAAGACCATTTCTATTAGAAAATATGCAAGAACATTTTCTTTAAATTTGTATTATTATAGGAAGAAAATACTATCACTACGTTATAATCATCGATCAAAGTATTATCACCGAACTATAATCGTCGATTAAGATTTGTTATGTTATTATGTTAAATATTTTTTAATTTTGTTTTATTTTAATTTGTACGTGAAAGATTTTGAGTTTGTTACTATATATATCAATAACACCTATAAGAAAAATCAAGAAAATTCGATTTTTCTCACAAATATCAGATTTGTTCTCTTCTTCTTTCTGCTATTCACTTTCTAGTATGATACTTTACATGGTATCCGAGCTTCAGATCAATGGAACACACATCACAGTTCACCATCATTGCACCTGTGAGTGCACCAAACCAGAATACGTTTGCTGCCTTCTCTGCAACCAAGCTCAACGAAAACAACTTCAAAGCATGGAAGAAACAAGCTCTCGCATGCATCAAGATTAACAAGCTGCAAAACCCTCTCAATCCTGCAAAAATTCCAACAAGGTCCAGCTCAAAATTAGATCGCAGAAATGGAATTAAAAGTCAAGAATATTCAGAATGGGAGATTCAAGATCAATGGCTTGTCACCTGGCTCATTACGTCTATGGAGCCAAACTTTGTGAATCAAGTGGTTGAATGTTAGTACGCATGTTAGATCTGGATCACACTGAAAGAGTACTTTGCAGTGCAAGTAGAAACAAGAATCAAACAGCTAAAGACTCAACTAAGAACACTCAAGAAGCATGGATAAATAGTAATGAAGTATATGTCAAAGATTAATCAGGTGGCAGATTCATTAAAAGCACTAGGTGCACCTCTCTCAAGAGAAGAATATATCGAAGTGGCATTGGCAGGTCTTGGAGAAGAATACAATACGTTTGTCACTATTACGACAGCAAGGATAGATCACACCACTGAAAGCGAGTTTGAAACAAAACTCTTGACTCAAGAAGAGTTGGTTGAGAGGTTCAGAAAAACTGAGCTACGATCAATGCAAGTAAACATTGCTCAAAGTGATGAAACTCAAGATGCATCCCCAAGAAGAAACTACAACAACTACAACGGCAGAGGCAGTGGCTTCCGAGGCTCCAGAGGCAGAGGATAATTCAAGGATGGAGGTGGATGATCTTCATGGTGGCAAGGAAGTAGACCACAATGTCAACTCTGTGGCAAGATTGGCCACACAGTCGTCCAGTGCTATCATCGATTTCATTAAGAATTCATGAATCCTCACCTTCAATCCCTAAACACAGCTCAACCACCATCTTTTTCTTTTCATAACAACTCAAGTCCAAAAACTCCTCAACAGCAGCAACAACCACCAAACACACTACAACCTACCCCTCCCAATCCTCAAGCACTCCTCACCATGCCCTCATCAGTAGCAGATACTGCACAGTACCCAGACTTAGAATCCTCTCATCATATCACCTATAATCCAAGAAACCTAACCACAGGAACAGATTATGAGGGCACAGAACAGGTTTTTGGAGGTAATGGCCAAGGTATGAAAATTAAGCATATTGGAAGTATATTAATGCATGCATCATTATCAATTAGACCCTTTTAGTTACAAAACCTGCTCCATGTCCCTAGCATATCCAAAAACTTAATAAGTGTAGCCAAGTTTGCATTAGATAACTGTGTATATTTTAAATTTTGGCCTTACTTGTGCAATGTGAAATGCCAGATCTCCAAGAAAATCCTTCTTCAATGACTGCTTAAAGAAGAACTTTACAAATTTGAGGGAGTTCAAATTGTTCCAAGAACTCTCAGCCTCAATAAACACAGTACACCAACTTGCTACAATACTATTACTCTTCCTCACACTAAAATAAACCACACAGTCAATCCCTCCATTCCCTCTACAACACAACCATAAGTTACCAAACCTAATCCACTCATACCTCTCACATCACCACTTATATTAGCACCTATTGTTGCAAAAAAGCCAAATGAAAGCACTCTCCCTCACACTAAAATACACCACAAAATCAATCCCTCCATCCCTGCTATGACACAATCACAAATCACCAAGTTTAATCCACTCACACCCTCAGCGGTCACTCATACTAGCACCTATTATTGTAGAAAAATCAAATGAAATCACTACTACTCACACAAACTCACACTCAATTCCAAAACCAACACAGCCACAAAATAAACCATCAAATACTCAAAGCACAATCTAGCAAGCAACAAAAGAAAAAGAATCACACTCTACTAGTGACTTGTCCTCCAATAGTGAAAATGTAAATAAGCCAATTAAGGATGCAAATGTCTTATAAGCAAGTGTACTAATAGCTTGTAAGAGTATGAGTCCTACTGCACAACTGTGGCATAGAAAATTGGGTCACCCGTATGAAAAAGTCACTTCTATTGTAATAAAACAATGCAATGTTACTGACAATAATCCAAGCAATAAAAACAACTTTGAGCCCTTATTGTGTCATGCTTGTTGTATTAGCAAAATTCATCAATTACCTCATTTTAATTCACAAACAAGTTACACACCTTTGGATTTAATCTTCTCTGACTTTTGGGACCTTCACCTGTGTATAGTAGAGCTGGCTGCAGGTATTACATATGCTTCATTGATGCAAGCTCAAGATACTCCAGCATCTACCTGCTACAGATAAAAGGACAAGCTTTTAATGCCTTTCAAAAATACAAAGCTGTAATTGAACTCAAAACAGGACTGAAGATAAAAGCCTTGCAAACAGACAATGGAAAAGAATACCTCTGTACAACCTTCACCCAATATCTTAAAACTAATGGCATACAACACATACTTACCTGCCCCTACTCTGATGAATAAAATGGAAAAGTAGAAAGAAAGCACAAACACATCACAGAAACTACTCTAACTCACTTAGCCCAAGCAACCCTTCCCTTAACCTTTTAGGGTGAAGCAGCCCTCTCAGCCACCTACCTTATCAATCTACTCCCAAATCCAAAGTTGAACAATACCTCACCTCATGAAGCTCTTACGAAAACTAAACCCGATTACACCCTTCTTAAACCTTTTGGGTGTACCTGTTATCCATTCTTAAGACCATACATCCAAACCAAATTCAGCCACAAATCCCGAAAATGCATCTTTGTTGGCTATGCTTCAAACCATAAAAGATAATTTGTCTTTCTCCAACTGGCAAAGAATTCACGTAAAGAGATATTATCTTCAATGAATATGAGCTCCCCTATAACCAACTGTTCCCCTCTCAAACCATCCCCAACCCAGCATCCTCTCCAACCCAACCTCTCCACCTCTCGTCTATCT
Source organism: Arachis stenosperma (assembly GCF_014773155.1). Taxonomy (NCBI): domain Eukaryota; kingdom Viridiplantae; phylum Streptophyta; class Magnoliopsida; order Fabales; family Fabaceae; genus Arachis; species Arachis stenosperma. Next base: position 88,285,740 of record NC_080383.1, on the reverse strand, counting down.
ACCCTTAGCTGCTACTTCAGCAACATTTTCCTCTCCACCTCACACTGCCCCACAGTCATCCCCACCCACCTTGCATCCCCATCCCACCCGATCTCAACCCCCAAGCCCTTTCTACCCTTGCATACATTACATGAAACTTCTAATATAGTTAATATAATACTTGAATCATTACCTGCTTTACTTGTTTCTTTACCTAATGAATCTACTTCTCAACCTGTTGTTGCTAATGCCTCTACTAGTGCTTCCTCTGTCCCCACAGATGCTCCTTAGCCTGCTCACATTGAAATTGTGCTGCCACTTCTCCCTTCTCCTCTTGCCTCAGTCAACTAGCATCCGATGCAAACTCGCAGCAAGACAGGAAATCTCAAGTCCAAAACCTATGCAGCAATGCTCTCTACCCTTGTCTCCAACCTCACCTACTCCCTGGCCCAATCTGTCCAACAAGCCCTAGCCACTCCTCGTTGGAGGCAAGCCATGCAAGAGGAGTATAATGCCCTGATGCACAATCACACCTGGTAGCTAGTTCCCAAACCTCCACCACACATTGAACCAGTGATTGGCTCCAAGTGGGTGTTCCGAATCAAGAAGCACCCAGATGGTACCATTCAGAAATACAAATCCTGACTCATTGCAAAAGGGCTTTCACTAGTGAGAAGGGGTCAACTATGACCAAGTGTTCAGCCCTGTCGTCTGTCCGCCCACGGTCTGGATCATGCTCAGGTTAGCACTCTCCAAGGGATGGTCCATCCGGCAGTTCAATTTCAACAATGCGTTTCTTAACGGGAATTTATAGGAGACCGTTTTCATGTCTCAACCTGAAGGATTCACCTCTCTTGCTCAACCCCATCATGTCTGCAAGCTCCAGAGATCCCTATATGGCTTGAAGCAAGCTCTCCGTGCGTGGTTCACAAAATTAAAGGAAACCCTCAATCGATTCGGCTTCACCAACACCAAATCAGATACGTCACTCTTCACTAGGTTCTCGCACTAGTCTGTCATGTATATTTTGGTGTATGTGGATAACATTCTAGTCACTAGGATGTCCCAAATGAAAATCTCCAACCTAATTGCTCAGCTGAATGCTGTGTTTGCACTCAAGGATTTAGAAAATGAGCTGCTTCTTGGGTATTGAGTCTGTGAAACCCACTGACAGTGACATGCTCCTATGCCAAACCAAATACATTAAGGACCTGCTAACCAAAGCAGGGACACGTGATGCCAAGGCCGTACTAACACCCATGGTATCCAGTCTCAAGCTATCAGCTCATGGTGAGGATGTCCACCATAACCCAGCCCTATACAGGTCTATAGTTGGTGGCCTCCGATATGCCACAATCACCAAACCTGAAATTACCTTTGCTGTAAATAAAGTCTCTTAGTTTATGCACACCCCCATGGAAAGCCATTGGAAAACAGTTAAACGGATCCTACGATACCTTGCAGGAACAATAAACTATGGCTTGAGGTTTCAAAAAGCTAATGAATGTTAAATGTATGGCTTCAGGGATTCAAATTGGGGCAGTGACATCGATGATAGAAAATCTACCAATGGGATATGTGTATTCCTAGGTTCAAACTTAGGCTCATGGTCAAGCAAAAAGTAGAATGCAGTCTCAAGAAGCTCCACAGAGGCAGAGTATCGAGGGTTAGTTGCTGGCTTGACTAAAATCCTCTGGGTCTAAAATTTGATGAGTGAAATGAAAATTTCATGCTCCACCACACCAAACCTTTACCGCGACAGCCAAAGTGCAATCTTAATGGCTGCAAACCCAATCCTACACAGCAAGAGCAAATATTTCAAGCTTGATCTTTACTTTGTAAGAGATCATGTTGCACAGAAGAAAGTTAACATACTGCACATCCCCTCCCAAGACCAAATAGCTTATAGCTTCACAAAATTCACCTCCAGCCTCAATTTTCTTAAATTTAGATCCAAACTCAGAGTTATAGAACAAGTGCTAGCCAACAACAATTCCAACAAAAGCATCAATGTCAAAGAGAATTCCAGGAAACAAAGCAGTAGGATTGATGTTAGCAGTAATGCACAGGCAAGCTACAACTGAATAACAGTTAGGAAGTTAGTTACAAATAGAACTTACAAAAAGTCTCTAGAAGTAGTTAGTTACACTTCTAGTTAGCTAAGATAGTTGCATTTTCAACTATATATATCAATAACACCTGTAAGAGAAATCAAGAAAATTCTATTTTTCTCACAAATCTCAGATTTGTTCTCTTCTTCTCTCTGCTTTTTCTCTGTTCTTCACTTTTTAGCCTGATACCTTACATTTAGGTCCTCCTCTCATTCCAAATAAAAAAGAAGCTAACCTTAGTTATAAAAATTGAGACGATAATTTACTCGACTAAGCTACTTGGTCATCGAGTCATTTGATCACTAGTTCACCCGATGGGATGCATATTGAATTATTTGACCCAATAATAATTAAATAAATATATAAAATTATAATAAAATAAAATTTAAATTATAAAAATTATTATTGAATATTCAAAATTTTGAATGATAAACTAAGAATATTACACACAATCAAATCTAATTAATCAGATAATATATAAACTACAAATTATCAATCTTACCTTTTTGTGGTACATTGGCAAATCAATATATTTAAACACATTTATGTCCAAATGCATTGAAAAGGTTTTTATCACACGGTTCTTAATAGATATGACTATGGGAGTGGTGTTTAACAAAAGAATTTGTCAAACCGGTATGGGAAAAACGTAACAATACGCCATTGGCGAAAATTCATTACTGCCCTACCACAACACGCTTTTGTCGTATTGTGTGAAAGTTGTCAAGTGGCTAACATGCACACTCCTTGTTTCATCGGTAAAATGTGTAACAAGGAGAGGAAGGTTATTATTATAAGGAAAAGTATAGGGTACTAATATATTATCTGCTAATTTCTGTCAATTCTTATTTATATTTGTGTTTCATGGAAGTATATTCGTAGATGTGTCTAATAATTAATATATTTTAAATACATATATAAAGAGACACATCCAAAAAATATATCTATAAAGACACTTCTATTAAACACAGTTATAAAAAAGACATTTTTATTAGACACATCTACGAACACACTTCTATGAAACACAATTATAAATAAGAGTTGGCAGATATGCTGTTGGTAACGTAGCGGAACCGTTATTATAAACTAGACTTCAATTGCGATTAAATTTATGAATATCTAATTATTTTTTAATATATATTAAATATCTAATCTTTAAAATTTATGAATATCTATTTTTTTTGAAATATATTAAATATCTAGTCTTTAAAATCTCTAGGTGTATTAACAATTCGCCATAGTCGAATTGTCCTTTTGAATTTTTTTAATATTAATTCAAACCAAAACGCCCTTGTGTTATTGTTCATTAAAATAAACAAAAAAAAGTTTCATAAGATTAACTCGGCTGGGTCGAACTGATATTTTGAAACCTTTACACAATAAATTTACAATTTGGCATTCTCGTTTTGATCTTTTACAATTCACTAACCCTGTTTTTTTTTCTCAATTTCAACCTCCCATATTTGAAAAAATCACAAACAACACCCATTTTTAAGAATTACATGCCAATGATAATCATATATATATATATATATATATATATATATATATATATATAAAAGTTTAACCGGCTGCTGTCACAGAGTGTACCAAAAACCAAAGCTTTTCACTTGCTTAGAAATAGAGTCTAATAATAGAGCGAGGTATTGACTGCTCCAAAGGGATCAAAGTCATTCTTGAAATCCATAACCCAATATATAAAATTTTTAGCATTATATATTGTAAAGCCTTGGATTCAATGTCCAAGGTTCAAACCCGTATTCATACATCTAGATATCTAGTGAACTCACCCATTCTAGTAGCTTATATGATGCAATATCGATACATTATTTCAAGTTTCTAACATTGTACACAGTTAAGTTTTCCAATGTTATAATTGAAGTTTAACTTACAATATTATTTTACCATGATAAATCTATGTATCTTGATACCAGATTTTCAATTTCTAATGAATGAAATTATATTCACCACAAAAATGTTACTCTCATATCTAGCTCGAAAAGTTTTAGACTTTGATTTGAGCATGGTTGTAAGAACCTAACCAATAATTAAATCGGTCAAGTTATAAGTTTACTAGTTCAACCGATAAATTATTAGTTGAATCGATAAAATTAATTTCATGTAAATAAAAAATATAAAATTATAAAAAAATTAAAATACATATTTTCACCAATATTTTAAGAACAACCAAATTTCAAATTCTAAAGATAACTAATACAAAGATAGACATAAAATTGGTTAGTACTTAGTACCACTACAATAATATTTTAATTTGACACAATAAGAATAATAACAATCCATGAACTATATTCAAGAAGTGATTTCAAAATCGGAATACTGTTCTTCATTTGATAAATGTGGAGCTACATCTTAATTGTTTTTATTTTGATTTGTATTTTTTTACAGAATTATTAGTCCCATCATCATTTTGATCATCTTCCAACTTCAATTGATCTAGCATTATATAATGTTTTACAAATCAAGATAAAAAATAATATAAAATATTTTATAAAGCATACCAAAATTATAGTTGATAATAATTCATAAATAAATAAAAGAAAACATACCTAAATCATCTAAAGGTGATTGAAGAGACATATTTGTAAAATTATTCCGTGAAGTATCAACTTTTTCAGGAGTTAAAAATAGTGGTGAATCTTTCAATATCTATTCCGAATGATCATCAAATGTATCAAGACAAATTAGATCATAAACTTGCTTTCTCATTTGGTTCCTATATTATCAATATACTTCATTACTACTCTTATGATGATTAAAATTTAAAAATAATGATTACAACTTAAAATAATTAAAAAAGTACATTTGTTGTAACTTTAAGTTGTAATGAACATAAACAAGATCATTAAGTTTTGATGCTCTAACTGATTCCTCTTCTTTGAGTGAATGTGTTAAAAAATACTCCAATTACGCTTACAACCTGAAAACTACAAGTTTGGCTTAAAATATGAATCGTCAACTTTTGTAAATTTGGCACTCCACAACCATAAGATTCCCACTATTGATCTTAACATAAAAAAAAGAATAATATATCACAATCATAAATATCAAATCATAAATACATCAAAAACATAAAAAACTAATTTTATGAAAAAATTCACCTGGCATAACAGTACTTCGTTTACATATTGTAGACGGTATTCTAAGATCTTGTTCAACATTTTTGAAGATCCTTATCTCACTTGTTAGCTTAGAATTCAAATCTGGATCACCGTAAGCATATTTCTCAATGACATCTAGCAGACTAGAAGTCGTTTGTCTGTGCTTTTCAAATTTTTCAGTATTAAATAAAAAAGATGGATTTAACCAATAACCAACAGCATAAATATTTTTTCGAAGTTGTGAATCCTAACGTGTATCTAAAATCTTCAAATAAGGATCAGCAACCTTCTTTTTTTTTGAAACCTCTTCACCATATCTCCTCTAGCCTCATAAATAGCTTGATAAAGAAAATCCATTGTAGCTCTATCTTCACTGTCCACAATACGTAATACACGAACAAGTGGCTCAGTAAGCTTAACAATATTAGTGCATTGACTCCAAAATTTAGAATCCAAGACTTGATCCACAAATATTTTAGCTTTTGCTTCTTTGGAGTAAACTAAGCTTGTCCATTCTTTAGAGGTCACTATAGCTCTCAAATGATCCTTTTGAACCAAAATACTATGCAAAGCAATGAAATTAGTGGCAAACCGAGTTGGAGCTAGACAAAGTATTTTTCTTCCGCTTGTAAATTTTTTCATCAAGAACAGTGGATAGCAATGATTATAGATATACTTGGTGATCATTAAAACTTGTGACACAGTTTCACTCACTTCTTGTAACTTTCCGATATCTTGAAACATCATATTAACACAATGAGCTGCACACAAAGGGGACCAATACAATTTAGGAAACTCATACTTCAACATCCTTCCAGTAGCAACATAATTTACAGCATTATCCGTTAAAATATGTACAACATTCTTAGGAACAACAAACAATACAACATCCCTAAACAACTTAAATAACGCATCAGCAGTTTTCAAGACATTAAAAGCATCAACTGACTTTAGAAAAATAGTTCGTTTAGGAGAATAAACCAAAAATTAATTAAAGTACATTCACAATGATTAGTCTATCCATTGACCATGATAGTAGATCCAATTTATTTCTAAATCTCATGATAGCCATCAATTATTTTTCTCACATCCTCAACCAATTTGCTCAATAAATACCCACGAACTCTTGGATAATTTGGCTCTTTATACCCTGCACACATGCTTGCAATAACATCAATATCAATGGCTGCTAATAAGCTAAATTAACCGTATTAAACGGCATAAAGGCTTCCATCATCCATTTTGCAATAGCAATATCACACTTCTCCACAATTTTTTTTACTTTGGAGAACACTTTTGATAGTTGGTTGAACTCCGGATGTTGTTGCCGATGGAAAAAAGGATTGTAATCTTTTGACTTGTTTTCCTTTTCTAGAGCTAGGTGCTGGAACTCTGGATTTTTATTGTTATCGCATCTCGTTACGTTCGATCTCGTCAAATTTTCTTTCAACTTCGTCACAAGCATTATAACTTTTTGCATGTTGTTCTTGAGTTTTTCTTTTCGTGTTTCGAAGTTCTTCAATGCTTTGATCAAATTGGTGTCTCACTGCAGCTAGCACCTTTCAAGATGACTCAATATTTCTCCTTATCCAGCCAAATAAAGTTTAAACCGATGAATTCCTCCACCCCTAATAAGCTTCTCACAATATATACATAACAGAATGATTTTTTTAGATTCCACAACTTAATTTTAATTGCCCCATGCAAGACGATTTTTGCTCTATTGTTGTTTTTTTGGGTTCCAATTGATGCATCAGAAGTTGATCCTTGTTCTTCCTAGGATGGTGTTTCTGATGGTGTATTCGCTGAAGCCATTCTAAAATAATATGGAATAGCAAAGGTATAAAACAACAACTATCCCAAATTCACGTCACCTATTCCCTATTTCCTATTCAGCAACCCTAAATTTACAACAATATCAATAAAAATAGCTATAAATACTAATAATCAGAAAAAAGACATCAATCTGTTATTAACCTAAATAGATTCATAATAAAAAATTCAACAAATTCAAAAAATTCATAATCAAGAATCAACAAATTCAACCAGTTATAATTAACAATATAACATAAATAGAATAACTAAAAAAACAGAGATAATGCAAAACGCAGAGAAGTGAGGAATGAGAAGACCACCAACTTGTCTGATAGAGGACGCAGAGGACGCAACGACGATGCTGAGCAAGGAGCCACGACGAAGAAGACGACTTGCGAGCCAAAACGCGACGGTGCATGGGACATGGTTACAGACGCACAGTGTCTGGCGAGACAAAGAAGACGAGACGGCTGGTGGTGAGGTGAGGTAAGGTTGAGAGAAACTATGGTGTGATGAGGTGAGGAAAAGACTTCAAGGAGGGCTAGAGCCTGAAGGGGTTACTGGGAAATGGGTGCCGGTTAGGGGATTAGGGTTAGGGGGAATGGGGTATTCGAGTGTCTGTTTTTTTTTTTAAAGACCCAAAACGATGTCGTTTTGGCAAAGAAAAAAAAAGAATTTTAAATCGGTCGAGTTACACAAGATCGCCAGTTTTTCAGTTTTCATTGAAATCGGACGGTTTAACCCGATTTTCTCCAATTTTGTTCTTTATCCAATCAAATTGCTCAACTAAACCAACCAAATAACTGGTGCACCAATTTTCTAGTTTAACCGGCCGGTCCAGTCTGATTCTTACAACTTTGAATTTGAGTACTAGATTATTGACTAAGTAATAACATGAAATTAAATTGATTAAGGTGATAAATATTTTTGTTTTTGAATAATAATTAAGTGATAATATTTTAAATTTAATTTGATAATGGATAAATCTTCATTAAAAGACGTCTATAGGACTTTAGTTAGGCACTTAGGCTGCATTTGTTTTTGAGAATAGGACAAGACAAGATACTGAGAACAAGACGTAAAGGATAGAGACACAAAATTTTGTATTTTTGTATTCTATTTAGTGATAACCTATAACAAATTATAAAAATTTAATTTATTCTTATTTTTTTTTATTCAAAAAATTTGAGAAAGAAAATATAATAATAAAAAATAACAAAAATAATGAAAGAAAAAAATAAAAAATAAATTGTGTCTCTTGTTAGTATTTCTGTATATATTCTTTCTATCAGAATAAATACAAAATATATTAATTCAGTGTCTCTGAATATATTATTTCTGCCCATATCTCTTATAATAAATATAATTTTATATCTCTGTATTCTTATTTCTGTGTTCTGTCTTTATAAATAAACATAACCTTAAATCCAAGGTTGTTAAACATGTAGAAAATTAAAGCTGGTTCAGTTTCTAGAAAGCGATGATTATTGTAGATTCCTAATTAGCTATTCACGACATAAAATAAATTCAGTTATTTATTTATTTTTGGTAAGTTCACAACAAAATCAGTGGTACCACTCTGATATGAGAAATGTAATATTAAATTAAAATATTATTATTATTAGATTCAAGACAAAAGACCAAGAAAACACAAACGACTAAGCTTTAATTATACAGCATGTTCATAAGGTTGTTAACATCTATATATGTTGCATTATAGTATTTAAGGTTATTGGATATGAACAATTGTAGATAGATAAAATCTATATATAGATTCCATAGTTGTGTTAAATAATCGGAACGCACATATCAAAGTTATTATATTAATCCATGAGCCGTATTTTAGGACTGTAGAACGAGGTTTGATTTGATTTCTGAAATCGACAAGAATTGACCGATTGAAGTTAAAGTTGTTGCAAGGAACCTTCTTATGATGGATACACCTTTAATAAGTAAATGTTTTCTGATAGTGTTTCTTTATATAAGGAAATTTATGTCTTTATTCAATTAGCTTGTATAGATATCCAATTAGATTATTATTTAGATGTGATATCCTCAGGCTAGTCCGAACATTTTCAAAGACAAGGGGAGAGTTTATTTTATCCTTTCAAGCAAGAAATTATAGTTATTAGTTAATTAAGAGCCGACCTCATTGGACTAGTAGGTTTTTTCCACAAGCTAACTTTGTTTTGTTTTATTTTGTTTTTTCTCTTAGAAAATTGATATTTGTGTTTGTGTGTGTTTTTTATTTTGGAAAAGAGATGCTGAGATTAATTAGAGTATATATAGTCTAAAACGATATTTATTCTAGATTAGATAACTCCTTAGATTTAGATTTTTATAAGCAGAAGTCTCGAACAGCTCATTGAAAAGAACTCTCATCTTCATCTGTAAAGAAAAAAAAAAGATTGAAAGAGATGAGAACTTAAAATTTTCAGTAGAATTTCAAACAGACGAAGCCGTATCATTCTATTAGAAAGATTTATAGTTAGATATATTAATTGCTCGTTTTTCCTTTTTAGTTTATGGTTTTCAAATAAATAACCAACTTTACATTATTTTCTAATTACATCTAACTTTCGAGGGTATAATACATAAATATAGGTGGTAATAGTAATATACATGTATATGTTTTTGCACCTAATAAAATAATGGCTAGAGACGTGTCACGTGTTCGACTAGTCTAATTTATCAAAAAATATTGAATTTGTCACTTCAAAACATTGTTCAAAGAATCGATTTGGTTAACCGAAAATCAGCTACTAAATTAGTTCGGTTTTGAAAAAACTAGTAAAAAATGTATTGATAAAAAAAAACTTGCTTCAAAACTTTGTGCAGACGGTGAAAAAAAGGCTTCTTACATATTGAAAAAAAAATTAAAAGATTACGAGATACTTACAAAAATAAAAGAATAATTCTCACAAAGTACGAAAAACTAAAATTCATCATTCTAAGTTCATCCCCAAATTCTATTTAGAATATTATCCTAAAAATATTTTTATATATAAAATTTTCACCCAAATTGTTACGATTAAAGTTTGTACCTACTCACTTTTTAAAATATATGAGAGATTGATAAAAAAAGCAGAACATACTCACTTTTTAAAATTTTAATTTAGATGTTATTTTAGTCTCTTGTTAAATTTTAATTATTAAATTAGTATCTAATTTTTTATTTCGTTAAACAAATCAATTTTTTGCCAAATTATTTTGAGTTAAAACTTGTTTTGGCCTTGAAATTTTAATTCCGCCTCATTTTTTATCTTGAAATCTAATTTACTCAATTAAAACTCCCAAATATAAAGTCGTGACTCACATTTGTCTCCGAAATTATTTCTATTAACTAAACTCTAATGTAGTACATTAACTTGCTAAAGTGTATTTTCACGTGGGTTTCATCATATTGCCATGGTGGAAAGGTAATTATTAAATTATGTATGTGACAAAAATTGGTGTTACTCAATTTAACTTCTTCCAAAGATGCTAAAACCCTAAATTGCAGCTATATTTTTTCAACATGTTTAAAATTTTGCTGAAAAGATTATGGGTTCAGGTAGCCAAGCTTTAGGGAGCTCTACTAGGTTGTGTTCTCATGGCACCTCTATAAGGAACTTTAACCGTGATAGATTGGAGAAGATTCTTAACTGGTGTGACTGTGGAATATGTCTAGTATTTTGGTGGTTTGAGACGGATGTCAATTTTGAGAGACCCTTTTATAGGTGCCCAAATTATAATGTAAATTCAATATCTTCTTTTTCAATGTGTTGATACTAAAACTTTTGTTAATGAGTATTATAATTTTTTTTCCTTTTTTAGGTTGATGATAGATCGACAAACTTGGGAGGATAGAATATGATTTTTTTGTGTGAACAAATGACAAAGAAGAAGGCAGCATAATAGAAGAGCACAATATGCAAACAATGATAATAATTGGAAGATAAATTTAGCATGGATAATTTTGGATGCTATTTTGTAACCCTTTCCGTATCTTATCTTCTCTAGTTTGCTTTTCTAAATAAGAGGTAACTTGTCAATGTGATATTGCAGATTCACTTTGTTTTATGCAATTGTTCTCATTACGAACATGCGAACCTCCTCTAGGGGAATAATTATAGGCTTTGCTCTATACTCTTTTATCCTTGCATTGACTTCTTTGCATGCATTGTTACAAATGTTATCCAGCTTAGGATCATGGCTAAAGTATGTCCTGGTTCATGATTTTCTTGGACATTTTTTCAAATAGGCCCAAGTATCCTTATTCTTTTTTTAGGCCTTTTCGTCTTCTGATCAAACCCATATCTGATAGTTTTTTTTGCACATTCCCATAATAAGCGTCCCAAATCTTATTCTTTTTATTGTTTGATAAAAATTTTCTACATGTGCCACACACAAAACCTATGATGTACTCCAAGCATCACCTCTTATACTGCTAGAATTAACTCCTATCATAATGTGCAGTAATTTATTGAACACATTCGTCTAAATTATAAAGAAATTTATAATCATGCCTTAAAGTAACCCTCAAAGTTTTAATTTACGATCTTAAATAGACCCTAAAATTCATTTATGACTCAAACCAGACCCTTAAATTAACTTTATAAAATCAAAACTACCCTCACAAATAGCAACACAAAAGTTATCTACAATAACCCAGACAATGACATATATATGGTTGTTGGTATATTGTCTAATAGTTAAAGGAATTTTCCTCCGAATTGAGTCTTCAAGAAGGATCCATCTAAACCTATCAAGGGGTGACATTCAGTCTTGAAGACTCTCTTGCATCCATTAAGACATATGTATATTTTTTTAAAAATAAAATTTCCTTCAGGTTGGGGTATCACTCCAATCTTTACGGTTGAGCCAGGATTGCTTTTTAGAAGAGTTTTTACAGTCTCTGACCTTGATCAATGTATATTGTCTTCTACATTCTTATAAATAATATTTTTTGCACCACTTAATGCTTTAGTAAGAGAAGATTTATTTAAGTTTAGATCACAGTTTTTTAAAGTAATTAGAGGTTTTTCCTTGCTTTAGGTTAGGATACTTTTTTATTGTTTTGACAAGCTTTAAGGCTAGTCACTTTCTATTTGTTGTCCTATTCTTAGTCCTCTTAGCAAAGATATGGTCATTGTTGAATGTCTTTATCTATCAGCAAGTCTCTTCATGATAGACATCCACAAATACATGATTATTTTTTGTATGAGATCACATCTCTAACAGTTTGTTGTCATGTGAGAATGCTCTCAATTCAATCTTCAAGGACCTTTCAGAAGCTAGCTACTAGCATTCCTTCAATTTTTCATATCCAATAACCTTGTAGTAATTTCTTATTGAGAACACATTTATTGTGTCCTCCTCTAACCCAACCAACTTATCAATGTAATTTCTGACATAAACTACTTTTTTATTTTCTTTACTCTTAAAATTTTCTCCATGATAAAAGACAATTTTTATTCCATCATTCATCTACAAATACAAAATAAAAAAGTCGATGATGATCTCAAAAACAGAGCATAAACCTTTAACTTAGTTCAGCCACCAAATAAAGTAGCAGTATCTTTTAACTACAAATTTTCCTAATAAAAACAACAATATAGACATATAAAAACAACATTTTAACAAAGACATCAAACCAACAAATGCCACTTTTTTCTTCAGCAACGAAAAAAAATTCTAGTACTATAAGAAAAATATTGAGTACCGTCAGATTTATGGTCGAAAAATAGAAAAAAATCTAACGGTACGGTAAGTTAATTACCATAAGAAATAATCAGATGGTATAAATCTTGCTGGTAAATATTTACTATCAAATTTTCTTCGTTCGCCAGTAATTACCATTAGATTCTGTGACAGAATATAGTTAGTATGAAAATGGATCAAGTTGGATGGTACCATCAGAAATTTCTCATGGTAACGTTGGTGCCAGATCGTTCGTGTTTCCATTATATTACCAACGAATTTATCCAATAAATGCCGACGAAAATATTTTTTTTGAATTTTTTTAAAAATAATGTTACCATCGGAATATTCCAACGATAATTCTGATGATAACATTTTTAGTTTTTTTTTTTAAATTATCTTTTTCTGTTCATCTCTAGTGTACCCTGATAGTTACCAATTGAAATAGTATTTCAAACCTGATGTGAAGACGAAAAATATAAATTATAAATACTGAATAATGGTAACTGAAATATCTAAAAAAATACTAACTATTTTACATTCACAGAACTATATTTATAGTCACTGAAATATATATTACGAATACAATTAAGTTTTTAAAGAAAATATATTACAAAACTATGTTTACATTAACCCTAATCAGATTCAACATCCTCTTCCTTTGGTTTACCATCCTCCTCTTCCGATGTAGTTTTCTGATTATCATCGAACTCGTCTTCCTCTTCTTCGTCGCCATCGATCCTGTTTTCTTCTTGAAGATCGTTGTTCTCTAATAGAAGTGTATATGCATCTAGTCAAAGATCAACGATGTCATCATTCATAGCAGCAGACCTAAGAGAGATTGGCTCACCGGTATCAAGCACCGTTTTTGAAGGAGTTGGGTCGTTAATCTAGTAAGGTTCCTGACCCTCTATCGTATCATCAGACTCGATACGGCCTATTGGCTTAGTCTTAACTACAACTACCCAAATAGACTTGCATGAACTTGGATAAGGCAAATAATATACCTGTTGTTCATTTTGAGGTAGTATAAAAGGATCGTAGTATCTATATTTCCTAGTTATATTAACTTTAGTGATATCGTAACCCTTGTGCTTTCGTGTTCCTTGTCGTGAACTTGGATCATACATTCACATTTAAATATGCACACCTTGTACGTAGTGCAACAGAAATAATATAATTCAATTATATTGTGCAACACACCAAACCAATCAGAATGGACCCCACCTGAATTCCCATGAACCCAAACTCTGGCATTATCTGTTTTCTTTCCAATCGACCATTGTAAGGTATGGAACCGGTGTTTGTTAACATTGTAAATCCGGTAGCTAGTGGCCTTATTCATTGGGCTCCAACTAAGTGCAACTAGTTCTGAATCTGTTGTGTTAGTTAGCTGCACGCTGACATATTCTCAGAACCAATGTGAAAAATTGTTCAATGAAGTCTCTGGATTTGCCTCTCGAAATAACCTATATGATAGAACAGGATAACAAATTTTTAATTAAATTAAGAAGCTAGTAAGTTACTAATTGCAATATTTACGAAGACTTAAAAAACTCACAAGGTAGGGTGAAATTTGGTCACAGTTAAGCAACACATGCAGATATGCGGCGTCGATCTCCTTTTACTCTAACCAGTAGTCACTGCCCGCACCCATTGCAGCTCCTTCCGACAAAAAAATTGGGTATGTTGTTCAACTTAACAAGAATTCTCCCCTCTCATCATTTCTTGTAACCATTGTTCTACATGACTCAACATGAGACAGAAAATAGAAAGAGCAAAATACGAAAGTTTCCTTAGCCAAAAATGTCTCGCAGATGGTGCCCTCAATTCAAGCTCTGTTATTCACGGTGCGCTTGAATGAACCAATCATCCTCTCAAATGGGTACATTCATCGAAATTGGGCCGACTCACATAGTATTACTTCGTACGGTAGGTGGACTGCTAAATATTTCATAACGTTAAAAAAGGATGGAGGGAATATTCTCTCTAGCTTACAAAGTATGATGAGAATGTTCTTGTTCATGACTGTGAGGTCATTGATGATATGTTTTGTAGCACATAACTCCCTAAAAAACTCACTTATTTCCATAAAGGATTTTCAGATGTTGGTTGGAAGTTCTTTGAACGCGATCGAAAGCAAAGACTCTATGAATACATGACAATCATGACTCTTTAACCCTGCAAGCCTATCCTGTGACACGTTTGCACACCTGCCTAAGTTAAAGATGTAACCATTAGAAAATCGTAATCTTTTAATCCACCTACAAATATTTTGTCTCTACTCCATCACTTAGAGAGAACACCGCCTTTGGTTTAGCCCACCGTCCGTTATCAAGTCTCTTTAAGTTCAGATTTGGCCGCCTAAAAATGTCCATAAAGTCTATCCTAGCTTTATTGTTGTCATTTGTTCGCTCATCGTCTATTACTATGTACATGATGCTATCAAACACGTATTTTTTCAATGTGCCTCACATCAAGACAATGTCGAACTAAGTTGTCTTTCTAATAAGACAACTCCCAAAATATACTCTGTTTAGTCCAATTATACTCCCTGCCATATCTTGGAGGTCTCAGATCTGTCCTGTTATTGACGATTCGTGGGATTCTTATGACACACTGCCAAACTTACCTAAATCTTATCAGTACACATACACCGAAATTACTTAACAATACACATAAATACCTTAGTTTTACACCAAAATTCGCTATAAATACACAAAAAAATTAATACTGCATTTTTTTCTTTTTTCCCTTATTTCTTTCTTTTTTTTAGTTGAATGAATGTAGGTTCATCCTCTTCCAAGTAATTTTACAGCATTATGTATTTTTTCTTCTTCTTTATTTGATTTTTTTATTTGATTTTTATTCTTGTTAAGAGAGTAAAATAAGAAAAAACTTGAGAAGGTATAACAAGAAGAGAAAGATGAATAAGAAAAAAAGAAGAAGATGATGATGATGATAAAAAAGAAGAAGAAGAAGCAGCAGAAGATGAGGAGAAGGAAGAGAAAGAGTTTTGAATTATGCAAAATTTATCAGTACAAATACACCAAAAATTCTTAACAATACACATAATATCTCAGTTTTACATCGAAATTTGATACAAATACACAAAAATATTTTCTTTAATGCTGTATTTTTTTATTTTTTTTCTTTTAGTTGAATGAATATAGGTTTATCCTTTTCTAAGTAATTTTGCAGTATTATGTGTTTCTTCTTCTTTGTTTGATTTTTTGTTTTTATTCTTATTAAGAGAGTAAAACAAGAAGAAACTTGAAAATTTTCTATGGCAAAAATTTTGGATCAGGCAACATTATCAATAGGGTAAAAATTCTACAATAACGACGATAACAATAACGACAATACGTATAAGAAGAAGACGACGATGACTATAACGATGATAATCATGATGATGAAGATGATGGAGGAGAAGGAGGAAAAGGAAGGAGAAGAACAAAGTCCAATGAGAAAAGAAGGAGGAGGAGGAGGAGGAAGTGGTGTTGGTGATGACGATAACGAAAGAGAAAAATAACAAAAAAAAAGAGAAGAAGAAGAAGAAGACGAAGGAGTGACGAAGAAGAAGAAGAAGAACGAACAGTAGGAATGCGTGAGTATAAATGACTTGTTAGGAGTTGAAACTCATTTTGGCCCCTAAAATTTTCAACCGGCCTCAATTTTGACCCCCAAATTTATAGTCACCCAATTAACACCCCCAAATATTAGATCATGCCCCATGTTTGCCCTTGTAGCTATCTCTGTTAACGAAGATCTAATGTGGCACGTTAAGTTGACATGTAGGAAACCCTAAAATGACGTCCTTTTATGTTCCCTCCCAATTTTCAGTCAATGCAACGTCGTTTAAGGGCTTCTTTGGGTTAAAAAAGTTTGGTCAACATATAGATGAAGACATAGAAGTAACTTGACCCTTCTTCTTCATTCTCTTTTTCTTATATTCTTCTTCTTCACATTTTTGTTCTTCTCACATGCTTGACTGTGAGAAAGGAGAATCAGAGTAACATTCGTCGTGTTTTGGACTGTTGGGTGAGGTTGCTGAACAACTAGCATTGTCGCAGAAAGAAATGACGAAGATCATGTTAGGAAGTGAAGTTTTATTTTTTTTCACAAATTTCTTGATACTCTGTTCTTGGATTTTGTTTTGGTTTTTGTATTGCCTTGTTATTGTCGAAGCAATGTGCTGGTTATATCTAGGGCATTGGAAGTTGCATGTGAATGATGCTAGGATTTTTTTTCCTTGCTGAAGAAGAGAATGTCAATTGTATCTTTTGTTGTCTTTAAATAAATGTTATTATGTGTGTATTATTGCTTGTATTTAAAAAATTTGTCGTTTAAAAATGAATGATGAACTATTGTTCTGTTTAGAGTTTGAAGTCGGTTAAGCCAGTATGCTTTGTTTTTTTTAAATCATTGTTGAGATTTTTGTTATTTTGCAATATAGATGGATGATGATATAACAATTGTCATTCAGCATGGAAGAAGTTTTGAGACAAAAGAAGATCAAAAAGTGGTGTATGTCAGAGACCAAATTGAACAGTTGGTTGGACTATAGGAAGATACATTAGACTGTTCTCAATAAGAAATTACTACAAGGTTCTAGGATATGAAAACTTGAAGGAGTGCTGGTGGCTAGCTCCTGGGAGGTCCCTAAAGACTGGATTGAGAGCACTCTCACATGAGAAGGGGCTTTTGGAGATGTGCTTTCACACAAAGAATAATGAAGGTGCAGTGCATGTGTACCTTGATTATAGAAATTCTGAACATGAAGGTGATGAGGTTCCATAACTAGTCTCTATGACCCCCAATCCAAAAACTCCTGTATCTGACACCACCTCAAATCCATCTTCATGTATCCCAAACACACCCTTTGAACAAAATATTATCACATTCCCTGATGCAAACTCTGTACCCCCAGGCCAGCCAAACTCTACACCTCCAACTCAGCCCAACTCTGAACCTCAAGCCCAACCCACCTCAAATCATCCAGCCCAACCCACCTCTGAACCTCCAACCCAGCCCAAGTCAAAATCTGTAGCCTAAACCAATTCTTCACCTGCAGTCCAGCTTACCTCAAATCCTACATCCTAGTCTACCACCTCCATACCTCCAGTCCAACCTAAATCAATGCCTCTTTCTAGGCCATGTTCTTCTAAACCAAAAACTAATAAATCTGAAAAATCTATTCCAACCACCACTACAAAAAAAGTCTGCAACAAGTGTCAAAAAGAATTCAAAGTCTATCCCAAGGAAAGGTGCTGTCAAGAAGGTAACAATACCACCACCAAAACGAGTGACACGATCAGCTTCAATATTTACACCCAAAGGGAAGAAGGCTATTGGTGAGGTCCCTACAATGACATTAAGCAGTGACAGTAGTGACTCATATGAGAGTGTGAAAGATAAGCTCTATAGGCCTGGACCCGAGGCTTTTGAGAATTCAAGCGATGATGATTCTGAGGTTGCTACAGCAAGAGCCAGGGAGTTGAAAATGAAGAAGAATAAGGCAAAAGGTAAGATATGTCTCGAAGACTTGTGTGAAGAAGATGAGCTAATAGTTCAGAATTCGAATGAGAAAGTTGATTTGGGTCAAGTGATAAAAAAAGTCAGTGAGGTCCAGCCACCATATGATGCCTTTAATGTATACCACGATGATTCCAATGGAAATGATTCATGGAAATCTGAGGAAATAAAGACCCCACCTATTTCAGACAAAGAATCTGATGCGGATGATGACGATGCTTTTCCAATGTTCGTGGAGGGAGTAAGATTTGGAGAGCTAAAGTTAGAGGTCGGGATGAAGTTCAATAGCAAACATGATTTTATTGAGGCAGTGAGGGAGTTCACCATACAAGAGGAGAGGCAAATTAATTTCAGAAGGAATGAGAGTTATAGGGTGAGAGCTGTTTGCAAGTACAAGAAGGAGGGTTGTAAGTGGGTTACATATGCCTCTATGGATCATGAAGAGACTTGCAAGCAGATGAAAACATTCAACAATAACCACATATGTGCAAGGAAGACTAAAAATAGGGCAGCAAACAAGAAGTGGCTAGCCTTAAAGCTGGTAAAGAAAATAAGAAAATACCCTCACCTCAAGTATGGAGAAGTGTATGATTACTTCAAGAGAAAGTGTGATCTTGACTTGAATAAGTCCTCTCTAACTAGAGTCTTAAGTAATGCAAGGAACATTGTATATGGGGATGCGACAACACAATACACACTTCTCAGAGACTATGTAGAGATACTACTGAAAAGTAACCCTGGATCAACGGTTAAAATAGGAGTGAAGCCGCAACCTGAAGGAGAACCAACTTTCGAAAAAATGTACATATGCCTCGATGGGTGCAAGAAAGGATTCAAGGCTAGGTGTCGGCTTCTAATTGGGCTAGATGGAGCCTTTTTGAAGATACACTTTGGAGGATAAATACTAGCCGCAGTTTGACAAGACGCCAACAACCACATATATGTAATCGCTTGGGCCATTGTAGAGGTCGAGAACAAAGACAATTGGCGATGATTTTTGGAGCTTCTGTTGGTTGATCTGGGTGATGTAGCCTCTAACAACTGGTGCTTTATGGCAGACATGCAAAAAGTAATATTTAAGCTTTAAAAATTTTGACTGCAATTTTGGGAGACTATGTTGGGACATAATTTAAATTTAAGAGATCAGATAGAGTCTTAAGTGTTAATTTGGGGGGCTTAATTGGGGCTCGATAACATTAACTGCTAACTGTTCTGCATATTATGGCAGGGGTTAATTCCAGCAGTCCGTGAATTGATGCCTAGAGTGCACCATAGGTTTTGTGTGTGGCACCTATGAAAGAATTTTAACAAGCAATGAAAAGAGTAAGAGTTAAGAACCATGTTATGAAAATGTGCAAGAGAGATAACTAGGCATGGCTTTGAGTAGAAGATGGAGAAGGTAAAGAGAAAGAATGAGGTGAACAAATGCCCGAAGAAAAGTTGGACCAAGGCATACTTTAGCCATGCTCCGAAGCTGGATAATATTTGTAATAACGTGTGTGAGATCTTCAATGCAAGGATATAGGAATATAGGGCATCACTATACTAGAAGAAGTACGCATGTTCGTGATGAGAACAATTACAAAAAATAAAGTGAAGCTGCAACACCACATTGACAGGTTACCTCCTATTCAGAGGAGTAGACTAGAGAAGACAAGGAAGGAGTCCCAAAAATAGCGTCTGGTGTGGTATGGTAATGATGGCTATCATAGATTTGAGATTCATAGGAGGCCAACAAACATGGTTGTTGACTTGAAAAAGCATATATGCACATGTAGATTCTAACAGATCACAGGTATAAGATTGTTTTTTATTTGGTATTAGTTATAAAATGTTTCAGATATACATTTGAGGTCTAATTGCCAACTTTTGTAAGAATCGTAACTTTGATTGAAATAAATGTGTTAGGCATACAATTTAGTTTGGAACAAATTCTGCTTTGATTGAATATAAATTGTTTGTGACTGAACATTCTCTCTAATTGGATGTAATCTGAATTTCAGGCATGCCATATGTTCATGCATGTGCTGCAATAGCTAGACTCAATGGGAATCCTGAAGACTATTGTCACAAGTGGTTGACAATGGACTTATATAGAGAAATATATAAGCATTCCTTGAATTTCATCCCTGAACATACAAGCAATGTGGGAGAAGTCTAAATATAGTAGGTCTCAAGCTCTCAAGATTCAGAGGAAGCTAGGTCCTTTGAAGAAGAAATGACGGAAGGATGCAGATGAAAAGCCTTCAGGAAGTAATAAGAGTAAGACAGATGCAACAAAACTAGCTAGAAAGTACAAGGAGTTTTCTTGTGCTTACTGTGGGACAAAAAGTCACACGAAGAGAAGCTGCTCCCACAGAAAAGCTGATGACATTGCAGCTGTCCTTACTACTGCTGCAGCAACTGTAATAGCTAAGAAGAAAGAAAAGGGTTCTAATGCAAATGAATCCATGAAGGGTCAGTCTGCACAAGACAGAGAAGCAGAGGGTGACCCTGTTCCAGCAACTGATGTTACTACTTCTGAGGCCCCAACAAATACTAAGGCTCCTTTAGAGATTGTGCTATCACAGGCACCTTTTTCACAACCAGATAATGGAGATCAAGAACAAGTAAGAATCCAATATGTCATATTATTTGTGTTTTTAACGTTTATTTTGAATATCTGTTTAATTTAATTGTGTATTAAATTGATGGGCACTTGTATTCTACTCGCAACTATAGGTAACTCCTGCAACAATGCCTAATAAATTACAACCTAAGAGGAAAGCATCTCCAGTCCCAGGATCAACAAGTGTTGGCCCATTACAGGGAGTAAGTACTGGAACATCTTTAAGGATGGCTGAATTCATAAAATTTGTCCCAACACCAGGACTGAAGCCAGCATTCAAACCTCCTAGGAAGAAATGAATGATATTTAGTTGTGATAGACTATTATAGTTAGGGTAGTTATTTTTCTAATTATGTTTATCTTGTGTCACTGGAACATGGTTATATGTGTCCAAATACTTGACTATTTTGTTGAAAAATTTCTGGATGTATTTTGTTCATGACTTTCTGGATATTTGTTCAGTTATTGGCAAGCAATGCTTTTGGATATTCATTATGAATGCCCTTTTTTTTTACCCGAAATGTAGACACTTTATTCCAGGTTTATGAATGGTATCAGTATGTTTAATACTTAGCTTTACTTCTTCACTATTGCAACATTACATATGTACCAGAGGAGCTAACACCATGCTTCTTTTTTCATGAAAATCTGAATACAATGCTTTTGGATATTCATTATGAATGCCCTTTTTTTTTTACCCGAAATGTAGACACTTTATTCCAGGTTTATGAATGGTATCAGTATGTTTAATACTTAGCTTTACTTCTTCACTATTGCAACATTACATATGTACCAGAGGAGCTAACACCATGCTTCTTTTTCATGAAAATCTGAATACAATGCTTTCATTCACCCTCAAAGTACACACCTTTAGGTCCACACTTTTAATCAAAATTTAATCATACTTACACCATACATAACAGTCACAAACATACCTAAACAAATAACCAAACTTAAAATACTAATTCATATTTTCAAACACCTATTTTCAACTTCCATTGAAGTAATTGTACATGCTAAATTCATCTTCCAACTATCATTACTGCTTGTAGGTTGTGTTTTGCCCATTAAATTCTATTCTTCTTTGCCATCTGCCCACATAAAGAAACCACACCACATTCTCCCAGAACTCTGCCAATTTCACATCAACCAACAAAAAGAAAAAATTTTAAGATTACTCATCAAACAAAAGTACCAGTAGCAACACATTGAAGAAGAAGAAGACGACATTGATAACTTACATTATATTTTGGACACTCATAAAAGAGTCTCTCAGGATTGGCATTCGTTCCAAACTATCGAAACACTGGACACATTCCACAACCACATCAATTAGAAATCTTCCCCAATCTCCCATGAGTAAGTTTCCTCACAGAAGTCCCATGAGAACATGATCGTGCAGAACTCCTTACAGCTTGACTTCCTGAACTCATTATTTCTTCAGCAAAGTCTTGAACGCATTGGGAAAAGAGGGATGCAAATTAGGATTTTATCATCTATAGAGAGGTTAAATTGAGTTCATTCAACTTTTGCCACATCATTCACTCATTATACATCTATATTCTGATAAATTGGGTGCAACGTACATACACACTCTGTCAACTTAACGTGCCATATCAAATTTTTGTTAATGGAAATAGCTACAAAAACAAACATGGGACACGATCCAATATTTGGGGGTGTTAATTGGGTAACTATAAATTTGAAGGTCAAAATTGAGACCGGTCAAAAATTTCACGGGCCAAAATAAGTTTCAACTCGATTTGTTAGACTTATTTAATTAATTAAATGACTTGTACGTAAAAATTAATTGTTAATAAAAATACTTATGAGGAACTAAACCATATCATCTCGATTTAATTTATTAAATCTTTAATTTGTCTTAAAAAACCCAACAAGCCAAACCAACGAGTGAAAATCCTTGGGCAACATCTTAATTATTATACAAATTTCATAATTTATTAAGAAAAGTAAAACTTATATGCATTACACAACCGCTGTTTAATTAAGTCTCTACAAAAGGGGGAAAAATCTAACTGGAAGAAAGATTCTTATTTAATTAATTAATTTTGCTTTTGTCTTCTGAATTTCAAATAAAACTCAACTCATCATTTAATTTGCTTAACAAACTCTCCTAATAGTTAATTAAGAAACCTAAATTCTATTGAATCTCTGTTCCAAGCTGACGTCACCAAAAGTCTTCTTAATTTTGTTGACCATAACATGCCAAGCCATCATAATCCAATAAGTCCCACCCTAAAGCATTATTGTCAAATTGAACCTTTTCATCAGTGGAATATAGCATAGGATCATGGTGCCTAGAATAGTCGAAACCAAGTTCTTCATAGACACATAATGGGTGGTAGTAATCTGATGAAGATAGTAATAATTGGTTTTGTGAGATGAAGTTTTTTGATCCAAAAGCTTGTGATGATGAAAATTGGTGTTCTTTGCTAGGTGTAATAATAACATTTCTATTATTGTTATTATTATTATTATTATTATTATTATTGAAGCTAAGGAACATAGAAGTTTCGGAAAAAGATTCAGATGCCAAAATTGTTTCCTCATTATAAGTGATGCTTTTGCATATGTGATGACCATAATAGCTTGTTCGGAACAATGGTGGATTGTCTTGAATTTGTTGCACTTTTTTTGTTGCTGGGCAACCTTGATCATTCTTGTGACTGCACCTATAATAATTCCTGCATGCAACAATTTTATTGAATCATATGTTTATTTTATTAATATACATGATTAGGTTATAATTGAATTAGGAATACTTTGTTTTTCTAATAAATGTTGCTTTAGTTTACCTGTTTCTCCATTAGAAAATTACGTGTGGTTTGATTTATAATTTTATTTTCAATATTTTTTATTTTTAAAATTTTATGAATAAAAAAATAAAAAAAAAATAAAAAGTAAAGATAAAAAAATGTTTTATTATTTTTATTATTTTTTAATAAAATTTTAAAAGTGAAAATATAAACCAAATTCACTGTAATATTATTAAGATACATTTATGTTTGAGTATATATATATATATATATATATATATATATATATATATATATATATATATATATATATATATTTAATTAGTTAAAAAACATGTATTATTTTTAAAGAAAATGATTAATAACCCTAGTATTTTGAAATGAATGGTACAAATAAAATTAAGAATTTAATTTTGATGCATTGTCAATATAAATAAAAATTTTATATATGTATCTAATTATTAACGTTTTGTTGGCAAAAATAATTAATTTTTACATTGATCGTATGAATAGTTATCCAAGAAATAGATGCGATAACATTTTATATTTTCAGTGCATTAAAATTAAATTCATAAAATTAAAGCCGAAAATTTCATTGAAGAA
The DNA here is from genome assembly GCF_014773155.1 of Arachis stenosperma. Lineage (NCBI taxonomy): Eukaryota > Viridiplantae > Streptophyta > Magnoliopsida > Fabales > Fabaceae > Arachis > Arachis stenosperma. The sequence goes on along the minus strand of NC_080383.1, from coordinate 88,261,511 downwards.
TACCTTAGGTATTTTGAATTCATTGTCATCTTTTGTCCATATTTTCTCCATTCATGTCCATCTTCAATTAAAATTGGACTATCCTTCTCCCATGTTGGTACAGATGATCTTATCAAATTCAAGACATATAAATTTGGGTTAATTAAGTTAGTAAATAAATTCTTGTTTGTTTTCTTTTGAAAGCCTTCGGAATCAGATATCATTAACCTAAAATAAAATTGAACCCAAATATTGTCTGGGACTACATTAGTACACTAACCTAAAAATTGAAGAGACAAAACATTTGTTTGACATAAGAGTTTTGTACTTAGGAAAAGATCAAATTAATGAAGAAAACACCCGTGACAAAATCATATGAGAGGCATATATATCATTTCGGATAAAAATAAAAGACAATACCATAATAATTAATCATCAAGAAGCTAAGAGCTATTGAGAAAATCTGTACATATAATTAATATGAAATTCAATAACATACATAAAGTAATTATTTGATATATACCAATAATATATGATTATATTCTTACTTTCTTAATCGATTATTGTTTGTGTGATGAAGACTCGGAGAAGAAGTAGTAGAAGAGAAATCTCTGAATTTTGCAGAATCAAAAACCACCCTTCCATCGGAGAAAACATCATGATCAATAGCATCACTTTTAGTGGTAGTAGTAGTGTTCAAGATCAAAAGGGAATTCGTGAATGATCTTAGTACTTGATGCACAAGATCTTCAGCATATGGTAATAGTACCATTAACCCTTTATCATCATCATCATCATATGATCTATTTAGATAGTGATGATTATTGGATTTGTTATTATGAGCAACAAGCACTTCAAGCAATTGATTCGCCATGTCACGCCCTCTAAGTAGCTCTTGTTCTATTATTTCTTTTCTTCCCCTTGAATTTTGATTCTCCATATTTTTTGTGCGTAGTAGTAGAAATTAAACCCTCACAAAATTAGATGATGAGAGAATATGAAAAGTATATATAGTGGAACTTTGATTAATGTTCTTTTTATATAGTGATGATGATGAGAGGCAAGTAGTGTTGATGAGCTAAGTAGTTTAATTGGAGAACACAGCCAATGGGGCTTTGCCACGTATAGGTAGGGGAGAGAGAGAGATTTTTCTCTTGTATATTGCAACTGATGTGTTAGCCAGGAGCTTGGATTCATAGGTTGTTGTTTTTCATGGAAATGCATCATGATGATGACGTCATCATTCTTACTTAGTGCTATACGTGATTACGTGTCTTTGAAAATTTATTTAATTTTTTAATTTGTTTGTAAATAATACATATATTAATTATAATAATAAATTATATTATTTTAAATTAAATAATTTATATAATAATAATTTTATTTATTATTATAAATATTAAAATAAATTATAATTATTTTTTATTTGAATTTTAATTTTTAATGGAGTCACACTCGAATATAAATAGTAACTTCAAGATTTTAGTCTTTAACATATTTCTTTTTTCATCAAAGAGTTGTGATTCAATCCTAGTAGAAATATAAAAAACTTTTGATTGAGAAAGATCGATCAAAGAACCAAATTTTTTCAACCATTCTTATGAATATAAGTATATTTTTGTCCTATAATATATATTTTTGGTAATTTAATATGGATGATCTGAATTGATAAAATTATCTATTCTATCCAGATGTACACAAAAAAGACGATTTTGCCCTCAATTTGAGGCAAGGCAACTATTCTTGTTCAGTCAAATTAAACGGATTAGCTAGTAATTGTATTATATATTTTTGGGAGAAAACGTGTTTCTCATTGGTTTTATTTTTTAATTTTTATATTTGAAAACTCATGGTTAAATTTTAACAATTGACAAAGACTTAGCTTGAAATAATCAATAATATTAAAATTAATTAATCATAGTAAAGCTTGATTAACTTTTGTTTTAACCTAGTTTCGAGATTATTATTTTCCGGATTTGTCCTCCACTAATCAAATAATGCTTTGTGTATCCAAGAACCTATTATGAAATTTTAATGGAATTCTGACAATGAACTCAGCACTGGTTAGGGATTAATTAATAGTAGTGATGAATATGAAATTAGTTACTTTACCTTTAGTAGTTTTGATTAGATTGTAATTTGAATAGATCCTAATAATACTTCTCTGAGGTTCCTTATTATTTGTTTTTATTTTTCATGGGATCCATCAATTGTAATATCTGGATATGATTTGAAGCGAGAGTTTCAAGGATTTTATTGATATAGATCGTTACATAAAGGTTACAAAGATGGTTTTATTAATAAAGATATTTTTCTAAACGAGACATGACCTAAATATAATCAATTTATTATTTCATTTGAAGTGTGGCTATTGTAGTAGTTTTTCTCCTATTAAGTATCTATACATTTTTGCATTCAAACATCATGACTGTCATCTGATTTGGAAGCAAAGAATTGGTTACAATTAGTTAGGAGTGAGTAAAATTAGCTGTGTAGTTTGTTAGGATTCAGTTAGTTGAGTAGAAGCTGAGCTGGCACTTGAGGCTATGAATGGCTCAAGGTATATGTAGTTATGGTAAGTTAAGTAGCTTGTGGTGTGAGTAATAGATTCATATATATACGTCACAATTGTTTGTGATCTCTCTGATTTTTCTGTAATAGAGAAAAAGCTTCTTCTCACTCTCTGTAGATCTTCTATTTCCTCATTCTCCTCTTCCTTCTTCAATCTTCAATCTCCAAAATTAGGTGTAAGCTCAATCTAATTAAATTTATTTTGAATTTGGTAATAAAAAATTTATCACTTTTATAACCTCTTTCCCACTTTTTCAGTTTGTTACTTTTTTTTTATCTCCTTGAATGCCTATTCACGTGTTGTTGTAATTTAATTTTTTGAATTTAAGGCATTAGAATTAGAGAAATTCTCCACATACAAACATTTTTTTATACAAGTCTTTACAAGTCATTATATTGACGCGCTTGAACCGTTAGTGCACGTTTTTCTTCTTCTTCCTCTTCTTTTTTTTTTCGTTTCTTGCCTTCTCTTTCTCCTTCTTCAACCGTTATTACACAATTTCACTGCACCTTCTTCTTCTTCTTGCTACACGTTCTTTTTCCTCTTCCTCTTCTTCTTCTTCTTTTTTTTTTTCATTTTTGCCTTCTCTTTCTCCTTCTTCATTTACGTGCTTTTCTCTCTGTTTTCTTTTTTCGATTTTCATTATTTTTTGACATCAAGCTCTGAAATCATTTTTGAAGAAGAAAAAGAAGCAGAAGATGAGGAGGAGAAAGAGGAAGAGTTCTAAATTATGCATAAGGTGTACTTCAACGAATTTTGGGTGTATTTCTTAAATCCTTTGGGTGTAGTTTTGTAATCCTTTGGGTGTATTTCTATAATCTTTTGGGTGTATTTCTATAATCGTTTGGGTGAATTCCTATAACTGTTTAGGTGTATTTCTGTAATCGTTTGAGTGTATTTCTGTAATTGTTTGGGTGTATTTCTGAAATTCCATTATCTTCAAAACAATTTCAAAGCTTGATTTCAGAAACCATGAAAATCGAAAAAAAAAAACGAAGCAAGAATACCAGTGATAAACGCAAGTAAAACAACTAATGAAAAGGCGAAGAGAATAACGAAAAAATACATGGAGGAAGAGGAAGAGGAAGAGGAAGAGGAAGAAGAAGTAAGAAGAAGAAGAAGAAGAAGAGTCGTTCATAATACATGGTGAGTGTAGCGCTTTGGAAACTGAATAACGCATTAAAAGGCTTGTATGTGTAGCAACTTGTAAGACTTGTAAATAAAAAAAGACTTGTATGTGTAACAGGCCTCTTAGAATTAAGGGTTTAAGATTTTAGAATTTGGAGTTTAGGATTTTTTTAAAAAAATTGATTCTGATCTTATTTTTGTAATTTAAAATTTGTTTGGATTGTTTTGAATTTAATTTTAAACAAAATAATTTTTAGAATTTTTGAATTTGTATTTTTAAATATTAAAAAGAGAATATACAAAACATTAAATCTATGTATATGTTTGTTACAATTATTTTTTTCAATTTATGTAAAAAATAGCTGAAAAACACTAATTTTATTGAATTTATATATTCATTTATTTACTGAGAAAAGAGAAAATTTGTCAGAAATCATTTCAAAATCGATAATTCTTACAATCAAAATCCATACCTGAAATGCTGAAATTTATAGGTAAAGGGGTATGTACAAATTACATATATATATATATATATATAATAGTATGAAGAGGAGAAGGAGAAAGATATCTACTTTATTTTACTGTTTTTTAATTTTTTCCAATACGAAAACGACCACACTCAATTCTATTACTTATAACGAAGCTTCCTTTTCCACCATATGTAGTAAGCAAATTAAAAATCTTACATAATCATCGTAATCTGATCTTGATGATGATCAAAACATGCCAAGCCATCAAAATCCAAGTCCCATCCAAAATCATAATTGTCAAACTGATGAACAGTAGTATCATCAGTGCAAGATGGTGATGACGATGATGATGATGATAGCATAGCAACATTATGAGTAGCAACTTCATAGTGATCATATAATTGACTCTGATGATGAGTAGCAACACTAGGGTCATCGTGATGATCATGAATCACTAATTCCACTGCCTCTTGTTTTGTTGATCTCAAAATTGGGATGATATTGTTATTGTTATTATTGAAGCTAAGGAACATTGAATATTTGGATTCATGTTCCAAAATAATTGATTCCTCGTTATTATAATAATTAGTGTTCTTGCAAGTGTGATGACCATAATAGGTAGTTCGGTATAATGGAGGATTCTCTTGAATTCTTTGAACATGTTTCATTGCTGGGCAACCCTCATCATTCTTATGACTGCACCTGTAGTAGTTCCTGCCATGCATCCATTCAATTCTATTCCCCATTAATTCATATATGATTATTAGAGAGAAAACATTTTTTTTTTACTTCCTAAAAATGATCAGTATGATCGATAGAGATAATATATAATATTGAGATAAAAAATTTAGAATAAAATTAGAAAATTAAATATATTTATCAATTAATATCAATCAATTTTTTTAAAAATTTTATTGTTAACTAGTGTTAATATTCAAAAGAACATCTAAAATCATGTAATAAAAGAACATCTAAAACTCGATTAAAAGAATATTTAAAAGTAAAATAGAATATCCAAAACCAGTGATAGTTTTATTGAAAACTATGAGAGAAATGGATAATATGTATTTGGAATTGAAGTAAGATCTTGATGTGTGGGTGATAAAAATATAAGCAGAAAAAAAATTATTTTTTAAGAAAAAAATTGGTATATGTTTTCTCATAAAAGAAAATATTAGGGAATTAATACTACATTTTATTAATATTAGTCAATATTTATGACTAATATTTTTTTATTAAAATTTAAAATTTAGTGTTTAAAATTTAGAGTTCATCAAGTATTAACAAAAATTAATAAATTTTATTGGTTTTATAGCATTAATCAAAACATCAACTTTTATTTTAAATTTTAAGTCCTAAATCATTAGCCTTAATCCTAAATCTTAAATGTTGATGACTAATATTAATTAACTAGAAGCTGTTTTATATATTTTTATTTAACATATATTGGCAATAATTTTAATTGAATTACACGTGTATAAGAAGCTAAGTAATAATTTGAAATTGAACAATAAATTCATACCTGAGGTATTTCGAATTCATTGTCTTCTTTTGTCCGTACTTTCTCCATGCATGGCCATCTTCAAGTAAAATTGGATTGTCCTTCTCCCAAGTTGGTGCAGTTGTTCTTATTACCATCAAGACAAAAATTAAATGAGTTATAAACTATTAATCTATTTGCTGATGAGCTAATCCATACTCTAGCTAGCAGATGAAAGCACATTATATCACAATTGATGATCCAATGATTATGATACTAATAATATTAATGTATGTCCATTCAATTTTTGACCAAATCACCAAGTTGCTGTTTTATAATTGCAATGAAAGAATATGAGATGGAATACAGTATTTTAGTACAATAATTATGTCTCTGCTGTTAATTTAACAAAAGTGTTTGGCACTAAAGTACAAAATATACACCCTATCTATCATCATAAGTTAGGCAGTAACTACTAAAAAAGTTAAAAATTAAATATACTAAAATTAATTAAAAATTTGTTTTAGCTTAATATCAACATATAAAAAAATTAAAAAATATATGTGATGACGAATAAACATAATTATGACAGACGTGTATTGATTTAGATTTCAAAACTACTGTAACTACTAAAAAAATTTATGAAAAATTTTAGATCGATCTAATTATGAAAAATTCTTATCGTTCTACCATATAATTAATATTTTTTTTATACACCACATAAATACCAACCACAGCATATTAAAAGTAATAAAAAAGGTATTATAAAAAATAATTTTCTGTTATAAATTTGTATAGAGTAAGAATTTTTTACTACAAATACATGAAAACTCTTCTTCTTAATTAAAAAGATACATTAGCTTAGAAATATATGTGTTGTTATTATCGGGGGCACTACCAATCCTTTTAACAGATGCATATTATCTATATGCAAAATCTTAATCATACAATATTATATATTTAATTTTTCGTGTAATAAATAAAATAACTATAACTTAAATGACATAGTCTCTATATTTTCATTTAGAGATTTCGAATTTGAATCTCACTCCTAATTTAAAAAAAATAAAAACTAAAATTCAAATTAAAGGATTAAATTCTAAAGCAGACTCTTTCTTCTGAATCATATCATCTTTATCTTTCATATATATATATATATATATATATATATATGCCAAACAACAACAACAATAATAATAATAAATATAATGCTATTATTTTCTTCAAAAAAGAGTGAGATAATTAAAATAGTAAAAATAAAAAAAATTATTTTTTTTTAAAAAAAAGGTTTTAATAATGACTTATTGTAAATAACTCTTACTTTCTCTTGTAGCGCCCTCTTCCATTATTTGTGTGGAAGCTTTTGCAAGCCTCATCTAAATCCTCATGCTTTTGGCAACTTGATGGAGAAGAAGAAGATAAATCTTTGATGGGAAAAATTGCATCATCAATATTATTACTATTATTGGAAATGTTCAAGAGCAAAAGGGTGTTTGCGAATGATCTTAGCACTTGGTGCACAAGATCTTCAGCAAATGGCAAGATCAACGTCAACCCTTGTTCATCATTATTATTGGATCTATGAACAAGAAGTTGAAGCAATTGATTTGCCACGTCACGCCCTCTAAGTAGCTCTTGCTCCATTAGTTCCCTTCTTCCCTTCGATGAATAATGATGATGATTCTCCATTGTGGAGTTGTTTTTGAAAGTGTTCACTAGATTGGGGGAGAAAATTGGAGAGGCACCACACGCCTTTTATTCAACTAGGAAATATATAAAAATGTTTTTCTCTTTGTATTTCCAAATTTGAAAAGGACTAGGGTGGTGCTCGAGAGTCGAGACAAAAAAACAAGTTGAAGAGCCACAACCAATCAAGTTTTGCCACATAAGAATGAGGGTTTCCTCTTATTGGTGTTTGTTTTGATGCTGATGGATGATGAGCTCATTCGGATTACTTCATTCTAAACACTCAGCCATCTAATTGAAAGGACAAAAATGCCCTTATTATTAGGTTTTTGCATTGTGGGACCCTGGAAGAAGCCTACCATGCTTGTGGGTGAATTCCTTGAATTGACAAAATTATATCAAACACTATTTCTCTCCAAAATTTAAACCGATAAAATAAGATATATAAATAGTTATATTTTTAATATATATATATATATTACTTCGTAAAAAAACCTTTTTATTTTGGGTTTATGTAAATTCTTTACATAACATTTTTTTATCTTTATATTGGCCTTGTACTGAAACTTTTTTCGAAGACCAACAATTAAACCAGAACCACCATGTAGATGTTATCGACAGTTTATTTCAGTTATGGTAGTTTTCTTATAACTACCGTATAGAGCAGTAAAAAGAAATAGAATAATCAGAGTTTTTATACTTTGTTTGGATGTTGACAAAAAAATAGAATTATTTGTGTATTGTTTGAATAAATAAAAAATAGAAGAAAAAATAAAAAAATTTTATTTAAATAAAAAATAAAAAAATTATAATATTATAAAATTATATTAATATTTTTATTATAAAATAGAGTATTTATTTATTCATGTTTTATTATATTTTATAAATATTATAATTTTATATATTTGATTTAAATTATTTAACTAATATATATAATATTTAAATATGAATCTTTATTTAGTAATATATTAAAACTAAATTTATATTAATAATTGTTAATATTAATATAACTAAGGATAGTATTAAAGATATAAAAAATATAACATTTTTTTTATTTTTTTGTTTGTGATGAAAAAAATTTTTTAGTAGACTCTACAAATTTTTTTTCTATTTTATTTGATAACCAAATGAAAAAAATATCATTTCTATTCATTTTTTTGTCATTTATTTTTTTCATTCATTTTTTCTCTAACCAAATATAGTGTTAAGGTTTATAATATTTTAATTAATATTTTTAATATTATATAATAGCCTTTTACCTTTAAGATAATTTATTTGATATAAGTGTATATAATGTTTATTAAATTTAATTTTTAAAAATTATCTTTTATTAATTTTTTTATAAAATTTATAAAATTATATATGTTAATTTTATATTGAATCGACCTAATATAATCGGATTTATTTTAAGCTACACTACAACATTTTTAAGTTGAGACAACATTTAAAAAGTGTTGTCTAAAAGCTGATAAAAGGTTGCTTTTTATCTATGGCAACACTTTTGGACCTAAGGCAGCGTTTTTGGGCGGCGTTGTATATGCGACCGTTGCCTTAGATCAAGGCAACACTTTTTTGCTTCAAAAGCGTTGCTTTTGAGGACAACACTTGGTAAGTGTTGCCTTTGGTTGAAAAACAACAACACTTCAAATGTGTGTTTGAGACAACACTTTGCAGTGTTGTATTTTTTCTTATATTTTGGCCACTACTAAAAAGTGTTGCTTATTTGCAATAAAATACAACCCTTTTACGCGTTGCTTATAAGTTTGAATTTGCAATCCTTTGAAGTGTTGCCTATTAGTTTTGAATATGCAATCTTTATAAGTGTTGCCTTTTTTTTTGGGATATGCAATCTATACAAGTGTTGCTTTTTCTTTTGGATATGCAACCATATAAGTGTTGTCTAATATTCAAAATATGCAACTAATAGAAGAGTTGCCTTTTGAGCAAAAATAAAAGTTACTTTTGTAATAAAAATACAAAAAAATAAAATTTATAACAAATTTTTTGTTCATACATATGTAATTATTTTAATTAATAAATAAATTTGTGCACAACAGAAAAAATTTATAAAAGAGACAAAATAACTAATAATAAAGTAAAAATTAAAATAAATATTAAAAGGTTCAATTAGTATTTCAAATACGTGTTCATCAATAATTCTCGACAAAATAATAAAATTCTTATCTAACAATACATAACAAAATAGTAATTAATATTTGTAAAAAAGATGTCAATCTACTTGCATATTTTATATCCATGCTTGACTTGTCCCATATGCTAAATCTGCAAATAATACACAACAAAAAAATAAGTAACTTATTATTAAAACTAAAAAATTATAATAATAGAATTTTTTTTATGATATTAAATACATAGATATAAAAGTAATAAATAGCTTGCCTCAGATTTCATTCATGCAAGACACAAAATCACTAAATACCAAATACATAAATTACTAAATTAAAACAGAGTTGATGCGTGAAGAGAGAATAGAAAATAGAAAAGAAGCTTCAAGATTCTGCTATGTGCAAAGAGAGATCTCAATCTTCTATTTTTGCCACTGACTAAACTAACTTCTATATAAATATGGAGCTAACTAACAAAGAGATATATTACAAATTCAAACTTCATAATAATTCGGTATATTCAAGGTTTTTTTGCAGAAGAAAAAAGAACCAGAAGCTAACCATTACCTCGTCAGTTGCATCTTCCCTTTCAGATGCATCGCTTTTAGCAGCTTCACAGCTCTCATATTTTCCTTTGTTTTCATGTTCTTCATCCTGGTTATTTAACCAAAGCATGGTGTCACTTTGTACGAATAAAGCAACAATCTTATATCAACATTGAAAAAAACAAAAATGAACAACTCAGATGAGCAGAAAAAACACAGGCAAGCTGCTCGACTGTTTCTGTACTAAATATTAGATGTATTCATTATTTAAATTTAATTTCTAAAATATAGTTAGCATAATGAGAAGTTCACACATATCTACTTTTCACCATCTATTATGTCAAAATTATCCTTTTTATATACCTGAAGAAGGATTGATTCATTCAGGTCTTTCACCGAGTCAACTTCACTATGAGTTTATTTCAGCCTCTGCTCCACCTTCAATGAACTGCACATAAATTTGAAGAACATTAAGAAACAATCAAAAGCATGACAAATTGACACTCATGCGTATAAATAAATTAAATTGAACTAATCAATAAAATTTCAAATATAATTCGGTACCTCAAAAACATAATTAAATAGAAAATAATTCTAAACTATTCACAATAATACATAACATATAAAATATATATGTACGGGCTGTATCAAATACTCACTTATCAATAAATGGTTTGCTAAGGTCCCTATTAAGATTCCCTGAGCCGAGACATGGATTAATGCATTGGACGTAGTATCAACTATTCATATTCATAGTCAGTAGTATATTGGCTTATAGGACATATCTAGAATGTTTCTTTCTTTTTGGAGATTAGAAAATTGAAAACAAAACCTTCAACTTATCGAAAACAATCAAATGCTCCAAAAAAAAAACATAGTTTAGTGTCTTGGGTAGTTTTAGCATCAATTGCTATAACTCTTACTTTCTGAGAACTAAAGTGGTGATCACCAGCTGTGAATGAAGGACACAGATGATTGTTTTATAAGAATGAGACAAATGGCAGGACACAAACTCATGATGACAAAAATGAATGTCATATAGATTAAGAGCTAGATCATTTTCCAATAAAAAGAACCAAAAAATGCAGAGTACAAAACCATAGTCTTGTTTCCTTGTATCAAATCAAGTACCTTTACAAAGTTTTAGTCCATACTTAAGACCCTTGGAACTTGAATATACAGCTCCTTATAGATTGGAATGGCACCAATCATCACATCCCTGTAAACCAACACATTTGAATCAACAGTTTTTCAACTATGTCCAATTGAAACATAATGATTAATGGATAACTTCATTTTCACCTGTGCTCAAATGTTAGAATCACTAGACTATTATCAAAATACAAAAATGCAGGTATATAATAATGTATATAACAGATACCTTAGCGTAATCATTGGCTATAAGATGAGCCGAAAGCAATCCTCCAAGAACTCTGATTGTCGTCTCAAACAAAGAAACAGTTTTGTTCTGTAACAGACCAAAAAGTAATTAAATTCATCCTTAACTCCAAATTGAGTACAGAAACTTAAAATTCAGCTGCTTAGCCATTCACTCACAATATCAAAGCGAATATTTTTATCAATCCATTCAACGGAAGCGGCAAAGCGGTCATGGTCACCGAGTAGAGCCAAAGTGTCCAAAGAATCAATCTAATAGCACCTATCACAATTATCATCAAAATTATCTTATAATTAATGAATGAATTAATTAATTTTGGTGATTTTACTTAAATAATATAATTTAGTAAAGCCACTAGCAGCAATTAAGTAATGGGGCATATTCCTAATAAATTTAAAAAATTATGAAGAGGCCTACTCCTTGTAAGTTCCCATCATTTCCAATTCTAAATCATTGGTATTCCTGTAAATTGGAACCTCCATTAAACCAAATCACAGAAGTTGTCACCTAAGGTTTGAAGCTCTATGAACAACGATAGGGTTTTGCTAATATCAACAATCTGCCAAAATTCAAATAAAAAATCACTAAAGCATCACATTTTTCACAATTGCAACAATTCAATTGGCTCCACATTTATGTTTTGATCACTAATATGAATTCAAGTATACTGAGAGTTGAAGAACTTGGCAAGAAACTCTCCTGAACTTTGCTGAATCTATCCATCTCTTCCTCCATAAAAAAATAAGTTACTTACATCCTGAAGCATCAAATAAAAAGAATAGCTACCTCTTGGCATTCTATAAAGCCTGTGCTGTCCAAATCATAGAGCTTAAATGAAACTGCAAGAGAATTGCAAAGCCTGTGCTGTCCAAATTATAGATCTGCATGCAGTAAAATTCTAATGTCAAAAGGACATCCAATTAATTGAAATGACTAGTACTTGGAGATACCATGAAAAACAATGAAATTTATTACTAAGTAGCAACTAGCGAAGACAAAACACTGATTTCTATATGAAAATTTAAACATAGAAATGCATGTGCTTTTATATCTAAACAAATACTGACCTAACTAAATGGGGAGATTACAATGCAATGATGAGGTACCCAGGTTTTTTAATTACACTTAATTCAAATGGACTTCCCCCTTAAACTAAATCAATAAGGCACAAACACACATATGATATAACGAACATAAATACAAAGTTATGCAATGCATGTCTGTATTGTGTATAGTTCATCAAAGTTGTGGAGGCACATGTGCAATGTGTAGCTTAACTTTATAAACCATTTTTAGGTTAATTTCCAACATACATGGCTTACTTCTCGCCCCAATCTGTCCATACATATTATTTAGTAGTAGATGAATCACATGCCCACCAATTAATGTTTTAAATTAAATAATTACAATTACTAATGGCTTAAATTAAAGGAGTATCTATCTATGCATGTGCAATCTCAGGAAGAGCAAAAAACAAATGCAGGCATGGAACATTCTAATTTGTACCAATACCTTATATTTAAATGGGAGACACAATTTAGCTAAAAAAGGAAACAGAACAAGACTTGACCCTACAACTACTTAGCTAATAAAATAATATATAGATTACAAAATACTAAACAACATCATATATGTAAATTTCAAACTGATCAATGATCACATTGAGTAGCCTTCAGGTTGAAGTTAAATTATTTTTTATAAGTTAAAGTAGTAAAACAAGTTTTTCATTGAAATAGCTATTGCACACAAAATCCATCAAGCAGCCAAACCATTGAAATAGCTATTGCACTCAAAAACCATCAAATGTTTAAGCACTTGAGGTAGCTGTAGCCAAGACAAAGCTTCCAAGAATTCCCCAAATATTGTAGCTATGAAAGCAAACCTAATTTGCAAAGAGAGAAGCAGAAAAAAGAAGTGAACGTAATTGGAAGCATGGCGAAAAACTTAGCGCTAACTCAATTGAACTGAAGGAATTCCCAGCCAACTCCAACATCTACAAAATAATGAATCCACTGTTAAATTCCCAAATTGAGATTTCGCCAACAATAATTAAATTCCAATCCCTAAAATTGCCATCATTCAGTGATTAAAGCAGCAACAGATAAATATATCATAACAATGAAACATTGTAGCGATTTTACAAGACCATAATTAATTAAGCAGTAGGCAATGAACAGATAGTGACGCGAGGAGGGACGAACCCAACGGCGAGGTGAGGCGAGCAGTGACGAACACGACAGAGACACCAACAGCGACGCCAGCAATGAGGAACACAGGCAATGACAAGGAAATCGAATAGAGAAGAGTAAATCGCGAGCCGTGACAAGGAATGCGAAGAGAAAAGAGTAAATCTCACATCAATCAAAATTCAAAGTGGTTGGAGTAGTTTTGTTATTTCAACAATTCAACCAAATTAACCACTAGTAAGTAAAATTTGAGAGAAATTTTGTCATACCTGAGAAATTTGAGAGGAAGATGTGAACAACACCACGGCGGAGCAAAGTGAGTGTTTCAGAATGACACGAGCTGAAGATCGAACATGGCGGAGCAGCAGAACACGATGCGAGAAGAAGCACATGACACGAGCAGAGCAGAATGCGATGCAAGCATAACACGACGTGAGCAGAGCATGAAGAACACCACGACGGCGAGAGAGAGGAACGCAGAACGCGAGTCAATTGGAGAAATTGAGCTAGGGTTGCGGTTAGGATTTTGATTCTAAAATGGTATGAATTGAGTTGTGTTTCTAAGTGTACTTGACATGTTAGTAAGGAAGGTGATGAATTAATTATTGCTCGTGTTTCCTTTCTTGTTTTTGGTTTAGGAGGGAAAGTAAATTCTATTAAAATATTTGGAGGAAATTAAAATATGATGAAAAATATTTAAGCAACGGTTACCACCACAAGTTTATTATATATCTTTAAAGGCAACTCTTATAAAGTGTAATATATGAATATTATAAATGTTGTTTTTTTGATTCACTAAAGCAACGTTTTTTTATATGTTCTTTAAATTGATCAAAGAGAACACTTATTAATAAAGAGTTGTAATAGCCTTATTTTTTTGCAATAAATTTTAAGTGTTGTTTTTTACTATTATAAACAACATTTTTTAAGTGTTGTTTATAGCATATGTTGCAATAGCTTAAAAATGTTGTAGTGCTAGAGTCGAATGTGAATCTAACAATTCGGCAGGACCCGACCCATGCACACGCTACTTCATATATACTAGCTTGAATGATGATATACTCATCGAATTGCTCGGAAGGGAGTGGTTCTGGAAAATTAGTATAATTTTGCAGTAATACCTAGCTAGGGTGAAGTTTTTCAAACGCGTGTATTAGTTGGGTACTTGGTAATATTTGTTATATGATTTGATCATTGTCATTAATTTGGTCAATCAAATTTGACAACTTTTTCATAATAAGGAGTTTAGGACTTAAGGAGGGTATCAATACCATATGTAGCAATAATTCTTTATTAATTATTGGAGTGAGCTAGTGTTGGTAGTTGTTGGCACGTGTTAAATGTGATAAATGCTGTTTTGTCTTTTCAAAGGTTTGGATCAAACTTTTTTACTTTTAACTGTGAAATAATTAGGTTACGTCGTTGTTTCCTTTCTCCGTTATTCAAATTCAAGAATTCTAATGAAAAGTCAAGTCATCGAATATGCTTTTACTTTCCATGGTGATTTCCTAGAAGATCACCATAAAGTAGTCATACTAACGATGATACATTGCTAATTTTATATATATATATATATATATATATATATATATATATATATATAATTTAAAAACTAAGACTGTTATTTCTAGTATAAGGTAATTGGACACTCATTTTTTTCTAACCGAAAAATTCTTCCAATTCTTTTTTGTATATGTTTCACTTTCTAATAATATCTGTAATTAAATGTCCTTGGGAGTTTTATTACAACCTAATTCTCAAGTAGGCTATACATACATTCAAGTATTTTTTTTATTCAAGTTTTATTTAATTAAGTCCAATACTAATAAAAATCATTCTCATTAAAAGAATGTTATTATATGTTTTTTATCTTCTTCTCTTCTCTTTTTCTTCTTTTAAATTCACGTATACCTCCTCTCTCTTTTTCTTCTTCACGCACGTAAATTTTTGTTCTGCTTCTCCTCCTCATCCTCCTTCTCTTTTTCTCCTCTTTTGTTATCGTCATCACAAACAA
Source organism: Arachis stenosperma (assembly GCF_014773155.1). Classification (NCBI taxonomy): domain Eukaryota; kingdom Viridiplantae; phylum Streptophyta; class Magnoliopsida; order Fabales; family Fabaceae; genus Arachis; species Arachis stenosperma. The sequence continues at coordinate 88,245,926 of NC_080383.1, read as the reverse complement.
CACCAATATTTTGCTAATGAATTATTTTTCAATCGAATTGAATGGAATGTAATTGTTAAGTTAAATTGAATAAATTGAATGGACGCATGTGTTCTGAATCTGAATTAAATTGATAATCTCTAAATTGTAGATAGAGTTGTTTCGAATTTGATTTTATACAATGGATTATGTTTCGTTCATTCAGTATTATACAATTGTTTCACCATGACTCCATGAGTATGTGTTCGGTTCATTATGCAAAAAGCTGTTTGAATTTTATTTTATATAATGGATTATGTTTCGTTCATTCAATACTATACAATTGTTTCACCATGAGTACGTGTTCGGTTCATTATGCAGAATGCTGTTTAAATTTGATTTTATATAATGAATTGTTTCACCATGAGTATGTGTACGGTTCATTATGCAGAATGCTGTTTAAATCTGATTTTATATCAGTTCATTATGCAGAATGCTGTTTAAATTTGATTTTATATAATGAATTGTTTCACCATGAGTATGTGTACGGTTCATTATGCAGAATGCTGTTTAAATCTGATTTTATATCAGTTCATTATGCAGAATGCTGTTTAAATTTGATTTTATATAATGAATTATTTCACCATGAGTACATGTTCGGTTCATTATGCAGAATGCTATTTGAATTTGATTTTATATAATGAATTATGTTTTGTTTATTCAATACTATACAATTGTTTCACCATGAGTACGTGTTCATGCAGAAAACTATTCGGATTTGAATTTATATGATGGATAATGTTCCATTCATTTAGTACTATATAATTGTTTCACGTAATAACATGTTCGGTTCATTTTTATTCTGCACAATTCAAAACTCACTACAAGAAAAAAGGCCTATGGCCACGCTTTTTTCTTGCCACGCTTCAAAAGCGTGGCCAAAAGTGGTCAATGGCCACGCTTTTATGAGGGTGGCGATAGATTAGAGATTTGGCCACTTTTTTTATTGCCACGCTTCAAAAGCGTGGCAAAAAGTATCAACGGCCACGCTTTTGTATGGTGGCAATTGATTAGAGAAACGGCCACGCTTTTTTTTGCCACGCTTCAAAAGCGTGGCGATAGAGAGAAACAAGAACGTTTTGAAAGCGTGGCGACAGGGTTTCATTACGGCCACGCTTACAAAGCGTGGCCATATCCTAGTACTCTTTTGGCACGCTTTAAAAGCGTGGCCAAAATGTTTTTGTAGAGAGCTACAGGAACGGTTGAACCGGACAGAGAACCAACCGGTTTAAAAGAAACTTCGTCGTTTTTGCCAAATTTGCTTACTTTCACTCTTGGTTCTGAAGCTCCTTCGTTTCTTTCTCCCTTTCTCCCTTTTCTTTCATTCACAGAAACTCAGCCAAAAAACCCTAACACTGTAAGCCTACACCACCGCCGCCGCAAGGAGTGGCATACTGCTGCCGCCCGTCCGTCTATCTAGCTTCCCTCGTGCTCCAAGTCTTCAACCCCCGTTCGCTGTCACCGATCGCAGCTGCTTCCTCGAGCTCGGCGTCCGTTGTCTTTGTCTGCTCAGCCGCGCTTCCGCCGCCGTTGGTTGCCGTTAACGTTCGCGTCTTCGTTCAGCCGTCATCTTCGTTCGCGTTCTTCGCCGTTCAAGTTTGCTCGGCGTTCACCGTTCGCGTTCACTCGCCGTTCACCGTTCGCGTTCACGTTCGTCTGGAAGCCACGTTGCCCTGCTTCAAACTCTGCGACCAACCCGTGTGCTCCACCTAGCCGTCGAACTGCTCTCTTTTGTCGCCGCCGTGAGTTCCCTAAACCCACCACCAGACAATACACTCACACAACACCAATACTCTGCTTGAAACTCTGCAACTTCTTATTTCTATTACAATAAGTAACTATTTGATTTGGCAGTGGTTTGGATTTTTTTCATAGACTGAATTAAAGTATACAATAGTTATGTTCTCTTCTCTATCACATTGATACTAAGCTTTGAATTCTCTTATTTCGTTTCAAGTTTACCGCACTCAACATGTTTGATGAAATGCTTTAACCATATTTCGGGTTGGTTTATCATTTCTAGCTTTTAGAAACTTAGTAAGTTGATTGCATGTGAAATTAGAATAACTGGATCTTAGTAATTAGGAAATTTTAGCTGCACAAATAGCATCTTTGTAGAAAACATATTAGCATGATGATTCCACTTGCATTAGTGTTCTCCTGGTAAATTTTAACTGTTAGTGTGAACTTGTTAATTTGCTAATTGTTCTTGTGTTGTTGTTCTGTTGTTCTTCTGTTATTTTTTTTGTTTTTTTTTTTGTTGTGATTTTCTGTTTTTGAACCTATTAAGTTGATAATTTGCTAAATTATTGGGCTATTGTTGTTTTAATTTGCTAAATTGTTAGGTTTCTCAAATCCTTACATTAATGTTTTGGTATTTACATTTTGACAATTGTCCTTCTCAAAAGCAAATGGTCATGAGTTAATTATTCTCTTGCCAAAATTATAATTCTTGGTAGGTATTCTTGATAGAGGTATTCAGCTTAATGGTCTTGGCATGAAGAGCTTCATGACTTATGAAAGCAATGTACTTTTTGCCCTTCGCTTCATGATTGATTGCAATATAGCTGGTGGTAATTGGATTGAAATTCCTACTGGAAAATATAAGAAGACAGCAAGAAGCTTGTCTAACTGTCAGTTAGAGTTTGATTGCTTCGGTTAGAGTTGACCCTGATATTATAATTGGATATAACATCTGCAAATTTGACCTGCCATATCTTATTGAGGTATTGGTTATCTTTGAGATTAGAAAGTATTACCAGTTAATAATTGGAAGCTTCGGTTAATTTAGTCGTGGCTGCTATTTTATTATATGTTTAGTTTATGCTTTTCTTGTTTTCAGAGAGCTCAAGCCTTGAAAATAGCAGAATTTCCTATTCTGGGCCGTATCAGGAACAGTAGGGTCCGAGTAAAGGATACAACTTTTTCATCTAGGTAAAGATAAGAAATAACACGTTCTATGGGTTCACTCTCATGTTATTTGTGTTAGTTAAATTTCTGGAATTGTAGTAGATGGTGGGTTTCTTACGAGTGCATCAACATCTATAAAAAATGAGGATTTTTGGTTTCAAAAGTAATTACAACATTTTAGGTCCTCAACATTTTCTATGAATTTTAAAACTATCTTGTTTACCATTTGTGTTTTTGCACTGTCAATTGTTTCAACCACTTTCTCGGTGTTACTTGATGGTTTTGTAGACAGTATGGAACCAGAGAAAGTAAAGAAGTTGCTGTAGAAGGGAGAGTTCAGTTTGATCTGCTCCAGGTAATGTTGATTTTGCTTTTCATTAACTACCCTCTGTTTGGATAATCCAACTTTATTGCTGAGTAAGTTTTTTTGGCTTTGTTTTATTTGAAGGTTATGCAAAGAGACTACAAATTAAGTTCTTATTCTTTGAATTCTGTTTCAAAAAGTTTAAGCTTTAAGTGTGTAATTGACCGCAATGTTTAAGACTACAAATTAAGTTCTTATTCTTTGTATTGATTGTATGAGTTAAGTGTGTAATTGACCGCAATGTAACTTGGCTATAGCATTGTTTGATTTGTATAGTTAACCTCGGCTAATATTTTGATTTTTGTGCTTTATGTGTGTGCAGGTCAGCTTCACCGGTTCGATGGAGGTAGGCCGTGAAATAATGGATGCTGCAGCTAGCAGCAACTTGAAACAAGTTTCACTTGAATTAGTAGGAAAGTCACCTCTTCTAATCTTTGATGATGCTGATGTAGATAAAGCTGCTAGCCTTGCTCTCTTGGGCATAGTATATAACAAGGTCAAATTTCTCTTAAGTGAATTAATAATGAAGAAACTCAGGTTACGCATTATAATGACACTCTTTAACATTTTGTTCTTGTTTTGATTTCAGGGTGAGATATGTGTTGAAAGTTCAGTGTGTTTGTTCAGGAAGGGAATGTGCTGAATAATTATATTAAAAGATGGATTTAGGCATTCTTTTCTTCCTCTTTCACACCCTGCAGGTTTTGACAGCTACTAAAATTAGATATTGGAGGTTTTGTTCAATTAGATGCTAGGTTTTGACAAGTCCCCATGAGATGTAATGGCAAAAGAGAATTGATAGGCACAAAGTTTCTTCTTGTTATCATGCTATATAAAAAACATGTCTCAGTTGTGTGGTTTGGTTTGGTTTTTGTTGTTTTCCATTGCAGGAATGCTATTGATTCCTCTTTATTCAAGCAATGGTTGCATAACTTGCAAAGTGAGATTGGGATTCTAGCTGATGGCACCTTGGCTCTGAGACAAGTTCTAATTCAGGTAATTGCATCATCAGTGTTTAAAAAGTGGATATGATTTCTGATAATTAGGCCTTGTTAAGTGGTAATTTAAGTAACTGACTAACCTGTTAGTCTTCTAGTCTTATTCATGTTCTCATATCAAAATCAACGAAACTAGTTGGACTCTTTTGGTGTAAACAGGGTGACATGTTTGGAAAGCGCATTGGTTTCTCAAATTTAAAGCTGACATTTATAGCCAGTCTATGTTTCCATTTTCTTGTGTTAATTTTAGCAAGGGCTATGAACTAGTAGTGGTATTTAAAATGCACAACTATTAGGATCTTTTGCTTCTTACCTTATGTTCTCAGGCATCCATCATTCCTCTTTTGCTTGTAATTTCTGTGCACTTGCACCTGATGCTGATTTCTTTCTTTATATATAATAAAGTAACCCGTGATTAGGTTCCAGGTATTGTATTTGCAAGAGGACCTGCTGTGACTGTGTTGATACTTCTGGAATCAGATGGTGAAACTTATGCTGTCCTTACTGAACAGGTTCTTAGATGTTGGATCCTTGCAGAGAGAACTATGTTTTTTTACAAACATTTTAACTAGTGTTCCATATTATGCTTATTATTTTTTATTTATCAGGCAAGGGTTCCTACTGGAAGAATTATTTTGGAATTGCCTGCTGGAATGTTGGATGATGACAAGGGTGATTTTGTTGGCACTGCAGTTCGTGAGGCTTCTCTCTCTCTTCATGGCTTAGTTGTGCCTCTGACAGGTTGAAGAGGAGACTGGCATAAAGTTCAAACTTGAAGACATGGTTGATCTCACTGCTTTCTTGGATTCTTCAACAGGATGCAGATTTTTTCCCTCACCGGTATACCTTAAGCATCTGCATCAACCTTATTGCTTTTGGTTTTGCAAATAATAATTTTGTCGCTGCATTTACCAATCAGTGAGCATTCAATTCAATTTCTGGCTATCTGTGGTTCAATCTAACAGTATTTTATAGTAGAATGTGAACCTGGTTTAATTTGGAATTGTTAATACATGCATAAATTAGATTATTTCTTATAATATTTTTATATATATGGTTTTTGTTGGTTCAATTTGTTCTTGATATTTTGCTGCAGGCTAGTATTGGAATGGATAACTTGAACGCTTAATGCACAAAGTGGAGCAGTTTTAGGTTGATTTTGATCTTTTACTAAGTATTTAGGTTGATGATCATCTCTATTAGTGTAATTTGATATATCATGAGCAGTTCTAACTTGTATTGTTTCTGTATTTTTCTTCGGTTTTTAGTTTTGGAATTTGAACTCGAGATTTATTTTGTATTTGAGTAATAGTTTTTTAATGTATAAAACAATTATAGTAAATTATATATCTCACTAATTATTGTTTGATTTGTCTTGTAATAAAAAGTTGCATATGATATTTGTAGGTTTGGTAATAAAAAAGGATTGAAAATTTATATTGTGTAGCAATGAAGATCAAGTAACGAAAAGAAATTTTTTTTTTTAATTTAACAAGGCTTTCGCTATGCTTTTAAAGCGTGGCTGTATATTTTGCTATGGAGCGTGGCCGTATCTCCACCTATCGCCACGCTTTAAAAACGTGGTCGTATCTCCAAAGCGTGGCCATATTTTCCACCTACAGCCACGCTTTTCCAAGTGGCAGTTTGTAAAAAAGCGTGGCAAACAAAAAGCGTGGCAATAGGCTGCAAAAAGCGTGGTGATAGAGCAACCGCCACCCTTTGTTAGGTCACCCTTTCAAAAGCGTGGCGGTAGCTTAAAAAGCGTGGCGAAAAGCTATTGCCACGCTTTTTTCAGCTTTTCGTCACGCTTTAAAAGCGTGGCAAAAGACGTGTTTTCTTGTAGTGACTCTTGCTCCGCACCTTCTACTGCTTATTTACTAGGGAGAGAAGGAAGAAAAGAAAAAAAAAATACAGCAACAACAACAAAAGAATGACAATAAAGAGAAAACACGTAAAGAAAAAGAAACGCGAAAAGAAGAGGAGAATGAGGAGGATGAGGAGCGCAAAGAAGAAGGCGAACGCTCCATGCGTAAATGAGCGTAAGAAGAAAAAGAGAAGAAGCGTGAGGAAAGAAGAAAGTGAAAAAAATGCATAACCTAAAATTGTTTGGATGAACTTAAATGCCAAAATTACTTGAATATGAAAAATATCTCTTCTCAAGTTAGGTCTATGAAATCAACTGAATCAAGTATGCTCTCTTAGAAACGTTAATTCATAAAACAAAATTTTAACCAAATCTAAATTAGATCTTGCCTAAATTTGGGATTGATCAATCTATAATTTTCTCCAAATTTTCTGTCATTTACTATAACTAAAAGGTATAAAATCTGTCCAAGTATTGAAGCTCATCCTAATTTTCACTTTTTTTTATTTTTTATTAATTTGTTCTTTAGAATTCTTTACATGTACTCTCCACTATTTTATTGAATCATTGCTAATTAAAAATTTGTATTTTTTAGCTGTATGAGTTAAGATAACTGAGAGTTCAGGATAATACTTCCATGATATTAGATTATTAGTGGTGGAAATTTTTACTTATCAATTTTTATATAAATGCTATCAAATAAATCATCCAAATCGGTGGATAAAATACTAAAAATATCATTAGTTAATTATGAGAGCTGAGAACATAAGGATAATCAAGGAGCCTATCAACTAGGATGAGATTCAGTTTTTACAATTATGTTTTTGGGTTAATATATATTGTCTACGCCATATTTTGTCCCATTTTTAGATTAATTGTATACTCTTTTGTAGGAAGATTTATTTTGTGCTTAATTATGAGAGCTGAGAACATAAGGATAATCAAGGAGCCTATCAACTAGGATGAGATTCAGTTTTTACAATTATGTTTTTGGGTTAATATATATTGTCTACGCCATATTTTGTCCCATTTTTAGATTAATTGTATACTCTTTTGTAGGAAGATTTATTTTGTGCTTTTTTTACCACTAGAAAGAACAAGAAAAAAAATACATTTCAAAAAATGAGATAAAATCTTTTCATATTTATTATCTATTATTTTAATGACTAACTTCATATTAATTAGGGGCATGCAAGATCTAATGCCCATAAACCGATCTGAATTTAAAATATATCTTGTTGGATTTAAATTTGTTATTTATTTACTATTATCTTTAAATTGGATTTGAGTTATATTTAGAATCGATTTAATCCGACTCAAAAAATCATATTATATAACTAAAACACTTATTATATAATAACATCAATAATAAAATAGATTTTTATACTTTAATTATTATTTTTAATATTATATAATAACTTTTTACTTTTTAAGATAATTTATTTGATATAAATGTATATAATATCTATTAAATTTAATTTTTGTGATATGATTTGATCATTGTCATTAATTTGGTCAATTAAATTTGACCACATTTTCATAATAATGAGTTTAGGACTTAAGGGCGGTATCAATACCATAGGTAGCAATAATCTTTATTAATTATTAGAGTGAGCTAGTGTTGGTAGTTGTTGGCACGTGTTAAATGTGATAAATGCTGTTTTGTCTTTTCAAAGGTTTGGATCAAACTTTCTTACTTTTGACTGTGAAATAATTCGGTTACGTCGTTGCTTCCTTTCTCCGGTTATTCAAATTCAAGAATTCTAATGAAAAGTCAAGTCATCAAATATGCTTTTACTTTCCATGGTGATTTCCTAGAAGATCACGATTAAGTAGTCATACTAACGATGATACATTGCTAATTATATATATATATATATATATATATATATAAAATTTAAAAACTAAGACTCTATGTTATTTCTACTATAAAATAATTGGACTCTCGTTTTTTTACCGAAAAATTCTCCCAATTTTTTTTATATATGTTTCACTTTCTAATAATATTTGTGTTTGTGGAAATTTAAATGTCCTCGTGAGTTCTATTACAAATTAATTCTCAAGTTAGGTCTATAATAACAACTGAATCAAGTATGCTTCTTTTGGAAAATGTTAGTTTATAAAACAAAATTTTAACCAAATCTAAATTAGATCTTGCCTAAATTTGAGATTGATTAATTTATATTTTTTTCTAAATTTTCTATCATTTAATATAACTAAAAAGCATAAAATCTATCCAAGTATTCAAACTCACCCTAATTCTCATTTTTTTTTATTTCTATTAATTTGATCGTTAGAATTCTTTATATGTACTCTCCACTATTCCATTGAATCAATACTAACTAAAAGTTTGCATTCTCAACTGTATGAGCTAAGATAACCCAGGGTTCAGGATAATACCGCCATAATTTACTCCCATTAAAGTATATCTTCACTTTAGGATATGTCAAAAAGGTTCTTGAAGAACTTAACTAAAGAAAGATACCTACCCAAGACATACCTCAACTTAATTATTCTCCATGGTCCAAAAGTCAGAAGAATAATTATAGGACTTTTAGACAGTTGCAAAACAGAGTGCATCCAAATTGAGAATCTCTAGTCCCAATTAAGTTGATTTTATGGTTCTTATAAAAAGAGCTTCGAATTAAAGGAAAATTTCTTTTTCTAAGAAACCTCATTAGCCCTATACAAATACACCGTAAGAGAGATCTAGGATCACCTATATAACTATTTGTAATAGGATGAAGAAAGATTGACTACAACTGCCATGACTACTTCCAGAGATTTTCCTTCAAGGACAATCACTCGAGAGCGGCAATTAGTGCTTTTTTAAGGAAATTAATCTAGAACACCATCAAGACATTACTAAACATATTGCTTGCCCAACTGTACATTGAAATGTATCATAGTGAATTTCCACTCAAGAGCCTCTCAAGATAAAAGGTATTGTTGTACGACAACATCTATGAAGACCACAACAAAAATGATATATGGGGTGGAAAATGATAAAGGACAAGATAAAGAACAGAAGCATGAACAACAAGATGATGCAAGAACAAGAGCACTTGAACTGGAAAGTGGAGTATGTGAGGATGAGGTACTAAGTCTTAGTACTTATGTTTTGGAGAAGCTAACTTTTCTCAATGTTCCTGGCTTTGTCTAGCTGCTTCTTCAGTTCTTTTAATATCACTTTGTCATAGAATTTGACTTGACAATTTGCCACCACCAAGGAAAATTATTGATGAATTGGTGGAACTTTTAGTCAATAAATTTGATTTCGTTATTTTGAGGTGATTACTTTTGGGATGCTTAATCTGGTGTGATGTTGTTATTTTATATGAATTTTTGATAGAGCAATTATAATAGGACTGAGTGCTTGAACTTCCACCCACTTAGTAGTTTACAACAACTTTAACCTTCTTGTAATAACATTGCTTATTATGCACTATTTTTATTCTCTTCTTTAACTATGTCTATATGTGACAATAGTTTTGTGCTTGCGATGGATGTCCATGACTTTTAGGCCACTAGAGTATATGATTGCAAAAACAAAAGAGCTAGCTTGTGTTGCCTATATTTTTTGTCCAAATTTAAATTTTCAAGTTATTCGATACGTTTTTCTAGTAATTTTAAATGTTAAATAATAAAATAACATGCACGAATATATGTATAGGGATGAAGTGCTGGTATCAACCCATACATTCTATGCAAACAGAGAAAGTTTGTAAAAGTGCTCTGTTACTATGGTTTGGTAGGTTTTCTGTTAGGGTTTCAGTGTGAAATTCTTTTTTCGTGTGATATTATCAGTGAGTTAGGTTGGATTCTGATGGCAACGGCAAATAACTCTACTGATCAGAAGAGAACTACGGGGGAAGAGGAGGAAGAGAGGATCATATGGTTCGAAGATGAGGATATCAAGGAAGGTATAGAAAAATGTTTGAAAAACATGGTTGGAAGGATCTTCGCAGATCGCCAATTTAGCTCGGGAACTATGGAAGCAGCTCTATATGTAATTTGGGGACAACCGGAGGGTTTTAAGGTGTTGAATTGCGGGGGTAATATCTTTCAGTTCTTTTTTGACAAAGAAATTGATCGGATAAGATTTGAGAAAGGGGCACATTGGTTATTCAAAAACTATATCTTGAATGTTAAGCATTGGAAGGAAGATATGGTTATTGCAGATGCAGAATTTGCCATAGTCCCTGTATGGATTTAACTTTGGGGATTGCCGGAGCAATGCAAAACAAGGAGTCTTGGAAGGAGAGTGGGGGAGGCAATGGGTAAAGTTATAGAATCGGACCTATTTGAAATCAGGGGAAGGGAGGAGCGGCTTCTAAAAGTTAAAGTGGAATTGGATATTACAAAACTTATTAGAAGAATTCTGAGGATCTCAAGCAGCAATAAAAAGTAATTGAAGTGCAGTTGAAATATGAAAGAATTGGCAATTACTGTCACTATTGTGGTTTTGTAGGGCATGAAATACGAGCTTGCAGACAGAATTTAGAAGACTCGGAGAAAGGGGAAGTAAGGGAGGAGATGTGGGGGCCTTGGTTGAGAGCTGAATAGGTAGAAAGGAGAATTGGAGACCAAAAAGAAAATCACAATCCAAATCAGTTCTTTAACAGTGAAGAGAGGAAACACACAGCAACAAAACCTACACTAGTTAGTCTTATCCGTGTTTTTGCAAGCTTATCTGTCCAGGAAGGCAATGCTCGGGCTGACAAGGATAACAATGAAGTACAGAGAAAACTACAAAAGAACGCGGAGAATAGGAGGAAGGAAGTGATGGAAGAATGTAGAGGTGAATCGGAGGAGGCGGGAAAGGAGAACGAAGATGGGCAGCAACTTAACTCTGAGGAGAATTGAGAGAGCATATCTACATTTGGTGTTTCGGCAGAATTAGGAAAAAAGAAAGGAAGGAGAAATATTAACCTGAAAAAATTGGCAAGGAAGGCAATGCAAATAAACTAGTAACAGGTCTCAAGAGGAAGCCAACCAGCAGTGTAGATATATCTACCTTGAAGCGACATTGCCAAGAGAACACCAAGTCAGCTGTGAGGGCAGAGGGTGCCACCCTTCAATGGGCACCCCAGGAGGAATGAAGATGCTATCGTGGAACTATCGGAGTTTGGAAAAATCCCTGACAGTTCACAACATCAATGGGATTGTTCAATCTCATTCCCCCGAAGTATTGTTTCTTAGTGAAACAAAAAACAATACTTTGAAAGTGGGAAGTGTGCTACGAAAAATTGGATTTAATTTATTTTTCATCCAAAGGATTTATCAGGAGGATTAGTGGTTGGGTGGAAAGAAGAAGTAGATGTTCATATTTTAAAACATGGTAGCTTTTTTTCATTTACTTTAAGTGCACTGACCAACAACACAACAAAGAATGGGAGGTAATGGGAGTTTATTTGGCAACAGATGAAAATAGAAGAAGGGAGTAGTTTTCATATATCTTACATATGATGGAGGGAAGGAACAACAAGATAGTGATTATGGGAGATTTTAATGCGATAAAAGCGCACCCTAAGAAGCATGGTGGAAGAGATAAATCGGAAGCCTCAATCTGAGACTTTAATGAGTTGATTAATGGAGGAAGGCTGATCAATTTAGGATTTAAAGGAGATCCATTCACATGGTGTAATAGGCAATTTGGAGAAAATTTAATCAAAGAGTGATTGGATAGGGTATTAATTTCGGATGAATGATGGAAAGAGTGGCCAAATGCTTTTGTCTCTCAATTAGATGATATGGGGTCAGATCATAGGCCGTTGTTAATTCAGGGAGAAAGGCAAGAACAAAATACCAAGCGCCGATGTAGATTTCAAGAAAGATAGTGTGGGATAGAGGAGGTAAACATCTTGATCAAGAGCACGTGGAGGGAAGACATAGAGGGCTCTGCGATGTACAAGTTGGTTGGAAAATTGAAGAAATATAAACATTGACTAGTAGACTGGAAAAAGACCTCATCTTCAAATTCAATGAACCGAATAATCAACCTCAAAGAAAGCATTGTTGCTGAATCTGGAAAAGGGGAACAAGCCAATCCTATTGATATAAGGGTGATGGAGACTGAATTAGAGGAAGCATTGGAGACTGAAGAGAGATACTGGCAGGAGAAATCTAGAGTAAAGTGTCTAAGATGGGAGAATAGAAATACAAAGTTTTTCCATTCCAAGTTTAAAACAAGGAATAGAAGAAATAAAATCCATCATCTAGAGGATGACGAAGGTAATACTACTACTACTTCTGAAGGCATCGCTGAAATGGCCCAAAAATACTTTGAGAAGCTCTTTACTTCGAGCAATCCGAAAGACTCAGAGGAGGATATTCAAGGAATCCCTCAGAAGATCAATAATACAACTAACAAGATGCTGGTCCAGACAGTAACTGAGAAGGAAATTAAGTCAGCTGTTTTCTCTATTAACTCCTTTTCAACCCCTGGGGATGATGGTTTTACTGCTAAATTCTTCCAGTTCTTTTGGAAAACAATAAAAAAAGGATGTATGTCAAGCTGTCAGAAGTTTCTTTCAGGGAGGTATAATTTTAAAGGCTTTTAATCATACTCATATCTGCCTTATCCCAAAAGAGGCAAACACTACCTCTATGAAGCAGATTCGGCCAATAAGTCTTAGCAGTGTTTTTTATAAAATTATTTCAATGATTTTGGTCCACAGAATGCAGTCTGTTATAAATAGAGTTATTAGTGATAATCAAAGTGTTTTTGTTAAGGGAAGATTAATTAGCGATAATGTCTTAATAGCTCACGAGTTTATGCATTTCTTGAAAAATAAGAGCTATGGTGAAATGGAGATGGCATTAAAATTGGACATGAGTAAGGCATACGACAGGGTTTAGTGGTCTTGTGTTTGGGCCATTATGAGGAAATTGGGTTTTTGTAACAAATGGATGAATTAGATTAAGGAGTGTGTGATGACGGTTTTGTACTTTGTTACTGTGGATGGTCAACCTCATGGTTTTTTTAAACCGTGCAGAGGATTGTGCCAAGACGATCCTCTTTCCCTCTATCTATTTCTATTTTGTGCAGAGGGTCTCTCCCATCTGCTCCACAGAGGAGAACATAGGCTAGAGTTTTTTTGGTTTGAGGTTAAATCACAGATGTCCTAAGATCAATCACCTATTCTTTGTTGACGACTCAATACTATTCAGTCGTGCAGCTGACTATCAAGGAATATTGCGTACCCTACAGAACTACGAGGAAATTAGCGGCCAAGTGGTCAATATGGATAAGTCATCAGTGTTTTTTAGTAAAAACACTCCTCTTCCTATCCGAGATCAACTAGCTACCGTTCTTCAAGTTCCTCATGTTGGTAATCAAAACAAATACCTGGGTTTACCAGCAATCGTCTAGAGATCAAAGGCTGCATTTGTTTTTAGAGACAGGACAGAACATGACACTGAAACGGAGACAATAGGACGAAGACACTAAAAATTATCTTTTGTGTATTGTGTTTGGATACGATGGACAAGACACTAATGTAATGTCTAGTATTATGTTTGGATACACATGGACAAGACTAAAATATTATATGAAATGACTAAAATAGCCTTGTGATTCCAAATTTTCTACATTAATACAAATTAATTTAATAAAAAAATGAGAGTACGTAGGAGTACAGACGGAATTTGAAAAAAATATTTGAAGAGGCAAAAAATTTTAATAAAAAAATATAGTAGTATTTATATTAAAATAAAATTTATAAATATAATTATTTTATTTTAAAATTTATTATTAATATGTAGGAATACATATGGTTAAGATTAACAAAATAAATTTGAGTTTGATTAATAAAAAATTTTGTTTAAGTTAATAAGCCAAATTAATTTTAAAAAAAATTAATTTAAAAAAATCCATTTTACATGAAAAACAATTAGTTTTTGCATATAAAAATCTATTTTTATTTAAAAAAAAACTAATTTTTTTTTATCTAAAAACTGATTTTTCTTTATAAAAAACTGATTTTTCTTTAAATTATAAAATCAATTACAATTTATAAATTATTTTTCATTTTAAAAGATCAATTTTACTTTTGATAATATTTATCTTTCAAAAGTTTAAGATTAATTATTTTTATTATTATTTTTATTACAAATCAAATAATATAATATAAGGTTAAAATGGTATTGAAGTAAAACGATAAAAGAAAGAATTATCTACCCCCAATAAAAATTCTACAGAAAGAAGAGAGTACCTGAAAAAGAAAGAGATAGAGAAAGAACAGGAAGAAAAAAGTATCTCTGAACAACGCAATAGGAAAAATAAGAAGGGGTAATAGTGGAAAAAAAAACAAAATTTATAAAATTGTCCGTGTCCACTCTTCCAAATTCCGTGTCCATCATTGTCCTTCGTGAAAGAGTGGACACAAAAGTATAAAAAACTATCTCGGAGACAATATGTCCATTGTCCATGTCTCTGCTTCCAAACACTTTTTAAACAAGTGTTATCTATGTCTCCGTGTCCTGCCCCCGAAAATAAATACTACCAAAGAGAACTACTTTTAATTACATTAAGGACAAGGTTAATCAGAAGCTACAACATTGGAAGAAGGAACTATTGTCACTAAGTAGGAGGGAGGTTTTGATCAAAGCGGTGGCTACAGCTGTTCCGTTATATACACTTAGCCGTTTTAAGCTCCCTGAGACACTTTTAGATGAACTGCAACGAGCCATGCTCCAATTCTAGTGGGGACAAAAGAGAGAAGAGAATATATTGCAATGGGTGGGATGGAAGACTACTTGTAGGCCAAGGATCCAAGGGGGACTCAATTTCAAGGACTTGAAAGCTTTTAATCTTGCTATGTTAGCCAAGCAAGGATGGAGACTCCTAACTCAAACAAATTCACTGATATATAAGGTGTATAGAAGCAAGTATTTTAGGTTTACATATTTTCTCAGAGCTGAGGCTGGGAATAGTCCTTCTTGGGGCTGGCGAAGTGTTTTAGAAGGAAGAACAATACTGGAAATAGGCATACTATGGAAAATCGGAAGGGTAACTTCTGTCAGAATACGAGAAGATTCTTGGGTCACCAAGTTTACAACAATAACCCCTATCTCGAACCCTGACTCAACAGACCTTCCTCTACGAGTATCAAATTTAATTCTCCCGAATAAACAGTGGAACCAAAATAAAATAGCGGAATTTTTTAGTGGAGAAGTATGAGAAGCTATCATCAACACTACCATTAATGATGGAGAAGATAAAATTACCTGTATGAAGGAGAAGACTGGTAGTTACTTGATAAACCACTATTTTATGGTTTATCTTGTGTTTAATTGAGTGGTTTTTATCAAGTCTTTACCCACTTATTCATATGATTTGCATGGCTTTACAACTCCTTCCTAGTCTTGATCTATGGTTGAAAACTTGCTTCCTAGAAATCTTTAATTTGTGTATTTTAATTCTCCTTTATACCATTCGATGCCATGATCCGTGTGTAAAGTGTTTCAGGCTTTATAGGGTAGGAATGGCTTAGAGGATGGAGAGGAAGCTTGCAAAAAATGGAAGGAACACAGGAAACTAAGGAGATAACCAGCGAGCAGTGACGCGCACGCATGACTTACGCATGTGCGCGACATGGAGAAAATTGTAGTGACGCGTGCGCGTGCCTGACGCGTACGCGTGGATTGGAGTTCTGCAATATGACGCAAGCGCGTGCTTGACACGAACGCATGACACGCCAAAATGACCAGCGACGCGAACGCGTGACTGACGCGTACGCGTGACATGCGCGATCTGCAGAATTAACAGAAAATGCTGGGAGCAATTTCGGACCGTGTTTTGACCCAGTTTTCGACCCAGAAAATACAGATTAAAGGCTGCAAAGTGGAAGAATGAGGGGGGCAATTCATTATTCACAATTTTAGTTTTAGATGTAGTTTTTCTAGAGAGAGAGAGAGAGGCTCTCTCATCTCTTTTAGTTTTTAGGATTTAGGATTTCTCTTAGGTTAGGTTTACTTCTTCTTCATTCCAAGTTTAATGATCCTTTACTTTGGTTTCTCTTCTATTTTTATTTATTCTATTACTTTGATTTATGAATTCTCATGTTAGATTTGAGTTTATATTTAATATAATTTGAGGTATTTCAGATTTATGATTATTTCTTAAATTTATGTTATTGGTGCTTTTAAATTTTTCCTCCCTTTGCTTTGGTTGAGTAATTGGTGACACTTGAGTTATCAAACTCAGCTGATGATTGAAAATTGGAATTTGCTGATTGATTTAGATCCCTCTAAAGCTAGTGTTTCCATAGGAGTTGACTAGGACTTGAGAAATCAAATTGGTTAGTCCACTTGACTTTCCTTTATTTAGTAAGGGTTAACTAAGTGGGAGCAATAAACAATTCTCATCACACCTGATAAGGATAACTAGGATGGGATTCCCAGTTCTTATACCTTGCAAAGGTTTTCATGATAATTAATTTACTTTCTTGCCACTTTATTTTCTTGTTCCCTATTTCAAAAACCCAAAAATATACTTTTTTCATAACCAATAATAAACACACCTCCCTGCAATTCCTTGAGAGACGACCCGAGGTTTAAATACTTCGGTTATTACTTTTTAGGGGTTTTGTTACTTGTGACAACCAAACTTTTGTACGAAAGGATTCTTTACTGGTTTAGAAACTATACGTACAATGTGATTATTTTTATGAAATTATTTACTAGCAAAAGTCCGTTCGTCAAAATGGCGCCGTTGCCAGGAATTGCAAACGTGTGCCTTATTATTGGTTATTGTAAATATTTTCTTTTGCTTATTTATTTGTTTTTGTTTTTGTTTTTTGTTTTTAATTTTTATTAACTACTATAAATTCTCACCCCTCTGGCTTTAAGTTTGGTTCCAATGTTGTTGTAAGGAATGGAAGTTATAATGAGAACAGGCATCAAGGTTGGAAGAATTAGAGATGGGAGGAGCCACAAGGATTTGATCAACCCTCTTGGCAACAACCCCCTCCAATGCGCTATAGCCAACAACCACTCTATGATGCATACCAAGACAATCGTTATGGTGGACCCCCTTGTAGTTACCAATAATCCCCACCATATGCCTATGACCCCCTCCTCAACATAGGTTTGAACCACCAAACTCACAAGCCCCCTACTACCAAACACCCTCATATGACCCTGACCCTTATCCACCTTATGAACCATACTTAGAACCACCTTCCTACCATGCACCCTTTCTCCAAAATAATGAACTCTCCTATCCACCCCAACCTCTACTGGATGACAGCACCCTTGGTGCTATTCACCAAGGGCAAACAGAGCTTCATACCACACTTACTTTTATCACTAGTCTCACCTCTAAACTCCAAAATCTTATATCCTGCATGGACCATCCCTCTACCTCCAATATTCAACCCTCAAGCTCTAGTGTACTTCCAACCTGATCCCAATGATACTACTGACATGGAACAAGAGAGAAGGGATCGTCTTAGGGACGCAATAGATCGGTTACACGCGGCCCTATTTCCAGAGGACTAAGAGGAAGCCCAAAATGTGGAGGTAGGAGAGACCCTTGAAGATGAAGGAGTAGTTGAAGAGAGTTGTCATAGAAAGGAAATCATCAAGGAGGAGTACGATTTTATGCTAAAACAACTGGAGGAAGCCGTAATTATTGAAGAGGAAGGAGTGGTTGAAGACTTAGGAGATGCTGAACCTCCATGGGAAAGTCCAGTCATAAAGCCTCCTTCCAAGACGTTTGATGTTGATGTTGAGGAAGGTGTACAACCACCGAGGCATATCATGGTTGAAGACTTTGCAGAGGTTGATCAAGAAATGGAGATTAAAGAAGAAGAGGCACAACCTCCCATGCCCTTGGTAAGCAATGAAGAAGAGATTGAATTGGAAGAAAGCTACCAAAAGAAAGAGGTTGAAATTGAAGAAGCCTGCAAAGAGTGGAAGTTGTCAAGAAAGAGCTCAAGGGAATGGAGCTTGAAATCACCTTGCCAAAGCTGTTGGAGACCTCTCCCCCAAAGCCATTACCATCCAATACAACATTCAAGTGGATAAAATTCTTATCCTTGACCTTTACTTTCCCACTTGAATATGGTTTACTTGAGACAGATGGTCAGCTTAGAGCTCTTTGTGGCTTTAAGAGTAAGAGGGAGATGGTTAGTGGTTGGCAACACAATCCTAGGTTCGTTGTGGTTGGGAGCTCAAAATCTAAATGCAAGGATTGGTGTAGAGCTCGAATGAATGGGTCTAGGAAGCTGTTTGGATGCCTTAGTGAGAAGTCGGATCGCTTACCACCCGGATGGAATCATGATGATCAACTTGAAGACGGGTGTAGAATCAAGATTTGGGATCCGGGAATATATGAGGATCACTTTTGGGAGCTCAAAACTTGTGAAGAACTCCATCAAGGCTTGAGGAATTTACCTAGTATTGATAGAGCTTACTAGAAGTCCAAGCATTGGTGGAAGTTTCAAGACGAGTTCAAGCACAAGCCACCATAACAAGGGGCTCATCGAATGTCCAACTTAAGGACTATAACTAAAAGTGCTAGGTGGGAGACAACCCACCATGGTATAATCGTTCCTTTTTATTCTTAATCTTATTTTATTTTATTTTTACTAGTGTTCATTCATAATTTCTGCATATTCACCTGCATTCTGTATTTGCATCTGCATATTGCATAAAAAAATGTGGCAGAGAGTTACGTGGGAGCAATGCAAAAAGTGTGCCAATCGCACAAGCATCACCATGCGCACATGTCCCTCACGCGTGCGCGTCATTTTGAACATTTGGCACTTCACGCGTACGCATCAATGATGCGCATGTGTGACCTAGAAAAATCGGCGTAAAGAGGTGTCAAGCCGAAAGTTGTGCTGGCCTGGTGCAGGCACTGTGCCCAAGGCACAAATTCACCCACGTACGCGTCCCTTACGCGTGCGCGCCATTTTCAAATTCTGACCACTCACGCATACGCGTCAATGACACGCACGCATCACATGTTATTTTGGCACACACCCCATGCTAAACAGAGAGTTGTGCGCGCGCAAGGATGCCTTCGCGCGAGTAGCACAAACACAGTCACGCGTACGCCTGACCGATGCCCACGCGTCACCTTCCAATTTTTGCGACCCACGCGTACGCGTAGAGTATGCGTGCGCGTCACTAGCGCAACACCACCAGATCCCTGCGCCGCCACTTTTCTTATCTTTTCTTTTCTAATCCTTATTTCTTTCTTCTTTCTTTCTCTTCTTTCTTCTTTATTATCCATTCTTTTTCTCCTACTTCTTCCTTTACTTTTTCTTCTTCTTCCCCCTTCCATCATATCTTCTTCACCTCACGTTCTCCATTATCTCTCTTTGTCCCATTCTTCTCAAGGTTTTTTCTTTCTATTTTCTTTCTTCTCTTCTTATTATTTATTTATTTTTATATTATTTTACTTGGTGTTAGAAATCTAATTGGGTGATTGTTTTCTTCTATAATTGCTTGTGGATTATTAAGGAGTTGTTTGACAATTATCACTAATTATTTTTGGATTGTTTGCATGTTTGGTGCACGAAATTGCAATCACACTTTTGCAATCCGCACAACTAACCAGCAAGTGCACTGGGTCGTCCAAGTAATACCTTACATGAGTAAGGGTCGAATCCCACGGAGATTGTTGGTTTGAAGCAAGCTATGGTTATCTTGTTATTCTTAGTCAGGATGCCAACAACAGTGTTTTTCAAGTTCAATTGTAAAAAGTGAAAGGGCATAAAATAAATAATTGTTACTCAATAATGGAGAATATGTTGGAGTTTTGGAGATGCTTTGTCTTCTGAATTTCTGTAACATAATGCTTCCTCACTTTTAAAAGTGCAAAGTTCCTTCCATGGCAAGCTCTGTGTAGGGTGTCACCATTGTCAATGGCTACTTCCCATCCTCTCAGTGAAAATGGTCCAAATGCTCTGTCACAGCACAGCTAATCATCTGTTGGTTCTCGATCATGTCGGAATAAGATCCATTGATCCTTTTGCGTTTGTCACTACGCCCAACAATCGCGAGTTTGAAGCTCGTCACAGCCATTCAATCCTTGAATCCTACTCGGAATACCACAGACATGGTTTAGACTTTCCGGATTCTCATGAATGCCGCCATTAATTCTAGCTTATACCATGAAGATTCTGATTAAGAAATCTAAGAGATACTCATTCAATCTGATGTAGAACGGAGGTGGTTGTCAGGCACACGTTCGTGGATTGAGGAAGGTGATAAGTGTCACGGATCATCACCTTCTTCATAGTGAAGTGCGAATGAATATCTTAGATAGGAACAAGCATGTTTGAATGGAAAACAGAAATAATTGCATTAATTCATCGAGACGATGCAGAGCTCCTCACCCCCAACAATGGAGTTTAGAGACTCATGCCATCAAAGAGTATAAAATTCAGATCTAAAAATATCATGAGATACAAAATAAGTCTCTACAAGTTGTTTAAATACTAAACTAGTAACCTAGGTTTACAGAAAATGAGTAAACTAAGATGGATAGTACAGAAATCCACTTCTGGGGCCCACTTGGTGTGTGCTGGGGTTGAGACTTAAGCTTCTCACGTGCCTGGGCTGTTTCTGGAGTTGAACGCCAGGTTGTAACCTATTTCTGGCATTGAACTCCAACTTGTAACCTGTTTCTGGCGTTGAACGCCGGACTACAACATAGAACTGGCGTTGAACACCAGTTTACGTCATTTATTTTCGCGCAAAGTATGGACTATTATATATTGCTAGAAAGAGCTGGATGTCTACTTTCCAACCCAATTGAGAGCGCGCCAATTGGACTTTTGTAGCTCCAAAAAATCTATTCCGAGTGCAGAGAGGTCAGAATCCAACAGCATCAGCAGTCCTTTTTCAGCCTGAATCAGATTTTTGCTCAGCTCCCTCAATTTCAGCCAGAAAATACCTGAAATCACAAAAAAACACACAAACTCATAGTAAAGTCCAGAAATATGATTTTTGCCTAAAAACTAATAAAAATCTACTAAAAACTAACTAAAATATACTAAAATCTACATGAAATTACCCCCAAAAAGCGTATAAAATATCCTCTCATCACAACACCAAACTTAAACTGTTGCTTGTCCTCAAGCAACTAGATAATTAAAATAGGATAAAAAGAAATCAAGAAGCAATAATATCTCAGAGTTTTAAGTAAAGCTCAGATTCTAATTAGATGAGAGGGACTAGTAGCTTTTTGCTCCCAAACAGTTTTGGCATCTCACTTTATCCTTTGAAATTTAGAATGATTGGCATCCATAGGAACTCAGAATTCAGATAGTATTATTGATTCTCCTAGTTTAGTATGTTGATTCTTGAACACAGCTACTTCATGAGTCTTGGCCGTGGCCCTAAGCACTTTGTTTTCCAGTATTACCACCGGATACATAAATACCACAGACACATAACTGGGTGAACCTTTTCAAATTGTGACTTAGCTTTGCTAAAGTCCCCAATTAGAGGTGTCCAGAGTTCTTAAGCACATTCTTTTGCTTTGAATCACAACCTTAACCACTCAGTCTCAAGTTTTTCACTTGGACCTACATGCCACAAGCACATAGTTAGGGACACCTTGATTTAGCCGCTTAGGCCTGGATTTACTTCCTTGGGCCCTCCTATCCATTAATGCTCAAAGCCTTGGATCCTTTTCACCCTTGCCTTTTGGTTTTAAGGGTTATTGGCTTTTTCTTTTTCTTTATCCAATGATTCCTTGTATTTTTTTTCACTGCTTTTTCTTGCTTCAAGGATCAATTTCATGATTTTTCAGATCAGCAATAATATTTCTCTTGTTCATCATTCTTTCAGGAGCCAACAATTTTAACATTCATAAAATTCAAGATCAAAATTATGCACTGTTCAAGCATTTATTCAGAAGACAAAAAGTATTGCCACCACATCTAAACAATTAGAATTTTCCTTATTAAAAACTCGAAAAATATAAATTACCTCTTTATTCTAAAAATCTACTATTTTATTCATGTTTGATGATGATGAGAAAAATAAATTATAACTTAATTGAAAATAAAATCAAAATAGATATACTAATTACTACTACTCCTATATAACTTCTAAGGTAAATTCCTATAATAACAACTATCACAGAATTAAAGCTAAGATTAGGACTCAACAACCTTTATTTTGAGAACTGGATGTTCCTCTAGTCTGTGGAGTGCTTGGTCCTTCAAAAGATAGTTTTTGACGCTTCAGTTCCTTTAAGTCACGCCTTTGCTCTTCTTGTTCCCCAAGCAATTTGCAAAGCATGCTATTTTGATTATTCTGTTCTTCCTTTATTTGGTCCAGAGCTTCTTGTAACTTGGTAACAGATGCTTCAAGATGCTCCCAGTACTCAAATTGAGGAAATTCCGGGAGGAATTCTTGTGCTCTCCTCTTGATGGGATCATCCTGCACTTATTGTTTTTCCATTGATATTTTGGTGATTGGTCGCTCAACTGAGATATACTCGGTTATTCCCATCTTCACTCAAGCATCTTTGCAGAGCATAGAAATTAAGCTTGGATAAGCCAATTTGGCATCTTTGGAATTCTTGTTTGCGATTATGTAAAGTTCACATGAAATTAGTTGATGAACTTCCACTTCTCTCCCCAACATAATGCAATGGATCATCACTGCTCTTTTAACTATGACTTCAGAACAGTTGCTAATGGGCAATATGGAACGCCCAATGAAGTCCAGCCACCCTCTGGCGACTGGTTTGAGATCTTCTCTCTTGAGTTGATTTGGGACGCCCTTGGTGCTGGTGGTCCACCTGGCTCCAGGGATGCATATATCCTCTAGAATCTTGTCTAGGCCCTTATTTGTTCTCATCATTCTCCTATTAAAGGAGTCTGGGTCATCTTTCAGATGAGGTAGCTTAAAGGTCTCCCTAATTTTATCAGGATGAATGTGAACAATCTTTCCTCTGACCAAGGTCCGATAGTCATAGAGGGCAGTTCCAGATATTCTCTGCCTGTCTGTTTGCCACAGATTAGCGTAGAATTCCTGAACCATGTTTCTTCCCACCTTTGTTTCAGGATTAGCTAGGACTTCCCAGTTCCTGTTTTGAATTTGCTCTTGAATTTCCGGATATTCATCTTCTTTCAGATCAAATTTGACTTCCGGGATCACTGACCTTAGACCCATTATTTTGTAATAATGGTCTGAATGTTCTTTGGTTAAGAACTTTCCTTGATTCCAAAGTGGTTTTGGAATACTCTCTTTCTTGCCTCTTGGAGTGGGTTGTTTTCCTTTAGGGGCCATGATCTTAGTGGGTATAGTGATCACGGATAAACATACCAAACTTAGAGGTTTGCTTGTCCTCAAGCAAAAGGAAAGATAGGAGAGGGGTAGAAGGAGAGCCAGTATCGAATGGTGGACGAGAGGAGGGAGGCCGAATGTGGATTTAAAGGGAGGGGGTGGGTTTCAAAAATTTTGAAGGAAGATAAGATAGAAGATATGATTTATAAAAGATAAATATGATAAGAAAAGGATATAACTTAAAATTAAAAAGTTGTGAAGATATTTGAAAAAGATAAATCTGAATTTTTATTTTGAAAAAGATTTTAAAAGATAGTCTGAATTCAAAATATCACAATTTGAAAAAGAGTTGGATTGGATTTGAAAAGGATTTGTGTTTATGAATTAAGATACATTTGATATTTTTGAAAAAGGGATTTTAGAAATTAGGATTAAAATTTTTGGAATTGAAGTTGAAAGATGAGAGTTTGTAATATGTTTATGCAAGAAATCATGAATTGAAACATGAAAATTGGAAAAAAATTGAAGTGAAAACGAATTTACCTCCTCCCCACAATCCTGGTGTTAAACGCCCAAACGCTGCATGTTTTGGGCGCTTAACGCCCGTTTGCAGCTTCTCATGGGCGTTCAACGCCCAGCTGTTGCTTCTAGCTGGCGTTGAACGCCAGGAACTCCTTTGTCACTGGGCGTTTTTCTGAACGCCCAGGACGCTATAAATCTGGCGTTGAACGCTCAGAAGGTGCTTCTTTCTGGCGTTCAACGCCCAGATGGCTATCCTTACTGGCGTTGAACGCCCATCGAGTGCTTCTTTTGGGCGTTCAGCGCCCAAAACAGCTCTTATTGGCTTTTTTCGCACTAGTGAGCTTCTTTTTGCTGTTTTATCCTCTGAATCCTTCTGTAACTCTGTGAACTCAAGCAATTGCTATTTTACCTTGAAGATAATTGACATAAACCTATAAAAATCAATTAATTAACAAATAAGCCTTGTAAATGGCTGGGTTGCCTCCCAGCAAGCGCTTCTTTATTGTCTTTAGCTAGACTATTACTGAGCTTTAATCAAGTCTCAGTTTTGAGCATTCTTGCTCAAAATTGCTTTCAAGATAATGTTTAACTCTCTGTCCATTAACAATGAACTTTTTGTTAGAATCATTATCCTGAAGCTCCACGTATCCATATGGTGACACACTTGTAATCACATATGGACCTCTCCACCAGGATTTCAATTTCCCGGGGAATAATCTGAGCCTAGAATTAAATAGCAGAACTTTCTGCCCTGACTCAAAGACTCTGGATGATAATTTCTTATCATGCCATCTTTTTGCTTTCTCTTTGTAAATTTTTGCATTTTCGAAAGCATTGAGTCTGAATTCCTCTAGCTCATTTAGCTAGAGCAATCATTTTTCTCCAGCTAACTTGGCATCAAGGTTTAGGAATCTAGTTGCCCAATAGGCCTTGTGTTCCAGTTCCACTGGCAAGTGACAGGCTTTTCCATACACCAGCTGGTATGGAGAAGTTCCTATAGGTGTCTTGAATGCTGTTCTGTATGCCCACAGAGCATCATCCAAGCTTCTTGCCCAATCCTTTCTACGATTAATCACAGTCCGTTCCAGGATTCTTTTAAGTTCTCTATTAGAGACTTCAGCTTGCCCATTTGTCTGTGAATGATATGGAGTGGCCACCCTATGGCTAACTCCGTATCGATCCAAACCAGAGTAAAGCTGTTTATTGCAGAAATGAGTGCCCCCATCACTGATTAGTACTCTAGGGATACCAAATCTGCTGAAGATGTGTTTCTAGAGGAATTTCAGCACTATCTTAGTATCATTAGTGGGTGTTGCTATAGCTTCTACCCATTTGGATACATAATCCACTGCCACCAGAACATAAGTGTTTGAGTATGATGGTGGAAATGGCCCCATGAAGTCAATACCCCATACATCAAACAACTCAATCTCCAAGATTCCTTGTTGAGGCATGGCATAACTGTGAGGCAGATTGCCAGATCTTTGGCAACTATCACAATTAAGTACAAATACTCGGGAGTCTTTATAGAGAGTAAGCCAGTAGAAGCCATATTGGAGGACTCTTGTGGCTGTTCGCTTACTTCCAAAATGTCCTCCATACTGTGATCCATGGCAGTGCCAGAGGATCTTCTGTGCTTCTTCTTTAGGCACACATCTACGGATTACTCTGTCTGCACATCTCTTGAAGAGATATGATTCATTCCAAAGATAGTACTTTGCATCCGTGATCAATTTCTTTGTTTGCTGCCTACTGTACTCTTTGGGTATGAATCTTACTGCGTTGTAGTTTGCAATGTCTGCAAACCATGGCACCTCCTGGATGGCAAAGAGTTGCTCATCCGGAAAGTTTTCAGAGATCTCAGTAAGAGGGAGGGACGCCCCTTCTACTGGTTCTATTCGGGATAGGTGATCTGCTACTTGATTCTCTGTCCCTTTTCTGTCTCTTATTTCTATATCAAACTCTTGCAGAAGCAACACCCATCTTATGAGTCTGGATTTTGAATCCTGCTTTGTGAATAGATATTTAAGAGTAGCATGGTCAGTGTACACAATCACTTTTGATCCTACTAAATAAGATCTAAACTTGTCAATGGCGTAAACTACTGCAAGTAACTCTTTTTCTGTGGTTATGTAGTTCTTCTGTGTGTCATTTAGAACACGACTGGCATAATAAATAACGTGCAGAAGCTTGTCATGCCTTTGTCCTAACACTGCACCAATGGCATGGTCACTGGCATCACACATTAATTCAAATGGTAATGTCCAGTCTGATGCAGAGTTGACTGGTGCTGTGACCAGCTTAGCTTTCAGAGTTTCAAATGCCTGCAGACACTCTTTATCAAAGATAAATGGTGTGTCAGCAGCTAGCAAATTACTCAGAGGTTTGGCGATTTTTGAAAAATTCTTTATAAACCTCCTATAAAATTCTGCATGCCCCAGAAAGCTTCTGATTGCCTTAACATTGGCAGGTGATGGTAATTTTTCAATTATCTCTACCTTAACTTGATCCACTTCTATTCCCTTGTTCGAAATTATGTGCCCAAGGACAATTCCTTCAGTCACCATAAAGTGACATTTCTCCCAGTTTAAAACCAGGTTAGTCTCTTGGCACCTCTTTAGAACAAGTGCTAGATGGTCAAGACAGGAGCTGAATGAGTCTCCAAATACTGAAAAGTCATCCATGAAGACTTCCAGAAATTTTTCCACCATATCAGGGAAAATTGAGAGCATGCACCTTTGAAAGGTTGCAGATGCATTGCATAGACCAAATGGCATCCTTCTGTATGCAAATACTCTAGATGGACATGTGAATGCTATTTTCTCTTGATCCTGGGGATCTACTGCAATTTGATTATAACCTGAATATCCATCCAAGAAGCAATAGTATTCATGACCTGCTAGGCTTAACAACTTGGCCACATGCCCCCTTGTGTGACTTCTTTTGTAGCAGTTATATTCTTCGCTTTTGGTTCTGTAGTAAGTTATGTTTTATAGGTTTGTTTAGTTTAGAAAAATGTTTGATGGAATTGATCCCTTTAAATCTTTGATTTTTTGTTGAATTTCGTTGTTTTAGATATATGTGAATATTCATCAAAAAATTTTGTGGTTATTATATATAAAGTAAAATTATATCTGTATAACGATGTTTTAGCAACCTGCCCACCCGCTCCTTGTGTTACTTTGCATGGCTCGAGTGAAGCTGTATAGGGGGCTAAATGCCACTCTCCCCTATTAATTATACCAAATCCTTCAAGGGATATGATTTTTGAAGTTCTTGCTTTTTTCCTCTGATACTATTATTTTAACTTTAATTCGTTATCTAGAACCTTTCCTCTAAATGCACAATATTATAACTTGATTTAATTTTGTATCTTTCCTCTAAGTGCATAGTATTATATCTTGTCTATTATTCTATTATCTATTACTAGCTTTATAACCAAAATATGCCACATGCCACACCTTAATATAAATATATCCATTCTTCCACTCAATATGTAAGTCTTTCTGTTCCCTCTTCGCATATGCGCTTTGCCTCCGCCAAAACTTAATCTGTGTGAGTTGTATTCTTCGCTTTTGGTTTCGTAGTGGGTTATCGTTTTCTCTTTTTCTACAATTTAGCAAAATATTTGATAAATTTGATCTCTAAAAACCTTGATTTTATGCCTAATTTTATTATTCTTGATTTACGCTAGTGTTCATAAGACAAGTTTATCATTATTATATGTAATGTAAAATTCATTCTCTATAACTAGGTTTAGCAACTTGGCCACATGCCGCTTTGTGTGACTTCTTTTGTAGCAGTTATATTCTTCGCTTTTGATTCTGTAGTAAGTTATGGTTTTATAGATTTGTTCAGTTTAGAAAAATGTTTGATGAAATTGATCCCTTTAAATCGTTGATTTTTTGTTGAATTTCGTTGTTCTAGATATATGTGAATATTCATCAAAAAATTTTATCGTTATTTTATATAAAGTAAAATTCTATTTGTATAACTATGTTTTAGCAACATGCCCACCCGCTCCTTGTCTTACTTTGGATGGCTCGAGTGAAGCTGTATAGAGGGCTAAATGACACTGTCCCCTATTAATTATACCAAATCCTCTAAGGGATATAATTTTTAAAGTTCTTGCTTTTATCCTCTGATACTATTATTTTAACTTTAATTCGTTATCTAGAATCTTTCCTCTAAATGTATAATATTATAACTTGATTTCATTTTGTATCTTTCCTCTAAATGCATAGTATTATATCTTGTCTATTATTCTATAATCTATTACAAGCTTTATAACCAAAATATGCCACATGCCACACCTCAATAAAAATATATTTATTCTTCCACTTAATGTGTAAGTCTTCCTATTCCCTCTTCGCATATGCGCTTTGGCTCCTCCATAACTTAATCTGTGTGAGTTGTATTCTTCGCTTTTGGTTTCGTAGTAGGTCATCGTTTTCTCTTTTTATATAATTTAGCAAAATATTTGATGAATTTGATCTCAAAAACCTTGATTTTATGTCTAATTTTATTATTATTGATTTGTGCTAGTGTTCATAAGACAAGTTTATCATTATTATATGTAATGTAAACTTCATCCTCTATAACTAGGTTTAGCAACTTGGACATATGCACCCCTTGTGTGATTTCTTTTGTGTAAGTTGTAATCTTCAAATTTTATTTTGTAGTTGGTCATCATTTTATCTTTTTGTTCAGTTTTGCAAAAATGTTTGATGAATTTGTTCTCTTAGAAATCTTAATTTTGTGACTAATTTTATTATTCTTGATTCATGTATGTGTTTATCAGATAACTTTATCGTTATTAAATACAACATAAAATTCTATGTGTATAACTAGATTTTAGTTATCTAGCCACACACATTCTTGTGTGACTTATTTTGTCACAGCTATATTGTTCGCTTTTTGTTCTGTAGTAAGTTATGATTTTATGGTTTTGTTCAGTTTAGCAAAATGTTTGATGAATTTGATTTTTTAAAAACTTTCATTTTATGTCTACTTTTATTTTTTCTTGAATCATATACGTGTTTATAAGAAAACTTTTTCGTTATTATATATAAAGTGAAATTCTATCTGTATAACTAGATTTTATCCACCTAGCCACACGCCTCCTTGTGTGACTTCGTTTGTAGCAGTTATATTCTTCACTTTTGGTTTTATAGTAAGTTATGATTTTATGGGTTTGTTCAGTTTAGCAAAATGTTTGATAAAATTGATTATTTTAAATCTTTGATTTTTTGTTGAATCTTGTTGTTCTTGATATATGTGAATATTCATCAAAAAATTTTGTCGTTATTATATATAAAGTGAAATTCTATCTGTATAACTCTGTTTTAACAACCTTGCCACCCGCTCCTTGTGTGACTTTGCACGGCTCGAGTGAAACTGTATAGGTGACTAAATGCTACTATTCCCTATTAATTATACCAAATCCTCCAAGGGATATGATTTTTGAAGTTCTTGCTTTTTTCCTCTGATACTATTATTTTAACTTTAATTCGTTATCTAGAATCTATTCTCTAAATGCACAGTATTATAACTTGATTTCATTTTGTATCTTTCCTCTAAATGTATAGTATTATATCTTCTATTATATTACTATTTTAATTTTTAACCAAATATGAAATATTTGATGAATTTGATCCCTAAAAACCTTGATTTTATGTCTAATTTTATTATTCTTAATTTATGTTAGTGTTCATAAGACAAGTTTATCATTATTATATGTAAAGTAAAATTCATTCTCTATAACTTGGTTTAGCAACTTGGCCACATGTCCCCTTGTCTGACTTCTTTTGTGCAAGTTGTATTCGTCACATTTGGTTTTGTAGTTGGTCATCATTTTATTTTTTTGTGCAGTTTTGCAAAATGTTTGATGAATTTGTTCTCTTAGAAATCTTGATTTTGTGTCTAATTTTGTTATTCTTGATTCATGTATGCATTTATCAGATAACTTTATCGTTATTAAATACAAAGTAAAATTCCATTTGTATAGCTAGATTTTAGCTATCTAGCCACACGCTTCCTTGTGTGACTTATTTTGTCACAGCTACGTTGTTCGTTTTTTGTTCTGTAGTAAGTTATGGTTTTATGGTTTTGTTCAGTTTAGCAAAATGTTTGATGAATTTGATTTTTTAAAAACTTTTATTTTGTGTCTAATTTTATTGTTCTTGAATCATATAAGTGTTTATCAGACAACTTTATCGTTATTATATATAAAGTGAAATTCTATCTGTATAACTAGATTTTAGCCACCTAGCCACACGCCCCATTGTGTGACTTCTTTTGTCGCAGTTATATTCTTCACTTTTGATTCTGTAGTAAGTTATGATTTTTTGGGTTTGTTCAATTTAGCAAAATGTTTGATTAAATTGATCCCTTTAAATTTTTTATTTTTTGTTGAATTTTGTTGTTCTTAATATATGTAAATATTCATCAAAAGATTTTTTCGTTATTATATATAAAGTAAAATTTTATCTGTATAACTGTGTTTTAGCAACCTGGCCTCGCACTACTTGTGTGACTTTGCTCGGCTCGAGTGATGCTGTATAGGGGCTGAATGCCATTGTTCCCTATTAATTATACCAAATCCTCCACGGGATATGATTTTTGAAGTTTTTGCTTTTTTCCTCTGATACTATTATTTTAACTTTAATTCGTTATCTAGAATCTTTCCTCTAAATACACAGTATTATAACTTGATTTCATTTTGTATCTTTCTTCTAAATGCATAGTATTATATCTTGTCTATTATTTATTACTAATTTTATAACCAAAATATTCCACATGTCACTCTCTCATTACAATTAAAATCAAATCTTTCTCTCCAAACTCAAAGATTTCTATTCTCCCATCCCCTCCCCTCCCCTTTCTCTTTCTCTATTTCTCTCATTCTTTCACACACTCTATCACCCTTATATATCATTATCAATAACTAATTATAAATTTGACAATCAAAGTATGTAACACACTACAAGAAAAATAGTTTTTAGCGACAAACTTTTAATGGCGATAACATAATGGCCGCTAAAACTTTAATTTATATTATGTTTTTACAGTAATTATGTATTTTCCATTATTAGTATATATTTGATAGTAATTATCATTACTGCCACTAAATATTACAAGGAATAAGTTTTTTATGACAAATTTTTAATGATCATAGTACTATTGCCACTATTTTCCTATTAAAATATTTTTTTGGCAAGTATATATTAAAGCTTTTTTTCTTTATTGTTTTTTATTCATCATATCTCACACTCACTTCACACTCATACTTTACAGCACCATTGCTCACCGTCGATTATCGTCGTTCACCGCCACTCGCGCCAATGCCAATATCACCAACTCTCAATCTCCACTCTTACTTGATCTCTTTCATCTTCAAGCTGTAACTGCTGTGCTTTCGTCGCCATCGCTCTCGCACGTGCATACAATCTCCAGATCTCGATTTCGGTCTCGGCCTCGATCTCACTTTCACAGCCAACTCTCAGTCACCACTTTTACTCGGTTTCTTTCACCGCCAATCTATCACTGTCGTACCTCCGTCACTTGCGCTGCCAACGGTCTATCGCGCGGAAACATACTATCGTTGCCTTGCATTGATGCTCCATTGTAGGTATGTCTTCTCTCTTCTTTTTATTTTCTATTTTTGTGTTTTTATTTTTGTGGTCTCTATTTTTTCTTGATTTAGCTTTTTTTTTCATCTTCGATTGTTTAATATATAAGAGTCTTAAATTTATGGTAGTTAGTATTATGATTTTTTTTATTCGTTTTGAAATTGAGGTTTGGTGTTGTTGCTTGTTGCTCTGCTCTTGTTCCTGCTTTTGTTTTTCTAGGATTTGAAATTTAGCTTTGTCATTTGAGATTTTTTTTCCTTTTATTTCTAGTGAAGACACTAAACATTATGATTATAATACAATTATCACTTCATCATCGTGAGAAATTTTTATGATTGAACTTGAATAATATATTATCACTCTTCTAATTATTTTTCTAGCTTCTTTTAATTTGCCTCTTAGCACATACATGATTGAATTTGATATATCTTCTTTTAATATTATATATATAATATTATTTTAAAATAACAAATATGAAAATTAATTATTTTTATTTGTGCAATAGACTTAATATCTAATCAAATGTAAAAGTATACATATTAAATTCTTTGAAAATATATCTTCTTTTAATATTATATATATAGTATTTTAAATAACAAATATGAAAATTAATTATTTTTATTTGTGCAATAGACTTAATATCTAATCAAATGTAAAAGTATACATATTAAATTCTTTGAAATTTTAGATAATGAATGTTAAAATTAATTATTAGTAAAAAAATTAAACTTTTTCAAATGAAATAATAACTAAAAAAACTTATTATTTGATTTTTTTTATCGACAGAAATTTTGGTTTTCTTTGTCTACAAAAACTTTTGACTCTTATGACCTTTTGTAAAAATAGTTTAATTCTATAAATCTTTTGTGTCATAGTCTATAATGTTAGGACAAAACGATGTAATTTAAAAAATATATATTCTTGTAATATTGTTAGGACAAAAATACTAGTATAAAATAATTGGACTCTCATCTTTCTCACTGAAAAATCCTCCCAATTATTTCCTATGTATGTTTTACTTTTTAATAATATCTATGTTTGTGGAGATTTAAACGCCCTCATGAGTTCTATAATAACCTAATTATCAAATTAGGTCTACGATGGCAACTAAATCAAGTATGCTTCTCTTGGAAAAGGTTAGCCCATAAGACAAAATTTTAACCAAATGTAAATTAGATCCTACATAAATTTGAGATTGATCAATATATCAAATTTTTCCAAATTTTTTTTTATCATTTACTATAATAGAGATAGAGTATGTAATATAACAGATCAAGATCAAGAGGATCAAGCCTAGCTTATTTTTAATTCTGTTATTCTGTTTTCTGTTTCAACAGAATTCTATAGTAGCTTGCTATATATAGCAGAATTGCCTCATCTATTATAACACATCCAATTACTCAGTGATAAATCAATAATTCATTTCAGCTCTTTGTTTCATTGAAAACTCTTTCATAGTATCAAGAGCATATGTGATAGATCCATGACCTCAATCATCCCTCATCAGAATCCACCCATTTCTTCTTCTTCTTCTTCCCATTTTCCTCAACCCTTTACTGCATCTGTTCTTGATAAATTGACTGAAAACATATTTCGAACCTGGCAGAAGCTTGCCCTTCACGTTATAAATGCTAATGGCCTTGCTGATCATCTTTCTATTGACAAGGTTCCATCACAATTTGAATTCGATTCTGTAAAAGAAGCTGGTAAAGAATCAAAAGCTTACAAGGATTGGAAGCAAAAAGATGATTACCTTATGACATGGATCCTTTCTTCTCTGGATCTCACATTCAAGAATCGAATGCTGGATTGCAAGTATGCGCATTAAGCTTGGACAACTATTACTGAATATTTTGCAAAGAACTCCAAGATCAAGATTCAGCAATTGAAGAATGAATTGAAGTCTGTAAGGAAACAAGGTATGACAGCAAATGAGTATCTTAAGAAGATCCAAGATATTATTGATTCCATGGCATCAATAGGCTATACTCTTTCCCTGGAAGATCATATATCAGCCATTATAGATGGTCTTAATGAAGATTATGCTTTATATCTCTCAACAGTATTGGAAAAATCAGAATCCATTACTCTTATTGAAGTCGAATCACTTCTTCTTGGACATGAAGAAATGATTGAAAGGTTTAAAAAGACTGCTTTGGAAATGATACAAGCACACTAAACTCAATCATCATCTTCCCTTCCTAGACCAGCAAATACCACAAATTATGCTCCAAGAAGTGGTCAGGAGAAAGAAGTTCTAATAGAGGCAGGTTTGCGAATTCTGATTTTAGACCAATTTGTCAAGTCTATGGAAGGACAGGATATACTACACTTTCATGTTTTCATTGCTTTAATCAACAATATCAAGCTTCATATTCTAATGCAAGAACTCCAACCCAATTTGGATTGTTACCACCTCCTACTACCTATCACAATCCAAGGGCTTATATGGATGCTCAATCTACTTTCTCAGATGCAAGCTGGCTTCCTGATCGAGGGCAAGCAATCATGTCACAAATGATGCACAATCTATCTTGGCGCCCTCTGAATTTTTTAGTACAGACCAACTCCTTCTAGGTAATGGAATAGGTAGTAGTATCTCTCATGTTGGACACTCATATTTGGTGAATTTAGATTCAAAGAAACACTTTCTTTTGAACCAACTTTTACTTGTTCTTGAAATTACACAAAATTTAGTGAGTGTACATAAGTTTGCCACTGATAATGCATGCTTTTTTGAGTTTCACCCTAATGTTTGCTATGTGAAATCTCAGGACACCCAGTAGATTCTTCTACAAGGAGCTCCATATAATGGGGTGTACACGTTTGATAACATTGCTGTCACAAAATCTGCACCTAAGAATAGACATATATCTCCATCAAATTCTATCTCTTGTATTTCTGTACCTGCTACTTATGCTTCTCAATTAGACATTTACAATTTATGGCACAAACGTTTAGGTCATTGTGCTTTCAAGACTGTTGTTTCTATAATGAACAAGTGTAATCTACCTATTTCCTCTGCTTCAATAAAATCTGGTGTTTGTGAACATTATTGTCAGGCTAAAATGCACTTGTTGCCTTTTCAATTAGATGAATTTAATTTTCATGACCCTTTAGAAATGGTTTACAGTGACATTTGGGGCCCTGCACCATATATATCTTATCATGGTTTCACATATTATATTTCTTTTGTGGATGCTTATACTCAGTATACTTGTATTTATTTACTTCATACCAAATCACAAGCTTTTCAGGCCTTCCTTCAGTACAAAGCTGAAATGAAAAATTTTACTGGTTTAAAATTGAAACAACTGCAGACTGATCATGGCAAGGAGTATCTCTCCAATGTCTTCACTCAATATTTAGCTCAAGAAAGTATATCTCATCACTTCTCATGTCCTTATACTCATCAACAAAATGAGAGGGCAGAGAGGAAGCATAGACATGTGACTGAAGTATGCTTAGCACTTTTAGCCACTGCCTCAATCCCTTTAATTCACTGGGATGATGCTTTTATTTCTGCGACATATATTATTAATAGACTCCCTTCCCCTAACACTAACAATCTATCACCATTTGAAGTTTTACATCATCATCCACTTGATTACTCTTTCTTTAAGGTTTTTGGTTGTGCTGCTTTTCCTTATATGAAACCTTATAATACTCACAAATTGGATTTTAAATCACAACTTTCTGTATTTTTGGGTTGTGCTCCTCATCATAAAGGCTACAAATGCCTGACTAGAGAAGGTAACGTTATCATTACAAGACATGTCTTGTTTGATGAAAACAGATTTCCTTATGCTGAACTTTTTCCACTTGAAAAGCCCTCCTCATCATCTGATCAATTTTCTCATACAACTCTCCCTTTACCTCTTATTTCATTTCTTCCATCTTCTTCAAGTATGACAGAATCCTTGTCATTTTCTCCTTTGAATCCTGTCCTGAAGACCTCTACTGATTCCACTAAGAACTTAGAACCTACCACTCCCCTTCCAACATCACAAGTTAAATCAGCTCAGTCATACCAATCACTACATCCTCACAACATCCCAATCAATGACACTATTATTCAATTTGGAAACTCCCTTCCTACCAGAATTTAATTTTTTCTAACACTCACCCTATGCAAACCAAATCTAAGTCTGGCATATTTAAACCGAAAGCCCTTACTGCCTCACTCTCCACCTCATGTGATCTTGTTAATAATATACCCTCATCCATTGCTGCTGCCCTAAAATCAGAACACTGGAATAATTCTATGTTGAAAGAATTACAAGCCTTATACAAGACCAATACATGGACACTGGTCAATTCAACAACAACAGACAAAGTTATTGGCTGTCGTTGGATTTTTGCCATCAAAAGACATCCCAATGGCCAAATCATGAAGTATAAGGCTCATTTGGTGGCCAAAGGCAATCATCAACTTGAAGAAATTGATTATGATCAGACATTTGCTCCTGTCATTAAACCTTCTACAATTCGGGTGGTGCTCTCTTTGGCCCTGAGTTTTCATTGGATAATCAGGCAGCTGGACTTCAATGATGCCTTTTTGAATGGGGATCTTAAGGAACTTGTCTACATGTCTCAGCCACCAGGCTTCCAGCAAGGTGATTCTTCATATGTATGTAAGTTAAATAAGTCCATCTATGATCTTAAACAAGCTCCTCGAGCTTGGTTTCTGAAATTGGCCTCAACTTTTGCTGCTTTTGGTTTCTACAGAACAAGGTCAGATCCTTCCTTATTTGTTAAATCATCTGGTAACATTATTCTTTACATTTTAGTTTATGTTGATGATATTCTTATTACGGGTAATGATAACAATGTCATTTAAACCATCAATACTCAATTAAATAATGCCTTCTCTTTAAAGGATCTTGGAGAATTTAGCTACTTCTTAAAGATAGAAGCTACTAAATTATCCTCAGATTCTTTTCATTTGTCTCAATCAAAATATATTCACTCACTGTTAAAAAAGGCTAACATGTTAAACTCCAAAGGAGTTCCTACTCCTATGGTCACAAATTTAAAACTCTCAGATCAGCGAGATGATGAATTTGACAATCCATATTTATATAGGTCTATAGTAGGATCATTGCAATATGCAACTCTTACCAGTCTTGAGATTTCCTTTTCGGTAAATAAGGTTAGCCAGTATATGCAACGCCCGCTTCTCACACACTAAAAATGTGTAAAGAGGATTTTACGATACTTGGCTGGCACTCTTGATCAAGGTATATTGTTTCATACCTCTACTGATTTAAGGCTATTTGGTTTTGCAAATTCGGATTGGGGGTCAGATATTGATGACCAAATATCTACTGGTGGATATGGAATCTATTTAGGATCAAATCTTGTTTCATGGTCCAGCAAGAAACAATCTTCAGTGAGCCGGTCTAGCACAGAAGTTGAATATCACGGGTTAGCTGCAGCAGACTCTGAAATCATCTGGCTACAAAATTTATTGAAGGAACTGCGCATTTCACTCTCTGGGACCCCCACTATTTTCTGTGACAACATTAGTGCTGTGTTGCTTGCTGAAAATCCTGTTCTTCATAGCAGGACAAAACACTTTGACTTGAATCTGCATTTTATCCGTGAGAGGGTTAATCAGAATCAATTGAAGGTTATGCACATACCCTCTATAGAACAGGTTGCTGACATTGTCACTAAAACCTTATCAGCTCCTACTTTTAAGAAGTTTCGTTTCAAACTCAAGGTTATTTCCAAAATCACCATGAGTTTGAGAGAGGGTAATAGAGATAGAGTATGTAATATATATAACAGATCAAGATCAAGAGGATCAAGATCAAAAAGATCAAAACACAGTTATTAAGTGATAGTCAAACCTAGCTTGTTTTCAATTCTGTTATTCTGTTTTTTGTTTCAACATAATTCTATAGTAGCTTGTATAGCAGAGTTGGCTCATCTATTGTAACACATCCAATTACTCAATGATAAATCAACAATTCATTTCAACTCTTTGTTTCGTTAAAAACTCTTTCATACTATAACTAAAAGACATAAAATATGTCCAAGTATCAAGCTCAGTCCAATTCTCACCTTTTTTTATTTCTATTAATTTGATTGTTGGAATTCTTTACATATACTCTCCACAATTCCATTAAATAATTACTAATTGAAAATTTGCATTTCTCAACTTTGTATGAGCTAAGATAACTAAGGGTGCAGGGTAACACTTCCATGTGGTGGTGGAGACTTCCACTTATCAATTTTCATAAAAATGCTATCAAATAAATCATCCAAACCGATACCGTAAAATACTAAAAATCTCATAAGTTAATGATGAGAGCTCACAAAATAAGAACATCATGCTAATCAAGGAGTATATCAACAAAGATGAGATGATAGACATAACACGCTAACTCTTAGAGACAGAAGACATTCACCATCATTCTCCATAACTAAGAGCATGACACCCAGATCCAATTGGAATCTGCGTGAAGAGAATTAACATCAATGCCATGAACACTCCTACCACTGAACCTAATGTGAAAATTTCAAAATATTAACATGATCTGAGGACACTTGCAAGAAAGGGCAGAGGGAGAGATCTTCAATTTGAACAATTCAAACGCCCTTTAATGCAAGGCTTTTTTGTAAACTCTCAAGAAGGTTATTGTAACCTGGTCTAATTTACTCCCATAGTCCCATCAAAG
This sequence comes from Arachis stenosperma, assembly GCF_014773155.1. Taxonomy (NCBI): domain Eukaryota; kingdom Viridiplantae; phylum Streptophyta; class Magnoliopsida; order Fabales; family Fabaceae; genus Arachis; species Arachis stenosperma. The sequence continues at coordinate 88,207,671 of NC_080383.1, read as the reverse complement.
TATATTTTTATTGTTGAAGTACTTAACTAAAAAAAGATTATTATAAGACTTATTAGAAATTTACAATACAGAGTGCATCCAAATTAAAAATCTCGAGTCCCAAGTTGAGTTTATGGTCCTTGTAAAAAGAGCTTCAAATTAAAGAAAGATTTTTTTTTTAAGGAAGCTCACTAGAATACCCCCTCCCCTATACACGTAAGAGAGACCTAAGATCACAGGATGAAGAATAAGAAGCAACAAAGATTGACCATAACTGCCATGACTACTTCTAGAGATTTTCCTTCAAGGATAATCACTCGAGAGGGTAATTAACGTCTTTCCAAGGAAATTAATCTAGAACACCACTAACACATCGCTAAACATATCGCTTGTCCAGTTGTACATCAAAATGCATCACAGAGTAATTACCAACTCGATCTCCATTCATTTTTTAGAATGACAACGCGACCTCTCACCATAAAAACGATCTACTTCGATCCCTGCCCTTTATTTTCGTAATCCAACGCGGTCTATGTGGTGTTTTTCCGTCAATTCTGAACGGAAAATGCTGACGTGTTATGTTCAAAAATAGACAGAAGCCTAATTGTCTCTAAATTTAAATTGGTTAGGAGTTTATTTGTTTCTATTCTTTAAATGATATTTTTAAAAAAAATTATTCATTATATTAATATTTTTTTAATAAATTATTGAATATATGTTATAATAAGTACAAACTAATTAATAAATTATTCAAATTTAAAAATATTATTTATTATGAAACTAAATAAATAATTTTTAAATATATAAATAATAAATATTAAAATACGGTAAATATAATAATAATAATAATCTTATAATATAATATTAGTATTATAATCTAAATAATTTTCACAATAAAATAAAAAGTAATAAACACATTATTTGATATATAATAATTTTTTTTTTGAGTTTTTCTCTCTTTAAACTAAATTAATAATTCTATTTGATATCTTTTCACTAAAATACACCATGAATAGGCTACTAATACTAAATAAAATAAAACATAATATATATATATATATATATATTTATTATGAAGGCCATTTATAAACTCAACAAACTCAAAGCATCAATAATATTATTAATCTATCAATAATACATATTTTCATAAGGTCTAGATCCATGAAAACTTATCAATATAAGAATAATGTGGATTAACTAAAATTTTATGTATACTAAAATTTAATTAAATGTTACATATATTTTACTCAAAATATTATTCATAGATTAATAATATTATTGATGCTTTGAATTTGCTGAGTTTATAAATGGTCTTCTTAATATATATATATATATATATATATAATATGTTTTATTTTATTTAGTATTAGTAGCTTACTCATGGTGTATTTTAGTGCAAAGATATCAAATAGAATATTAATTTAGTTTAAAGAGAGAAAACTCAAAAAAAATATATATATCAAATAATGTTTATTTTTTATTTATTGTGAAAATTATCTAGATTATAATACTAATATTATATCATAGGATTATTATTATTAATATATTAACCGTATTTTAATATTTATTATTTATATATTTAAAAATTATTTATTTAGTTTCATAATAAATAATATTTTAAATTTGAATAATTTATTAATTAGTTTGTACTTATTATACCATATTCAATAATTTATTAAAAAAATATTAATATAATGAATATTTTTTTTAAAAAAATATTATTTAAAGAATAGGGACAAATAAACCCCTAACCAATTTAAATTTAAAGACAATTAGGCCTCTGTCCATTTTTGAACCTAACACGTCAGCATTTTCCGTTCAGAGTTGACGGAAAACACTCATAGGGACCGCGTTGGGTCACGAAAGTAAAGGACAGAGACCGAAGTGGGTTGTTTTTATGGTAAGGAGTCGCGTTGTCATTATGAGAAATGGATAGAGACCGAATTAGTAGTTCACTACAACTTATATCCTATATATTAGTTTGAACTAAGTGGTTTGAGTTTTAAATTGTGCCATGGTTCAGTATGCATGATGCCAAGAGAATATTTTCAAGCTCTGTGTACCCTAGCTTTTCTTGGTTTTGTCTAGCTGTTTTTTCAGTTCTTTTTAATATCACTTTGTCATAGACAATTTACTAACACCAAAGAGAATTATTGATGAATTGGTGGATTTTTTTTATCAATAAATTTGATTTTGTTGTTTGAGGTGATTACTTCTAGAATGTTTAACCTGGTGTGATGTTGTTGCTTTAGAAACATTTTTGACAGGACAATTGTAATAGGGAGTGAATGCATGGTTCAATTTCCACCCACTTTTAATAAAGTAGTTCATCACCACTATTAGCTAGTTGACTTGTTTTACCAACCTTAGAAATGGCTCAAGGAAATCAATTCCACATTTATTAGTTTTTTAAAAGATAATTTTTTAAAAATACTAATATTTATATTTAGTAAATTAAATTAAAATTTATTTTTTATAAACACAAATAATAATAATTAGATTAGATAAATATTTTTTAAAATTTGAATAAACTATAATAGATATAAATACAATGATAACTTTAAATATTTAATAATATACAAGGTCATATTAAATTTTTTAATTTTAATAAATATAAAAATTAATTTAAAAATAGTTTTAACTTTTAAATATGAATACATAATTTTTTTATTAAGTAAACACAAAACGTGAGAATCACCTCTAAACAAAATTTACCAAGCCTATATATAGTACTAGCCTCTGTTAGAGCTAAAAAAAAAAAATTCTATTTGGTACTACCTATTTTATACAAATTATATGAGAGAGTTTATATATATTAAAAAAAATTAGACGTATTTTATCATTATTCTGTTTGACTGCAACTGATCTTCGCAACATTTTCTCAGTACATACGTTGACAATATTTATAAAGTTTGAATCTAAAATCTCGTATATATACTATGCAAATTTCTCACAACCATTTTTGCAGTGTTTAATTTTATGCACCCAAAAAGGACAAAATATATATAGATTATTGATAAAATGATAAATGAAAAACTCATTTACTTAAGCAATGAAGGCATACGATTTCACTGTTTAATAAGCTCATTGATACATATATATAGATTATCTAATCTTTGTTCCAAAGATATGAAAAACTACGCCCCCCCCCCCCCCCCCCCAAAAAAAAAAAAAAAAACACACACACAAAGAACATTCCCAACCAACGAACCGAGCCCATCATGAACTTAGCTTTCAAAATTCAAACATCCCCATAAAAATGTCGAATGCAACAGATTCGGTGGATGAATAATCGAAATCAAGCTCACAGTCACTCAGAAGATGGATTTGATTATGGTCATCATTAGGAATAGTCACTTCCACAGGCTCTTGTTTTGTAGAAGAAATTGATGATGAAAGGTGTTTCATCCCCCATAAAATTTCGAATGCAACAGATTCGGTGGAATATCGAAATCAAGCTCACAGTCACTCAGAAGATGGATTTGATTATGGTCATCATTAGGAATAGTCACTTCCACAGGCTCTTGTTTTGTAGAAGAAATTGATGATGAAAGGTGTTTCATCTCTTTGCTTTGAAGGGTATTATTGTTATAATAATAATTATTATTAAAACTTAGTAATTTAGAAGACCCTAAAGAAGGAGCAGATTCAAGTTTCATGTGAGGGTAATTGACAAAAGAGCTTTTGCAAGTGTGATGGCCAGAATAGGTTGTACGGTATAATGGAGGATCCTCTTGGATTCTTTGAACATGTTTGATGGCTTTGCAATCTTCTTCATTCTTGTAACTGCACTTGTAGTAGCTCCTGCGCAAGTATTTTACCCAAAATCTATCTTTTCTTAACTATGATTAAATTCTGAAACAAATTAGGTCTAATTTTTTAAGGGAAAAAACATTAGTCATTTGAGATCATCTATTTTATATGAGGTTAAATGTGTTGTCTCTCTAAAATATAATAAAAATATATATATAAATAATCATATCTTTAATATATTTTTTTATGAGATTTATTTTTTAAATATGTGTGATGAATTTAAATTTTTTTTCCTTTTTACTTCTTTGTCATGAATTTTTAAAAAAAAATAAATTAATATTAAAAAATCGACATAGTTAGAGACAAAAGATTAAATAAAATTACATCTGAATTTTTGGAACATGATTAAAATTAGGTTTAATTATACTGTTGTCCTTATAGTTTTGCGAAATTTTTAATTAGATTCATATTTTTTTTCTTTTTTAATTGGGCCCCTACACCAAATTTTTTTTTAATTAAGTCCTTTTTTGTAGTAATTAGCTTAATTGTCTAGAAACCCAACTAAAAAAAAATTAGTTCAAGGACTCAAATAAAAAAAAATGTTAAAACTCAATTAAAAAAAATTGGTATAGGAATCCAATTAAAAAAAAATATAAAGACCTAATTAAAAATTTTACAAAATTATAAAAACCAACAGAATAATTAAAACTTAAAATTATATCAAAATATTTGAAACAATATTTAAAGACACTCAAACATTATCATTAACTATTTATAATTCTCAAGATAAACTAAAACATTTTTCAAAAATCAATGATAAAATTGAAACAAGTACCACATAAGACACAAAATGAAAATCCAAATCAAACGTTTAGAAGGTAATTTATACTTTTTTTTTGTTAACTAAATATATAATATGAAAAGCAATGTGGAGGAACATGTACCTTATATATCTGCAGTCCTTTGTCTTTTTCTGTCCATACTTTCTCCATTCAAGCCCATCCTCTGATAGAATCGCGTTGTCGATGCTCCAAGTTGGTGCAAATGATCTTTTTTTCCACAAAAATTCCAAGTTCAAAATCTTTAATATTGGATAATTTTAAAATTTAATAGAAAATTTAAATATTTTAATTTTGTGCATATTAAACATTTTGCCCACAAAAACCAAAATTTATAATCATATACTATATTATAATGATCTTTTGATTGCAAAGAAAGAAAGTTTTGAAGTGAGAAAATTTTAAACAATTTTGTAAACAAAAATAACCAAAATATCTTCAATTATGTTTAAAAAAAAATAGAATTAACAGTGTTTATGTTATGTGTCTCTAGTCTCTACCGATTGTTTTAAGTTTTTAAAATAAATAATTTTATAATATTGTATTATCTCCTATCAAAAAAAATAATTTTAGTATAATTAAAGTGAATAAAACAGAAAAAAATTGTAAAAAAATTCACATTTCAAATTTAAAAGAGGCTCTATTTTAATAGATTAAGTTTTTGAAATAAATTATTAACAAAAATAATGTTTTTGTCTTTGTCTTTAGATATTCTTTATGTTACTTATTTAAAAAAAAATTAATTACTTTATTGGTTCTTATAATTTTATTAAATTTGTAACTAAGTTTTTATAGTTTTTTTTTAATTGAATTCTTATACTATTTTTAATTTTATAATTAGATTTTTTCTAGTATAAAAAATGTTAAAAGCAGTATAGTGATCCAATTAGTAGGTTTTTAATTTTATAATTATGTTTTCAATTGAAAGTATCTATAATTAAGAATTTATGTAGATTTTTTACTACATACTCTTTGAGATAAAATGTTCAGTTAATTATAATATTTTTATAAAAATGACTTAATTATAAAATTAATTAAAAAGCAGTATAATGATCTAATTAAAAAAAATAAATATAAAGATCTAATTACAAATTTAATAAAATTATAAAGATTAATAGAATAATTAAACCTAAAAAACAGATTACCAGTATCACTGTTAGTTCATTATACATATGAAGATAAATAACATCATTTTATTAAAGATATCATTATTTATGTACTTTTTCTTTAAATTTCTGAAAAAATAATTTTATTATATTGTATCAATATTTCTATGACCTAAAAATTTAAAATTCTATCCTTATTAGGCGTCTTTGCAAAAATTCATAAAAACCCAAAAAGAAATTCTTATACGAATGGAGATTAAAGATATAATAATTAACGTGATTCTTCCTATTTGCTTAAATTTTTATGAAAAATGATTTCATGATACATTTTCTTTACTATGAGTATGATGACAAAAAGCAACAAAGGCAAAGCCTATATTCAATTGAAACAAAAACATGTTAAACTGAACCCATAAGTGGAATTGGATAAAAGTTAATTAACTAGACCCACTAAAATTGGTCCAGAAACCCGTAAATATTGGCATGCAAACAACTTTACTTTCTTTATCATAGAGACTATAAGAATGATGAGTTATTGTACTGTATCTAGCTACTAATATTGTTCTAAAGAGATATTTATATTTCAATATCATCCAATAATGAATTAAAACTGCGTAATATTGTGTAAGTTTTGTCTTAAAAGATTTTTTCTATAATTGAACTGGAAAAAAAAAAAGAAAAAAGGGTAAAATTACATCAAAACTTAAACAATCCATACTTTGGACATGTAACATACTACTTTTAGGAGGTTTAAAGTTAAAATTAAATATTAAAAAGGTCTTAAAAAATTTATATAGCTGACAAAATAATTTTAAAATATACAAACACCAAATAAATTTTTAGAAAATTTAAAACATAATAAAAACAATTATATATTAAATATATATTTAAAAAAATTCAAAAATCAAATTTTAATACGGTTTTTTCAAATATTATTAACAAAATAAAACATTTAATTTTTATCTGTAAAATTTGGTAGTGTTTCACCAAATAAATCTTTTTTTATTAGTTTTTGAATAATAAAAAAATCTAAAAACTGATGAATGAGTTAAATCTCAATTTGGCCTGATCTTCAGAATGACCCCACAATTTCGTTGACCCCAATTAGAACCTTCAAATTTACAATTGTGGCTCCAGTTTGCCCCTGCGATCATCTCCGTCACCAGAATGCTGATCTAGCACAATTGCGTGACATGGTGGACACTACTTAAACGACGGCGCATTGGTTTCGTGTGCAAACCCTTTGGAAACCACGTAGTGCAAGGGTTTTCTTTGACAACTTATGATCGTCATAGTGGAAAGAAAGAGAGTTTTAACCCACAAAAAACTGAAACGACGTAGTTTTCAAAGGATTTGGGCGTGAAACCAATGCGCCGTCGTTTAAGTAGTGTCCACCGTGTCATGCAATTAGCATTCTGATTATGGAGATGATCGCAAGGGTAAGTTGGAGCCACAATTGCAAATTTGGGAGTTCTAATTGAGGCCAACGAAATTATGGAGGTTATTCTGAGTATCGAGCTAAATTTCAGGGGCCAAATTGAGATTTAACTCAATTTTTTCTTTACACATTTTAAATAGTTATCGGAATTCTTGTATTTATCAAAGCTTCAACAATTTCATCATCGTTAAAACCCACCCAAATTTTACCTAATTCGCATGTTCTCTTAGCCTCCTCCTTTAGAACTTAAATAAGATTGATGAATTTGAATCTTTTAAATTTTAAATTTTTATTTTAGAGAGTAAAGTGTGATCTCTCACCTTTAAATAGTTTTTCTTTCATATTTTTTTTGTCCCACCTATAAAATAAATAATGAGAAATCATACTTTATACTCTAAATTGAAATTCAAAATTTAAAAGATCGAAATCTAAGGTGGATATATATCATCACTTGAAAAGGACATATTTTTGCAAAACACACCAAGTTTTCTATGTCCATCAGTTATATGATGATTTTATCATTCTTTCCCTCTATTGATGTTTACTATGTTGGCAATGTTGTTGGCTAGAGTGATTAGTTGATAATTCTACTCATCGAATCAGAAGTAATATAGAGGGCACAAGGCATCAACTACTGCAGTAGTTGTTTCAAATTTTGCCCTTTCATAATAGGGCAACAACGGAATATATCTAAACCCTAGCTAATAGACACAAATAGCTGTTAAACACATAAAAATATTCACACCGTAATGCCCGCAATTGTGATAGCTGCAACCGTTATCATATTCATAATAGAAATAAGAAATCAAAGACCCTAATTTCAATCTTAGCGGTAGATTATTTGAAAATTTATAGATTTTAGATCGTAACATACAGCAAAGGAGCTACGCATACATACATACATAAATTAGTAACTATTTTTGTTATGATATAATCTATGAAGTACGGACACTTCGCTGAGTTGTCATGTTTGCGACGACACTTACCGATACGTGTGTTTACTGTGTCTAACTGTGTCTTAATAAAAAAAATTTCTGGACACATCTGGACACACCTAAATACCATCACGTGTTCAGTCTTATTCTTAGCATATATTCTTAAAATAAATTTAGATATAGTATATATTATTATTTATTAAAACAAAAAAATTTAAAATACTTGATATAATTAAAAAATTTATTTTATATTTTATTATCAATAAAATATCAATATATCATTATGATATATCTAAAAACTACTTTATATTTTATATGTATATGTATCTCCGTATTATGTAAGATTTTAAAATTTGTGTATCGACATATCCTGTATCGTATCGTGTCCCGTGTTCGTGTCAGTGTCCGTGCATCATAAGAATCATTCATGTGTTTCTTTGTCTTGTTAATTTAAATCTTAACTTTTGGAAAAAGAAATTTTTATGACATAATATGAGAATTTATATAATCTAAAAATTTAAAATTTGATCTTTATTATCTCAAAAAAATAATAATAATATAAGATAAATATAAAAAAAATATGTAAAAAATTCACATGAATATCTTTTTTGAATTAAATATTTATATTAATGACTGATTTTGATAATTAATTTTAGTGTGCTTAATTAACATGATTGAAATAAATGATAAATATGTAGAGAATATTAATTTTAAATAATTAATATTAGTAAATTTTTTATTATAAATTTATTTTTAATTCTTATTTTACTAAGAAGGTAGAATTTAGAATTAAGATTTAAAATTTAAAATTTAAAGATAAAAAAATAATTTAAATACTCCTAAATAATCAGCAGAATGTAGATGAGACTTACTTTCTCTTGTAGCATAGGGTTGGTGGTCTCTTACTTTTCTTGCAACCTTGATGAATATGATTACCCTCCTCATCAGAGCGGTTATGTTGGGTGTCCCTGTTGAATAGCAAGAGGGTGTTTGTGAATGATATGAGAATCTTGCTCACAGCATCTTCAATAAAAGGCATCATCACCATTGACCTTTCAATTCCTTCTTCATTTCTATTGGATTTATGAATAATAAGTACTTCGAGTAGCTGTTTTGCCACGTCACGGCCTCTTATTAGCTCTTGTTCTATTGCCTCCTTTCTCCCACTGTTGTTATTCTCCATTATTCTTCACTGAAAAGCTTGGACTTCGTTTTTGGGTGAAGGTAGTGAACTATGGAGAAATGTTGGTTTAAATTCAACATCACTCTGGCCACCACCCCAAAATTAAAAATTGCTTGTTATTCACGGTTACATTGGGAACAAAAAGATTCCTAATATGTAAACCATAGATTGAATACTCTTCTCTTATTTTAATTTGGAAAAATTCCACTCCCCTCCCCTCCCCTGTGAGATGTTAAAATGACACTCCCCTCTCCTCTATTTTATAAATGTACATTCCCCTCCCTTCTAACTTTTAAAAAATCTCCTCTTTAATCCATTTTAAACTTTTTGTGTTAACTTTATCCATTTTTTAAGAAAAAATAAATTATTTTTTGAAAAAATATCCATTAACAAAAATTTTATTTTTTATCATTAAATTTTACTTACTAAAATACCTTTTAATAAATTATTTTTATTGATTGAATTGTATTTTTTAAAATACTTTTAAAAATTAATAATTAATTATTTTTTTTCTAAGATATCTATCCTTCAATAATTTTTTAATTATTAAATTATGATTTTACCAAATTTTTATGAACAATTACTTTTATATTTACTATTAATTTTTTGATATCAATATATTATTTTAACATTAAATAAAAAAATTTTACCACTGTTAATATATATAACAATTAATATATATTGATATTGAAAAATAATCTTACTAAAATTTTTTATTTAATGTTAAAATAATATATATAGATACAAAAATTAATAGTAAATATAAAATCGTTAACGAAAATTTTGGTAAAATTATAATTTAATAATTAAAATTATTGAAGGATATTTTAGGAAAAAAATAATATTATTAAATTTTAAAAAATACAATTTCAATAAAAAATAGTTTATTAAAAAATATTTTAGTAAAAAAATATAATAATAAAAAATAAAATTTTTGTTAATGGGTATTTTTTTAAAAAATAATTTATTTTTTCTTAAAAAATGGATAAAGTTAACATTAGTTAACACAAAAAGTTTAAAATAGATTAAAGAGGAGATTTTTTAAAAGTTGGAAGGGAAGAGAATATATATTTATAAAATAGAGGAGCGGAGAGTGTTATTTTAATATCTCGCAGGGGAGGAGAGTGGAATTTTCCCTCTTAATTTCTATTAAATTGGTACAGACCGAGGGAACAAGATCGAATAATGTCTATTTCTTCATTAGTAAATATAAGTGTCTACTGTCTAGTTAAACAAATGAAAAAAAAAATATACTAAATATTAAATTTTTTAAAATTGATTTTATTTAATTAAACGGATAAATAAATGGTCCCAATAAATTTAGTCTATTTTAATAATTTTACTGTTTGAGATGTAAATTTTGGTGTTCCATTGTGACTAGGTACCAATCAAAGAATGTTATACACAGGATCAAATGATAAAAAATAATAAAGTAAGAGATGGGAAAAAAAAGATATAATTGAATGAATATTTTTAAAAAAGAATTCACAAAGTGAGATATTACTGAGTAAGGATGTGTATTTGGATCCGATTTGTATATTAGAAGTGTTTATTCGAATTTGATCTGAAAATTATAGATATGAATTCGATCCGTAATACTATCGGATCTGATCCGCATACTAATGGAATCCGATTGCAAATTTTATGTTGGTATCCGCATATCCGCGAATCTGTAAAAATAAATAAATAAATAAATATTTTTTTATGTTTTATTTCAACTAATAATTATCATATATAATGTATTATTTTATTTTTAGTATTTAAGAAAAGTATATTTAATATTATTTTAAGAATAAATATATTTAAAAGGATAGAAAACAAAAATTTTATTAATATTTTTTAATAAAAATAAATTTTTAAAAATATTTTAATATTTTACAGATATATCTTATATCCGATCCACAAATATATAAATCGAATCGAATACAAATTTAAAAATTATAGATATTAGATCCAATTTAATTTGCGTACACTTCTATTACCGAGAATCAAACCATCTAGGCATGTACATATGCTAATTGAGGCAACTTATTATATAACCTTGCAGGTTACCACTGCACCAAAGTTTATTTATTTTCTACAGAAACTTTACTACTTTTTATATAAACAAATAACTTTCCTATTTTGAACCGTGCTTGATTAGGAAGCTGAGTATATTATCCTAAGTTACATTATTTGACTTGAATATATATGTAATCTTATAGATCTTATCCCATCCTTGGATATATACAAATGGCAATTATATGAGTATAAAATAGGTCTCATGGATCCAACTTGGTGCCTAGCTATGTAAGTAACAACATTATTTCATCATTCCGAATACTACGTATGTATAAGAGCAAGACAGCAAGACAACACGAGGGAATCTTTAGCTAACTAAAAAGGACAAAATCCAACGCTTCTGACCTTGGTGGAGAATACTCTATAAAAAAAATGTAAAATATATAATAGAATACAATTACTATTTTATCTTTTTTTTTTTTCTATTTCTTTCATTTTTCCCCATTTCTCTCTGTGCACTTTGCAAATCTTTGAAAAGGCCACTACACTGAACAACTGCAGACCAACTTTCAACCAACAAGGGTTTATATATATACCAATTAATTAAACTTTAGGTAGCGTTTTTCGTAAGTGAGTGGTAGACTAATATACTATTGGCCGATACTATTGAGATTTAATATAAAATAGTCCAAGGACTTAAATTAAAGGACAGAGTATTATTGAGATTTAATATAAAATAATCCAAAACTTAAAATAAAGGACAGAATACTGCTGTGAATAATTGGATGTACAATGAGTCTGTGACCATATTAGAAGGTGTTGAGTTTGATTATTGTAGAGATGTTAATGCCAAAGTTGTCTTAAAAAAGGGTGCATTTTCTTTAGTTGGCTTGGAAGACATTAAGGCAATAGAAAAGTTAAGAGGATGTTTTAGTTCCCTTATTTTTTTGGGCCTTTAAATTAAATCTATTGAAATTTATTGAATTTTTTTATAAATAAATGATTTCAATATTTTATTTATGAATATAAATAATTTATAGTATATTTATTATATTTATTTTTTTATATATCTTGTTTATACTATAAACAAATTAAAATTATTTATATTTCATTTATACTGAGATATATAAAAATTTAAAAAATACATAACGAGATATATGTATAATTAAAAGAAATTACGATTAAAATAATATATATGGTATGATTTAGATTGATTTACAAAATAAAAAACGATACAATTTATTAATATTTAGATAAAATTAGATAAATTTACAAGTAAAATTTAATTTGATAAAGAAATCTATATAAAAAAAGATACAATTTATTATTATTTAGATCAAATTAGATCAATTTATAAGTAGCATTTAGACATAATATAATTTAAATTAAACAAAATAAAATTTAGAAATAAGCTAGTACCATTGCATTGACCACCTAATCTCCAGAAAATATAACTCCAAAGAGTTTCTTTGGAGAAGTCAATAATAACTACTTTCCCACTCACAAATAGTTTTTTTTCCAGTTATAACATAATTTTTATATTTAAATAGTTAACTTTTTTTTAACAAAATTAAATAAGTGATTAATTTCTCCCACAAATTTACAATTTTTTTATTTTTTCTAATATTTTTAATTTAAATTTAAAAATTAGTATTCATAAGAGTACATAAAAAATTTTGATAAAAAGTTTTAAATTTTTATATATACAAACCTTTTACTTTGGTCAAAATTTTTTAACTTTTTATGTATTTTTTTTAAATATTAACTTTTTAAATTTAAATGTATTCTTTTCAAAGGAGTGTTAATTTTTTATCTAACATTTCTAAATTTTTAAATTTTTTATATATTTTTTTGAGTATTAATTTTTAAATTTAAATTATATATATTTTAAATTCTATTTGTTGTATGGTCATTTATCATATTAAAAATATAAAAAAATAATAATTTATAAATTTGTAAAAATGATTAACTATTTAGGACCATCTAATTTTACAACATTAAAAGATAGAAAATATTTAGAAGTGGAATAAGAGGAGTAGTTATTAATGATTTAAATTAAGTCTCATAAATTACAACAGTATCAATTTATAACTAATTTTTTAATTAAATTTATATTATATTTAAATTTTACTTATAAATTTATTAAATTTAATTTAAATAATAATAAATTGTATTATTTTTTATTTTATAAATTGATTTAAATCATACCATAAATATTATTTTAATAATAATTTTTTTTATAATAATACATGTATCTCATCATCACAGTCGAGTTCTTTTTTTGTTCACCTCAGTAAGCTGCTGTCCATTTCTCTCTCTCATTTTGAAGCTGTCCATTACAGTCTTTACGACATTGTAAATAGGGTACAATGGTCATTCTAATCCAAACTACATGACAAATCAATACCTGCCACCTGATTGTAGCTGAAGCACTGAAATGCCATTTTCATGCTTTGCTTCACCTAAAATGTTTTTTAATGTGATCTGAAACGTCTTTTAACTCGAACATTCTTTTCACTATGCAAAGTGAGTCAATGAAATTATCAAGTTGGAGTCTTCCTTCAAATTCAAGAATATCAATTTTGATTCTTTAAGTCTTTCACTTTGTGAGTCGTGTTGTGTTGTGATTTTCGTGTGGATAAATCTTTAGATGAAGAAGAATAATGAAATGGATTTGCATTATCTTCTTCAATGAAAAAACTGTCATCACTCTGCTTGACATGATTATTTTGAACAGTTTCATATTTTACAAGTAACTCTTGCAACTCCATTTCAATTTCTTGAGTAGTTCTATACTTTGGAGCTATCTTTCCCTATGCGATGAGGTTGATATTTAGGTGTCGATGTTATGATGATGATGATGATGCACAATGATGATGGGAATGCACCAATGATGATAATAATGGGAATGCACCAAAAGAACGATATTATCCGAAATTTCGCAGCAAATAATTCGTACTGACGACGACTCGTACCTATAGCGAGAGAACCGCACTAAAGACCGTACCCATGAACCAATAAAATAAGTCGAGGACCAACCTTACTTTAATACCAAACTGCGCTTGGGTAGGTCATCAATTTTGACGAGGTTAACAACCCTACTATGATGAAAATAGTCAAGAACCCATTTTGGTTGATTAAGTCAAGGACCTCTTACTTTTAAAGAGTCTAGAAAAAAATAGACACATAATTTATTTACTATATAACTTAATCAATTTAACTTCATAAGCAAAAAGGGTACATATGTATATTTATACTAGTAGGGGAGGGAGAACCTTTATGACTCGAGAGATGTAGGACTAATTCATAACACAATATATATAATAATATATGCTAAATTAGAATATTTTAATTAACGACATAAATGTAAAAATATATGCTCCGGTATCATTCTCTTTGGGTTGGAAAGAGTTTATGCATTATGGAACTCAATGGATAGAGAAAAAAAAAGATAAAATAAATATTCAAAATTAAAATTTATCTTTAAATATCTTAGAAGAAAATATGTTAAGCTATGAACTATGTTATAAGTTTTATTACAGCCTTTAGAAGTATTAATTAATATAGGATAAAGTATACTTTTTGTTTCTTAATTTTGACAAAAGTTTTAAAAATATTCTTAAATTTTATTTTGTTTTAATTTTGTAATAAAAAATTTTTATTTGCATCAAATGTACTCTAGACGATTAAATTTTCAAAAATTTTAAAATCAATCTGACAATAATAATGCATAAAAATTATGCTTGATTTGTTTGAGGGTTGTTCTTATCAAATTGTTTTTGAATCGGTGTTAAGTTTTTTTAAAAAAATTAATTAGACGTCAAGAGTATATTTGATGCAAATAAAAAAATTTTGGAACAAAATTAAAACAAAATAAAATTTAAAAATTTTTTTATCAAATTTTAAAGACAAAAAATATACTTTACCCATTAATATAATATAAGTTGATTGGTGTGATAATATACGCAAATAATATATATCACATCACTGTATCATGTATAAAATATAACATATAGACTAGATGAAAAAATAAATAAAATAAATAGATAAACACGTAAAATATTAGAACACAAGCAATAATATATGACAGAAATAAAAGACTGTCATCATCTATATTGTTTTACATAATTAGATTGAAATAATTAATAATTTTCGTTTTAATGCTAGTTTACACATTATATATTTTAAGCATGGAGCAAACGAGTGAGTATTATATGAAATAGAAGGGACCCTATAAACTCATTATTACCTCAAAGTTATAAGTTAATATGTAGTATTTAACTTATTGTTAATTACTGTTGGTTTTCCCAATAAATAACAGGATGATTAAATTGCCAAGACTTTAGTAATTCAAGTTTTTCTCTTAGTTTTGGGTTGTTATTTTTTAACTTGAAAGTAAATATTGTATGATCTATTTAAAAATGAAAACAACAAGGTGGTGTTAACTACAATCAAATATATTTCCCCTGAAAAAAAAAAAACAAATAAAGCAAAACAAAAATAACTTTTGTGGAGATACATATAGATATCAGAGAATGATGTAAAATAATAATCATCTCTGAAATGGGTTTGGGGTATGAAAACTTTTAAAAGTCTGATTTTAAAAATTTATAATTAAGTTGTTATATATGATTAAAATTTTTAATTAAGTCATTTTAACTATTTATTAAAAGATATAAACTTTTTTTAAAATATTCATCTCTATGTTTAATGTAGGATAAATTATAGAATATTTTAAAAATAAATATTTTAGAATTATTGTATTTTTAAATAACAATTAATAAAAAATTAATTGTTAAATTTTATCTAATATAAAAATTTAATTAAAAAATTTTAATAAAATTATAAAGACTAAAAAAATAATTAAATCAATATTATTTCATCAATACGGTTTTGTAAGATCTTGTTTCTACTTTCAATGGCCATAGAATGTTGTCAATATATAATATTTAGATTCTTTTGCACCTCGTCAATAAGTTGCTTGACAAAGCTTAGATGATAGCTCCTTTACACCCACAACTCACCAACCAATTTAATTTATTTAGCATTTTCAATAGGAAGAAGCACAGATTCTTGTTTAAATTTTTGTCCATATATACTTTTTTCCATAAATATGAATATAATAAGATACAAAATTGGAATGTCTTCAATGTTGGTATTTAATTTCTTATATATATATATATATATATACCTTTTTATTTTTGTTAGAATCAAGTATTTAATTTCTTTCTTACATTTGGATCTAATCCTATTTTGACTCTAAAAGTTTAAAATATCCTATTTGAATTAAAAAAATTTCATTTATCTTTAATTTAATTTTGTTGTGAAATCAATTTTAAATAATTAACGTCACCCTTCCACCAAATCTTAAAGCTACATTTGTTTTTAAAAACGGGACAAGACAAGATACTGAGAACAAGACATAAAGGATAGAGACACAAAATTTAGTGTTTTTATATTTTGTTTGGTGATAAAGTAGGACAATTTATAAAAATCTAATTTATTCTCACTTTTTTCATTCAAAAAAATTTAAGAAAAAAATATATTAATAAAAAATATAATTATAAAAAATTAATAAATATAATGAAAAAAAAGGTTGTATCCCTTGTTAGTGTCTTTGTGTCTTTTTTGTTATGATAGACACAAAATACACTAATTCAGTGTCTCTAGATACAATGTTTTTATCCATGTCTCATTTGTCAAATACAATTTTGTGTCTCTGTGTCCCTGTCTCAGTGTTCCGTCCCTGTAAACAAACACAGCCTAATGTCCTTCCCTAAAAAAGAGATACAAACTTGAGAGATACAAGATCAGCAACGGATGCATCACCGCGAGCATTGGCTTGGTTCAAGCACATGGAGAACATCGACGAGAACTCACTTTCTGCAGAGATGTTTGCCATTGACGACAAGGACAAGGTCATCGTCTCTTCTATTGCGGGGACTCCCCTCGACAACTAAAGAGTTTGATTATATAAGTTTTTCATATCTAAAATTTGAGTTTTGTTGATTATTTAACATTGATTTAACAACAGAATTACATCGAAACTAAATAAAATTTTTTTAATTCAAATAGGACATTTTAAAATTTAAATTTTAAAAACCAAACTAGAATTAGATCCAAACTTAAGAACTAGTTTAATACTTTACTATTATTATTATTATTATTATTATTAAGAGAAGAAGTGTCTGTATACCAAACATATTATACTGCAGATGTTACTAACTTGCTTCAACCTCCTTTGAGAATTTGCTCAAGAGTTCTAACTTTAAGAGAACCCTTTTAGTGATGATAATGCATGAATGGTATTAAAAAATTTTGTTTTAATCTGTTGCAAATTTTAACAGATTTTATCTTAACTTTAAATTCTTCTTTTTGCAGAACTGAATCTGGTATGATAATCTCTCTTCTCCTTTCTCTCTAATTCCCCAAAGTAATTAGACAGGCAATAAATGATATACTAGTATTTGGATTATATTACTTTCCTTCAATATTTCACTCTCACATACACATTCATACTTATTATTATTAGAAATTTTCTGCAAACCAATTTCATCTTCTTGGCTAATACCTTTCTTGTTCTATAATTTTACCCCATACTAATCATTAACTCCATTACTGATTCTATTTTTCATTTTACGTATAATAATAAATGAGAGATATATATAGAAATTGGCTAACTTAAATCATCATAAAGTTTAAAATTCTTAATTAATTTACAAGTAGCATATATACTTATATGTATGGTAGGTATATTAAATATGTAACTTCTCTTTCTTGAACAAAATATAATTTTAAAAATAATAATAAATGTTTATTATTACGACAAAAATTACATCTGTCACATTTATAATATAATATAAAATTAAATAATTATTTATCTTTTATATAAAGATAAAAATAATATATCATTATTTACTTTTTAATAAGACAGACGACTGCTATCTTTAATATATTAAAAAAATAAGTCAATAAACTAAAAGATTCAGTCTTATTTATAAAAGGTAGCGTATTGATATGACTGTTTACCTACCATAATTGATATTAATTAAAAATATTTTGTTTGAAACTCGACTTATCAAAATCATTTGGACGAGGATGTACCATTGGGTATATGAAAATGACCTAAATTTGGTTGATGAAAAGCTAATTCTAAAGTACTTTATTGAAGGAGGAAGAAATCAAGAAACTAGAAAGCAAGCTATAATTTGCAATTGAGATATGATTACCTTATGCTTGGAGCACTTTGTGAAATTACACTCAAAAAGAGAGACTTAGTGAAAGATTTGAGTATCCTGAGCATAGGATCTTCATTTATAAGCAAATAAAGCCAATGGCGTTATTTGACCCTGCTATCATCACCTGAGTGATTAATAAGTTGACTCATAAACTTGCCTCCTCTGCAATTCAAAGGGTGGGATCCCCGTCTTTTACCACCACCAACTTGGGCTGCATGAACGTATATTTTAATCTATTTTTTATTAATTAAATAATAAATAGTTAAATTCGTTTATAATTTCAGATTGAAAGAGACTTTGAGGTATTGAAATCTTTGATTTGAAATTAATTTAAACTAATTTCATAAACTTATCATTAGTCAATTATGATTGTGATGTATATATTGCGGTATTACTTAACATATCATATTAATAAATTATGATACCATCGGTAAAAAGAGTGATCGAAAGATTAATATGTCCAATTTAAAATTTTTAAAAAATAAATTTAATTAAAAAAAATTTTAAAAATCAATTTGTAAAATGAATAATCTTTTAAAAATGAATTTGATCTTTCATTCTTAATTAAATATGTACAATAATAATAAATATGATGTTTGTTAAAATAGTAAGTATTTTTCTTACCAAACTAAAAGGTTTAATTAAAAGAGGAGTGTTAGGAGACTAGTATTTTTGTTAAATTCTGGCCAGTACTTAACTATCAAAAGGAAATTGAATTATTCTACATCATTAGATGCAATCTCACACCATTAAAAATATCATTAATGGCTAAAAACCACAAAATCTACTGACCTCCTAGACTTTCTCTAATTAAAATGGTGAAACCAATCTAATTTTTATTGAAAAATTATTTCATTTAAATAAAAACCCCAAAAAGTATATATAATGTGAATCGAAAGTCGTAAAATGACAATTACTTAATTGAAGATCCAAACGTATCTTTTCATAATAATTTTTGTTTAATAAATATGACTTATTTATTTAGTTATATTTTAAATAAAAATAATATTTTTATAATATATAAAATTTAAATTTAATAATTAAAATAAAATATTTTTATATAAAAATAATTATAAAATTTTTGTTAGAATATTCTTTTTATAAAAATTATTTATTATATCTCTCTATTAATAAATTTTAACATTTTATTTTCTTAATTTAAAATGTCGAGACAAATTTGGATAGGTGAAAATGTTAGAAACCTTGAGGGGAGTGGCTCCAATAAAAAAAAATTAGATAGAGTTAATTATGATATCTTATTTTTTATTTTTTTTATTTAATTTTGATTTTATTTATAAAGTTAATAATGAGAAATCATATTTTATTTTAAAAAAAATATTAAAAAAATAAAAAGAATTCATTTCCAAGTTTTGAGGGCTCCAACGAACGAATTTAGAAAGAATATCTCTCGAGTGACGTCATGATGCTTACCTAAGGCGCCTAATCTCTGACGAAACCTACCACTATCCATGATTAATTAATCAGGTTAAATGTATTATTGCATTATATGTAGTTATCAGCAAAATAAAAAAATGTTATTCAATATTACAATATCATGGTTAACGAGACAGCTGGCACCTTATGGTCAGTTAATTATTAATTAAAGAGGCTTCTTTATTTTACATCTCCATATTGAATAAAGAATTAATTAAAAGAAGAGAACGCATCAAAAGAATAATTAACGAATATAAAGCTTTAAAAGAATTAAACTATATAAATTAGCATTTTTTATTCAAATAAAAATTTATTGATCTCTAATTTCTGTAAAGAGTAAAGGATATATTCTATTTCGTAGGGATAAATTATAAAATAATAAAAATATTTTATATATATTAAAAATTAATTATCAAATAAATTATTATATATTTATATATATCAATGATATTATATATAAAAATAAATATTTTTATAATTAAATTTAATCAAATTGATACAAGACTAACAAAAAATAAATGCATAATGTTTTTCTTCTTTTTGCACAATTCTTTAGCATAAAATTTTCTTTTAGAAAATATAAAACTTATTAATATAGCATAAAAATTTTTACCAATAATACAGAAATTTTTGCAGATAGGCATAAATTTATCAATACAATATAAAAATTTTACTGCGAATGTATTTTGTTGGTTGAATGAATTAATATTTTTAGTATACGGCCCTTTAAAATTTTACTGTGCAATTAAATTTATGTATTGTGTGCTAAAATTTATGTATTGTATGTATTTTGTTAGTTAGATCTCAATATTTTGAATACGTAATTCTTTAAAAAATTTTATGTTATGCACTAAATTTATGTGTTGTATATAAAAAATTTTATGTATTGTGTGTATTTTGTTAGTTAGTTGTCAATTTTTGACTATGTAATTTTTTAAAGATTTTTGTGCTGTATACTAAAATTTGTGTTGTATACTAAAATTTATGTATTATATATTAATTTTTGGCTAAGTAGTTTTGCTGAACATATATAAAAAAATATAAAGATAGCGACAACAATAATGATAATAATAATGGAAAATGAAAAAAATAAGGAGAATAAATTAAACAAAAAAAATTGACAACAATAACAACAATGATGATCACGTTATTAAAAAAACGCACAAAAAAGAGGAAGAAAAAAAAAAGATATTAAATAAAAAGTACATACAACAAATAGATTTGGTTGTAATTGGTTTAAAAATTATTTGACTGTTTAATTTTATTATTTATATATATTTATTCGGTTATTTTTCTAACTAATAATCAATTATTAGAATAATTAAATGTTTTGTAGTAGAATAATCAAACATCTAATAAAAAAATAATTAAATATATTTATAATGATATAATATAATTTTTTATGAGATGTTAAATACAATTTATTATACACAGCGATTAATTAGTGATTAACTGTTTGGTTTACCCGTAATAAGATGAATGATAAAATTAAAGAAAAAATATATATTAATATTTTTTATATATTAATTTTAAAATATAAACATTAATAAAATAATTATATTTAGATTTGAATAAATATAAAAACAAACTAATAAAAATTCAAATTTAAATTTTGATAAAGTCACCAAAAAAATTTTAAAATTTGATAGAACTGCATTACTGACAAATTCAAAATGAAATGATTTATGCTTTAAAGTAGGTCGAGTTTTTCCCTTTGAAGTTGGGAGTTGGCCTCTTCACTGTAGTGAATCACTTTGGGTGATCCTTCTTCGACCTCCACCGGGATCATTGCATGCCTCTATTCCGTAAGCTAATCGGAAAGGTGATTTCTTTGTGGTGGAGTGTGGAGTTGTCCGATATGCCCATAAGACTTGCGGGAGCTCTTCAACTCAGCCTCCTTTTGCATCCTGTAATCTCCGTTTTAATCCGGCTAATATGATTTTGTTAGCAGCTTCTACTTGTCCGTTGGCCTGGGGGTGTTCTACGGATGTGAATTGGTGTTTTATGTTCAGATCGGCTACCAATTTTCTGAAGCTTGTATTTGTAAATTGAGTGCTATTGTTTGTGGTGATGGAGTATGAAACCCCGAACCTTGTAACGATGTTTTTATATAGGAATTTTTGACTTCTTTGAGCAGTGGCGTTAGCTAGGGGTTCCGCCTCAATCCATTTTGTAAAATAGTCTACCCCTACGATGAGGAATTTGACTTGTCCGGATCCTTGAAAAAAGGGACCGAGAAGGTCGAGTCCCCATTTTGCGGATGGCCAGGGTGAGGTTACGCTGATAAGTTCCTTTGGTGGGGCGATGTGAAAGTTGGCATGTTTTTGACATGGTGGACATGTCTTTACAAATTCTGTTGCTTCTTTTTATAGAGTCAGCCAATAGAATCCAGCCCGGAATACTTTTTTGGTAAGAGCTTGTGCTCCGAGGTGGTTACCACAGATGCCACTGTGTACTTCTTCTAAAACTTCCTTTGTGTTGGAAGTCGGCACACATTTTAACAGTGGTGTTAAAATCCCTCTCTTGTATAGAGTATTATTTATGATGGTGTAGTATTGTGCCTCCCGTTTTAATCTCTTTGCCTCCTTCTTATCTGTAGGGAGTATTTTTGTTTTGAGGTAGTTAATTATGGGAGTCATCCATCCTTGATCCAGACCTGTTATGGCTAGGACCTTTTCTTCTTCTGAGATTGACGGGTTCTGCAACATTTCCTGGATGAGGCTTCTATTGTTGCCCCCTGGTTTGGTACTGGCTAGTTTTGAGAGTGCATCAGCTCGAGCATTCTGTTTCCGAGGTATGTGGCGTACCTCATAATCCCTGATTTGTCCGAGCTGTTCCCTGATTTTGTCCAAGTACTTTTTTATAGTGGGATCCTTGGCTTGATAGTTCCCTACTATTTGTGAGGTGATTACCTATGAGTCGCTAAAGATGACAAGCTTTTGAGCTCCAACCTCCTTAGCCAGCTTCAAACCAGCTAGTAGTGCCTCATATTCAGCCTGGTTGTTTGAAGCAGGAAACTCGAATTTGAGTGAAAATTCGATTTGCGTTCCCTGATCGCTCTCTATTATCACGCCTGCGCCACTTTCGGTTTTGTTTGAGGAACCGTCTACATAGAGATTCCATTTTGTAGGGATTTCTGGGGTGTCCGTAAACTTTGCAATGAAGTCGGCCAGATACTGTGATTTGATGGTTGTCCGAGCTTTATACTAAAGGTCGAATTCGGACAACTCGACTGTCCATTGCAAGATTCTTCCTGCTAAGTCTGTTTTCTGTAAAATGTCTTTTATGGGCTGGTTGGTCCGAACCCTGATGGTGTGGGCTTGGAAATATGGGCGAAGTCGTCGGGATGTTAGTATGAGAGTATAGGCGAATTTTTCTATTTTTTGATAGTTCAGTTCGGACCCTTGTAGTGCTTTGCTGATGAAGTATATAGATTGTTGTCCATTGTCATCTTCTCGGATCAATGCCGAAGCTACTGTCCGAGTTCCTACCGCGAGGTATAATACAAGCGGTTCTCCTTCCCGAGGCCGGGTTAGAATAGGTGGTTGTCCTAGGAATCTTTTGAAATTCTGGAAGGCTTGCTCACACTCCGCCGTCCATTCAAACCTCTTTCCCTTCCGTAGGTTGGCGTAGAAGGGGAAAGATCTGATTGCTGATCCAGCTAGGAATCTGGACAAGGCTGCCAATCTTCCATTGAGTTGTTGTACGTCTTTAACACATGTCAGACTCTTCATGTCGAGTATAGCTTGGCATTTATCTGGGTTTGCCTCGATTCCTCTTTGTGTGAGCATAAAACCCAAGAACTTGTCAGCTTCTACTACAAAGGTGCACTTTGCAGGATTAAGTCGCATGCCATGTTTTCTTATGGTATTGAATACTTGGGCGAGGTCAGACAGTATCGACTCTTCGCTTTGTGTTTTTACTAACATATCGTCTACATATACCTCCATTAGTTTTTTGATGTATTCTGCGAAGACTTTGTTCATTAACCTTTGGTAGGTAGCTCCTCCGTTTTTGAGTCCGAATGGCATGACGATATAACAGTAGTTTACTTTGGGAGTTAAAAATGAAGTTTTTTCTTGACCAGGTGGATACATTGGGATTTGATTGTATCCTGAATAAGCGTCCATAAATGAAAGGTACTTGTAACTGCAGGAGGCGTTCACCAGAGTATTGATACTTGGGAGTGGATAGGGGTCTTTTGGGCAGGATTTATTGAGATCAGTGTAGTCGGTGCACATCCGCCACTTTCCATTTGATTTTTTCACTAAGACCACGTTGGCTAGCCATAATAGATATTTGACCTCTCTAATGAATCTTGCCTCCAGTAGGGCTTGTACATGTTCCTCGACAGCTTGGGATCTTTCTGGTCCGAGCTTTCTACGCTTTTGTTGTACTGGCCGAGACCCTGGATATACTGCCAGTTTGTGGCACATTAGCTTGGGATCTATGCCCGGCATGTCTGCGGCTTTCCAGGCGAAGAGGTCAACGTTATCTTTTAAGAGTTATATGAGGGACTTTTTTTACATCTTCTTTAAGAATTGTGCCAACGTTGATTGTTTTGTTCGGGACATCTCCAATCTGGACTTTTTCTATCTCGCCTTCTGGTTTTGGACGAAATTTTTCTCGACCTTGAACTCCTCCGAGTTCGATGGTGTGGATTTCTTCTCCTTTGCTTCTGAGGTTTAGACTTTCGTTGTAACAGCGGCCGGCCGTCTTTTGGTCTCCTTTTATCGTAGTGATCCCTTCTATAGTTGGGAACTTCACGCATAGGTGTGGAGTTGAGACTACTGCTCCGAGCTGGTTTAGAGTTGTCCGACCTATTAAGGCATTGTAGGCAGAGTTCACGTCGACCACGATGTAGTCTATGTTGAGGGTCCTAGACCGGTTCTCTTTTCCAAAGGTTGTGTGTAGCGAGATGTAACCAAGTGGTTGGATTGGGGTGTCTCCAAGTCCAACTAAGCTGTCCGGATATGCTCTGAGCTCTTTTTCTTCTAGGCCGAGTTTGTCGAAGGCTATCTTGAATAAAATGTCGACCAAGCTTCCTTGGTCCACCAGTGTTCGGTGTAGATTGGCATTGGCCAACATGATAGTGATGACCATAGGATCATCATGTCCCGTGATAACGCCAGCTGCGTCCTCGTTAGTAAAGGTGATAGTAGAGAGGTCGGGTGCCTCTTCTCCTCCGACAAGGTATACTTCTTTGAGGTGTCTTTTGCGAGATGATTTGGAGATTCCTCCTCCCGCGAATTCCCCATGTATCATGTGAACATGCCTCTCCGGGGTACGAGGTGGTCGTTCTGAGCGGCCAACTTCTTTGTCTCTTCTTCTTTTTCTAGGCTCATCTGTCTTACTGGCTAGGTACCAATCTAGTCTCCCTTCCCTTACCAATTTCTCTATGACATTTTTCAAGTCGAAGTACTCGTTGGTGGGATGTCTATAGATTTGATGGTATTCACAATATTCTATCCGATTTTCTCCTCCCTTTTTGCTTTTAAGTGGACGAGGTGGTGAAATCTTCTCCGTGTGGCATACTTCTCTGTAAACTTCCATAAGAGACACCCGGAGAGGGGTATAATTGTGGTATTTCTTAATCTTCTCTCCATACGGATCATCTTTTTTCTTGGAATCTTTGTCTTTATCTCGGGAGTGGTTGGAGAATCCGGATTTTGGGGTTTCTCCTAGGCGAGAATTTTTCTCCATGTTGATGTATTTTCTGCTCGTTTTTGTACTTCATTCAGAGATGTGGGATGTTTCTTCGATATGGATTGACTAAAAGGTCCCTCTCATAGGCCATTGATGAGACCCATAATGGCTGCTTCGGTTGGTAGACTCTGAATGTCCAGACATGCTTTGTTGAATCTCTCCATGTAGCTACGAAGACTTTCCCGATCTCCTTGCTTGATCCCTAGAAGACTTGGGGCGTGTCTAGTTTTGTCCTTCTGGATGGAAAATCTGGCTAAAAACTTTTTGGCTAAGTCGTCGAAGCTTGAGATGGACCTGGGGGGCAGATTATCGAACAATTTAATTGCTGCCTTTGTTAAAGTGGTCGGAAAAGCTTTGCACCGAGCTGCGTCTGAGGCATCGGTGAGATACATTCTACTTCGGAAGTTGCTGAGATGATGGCTGGGATCTGATGAGCCATCATATAAAGTCATATCGGGAGGTTTGAAGTTTTTCGGGATTTTGGCCTTCATGATCTCTTTGGTAAATGGGTCTTGGTCTTTGTAGGAATTATCCTCGTGACTGGATCGAGTAATTCTAGTTTTGACATCAGCTTTGAGCTTTTGGAGCTTGTCTTCTAATTCGCAGCGTCACCTAACTTCCCTTTGTAGGTCTTTCTCGGCTTTCCACTGATATTCGACCTCTTTTTCGAGTTGTTTTAGGCGATCCTGAAGTGCTTCCATGGGTCCCATGCTGGGGGAGTCTTTGTCCTTGTTAGGTTGAGAAGTATCGTCTAGTGTAACCTCCACGTTCTTATGTGGTGTTTTGTTCTCCACATCAGAATTGTGGTCATTGTTCAGGTTATCCGCTATGAT
Source organism: Arachis stenosperma (assembly GCF_014773155.1). Classification (NCBI taxonomy): domain Eukaryota; kingdom Viridiplantae; phylum Streptophyta; class Magnoliopsida; order Fabales; family Fabaceae; genus Arachis; species Arachis stenosperma. The sequence goes on along the minus strand of NC_080383.1, from coordinate 88,181,226 downwards.
GGTGGGATGACTTCCAAGTTCCCCGGCAACGGCGCCAATGTTCCGAGGGTTACCTGAAACTGTAGGTCGATCTCGGACGAAATCTTCTGTACTGATCGGAGAGGACGGGTCCGGCTTGTGCGTGGTGGTCGGAGATGTCATGTCCGACTTGTTGGACTGGCAATACTATTGATCCTCTGTCACTGGAGGGTGGTGGTACCTGCAAGGGACTCCGATGCCTAAGTTAGCAAGGGTATTAAGCAGGTTTTATGTGGAATCAGAGTGTGAGTTATACCTGGGTGCTCCAATGTATTTATAATGTTATAGAGTGGTTCTTTGCTGGAGATAAGATAGTTATCTTATCTTATCTTTGAGTCGAGTTATCTTATCTTCAAGGGAACCGCCCTGGTCCTTCTAGGCTTGGGCTGCCTTGGGATTTGGGTCGTGTTCCTCTGTTTGGCCCCTTTTTGGGCTTTCCTGGTGATCCGGCCGAACTCTTTGAGAAGAGGTCGGGTAGTTCTGACCTGAAGAGGTCGGTTGACTTGTCGCCAAACAACTCGGGTCGAACAGCTCGACCCAGGGTATGAACAGTAGGGATGCATATGGTCAAGACTCGACCCAGGGTATGAACAGTAGGGATGCATATGGTCAAGTGAGCTTTAAATTTGAATCTTTGATTAACATAAACTCTCACCAAACACATATAGCAACCTATACAATTCTAATACAATGCCTAGCTACCTATGATTCCCACTTTTTTCACATACTCATGCATTCTCTTTAATTCACACTCCATATGCATTGTCATTATTACTTTACTTTGGGATATTTTTGTCCCTTTTTATTGCTTTTCTTTTTCTCTTTTTCTTTTTTCTTTTATATATATTCTTTTTCTTTTTCTTTTTTTTTACATTTTATTTATTTTTTTCTTTATCATTTTTTTCACTAAAGTATATACAAACGTATCAATGCATATGGTTTTACATATTTAATGCATAAACACGTACCCAATCCCATGATTTTCAACAGAAATATAAAATACACTTTTACCTCAACCAATATTTCCAAGTTTTCCATTCCCAAATGATACACACCTTCACTAGCCTAAGCTAATCAATGATCCAAACTAAGGGACATTTATTATTTTTCACTTAGGAGTATTGATGTGCTAAAATTAAGAACAAAAGGAATTAAAAAGGGTCAACATTGGCTAACAATGGTTGATGAAAGATATGCTATTTGGGTAAGTGAGCTAAATGAAATGATGGCCTCAATCATATAAATACATTCATACATGGGATAATGGACATAAAAAATCAAACAAATCAAAGATTACAATCATAGAAAGAGAATAATGCACACAAGAGTAAGTGAGAAAGCAATGTAAGCAAATGACATATCAACTATAATGCTTGATGCAAGAATAAAGTCAAAGCATGAAGAGCACTCAAAAGCATCAAGTTCAAACAAGAAAGAGTGGGTCATGAAAGACAATATGAGGCCATATCAATGCACAAAGAACACAAGAGTCATAAAAGATTAAGCATTGATTTAAAGGTTTCATCACCCATCAATATCAAACAAGTCAAGAAGCACCAAAACTAACCAAGAAAGTCTCAACAATTGAGTAAGAGAAATCTAACACAAATGTTAAAACAAGAAACTTAGAAAAGAAAATAGAAACAAGCTATAAAAACAAAATTAAAATGCCATGAATGAAAATAAGCAAATGCAATAAACAAAAGAACATGAAAGATGAGAAAAGTAAAAAGTGAAAATTCAAAAAAAAAGGAAGGAAAAATAAAGAGAAGAAAGAAATGATGAGAAGGATGAAAAGAGAAGAAAAGAAATGGGAGAAGGGAAGAGAGAAGAAGAATATAGAAAGAAGGAAAGAAGAAGAAAGAAGAAGAAATGGGAAGAAACAGGGCGCGAGGCGACGCGCAAGCATTGACCACGCGTGCGCGTGGAAGGCAGGAGGAACAAGCAACGCGTAGGCGTTGCCCACGCGTACGCGTGGGATGCAAAAAGTACAGGTGACGCGTAAGCGTCACCCACGCGTACGCATGGGTACAAATTGTGCTATTCGCACAAAGGCAGCACCACTCAAGCGTAACTCTCTGGTTTTTGTACCAGGAGTCCAAACATTACACACGACGCGTATGCGTCGGCCATGCTTACGCATGGCGCGCCATTTTTTTAGAGTATGGAAATAGAAGCAGGGTACTCTCCTAATCTAGAAAGGATTCTAAAGCAACCAAAATTCAAATTTAACAACAAATCTTTTGGTTTTTGAAAAATTGTCAAATACAAAACAAACAAAACTTATACTTCAAGCAAAATACAATTCAACAACAACTATTCTAATCAAAATATGAATCTAATAAGCAATCCGTCAATCAAAACAAAATATATAAGGGTAAGAAAAACTACCTACAATGGCAACTCAATTCATTCATTGATTTTATATACAAGAGAATGGATAGAGTTTACCATGGTGGGGTGTCTTTCACCTAGCACTTTTAGTTTAAGTCCTTAAGTTGGACAATTAGGAGGTTCCTTGTCAAGGTGGTTTATGCTTGTACTCATCCTTGAACCTCCAGGGATGCTTGCTCCTCAAACAATTGTCAGAATTTTCAACCGACTTCACCAAGCTTGGATGAAGTTCTTCCCAAGATACGAGCTCCCAAAGTTGGTCTTCATGTTGTGATCCGGGAGCCCGTATCTTATTTTCACACTCATCTTCTAATTGGTCATCGTTGTTCCATCTGGGTGGTAGGCACATAGAATTCTCCTTAGAGCACCAAATTCTCCTCCTAGACCCATATAATTTAGCACTCTTCCAACCATGGGACCTATGTCTTGAGGGTTCAACCCTAATGAGCCTAATATTATTTTTCCAACCACTACACAATTCTCTCCTACTCTTAACTCCACAAAGAGCTCTAAGTTGTCCATCCGTCTCAAGCAAACCATATTCAAGCGAGAAAGTAAAGCTTAGGGATAAGAATTTTACCCACTTAAATGTTCAATATTGTGTTGGATGGTGACTTAGGAAGGGGTGGTTCCAATGATATTGCAAGTTCCACTCCTTTGTGCTCTTCCTTGACTACCTCCACCTCTTGACAAATTTCTTCAATGTCGATTCCTTGTTTACCAACTTCTTCTATACATCCCTCATTGCTCAAACCATGTGTCGGAGGTTGTGCGCGGTCCCCCTTGTCATCAATTTCATAACACAATGAGGGAGGTTCATCAATTCCAAAAGACACATTGGTTGGTATGGAATCATCTTCAATGATGGAGCTTACTTCTTGCTCAACCTCTTCCTCTTGGTAGCTTCCTTCCAATTCAATCTCTACTTCATTGCTTACCAAGGGTATGGAAAGTGAGGTATCTTCTTCTTTAATCTCTATGTCAAGCCCAATGGGAGAGGATTCAATTGTAGATAGAAACTCATCAATGATTGAATCCATCTTTTGATCAAACTCTTCAAAGTCTTCAACCATGATATACCTTGGAGGTTGTACACCCTCCTTAACATCAATATCAAGCTTCTTGGAATAAGGCTCTCTAATTCTACATTCCCATCGACTTCCAACATCTCCTAGGTCCTCAACCACTTCTTTCGACTCAATTGTCTTAGCTTCCTCCCTTTGTGACAATTCTTGCTTCAACTCCTCTTCTCCACCTTAAAGCTCCAACTCACTCCCTCACTATGTTCCTTGATTGCTTCTCCACATTCAACAATGGGAGTGCCTTGATCGTATAAGCTTAGGCGGGAGGAGACCATGTTGCTAACGGCTTCCGCCATGGTAGCAATCATGACTTCTAGCTTCTTGAACTCCTTTTGCGTTTCCTCTTGCCTTTGGATGTAAGAGCTAATATCTCTTTGTTGTTCTAGAATGAAGGCATGGAGAGATTCATTCATTGGAGGTGGTGTGGGAAGAGAGGGTCCATTATTTGGGAGAAATGGCTCATAATTAGAAGGTGGTTCATCTTGGTAAGGGTATGGAGATGGTGTATATTGCGGTGGTTCTTGGGAGTAATTGTGTTGGAATTGTTGTGGTTCTATATATGGTTCATATGGCTCAAAAGGTGGTTGGTATGGTAGATAAGGATTAGGATCATATGGAGGTGTTTGGTGATAAGGGGCTTGTGAGTATGGTGATTCAAAACTATGTTGAGAAGGTGGTTCATAGGCATATGGTGGTGGTTGTTGACAATCACAATGAGGGTCACTACATCCATTAGATTGATATGCATTAGGAGTTGGATTATACCTATAAGAGACCGGAGGTTGTTGCCATGAAGAGTGATCAATTCCTTGAGGCGCCTCCCATCTTTGATTGTTTCATCCTTGATGCATGTTGTCATTATAGTTCCCATTTCCTATAACATAATTTGAACCAAATTCATAGCCAAAGTGGTGAGAATTCATAATAGCAAAAGAAAATAAAACAAAAAACTAATAAGAAACAAGAGAAACAAAATTCTACAACTAGCAAATAAAGCAAAAATCAAACTATTCACAATATTCACATATGAACAATAGCCAATAACATAACACCATTGCAATTCCTCGGCAACGGCGCCAAAAATTTGATACAAGAACTTATACCGGTTCAGAATTTAACCAAATAATTTCGTTGTGAGCATAGCTCCAAATCGACAATCGATCCTCAAATCAAATTTTAATAATTTGGTTGTCACAAGTATAAACCCCAATGTAAATTAACCAAAGTATTCAAACCTCGGGCCGTCTCACAAGGAATTGCAATGAAGTGATTAATTATTGGCTATGAAGGAACAAGAGGGTTTGATTTGATAAAAGGGGCAAGAAAATGAATGACAAAAAAAGTAAAGAGAACAACTAAAGAAAACAATTAATAAAGAGAGACATCCATAGCAAGGATTGAGAATATAGACTTTCTATCCTAGTCACTAATGATAACAATAATTAACAAGAGCTTATCCTATTTAGTCATGCCCAACAATAGAAGAAGGTATAATGTTATCTTCACATGAGAGAAAGTCAAATAAGACTAGTTAATCTCAATCCAAAAGTCCTAATAAACTTATTAATTGAATTAGCAAAAGATTAGCATCAATGGAAACAATATTAACTAACAACTCTAGATCACCAACATAAGTTGGGTATTCATGACTCAAGATTGCCTAATTTCTCTTTTCAATCCAAGAATACTCAAAGATCTACTCTAACATCTAACTAAGCATTTTGTCAAACACTTAGAAGGCATAAAAAGAAAGCATCATAAAAGTGCAAGAATAATAAATCTACCAACTACCAATTGCAAGAGAATAACAATAACAACTCAAATCAATAATAAAAGAACATCAAACATCAAATTGCATTAAATGAAAACCAAATCCAACAAAGGAGTTCATAAACATAAAAGAGGCATAAAAAGGAAAATCAATACTACAAACTAAGAGAATGAAGTTATAGAAACAAGAATTATAAAGAAAACAAGATGAAAGCAAGAATTAAAACCTAGATATAAGATGTAATTAACCCAAGAACCCTAATTCTAGAGAGAAGAGGGAGCTTCTCTCTCTAGAAAACTAACCTACATGATGCTAACCTAAAAATAATTGCTCCCCCTTTGACCCATCTTGAATTCTACATGAAATAGTCTCTAGAATCAGTTGGATTTGGGCCTGAAAAGCTCAGAAATCACCTCCAGCGTTTTCACTTTAATAAGGTCACGTGCCTGCCCATGCGTACGCATCGTCTGGCATTTTCCTTGTCACGCGTAGACGTCATGTCACGTGTACGCGTCGCCTGGACGACCTCTTTTTCACGCGTGCGCATTGTATGCACTTCAAATCCTTATTTTTCCATGAATTCTCCACTTTGCATGCTTTTTTCTTCCCTTATTCCATCCAATACTTGCCTTATGAATCTTAAAATCACCCAACAAACATATTAAGGGCCTAAAAAGCATGTTTTCACTCTTAAGTACAAAATTAGGGAGAATTACAAAATCATGCTATTTCATTGAATAAATGTGAGATAAGTTGATAAAATGCCCTAAATTAAGCACAAGATAAACCACGGAATTGGGGTTTATCATAAGGCTACAAAGTTTAGGGTTTAGATTCTTATCTATACATAAATAGTAAAAATATCCGTGTTTGTTTCTTTTCCATTTAATGCTTCTTAGTTGCCTCTTCCTTGCATGCTGAGCTGCAATTTTAGTCTTAATTAAATTGAATGTATTTGAATCGGATCCATACTATTGAAATGATGCACTATATTGGTCTATATTGGTCGTGAAAGACAAAGTAGCAATTTAAGAAGCATACACAATGACAATGAAGTTGCGTAATATAACAAAACTATAATGATAGATAAAATCAATTTTTTCATTCATTTTTGTGTGTTTTTAATGTGATGAACGTGATTCGGTTAATCATCATGTTTGGCGTGTTCTTGACATGAGATAGACTAATCAACAAATATTTGTATTTGCTGATTTATGTCTGTAGGAAACCTTGAGGAGATTAAGCAACTGGATGAGTCTTCTAGAGTGTTGTCTCAAAATAATTTCATTGCTCAAGTTCTCAGAAAAGAAAAACCGCGTAGAGTGCGTGGAGTGGGTTGGACTCCTAATTAACTCTTCGGTCTGAATTCACATATGTCGGAAAACAAAATCCAAGTAAATGAGACCCAAAGGAAGCTGCTTGAACTATAGGCAGAGCTGGAAGCCGAGAAGTTGAAAAGGAAGGCGATGGAGGATGAAGCAGCATCAGTGAAGAAAAAGAGAAAGACGATGAAGAGTGCTCTGATTTATCTATTTCAACAGCAGGGTGAGGAACTACCAATAGACATCGTTGCAGGGATGAGTTCAGTAGAATGATAGAGTGAAAAATAGTATATCAGAATTGGAGATGCTTTGGATTGAAGCAAACATTTTTTTGAATTAGACTATACAATTCTTTGCAAGAGATTTGTTTTCTTGATATTTTCATAAATATACTATTTTGTTTTACAGATAATTTTTTGGTTTTTGCCAATAGTTTAGATTCTAGGGTTGAAAATAATAACTCTTAAAAGAATTAAAAATCCAAAAAGAAAAAAAATCTATAATATTAAAAAAATTATGCGATTTAAAAAAACCTAAATATTGCATTTTTTATTTTTCTTAATTTAACGACAGTTTTAAACCGCCAAAAAATGTCTCAAAATTTGAAAAGTATGTCCGAAATTGCGGTGTTTGTAACGCCAGTAACTTTGCTCAAAACCCAGTTCCATATTGCGGTGGTTTTAAAACCACCACAAAATATGCGCAAACTTAAAACTATTGAAGTAAGTAGCGACGGTTTTAAAACCACCGGTAAACATGCTGAAAATTGTGGCACTCACATTTTGCGGCGATTTTCTAATTGATTGTCGCGAATTACTGATTTATCGGCGATTATACTAGCAGCTGTTGGAATCTATTGTCAAACTTAATCCCCACGCCCATTACCAGGGTGCTCTAGTGAGCCACCATCCATTGATTTTGCGGCGGTAATGGCAATAAAAACCACCGCTATTCTCTGTTTTTATTGTAGTGAAAAATAATTGCCTTGTAAATAGGAATGGATCCAAAAATTTTAATATAAAAGAACTAAATTTTAGACAATTTTTTAATTATTCTTGTTTATTATATAAAAATAATTTAGACGTAATATGTGGATATTGAATTGGGTTATTTTTAAAAGGTTTATCAATATATAAAGAAAAATAATTTTATAAATTTTTTGTAATTTTATTTTTATATGATAGTTACATAAAAAAGACACAACAATAATATCAGTACATTATAAAATTACAAAATTTTAATATTTTGTGATATGTTTAGTTAAGAAATTATCATATATCTTATTAATTAAAATGAGTTTTTTTTTTAAATTCGAAAATAAATCATAAATTATTAATTATCTGAATTAAGATAATATTTTTATAAAATACAAGATACAAATTTTAAAATAAAATGATATATGAAATAAGTTATGATGAAAAATTTAAGGAATTTTTTTGTTTAACAATATAAACTAAAAAAATGAGTATTTTTACAAAAATAATATCTAAAATATATAATGTAATTATTAAAATATATTTGTAAAAGTTATTATTAATATTTTAGTTAATAATATAAATGTTAATTATTTTAATATTTCAATATTAATGAAAAAAACAATTTTTAAATGTAGAAATTAACTTGAAAAGTACAAATACTTAAATATATGATATTAAATTTTTTAAGTGAAAAATATTAGTAAATTAAATAATTAAAATATAAATTCATTACATAATAAAAATAATACATATAAAATTATTAAATTACATAATGTTTTTATTTTTTTAAACATGTCTTTTATATATATATTTCTTTATATTTCTTTACAGTTCTAGAGGGTTATTATGCTCGTCCCTCTTATATTTGTCCATACTTATAAATATTAAGGTTAAATACGATTTTGCTCTCTAAGATTTAGGTTAAAAAAATTATTTGTTCCCAATTTTTTTGTACATTCAAATTTGTTTATAAGATTTAACTTAGTTTTAAAATTGTTCTTCAAACAATTATATTCTTAGTGTCATCATTTTCATCCCACCTTCAGAAGAGAAAGAAGCAGGGATTCAGAGAGAGAAGCAAAAACTCAGAAAATGAGAGAAAGAAACATCGCCGTTATCCTCGTCGCACCTCACCCTCGCCTCACCGCGCCTTGCCCTCGCCCTCGCAGCACCACGACTCGTGCCCTTGCTTTGCCGCAACGCGCTTGGCCCTCACCCTTGCCTCGTATTTCTCATTGTCGGGAAGGTGGTGGCAATAGTCATGTTTCTTGCGTTTCTAACATCACCGCCACACGTCCCTTTCCCTTCGTCAGAAATTCTTGTAGAACATGGGTGAGCTAACGGAAAAATTCTAATTCCCTAATTCCCTTTCCTCCCTTTCCCTTCGTCAGAAACTCTAATTTTCGAATATGGATTGTTGTTGCTTTTCTTGATTCTTTGGTTTTAGTAAGAATTTGGAGGAAGAACAAGATGTTTGTTGTTTTTGTTAATCTCTAATTTTCTTGCTAATATTTATTTTAACAATGATGATGATGATTTTTTTGTTTTTGTTAACGATGATGATTTTGGTGATGAATTACTATTTTAGTTTTGATTTATTTAAAGTTGTTGTTGAAAGTTATCTTGTTGAATTTATAAATAGACGGTGATAAAATGATAGTGGATGGGGTGATACAAATAGTGATGAAGTGATAGTAGGTGAGAATAGTGGTGATGAGGAGAAAAATGAGGTGTTTTTATCATTTAAAAAATTAATCTGTCCAAAAGAATAATATCAAAATTACATTAAATTTTATAGACAATTTTGTATAAGAAAAGATTAAAGACAGAAAATATTTTAGATCTAAACTATAAGACTAAAATCGTAATTAACTCTAAATATTATATCCAAAACTCCTATCATTCTTATTCTAATATTTCCAATATCTCAAACTTAAATTGAACAAGTAACTAGTTAAAATATAGTTGTTATTTATCCGAATATAACTATTAGACGACTAACTGTGATGGTGATTGATTTGAATAAAATAATCTCATAATTCTGCAAACTTAGCAATATTGTTTCTCTTCATATTCAGCCCCATCGAGTTTTATTTGCAACAAGGCTAGTTGTAGGGGAGAACAAAATTGATGACATGATAATTCATCTTTTAGATGATTTTTCTAATTCTAAAAACTGGATCGAAATGGTCGATTTAAACGAGTTAATTAAGAATTAATCTTTTGAGTAGTCTAATTTGCTCAAACAAAGAGTTGAAAAAAATCGATTAAATTAAAAAACCGATAAAATTAATAAACAATTGAATCAATCTAATTTTTTATTAGAAAAATTAATTAAAAATTTAATATTTCACAATATAATTTTATATATATTTTATTATATCTCATTCTTTTCGACTGAACTTTTTAAATTTTTTATTTTTTCAGTTCAATAACCTACTCATATTTTAAAATAGTTTAATTATTATATTAATTTTTATAGTTTTATCAAATTTTTAATTATTAAATTTTTATACTTTTTTTAATTAGGTTTGATTCTTATATTATTTTTAATTTTATAATTAGATCATTTTCATATTAAAAATATTAAAATTAATAGAATAATTCTTCGCAAATTGAAGATATTTATAATTAAAAACTTAATTAGATATTTAATTGCATAAATTTAGAAAAAATATTCTGTTAATTTTAAAGTTTTTAATATAAAATAATTTAATTATAAAATTAAAATTTAAAAATAATATACTATAAAAATTTAATTAAAATAAATATAAAAATTTAATTAAAAATTTAATAAAATTATAAAAAATAATAGACTAACTAAACCTTTCAAAATCTTGTTAATAATTACTAAAATTGAAAATTAATATATTTAATTATTTATTTTATTTAAATATATTTTTTTAAATTTGAAATCTCGAGAGTCGAGACAGGTTCAAATGCGGTAGTCCATAAAGTAAGTTTTGCGGGCTCCAACGACGGATCTACAAAGAATATGCTTCGAGTGACGTCATGATGCTTACGTAGGGTGCCTCAATATCTGACGAGAGCTACCTCTATTCATAATTAATTAATCAGGTTTTTCCAAATGTATTATGTTGTTATCCGCAAAATAAAAAAGGGTTGCGCTGTATTACAATAACATTGTTAACGAGACAACTGGCACCCTAGGGCTATCACTATGCCTATGATCAGTTAATTATTAATTAAGGCTGCTTTATTTATTGGATATAGAATTAACTTAAAAAAAAAGCACACATCAAAAGAATAAGTAACGACTAGTCGAATATAAAACTGTGAAAGAATTAAACCATTTAAATTATGATTTTTTATTTAAATAGAAAAATTCATTCATTTCTAATTTATGCAAAGAGTAAAGCATTTAATATATTATTAGCTGATTTTGCAAGTATTGCTATAAAATTACAAAAATATTATATATATATATATATATATATATATATATATATATATTAAAAGTTAGTAATTAAATTAGTTATTATGTATCAATACATATTTTATATATGAATTGATTCATACATTTTTCAACTAATCAATTACTAAAATAATCAAATTTATTATGGTAAAATAATTAAATAAATAATAATAAATAATTAATTTGTTTATATTTGTATAATATAAAAGTTTTTTTTATAAGATATTAGATATATCTTATTTCTAAATTATATCTATTATATATCTCTAATTTTAGAGTTAAAATGTGCTATATGTCATTTTTTCATTATAATTAGAATCAAATTTTTTTCTTTAAAATTAAGGAATTCTCATCTCTTCCTTACTAATTTTACAACCAAAATATACCACATGTCACTCTCTCATTGTAATTGAAACTAAATCTTTTTCTCCAAAATTAAAGAATTTTTCTCTCCTCCTTACTAATTTTACAACCAAAATGTGCCACATGTCACTCTTTTATTGCAATTAAAATCAAATCTTTCCCTCCAAAATTAAAGAATTCTCCCCTCCTCCCTCTTCTTTTCTCTATTTCTCTCATTCATTCAACCACTCTATCTATTTTATATATCATTATCATTATCAATATCAATAATTAATTACTAATTTGACAATCAAAATATACAACATGACATTCTTTAATTGCATTAAAATTAAAATTGAAATATTAACATTGAAATTGAAATATACCTATATTATGTATTATATATTACTATCTAATTTAATAATCAAATGTGTCACATGACACTCTTTTATTAAAATTGAGAGAAAATATTTTTTTTCAAAATTAATAAACTCTCTTTCTAAATTCTCTCATCTACCTCTCTCCATTTTTCTATTTCTCTCTACTATTTTTATTCTATATATAATTTATATTTTATATTAGTAATTTGATAAATCAAAATATATCATCCAAAATTTTTTTACAATTAAAATAAAAAATTTTCTTCCAAAATTAACAAACTCTCACTCTCACTCTCATTCTTCATTTTTATCTTTCTCTCTCTTTTCTCTCATTCTCTATTTTTCTATCTTTTTCCTTTACAAAAAACAAAATTAACAAAATAATATAATTTGAATAAAAAATATTATTATTATTATTGTTATTATATACATAATTTTTTAGTTTTTTATTTAGTTTTAAATTTTCACCGCTTATCTTTCTAATCTATATTTTTATTTTTCTTCTTTCAAATATTTATTACATATAACTTTGAGATAATAATAATGTTATAATTAAAAGTTAAAATCAAAATTCAATTATTTTAAAAAAATTAATTTTGAGTTAATTTTATAACTATCTGTATAATTTTTTTATGCTAATATCTAATTATATTTTTATATACATAAAGAGAAAAAATATTATTTTTAAATAACAAGTATAAAAATTAATTATTTTTATTTATGCAACAGACTTAACAATTACCATACATCTAATTAAATGTAAAAATATACATGTTAAATTGTTTTAAATTTTAGATAACGAATGTTAAAATTAATTATTAATAAAAAATTAAACTTTTTCATATAAAAATTTATGATTTGTTTATTAATTTAAATTTTTGAAAGAAGTTATTTTATAAAAATTTTTTGTATAACTTAAAAAATTGAGAATTTTATTTTTTTTATTGACTCTAAAAAGAATTTAGTATAAAACAAATAAAAAATCTCAAAAAACTTTTAGATAAAACCAATATTAAAAACATAATTATTTATGTGTCTATTGGTATTATGATATACTATAAAAAATATTTAATACTGATAAATTTATCGTTAAATTTAACGTCGAATATTAGCGACAATTTTATTATTGAATTTTTCGATAAATCTGCCATTAAATTCGTCATATCAAAATATTATCAGAAGATTTACCTTTTTGATGGTGAATTCACCAATAATAATTAGAGAAAAAATAAAGAACATAGATGCAAAATTTAGCGTCGGATACGTCAACAAACCCAATTAATAAACGCTGTATTTTAATAATCTACATTATACATTACCATCAAATTTATCCGCTAATAAATTTAATGATAAGTTTGTCCTAAAATTAAAACACAAATTCTTTTTCCTTACATTTTCAAACTACCCCCTCTCTCTTCCAAATCACCTTCAACAGCCTCCTCCGCCAGCGTCAGCTACCATTAACAACTTCCAAAGATTGCGTGAACTAGGCTGAAACCTCTTATATCGTGTGGTTTGCTATCATCGTTGCTCGCCACAAGACTTGTCTCTTTTCTCTTTACAAGTATGTTGTTCTTTTTTTTTTTAGAGATCAATTTGATGATTTGTATTTTTAGTATTGTAAACTAATAAATATATGTGTCGTACTTTTATATATACTATTAAATGCTATGAATTTGGTTCTTTATAATTTAAGCATGTAGTAGAGGTAATGATTTTGATGAGTTAGCAATTAATCAAATTGAGAAAATGTATGGAGAGTTATTAAGTGAAAAATAATCTTCAATATTATTGCTTATGAGAAGTTGCAAATTGCATTAATGTAATCGTTATAAAATTATTTTTTAAAAAAATTTAAGCTAATGAAAAAAAATTTATATCTCTAACCGTTAGAATAAGTAATAATTGTATGTATTCTAAAAATTTTAATTTTTTAGTATAAATTATATAAGTAATGTTTGACCAAAACCCTTGAATTCAAAATTTATATAATTTTCTTTTCTTTTAAATTATATTATTTAAATTTAAAATTAGTAGCAAATATGGATTACGAATTTGCGATGTCTAAATCACTATATATATTGATCCAACATAAATTATATCAAACTTTTGTACAAATTAAATTCAAATATAACTTCTCTCTCCTTAAATGGGAAGTCAATACATACCCCTTAATCACTGGAAAATTGATTTCACTGAGTAGGAGGTTTATTAAGACAATATAAACTTATCATATCAAAATCCAAATGATTACTTAATTAAGACACAAGATAGATGCCTCTAATAATTGAAATAAAGTTCATAATCACTTAAGAGATCGTAGTCATTTGATGAGGAAGATTGGTTGTGGTCAATACGGTCATTAGAAGCCACTACTTCCATGGGCTCTTGTTTTGTTGATGAAGAAGGAAAAGGTTGTGCTTCTTGTTTGGTTATTATTGGAAGGGTATTATTGGTATTGTGATCACTACTAAAGGATAATAACATAGAAGATTCAAAAGAAGAAGCAGGTTCTAGTCTTGTGTGTGGGTAAGTGATGAGAGAGCATTTGCAAGTGTGATGGCCATAATAGGTTGTACGGTATAATGGAGGATCCTCTTGGATTCTCTGAACATGTTTGATGGCTTTGCAATCTTTTTCATTCTTGTAGCTGCACTTGTAGTAGCTCCTGCACACATTCTTTTTCAAGTTGTAGAAAGATGCATGGATGCAAAATTTGATTTGGTGAATTTTAAATTACACTTATGAATTTAAATCTTTTAAAATAAAAAATTGGTAAAATCATAAATTAAAAAATTAATTATTATTAAATTTATAATTTTTATCGTATATTAATTTTATTATCTTAATTTAAGAATAATTAATTTTTTATTTTATTATTTTATTAATTTTTTTATTTTAAAGGAATTTGATCGTGTCGTTATAATTGTAATACTTTTGTGGCATATATGACAATAAAAAAGTGTAGTAAGTTAATATTAAATAAGTTAATTAATTTAAAAATTAACTAACAATTAAAAAATAAGAAAGAAACATTCTAAACTAAAAAAAATAAATATTCAAAATTCAAGTTTAAAACAAATTAGAAGTGAATTAAAATAAAGCTAATTAAGAATTTATTAATATTTATGATTTAAATCGATTAAAAAGCAACAACATAGATAGCAACTGACAATCAGCAGCTGCGGGTGATAGATGGCTGGTGGTGAACAATGAAATTGTAGGTTTGAAAAAAATAAGATAAATAAATAAAAAAGACAAAAGAAATATTTCAAAAAATAAAGGTTTTTTTTGTCAGGAAAAATAAAATAAAATAAAATAAAGGTTGAGTGAACACACTTGCTTGTAGCTCAATAGTTATTAACTGAAATTGGCCCATTTTTTTATCAGCTTTCTACTGTATATAAGACTATATGGTAACTTTTTTTTTTTTTTTGTGGGTAATGAATATATTGAATATAGTAACTATTGAATCGCAAATGACGCAAAACATACTTAATGCAACGAATACAATTGTAATTAAAAATCATGTGGTTGAATAATTTATTAGTTTAAAACCTTAAAAAAATTCAATACTTTTTATAATATTAGTTAATATTTTATATTAATATTTTACTTTTATATTATTATATAAAATTTAAAAATTAAAATTAAAATTTTAGTATAAAATATCTTTTTTTGATCATATAATATTATTCATAATATAATTATATAAAATTATTAAAGGTATAATAATTTATTTTTATTTTCTATCCATTTAAAATTTTGAGATAAATAATTTTTAGATATATTATCAAAATTTAAAATTGGATTCTTCATTTTTTTTTTTAAAAAAAAAGAAAGAATACCTGAGGTAATTGGAATTGATGGTCTTCTTCTGTCCGTACTTTCTCCATGCATGGCCATCCTCACACAGAATTGAGCTGTCACTCTGCCAGCTTGGTGCAACTGATCTTCACTTGACAAAAATTCCAATTAATTGTTAATTAGAAAACCCTTAATTTCTTTTATAGTTATATGTACTTTCAATTTCAAAACCAAAACCGAAACCCAAATAACAATATTACAATTGGTGTACAATAATTGGTTCCTCGTTTAGTGTCTGTGGGACTGAAATATCTGAAACGGAGAACTTGGAATCAACAATAGTGATGATAAATTTAACCCAACAATGAATTAATCCGAAACCATAATATAAGAAATTGCAAATTTTCAAATGAAATATAACATTTATTCTTAATAAGTGACATCCTAACTTGTTATTAAGGTTAAATTATGCCAATAATAGGTATATATATCGCTAGCAATTAAGCCTATTTCGATCTTTGAGATTGGTGAATTAGCGAGTTGTACTGATTTAGTTTTTGATTTTTCGTTGCTACAATTTGATCTTCTAGATTAAAAAAGTGTATCAATGTAGTTCTTTATGTATCTTCTATCATTGGAGTTCAACGCTATTAGTGACGTGGCTCAAATCTTGCCACGCTGGATATTAAAATAAAGTCATACACGTTTTGGCGTTAAAGAAGGTACTAAACGACGTCGTTTAAAGGTTTAAACAATACTAAAACGTTACTCCTCTCTTTTTAGTATTGTTCAAAGTTCAAACCTTCAAATGACATCGTTTAATACTTTTTTAGAGCCAAAACATATATGATGTCGTTTTAATGTCTAGCGTGGCAAGACTTGAGTCACGTCACTAACGGCGTTAAACTCGGGTGATGGAGATACACGAAGGACTACGTTAATACATTTTTTTAAATTTAGAAAACCAAATTGTAACAATTAAAAGATAAAAAATTAAAATCAGTACAACTCGCCAATTTCAAAGAGCAAAATGGACTTAACTCTGCAAAAGCATTAATCCCTTTCTGCAACATATGTAGGGTATTGCTGTAATAAATACATATACCTGCAACATAAAAACTATGATATTGTTGATACATAATATTTTATCTTTGCAACTAGTTTGGTGACAATCATGATTTACTGTTATTAACATCCAGTTATATCATCAGTAGCATTTGATATCACTGATATATCACGAATATGTTGCAGTAATTTTCAATTATTATTGCTGCTACATATAACAGTAATGATTGTTATGATAGTCGTAAATGAGATCAGTCTAAAATGGTGGTAGTTCTATAGCTAAAAGGTAGTTGTTAGACCACCATCATTTTATTTGACAGGCATATAATTACTCAGGTGTCTTTCTTAATTTTATCCATTTAAATTTTTATAAGGAATAATATAAAATAAATAAAAAAAATTCATGTAAAATTTACATAAATCTAAAAAAAAATTACACGAAAGAATATGTAAAATATATAATAATTCACGTAAGTTTTTTACAGGTTTAAATTTTTTT
Source organism: Arachis stenosperma (assembly GCF_014773155.1). NCBI lineage: Eukaryota > Viridiplantae > Streptophyta > Magnoliopsida > Fabales > Fabaceae > Arachis > Arachis stenosperma. The sequence continues at coordinate 88,164,133 of NC_080383.1, read as the reverse complement.
TCAGAACTAATTTATAACAATTAGATCACTAAAATTGCCTTTAGAAAAAAGAAAAAAGAAAAAAGAAAAGAAGAAACTTCTCTTCTAGAAATGGAATTTTTGGTAACAATAATGGAGACTTAGAGGCAGGAAATAATCAATTTTCATGAAAGGGACAAATTGGTCTCTAGTTTAACCTAGAAAATGAAATTCGGACTGTAATTTAGGATGATTGGATCCTTAATTACTGACCAGATAGATAGAATGAATATATAGTAGACTCTAGACTTGCTTTTCAGTGGAGGATTAATTAGAAATCTTCAGTGACTAAGTGTCTATCTCTATTCCCTACACAAGATTTGACTTAAAATGTGTTCCTAACATCGATATAATCAAACCCACAAATTAAAACACACAGAATAGTCATATAGCTAGCTAGCTAGCTAGATCTAGAAAAGTATCATGTATGAATATATGATTCTTACTTTCTCTTGTGGTACCCTTTTTGACTTTTATTGCTGGAACTATTCTTCTTGTTGTTGTTGCTGTTGCAACTACTTTCTTTTGTGTCTTCATTGTTCAATAGCAGGAGTGTGTTTGTGAATGATCTGAGAACTTTGCGCACAGCATCTTCAGCAAAAGGCATCACCGTTGACCTTTCAATTTCTTCTTCATTTCTACTATCAACAACAACTTGAAGTAACTGGTTTGCCATGTCACGCCCTCTCATTATTTCTTGCTCCATCATTGTTGCCTTTGAAACCTCATTATTGTTCTCCATTCTAGTTCTTTCCCTAAACGTTTACTTGGGTGAAGGAAGCATATAACTAGGTTAGTACTTTTCATTGTTTTTTTTTTTAATCTTAAAAAACGTTTGGAGGCTATAATTTGAAAATCATAATAATAATAATTTTTTCTTTTTTCTTTTTGTTTATATTCATTAATTTATGCCGAAATAAAGATATAATATTAAATATAATAAATACATTATTATAATTATTACTTATTTTTCACAGTATTTTTTCAACTCGACAACTCAAAGACTAATCTATTGTATTACTAAATTTTATTTAAAGATTTGACGCTGGTTAAAAGGTTGTTACATGCACAAGAAAAAATTCAAACTTGCGCTTAAGCAGATTCATGAGCTAACCACATGTTATTTAGTGTTATTTATTATCTTAAATAGATCCATATTATTCTTGGGCAAGGCTACTTGCAAACTACATAAAATTAAGAGAGTCACTCAGATAAAAACATTGAAAATGTCTTTTTATAAAGATGTTTTTTAATAATTAAAATTTAACACATATAATCGATTAAATCGTATTATTTTTGTCAAAATTAGGCTAGACAAATTGATTTGACCGAAAAATGGTGAATCAAATATTGAAATAGTCTAAATTAATATTATTTTTTTTATAGAAAATGACTACAATACTCTATTATAAAAAATGACTAAAATACTTCTATTATATATATTAATTTAGATAATCCTAAATTTTAGTCCTAGGGTTAGGATTTAGAATTTTTAAAATTTATATATATAATAAGAGTATTATATTCATTTAGACCAGTTCAAGATTTAATTCACCATTTTTTCGGTTAAATCAATTTGTCTAGCCTAATTTTGACAAAAATAACATGATTTAATCGATTATATATGTTAAATTTTAATTATTAAAAAATATATTTAAAAAAAGATATTTTAGGCGTCTTTATCCGAGTGGCTCCCTAAAATTAAATTATCGTTTATATTCAGAAAATTATAAAAGATGCCCTCTCATTGTCGGATAGGTCAATGGTTTTAAAGTGTAACCGTAGAGTTGCAAAAATTTTGCAACAAAATATAACGTATAATAATTCAGGATTTAAGATTAAAGATTTTAAATCAATGAATGCATGATGCAATCATTTATTTAGAAAGTTTAAGTTATAATAATTTATAGATTAATTTTTTTAATAAGGACTGATATAAATTATATTATCTTAATTTAAGAGTGATAGATTAATTTTTTATTTTAGAGAATTTTGATCTAAACAGAAATTATTAGGAACTAATAATTTAAGATATTGTTTTAAATGAATATAATCAAATTACAGTATAAAATCTTAAATTTATAGTGGAGTACAAGAAAATAAAATATTAAAGATATATTTGAATCCATTTTTATTTGCAAGCTGCAAATAATGCCAAATAAGACAGATAGATGTATGTTGATCAAGTGAAGAACACAAGAAGATCTGTCAAGTATCATTGTCTTTCATTTTATTAAAATTTTAATGATATAGCTGATATAGGGACAGATAGATGTATGTTGCTGAATACTACTTATTAGTGATGTATTAGTTTTTTTCCTTGGAAACTATTAATAATTTAATAAGATAATATTATATTATATATTGATGAATTCTACCCAATTCTCTCTAAATTAATATGTAAAATACCTTTTTATGACATGGCACATTTTAATTGAATATTTAGTTTTAGTTTAAGTTAATTTAACCCAACAAGAATTAATATCTTAACTAAAATAGGATTATTTTATAATTAAATATTTTTATAAGATGGATAATTATATAATTTTTGTAAATATTCATAAATAAATTTATGTTTTTTACCAAATCAGTTTTAATTTGATTCCTTCCACCAATTGAAAAACACATTTTCTATTGAGTGAAAAACGTTTTCTCCCTTTCATTGTTCCTTCATACTCAAATTTATTCCTGCTAAGCTTCGCCGTCGTCGTCACTATTTCCGTCGGGAGAAGAAGCATCTGCTGCCCTTTCGCTCGGAACATATTTCTTCCTTCCATCATCCCTTAACGACTCCTTGAAGTACCGTCGCAGTGGGTGGTGGTGTTGTTATCGTGGCTTTTGCTGCAACCTCCTTACTTTTGGAAATAGGTTTTGTTCTATCATTTTCTTTGCTTTATGTCCTTTAATTTTGTTCTGAACTGAGTTAATTGGAATTGAAATAGGTAATTAGAACAAGAGTAACTCTAATTTTGATTAGAAACACTTTGGATGTTGTTGTGTTTTTTTTCTGAACTTTTCATCTTGTTATAGTTGCTGATGTTGTGGTGTTGTTGGTGTTTTGTTTTGTTTTTAATTTATCTTCTTGTAATGCCCTTATTTGCTGGTGTTCTTCTGTTACTTGCAACAACCTTTTCACTTTCACTTTTATATAGAAGAGGATGGTTACTGCTTTAACTTTGGCGTATAATCTCCTAAAAGTATTTACTTAATCTGAATTATTTCTATATTAATTAAGTGTTCAAGCAAACTGAAGAAAAGGAAGACTTTGTGGGTTTTCTTTGTGCTCATGAATTAGAAAATTCAGTTTCAGTGGCAGATAAAAGTCAGGAGTCAAGGAAAAGGAAAAATCCATTTGAAGGTTTGTCTTCCTAAACATCCTAATAAATATGAGCATAGCACTCTTATTGACTGGCTGGAAGTTTCAAACCATCATTAAGGCAAACAATTCAATTCGTAATGTTATTCCACTTTTTAACTTGTTATTGACTTAATGCCCATCAGCTTGTTTTGCATAAAGTAGTTATTAATGTCCTAATAAGATGTGATGTTCTGTATCTGGTTGCTTGAAATTTTGTATAAATAATTTATTGTGACAATCTCTTTGAACTCATACGGAACACAAATAGCATTATTTCATTTTTCATGGGCTTCTTTTGATTTTGTTCATGGCTTTATCCTGGTTTTAGTTTCATGTTTCTTGATAAGAATTTTTTATTAGTTGGCAACCAATTCTGACTGACAGATTAGAGGATAAAATTGTCTCTTTCACGTGACAGATAAACAATAATTTTGTGGTCTTATTTAAGGAAGGCTGTCTATTACCAATACACCTTTTCTTAGTGGCTAACATGACATTATCTTATGGTAAAACCCTAAACGTGACATTACTATGACATCTAAATCACCTCATTAACTGCGTTTGCTTATATGCACATATTTTTAAACCAGTTTTACCCATATGATTTCAGTGTTCTAGGTTAATTGAATGGACAGAAATTAGAAATATGAAAAGAAATAAATGCCACCTTGCTCTGCTTACTTTTATTAGAAGCATTGCCATGAAAGGATGACTAAGCCACTATAAGGTATCCAAGTGAAAAGTCAAATATTTGTAGAACTCTTGATCAAATAAGGACATGCTAAACTGATAGTACTTTTTTCTTTCCTCCCAAAGAAATGTTTGATTGGACAGAAAAAGTAGATCAGAGATTTTCGTGGATGCATTTATGTAATTTCAAAGTTTTTCTGTTTCAATTATTAATAGCAATTCTGTTTTCTCTCAATACTTTATTTAGCTCTGTATGTTAACAGGTGGAATTCAGAGCCAAACTGTTCGAAATAATGTAGTGGTTCTTGGAGGTGAATCAAAGTTCAAGCAGAAGGGACAGAAAGCACAAATTGAAATTAATTCTAGCAACAAAAAGCCAAAACATCTCTATAATTATTGTATGATTTTCACAAGTGCATGTTAATATATTGAATTTAGATAAACATTTTTAAAACAATATGTAAATTACCCTCTATGTAAATTACCCAATCTTACTTCTGCAATTAAGTTTTTGTTCTATTCTTTTGTTTTCTTTATGCCTTTTAATTTTGTTCTGAACTAAGTTAATTGGAATTGAAATAGGTAATTAGAACAAGAGTAGCTTTAATTTTGATTAGAAACACCTTGGATGCTGTTGTCTTATTTTTCTGAACCTTTCATCTTGTTATAGTTGCGGATGTTGTGTTGTTGTTGGTGTTGTGTTTTGTTTTTTTAATTTATCTTCTTGCAATGCCCCTGGTGTTCTTGTGTTACTTGCAATGCCCCTTTTACTTTCAGTTTCATATAGAAGAGGATGGTTACTACTTTAGCTTTGGTGTACAATCTCCTAAAAGTATTTACTTAATTTGAATTATTTCTGTTTTATTTAAGTGTGCTACTAACTTTCTAATCTAATTTTCACTTTGCTCGTTTCCTTCGAAAGAAGTGAAATAGAAATCATGAAGTAGAGAAGGCCTTAACAAATTGTATGATATTAATTATGTATATCTATTGAATGATTTTCCTTGTGCAGATAAAAATGAGCAGATAAAAATGGGTAGTAGCCAGGCAGAAATAAAAAGAAGCTGAATGCTTTTCCTTGTGCATGCCCTCATGATTCCTGAACATTAGATTAAAATGCATCCAACTTAGTGTCAATTCTTAAAAGTTAAAACTAAAACTGAACTTTAAAATTGGCATTCAAATCCAACTGTACCTAATCTATGTTTACAAAATTCCCAAGCTCCATGTTCTCTTGATTTGGGGATGCAACCTTTTCTCCCACATTGTACGAGACAAAATGTTGGTTTACTATCGGGTTGATTGGAATTTGGAAGTCACAGAAGGAGCAAGGTTTCACTGCCTTCTCACTTCTCAGGCACCTATATTCTCAATATCAGCACCTTTGTCCACTCTCTTGATAATACCAGCAATTACCTGAGAAGAGAACAACAAAACAAATGTTAGCAGAGTTATAAAAATCAGGTTTAGTTGTACTTTACTTCCAGTCCTTCACATCATGTGAACTTTCCATCAACTTTCCTAAATATGGAATTTTGATGCTCTAAATTTTGTTAAATGTGTTATTTTTGTTAATTTCTGGGAAAAGAACCAACATGGTTAATCCACACATTTAGAAAAATTCAAAACTCAAAAGGTTGATTTTTCACATTTTTAAAATCCAGTGGCTTAAGTGGACATCGTGTGGTCATGGAGATAAAGTGTACTTAACCCTAAGAAGTAAGAACTATAGGACTCCACCTTTGAAATGCTAATACTAGTTCCCCCATTGCAGTATTTGTTTACCATAACAGTATTTGTTATCTATGTATCCTACCTTTCCAGGTCCTAGTTCATAACTTTTCTTCAGCCCCTTGTTTAGAAGAGTCTTCACTGTTGTTTCCCATTGAACAGGGGAAGTAACCTGCAAATTGTAGTATAGAATGCAATTATTTCCCGTTCATGTATTTCTGCATGATGGAGTTTCAGCCGCATACCTGACGTGCCAATATCTTCTTGATAGTGTCAGGATCTGCATGTGGTTGTGCATCCACATTGGAGATGACTGGTATTCTTGGTGTTCTGATTTCTGTTGCTGCCAATGCTGCTTCCAACCTTGACACAGCTGGTTCCATAAAACTAGTGTGGAATGCACCGGCAACAGCTAAGCGAACCTGCAGAATAGAGTGAAAGGCATTAAAACTTTTTAGGAAAGTTAGCATTGGAAAGATAAGATTTGGGGATATGTTCATACAGTCATTCGAGCCTTGAAAGACTTCGCCTTAGATTCCAGCACTTCTACTCCTTTTAAGCCCCCCGAGACAGCATAGTTACCCTAAGAAAACAAAAAAACATCAAAAAGAAGCTAGTGATGAGAAATTTAGACACTAAATTTTGTCTGCTAAGCTTGTTAAAAATCAGATCCATAAGAACCTTACAGGACAAAGGTAATTGGCAATTTGAACCTTCTCAGCTTCGGGTACTTCCTGATTCGCTGCATCACACAATTGTTGGACCTTCTCCGAGTCCAGTCCTATGACACTAACCATGGCACTTTTAGCAGCATCAGCAGCATCCTAGATAAAGGGCGGAAGTTATTTCTGTGAACAAAAATTACGAGCTTCTATCGAAACAAGTTGATGTAAGTCAGACAAGAAATTGGAACACATTGTTTACCTGCATGGCTTCTCCCCTCAATTTGACCAACTTAAGTCCATCTTCAAAGCTTACAATTCAAATAAATACATGGGTTGATAGCAAGTCAATTAAAGAACAAAGTTGAACTCCAAACAAAATCGTACTTTATTGATGGTTCATAAATAATGGTTCTAACAGATGGTACTTTTATGACAGAATAGGTCACCATGACCAAAAAGAAGGGGCATATATGTCGTACTTGCTATTCCTTTGGTTTTACAGTGATTTCTTGATACATGAGGAATAATATGAAGAAAAGAGGGTCATAAGGGCAAAGCATTACAAAATCCAGTTATATATTAATTACTAATACTTGGCAAATCACCTGAAAGCCCCAGCAAAAGCAAGAGCAGTGTATTCTCCCAAACTTAGACCACAGGTAACATCAACAGAATCAATAATCTGTTGTCCTCCATCTCGTGCACGAAGTAGCTCCACAGCAGCGAGACTTGTGACATAAATAGCAGGCTGAAGAAGTAGAAAAAAATTGGTAAACATTATGCCCATGTAAATCTTTATATGCGACAAAAAAACATGGAGAACAGACTGGTCGATAACTATGTATGGACTCACTAATATAATACCATAATCATAAAAGATCTCTATTAAAGGCAAATTTGTTTATTACTTCACTAATTCTTTTATTTTATTCTTGAATATAAATAAAGACACGATGAGGAGGAGAAAAATTCTTGGTGGGATTTGACCCAGGAATGAATTAACTGCCAAAGATATTTAGTATTTGCACATTATAAAAAGGTTGAATGAAATACACATGCTGGAGGCACAAGTTAACAACAGCAATCTGTGAATTGACTGTAAAAATATCCATCCAACCAAAACTAATTACCCTCCGCATGACAAGCAATCATTTAACTAAAGTTGCCTAGCTCAATTATTTGCAGATAAACCAACTCCATAATACTCCACTAATTATTTTAACGATAAAACTAAGATGAATGTACCCTATATTCTAAATTCATGTTCAATAGATTGTTAAAAAAACAACCACCACTACCCAAAAAGAAGTAAAAAAGATTTACCACTTTACCTGACTAAGAACAGTTGAATCTAACTTATCCTTTGGGCCATTAATGCATATATCAAGAAGATCATACCTGAAGGCAGAGAATACACAATATCAGTTACAACAAGGAACCCAGAATCATAGAATTTAAATAAATAAATAAAAAGACAAACATGAGAAAATAGTTATTATAAAACGAAATCAGCAACTACCCCAATATCTCATTTGCCTTCTTATACAGAACAGCAGCAGCAGGCACATTCTGAGCTTCTTTTCCCATTCCAACGGCTTGTGCACCCTGCAATCACATTAATACAGAAATTCATAAATCGAATAAACAAAATATATTATAATCATAAAAATGAAATAAAAAATTGCGGATCAGAATTGTCCGTTTACCTGACCGGGGAAAAGAAAAGCGTTGGAGGGTTTGTAATCGGAGAAGGGAGCATCGTTGAGAACGGAGACCTGAGATCCGGAAGCGACGCTCATGAAAACCCTAGATCGAAGGAGGGGAAGGTTGAAGGTTCTAGAATGTGCATATGATGGGGAAGAAGGGAAGTTGTTGAGAGAGAGAGAAGGGAGAGTGAGGGAAGAAGAAGAAGCCATAGCTGAGAAGGAAGAATGTGAGGTTCGGATAAGAGGGAAATGGTGAAGCAAAGCTTGCATTCGGTTGCAGAAATAAGAAAAAATGTTGCTTGGGGGTATTGTAGTGAGACGGAGATTTCAAAGATGTTGGATTCTTCCTCTTCAAAACCAAAGATGTCAATCTCTCAACTACTTCACTCCCTAGTCCCTATTGAAAGTTCAGTAGAGAATTTAGTGAATTCGATTGTGAATTGGAGTGAGCACCCAACTCAAATAGGGGGCATATTCTCTGTACCGTTTTTCCTTCGTTCATTTCTTCTCATCTGTCAATACAATTCATCTTTAGTTCAATTGCATTGCTTCTACAATTGGAAAAAACGTTACGATGAGGAATGCAACCAAGAGGAAGAGAGAACCCCAACATGGACCACAACAAAACAAGAAACATTCCACGAAACCACCTTCTCGATCTCAAGCTAACCCTAAGCCCCACGAGGAGAAGCGCAACTTGGGGTGTGTTTGGCAAACCCGTTTGAGAAGAAAAAGCACGTTTAAGCTTCTTGAAAGCTTCACATTTTTGTTTGGCTAATTTTTAGTTTGGTAAACGCAGAAGTGATTTTGTATTTAAAACCACGTTTACCAGAAGCAACAATTTCTAGCTTCTGCGTTTCACCAACGGGCTTTTAGCCATTTACCCTCGACATCTATTTTTTTTTTACCAATTTTATCCTATAGACATGTTATTGTATTATTTATGAAATTCTTATTAGGTGAATTGGCCTTCTTTTCTTGTTATTTCTCTTGATATGAGTTCTTTTTTTCTATTATGTATTATTTATTATTTCTCTTTATATAAGCTCTTCTTTTCTATTATTATTATTTTTAATAATAATAGTAAAAATTTATAAGGTACTAAAAAAGAGTACTAAGAGAACTAAAAATATACTATATAAAATACATTATAAAAAATTTTTAGATTTTTTTCATTACTGTCAAGATAAATATTTAATTTTATTATTTTTAATATTTTTTTATAATTATAATTCTGGTATATATAGTTTTTTATTGTAATTTTTTTATAATATAGATTATGATCCTATTAAAAAAGATAAATTAAATAAAAAATTAATCATAAGTATTAATAAAATCATACACGTTAGATTCTAAAATAATATTAAGAATAAAATTATTAAGAGTATTAAACCGAAAATACGATGTAAAAAAATACTAAATTAACATTTTTACGTTAATACTTAAAATTTTAAAAAAATATAACATATTTGATTAAATACTCTTATATATAGTCACCAAAAAAATGCTCTTATATATATAATTTTATTTTGCTAATTTTTATATGTTATTTTTATTTAAAATCATATATATTAATTTTATTATAAAATTAATTAATAAGATTATTCAAATATCTAAATTAAAATGATAGGATAATATAAAAAATTATTTAAGTTGATGTCTATTTTAGTAATTTTTCATCTAAAAGTGATTTTGAGTAGTGTATTCCAAACCATATTTATTTTACTATAATCCATTTTGATATAAAGATGGCCAAATATAAATCACTTCAATACAAACTTGCTTTTCATCAAAATCAAATTTGCAAAATCAATTCTATGCAAACTCCTGTTTACAAACTGAAATCCAAACACACACTTGGTAAGCACGCTTTACTTGCTTCTGCTTCCACAATGTAGCTTTTATTTTTAGTGGGAAAGATATATTGCATATGCTCAACATTTGATGATGATTTCAATTTTAAGTTTTATTTCGATTCAATTTTACTCTTAATGATCTATTTATTTCAATTATATCTTTTCTTTCAATTTTTTATGGTGAAAGATTAGTCAGTTTTGTTTTTCATTTTTCAAATATTAGATATATAGTAAAATTCCAAATAGTAGATAAATGATTCCCTTGAATTTATCCATCAGTATACATGTATGTTTCTACTGATAAATAAATATTTGTTGATTTGTGTTTTTGCTCATCATTTAAATATTGTCATTTATTCGGCCTTTAAATTTAATATTTTATTATTTTAATTTTATAATTAATCATGTTTTCTATTTTTAAGGAACCGTTATCATTTTTATTTAATTTATTATTATATTTGTCACAATAAAACTTGTAACCACTTTTGATGAAATCACGGAAATTTTTAAAATAAATTAAACTCACTTCAAAAATTAAATATACAAACTTGGAAATATAGGTAGCATTTGGTTAATATCCATGTTTCAATGACACATGGACATGGTGAAACATGTTTGTTGATTGGTTTGGTGAGACAAAATTTTAAAGATCATGGGAGGATATAAATAAATACAGAGACACTCAATTTATGTACCTCTAATTTGTTGAGACACTAATTTTTTATTCTTTTATTTTTATTCAATTTTTAAATTTTCTAGATGTGTCCTTCTATCTTTCCAAACCTTTCTCTTTCTTTTTCCTCTTTCAGATTCTACAATCACCTCTTTCTTTCTCACTGGTCACAATCCTCCTCGTTCTACCTTCTTCAACCCTTACCAATGGAAACTCGACTGTCGTCTCTTCCTCTCTCGATGACGTTGCCGTCTGATTTGCCATTCGTTGTCGCATTACTCCACTATTCATGGACATGCATTTCTCTGTGTTCTGCCTCGTCTCTGCCGTCGAGACTACCTCACCACACTCCTCCTCTTTTAGATCCGTTCTGTCTCTCCACATCTTCCATATCCAAACTTCACCTTCCAGATCTGCTCTGTCTCTCCCTCTTTCTCTCGATTTGCCTTTTTTGGTTCTTCCTCTGCTTCTTTTTCTTCAAGTAGTTGTCTCCGTCATTCTCTTTTCTGTTATCTTCTTCTGGTTTTTCTGCTTCTTTCTTGCAATCATCTTCGTTTTTCTCTCTTTCTTTGGGCACTGGTTTTCTATTTTCTTCAAGAAAAAAATTGTACATTTAATTTTTTATTTATTTAAATTTTGATTAATCTTTGATAAATTCTGGACTTTGGTTTTCTATTTTTTTTCAAGAAAAATTGTATGAATGATAATTTGAGATGATATTGAAAAAAAATACTAAAAGAAATAAAAATTCAATGGTGATAATGTGTAGTGTTTGGGGTGATGAGTGTACAGTGATAGTAGTAGAACTTGTGATTGAATGAATGATAATTCAATTTTTTTTAAATATTTGTGTGTCTTATTCATTATTTTTGCCAAACATAATATACAGACACATATTTTATGTGTATGTCTTTAATGATTGTGTCTTTGTGCCTACGTCTCATCCTATGCATCAAGTCATCAACCAAATAGAGCCATAAAGAACAACATAAATACGTCCAAAATTAAATGAATAATATAAACACATTCAAAATTCAGTATTGACACATTTAAATTACTTAATATTACAAGTCCCAAATCAAACAGATGAGCGCAAAAAAAAAATATCATCACAAACATATTAAAAAAAACGAAAAAACCACATACACATTTAATATTATGCATAAATTGAGAAGATAGAACTTTTTATTAAACAGAAAAAAAGAAAAAAGGAGAGACCAAGAACTCTAATAATCTAGAAAATGTGAAGGAGGTAACAAATTTTAAATCAAATAGAATAGTGAAAAAAAATTGTCAACACAAACACATTCAAATACCTATGTTTCTGGCGTGGAGGAATGTGTCGCGGAGGAGGAAGTGGCGTGTAGGAGAAGCGCAGCGACGAGGAGGAGCTTGTCGCGAAGGATGAAGCAGTGGCGAGGATGAGCGCGGCGTGGAAGAAGCGGTAATGACGATGAGGATCGCAATACCTAGATTTTGTCGTTTTAGGAGGGAGGTATGTTTTGGGATTTTAAGGATTTTTTTTATGTGTTAGTGTTTAAGGGTTTAAAATAAATTTGAATACTTGAAATTGAATTTTTGGATTTTAATCTTACTTAAACTGTTTTTTAAATTTTTATTTTAAATTTGAAAAAAAAGACACTGAATTTATTTAAATGTGTTTGTTTTATTTTTTTAAATTAATATAATAAAAAAAAGACTAAAAAAATAATTTAAAGAATACCTAATTAAATTGAAAGTAATATATCATTATCTCTATTTTTTAAGTAATCATTTTCTTATATTAGTTTTTTTTTATTTTTTGTTATATTCAAATATTATGGTATAAGAATGAAACTATTAAATACAATATAAATATGAACATAATATGTCATTAACTGAAAGTAACATTCATTTTCATGAATAATGACACCATGTATTGTTTTTAATATTATTCTTACAACTAAATAATATTAAAAGATGCAAATCGTTGAAAAAAAGTTGTGATATATAAGTGACAAAGATAATACATATATGATGAACACAATTAGGTAATAAAACATAAAAAAAATTGTAATGACACATATATTATAAGTTTTAGGAGTTGGTCATCTAACATTTATGTTTAAATAAAGAATTATATATCATTATCAACTAAATTTTTTAAATAATTGTGTAAAATATTAGTTAGGATGAAAAAAAATAGTAAATATATAAGATTATGTGAAAGAAGATAAAGTAAATGTGTAAAGTGAATATTAATTTTTATAGTAAATATGAATAAAAGTGAGAATAAAAAGATAAAATGAATTAAATTTTATTAACTAGTTTATAAAAAGAAATAACATACCAGGGATGATTCTAAGCATAGTATTGTAAGGGCAATTGTTTCACTACCATTTGAATTTTTTTTAAGTAGTATATGATGAAATTATTTAATTTTCGGTACTTAACATTCAATTTAAGAACTTCATTTTAGATGTTCGTCAGAAGAATTAATTTTTAAATTTAAACAAGATTGACGTTCTTTCTTAAAAATCGACTCAAAATAATATTATTTATCTTCTTTTGAAATTAGTTTTAATTTTTTCATAACAACTGTATTAATTAAAAGAACATTTTTAACTATGAATATCAATAAGATTCGATTTTTAATTGTATTGGAAAATGAATCTCTAAATAATTGTTTAGTGATATATATAAAAAGAGAAAAATTTTAATTGTACCATCAAAGAAAAATTACTTAATTTTTTAAAAATATAAAATCTAAGGTAATAGAATTTTAAATTATACGTTATTATTTAAATTACTATTTTAGTATTTGAATTTATAAATTAGATATTTTGAAAATTAATCACATTTTACAATAACAAAATATAATTATAACGACAATCATGCTATATGTACATAAAAAATAACTATCCGTATAAAATACATGTTAAAAATAAGTTAAACAATGCATATATTTATACACAAATATATAATAATTAATAAATAATTTGATAATTGATTTTTTATGTACATATAATATTTTTATTATAAAAATTATTGTCATATTATATAAAAAAAATTTTCACTATCAAATTTTTCTGGATTCGTCGCTAAATATAACCATTAAAGATATAGAGTAATATATATAGAAATAAAAAAGTAAAAAGAGGTGAAAAGATAGGGCTACGAAGGAAAAAAAATAATGCGATAATAAAAAAAACTATAAAATAACAATTCCACCTAAATATTTATTATGTGACAATATTTGAAGCTATTTAATATTCAAGAGCTCATTATGATATCACTTAAATTTTCTTTTTGTATGTTATAAATAAATAAATAGATAAATAAATAAATGGATTTTTGTAAAAAAAAATTATTTTTCAAATATGACATACAATATTAGAATTTAGATCATTAATGTAAATTAATATTTTGTATATTATAATTTTTTTAATAGAATTAGATAATTTAATATATAAAATGGTGAAATTAATATTAAATTAATTATATAAATATTATTCTCTGTAGTATAGTATAAATGTAATTTTATATATAGATAAATATTTTTTTATATCATTATAAACTAAGTTTATAAATGATAGGACAATTTTATAGAAAACCTAAAAATTTATATGTGTTCACGTATTATAAGTTTATAACACTATTTTAGTTCTTTTTATATATTTTAATAAACATATAATATATTAAGGTGCAAGTTAGGAGGCATTTTAAATTTAATTTCTTTTATTTTTTTCAATTTATTTGTTTAAATTCCATGAAAATACCCATGAGCTACATATCCAATTTTTGTTCACATTTCCGTGGCTCATCAAATAAAAGAAAATTCACTAGCCCAATATTTCTGTTAGCTTCCCTAAACTGCCAACTAGCCGCTATCAAAGAATGGCTTCCCACAATGAGAGAAACAAATGTCTCTGTCCACAAGGTAATTAGCAATGATATCTTTTTGATTTAAGATATTACAGGTCAAAAAATTCCTCTACACTCTTCTTTTATTAAATGTATCCTACCACTCAATTATGGTCAATAGAATTCTTTAATATAAATCTTTACGTCTCTGAACAATAGAATAGCAATATACCAATCAAGTGGTCTGATACATGTAAAAACTTTTTTTTTTGGACAGAAAAAAACGTTTTTCAATTATGAAAAAGCCAAACAGTATTTACAAATATAAAAAAAATATCAATTCTATATAAATAATAAGAAGATAGATATTTCATGTATTGAACTAAAATCTGATAGCAAACTCAACATTCGATTACTAAAAATCTTAACAAAAAGAAACAGAGACCAAACAGAATTTCTTTTATTTTTAAATCTACACATATGTGCTGCAAGCCAATAAGATACATCTTCTTCTTTTCCATATAAATTTGAATATTTTTTGAATCTGAAAGTTTTTCTGTAAACAAAATTATTTCTTCATAGAGTTTTCCTTCAAGATCTGTATCACCAGAACACCACCAGCAACCATAACAAAAACCAAAACACTACCACAAACAAAGGAGGAAAATCACAGATGGATTATAAAAACAGGAACACAGAGCTAAATTCAGGTTCGAAGAAAAATTATTTTAGATATAGATCTGGATCTCAAATTTAAATCTCTAAAAGAAAAGTAGAACACAAAAACAAAACAAGAAATAGGAAGCAAGGAGAAAAGAGAGAAGAAGTTAAAGAGGTGACGGAACAATGTAGGCAGAGGTAGAAGAGAACAGAAAACAGAGAAAAAAGAGAAATGAGGAGAAAGAAGGAGAGGCAAAGGAGACGAAAAAAGAAAAAGGTTAAGGAGGCAGGAGCAAAGGAGAAAAGGTTAAGGGAGATAGTAAAAACTTTTTTATTTAGAAGTTAGATAATCATTGATTTACTAGTATATCTATAAAGTATACTGGCACATGTAAAAATCTTTCTATATTTTTTAGTAACTTATTTTTACTATAAGTTTTTTAGCCATTTTGCATGGTATATATGTAGATATAAATTCTACTCTCCAAATTTTACTAAATTGATATAGTTTGTAATTTCATATAAAATTACATATAGGTTGAACCAAGGTTCTGAAAACTGGTTTAAATCGGCCGGTCGAATCAGTTAAACCGTGAACCAACACAAAAAAACAAACCGATCAGATGTCAAAATCGTAAATTTTAAAAACCTTCTTTAAACCGTTGAATCGGTTAGGAACTGGTCGATCGAACCGAGCCGTGATCTGATCGGTTTTTTGAATTTTGCTGAAACGCCGTCGTTTTTGTGGAGAGGAATCCCACCCTAACTTCAGAGTTCAGCCCTAACCAAAACGCGTTCTTTGCCTCTCTGACACTTAGCCACTGTCCAGAGCTTCTCTCATCGACCTCCTGCTCTTCCCTCCCTCCCTCACTTCCGTCCAACCACCGCCTGCTACCGTCGCCGTCGCAACTTCCAACTTCGAACAGCCACCGCCTGCTCCCTCACATCCCTTCCATCGGGCAGCAAACGTCGCAAACTTCCTTCCCTCCATCGCGCAACCCTCCCCCCCTTCTTCCCCCAATCATTCGTGCACTCCCTCGAGACCTCTGAAGCAAAGCAAAACCCTAGCCCTTCATCGCTGCCACCGTCCCCAGGTCCTCAGCGCTGCCGCTGCTTCCTCTTCCCCGTTTCGTTTTCATCTTCCTCTTCCCCAGGTAGCTCGGTACGTCGTTTTCATCTTCACTGGCTTCTCGGCACGGAACCCAGGTTAGTGGCCCTGCTTTCATTCTTCGCCGCTTCTTCCTTTTAATTTCTGAATGGTCGGTCGTCTTCTACGTTTGAAGTTCTGAAATTGTTGTTCAATTTTTGTTCCATTTTTCTTGTAATGTTTTGTAAATTGTAATTGCCTGCTGCTGATGGATCTGTCTTGTATTTGCTGGTTGCTGATGGCTGTAAAATGTTTTTTCAAATTTATTGATGGCTTGTTGGCTCTGTTAGTCTGTTGCTTTCAATTCTTTGTTCTGCTACTGATGGCTCGATGGCTCTATTAGTTGCTGATGGCTCTTAATTTTTTTGTTCAAATTTACTGATGGCTTTGTTTGTAGTTGCTGGTTTTGCTGGGTGAAGGTTCAGTGTTTTGGAATGTTTTATAATGTGCTCATGTTTGTAATTGCTGGGTGAAGGTTTAGTGTTTTGTGATTATTGGTTAATGTTTTGGTTTAGTGTTCTCTCTTTTTCAGATTTTCCTTCTCCCTGTATTTTTGCGTGTTGCTGAATTGGTAATCAATAAGTTTGCCTTTTTTCTGTAAATCGGGACTTCACTAGGATTTGTTAAATTTGTTGCTGTAACTTGAATTTGTTGCTTCCCAGTCACAGAATCAGAACAGAATGCTCAGTCAGTGCTTGATTGATCGGCTTTGCTCACTGATTGTATTTGATGATAAATTTTAAATTGATAACTTTTAAATTTTAAATTTGCACTGCCTATGTTACTGATTCACCGTTCTTTTAGTGCTTTTTGTTGTTGTTAATCATTGTGATGAGCTTTGTTAAAATTTGCACTGCCTATATTACTGATTCACCGTTCCTTCAGTGCTTCTTGTTGTTGTTAATCATTGTGATGAGCTTTGTTAAAATTTGTACTACCTATGTTATTGATTCACGGATTCATCCCTCTTGTCGTCATCATCGACATGAACTCCGAACCAAAACCCCAACTCTGTGGATAAAATTGGAACGAAAGTTGATTGGGACTTTTTCTTCTACTTAAGGTATGAATCAGAATGACGAGGCCAAGTTGTGAATGCACAAGTGTCAACGGACTATAATATATATTGAGTTTGTGACATTAGAAGGGTGTAATAATAACAATAATGGAGTCATGTTATTTAAATATTGAGGTTTAACATTTAAACTCTCAGCTTCTCAGCCCTGATTAATTCTTCTTCTCAGGCAATTGAATCGAATCAACCAGGCCTTCCTTTTCTTTTTCTTTTAGTTGATTCTTAATTTTTCTAATATATGTAGCTTTCTGAATCAAGTGGATCAGATTATGTAGTTTTCTTGATTTGGGATATTTTCGGAGACGCATTAGAAGAGTTATTTTATTATTATGTTTGCTATAAAAATATTCACATGTTGTGTATGCTTGTGATTGTTTCGGTGTTTACATTTTCTTTCCAAGTCACTTGCTATGGTTGTTCTTTGAGTTAAGGCTTTGTATGTGTGTGTGAGAACATGTGATAATGTTGAATGCTGTTGCATCTAATAAGAGTTCTTGGAGTACCCTCATCTTTGGTCCTTTGTAATTTATTTATTATTTTGTTCTAAAACGGTTTTTCCGGTTAAACCACCGGTTGGACCGGTTAAACTAATGAATCAGTGACTAAAGTGGTTTGATGACCGGTCCGGTTTTCAGAACATTGGGTTGAACCAAAACAGTATAATTTTTCTTGATAATCGTGATCCATTCGACAGAGATCCAATTTTTAATCTTTATTATTCATTTCCTCAATTGTGTCTTCCTTTCTTCATCATTATACGCCGTCACTCACCTCTCTGCAGCCATCCCCCCTCGCTACTCTCCCTTCTCACCGCGTTATTCCCTCTGTTCACGGCGTCCATACTCTTCTCCGCCGCAATTCTCCTCTACGCTGCTACTCCGTGCTCTCCTCTCCGCTCGCGTCCGCTGCGCCGTCCCCCACCTCGTCCGCTGCTCCGTGCTCTACATCGTTGCTCGTCGTCCGCTCGAAAGAAGCCTTCGTCTGCCGTCGACAGCATCGCCGCTGCAGCCGTCGGTTGTCCCTCCTCCTCCTCCACTTCAGGTTGGATACTCTCCCCCTCTCAGTAATTTATTGCACTAAAGGTTTATTCTGCATTTTTTGTGCTTGTTTGTTTTGAATCTCGGTGATTTTCAGCATGCTTGTGCTTTGAGCCTTGCTTGATTTTCCGCAGCTGCAGCATGCTTGTGCTTGTTTTGTGCATTTTTTGTGCTTGTTTTCCCCTGAATAAGCATTAAGGAACTAAAAGCTTTTGATTAAAAAAAAAATGATTCAATAGGCTAAAAATTTCAAAAGAAATTTAATAGTACAACTCTTAATCTGAGCTCCTAGTAAAAATTATTTTGAAATTATTTGGGTGGCTAAGCCTTCTTTGTTGGTAATGGCTTGGCTAGTGTGCACGTATACAAGTTTTAAGCTTTGAAGTCATTTGAGCGTGCAAACAATGAATTAATTGTGATTTGGATTAATTTAGTTTGGTGCATTTTAAGGGTTAGTGAGGTTAGAATTTTGGTTAGGCAAGTTCAGATGGAAAAACAATAGAGTTGTTCCCTATTAGTATGTGTTCACATGATAAACGTTTGGTCTTAAGCTATATCTGAAAAATTATCTATTTTAGTATCTGTTGTTTATGGTGCCAGAAAATGATCGTTCTAGTGAAGAAGTAAAAAAGCTTTTGTAGCTGGTGCATATAATGTATATAGTGTGTGGTTATTGAATTCCAAAAATTGTGTGGTAAAAGAAGTGTTTTTTTCCTTTGGAAAAAGAAAATTAAATTCAAATCGTGATAGTATTGTAAATTCTTCATCTATTCTGCAGGTTGATGTAATTGATCAACGGTATCTCTTGTTTTATCTTTTTCTTTGTGTTTTTTAATGGAACTTGTTATTCATTTTTACGATGCTAATGTCTGAACACATATTAAGCTCGACAAATTACAAATCTTTATGGTTGAGCAAAGAGAAATTAAGTCAAAATCCATCAAGAGAAATTAAGTCTTTATACTTTAAATGGTGTTTTGTTTATGATGTATGTTGACACATTTATGTATTTCGTTTTTTTAACAGAGAACTTGAAGTTGTTTGTTGGAAGTTATAACCCCACTTATCACTTTATCACTCCTTTTCTTCCCTCCCCGTGCCGTCACTTCGCAAAGCAATCTCCACACTCCATTACTCCAGTTATGCTGTTGCACATGACAACGCTGTGAGTCCGTCACGCCATCCCTATTGCCATAGCTATGTCCTCTGTTCGCGCGCTCCTATCCACTTCAGTTTCCCAGTCACCATTGTCGTCGATGTTTCTTAATTCCAGTCCCTCAATGGAGATGTTTCAGGTAGTTTTTTTTTTATTATGCTGTTTTATTTTATGATTGTGTTTATGATGTTGTTCTGTTATGCATTTGGGTTGCTGTGAAGGATATGAATTCAAATGCGATTAAGTCAAATTCTGGTTTTAGTTTCGGTTGCTGAGAAGCATACTATTTCGTCTCTGTTTCTTGGGTTTTATTAATGAAACTTTTTTAATTTCCAGAAGTAAATGAGTTCAAATGTCAAATTTATTTTCCTTAAAGTCAAATGCCGATTTTAATTTTCAGATGTTTTGCATTCATGCTTTGAAGTCTTAGCTTTGACATGAAATTGTTGAATACTAGAATGTATACATCTAGCATGCTAATTTGCTGTTTACGAGTATTAGATATTAAAATTTACTTTGTATTTTCCCATAATTTTCCCAACACATTATGTTGATTCCCAGCCCACTATCAGTTACTCTTTTTCATTTAGTGCGACATTGTGCAACTCATGTTTGATGTTTTGCAGTTATAACTTTGTGGGCATTTAAGAATATTTTATGTCATATTTTTTGTTGAAAATATAAAATGCACATAGGACAGCTGGAACGGTTTTTTTACACCAATGTTACATAGGACAAGTTTAAGACAGAAAACCGATATGATCAAATCCATTCCAATTCAGTTCGGTTTGGCAGCTTGAAAAAACAGGACCATTTCACCCTGAATTGAACAGGTTTTGTTTATGTTGTTCTACTTCCATTGGTTGCAGTTGTGTACTTATAAACGACCAACTTATGATCATCAAGTTTTGAGGACTTCACTTAGTTGTAAGTGTTCTTATCACTTATCTCTCGTCTTTCATGGTATTAGTTCTCTTTTTTTTAAAAACTACTTAATTGTTTTTCTCACTTGATATCTAGTGCTTGTTTATATGCAATTGTTTTTATTTAAAAAGATCTTTATATATATATATATATATATATATTATGTTTGAATAGTTTGGTATGGTAAAGAGTAAAGAAACTAGAAGTTAAGCATCTTTTTAGATGTGTTACAAATAGACTAAATTGAGCCATGGCAGTTTCCTACACACATTAGTACCTTTGTTAGTTGAGTTGTGACGGAAGGACTAATGTGATTCATACTTTTAAAACTCATAACTTAGGGGCTAATTGATTTTCGGGTGAAAATTCATTTACCAAATTGAGTCTTATCTCAACAAACAGTGTTGATTGTTTATCTTTGTATAGATGCGAAGCACAGAAATGCTTTGTGGGTATCTTTTTGTCCCAATGAGGAGTTATGTAGGCCTCATTGTAGTTGCAATTTGCGCTATCAGAATAAACATGCCAGAGACACGGTTGCAAGATGCGAACTTACAGCAGCGGGAGATAGTCACTCATTGTCAGGTATAAAAATCCTTTGATCAGATTTCATGTGTAGCAACAATAATGTTTAAATGGAATGCCAATTCACCTATTGGTGTTTGCTTAATCAGCGGATCTGAAAATGGAATCAAAAGTTAGGGGAGCTTGTTTTTATGCTGTCACCACCCTTTCCGCCGTATTTCTTTTTGTGCTGATGCTGGTTGGACATCCATTTGTGCTACTATTTGATCGTCAACGAAGAAAATTTCATCATTATGTTGCCAAAGTCTGGGCTTCACTCACAGTTGCTCCATTTTATAGAATAAAATTTGAGGGGTTGGAGAATCTGCCACCTCCTGATACACCTGCTGTGTATGTTTCCAATCATCAGAGTTTCCTTGACACATATACTCTTCTCACTCTAGGAAGAAGCTTTAAATTCATAAGCAAGACTGGGATATTTCTCTTTCCGATAATTGGGTGGGCAATGTTTCTTCTAGGCACCATTCCTTTGAAGCGCATGGATAGCCGAAGCCAGATGGTATACTTCTGCGATTGAAGCTGTGGATAATTTTAACTTGTTCTTGTTGATTCAGTACCAATGTCTTCCACGAATTTATTTCTAAATTGTGTTTATATATGATTTTCAAAGTCACAGTTCTGTTTTGCTTCTTCACATATAGGATTGTGTTAAACGATGCATGGATCTTATCAGGAAGGGAGCCTCAGTCTTTTTCTTTCCAGAGGGAACACGCAGTAGAGATGGAAAACTAGGTGCTTTCAAGGTTTTTATCTCAACTCATGTAATGATTTTCATCTGTCTATAATCATGTTTAAGGATGCAAACAGTTTTAGGTTATTCATTAATGACCAATGACCAACAGTTCCTTAATGTATTTTAGTTTTCCATTTTGAGTAAATGGACAAAAGTACATATGAAAAGGTTTGTGGTAGACAAAAGTACATACAAAAGATTGTAAATATCAAAGTATACTCGAAATATTGTTTTCGATGGACAAAAATGCCATGCCGTTAGTGGGTTAAAGGCCCGTGGTATACTTTTGTCCATCGAAATAAATCTTTTGGGTGTACTTTCATATTTACCAACTTTGTCCATTCACTCTTTTACTTTTTAATTCTTTTTCATTATGGTAAATTCTTAAGGGGGGATGTTGAATTTTACACCACATGCTAACTTACCTATAACAAATTGAACCCCAATCTACTGGTTATAAAATTTATCAGCAACAAAGCCTTATCCTCTTGGGTGGTGTTAGTGTTAAGTATCTAAGGAAAGTGAAAAAACCACACCATAAAAACTAGCTGTTGAGGGAGAAAAAACCACTCTCTTTAAATACAACATCAAACATCCCATACTACCTAATATGAGACTTTGGACACCCCATAATACCCAAGTCTCTAACAATACACCGCCCTTGGAGAGCCCACATCCTCGGCGGCTTCACTCTTCGACACCGACCCAGTGGTAGCAACTTTGCTACCCGCTATCAGCATCTGGCCTATAGGTAGCACTTTTCATGGCACCAACAACCAAGGCTTTGATACCTTTGTAAGTACCTAAAGAAAGTGGAAAACAACATCTTAAAAGCTAGCTGTTAAGGGAGAAGAACCACTCCTTAAATATAACATGAAGCATCTCATGCTGCTCGATGTGGGACTTTAGGCACCCCATTATGCCCAATTCCCTAACAGTTAACTTCATAGATCAGGCCATCTCACAGTTTAAATTCAGCCTATTTTTACTTAAATTGCTTTTAATAATATCATCCAAAGTTTTCTCGGGTTTCTTTCCACTTCGGGCATTCAGACATGTTTGTGTGTAAGATTTTGTCAATGAACTAATTCTAAATTGTGTTATAATTATTTGGGGATTTTCAGAAAGGTGCCTTCAGTATTGCTGCCAAGACAAATGCTCCAGTGGTACCAATAACCCTTATTGGAACTGGTCAAATCATGCCAGCTGGAAGAGAGGGTATAGTAAACGTAGGTTGGGTCAAAGTTGTTATTCATAAACCTTTAGGTGGGAAAGACGCTGAAATGTTGTGCAAAGAAGCTAGGACGACAATCGCAAGTGTATTGTAATCACTCAAACCTGAGAGATGCTATGCACGAGTTCTTTTTCATTTCTTCCCATGTTACATAACTCAGCAACTTCGAGGGGAAAATCCCATAGCCACGTTTGCATTTGTGGGGTCATGAATTAGAAACTTTAAAAGAAATTAAAGAGGGATTGTCATCCCTAATGAGAGGATTCTGATCCCAACTATAATCCTATGTTTTTTATTTGAAATCATAGAAAATTTATATTTTATAGAATAATCTTTTTATCACGCAATATTTCTTGAATAAATTTTAACAAAAGTTAAAATTAATTTTGCAGTAAATAGAAGGGATTATGGATTTTTTGTATACTAAAAACAATTTAAAATTGGTGCAACGATAACTATTTTGTTGGTGTTTAAAATTTGGAGCGTTCCCAGTTTGTTCAGAATCTTAGTGTCATGAAGAAATGACCAATTTAATTTCTGTATCTTTTAAGACCTATTTGAGACGTTTGATTTTTTAAAGATTATTGTGATCTTTTTGTAGCAATTCATTCTTGTCTTTTAAGGTCTTGTAGTTATAGGCATAGAAGTATTAAATATTGGTTGGACACACACCTCTTTCATACTATAATTTAAGTTTTGTTCTAAGCATAGTAGTAGAAAGAGAAGCTTTTTAAATAGTTAATTTGTTGAGTACGCCCATTAATGTCTTAGAGCCAAAACACATATATCGGTTTTGTGAATGCATTTTTGAAGTCAATCATTTGAGCCTTTTGATAAATGCATATATATATATATATATATATATATATATATATATATATATATATATATATATATATATATATATATATATATTTGGTGACGATAAATGCATATATTATGTTAATTTTGGGTATATATCAACTTGCATTTTTCTTATGTGATTGTGTACTTTTGTGAACTTTTTTTTAATTGAACTTGATTGATTAAAACATGTATTTTAGGTTTTTAAAACTAGTATTATTTGGAAATACTGTATGTAATTCACAATGATAATGTATCAATGTAATTACACCAGAACACATACATCAAAATTTTAATTTAATAACTCAGCCATCAACATTATACAAACTTCTCATCTCATAACTCAATGGAAACCTCTATATATAACTCAATGATGCATAGTTAATTTTTTGAGCAATGCTAGGTGACGAAAAAGTTAATATATTTTTTTCAATATTTAGTTAATTTTAAATATTAAAGATTGAATTTTAAATTTTAATAGAATAAAAATAAGATATTTATCTAAAATATTAGTCTACTAACATTTCTCTTAAATATACTCATTATTTATTCAAACATGTCAAATTATTTAAATAATTATTATCTATTATTTTTATATGAAAATTTTTAAAATACTGGTAATTTTAGGCCCTTAAAATCATGCAAAAAATTGAAAAATTCATGAAGAATAAGAATGATATCCAAAGCAATGGGTGTGTAAGCATCATAATAATGTGTGTATGCATCCTTCGGCGCACATGCCTCAATTAATAAAGCACGTGGACGAGAAATGCATAAGAAATTCAATGATTTAAGGAGGAAACTCAAGGAGGTAACTTAGGGAGAGTTTAGATTTAATTTTGGTATATTTTAGTTAGGTTTTTTAGAGTGAGAATCTCTCTTTTTTCTCTAAAATTAGAATTAGGATTAAGATTAGGTTTAGGTTTAGGTTTAGTTAGTTTATGTTAGTTTCATTTTAATTTCAATTAATTCTTGCAAGAATCCAGCATTAATTTCGTTTTTTTCTAGTTTTTTTTATTTTGTTTTTATGAATACTTTTTATGCTTTATGTTAAATTTTTTATTTGATGTTTAATAAAGTATTTATTTTATGGATATTGTTTATTTATGTTTTTTATGTTAATTTTATGTTTATTGTAAATTTGGTGATGATTAGAAATAGATTTTAGTTAATTGCAAATTTATGTTTTATGATACACATAAAGTGTTTGACAATATTTGAACTAGTTACGAAATAGATTCTTACATTTGGTTTGGAGTTAAGAAATAAGGTGATTTTGAGTCACCTTTACTCTAATTGATTGATAATTAAGAGTTGTTGATTAACCTTATTTTCACTAATACTAATTTTTTATTAAATTTAATTAATAAATTAATTAGAATTTATAATTAAGGTAATCATCATCGTTGATAAACCATAAATTTTTTGGCTTATCTTGTGTCTAATTTAGTGAATTTTATTAACTTTTTTCACACTTATTCACTAAAATAGCATGGTTTTATAATTCTCCCTAATTTGTATTTAAGAGTGAAAACACGCTTTTTAGACCTTAATATTATTAATTTTAATTCACTTTAATTTCATTCAATGCCTTGATATGTTTGTTGAAGGGATCCCAAGGTTTATAAGGGAAGGATAGAATGGAAGAAATGAAGGAAAAGTGCAAAGTGGAGAACTCATGAAGAAAGGAGCATTTGGAGGATTCATCGCGACGTGTACACGTGACTGACGCGTAAGTGTGGCCGATGCGTACGCGGGGCCGACGCGTACGTGTGATAAGCGGCACGTGACTCATTTAAAGGCAAAATGGTGGGGGCAATTTTTGAGCCATCCAGGTCCAGATTCAACTCAGTTCTGATGCTATTAAACCCAAGGATTGGGGGAGAATGAACCATTCATTCATACACACATTAGTTTGAGATAGATGTAGAATTCTAGAGAGAGAGAGGCTCTCTCCTCTCTCTAGGTTTTAGGATTCTTAGTTTTATTTCTTAGATCTAGATCTCAATCTTCCTTCAATTTAGTTTTTCTTTACTTTTATTTGTTCTAATACTTTAGTCCATTTACTTCTCTTGTTAATTTCTTTATATTGTTAATTTTATTTCATGAATTCTCTTGTCAATTTCAATTTTTTTTAATGCAATTTTTATTTTTCCATGTCCTTTGATGTTTATCTTAGTTGCTATTA
This sequence comes from Arachis stenosperma, assembly GCF_014773155.1. Classification (NCBI taxonomy): domain Eukaryota; kingdom Viridiplantae; phylum Streptophyta; class Magnoliopsida; order Fabales; family Fabaceae; genus Arachis; species Arachis stenosperma. The sequence continues at coordinate 88,138,011 of NC_080383.1, read as the reverse complement.
TTAATTTCTTGCTTATGTTAGTTATGGCTTTCATTAATTCTTGCAATTTATGATGGTTATTTTTATTGCACTCTAAGTGTTTGATGAAATGTTTCTTTTAGCTATGAGATAGATTTTTCTATTCTTGGCTTGGGTTGGTTACTTGGGGTGATCTTGAGTCACCAATGTCCAAGTGATTGATAATTGGTTTCCATTGACACTAGTCTTCACTAAGTTAATTTGTGAGTGGCTAGGACTCATGGGTTAGGATTAATGAAACTCATTTGACTTTCCTTCAATTGTTAGAGGATGACAAAATGGAATTGATCCTTGCAATTATCATATTGTGGTTGGTAATAAGGATAGTGAACCTTAATCATCAACCCTTGCCAAGAGCTTTTTACCATTTGAGTTTTTCTTTCCTTTATTAGTTAATTGACATTTACTTTCTTGTTATTTACTATTCTTGTCAATCACCACCTCAACTCCGAAATCCATTCATAACCAATAATTAAGTACTTCATTGCAATTCCAAGGGAGAACGACCCGAGATTAATACTTCCGGTTATTTTTTATTTGTATTGTGACAAACCTTTTTAAACTTTGATTGGAGGATAAATTGTTGGTTTGGACTATGCTTGCAACGAGATTCTATTGAGAAATCCTAGACCGACGTTTATCCTCTATCAAATTTTTGGCATCGTTGCCGGAGAATTGCAAATGTGCGCTTGTTATTGGTTATTGTATATATGTTAATATTGTGAATATGTTTGCCTTTTACTTTTTTGGTAGTTTTTGTTAATTTTAGGACTTTGTTTGCTTATTTCTTGTAAGTTTTTGTTTTTATTTTCTATTGCTACTATGAGTTCTCACTACTTTAGCTATGAGTTTGGTTCTAACTATGTTGTAGGAAATTGGAACTACAATGATGACATGCATCAAGGATGGAACAATCAAAGGTGAGAGAAGCCTCAAGCATGTGATCAATCTTTATAGCAACAACCTCCTCCAATATATTATGAGTATGAACCATCCTATAGTGCAATATCAATCCAAGAGCCACCTCTCATATATGAGAACTTTTAACCACATGATGAATTCTCCTTTCCACCACAACCCTCCATGGAAGAATATCCATATCTATTGATCCAAGAGCAACATTATCCTAATTATGTTAGTCAAGTAGAACAAGAGCCAAGGGATCGTCTCAAGGAAGCAATGGATCGGCTTCGAGCAATCATCCATCAAAAGGAGCAAGAGGAAGCCCAAAGGACGCGCAAAGCTATTATGGCTAACATTACCAAAATTCAAGCCAACTTGGACTCATGGGATTCATGCCACAAACAAAGTATTTTCACGGATGAATATGGGGAATTAATCGATAAGCGGAGCATAAATGAGATTTTAGAATCTCAACGCGAGAACAAGGAAATGGAGTGTGTTGTGCAACAAGTGGAAGGGAAGGAGATTGTTGAAGAAGAAGAAGTGGTTGAAGACCTAGGCGAAGTTGGGCAAGCGATAAGTCCTATTATTGAAGATGATTCCACACCAACTAATGTGCCATTTGAAATTGTTGAACATTCCTCATTGTTGTGTGAAATTGATGATAAGGAGGATCATGCAAAACCTCCAATACATGACTTGAGCAATGAGAAATGTGTAGAAGTTGGTGAACAAGGAATTGAAATTGAAGAAGCTTGCAAGAGGTGGAGGTAATTCAAGAAGAGGAACCAAAGGGAGTTGTAAACATCTTGCCCAAGCTGGTTAGAGCCGCTCTCACTAAGCAACCATCCATTCTTTCTTTCAAGTGGGTAAATCTCTTATCCTTAAACTTTACTTTCCCACTTGAATATGGTTTGCTTGAAACAGATGGTCAACTTATAGCTCTTTGTGGAGTGAAGAGTAAGAGAGAGTTGTGTAGTGGTTGGCAAAATGATGTTAGGCTCACTAAGGTTGAACCCTCAAAGTATAGGTCCCATGGTTGGGGGAATGCTAAGTTTTATGGGTCTAGGAGGAGAATTTGGTGCTTAAATGAGAATTCTGAGTGCTTCCCACCCAAGTGGAATCATGATGATCAATTAGAAGATGGGTGTAGAAACAAGATTTGGGATCCCGGTATACATGAGGATCAATTTTGGGAGCTCATAGCTTGTGTATAACTCCATCAAGGCTTGATGCAAATGATTTGGAATGATGGAGCTTATTGGAGATTCAAGCATTGTTGGAAGTTCAAGGATGAATACAAGCACAAGCCACCATGACAAGGAGCTCACCAAATGCCCAACTTAATGACTTTAAATAAAAGTGCTAGGTGGGAGACACCCCACCATGGTAAATTTCTTCTATTTTCTCTCTTATTTATATTGGCAATAAGTTGAATCTTCACTTTTAGTTAGGTTTATTTAGTTTAGGTTGTGGTTTAGCTTGTTTAATAAAATTTGGTATTGCTTTTTTAGCTTATTAGTTTCTCAATAAGCTTCTAAAAAAAAAACCAAACATGTCCGTCACGCGTACGCCTGGTCGACGCGTATTCATGACACCCCTGATTTTGATCACGTCAGGATTGTGCGTGGGCTGTGCCATCGCACGGTCCAAACAGAGAGTTGTGCGTGAAGGGTGCGGACAATGTGCGTCTAGCACAATTTCGTCCCATGCATACGCGTCCTCCACGCGTACACGTCACCCTCTATTTTTCCTTGCCACGCCTGCACTTGCATGATGCGTACGCGTCGCACCTCCTTCACCCTTCCCACGTGTATGCGTGGGAACCCCTGTTCCATTATCTTTCTTTTCTTCTCTTCTTTCTATTTCTTTTCTTCTCCTCTTTTCTTCTCTCTTCCTCCCTTCTTTCAACCACCATTTACCACCTACCACCATCTTCTTTAGTTAGTCTATTCGTTAATTAGTTAGTTACTTAGTTTAATTTCTGTTTAATTTTTTATTTTGGCGATAAGTGTTGGATTATTAATCTTGTTTGCTGTTTATTGCTACTGATTACTGATAGGATGCTATTTTAGCATCATTGTTATGATTATTCATTGTTGGATTATTTGTTGAGGTTATAATTTGTTGCTTGATATTGAATTGTTCATGCTTAGTATTTGTGCATACCAAGTACTCATAACATTGCCTTTGAGAATGTGTTTTTTTTTTTTAATTTCTAAATTGCATGTTGTAGCTAGCCACCATGTAATTTGAATTCATTATCCATCATTAGGCAATTTGCTTCTATTCGACGCATTTCTTGTTAGGTGATTATTGTTTATGATTGATTTTTATTTACGTCACCTAATTCATGCATTGAGATTGTGGAATTGTGAAATTGGATTGCAAGATCACCCAATGACATCTTTTTGTGCCTTTCAAACTATGTGGACTATACTTGTTATGTAATTGACTTTCAACTTATATCTCTCTTTTCTAAGTCACACAGCACCCATGTTCCACACTTTATGTCAATTAGGTGATGCAACCAAACTTTAAGGTGTGTCATTGATTGATGTGCGAGTTTTATATTTCATTTGGTTCATTAAGTCCATTCATTATCCATTTCACAATTGTTTAATTATTGCTTGAATGCTTTTATGCTTCTTTATTACTTGTTTATTTGTCTTAATCTACAAGTTTCTTTAAAGTATCTCAGGCACACTAAAATGGGTGAAGTACATGCTTATTTTGTGTAATTGTGAGATAGCTTTTTATGCTAGTGCGCGAGTTCTAAATCGCATGCAAACTTAGAATTCGCGCACCACTTTTCTTTAATGTCACAAATTGAATCACTCACTTCATTCTAGTGATTCTTACTCCATTCCAACAATCTATGCTTCATTGCTTTGTATTTACTCGTCTTATCATGTTTTCTATCTTTCAGGATGATCCACCATAAGGAAAAAGGGAAGCAAAAGAAAGAACATGCAGTAGCCAGTTGACCCACCAGCTGAAGGTGGCAATCCGGAAAGTCGTCATACCCCCATTGCCCATCTTTGAATGCACCGAGAACCGTGCAAACTTTTAAGTGTGAGGAGGTCGTCTGACCAATTGGCCGATCTTGGGTGACAAATTCTAATCTAAACACTTTCACATTTCATTTTTTTTCTTCTATTATTGTCATTTAGAATTCTTAGTTGTATTTTCTTGGCTTGCATATATATATATATATATATATATAAGCTTAGTCAAAATAATAAAATTTTTCAAGACCATTCCTATATAGGGCATTGACATCCAAATTGATTTGAGTAAAATTTTTCATTGAACTTGTTTGAATTATATATTGTAGAACATTATTTTTGAGCTAAGAACACACAACAATGTGAGTTTTAATGCACAAATACACATATCAAGAGGTCTTTTCAAGGGTTGTACTGGGGTTGGAGTCAAGGTAGGTATGTATTTGGTTAAGTGAACTAAAATTCGAATCCTTGATTAACCTAAACTTTTCACCTAACCTAAGACACTCCATGCAATTACAATGCAAATCCTAACTACCTATTGACTATTTCTCCACAAATTCATGCACCGTGATATCTTTTGAGTACAAATCATATGCATTAATTCAATTATTTACCTTGGGACATTTTGTCCCTTTATTATTGCTTTCTCTTTTTTTCTTTTCTTTTTTTTCTTTCTTTTTTTTATATGCATAAAGGAGTTAGTGCATATGATTAAGTGTTAGATGAATGAACAAGTGCCCAAATTATTTTTATATTTTCACATAAGAATATAAAATACCCGATTCCTTAACCAAGTATTCCCCAACCCAATTTTCCCACACTTAATTCATGTACATCTCACTAGTCTAAACTAACCAAGGATTAAAATTAGGAACATTTATTGTTTTCCGCTTAGAGCTACTGATGTGCTAAAATAAAGAATAAATGGGGTAAAATAGGCTCAATATTGGTTTGCAAAGGGTAATGAAAGGGTAAGGCCATATGGGTATGTGAGCCATAGTGAAACAATGCCTCAATCACATAAGTGTATGCATACATCAAATAATGGAAATATAAAATCAAGCAAGACAAAGATCACAATTTTAGAGAGAACAACACACATCAAAATAAAACATTGGTTGATAAGATGCAACCAATCAAATAGGTTCAAAATCTCACTGATTTTGTGTGTTCGAGCTCTTAAATCATGTTCCAAATTAAATTTCTTCAAGTAAATTCAACATAATTTTAATTCAAACTAGTGAAATACCCTAAAACAGTTTCTTGGATAGGAAATTATCACTTCAACCAAGTAGTACCTAAATGCAAGTAACTAACTACACATGTAAGTTATCCTATCTAACAAAATAAAATTAAAATATTGGTGTTGAGAGAGAAGAGGGTTGTTACCTTTGGGAGTTAGTTATCAACCTCCCCATACTTAAAGCTTGGCACGGTCCTCTGTGCCATCAGTGATGAGCAAAGTGGGGTTGGAATCATCACTTCCACTGTCCTGCTCATCATCGCTTTCCATGTTGTCGTTTGAAGTGGATTCCGGAGTGTTGGGCTCTTCCGGAGGTGGGTAAGTACAACCAACGAGCTCTTTCAATTAGTCGTAGCGACGCTTGTTGCGGTACTCAATTTTCTCAATCCGCCAGCCTTGCCGGTCTACCTTATCAAGGATCTCAAGTAGCAACTGGTGGGTGGATGGTGGTGGTGCATGTGGTGTTGGTGAGGGTGGAGCGGAGGATGAAGGAGCTTCGAGAGAAGGGCTTCATTCCGGCTCACGAGTAGTGCTGGGGGCCTAATATATTTTACATTCGGAACATATTCATCGTCCCTCAGAATCATGGTCTTCACATCCCCAGCTCGATATGAAACTCTCGCTGCAGACACCAAGTCCGTAACCAATGAGAAAGGGTAAGGTGCCCACTATTTGCTCTCGGCGCATAGCTTGTCAGATGAGTCGTGGCAATTTGAGAGGTTTCTCTGTGAGGATGCACCAGACAAGGATGGCCATGTCGACAGTAAAATTGGACTCATGAGTGCTCGGCAGAATATAGTGGGACATGATCTGTGTCCACGCGCGAGCCTCCATAGTGAGTGCTTGGGTGGAGATGCACTTGGGTTGAGTCCGGTATTAACCATAATCCACGCGCTTCCGGGTTGGGCGATGACTCTAAGGACGAGGTCCCAGTCAAAAGCAAATGTCTTGCGCTCTCCCTGTGTCGCTTGATAGGCATCCATCCCATCCGGACTAGGTGAAAGATCAAGTACTTCCTGAATAGCATCTTCTGAGATAGGGACTTGCTTTTAGTGCACAAAGACTGACTGAAGGGTAGGCGAGTGATAGTTGGTGTAGAATTCAACTACCTAAGAGAGATTAGCTTCTCACGGCCTCCTGTTTAAGAATCCCTACTGCCTTCTTTCAATACGGGGCACCACAAATTGAACGAAGTGTTCTAGAAGAATTAGGATGTGCTCATTGTGGTAGTTTCTCTCTACCAGGACGGGGAACATCCACTCACAATAGCGGTTAGTGAATCTTATGGAGTCCTTTGCGGAAAAATCCTTCTCTGCCTCATCAATTCGGATGGTCCTCTTCACCCGCTTAGACGGTGCCTTGACCTTTGAGGATGGGTGCGCCTTAGCTGGTGCTCTTTTAGTTTCCTTCTTCGCTGGTATCTTGTTAGAAGCCTTCTTTTTTCCTCTCTTGATGGCCATCTTGAAAAAGGAAGAAAAAGAATGAATATTAAACTTGGACAGATAAATACTGGAAGTAGGAAAGTGCAAGTGATAATGAATACCAAAGAAAAAGAAAGTGTCTTAAATACATGGTAGCTACAACACGCAAGTAAGACATTAATTAAAATCATGAAGGCATGTCACTAACACTAGATGCAAGAGGGATAAAAGCATGCAAGTATAAAGCATGAGAAGAATAGCTCAAGCATCAATATCAACAATGATAATCACATGTATTGCAAGTGTTGTGAAAAAGAGGCATTAAGGTGCGAGAATAAAATAAAAAATAAATCAAGATACCATTAATATTTTTTCACAAACACTTAGTGTGTGGTGCGGAATTTATAACCCACACTTACTAACCGGCAAGTGAATCGGGTCGTACCAAGTAATACCTTACGTGAGTAAAGGTTGATCCCACGAGGATTGATGGATTAAGCAACAATAGTATTTGATAGGCTTAGTTAGGCAAGCAGAAATTAGTTTTGAGATGTTTAAAAGGTTTAAGTTCGAATTCAAAATATCAAAAGTATAGACAATTAAATAAATTGGGAATAAAATATTGAGAAAACAGTTAAGGCTTCAGAGTTATCTATTTTTCCGGATTAACTTTTCTTACTAACTATTTTAATTATGTAGGATTTATTTTATGGCAAACTATATGTGACTAGACCCTAATTCCTTAGACCTTCCTAGTCTCCTCTAAAATTCATTAACTGCCAATTCCTTGGTCAATTAATTCCAATTAAAGGATACATGATCAAATTCCAGTTTGCATGCCACAAAAATTCTAATTACCAAAAGAATAAAAGGATTATATGTCACGTATCCCGTTAAATCCAGATAATTAGAATTCAGGAGAATATATTTTCAAGTTGTTGTTCAAGTATAGAGTTTTTCCAAGTTATACAAGAACTCAATTAGAAAGAGGGTCATACTTCCGTTCCATCCAAATTCATAAGATAAAGAACGAAAATAATTCTTAAATATAAATCCAAAACATAAATTAAAATAGAGAAAGTAATAAAATCAATCCATACAAGTAGACAGAGCTCCTAACCTTAACAGTGGAGGTTTAGTTGCTCATGGAATGTAGAATGTAAATTTGTATAGAATTCCCTAATGGAATCCTTCTAATGTAATCTCCTGTGTGAATAGAAGAGAAGTCTCCCCTATTTATAACTAATCCTAATTAATTTAAAATCTAATTATCTAAAAATAAAAATAATATCTTTTCCTAAAAGATAATATTTGAATTTAAATTCGAATTAATTTACAGATCTTCAGTTGATGGGTGGGGACCACTTGCTTTGTCCATTCTGCAGCTTCTAATCTGTGTTTTCTGGGCTGGAAAGTGGGTCAAAACAGCCCAGAAATCACCCCAACGCATTTGTATTTTTGCAGATCGCGCATGTGACGTGTCCGCTTCGTCCATGCATTCGCGTCATTTGTGCATATTCCAGTCCACGCGTTCGCGTCAGGCACGCGATCGCGTCATTGTGATTTCTTCATTCCGCGCGGTCGCGTGAGCTACGCGTCCGCGTCGGTCTTCGCTGGTTATCTCTTTGGTTTCTTCTTTTTCTTTGCAGAAACTTCATCAAATCCCTCCGAATGCTACCTAAAATAAATAAAATTGCACAAAACTCAAAATAGCATCCATAGTGGCTAAAATACAATTAATTCTTGATTAAACTCAACAATTTAGATGCAAATTCACTAGAAAAAGATAGACAATATGCTCACACATCAGTGTGCATATTAAAAGAAAGAAGCAAGTTAAGCAATTCAAGTGTATAGTAGACCCAAAATAGAATACCAATTGGCAAAGTACACCACATAACACAAATAAGCTGAGAAATATCAAAATAATTCACCAAATGAAATTCCAACACCAAAATAAAAATGCAAGAAGAGAAAAGAATTAAAAATAAATTACAAATAACAAAATTAGTATGCAATTAAAATTAATTAAAATATTCGAATGCAAGAAACAAAGAAGAATGAAAGAGTAGAAGAAAGCAAGAAAAGAAACCTTGAAAATAAGATAAAAAGGAAGATAAATGCAAGTAAGAAGAAGATAAGATTTGTGAGAAGAGAAAAGAAAAAGAAAAGGAGAGGAGGTTTGACCGCCGGAGGTGGTGGTCGCCGGTGGTGGTCTGCCGGTGGTGATGGTGATGGGAGAGAAGAAGAAAGAAGTAAGAAGGAAGAAAGAAAGAAAGAAGGAAGAATTATGATTAGAGAAAGAAAAGAGGAATGAAAGAAAAAGGGGGTCTGGGGGGCGCATTGATTTCATTGATTCGGCGCTGTGAGGCGTGCACGTCATCCACGCGTGCGTGGGAGGCCCAAAAATGAGAGTGACGCATGACTAGTGTTCGTGATAGACGCACAATACTCGCAACATTCCATCACAACTCTCTGGTTTTTGTACCGGACATGGCTGCACAAAGATATGATGCGTGCGTGTTGTCCACGCACAAGTGTGGGTAACCAAAAAACATAGTGACGCGTAAGCGTCGGTCATGCATATGCGTAGCCACTTGTCGTGCCAGACGCACGTCTTTAGCATAGTACCGGTGCAAATCTCTGGTATTTTGTACCAGAAAGCGCCTCATTGACATACGACGCGTGCGGTCGCTCACGCATACGTGTGGAAAGGTGAAATTGCTGGGTGACGCGTACGCGTCAGCAAGGCGTACGCGTGGGGTGGTTTGTGCTCCTGGCATTCCACCTGCACAGTTCCAGTGCAACTCTCTGGTTTTTGTACCAGAGAGCGCCAGCATCACTATGATGTGTGCGCATCAGGGACGCTTACGCGTGAGCTAGCCTTTATATATATATATTAAAATAACTCAGAATAAAGGTAAACATGCATATTTAAAAATTAACACAGACACCCAATGAAACAAAGATAGGCAAATAAAATAGAACTATAAAATAGAAAGATCATATCATGGTGGGTTGCCTCCCACCTAACACTTTTCTTAAACGTCCTTAAGTTGGGCGGTCCACAGGCTCAGTTCTCTTCCTTGGCTGGGTCCTTCAAGAGAAAGATCACCAGCTCCTTTTTGTTCTTCACTTGTGCACCATGATAAAGCTTTAAACGGTGGCCATTGACTTTGAAGAAGGTAGGGTTTGAGGAGGGACTTAGGTAGACAACTCCATACGGTTCAACCTTCTCCACCACGTAGGGTCTATCCCATCTTGACCTCAGTTTGCCCGGCATTAATCTCAACCTTGAGTTGTAGAGAAGGACTTGATCCCTAACTCTAATCTCTCTTCTCTTGATGTTATAATCATGTACCACTTTCACCTTTTCTTTGTAGAGCCTTGAGTTTTTATAAGCTTCTAGTCGAATGTACTCCAATTTCTCTAGTTGTAATTTTCTTTCAATTCTGGCTCCTCCCAATCCTGAGTTGCATTTCTTTATAGCCCAGTAAGCCTTGTGTTCTACCTCTACCGAAAGGTGACAAGCCTTTCCATAGACTAGGCAGAACGGACTCATACCGATTGGTGTCTTGTAAACTGTCCGATAAGCCCATAGTGCATCTCCAAACCTAGAGCTCTAATCCCTTCTATGAGGTTTAACAATCTTCTTAAGTATGTGCTTGATCTCTCTATTTGACACCTCGACTTGGCCATTTGTTTGGGGATGGTAAGCTATCGCCACCTTGTGAATGATGCCATGTTTCTTCATCAAACATGTCATTCTTCTGTTACAAAAATGAGAGCCTTGATCACTCACAATTGCTCGTGGTGATCCAAAGTGGCAAATAATATTTTTCCTAACAAAAGAGACAACCACGTTAGCATCATCAGTACAGGTAGGAATTGCTTCCACCCATTTAGAAACATAATCAACAGCTAACAGAATATAAGAAACCATTCGAGTTTAGAAAGGGTCCCATGAAGTCAATACCCCAAACATAAAAAATTTCACAAAATAACATGAGTTGTTGGGGCATCTCATCCCTCTTGGATATGTTTTCAAACCTTTGACATTGGTGGCAAGAGTTACAGAAAAGATTAGCGTCCTTAAAAAGTGTGGGCCACCAAAATTCACAGTCTAAAATTTTTCTTGTAGTTCTTTGAGGACCAAAGTGGCCACCACTCTCATAAGAGTGGCATGCCTCTAAAATAGACTGGATTTCATTTTGTGGAACACACCTTCTAATTATTTGGTCACCACCACATCTCCATAAATATGGGTCATCCCATATGTAGTACTTAGACTCGCTCTTGAGCTTATCCTTTTGATGTTTAGAAAAATTAGGAGGGAAGGTGCGACTAACCAAATAATTAGCTATGGGTGCATACCAAGGAACCACCTCAGATATTGCTTGCAAGCTATCAAGTGGAAATGCATCATTGATAGGAGTGGAGTCACTTTTAATATGTTCTAAGCGACTCAAGTGGTCTGCCACTAAATTTTGGGAACCACTCCTATTCTTGATCTCTAAATCAAACTCTTGCAGTAGCAATATCCAATGGATTAACCTTGGTTTCGACTCTTTCTTAGCTAGCAAGTATTTCAAGGCCGCATGGTCTGAATATACTACCACTTTGGTTCCAAGTAAATAAGTGCGGAATTTATCCAAGGCAAAAACAATTGCTAAAAGTTCTTTTTCAGTGGTAGTATAGTTAGACTGGACACCATCTAAAGTTTTAGAAGCATAAGCTACGATATAGGGATCCTTACCTTCCCACTGAGCCAGCGCCGCTCCTACCGTATAGTTAGATGTGTCGCACATAATCTCGAACGGCCTACTCCAGTCAGGCCCTTTCACAATAGGAGCTTGGTCAAGGCAATCTTCAGCTTGTCAAATGCTTCCATGCAGTCTTCACTCAAGTCAAACTCTACGTCTTTTTGCAGCAGACGTGAAAGGGGTAGTGCAACCTTACTGAAGTCCTTGATAAAACACCGGTAGAAACCTGCATGACCAAGAAAAGAACGGACTTCCCTCACAGAGGAGGAGTAAGGTAAACCAGAAATAATATCAACCTTTGTAGAATCAACAGAGATACCAGTAATAGAAATAATATGGCCTAGAACAATACCTTGCTTTACCATAAAATGACATTTTTCAAAATTAAGCACAAGGTTTGAACGAGCACATATTTCTAATACTCTAGCAAGATTATCCAAGCAAAGATCGAACGAATCACCATAGACACTAAAATCATCTATAAATACTTCCATACAATGCTCAAGAAGATCCGAGAAGATACTCATCATGCACCTTTGAAATGTAGCCGGTGCATTACATAAACCAAAAGGTATTCTTTTATATGCATACGTTCCAAAGGAGCATGTAAAAGTAGTTTTTTCTTGGCCTTATGGAGAAATATGGATCTGAAAATAACCAGTATAGCCATCTGAAAAGCAATAATGTGATTTACCTGATAGGCGATCAAGCATTTGATCGATGAAAGGTAGTGGATTGTGATCCTTGCGAGTAGCCAAGTTCAAGCGCCTGTAGTCGATGCACACTCTCCAGGAATTCTGCACCCTTGTAGCCATGAGTTTTCCATGCTTATTGATGCGTTAGCATCTTGTCTATCTTTTCCTAGTGAATTTGCATCTAAATTGTTGAGTTTAATTAAAAATTAATTATATTTTAGCCACTATGTATGCTATTTTGAGTTTTGGGCAATTTTATTTATTTTAGGTAGCATTCGGCTGGATTTGATGGAGTTTTTAAGCTCAAGAATCAAAGGAGATCGCAGCGAGGAGCGACGCGCACGCATGCCTGACGCGTGCGCGTGATCTGGAAATATCCATGGCGACGCGTACGCGTGACTGACGCGTACGCGTGATTTGAGGATTTGCTCAGCGACGCGTTCGCGTGACCGACGCGTCCGCGTGACTTGCGAAGAAGACCAGCTACGCGTACGCGTAACATGCACCACGTGCAGAAAACACAGAAAACGTTGAGGGGTAATTTCTGGGCCCCATTTTAGCAACCAAGTTAGGCGCAAATCCAGTGAAGCCAAGTGGTCCCCACGCTACAAGACGCGGAGCTGTTAATTAATTCAAATTTAAATTCAAATCTTATCTTTGAGGAAAAGATATTATTTTTAATTTTAGATAATTAGATTTTAAAATTATTAGGATTAGTTATAAATAGGAATCTACATGCCATTAGAAAAAAACTATGTAGATTCAGATCAGAAACAATTGACCTAAATCCTAGTTTTCTATTCTGAACCATGAGCAACTAATCCTCCACTGTTAAGGTTAGGAGCTCTGTCTATTTGTATGGATTGATTTTATTACTTTTTCTATTTTAATTTATGTTTTGGATTTATATTTAAGAATTGTTTTCGTTCTTTATCTTATGAATTTGGGTGGAACGGAAGTATGACCCTCTTTCTATTTGAGTTCTTGTATAACTTGGAAAAGCTCTATACTTGAACAACAGCTTGAAAACATATTCTCCTAAATTCTAATTATCTAGATTTAACGGGATACGTGACATATAATCCTTTTATTATTTGGGTAATTAGAATTTTTGTGGCATGCAAACTGGAATTTGATCATGTACCTTTTAATTGGAATTAATTGACCAAGGAATTGGCAGTTAATGAATTTTAGAGGAGACTAGGAAGGTCTAAGGAATTAGGGTCTAGTCACATATAGTTTGCCATAAATTAAATCCTACATAATTAAAATAGTTAGTAAGAAAAGTTAATCCGGAAAAATAGATAACTCTGAAGCCTTAACTGTTTATCCATATTTTATTTTTATTGTCTATACTTTTGATATTTTGAATTCGAACTTAAACCTTTTGAACATCTCAAAACTAATTTCTGCTTGCCTAACTAAGCCAATCAATCAATCATTGTTGCTTGATCCATCAATCCTCGTGGGATCGACCCTTACTCACGTAAGGTATTACTTGGTACGACCCGGTGCACTTGCCGGTAAGTAGTGTGGGTTGTAAAATACCGCATCACTTATTCTTCACTATTGTGACGCCGGACATTTTTGGAACCACTTGTACTGGACTAACCCACTCACTATCCGAGATTGGATAGATAATGTCGGCTTCAAGTAGTCGGGTCACTTCCTTCTTCACAACTTCTAGAATTATGGGGTTTAACCGCCTTTGAGATTGACGGATAGGCTTGGCTCCCTCCTCTAGATAAATACGGTGCTCACAAACTTGAGGGCTTATACCAACTATGTTCGCCAAACTCCACCCAATAGCTTTCTTGTTTCTTCTCAGCACATTAAGCAATCGCTCCGCTTGTTGGGAAGTAAGCTCCTTTGCAATGATCACTGGAAACTTTTGATTGTCTTTAAGATAAGCATACTTGAGGTGAGGTGGAAGGGGCTTTAACTCCATAGTCAGCTCATGGCTTGGCACTTGATCATCCGGAACCACTAGAGGTGGCAAGGTGTCTTCAGTATACTCAGGGGTTTTCCCACACTTGCACCTTGAACCATGTTCTTCTCATCAACTGTGTCCTGGTGGAATTCGGCCATAATTTCATCAATAATATCACACTGGAAGATAGAGTGGTCTTCCGGTGGATGTTTCATAGCTTCGTCAAGATTGAAACTTACTGCTCTTCCATCAATCTCAATGGAGTAGGTACCCAAGAAGGCATCCAATTTAAACCGAGAGGTCTTCAAGAAAGGTCTCCCAAGCAAGATAGACGATAGTCTTCCCGAGTCATTAGGGGGCATCTCAAGAATGTAGAAATCAATAGGAAAAATCAACCTCTTAATGCTTACCAATACATCTTCCGCAATGCCAAACCACAGAAATTATGCTTTTATCTGTGAAAACAAAACAGCCTGTCGAGTTTTTCAATGGTGGAAGCTTCAATTCATCATATACAGATAAAGGCATAACGCTGACACAAGCTCCTAAGTCACACATGCAATCAACAAACTGTATACCACCTATAGTGCAAGTAACCATACAAGGACCGGAATCACCACATTTCTCCGGTATAGCACCGGTCAAAGTAGAAATCGAGCTACCCAAAGGAAGTTTCTAAATCATGAATCTTCTTCTTATTCATGCACAAATCCTTTAGAAACTTAGCATACTTAGGAACCTGGTGAATATCATCAAAAAGTGGAATAGTTACCTCAACCTTTTTGAAGATATCTACCATCTTGGGATCTAGCTTTACTTGCTTTTTAGTCCTCCTAGAAAGGTGTGGAAAAGGAATGGGGATGGCCTCTTTCAAAACATTGTCTTCCTTAGAAACTCCATCCCTTGGTTGAGCAATTTCTTCTTCAACCGCCTCTTGTACCTCATCTTTGTCTTCCACATCTTCTACCTCAACAACATCTTCATCTTGAGTGGCTTGTCTTGAGCTTGGCTCCTCGGGATTCCTCTCTTGCAATGTAGTGTCGTACCTCAAAGTGATGGCATTGATTCTACCCTTGGAGTTAGGTAAAGGTTGAGAGGGAAGCACACTAGAGCTTGAAGGTTGAGTATTGGAGGTAGAGGGTCGTTCCATACGAGATAGAAGAGCTTGGATGGTCGAGATAAGACCAGGGATGCTAGAGGCAACTGTGGCTTGAAGATCTTTTTGTCCTTGAAGAATAGAACAGAGTGTTTCATCTTGGTTGGAGGAAGAAGGAAGGTAGGTAATTTGGGTGCTTGTGGTTGATTGAGTTGAGGTGCTTGAGCTTGCATTTGGTGAGGTGGTTGGTATCTTTGGCCTTGGTTTTGTTGTTGGTAGGGAGGATTTTGTTGATACCGGTTTTGTTGGTAATTATTGTTCCACCTTTGGTTTCCACTATTGTCTCTGCCTCCTTGGTTGTAGTTGTCTCTCCATCTTTAGATGGGATTGTCATGCCAACCTTGATTGTAGTTACCACCTTGATTATAGTTACCACCTTTTTGATAGTACCCTTGATTCGGACGGTTGTAATAAGCATTTGTAGTTGCCAAGGTGTTCTCCTCTTGGAGTTGTGGACATTCATCAATATAGTGAGAATAGCAAGTGCAAATCCCACATACTCTCTGAGGGACTAACTGTTGACATTGTTATTATAGAGGAGGTGGAGGTTGTTGTTGATTGAGTTGAAGTTATTTGAGGATATTGGTCATCTCTCCCAAAGTCTTGGTAAGGGCGGCGGACTTACTGCTAGAAGAAACTTCCACAATAGCCTTGGGATGATTATTTCTGTGCCTCGCATGTTGAGTAGACGCGACTAAGTCGGTGATCAGTTGCCACGCTTCCGCCGCTGTTTTGTACTTTGTCATAGAGCCATTACTCAAAGCATCCAAAAGGACCTTATCTTGAGGCTTCATGCCTTGGCAAAATTAACTAATAAGCACCAACTCGTCAATCATGAGGTGGGGGCACGAATCAAGGAGCTTCCTAAACCGTTTCCAATACTCATAGAGAGTCTCTGATTCACCTTGAATGATGCAAGAGATTTCCTTCTTCAATCTATCCGTGACCTCCAGTGGAAAGAACTTGTCTAAAAATTCCCTTCTAAGCAAATTCCAATTAGTAACAACAGCTTCAGGTTGAGTGTAGAACCACTCATTTGCCCTTCCCTCAAGAGAAAATGGGAAGGCATATAACCAAACAACAACTTCATCTGCTCCATGCCACCTAGTAGTTGAACAAGTTGTTTGAAAGTCTCTAAGGTGCTTGATGGGCTCTTGAGTGGGTAAACCATGAAATTTAGGAAGTAGATTGATCAATGCGGTTTTTAGTTCGAAATCGGCAGTCAAATTCGGATGACGCACTTGAAATGGGTGGAGAGTGAAATCCGGAGCTCCTGCCTCCTTGAGAGTAATCATTCTAGGAGCGGCCATAGTATTGGTACCTAAATCAATAAAAGAGATGTCAATAGATTTAGTAGGAGAAGATTTAGCTTCTTCCTCAAATAACGCTTCGCATTTAACCTCGGGTAAGATTAGTGAATTGGGTGATACCCCTTTACCACCCTCGGAGGCTAACCGATGCCGAGCTCGCCTAATAAGTGAAACGGTTCTTTTAATTTCAGGATCAAATGGGGCTAAGCTCGAATCCGGTAATGAACGCGTCAATCAATAGAAGAAATATAGAGTTCATGGCAACAAAATATATAAAGCAAAATACTAATAAATACTACTAATAACAAAAAAAAAACACAAATAAAATATGCAATTATGCAAATATAAAAATATTTACACCAACCAATAAGTTAGCACACATATGCAACTCTCCGCCAACGGCGCCAAAAATTGATAGGCAGATAAATGTCGGTCAAGAATTACCAAAAGTATCTTTCCAAATTAACGTTGCAAGTACAGTCCTGACCGACGAGATTTCCACTTATCGAATTTAAAATGTGTCACAAGTGAAATAAATAACCGGGAGTAAAATTCTGGGTCATTTTTCCTAGGAGTTGACATAAGATGCTCATTGTACACCACCATTTGGCCTCGCAAATGCTCTAGCCGCTCTAGGTCCTCCCTCAGCTGTAGCCTGAGGGAATCAATGTCTCCCATGCATACAAGAAGCTCGTTGTACCTCTCTTCAGACTGCTGAGCTTGTTGGTGAAACTCCTGTGTGAGCTTCTGTACATGCTCTCTCTAATCAACGATTTTCTCGTAATCAGCATGGCTGGTGGCAGAGGCAGAGCCAGATGAAACCGCCAATATGGAGGTGCGGAAGCCATTGGCGAAGAACGAACCCAACCCGTAGACGCAATTCTTGTAGGGCACAGAGGTAGAGTTGTGCCAAACCCTATCAAGATCGACGACCGAGTCATCGGAGTTAGGGTCGTCCCCACTAGGCTATGATTGCTGGGTCGCGGCCTTCAATCTCTGCATGTAGTCCTCCTGTGTAACACACGTTGTAATTAGGATGATAGTTAATTGACTTTAAACCAAATACATTTCAAACTTAGAATTAATTGAAAATTCACATAATGAGCCACAGACTACTCATCAGCAAATCTCTCCTTATTGGCCTTTAACATATGGGTATACTTGAAGGTCTCCACTATTATTGCCTCATGCTCCATCGACTTAGACTACACATATTGAAACCAAGTAATAAAATAAATCAAGTAACAATTAATTCAAGTAATAATTAACAAAGATTAGCAAATTACATACCACCTTTCTCTTTATCTTCATGAAAGTCGCCGTCCTACCAGTATACTTCGACGACCTCCATGATGCCATGTTAGCTCTGTTCGTCAGATGGCGATGCCTGAACACCTCATCAGTACTAAAATGGTTTTCCAATGTCCTTTTAATATCTGGATGGATCCAAATTGAAAGGTGGTCGCGCCCCTCACGAACGTCCTGCATCATCTGCTGAAGTCGTCTAGCTATCTGGTGGTTGTAGATCTTGCTGATAATGAGATCATGTTTTCTATCCCATATAAATTTCTCTTGCATAAAGTAATTTAACAACATTAGTTAGTCAAAATAAAATACAGTTTAAATACGGTCAATTCAACAACATTGGATTCTTACTGCTCACTTCTGAAACTATCGCTCTCTAGTCTCAATAGGAATCTTTGTGTAGCTCGACCATGGGTTGTCGTACATGGACTTAATCACATTGGAGATCTCCTGTGTGCATGCATTATTGTTTGATTCAAACCTATTAATAAAAAACTTAAGATTAGCAAACACATAAAAACATATAAAACTTAACAAACTCAAAATAAATTATGGATAAAAGACATTAAAATAGTACTCACGCCGATCATAATATGTGTGTTGATTATGTTTATAGTTTGCAATTGAAGGTGTACAGCCTGCTATTCCAAAAAAAAAAATGTGCCTGTAGACAATAGATTTATGATGCAAAACCTCTAACTAAGTTTTAAAGTTACTAAAATTGTATAAGTTTAAATAGATATACCATTTGAAAGAAATATATATGTCAGTGGATTACTTGAAATCTTAAATAGATATACCATTTATATATAATTAATTAAAGCTATGATTGAAGAATTGGATGCTCTAAAGTCTAAACAAAACAAAAACCTACACAGTGAAAACTACTCCTGACAATCCAAAGGTTATTGTTTGTCGTTGAAATTTTACAATCAAACAACATCCAAATGGTGAAATTATGAAATATAAGGCAAAATTAGAAGATTCCAAGGGTAACCATCAAATTGAGAGCATTGACTACTGTTGAGTTTAGTAAATAATAATAATATTTTTGGTGATGACAAATATGATTTTAGTTGGGTTGAAAGCCTAAAAGTGTTTTGATGATTCATTTAGTGTTATAGACCCAAATGTTAATGTGCAACCCAAAACAATGGAATCAAGCACCTGAACCTTAGCTATTTGGACCAAGCTTTTAATCCAGCCCATTTCCTTCATGAAAAGAATAGCATTTAGCTGATGGTAGTATTATGGTGATTCGGATATGGCACAAAGAAGAAAGAGAATATCATTTTCTCATTAAACACCAAAGAGGAAGAAAGGAAAAGGCAAATTCTGGTGAGTATGTCAAATCAAAATTGAAGCCGAAAGCATAATGTTCAAGTCAAGCTAAATCAGAAGAAAAAGATAAAAATATTTTCATAAACATGCAAGTTAATTATTTGTTGATTTCACCTTCCTTTCTGCACAACCATTTCGGATAACGTGAAAAAAGTGGGGGTTACTTTAATCTGCTATGAATCAATGACTAATATTGAAACTTGGAAGCAAAGCACAAGATTAAGGGTTTGGATTTGAAAAATTCATTAAGGAAGCAAGTTATTATTGCTCCTCTCTCTCTATCTATCTCTCTCTCTCTGCACCGAACCCTTTGCTTCTTTCTCTCTCACCGCCACATCCCACAACTTTGTGCCCCCACCATCACAAAATCAATAGAAGAAATTGAAATAAAAAAAAATGTGAGATCTAGAAAGGGAGTAGGGAGAGCGAGGGTGGTGCAGTGGTACAATGATATCAATGAAGGGTCGTGGTGAGGTGAACAGGTGTGATTTTGTTAATGTTGTTAATGTTAATGATAATAATGATGGGATGGTGTATTGGGAGAGACAGTAAAATAGGAAAATGTGGTGGTGCAAAGGTAGAGGGGTCAGGTAGTAGTATTGAGAGTGACTGGTGTAGTAGGATGGCGCAGTGGTGCAACACTGGAATGGGTCGTGGAGTGGGTCGTTGGTGGTGCCGTGGTGGGTTTAAGCAAATGTGTTAAAAATGTGTAGAGAGAGAAGTGGAGTATGATAATGAAAATAATGGGAAAAAGTGACACATGAGGGAGGGATAAAATTGAAAAGAAAAACATTGACCGTACATTGACTATTAAAAAATTAACAGTAAAAATAAAATTGAAACGTTAAGAATAACATTAAAATAAATTAAACGTTAAGAGTATTTTTAAAATCTTTTGAAAACATTAAGGACAGAAAATAACAGAGAAGAGAGCACAAAGCCCATGGTTGTCGTGGTTTCTGTATGCAATTTATTGAATCTTGTTTCTGTAACATCAGGATGACAAATCATGCGAATTGGCCGATACTAACAACTATGTTCACAATAACTACTATTGACTTGTTCGTACATAAAGCTTCAAGTTCAAAACTCTCTTCTGCACATCATTGACTTGTTCAAAAGTTATATACAAGCTACGACGACCCCTTATCCAAAATCGATGATTTTTTATAACCTTAAGCACACGGATACCAATACTAAAAATGGGAAAAGATTAGCAACAAATCAATTATAGTACATGTTCCCAAATGATTCAACAACTAAGCCTTTCCCATTCTATGGAATTGGCTACACAATCAAACGATGCTAAGTGCCAACAGTCAAAAAAATAATAGACTGCAAGGACAAGATTTTCTATTCACATAGAAACTGTATTCACTGTTGTTATTTGTTAAGACTTAGGTTTTTTTTTTTTTTTCCCCAACTAACCAAACATATTTACACTTTTTCTCGTACAAAATAAGGAATATATTAAAGTACGGAACACATTATAAGGCTTCATCAAAACTCGATGCCACTATTTAGCTGAATGGAGAAGGAAGGACGCCCAACATTGGAGAGAGGAGCATCAACTCTGAAGACAACGCCCGAGTTCCCAACATTTCCATTCCACTTTGATCTTCCAATCTGGAAAGATAATGCAAAAAAAAAAAAAAAAAAAAAAAAATGAGCCAAGGAAAGAGTTATAGCAGATTATTATGAAGAAAGAACTCTCATTCCATCAACTTACGGATACAGAAGCGAATGCAGATGGATACGACATGAAGGCGCATCCACAGATTAGGCTGAGCTTCTCTTTAACAGAATGTATGAGTTCGGCCCGCAACCCTGGATTGCTTCCACCAACTGTGGGACACACACTGACCATGTCCGGAAAATTGGAAGATGAGATTTACAAACAAAATTGAAAATTGAAGTTAATATATACAGAAAACCATGAACTACACCAAAATATCAGCTAGCCTTGTATTGGATGTGCACGGCAACCAGATGTAAGATATAGAAGCGACATTCTAAAATAAAAAGCCTTTGTTTTCTCAGCTCATGAATCCAATGGTCACAATAAACTTAGCGCATGTTTGAACCAAAGGCTAAAGAGGGAAGGAGTAAAGGGGAATAGAACATATCAACCTCTTGTTTTATTATCCAATGAGTTTCATTGGAGGGAATAAAGGTAAAGAATCAAAAGGTGACCGTTAAGCACCTAAAAAAAAGTAGAGAACCACACCTTAAAAGCTAGATGTAGGACTTTGGGCACCTCTACCCTAAACTCCAGTAGAACAAAATAAAAAACCAATAAGTGCACTTCACCTTGACTTCACTGGAACGAGGCTTTCAATAAGGAGTTCTCTTTCAAAATTTTTTCCCTCTTTATTTTAAGATAAATGAAAATCCCTTTGCTTATTAATCCCAAAACATCCCTCAGAGGAAAGTATAAGAAATATATCAAGATTGAAACATCTTTACCTGAATTGAACGGTTGGCCTCACAATGAGACCAGATCTCTTCCAGGCCAAGGCTTGGGCAACACCCAAAGAAAATGATTTGTCAGGCCATTGTACCATCGGCGTAATTCTTGTTCCCCACTTATTCTGAAAAACAAGAGGCATTGTATTACATTAGTTCCCAATTCCCATATATAGGAGTATCAGTGAGGTCACTAAAATTTTGGAACCTCACAGAACCATGTGTATTTAAAAAGTTATTCTAAGTTTTCAATGCAGCTTGGATTCTACCTTGCATGAATAGCTGAATCTCATTTCCCCAGGATATTGACCCTGAGCTTGAAGAAGACCTCCGCAAACCGGAAGGAAAGCACTCGTAGTAAGACCCTCACCGGATACGTAGGTTAGTTGTCCATTAGGAAATTGCAGATCCACAAATGACTGGACGCAAAGATAGAAGGAAAAAGAAATGTGAACATAGGGAATTTAAGGAAGAAGAGAGAATACTAACACCAGGAAATCACTCATATTTTATACAACCGGGAATTTTATTACGCCTAAATACTACAGCAAACAACGACAACAAAGCCTATCCCACTAGGCAGGGTCAAATATTCCATGTAAATATTAAAATGTTGAATTATGATTGACACACGCAAGACAATGTCAGAGTGATCTTGAATAGAAGATTGATACATGCAATTATGGGCTTATGGTCAACCTTCAAATTTTTCTATTTGAAATTTACAATTGTGATGAAACAAGAATGATTATATCAGCAACTGTCAGATTGTGCCTGAGGATGACATAATTATAAAGCAACCGAAGCACTAAGCTGGAATACTAAGATAATATAAGTCAGCACATAGCAGTGCATAAAAACAAATGCACAAATGAAAACCAGAACGACCGATCTTAGAGTCATCATAAGCTATCAACTTACACAAGCTAAGGGATTCAAACAAAGCATGGACATCAACAGCCACCTCCTGTGTTTTGACCACACTGCTGGACAAAGAGAATGCATTCCATTCTGACAATCAAAAAATTATCATATCATGTAACATAATATTAAAGAAGAAGAAGAAGAAGAGAAGGGTCTACCGTCTACGTGAAGATAGAAATAAATAATTCAAAAGATAATTAAGCAATTTTCACAAGTGAGGAGGAGTTACTTTTGACAGGAAAATAAAGTCATAAATCTATTGCCAAAAATGGTATATTGAAATCTTCTGTATCGCAGAAACAAAAAATGCCAAATTAATGTGTCTCATTTTAACTAGCAAACTATACACTAACTTGGACAGGAAAGTTGATCATGTAAATGGAAATGGGGCTCATTTATCAAATGCATGTGAATAAGATACAAAATATAAGGTTTCCTTTAATAGAACAAGACGAAATATGTTTTGCTAACCACAACTTCAACAGAATGTCCACAAATATACTGTTCTAAGATAAAAGCCATTTCCACAAACATTGTTACTTTCCTGTAAGTTGAATTTAGATAGCTGATCCTCGTACTTACCTTTCTGTCGTAGCCATACCAAAGTAAGTGTTGCTTTGACAGATGAACAGGCAGAAGGAGAGTTGAATCGCGAATAAAGAGGAGAGGTCCAAGCTGGACAAGAAAAAGAGATGAATTTCCATTTCCAGATGTAGAAGTAGAGCCACCGTGTGATGCCTCTACTCTCCACAAATCTCCCCTTGCAACTAAAGACCCGTCCACTTCTTGTGTTCTACTATCATAAGTTGACGTAAAATTTATGATTCCCTGCATTTTCCAGAAAATAAACACTCATTGGAATCAGAAAGTAATTTGGGCAAGGAACTTAGTGAGAGAAGAGAATTTGACCATAATACACAATCAATAGTTCAATCTTACAGAAAAACAGTAAGAGTTTGCACAATTGATATTTTCTTATATAACAAGGGGAAAAAGCATATTAAATGCCCCCAACGTTTGCCAAAAGTTTCAATTTTGCCCCCCAAAGTATAAATCATATAAATTTTACCCTCAACGTTGATGACATAGAAATCATAGGACAAAGAACTTTCATAGAGAGTACCAGATAATAAAATATAGGAGAAGACATCAAATAATTGATAGTTATTAATCAACGGAAACAATTCCAAGGAAAAGAAAAGAAAATATAGCATTGACTAGTAGAAAAATTCCAAGATAGCTTAAGCAACTAAATGAATTAGCTGCAAAATCATTTGTTTTGTACAACAGTGGCATAAACATTAATATGCTTAACAAGTGCTACCCTGAAATTTTCCCAAAATAGCATTATGTCGTGAGTCTATAGTCTATGCCCCTATATGTATATCAATTTCCAGGTTGCCACTCCAACTGAACATTAAGATTAAAATTATGAGGAATCTTGGTAAGTAACAATCAATTTCGCAAATAAATAATTCATTCAAACCGGTATAATCGAGTACTGATCATTGAAATTATGAGCATTTTAACTACATATAGTGTGCTTGGGTCTGCTTTTGCAGAAATGGTTTTAGTTAGTTCAATAGAATTTTTACTTACAGTCGATTTTGCGGTAAATTCATTTTTACTAGTTCTTTTAAAAGTGATTCTGACAGAAAGTAACAACTTTTTGCTTCTGCCAAAATCAATTCTAGAGGCTTAATTGATTTTGGGTATAGATAAGTAAAAATCCACTTTTATATTGCCAAAAGCGATCTCTGTCGCTCAAAATTTTTGACTGGGGATAACGGATAAAGGGTGAAAACTTATAGGCCAGTGCTACAATAAAATATCAAGGTGCAATTCTTTACAACTGATGAAGTTGATAATCATCTTTCAACTATTACTTTTTGTCTTTCTCAAAGTAGGACTAGTGTAACTATACTAAATTATTAATTTGATAAGATGCCATTGCTCGTTACTCATCATGAATACCGTAAGAAAACTGTGAGCAACAACAACCAAACCTCATCCTACTAAGAGAAGTTATAGATTAGGTCAAGATGCTATAATATCCTGTCCTAATGTTTATAGTCAAATCAAGAAAAATCATAATCCTTTTCAATAGTTCCATCAACGTTTTTCTTGGTTTCCCTCTTCTTCTAGCTATTGGACTATTTCCATAACCACCACATGGTGTACTCCTTGTTCTATAGGTTTTCTCAAAACATGCCAAAACCACTAAAAACTAGATTTTACCATCTTAAAGGCATCAATCATACTAATCACCACAAATTCATAATAAATAAAACCACAGACTAAACCATAAAAGTAAAATCATCTATTGCGTTGGTTCAGACAAATGACCGGGTCCCTGACCAACTACTATGATGAATAACATAACAGCCCCATAGTCCAAATCAAAGTCAAAAGGAGCAAAGCAATAACTTGAACAGATTAAAATCTCTCCTAACATTAGCACACTAATCATTCTCCAATCAGCCACTAACAAGCAAATCATCGAAACACAAAGCTAAAGCAGCTATAAATTAATCAAACATAAAAATAGCAAATCAATGAAATCAACAAAAAAAAAACTATTACCTGTCGCCTACCCATATAACCAATAGACCCAAGGTTAAATCCGCCACTGCCACTGCCACTGCCACTGCCACTGCCACTGCCACTGCCGCTGCCGCTGCCGCTGCCGCTGCCGATGCTGCCACCGCCACCACCTTCTTCATCAACATTTCCACCGCCGCCGCCGCCGCCGCCACTATTAGTCTCAGCAAAACCATGATTCTTCAACCTCTCACTAAGTGACCCCAAATCCAAATCCTCTTGCATAACAGCAACCCCAAGACCACCACCACTTCTCTGCCTAACCTTCTCCCCATCCATCCGAATCGAGCCCACCACCGCCTCCTCCGGCTTAAACTGCACCGCAGGTAACGGCAGCGACCGGAAAAACTGCTGAACCAAACCGTTCAAACTGGCCCCAAAGTCCGCCCCAGCCTGGCCGATCCTGTTACCAATGTCAAAAATCGCTGTCACGCCGTTTATCCCATACTCCTGCGTGGCGAGGGCAAGATCCCCGTTCGCAAAGCTGTGTGTCGGGAACTCAAGATCGAATAGCTTCGACTTGTGAGGGTTTGGCCAAGCGAACTGCGGCGGGGTCATGTGCGTCTGGATCAGACCACTGAAACCCTGGGCAAGCCTATCAGCAAGGTCCTGCCCATGCCGTTGCACCTCCTCCCATGCTTCGAAGGACCTTTCTACAGACATGTTCTCTTCTCTCACAGCTCCCTCAAACTTGCCATACAAATCTAATTTCAAACTTTAAATCGCTGAAAAATGAATCGAAACGACCAAGACTAATACTCAACGAATCCAATACGATATGGGTAAAATACTGATATCTGAACAAAGATAAGGTGCGAGTTGTTGAGGCAGTTACAACTTACACGGTGTGTTAAGAAAGGGTGGCTATGTAAAAGAAACGGTGAAAGGAAGAGTGAATGTGTTTTGAGAAGAGAGAGAAAAATGAAAAGAGTGATAAATGGGACGAGGGAGGCGTGCTAGTGTATGATACGCGGGGGTGTGCAGTACGCACAGGGGGTTTTGTTGGGTGACACGTTGCACGTAATATTGGTTGTGGATGAGGAAGAAGGGAAGACTGAAGATTTTAGTTAGAGGGAATGAATGAGTCACCCGTCAAGGATGGATGCACACGTGACTGTCCAATGTGAAGGCGCGTTTTTTCGCGCTTTTGACAGACACTCCTTCGGCCGTTGAGATCTCAGATCTCTCGATTTCAAATAAGTTACTATAGGGATATGTTCTTTTCTTTTTTTGGACTTACTATATAGGGATATGTTCTGAAATCCATTGAAAAACTTAAAAAAAAAATTTTTTCAGTTTTTTACTTATAAAAAATAGTAGTATTAATGTTTGGTGTAATTTTAAAATTAAATTATAATTTTATAAAAAATTATTTAAAAATTAAAAAAATAACTTCTTTCATAATATTATTATTTTTTATCATATTTTTATAAAATAAGTATTTTTAAAACTAAAAACTCAAATATAAAATAATTTATTTATAAGTTATTTTTAATATAGTCATTTATTGCTTTAGTTATTTTTTCAAAAGTAGCTTAATTAAATTATTTTTCTAAACTGTGCTTAAATCCAATACACTTGTGGCCTGCGGGCTTTTGTAAATACAAGATTAGGGATAGAAATGAGTAGTGTAGAGTAAAATTTAAGTTTAATTTTAATTTTATTTGTGAATTAAATTTGTTATTAAAATTTAATTTTATTTTATTTATGGATTACGAATATTACAATTCTAATTCTATCTATGATCAATATGCAGGTATTGACTATATATGCAGATTTTCACAAATATTATTATTATTATTATTATTATTATTATTATTATTATTATTATTATTATACAACATAATAAACATATAAATTAAATATTTAATATAAACAACACAATTATCTCAAAAATGAGATAATTATCTCATAAATAATATAACTATTAAATGTTTAATTTTATATGTAAATTTTTGTTTAAACTTTAAATTAATAAGACAAATACAAATAAAATATTGCAATATAATGTTGTATTTATATATATTAAAATAGAGTTAATTTTTATATAAACAAAAGTATTAAATTCATTTCGCACTCAATCTTATTTACAGAGGATCGGATTAGCAATCTTATCCCACCAGGTTAGATAGGTTTGGATAGCCGTGGGTAAGGTGTATGTTGCCAAAAATTCAATGAATAAGGCCTTGTTTAGTTTAGTATAAAGAAGAAAATCATATTTAAATGTATTGAGTGTGTCGAGTTAAGAAATTAACTAATATAATTGATGATGACAAACATTATTTTATTGGGTAAAGTAAATAATTAGTGTTGATTATTTTATGATTATATGTGGCTAATTATTTATTGATGCAGGTCAAAACCAATATAAAAGCAAGCAGCTCAAATTGAATGAAATCAAGAAATAAGGCTGGCGGGCTATAAAGCAATGAAAGCCCAAAGAAAATAAAAGCAAGATATCTAACGCGCTGAACTTGAGTGTATACCCAAGCCCAATTTAATATTCAGTAAGCAAATTTCCTCTCACTTGCTTTCACCAACTCAACGTACACTTTAACCTGCTGTGGTCAAAACTCAAAGAAAGTGAGCGAAAGCTTCTTCTCTAAGCTAATCACCAAAGAAATAAGAAAGAGAAAGACCAAGCTTGAAAGGCAGAAGTCTAATCAACCATTTCAAACCAAATCAAGCTTAGGTAAAGGTAAAAGGTAACATATTTCTTTATACATGCATCATATCTTTTTCTCCTCTTTCCAACTCTCTACTCAGTCCGAAATGGGATACAAAGGAAAGTTGATTTCTGTTCTTCACTGCTATGTATCTACGGTCACAAGTGATTCTTGGAGACCAAGTAGTTTCTCAATGGCTCGAATTCGGTTTACCATTGGAAGACTTTTGTGGTTGCTGTTTTATGGCTTTCGGTCAACAAGAGAATGTCAGAAGAAAAGTTTCTACTCTGAGGATTAATGAGAAAAAGTGATTTTGTGAGTTGGTGAAGCACAGAGCTCAAGAAGTTGACATAGGAAGAAGAACCCAGCAACATGCAAGGAGATAAAAGAAGATTTTCTGTTCATTCAAAGGTAAGGAGAGTAAACCAGTGTTATTGAGGTTTTGTTTTGTGAAGAGTTCCCTGAATTAGTTTCTCTACTTGGATAATGGTTTCTTTCAAAGAAGCATTCGGCCAATATTAAAGAACAAAATCAGAGGCTTGCAAATCTGGTTTATCACATAGCAAAGAGGCTATTGATGAAGTCAATCTCCTTCATGTTTTGCAGATTATAATGTACTTTTCAATGTTTATCTTTTTGTAATTTCTTGAGTGAAAAGGCATAGTGAGAGAGCTCAAGTAAAAGCAATGAGTGGAAAAAGGTTGAGTGATACACTTGAGAGAAAAGCCTAGAGTTATTTCAGATTTCTTTAGGTTGATTAAGTGTCTTGCATCTTATACCTATTAGGTATCCCTTTCTTAGTTGGGTTAGCACTAAGAGTGAAGAGTTAGGTATTAGCATAGCCAATGTCAAGTTAGGTTAGAACTTGAGTGTGAAAGGATTGGGCCAATCCTGTAGAATTGGTGTATGTAATACTTTTAACTATAATGAAAATTCCTCTATTGTTGTGGAGGAGACTGGACGTAAGTTGCATAGCACAAGGCAACCGAATCAGGATACATGCTGGTGTTAGCTTTTCTCTTCTCTGTTGTGTTCTATTTTCTGATATTCATGAGACAAAAATAAATTATCTCATAAATTTTCGCTGTTGAGTACAAACAAAATCAGAATTGAAAGTTTGTTAAAGGGTCTTTTCAGTAACTTAAAGGAATGCATAGATTCAACCCCCATTTTCTAAGCCTACCACAACCTTCATAGCGCTTCTTTTTTATTTTTGGATATTTTTTCTGCTCTAAACATAGAAATAATTTTACAGTTAGAAGTTTAGAGTGTATTTGTTTTGGCGTTTGAAAGGAAAAAACATGTTCAATTCTTCAATTTTCGGTTTGGCTACTTTTTTTAAGACAACTGTAACTCAAAATCACGTTTACAGGAAGAAACAATTCTTAGTTTCTGCGTTCACGAATTGGCATTTAGAGCCCGTTTGGGAAGTAGCAAAAGCTACTTTTTCTGACTTTTGAATTATGAAAAGTCATTCTAGACGTGTTTGACACTATTTTAAAAAGAACTTTCAACTTCCCGAAAAGTTAATTCAAAGCTTTTTGAAGAAGTAGAAATATATGACTTCTCTTCCTTGAGAAGTCATTCTATCATTTCTGTAAAAAAAATCACCTCAAAACAAAAAAAATCTACTTTCATTCTTGGCTTTGTAAAAAAATACTGGAAATACTGGCTCCCCATCACCATTTTCATCCAAGGTTCCATCTGCTAGAAACATTGGCCTTCTACCATCATTTTCACGTAATGATTTATCTGCTGAAAATATTGACCATCCACTACCATTTTAAAACAATGTTTTATCTGAACCACCTGCTGTTTATATTTCTTCCAGTTTTGTTTTATCATTTCATCACTCTATTTTTATTATTAAATTTTTATTTAAATTTGTGTGTGGTATAAAATCTCAGTTTTAATTTATTTTTTTCGATTTTATTTTTATATAGCTGCTATTATTATTGTGCTATTATAAAGAATTAATTGCCTAAACAATTGTAATTTTAGTGATTAGGTTATAGAAAATCAACATTTAATATTGAAAAGTATTTGTTATCATCGTTGTTTTAATATCCATTTTTTATGAAAAAAATTGTATTTTTTGAATTATTTATCCAAACGTTATAACTTTAAAATAAGTACTTCTATAACTAAAAATCCAAATACAAAATAACTTATTTATTAGCTGCTATTAATAAAAGTCCTTATTCTTTAAACTCTTTTTTCAAAAGAACTTATTTAAGTCATTTACCCAAATTGGGCCTTAGTCATTAACTCTAAACTTTTATTTTTCTTCTACCAACATTATTCTTTATGCATATTATTATTTTATTTATGAAATTTTTATTATTTCTCTTTATATGAGTTTTTTCATTATTTATTATTTTTATTTTTTGTTAATTTTTTTTAGTTTAACATTGTACACTTGTATTGTATTTATTATTATATTTTTATAATATAATTTATTGATCCTATTAGGTAAAGTAAATTAAACAAAAAAATTAATCATGAATAATAATAATAATAATAAATTATAGCGTACTAAAAAAACTACAAAAAATATTAGAAAAAAATATTATATAAAAAACATACGAAAAAAATGTAAAAAATAAACATGTTTAAAAAAATAATATTATAAATTAATGTCATATCCTTTTTAATAATTATCTATTTAAAAGTGATTTTAATTAATATTATTTAAATAATATTTATTTTATCAAAATTAATTTTGGTATGTTGCTAAACATGAATCATAAATCATGTTGACACAATCTTATTTATATGCAAATTCAATTATATAAAATCACTTTCATTCAAACTACAATTTGACAAACGCCAATTTAAACGCACACTTAGCTTCTGTGTGTTGCCATTGGACAATTAATTGAAAAACTTTATTTTTATCCTATCAATTCTATCATTTATTTTCTTCTATAAAAAGGAGCACAAAGAACAATATGCTTTCACCTCTGTTTTGCTGTAGTCTTGATTCTAATAATTTTTTCATACAAAATTTTTAGATTTATTTCAATCACTACCAAGTAAATATTTTAATCTTTTTTAATTATTTTTAGAATTCTTTTTCATATTTTAATTTTTTACTTCTTTTTTATCGTATTTTTTTTTATTTATATGATAAATATGAGCTTTTTATAATTTTTTAGCATAATTATCAAATCCTGTCATCCCAATTATTAACTCAGGTCATTATCTAAAGGCTGAAGCGGTTAAGTAATTGACCTGGTCAAATTTAGTCAAATTCAATAAAATTTGGTCAAATTCATCCAAAACCAATTTAATCTGATTGGCCAAAGCTGATTAAACTAATGAAAATATTATTTTCTATACATAACTTTTTCATTAAATGTATTACGTAAATAAAATTAAATTATATTTACAAATTTAAAAAAATATTTTATTAATTGAAATATATTTTTTATTTTTATAATTGTTATTTTTATTTTATTTTTTATAAATACTTAAAGAGTACACTAAATATTAATTTATAAATAGTTGAAGAATATAATAAATATAAACTAATTCAAGAGTTATTAAAAATTAAAAATAATAATTAAGTGAACACAGAATAAAACTAAAGAAAAAAGATATTTATGATTAAAACAAAAAATAAAATAAAATTTTATATAATTATTTAATTATGATCCATCAGTTGAATCTCAATGTATAACATTTTACCATACAGATCTTTACGCTTAAGTTGTAAATCAGAGGTGGTGAGATATTACAACATGTAAATAATATATATGAAAATAGTTTAACTAGGAACCTTGAAAGAAAAGATAAGCAAAATCAAAGTAAGAATCGTGTCACACTCAAAACATTAAGAATAGAAGTGTCGATAAACAGAAGTGATATATATATATATATATATATATATATATATATATATAGCAATTAGCAATTAAACAGAGGTATTCATGTAGACAAACTAAAATAATGCACACTCATAATTTCACATAAATGCATATGATGTATGTCTATCCTACTGGTCATGAGCTCACTTGTCAGTTACACTGCCAGAATCCGACACATCTGGTAGCTAACTCGAACACTGTTTCTCTGTCATGCATCCCCAGAAGGCATTACCCCGGATTTATCACATGTTAGTCTAAGAGAGATTACTGCCCTATCACCTTCTCCTGGAGGCATCTATCTGGGAATTGCAAGCCCGACCATCTTTACGATCAAAGAGAGCCACGAAACAAGCGGGATCAACAATCGACCTTATTTTGGCACAACTCAGCTCAGTGTGCAAGCGGAATTCACTATCGTCCTTGTCACATCCTTGCTAAGAGTAAACAACAGTCAAAATGCAAGCCTGTTATACCACTGACCTTGCCAGAATATATCTCAGTTCACCAGTCTTATTATTCATATCTTATGTCAATTCAGTATTCAGTACATTTATTACGCACAAGCTTTCATCAACCCATCGTTATCTTCATCACTCCAATCCACAATCTTATTCAAATTCATTAATTTCATCCCTTCATTATGCTTATGTTCATTCCCAAGCCTAAAAATAGCTAGCGGACCTGTGTGACCTCGGGTCAGGTATAAACCTCATGCCACTCTCTGTAATGGAGAAACTAGGGATCTTTGAGGTACAAGCTGCAAGAATCTCATTAGAGATGGCAGACAAATCAATAAAACAGGCTTATAGACTTGTAGAGGATGTCTTGGTAAAGGTTGAAGACCTCTACATCCCTGCTGACTTCATAATCCTAGACACCAGGAAGAATGAAGATGAATCCATCATCCTTGGAAGACCTTTTCTAGCTATAGCAAGAGCTATGATTGATGTGGACAGAGGAGAGTTAGTCCTTCAATTGAATGAGGACTACCTTGTGTTTAAGGCTCAACGTTCTTCTTCTGTAAACATGGAGAAGAAGCATGACAAGCTTTATCCAATTCTCTCCATATAGAGTCAAGCAGAGCCCTCACACTCGAACTCTAAGTTTGGTGTTGGGAGGCCACAATCATGCTCTGAGCATCTGTGAAGCTCTGTAAGAGCTTCCTGTCAAGCTATTGACATTAAAGAAGCGCATATTGGGAGGCAACCCAATCTTATTTATCTATATTAATTACATTCTCATTTTATTTTCCAGTGTTAGTCCATATTTTTTTTAGGTTGATGATCATGTGGAGCCACAAAAAAATCTACAGAATTAAAGTGGAATAAAAAACAACATCAAAAATAGCACACCCTGGAGGACAGGCTTACTGGCGTTTAAACGCCAGTAAGGATAGCAAAATGG
Source organism: Arachis stenosperma (assembly GCF_014773155.1). Taxonomy (NCBI): domain Eukaryota; kingdom Viridiplantae; phylum Streptophyta; class Magnoliopsida; order Fabales; family Fabaceae; genus Arachis; species Arachis stenosperma. Next base: position 88,104,985 of record NC_080383.1, on the reverse strand, counting down.
GCGTTTAATGCCCAGTCTGCCAGCATTTTGGGCGTTAAATGCTAGAAATGGCACACAGACTGGCGTTTAACGCCAGAAAAAGGTGTCTGGTGTCTGGCTGGCGTTAAACACTAGTAAGGGTAGCAAAATGGCCGTTTACCGCCCAGTCTAGCAGCATTCTGGGCATTAAATGCCAGAATTGGCAGCAGACTAGTGTTTAACGCCAGAAAGAGGCATCAGCCTAGCGTTTAACACCAGAAATGGCACATAGAGGGCGTTTAAACGCCTGAAAGGTGCAGGGATGAGAAATCCTTGACACCTTAGGATCTGTGGACCCACAGGATCCCCACCTTCCCCAACTCACTCTCTCTCCTCTTCACACCTCTCCATAACACTCTTCCCAAACACCATTCACCCATCAAATCCTACCCTCTTCTACATACTCTCTCCACCACTCACATTCATCTACTCTTTCCCAAAAACCCCTCATAAAACCCCATCTACCTCACCATTCAAATTCAAACCATTTCTCCCTCCAAACCCACCCATTCTCACACGGATTCCCTCCCCCCTTACCCTATAAATACCCCTCCTTACCACCCTCCATTTCACACATCACAAACACTTCTTCCCCCCATTGGCCGAACCACTAATACACCTCCATCTCCTCTATTTCTTCTTCTTCTCCTCCCTTCTTTCTTCTTTTGCTCGAGGACGAGCAAACCTTTTAAGTTTGGTGTGGGAAAAAGCTCTGCTTTTTATTTTTTCATAACCATTAATGGCACCTAAGTCCGGAGAAACCTCTAGAAAGAGGAAAGGAAAGGTAGTTGCTTCCACCTCCGAGTCATGGGAAATGGAAAGATTCATCTCAAAGGTCCACCAAGACCACTTCTATGAAGTTGTGAAAAAGGTGATCCCCAAGGTCCCCTTCATGCTCAAAAAGAGTGAATATCCGGAGATCCGACGTGAGGTTCAGAGAAGAGGTTGGGAAGTTCTCACCAACCCCATCTAACAAGTCAGAATCTTAATGGTTTAAGAGTTCTATGCTAATGCATGGATCACTAAGAACCATGATCAAAGTATGAATCCCAACCCAAAGAATTGGCTCACAATGGTTCGGGGAAAATACTTGGATTTCAGTCCGAAAACCGTGAGGTTAGCATTCAACTTACCAATAATGAGATGAGATTCTCATCCTCTCACTAGAAGAGTCAATTTTGATCAAAGGTTGGACCAAGTCCTCATGGACATCTGTGTGGAAGGAGCCCAATAGAAGAGAGACTCTAAAGGCAAACCGGTTCAACTAAGAAGGCATAACCTCAAACCCGTGGCTAGAGGATGGTTGGAGTTCATCCAACGCTCCATCATTCCTACTAGCAACCGGTCCGAAGTAACTGTGGATCAGGCTATCATGATCCATAGTATCATGATTGGAGAGAAAGTGAAAGTTCATGAGATCATACCTCTAGAACTATACAAGGTGGCTGACAAGCCCTCTACTTTGGCAAGGTTAGCCTTTCCTCATCTCATCTGTCACCTATGCAATTCAGCTGAAATTGTCATAGAGGAAGACATCCTCATTGAAGAGGACAAGCCCATCACTAAAAAGAGGATGGAGCAAACAAGAGAGCCCACTCATGGACCTCAACAAGAGCATGAGGAAATTCCTCATCAAGAAATCCCCGAGATGCCTCAAGAGATGCATTTCCCTCCACACAACTATTGGGAGCAACTCAACACCTCTTTAGGAGATTTGAGCTCCAATATAGAGCAACTAAGGATGGAGCACCAAGAGCACTCCATTATTCTCCATGAAATTAGAGAGGACCAAAGAGCCATGAGAGAGGAGCAACAAAGATAAGGAAGAGATATTGAGGAGCTCAAGCACTCCATAGGATCTTCAAGAGGAAGAACTAGCCACCATCACTAAGGTAGACCCGTTCTTTAATTTCCTTGTTCTACTATTTTTTGGTTTTTTATTCTTTATGTTTTGTCTATATTTGTGTCTTTATTACATGATCATTAGTGTTTAGAGTCTATGTCTTAAGGCTATGAATATTCCATGAATCCTTCACTTGAAAAATGTTTCTATTTACAAAAGAACAAGAAGTACATGAATTTCGAATTTTATCTTGAAATTAGTTTAATTAATTTGATGTGGTGGCAATATTTTTTGTTTTCTGAATAAATGCTTGAACAGTGCATAATTTTTTATAGTGAAGTTTATGAATGTTGAAATTGTTGGCTTTTGAAGGAATGATAAAAAAAGAGAAATGTTATTGATAATCTGAAAAATCATAAAATTGATTCTTGAAGCAAGAAAAAGCAGTGAAAAACACAAAGCTTGCGAAAAAAAAATTGGCGACAAATAAAAAGAAAGAAAAAGAAAAAGCAAGCAGAAAAAGCCAATAGCTCTTTAAACCAAAAGGAAAGAGCAAAAAGCCAATAACCCTTTAAACTAAAAGGCAATGGTAAAGAGGATCCAAGGCTTTGAGCATCAGTAGATAGGAGGGCCCAAAGGAATAAAATCATGGCCTAAGCGGCTAAATCAAGCTGTCTCTAACCATGTACTTGTGTCATGAAGGTCCAAGTGAAAAGCTTGAGACTGAGTGGTTAAAGTCGTGATCCAAAGTAAAAAGAGTGTGCTTAAGAACTCTGGGCACCTCTAACTGGGGACTCTAGCAAAGCTGAGTCACAATCTAAAAAGGTTCACCTAGTTATGTGTCTGTGGCATTTATGTATCCGGTGGTAATACTGGAAAACAAAATGTTTAGGGTCACGTCCAATACTCATAAAGTAGCTGTGTTCAAGAATCAACATACTAAACTAGGAGAATCAATAACAATATCTGAATTCTGAATTCCTATGGATGTCAATCATTCTGAACTTCAAAGGATAAAGTGAGATACCAAAACTGTTCAGAAGAAAAAAGCTACTAGTTCCGCTCATCTAATTAGAATTAAGCTTCATTGATATTTTGAAATTTATTGTATATTCTCTTCTTTTTATCCTATTTTGTTTTTGGTTGCTTGGGGACAAGCAACAATTTAAGTTTAGTGTTGTGATGAGCGGATAATTTATACGCTTTTTGGCATTGTTTTTAGGTAGCTTTTAGTATGTTTTAGTTACTTTTTAGTATACTTTTATTAGTTTTTGTGCAAAAATCACATTTCTGAACTTTACTATGAGTTTGTGTATTTTTCTGTAATTTCAGGTATTTTTTGGCTGAAATTGAGAGACCTGAGCAAAAGTCTGATTCAGAGGCTGAGAAAGGACTGCAGATGCTGTTGGATTCTGACCCTCCTGCACTCGAAGTAAATTTTCTGGGGCTACAGAAGCCCAATTGGCACGCTCTCTCTTGCGTTGGAAAGTAGACATCTTGGACTTTCCATGAATGTATAATAGTCCATACTTTACCCGATATTTGATGGCCCAAACTGGCGTCTAAACGCCCACCAGAGATCTTTTTTGGCGTAAAACGTCAGAACTGGCACCAAAACTGGAGTTAAACGCCCAAACTGGCATCCAAGCTGGCGTTTAACTCCAAAAATGGCCTATGCACGTGAAAGCTTCAAAGCTCAGCCCAAATACACACCAAGTGGGTCCTGGAAGTAGATTTATGTACTATCTGCACTTAGTTACTTATTTTCTGTAAACCCTAGTAACTAGTTTAGTATAAGTAGCACTTTTTACTGTTGTATCTAGGGCTTATGCCATTTTGCACTTTGGGGAGGCTGGCCATTCGGCCATATCTAGACCTTCTTCTCTTATGTATTTTCCAACGGTGGGGTTTCTATACCTCATAGATTAAGGTGCGGAGCTCTGCTGTTCTTCATGAATTAATGCAAGTACTATTGTTTTTCTTTCAATTCATGCTTACTTTTTCTCCAAGATATACTCTCGTACTTAATTCAGTTAAGTCAGAATGAAGGGGTGACCCGTGACAATCACCCACTATCTTCGTTACTCGCTTAGCCAAGATCCGCGTGCCTAACAACCACAAGCGGTCTACATGATGTTTAACGTAATCATTGGACAACAGCCGGAGTATAATCTCTTAGGTCTCTGATCCACGGATTTGACTCGCCTTTCCTGACAACAGAGCATTCGAATCCGTGAGATTAGAATCTTCGTGGTATATGCTAGAACCAATTGGCAGCATTCTTGAGATCCAGAAAGTCTAAACCTTGTCTGTGGTATTCCGAGTAGGATCTGGGATGGTATGACTATGATGAGCTTCAAACTCGCGAATGTTGGGCGCAGTGACAGTGTGCAAAAGGATAGAGAGATCCTATTCCGACACAAGTGAGAATCGACAGATGATTAACCGTGCGGAAACCGTACCTGGACCATTTTCACTGAGAGGACGGATGGTAGCCATTGACAACGGTGATCCACCAACATACACCTTGCATGGAAGGGAGCACGCATGATTGGATGAAGACAATAGGAAAGCAGAGGTTCAGAAGCAACAAAGCATCTCCAAACGCTTATCTGAAATTCCCACCAATGGATTACATAAGTACCTTTATTTTAATTTGTGTTTTATTTATCTTTTAATTATCAAAACCTCATAACCATTTAAATCCACCTGACTAAGATTTACAGGATGACCATAGCTTGCTTCAAGTCGACAATCTCTGTGGGATCGACCCTTACTCGCGTAAGGTTTTATTACTTGGACGATCCAGTGCACTTGCTGGTTAGTTGTGCGGAGTTGCAAAAGTGTGATTGCAATTTCATGCACCAGGCAACATGCTCAACTTCAATATCAATTATGCACAGTTAATTCATACATTCAGAAAGTAAAGATAAGGCCACCACATCTTAAGTAATTGGAATAACTCATGATAGAACTCGAAATCTTACGCATTTTACTACTTCTTTTTAAAAAATTTTCTTGTTAAGCTTAGTGGGAAATTCATGAGACATCTTATAACCATAAAATTTTTTGAAAACTTTGAAAAAAAAATTCATGCAAAAGCTAGAATAGAAAATAGAATGAAATACTGAAAAACAGAAAAAAATGGGGGATGAAACTCAACCACCTCAGTGCTGATGGTTGCTCACGCTGTGCTCTTCTGTGAAGATGATTCACCTCCCTTTAGTGCCATTGATGATAATATACACCTAGAGCTCGCTCTGCAACACCAAACTTAAAAAGTTTGCTTGTCCCTAAGCAAAGAAAACTTGGCTCCTTAATGGCGTTGAACGCTAGGACTGGCGTTTGAATGCCAGAGGGTCCTCTCTGTTCCCTTATGGGCGTTGAACGCCCAATTTCTCTTCTCTCTTCTGGCGTTGAACGCCAGGAAGGCACCCTCCAGGGTGTTCTGTTGTTCTTGCTACGCCTTCCTGTTTTTGTTCTAATGGCTACACATGATCACAAACATTAGAAAATCTAGGAAAACTGTGAAAATCAATGAAAATTAAAATGAAATCAAGCTAAAATAAAATTGAAGTAAAATTGAAATAAACTAAAGGATACTTATGATTGGGCTGCCTCCCAACAAGAACTTCTTCAATGTCATTAGCTTGACAGTTAGTTCCTTCAAGGAGGAAGATAGTCATAGAGGAATAAATCCTCACTCCTCACTGGGAGCTTCATTTCTATGCTCTCATGGATTAGCTTAATATACTCAAGAGACAGTATTCTGTTCACTACATGGGGCAAGATTGGGCTTGCAGGGAATACTACCCTCATCCCTGGTGAGAAGCCTTCAGTAGGGATATTATTATTTTTTCATCCGCTAGGCATCCTTCTCTTGGGACCTTCCTCCTTGGTTGATAGTGCACACCCAACACCAAACTTAGGTTTAATGATTGGAGAAACTGTGTGAGTTTCCGCCAAGGGAAGAGGCTTCAGCATTGCACTCTACACGCAGGTACCTCCTTTGTCAAGGGGTTTTGGAGGTTTAAAGACCTTGAAAACCATATAATCCTTATATAGCCTCAGCATCAATTTGCCTCTCTCAGCATCAATGAGGTTTCTTTCATTAGAGAGAGACATTTGCTCCAAAACCTCAGCAAAAGGAATGTTGATTTGCAGCTTTTTAAAGACCTTCAAGAACTGTGAGTAGTGCTCATCCTTGGTCTCCTTTTGGGGCTTTTGAGGGTGTGGTGTTGCAAGCTCTTGAATGGGTGTCATAGAGGAGGCATGTGACAGTGTAACCTCAGCTATTTCTGGAGCTTCTCTCTCCTTTGACCCTTTAGCAGCTTGCACTTCCTCCTTTTGTACGGATTCAGCATCTATTATGATGGCCTTGCACTCTTGACTTGTGGTAGGCCCTGTGTCACTGGAAAGAGTGAGAGGTTTCTTCAATTTCTTAGGAGGATTCCTCTTAATGACTGCACTACACTCCTTAGAAAACACCATTGTCTCTACTGCCTTCCAATCCCTCGTGTTATTCAGCATTTCCTTCATGAACTTTGCATAAGAAGGCATTTGTTCAAGAGCCTCTGCAAAGGGGATTTTGATCTCCAGCTTCTTGAAAACTTCTAGAAACTCGGAGAATTGCTTATCCTTATCTTCCCGCTGAAGTCTTTGAGGATATGGTAACTTGGCTTTGTACTCGGAGAATTGCCAAGGGTATAAGTGACCACATCAGATAGCTATTGGAGATTTCATGCAGGAACTGTCGATCCACGTTAGAACGCTATTAATATTTCATCAACAAAAACGATACAAATGGCAAGTCGCGACATGTTGGAATCAAAGACCTCAGACCTTAGTAGAATAGAAGGAATCTAAGACCCCAATTACTATTTCATAGTACCACACCGCCCCTCTTATTTTCCTAATCAACAACTGTTTCAGCTGAAAAATAAGTTTGTTAGTACATCAACAATCAGACCTTAGCCTTTTTCATGTAAAACCAACTTAGGTTGGTTGATTGATCAATTCATTCGTTCGTTTAAATAAGTATCAAAAGTTTGAATTCCACTTTGTGTATGTAATAACCCGTTGGTCAGCAGTAGAATCTTAAATGGTGCTCAAATCTACAGCGAATCAATCTTTGACCTATTGAATTGAAAGAGATACCATGAAAAAAAAAACTTTTTCCCTATGCAAAATTTATTATTTATTTATTGCTTTAACATTTTGGATTTCAGTATGAGTAAAATTTCAATTTCACTCTGATCTTTCACGTAATTCAAAGACAAAAGAGCCGTTTTGATCATTCCGTGGCAATCCATACAATGTATATTCATTCATGTTTGCAATCATAACGTTTTAACAAAGACTTACAATCATGAAAATCAATGGGTTGCGAAAAGCCACCCCACACCTAACTAACACATATATGTATATTACTTGACGCTAATAAATGAAAAAAGAGTCAAAAGAAATTAAAGAAAAGGAAGCACAACACCCCAATTACCTTCCAACATTTTCTACAGAATAAGACCACAACAAAAGGAGGGTTCACATAGTCATATTCAATTACTAAAACTCCTATTTATAACAACGGCATCACCTGTCATTAAAAAATCACGTCAGCAAGGGAAAATTAATTAATTAAATAAATAAATCAATCAATCAATAAAAATGAAGACACAAATATTGACAAAAAAAAATCGTTTGGTGTTAGGGACAAAGACACAAATTTTTGGTGTGACAAAATCTGAACAGTCTATAATAGTGTTTAGGTTAAAGTACCTTGTCTTTGAGGTACCAAGTGTGAGTTCAAGATCATCTGCTCCAAATTCTTCATGGATTCTTTCTCCTTCCCATGGCTTGACAAGGCCGGACGCGTCGGCTCCAAATGCGAATTCATCCGAGACAGCCTCGGACATTGGAATGTCAGCAGTGTGATCAGAACCTGCCGGGAAGGCGGGAGAGCACGTCCCACTCTGTCCAGGAGTCCACATGCGCGAGCCGCTTCGAGCCAAACCCTCTTCCTTGAAGGCAAAAGGATTTGAGGACATAAGGGTGAATGTGGGCGAAGTTGGGCTAACATGGGGGAGCTTGATACCTGCAAACCATTCAGGGTCGACCACCTGGCGGCCAGGGCTAGGAGGACTAGAGGATGGCAAGAATGAGTAGTGTTGTCCTCCAGTCCATCCTGGTCCTGGCCGTCCAGACTGATCACCCCAATCGGCATTCATCCTCGGTGTCCTGGCAGTTGGAGAGCTCAAGGGAGGCGTAACAGGCGCGCTTATGGAGCCACTCTGAAGGTAGAGGTGAGGGAGCTTAGGAGATGAAGCAGAGGACGAGGCAGTGGAAAGGTTCTTGAGCCATGGAATGAGGGAATTGCCGTCGCCGTTTGGATTGTTTGATGCATAGGGAGATCTTGATGGGCTTGGGAAGGATGATGAACCAGGGCTTGGGTTGTAGGAAGCACAGGGACTTGGGTGGTAAGATGAACAAGGGCTTGCTGCTGTTGAGGAACCGCCTATTATATCCATGCGCTCCAAAGGCTTGCATCCCTGATATTGCAAAACCATTTTCACATTAACATTAACATTAACATATCACATTACTAAGTACTTCAAGTATATAGTATAATTGGCATAGCAGAATTGAATGATTTCCAGAAGAGTAATACTCTATTACTAACAAAATTTATCATTTTTGACTAACACTTAGTCAATACTCTAAATCTTAAGTACTAAATTCTAAATTTTAAATTCTAAACTCTAAAATAGAGTATTGGTTAAGTGTTGACTAATATTAATAAAATGTGTTGGCCTCCTAACATTTTTCTTTGCATAATATTTGGTAGCAAGTTCATTGTACTACTATCGTTATTTAAACACTAATCTAGTGAATCCTAAATTCCAAAAATATACCAAAATGTGAGAATGAGAAAAAGAAATGAATGAGTATTTCAATTCAATCTGAAGCACTGGTCTAATATTCAAACTGGAGTAGAATCAACATAAATATTTAGTCGAATTAATTGGTTAAAACAAGATATAAATATAGAGATAAAGAAATATAAAAATATGTTTGAAATAAGAAACACACCCTCTATCTAAAGTATCAAATTTCCTATTTTTGTCTAATCCTAATGATGACAACATGAATTGTTAGTTATTGACTCAGTGTAGTTCTGCAATAAAAAATGGTTGTCATGCCGAAAAGTATCAGACTGTTTTAGATAAATTAATGCACAACATTTTAGACTTTCATGCACTTAGCAACCTAAATTAATGACTTTCTTATTGCTCAAGGAAGTGCCAAAAAAAATAAAAATAAAAAGGTGTACTATATAGTATATATTGTATAAGATTGTGCTTATCTGAGTTGGTGGAAAATGAGCAGATGAAAACAACGGTGGAAAGTGGAGTTGGAATACAATGATTTTGTTATTTCAATGAAAGTCACTTTCATGTTTTAGCTCTTTTCGAACTCAGCATTTTATTATCGTTTTTTAATAAATAAACAAACAAACAAGTTTTCCAACCAAACAGACACAGTTTTCATTTTACATTCATTACGTCAGTAAACTTAAGCAAACATTTTTGGTTTTGCATCTGTAGCTGTTACCAATTAACTATGGCTTAGTTAGCAGTTAGCACTCATTAAAATTTTGTTATTCATTTAAAAATTTAATTATCTAGTTACTAGTACATAACAAATGTATTAAAAATTAAAATTTTATATATTTTTTTCATAAACATTTCTTTAATTTACAATCTAACACGTGTCTTAGCCTAAATCCAAAAACTATAGATTCTTTTCACAACAAAAAATTTACACAAAAAATGTTTGGTTAGGGTGAAAATCTTGATTGATGAGCTTCATATCAAAAACATTTTCAACCCATTTGTACTTCAATTATGATTGGGGGTGAAATTTGGACGAGACAATGTACAGATAAGCTTAATGAACAACTATATAGCATGACAATTTCCACTACTTTTTATCCCAATCAAATTGTTAAGAATTCCCCTCTATCGGTTTTGACTTTTGAGCCTCCATTGTAAGTTTGTAACACCAGAAAGAATTAATAATTTAAGAAGCATTTGTTTTAGTTTCTTTTCTTCCAAAAAAGAAAAGAACACATAGCTTGGTTACTTAAAAAATAACCTTTAATAAAACGAACAAAACTTAAATAAAGGTAATTTTTAATGTTTTAGAAAAATTAAAAAAATAACTTTTAATTTCAACTTTACTAATTTCCTCAAAAAAAAAAAAAAAACTCCAAATGGGCATGGCCGCAAAACAATAATAGTGTGAAAACAAAAAAAAAAAAACTGCTGCTAGTTGCTACGTTTGCAACAGTGACACAGCATCCGAGGTGGGAACATCTGAGCTGGAAAAATTACCCTTTTCCTGTTTTACTCGCTTTCAAGTACCCACTTTTGGCAGACAAATCAAAAGCATCACCCAGGGGCATTTTCGTCCCTCCATTCATTTTATGAAAAAAAAGATTTTTAAAAGTAAACAAAAAATTTTAATATAACAGAATAAAAAATTAATCAGAAATAAATTTATAATTTTCATTATATATAAATTAAGAGAGCATCATCCGACAAAAATGAAAAAAATATTATGTCCTGGTTCTCAGGTTGTGAGCATTAGTCAACAAGCTACATAGATTTTTTTATGCTTCCCACTAAAATGACAGAACCAATGACAAGTGTGAAAAAAGAGAAAGAAAACACTTTATTTTTTTTTTAAATAAAGGACTGTCATTTACATTTTTTTTCTTGGACCGGGAAAGCCATTTACATTTCTTAGTTTTAGAAAGAACGGAAAAGAGAGTTTAATAATATCACGAAGTTAAGTAGTCTTAGTTTTTAAAATTAAGAAACATTGCAATATCATTTACTATTTAGAGTATTATTATTGTATGTACACTAAATAATCCAAAAGGGAAAATAAGAAGCAAGATTTAGATTAATTTAAAGAAACAAATCCTTCTTGGCAGCTTAATTATTTCATCCAAGAAACTCCATCATTTCCGTTTTTTTTTCTTTAAAAAAGTCACGTACAACAAAAAAAAAGTGTCTTTGAACGAACCACCAAAAGCTGATTAGAGAGCTGTTTCACTCGAATAAGTGTCTTAATTTAGTATGAAATTAATCAAATTATGTTGAAGGAACAATAATTCCAAAGCAGAAAAACCATAGCTTTACTCTAATGAGGTATAATCTCAAGAAGAAAAAAGTATACACTAAGACACCATTATTCCAATTAAGTAAAATAAAATGACAGGCACTCTCTTCAACAGTTACTAAGTTAGTTAGTTGGTTACCTTGCGGTAAGTGGTGCCATCTGGTTCAACGGTCCAACCAGCTTCATTGCAAAGAGCTTTGAGGACTTCGTTGTTGTCACAGTGCTTTGGGAGCTTGAAGTTTCCGTACATTCTTAGACCGGCGAAGATCTTGGCAGCTATTGCTCTTCTCCTCCTCTCTCTCCTCTTGTTGTTCTCTCTCTCCTTCCATGTCGGAAGCCGAGTTCCTGAAGTCATAAAAGGAGGAGGAGTGATCGGAGATGGGTGGCCGGAGAAGAAGAAGTTGGGAAATGGAAATGACTTTTTTTTATGAAAGAAAGAAAGAAAGAAAGGAAAAGCGTGGATTATGAGTAGAGTACACGTTGTGGAGAACACTTGATTACCCAAATTTGCGGATCAAATATATATATATATATATATATTATTTTTTATATTTTGAGTAAACTACTAAAATAGTACGAAAAGTTTATATCTCTAACAAAGACAATTTTAAAAAATGTTAACGATAAATAAATTCTTAAAATATATAAAAATATGATAAAAAAATTAGATATTAAATATATAGTTAAAAAAACAATTTTAAAGATCAAATTTTTATGCAAAATTTTGTAATCATGATTAAAAAATAAAAAAATTTATTTTTAGAATTTTGTATTTTTTTGTCAAGTGAAATTTTTTTAAAATTTTTTATTGTCAATTATTATATTCTTTTGAAAAATAAAAACAAAAATCTAAAGATCAAATTTTGTTTTAAATTTTTTTATATATTTTTTAAATATTTATTCAAATGTTATTACAAAAATATAGATATAATAAATAAGTCATTTGTTAAATATAAAATTTTTTTATTATTTATAAAAAATATAATATTTATTAATTTTTTTGTCATATTTTTAAATCATTCAAAAATTATTTTATTGATAATATTTTTCAAGAATTTTTTAGTCAATGACTGAATCTTTTAAATACCAAATTAATAATAAACCCTTGTCTTTTTAATATTTTAAAAAATAATAAATATTTAAATTTTTATTTATTTAAAAATAAAAAACAATATTTTAAAATACGAGAGAGATGGCACAATGGCACTAGTGGTGCCAGGAGCACACGACTAGTGTTCTAAACTCAATAGTTTATTCATTTGTCACAGCTTATAAAATACAGACATTTTTATTTATTTATTGTGTCTTTATATTAGATCAATTTTAGATACTATACTTATTAATATTTATCTGATATATATAATTTTTATGTTTAATTGTATCTAAATAAAAAATATTTTTTTAAATATTTTTGGACACATATAAATATCATTATGTATTCACATATTTAATCTTATTCTTAATATTTATTCTTAAAATAATTTTAAAATTTATATATATTATTAATTATTAAAATAAAAATTTAAATAATTTATATAATTAAAAATAATTAAAAATTTAATTTATATTTTTAATATTAATAAAATATTAAAATATTATTATAATTTATCTAAAAATTATTTATATTTTATATGTATGTCATGTCTCTATATTTTATAAAAATTTTAAATTTATATATTCACGTATCTTATATAATGTTGTATCCTATATCCATATAGTATCGACATATCATAGGTCCGAGCCTTCGCGGCTTATTTCTTTACTTAAGCGCAAAAGTTTATCTAGCAAGCTTTGGTATATGACCATTCTACTTGATAAAGTTTTTAAATTAAATTTGAGAGACTATGTCACATCTATTTTATAGAAAATCTTTTAAGTATATTAATATATTAATATTTCAGTAAATTTTAATTATCGATCTTAATTATATATTATATATTTTTTTTATAATTAATATTAACGATTAAAAATTATTAAAATATCAGTAATATACTTCAAAATTTTTTTATTCCATATTATGTTTATACACACATCATACGTTTAATAAGAATTGGTTAAATTATATTTTATTTTAAAATTCACAAAGGCAAGTGTAATTTTGTATAAGCCCAAGATTAATCAGGCTACATTAAAATTAAAATTTTTTTTTAAAAAATTTCATAGTTATATTTTAGAGTCTAAATATGTGTTTGAATTAATGTTTGTAAATACATATTGCATAAATGTGTTTTTACAAAATTAATTTTTATCGAAATTGAATTCATATCAATGTAACTTTGGTTTAGATATTTGTTGTCAAATATAATTTTAAAAAAATAAATATTATTTGAATGATGTTAGTAAAATTCATGTTAGAGTATAAAATTATTACAAAGACACAATTTATATCATTATTTATAATACTTTTGTTGTATTTTATTTTTTATAATAAAATAAAATATACTTAAGAAAATATAAATATTATTTTATAATTTAAAAGATAAAAATTTTGTATGTTTCTAATTTTTAAAATATATAAAATTAATATTAAGATTTATTTCAGGTAAAATTATATTCTTTTGCTAGTTTATTTAAAATAATATGAATACTATTAGAGTGAATCAGAATTAGAGATGACCAACATCAAAATTATAAATTAAAAAAAGAAAAAAATAAAATTAAAGAAGACCAAATTAAAAAATTAAATATTTAATGCACAAAACTTCAGAATCATTTAGAATCTCAAATGAGTCATTGAGTATAAATTTAGGGGTCAATTTGAATCATTTAGAATAATAACATATCAATAATATGTCAACAAATTATATTATGACGTGTAGTATATAACTGATACATAGACAAATCGTGTTATGACATGTGGTACTACTATTTATGTCAGTATACCACGTGTCATTAAAAGATATATTATCTCTTCATTTTACATAATCGAAAATATTATTTTGATTGTTTATGTCAGCATGCCACGTTACCACGACGTTAATAGAAATTATTACATTTGAGGGTTAACGTGCGTTACAGATTGAAGATTCATGAATTAAATTGAAACAATTAAAATTTGAGAAAGTATGGAGAGCCAATCTAATTAGTGTATAATATGTATAATGTAGATATTTTTCAAATTAAAATCAAATAATAATTAAATTAATTAACTATTATTTATTTCTAATTTGAAATACAACCCAAATAAAGATTCAAAACAGTAAACAACGCAAAACTGCATCCTTCTCTTCCATTTGAACTAAATTGCTTCTCGCCTAGTCTCATCTTCTCTCAACGGTGCCGCGCCGCCACCCACAATAGCTATCGTCGCGCATAGCTTTGGAAGACGCCGCCGTGCGCACCGCGGACAACCGAGCAGCACAATCACAAAGGTTGCGTCGTTCGGGCAGCCCTGAACATGACAGTCAGAAAAGTCCCTCCCCCCAGTTGGCAACGTTTCACTCTCTGACGTCTTCATTCGTGTCACATAGGGGACATACTAGTGTGACGTTTTCATACGTCCAGCCTCTACCGTCCAGCCTCTTTGCGAATGTCCGATCGCGCTCACCAACTTCGAACAGCCTCTTTTGCGCTGCCCACCTGCCGTCAGCCGTGCAGCCTCCCCTGCAGCCAGTTTGATCATGGTTGTTTTTTCTGTTCATTTATCTCCTTCTTCTACTTCAATGGTCAGTTTAGGATGATCATGTTAGTAGGTATGCGAATGATTATTTTAATTCCTATAGGGATTGGGTTTAGTTACATATAATTAAAATATATTGAATGTTCAATTCATTAGGTATGAGAATGATTATTTTTATCCTTAAGTGGATGGTTATTTTTACTAGGGATGAAGTGGGATGATTATTGATGAAGGTGGGGTGGCAGCCGATTGAAAAAGAAGAGAGTATTGAAGTGAAATGTTTGGTAAATTAGGATTCGGAATGGTTAATTTTTTTAAAATAACTAACTGAATTTTTTAAAAATTTAAAATTTAAAATTTGATGTGAAATAACTAAATAAAAATAATTTTTATTATTTATTTTTATTAGACTAAATAACTAGCCTATTATACACATTATCAAGATTTTTCATTATTTCTCTAATGAAATTTTTAAAATTTTAAGAGCCAATTTAAAATTTGAGATAAATTTCAAAACCTAATTTGAGTATTAACTTCTATTTTATCGTATATTTTATCTTAATTTTATTTAAAAATCTTATGGGGAGAGGACATACTACTCAACTCTCTCAACTGATTCGTTTTTCTAATTTAACTATCTTCTTATATTATAAGGTAGATGAAATTTCTCTTTCTAGTCTTCTTTTCATTTTTAATTTTATTGGGAAATAATAATATTTTTAACAAAGGCATATATCATATCATATCCACTCTAATGAAGGTAAACTAGTAGTAATTCTAAAAGTCAATGTGATGCCAACTTTTGTCCTTGTGTTTTTCCTTTTATTCTTTTAGGTTTAATCTTGTTCTTTCTTTCAGTTTTTTAGGATTAGTCATCAAATAGAAATGAAAAAAGATATAAAATCTGATTTTTTTTTTTATCTATATCTTTTAGGTTTAATCCTTTATGTATTGAATATCGAACACAAACTTAAAAGAGTATTAAGAATTTCACTAATCTAAAAAGCAATTGTCTAGATTCGTAAACTTATGAAAAAGATCATTTTATATTTCAGTATATATTTTGATATTTAATATTACACTCTTGGTTATAATGTTTTAGGGCGGGTAATAACCAATTAGGAAAAGTTGAAAGGATAAAAAAGGATTTTTTGACACACATAATATAATTTTCATCTTTGATGTCAATTGTGAATGGGAAAAGGGTTTATTAACGGTGCCACAAAAATGAACCCGTTCGGAATTGTGGCCCTACCTCTCTCTTTTTTGTCTTCTTTCCCACCAACCAAAGCACCTTTAATGAGTGTTTTTATGAGGAAGAGCCAAAGGGGCTAAAGTAGGGGTGTATATGCCCCAGTTTGGTTTTAAGATTTGGTCTGAATTCAAATTAAGATTAAATAAAAATTTTAAAAATAAATTTGATCATTATTTAGGATGAAGTGCGGATCAAAACAAACCTAACTTTATTCAATTTATGTACATACTAAAAAAACTTAAAAAAGTATATATATTTAAATTAATTCTAATATTATGTTATATTAATAATAAATTTATTATTTTATTTTTAATTATATTTATTAAATTAAAAAATAAATAAAAAAATATGAAATTAGAATATATGAACAAATTCAAATTCAAATATAGATATTAACTTCTCAATAACAAGTATATTTTTTTTTTATTTTAGTGTGATCCGAAAATAATAAAATTTTATTGGGTCTAAGATCAAATAAAAATCTTAAAAATAGACTCAATTATTATTTAAAATCAAATCTAAATTAAAACAACCCAATTTCACCTATTTTATTACACCCCTAAACTACAGTATAAATAAGTCACATTTTTTAGAGGAGTGTTACACATACAAGTCATTTTTGTTTACAAGTCTTATAAGTTGGGCCTAACACGCGCGTTACAGCGTGAATATAAATGACTTGTATGATTTGTATAGAAAAGTGTTCTCTCTTTGCCTTCGATCTCCTTCTGTTTTTTTCGATTTTCATGATTTCTGAAATCAAGCTTTGAAATTGTTTTGAAGATGATGAAACTTCAGAAATACACCCGAATGATTACAAAAATACACCCAAACGATTATAGAAATACATCCAAAGGATTACAGAAATACACCCAAACAGTTACAGAAATAAACCAAAGGATTTAAGAAATACACCCAAAGGATTTAAGAAATACACCCAATATAGGGAGAGACAATATATTTCTTCTTGAAATCAATACACCCAAAGAATTATAGAAATACACCCAAAGAATTATAAAAATACACCCAAAGAATTTAAGAAATACACCCAAAATTCGTTGAAGTACACCTTATGCATAATTCAGAACTCTTTCTCTTTTTCCTCCTCATCTTCTGCTATTGCTTCTTCTTTTTCAAAAATGATTTCAGAGCTTGATGTCAAAAAACAATGAAAACCGAGAATAACGAAGAAAGAAAACAAAGAGAAAAGCACGTAAATAAAGAAGAAGAACAGAAAGAGGAAGAAGAACGTGTAGCAAGAAGAAGAAGAAGGAGGAAAGAGAAGGCAAGAAACATACCTTGAATAATATTTTTTCGTTTTTTCTGGTAATTTTGATGAAGGAGAAAGAGAAAACGAAAAGAGGAGAAGAAATTTCAATAAAAAAAGAGGAAGGAAGAGAAGAAAAAGAGACACAAAGAAAGAAGAAGAAGAGGAAGAGGAAGAAGAAGCACGGAAAAAAAAGAAGAAGAAAAAGAGATAAAAAAAAAACGTGAAATGACATATTTATAAATGACTTGTATGACTTATATAGAAAATCACTTGTATGTGAAGAATTACTTATTTTTTATTGCCACAAGCAAAAATTGCATAGCAAGTATATTGATAATGGGAAGTGTATATAGTAGTGTTGTAACTTGTAAGGATATATATAATCACGAAAGAACTTATCATTCATATAACTAGTATATACTTGATGTATGTGTTTAGAAATTAGAACCAGCAATGCGGTGGGATTACTTGAACGTATTTACTTCTATTATTATGATTTTCGCTACAATATTTTAATGTTTTAAATACTTGTTTGAACGTTATTCTCATGAAAAATCTTTTTTTAAATAATATTTTTTAAAATATTTTTTATAAAAATAAAAATAATTTTATATTTAAATATTTTATATAAATTTTTTTTTATTTATTAATTATGTTTAGGTAAAATAAAATAAAAATATTTTTTTATTTATTTATTATGTAAAAAATATTTTTTTAATTTTTTTTAAAAAAATATAAATTGTAACTTTTTAAAAAAAAAATTTTAATATTTTTATTTTTACTATAAAAATTTTGTCAAACACACTAAAAATAAAAAATTTATTTTATTAAAAAATATTTTTTTATCAATTTAATGACATCCAAACAAATACTAAGTCATAGTTTTTTTTGTCACATAAGTCATAATTTTCTTTGTCACATTCAAAAATCGTAACTAAAAATCGTAGTTGTGATTTATTTTTAAAACATATCAAGCATTTTTTATAGTCATGATTTTTAACTTTGACTACTTTAATAAAAAAGAGATCAGGGTTTTTTAAATAAAAAATACAGTTACTATTTATAATAGATAAAATATACTTTTTGTTATTAAAATTTATCAAAAATATAAAAATATTTTTAAATTTTATTTTATTTCTAATATTTTCAATTCAATTTTATCTCTTCTCTTCAAATTTTTTTAAACAATATATGATTAATATCTTTTTTATCCTCAAAAAATTATTTTTTTTCGTCATTATCACATCTAAAATTCTTTTTCTTTCTCTTTCAAAGACTCCAATAGTTCATTCCCAAATCAATACTTATCAGTTATCACTAGTGCCACCATCATCATCTCTTCCTCACACATTGGTGTTGTTGCTGTCGTCATCGTCTCCACATGCCATCATAATCGGTACTGCTTCTATCTCTATCTTCTTCGTATCACATCTTCACTCTAATTCTTTGACAGTCCTCGCCTTTTCACTACAAAAAATTCTGATTAAAATGACAGCTTTTTGAGATTATTACAACAGTTTGAACTGCTATTATTATTATCTTGAATGACAGTTAAAAAAAATCGCCATAATTTTAAGTGCCATTTGGTTTTTACTATAGTTTTTCAAGTTTTTGAAAAACCACTACAATTTTCATAATTAAAACGACGATTTTCTTTGAGTTTAAAATAGCAGTTGAAACAGCCATTTTAACCAGATAAAATAATAATTTTTAATTGTTTAAAACAATAGTTTTAAACTGCCACTTTTACTGGTTAAAATGGTATCTTTTTTAATGTTTATAATAGCGGTCAACGAATATGATACGAACCAGTGACAAATCGGACTCTGAGCTATTAATATTCACCTTAGAAACTAAATTATATTCTAAACTACCTAAACTCTTAGTTGGACTAATCTTGTAAAATCGAATCGTATTTCGTGCAAAGATATCTTTAGCAGCTTCCACAGCCTCAGGAATTGAGGGATTACCATCAATGCACGCATTGCACACAACAGCAAAAATATCTTCATTAGATCTCTTTGCATCTATGCATGTCACAAAATATTATTTCAACCACTTAATCTTACACTATAGAATATGATACAATTCCTCAAAATCAGGCATAAAAATAGATGTTAACTAACCTAAGTAAAAGGTTTTTGAAAATACATAGCCATCAGTGCTGAACATAACTTGAAATTCAAAAACTTAGTTTTGTAACACATTCAATTTCATATTCTAAAGTTAAATAAATCATGATCTTGAAGTATAACAATATTCTTATTTTTGTCACCTTATTAATTGGAGCTAGCTCTAATATCTCTTTCATTGAAGATATCATGTCATGTACACTAAGCTTTGGAATCGCCAATCTAAAATTAAGGTAAATCTGCAAAATAAGATTGTGTTATCTAAATTTGAATCTAAAATACGTATTCAGACTTACTAATATTGAGTAAACCAAAGCTAGATACAATGCTTCCTTTGAGAATGGATAGATGATACGAATTTTACAAACCATAAACTATCGGCAAATGTACCGAATCGTCTCAAGTAATACCACGGGAATGGGTTATTGTTTCCACGAGGGTTAACGGATTAAGCAAGTAATAATCAATTTATTATTCTAGTCATACAATAAAAAACTTAGGATTTAAGAACACTTAGCATAAAATAAGAAATTTAACAAAAGCAAGTCCTAAACAATTGAGAAAGTAATATGATTCAAAAAAGTTAAGGTTTTATAGAAGTTGAGACTTCCGAAAAATGTTAAATTACACAGTTGGTCCCTACACTTTTAGTGAAATTGTAAATTGGTCCCTACACTTTAAAAGTTTGTAATTGGGTCCCTAAAGATAATTAAAATTTGTAATTTAGTCCCCATCCTTCAAAAAGTATTTGATTTAACAGAATATTCTCAGCATATTATCTATTTTAACAGAATATTTCCAGCATATTTTAAGAATATTCTGTTAAATCAACAATTTTTGACCGGCAGGGACTAAATTGTAAATTTTAATTCTTTTTAGGGACCTAATTACAAACTTTTAAAGTGTAAGGACCAATTTGCAATTTCACTAAAAGTGTAGGGATCAACTGTGTAATTTAACCTCCGAAAAAATGCTTTTCACTCTCCACCTTGATAATGCAAAGATGTGTCTATGGCAAATCATAAATAATCAAATGCTAATTTCTTGGTAAATCAATTTCTCTAGTCCTAATAAATTATCAATTCCTTGATTAATTAATTGTGACAGGATGTTAAGAACGTTATCTGATTTAAAAATCACACGATTCTCAAGAGCCAAACTTGGTTGATTTGATGTCACTTATCAAGTCCAAGTCAAAAACTTAAGAATCATGAGAAGAAGTTTTCAAGTTTAATTCAATTAATTAACTATTCCAAGATATTAAGAGAATTCAAGTCAAAAGAGAATTGTTTTCCAACACATTCAAATCTTTTGGATGAAGAACAAAAACTTTTTTTTAGAAAATATCAATGAATTAATCAAGATAGAAAAGTTATAACATTAATCCATATGAATCAACAGAGCTCCTAACCTTAACCAAGGAGATTAGTGACTCATGATTCAATGAAAACCTCAAACTTAGAATGAAAAATGGCCAAAAATGTCTATAAGCTAGGTTCTTAGAAACCTTATATACTCAACTAAAAGAAACCTAATAATTAAATTCAAACTTAATTACAATCAAAACATAATCAAATCAAATATTCCGCATTTAATCTTCAAATTTCAATTGCAGTTCAGGTTCAAGGCTTTTAGTGATTCAACTTCTCATAATCCAATATGGGCTTGGACTTTGAATGAAGGCTTGCACTTGCTTGAGTCAATGTCATGTGAAACGCCCCATACATGGCGTGCTGCACGCCCACTATTTTCTTCACCCTTGGAAGCAGAACTTGGCGTGTGACATGCCCAGGGTTAGGAGTGTTTCACGCCACTCTGCTTTGAGGCCCTGGGATCAAGTCTTCCTAGCGTGTTGCACGCCCAGAGGCTGGCGTGTGGCATGGCCAATGGTGCATTGAATTTGTTTTCTGGAGTTCTGGCCCAGCGTGCCACACCTTGAACCTACATGTAGCACGCCATAACAAAAATTCAATCCTGGGAAGTGTTGTCTAGGCGTGTGGCACGCCCTATATATAACGTGTGACATGCCAATAATGTGCATTGAATTGAGCCTTGAAGGCATGCCAATTTGGCACGCACTTGGATCTTGGCATGTTACACGTTCCTTGTTGAAGTAGGGTCATGCGTACGCATGGGAGATGCATACCCATGACTGAAAAAAATTCTTTATTTGTGCATACGCATGGGATATGCATACGCATGATCCATCAAATTTTTTGGTCTTGTGCGTATATATGGGGATGCGTACGCATGATTCAGCAAACTTCAGGTGTTGTGCGTATGCATGGGGACTACATACGCATGATTGCACTTTTGAAGGTGTGCCAAAATAACACGCCCGTTGAACTTGGCGTGTTACATGCCATCTTATCTTTCATCATGGGAGTCATTCTTTTGGGCGTTTGGCACGCCCACTTTCTTGGCGTGTTACACGCCCATTTCTTGCTTGATTTTCCTTGGGTTTGAGCCTCTAGAAAGTTGGCCTAGTGTGCCACGATCATGTCTCGATATGTGGCATGCCAAGTTCTTGAAATTATCTTGAATCTTCTTCACTGGGTGTGTGACATGCCAGTTGCTTGGGGTGTTGCACACCAAGGCCAAAATCACTCCCAGGAGTTAGCATGTTACACGCCCACTTTGTGATTCAAAATGGACTTCTTGGTCTTTTGGCCTAACGTGCCACGCCCCTATGCTGACGTGTTGCACACCAGGTCCTCTGCTTTGGCCTGTATGGGTGTGTTGCATGCCCTCCTTTTTAGCGTGTTGCATGCTAGTTCTCTGCCTTCTGGAGGATGCTTCCCTGGTTTTTTTTTCTTTGCTTGTGCTTGACTTCTCTTTTGCTACCATTCTCCTACAATTAACAAAAAATTCAAGCACTTAAAGTACTAATAGAATATCATATAAAAGCACATAGTTATCAAGTAAAAAGTCATCAATTTCACATAAGAAACACCCAAGAAAAGTACATAAGATGCTCATGTATCACAACACCAAACTTAAGCTATTGCTTATCCTCAACAAAGCAATGAATCATGCCTTAATCATCAAAGTTTTAAAGCTTAAAACAGCAAGAGTAAATGGTAGCAATTCAAATGATTTTGGTTAGCCGTTTCACTTATGCACAATTCAATACAAATGGTTATAATCTTTCAACGCCTCTATCTAGATTAGATTATGGAATCCTTCCTTAACTCATCACCTTGAAGCAAGCTTATTTACTTTCTTTTCACCTTTTATTTTTGTTGGGTGCTTTGCACATTGAGTCTAGCTGTGACTCTAAATGTTTTGTCTCAAACTTTACTCGACACAAAAATATTACAAGGACTTGATTGGGGAGACCTTTGAGCTTACAATGTTCTTTTGACATTTTCCATCAGTGATGCCCAGAGCCTTTGACTTCTCTTTCTTTGGGGGGTGCTTTGCATATTGAGGTTAGGTGTGACTCTAAGTGCTTTGTTTTTAAACTTTTGCTTGATACATAAGCACCACAAGCACTTGACTTAGGAGGCTCTTTGAGCTCCTTTTTTTTCTTTCAATTCCCCAGTTAGTGGTAGTTAAAGCCTTAGACTTTTCTTTTAATCCCTTTTTGTTAATTATTATTCATTATATTTTGCTTCTCTAAGACTTTGTCAAATGTGAAGATCCCATAATAGTCCTCTAAACTAAGGTCCCAAACAATTTTGTTCAGTAAATATTGAACATTTCAATTAGTTTGGCTTTCCAAACTCACATTGTCATGCTCTCTATATTCAACACCTTGTTTCTTGTTGTTTCCTTCTTAGAACATGATCCTTGCTTGCTTTATGTAGCAAGCACAATTATAATTGTGGGTTGTGGTGAACAAGTCATGATAAATCACTTAAGAAACAGAAATCATAAATGCATTATATAAGATAGAATAGGATAACATACATGCACATAATTAAAAAGGAAGGAGGCAAATAGAATTCAACAACCTTAGTTATCATTGCCGTCATCTTCATCATCTTCCTCAACGTCCTGTTCATCACTTTTTAGGTTATGTAGAGCATAGCATCCAACATCAAACTTAGAATGGTTGCTTGTCCTAAAACAATAAAGAAAAATAGTGGTGATAGAAATAGGAATAATCATAATTATCTAGTAGAGGTAATTAAGTGATGTGAAAGCTTATTCAAATAAAACAAACAAAATTAAAAACAAAATGAAAGTAAAGATTAAACAACGTAAAATAAATAGGTTGCTAATATGTTTGAATGGGGGTGGACCTTGCATGGGTGAAGTGTGGCAATATCAAATTTGGTGTGAGAATACCAAACTTAGTGTGATACAATCAATGTGAAACTGGGCCAAGTACTCAATGAAATGCAAGCATCCTGTTGGTGTAGCAACACCAAACTTAATCCATGAAACACATACACAATTTTAAACAAAGCAAAAAGAAAGATGAAAGTAAATTATCTAAGGTTGGGTTGCCTCCCAACAAGCGCTTTTTTAACGTCAATAGTTTGATGGTTTATTTTTGCTAAAGTGGAGCTTGATCATAGTGTTCCAATGCTTCCTATTCACTGTGAATGTCTTCCTATTATCTTCATCCATGAGTTCAATGTGTTACAAGGAGAGGATCTTATTTACTGTGTAGGGTTCATACCATTTGTTGAACTTGTATGGCCAAATCCATAGTGGGAAAGAAAATTGCATCACTTGTTGTCCCGATGAAAAGTCACTTGTAGAGATCTTCTTACTTCTCCAGCTCCTGGGCATCTTCTTCTTGGGAGCTTTCCTTTCTTCATTTGATAATACCTATCCAACACTAAACTTAAGTTTTATGTCAGGGAGTTTTTGTTGATATCAAAGAGAGGCTTGGGTTGTAAATTCTTGTTAGTCTCATCAGGAGGTTCTTGGAGACTTGGATTAATTGATTCAATCTTTATACAATTTTTCTCTTCACTTGAATGATGTATGATTTTAAAAATATGAAAAACCAAGTGCTCATCATGCACCCTCAACATAATTCACCTTTCTTCACATATATTAGAGCTCTCTCAATGGCTAGAAATAATCTTCCTAAAATGATAGAGGTATTCTCATCCTCCTCCATGTCAAGAATCACAAAGTCTATTGAGAGAAAAAATTTTCTCACCTTAATCAAGACATTCTCAACCACTCCGTGTGCATGCTTGATTGATCTGTATGTCATTTGTAGAGCTATTCTTGTGGGGTTCATCTCTTGAATTTGAAGTTTTGTCATCACAGAGTGAGGCATCAAATTGATACTTGTCTTTAAATCACACAAGACTCTTTCAAAAGTTGTGTTTTCAATGGTACAGAAAATTTAAAAACTTTTAGGATATTTCTTCTTACTTGGCAAATTTTTTTGAATGATTGCACTACACTCTCTAGTCAATATAACTATTTGGCCTCTCTTGAAGGATCTTTTCTTGAACAATAATTCTTTCATGAATTTAACATACAGGGACATTTGTTCAAATGCTTCTATGAATAGAATGTTGATGTGTAAAGTCTTGAATATTTCAAAAAATTTTGAGTATTGCTTTCTCTTATTCTTCCTGTTGAACTTTTAAGGGTATGAACTTTTTGGCTTGTATTATTCTAGCATATTAACCTTGTCAATTGGTGACTCTTTTGAAGCTTGAAGTGAGGGTATAAGGGGACTAGTAGGCACGTGTTCTTCTTGAGTTATGATATTCTCTATTGCTTCTTCCTCTTGTTTGTAAGTGTTTGTAGTTTCCTTACCAACCACTTTACCACTCCTCAAACTTATAGCCTTGCATTCTTCTCCTAAATTTGAAATTGTGTTACTGAAAAAATATTTGTGGATTTTGATAATTGTTGAGCAATTTGTCCCACTTATATTTTTAAGTTTCTAATGAAGACTTTAATTTCTTGCATAAAATTTTGAGTGGTTTAATTTAGACAAAAGTGGAGGTTTGTTGGGAGAGTTTTTCTACGATAATTTCCATATGAAAAAGCTTTTGAGGAAATTGTGATTTTTGTGATGGTTGGGGAGGTTGTGAGGATTAGTAGTTGTGATGAGGGTTGCCAGATTGATGGTGAGAGTTGAAGTTATTTTGGTGATGGTTGTTGTTAAAATTATTTTGGTGGGGGTTATTACTGAAATTGGGTTGCCTCTGTCCTTGATTTCTCCACCTAAAGTAAGAGTGATTTTTTCACCCAAGATTGTATGTCTTAGAGAAAGGGTTATTGTTGAATGGTCTTGAAGAATTTTTCATATAATTCAATTGCTATAGAGAAAATTGGCCAAACTCATATCCTTCACCTTGAGAACTTTCTCCACTCATATAATAAAAAGCATCTTGTGTATTCACTTTAGAGATTTGTATATTCCCAAATTGTTGAGTAGTGGCATTAATTTATTGGGCTAGAAGAGTGTCGAGTGCATCCAACTCTATCACTCTTTTTTTATTATTCTTTCGAAGGAGTATAAGTATTAATTATTAGCCACCATTTTAATCAACTCCAATATTTTATTAGTGGTCTTCTTTATATGTAATGTAGTAATATAGTTACATTTGTGTAATTTACGTACATGAAAGGAAGTAATAAAAAATAAAAAAATTTAAACGATTATTGATAATTATTCTAAAAAATAAGAAGTTCTCAATAAAAAAAATTATTAATTTAAATTGGTATTTAATATACATATTATCAACAGTTTAACGTGTCATATAATTATAATTTATTAATTTCAAAAAAAATTATTAATAAAATGACTAATCAATCTTACTAAATTAACTATCAAAATGGGTGGGCACAATTTAAAACGGTAGCGTAAAATCTTTTAAAACAAACGGGGTGGTTCCATGTCATGTTTTCAATTTGGCAAAAAAACAAATGCAACATTGGCAAAACCGTGACTTTGGGATATAGTTACACTGATAGTAACTCAAAATTTATAATTGTTATATTTATAGTCACTGTTTTAAAATGTAATTACATAACAAAAATATTGTAGTGTTTAATTTTATTCTAAATTATTTGTTAATTGGTTGTACGTCTTTGTATACAGTGGCAGTCTAATAGAGATAAATAATTTTAGAGTAAAATATTATTTTAATTTTTAATATTTAAGATAAGTCTTAATTTTAATTTTAATATGTGAAACATTATATTTTCATTCCAAATATTTTGTTTGGTTTTATTTAAGTTTTTGGTCAAAATTAATTTTTTTTTTAAAATATCATTTTTATTTATTATTATCTTTTTTTTAGAGTAAAGTATCATTTTTGTTCTCAACGTTTGGGATAAATTCTATTTGTGTCCCTAACATTTAAATCGTCTTATTTGTATCCCTAACGTTTATAA
This sequence comes from Arachis stenosperma, assembly GCF_014773155.1. Classification (NCBI taxonomy): domain Eukaryota; kingdom Viridiplantae; phylum Streptophyta; class Magnoliopsida; order Fabales; family Fabaceae; genus Arachis; species Arachis stenosperma. Next base: position 88,078,339 of record NC_080383.1, on the reverse strand, counting down.
AAGTGATTCAATGTTATCCTACTATCAATTATACTAACGAATCAGATTATATTTTTCAATTATTCTTACTTGAATGTATTCATTTTCAATTAGGTCTCACTTAGATGTGTTCGATTTTAATATTATACTCACTATTTGTGTTTAAATTCAATTATGTCCCTAAAAAGTGAATTATGTAAATATTGTAGGAATTAGTTTCAACTTTTGATGAGCTATTTTTCGAAGTGGATCATCAATTCTATCCCAGACATTTGTATTCTAACTTCAAGAAGAGATTTTTAAAACTCAAATTAAAGCGTTCATGATGTGTAATTTACGGCAGGATAACATTGAATCACTTTTACAAACATTAGGGATACAAATAGGACGATTTAAACGTTAAAGATACAAATAAAATTTACCCCAAACATTAAGAACAAAAACGATACTTTATTCTTTCTTTTATTATACCATTACTTTTATTTTCAAATCACTACAACAACTACTATATGACTACTATAATTACAATTTTTGTTGTTATTTAAAAAAATCATAATAAAAAAGTGTATTTGTAAAAAAAATTAATTTTAATTAGAAAACTAAAAAAAATAAAATAAAATATTTTGAATAAAAATAAAACGTCTCAAATATTATAAATAAAATTAGGATTTAATTTAAATATTAAAAATTAAAATAATATTTTATCCTAAATTATAATACGAGAACAAAAATATATAAATTTTATGAATTTATAAAATAAAAATTTAAATATTTATATTAGTGTTAACCTTAATATGGGTCTTAAAATACGTGTTAATTAAATCCAAAATGAAATTGTTTACCCTACCAATGTTATAAACCTAAACAACATTACGTCGTCTGTTGTGGTGGAATAAACCCGAAGAGGCTCCAACCCCAAATCCCAAGTGCCACTTTCTTGCGAAAATAGATCTTTTCTAATTTTTTTAATATTTAAAAAAATAAAATAATTTTTTATTATTAATTTTATAAATAAAACTAAAATTAAATATAAAAAATAATAAAAAATTAAAAATCACAATTGATACTATCCATTTTTTTTTTTTGCCAGAAAAAATCTACTCTCCTTTCTTGCGGATCCTGCCTTTTTGTGGTACCCATGACTCCCGCTGTCTCAATGAGTCCATATCTTCCTATCTGATCATCTAGTCAACTAATTTTGTTCTACTTTTTTCCCTTTTCTTATCCTATGCAAGGGGATATTATTAAAAAAGAAATAATTTCTTTCTTTAAAAAAATATATGTAATGAACTCCTCTTTTGTTTTTGTTTTTTTTTTTTTAAACTTATCTTGAACTCCTTTGAAGATGCATATGAGTGATATTATGGATTGTCTGTATAATACTCTCTTTATTTATGAGAATACTTTCTATTTTTTAAGTTCAATATTATTTAATGTTTTTATTTTATAAATTATAATATTAATGTCATTTACAAGTACTAATATATTAATTGACACTAACATACCTATTAATTTATTATTTCATTCATTAAATATGTATGATAATAATAAATAATAACTATAAGATTATTAAGAGAGTAAATACAACAAAAAGTATTTTTATTGATAGATAGATATAAATGTCACTTTGTTAACATAATGATACAAACCTAGATGTACCCGTAAGATATTTTTATATTTATAATGCATTAAAATTAAATTATATCAAGAATTAGTAAATATGTATGATTATCTAATTTTTCTGTCGTAATCATGCATATTCTTGAATTTAATGGGTTAATAATGTAAAGTAATATATTAGATTAATGGTAAATAATTATTTATTTAAATGAAATCAATATATTTAAAGTATTAATTTGATGATAACAATAATATTATAAAAATTACCTTAATTATAAATAGGTTTAATTATTCTACAAGTTTCTATAATTTTACTAAAATTTCAATTAGACCTTCTTATACTTTTTTTTCTTTTCAATTAGATTTTTATATCATTTAATTTTTTTTAATTAAATTCCTGGCGTTACAAAAACATTTGAAATAACAGAACATTCTATTAAAAATTGAATATTTTAAAGTTAAGTATACTAGATTTAAATAAGACATCTGAACATTTTTTAAATTCTAAAATTACCATTTTCTTTTCTATCTTCAACGCTTCTTTAATTAGTATCAATTCATTTCACTACCAAAAAAATGATGAATGCCATCGGATTTACCATCACAGAGTAGCCGCAGATTTATTGGCAAATTTACTGATGAGTTAGGTGTCAAATTCGTCAGGTCAAATTATTTCCGGTAGATTTACGATTCCACCGGTAACGTCGCCGGTAATAATTGGAGGAAACATAAAAAAATTGTCGCGTCCTTTAGGGTCGGATTTACCGGTGGAAAAATATGATGGTGGACCCACTTATTGAAATGCTTCATTTTGGCAACCTGCAATACGTTACCGTCGAATTTTTTCAACGTTATAACCAACGGTAACTATGCCGTAAAATTGAAGTGCGAACCCTCTTCACCTTCATTCAAATTTGTCTCTCTCTCTCTCTCTCTGTAACCCTATCGCCTCCCACTCTCTCTCTACTCCTCTCATCTCCCTGGTAGTCCCTCCTCTCCGGGAGCAACTCCTCGTCATTTTCGTGTCACCATTGTAGTTGTCGGATTCTGATCGAGCTACTAACGCTGCTGCTGCCACCACTAACGCCGCTACTTCTGCCGCCGCCTATATTGCTGTCGTCTACATCGCTTCTTCTTCTCAGCTCTGGTGTTCTTCTTCAGGTAATGCTTCTGAACTTAGGGTTTTCTGAAATTTTGATTTGTTGATATAATTTTTAAGGTTTATTTTCTGTTTTGAGACTTTTGATTATTGTTGATTATTTAGTTCTGAACTTAGGGTACTGAACTTATTTTAAACTTAGGATTTTCTAAAATTCTGAAATTAGGATACTGAACCTGTTTAGTTTCAATTTTAATTATAACATATTCTGATTTGTGTTCCTTATTTAGTCTGAACTTAGGGTACTAAATTTGTTTTAAACTTAGGATTTTCTAAAATTTTGAAATTAGGATACTGAACTTGTTTAGTTTTAATTTTAATTAGAACATGTTTTAATTTATGTTCTTTATTTAGTTCTGAACTTAGGGTACTAAACTTATTTAGTTTCAATTTTAACTAGAACTTATTCTGATTTTTTATTTTTGTTCCTTATTTAGTTCTGAACTTAAGGTACTGAACTTGTTTTGAACTTAGAATTTTCTAAAATTCTGAACTTAGGGTATTGAAATTGTTTAGTTTCAATTTTAATTAGAACTTGTTCTGATTTCTGTTCCTTATTTAGTTCTGAACTTAGGGTACCGAACTTGTTTTGAATTTAGAATTTTCTAAAATTCAGCACTTAGGGTACTAAAATTATTTAGTTTCAATTTTAATTAGAACATGTTTTGATTTTTTTTCTTATTTAGTTCTGAATTTAGGGTACTAAACTTGTTTTGAACTTAGAATTTTCTAAAATTTTGAAATTAGGGCACTGAACTTGTTTAGTTTCAATTTTAATTACCATCGAATTGTATTTGTTTTTCGACAGTAATTTCGATGGTACCCAATATTTTTCTTGCAGTGTTCCATAACATAATCCTTAACCATCTCTGACTCTGACCCTTCACTATTGTCCTGTTTTCACTACCAATTTCTGCTAGAACCACTGCCATTACTGCCACCCTTCCACCTATGATTCGCATTCTCTACACTCACCGCTACAAGAAACTCGCCAGATACCGTCGGATTTACCGGCGAATTTTTCAAATGGATCCACCGGTAACCTGTTTATCGTCGAATTTAGTGGCGGAATAAATTCGACGGTATAAAACCTTGTCGGTAATTATCTACCAGCGAATTTTTTCGTCCGCCACTAATTATCGACAGATTTAGCAGCAGATATAAACCTTTAATTGGCAAAATCTTTCGGATTTATCCCCCAATAAATCTGACAATAAACTTAAATTTTAATTTTTTTAAAAATTATTTAAAAATTTAATATATAATTTTAAATATTAAAATCCAATAATTTTTAACTTAACAAAATTAAAAATTATGTGTGTGACGTTGTTTTTCCATAAAACTAATGGAAAAAGCTATAATCTCTCTCCAAAAATTAGAAGTAAATTTATAACTTTACATAATAAAAAAAGGATTAAAAAATAGACCATCATACAAAGATTACTAGTTTAGTATCAAAAGAATAACACCGCACAACACATTTTATACAACAATCAACACTTTAAAAAGTAAAATATTGAACAAACCAGTATTAGTTTAGTCATCAATCAAAAATAAACACATTATTCTAAACCTTATGACAAAGTTAGAACCACCTCACAATGTAATTATGAAACATGTTATCCACTTACAATCAAAAGCATATTCCAAGTAAGACATTAAAGCATAAAAGGGACTCTATATTTTCTTTATTTGGAAATAAGGATGGTGGAAATAGGTGGATATACAAACTGAGAAACGTATCAAGGATAAACAATGTACAAGGTGCAGTACCTTGGTAGTCATCTACAGTAGGGTTATGTGCTCAGTAGCCTGCGACAAGAATGGTAAAAAGAAACTAGTTAAAAAATTATGTTAATAACATCATAAATAGGAGTCCAGAGAAATCCAAAGAAAAAGAGTCAAGGAAAGAAATTCGTCAATCAAATTTATCAACAATTAAATTGATATTAAGGTAATCCAAAATCAATTATAAATTATTAAATACAATTAACAAGAGAGCAAGATGTAACTCAAAACCATTTATCTACACAAACACATTATTAAAAACCAATTAAATCAACTAATTATAGAAAATAGAAAAGAACGAACCAGAAATAGGACAGCTAAGAAGAAGCAAACTTAAAAGCACGGGCGAAATAGCCGAGTAGGATAACCAGAAGCAGCGAAAATAGAAGGGGACACAAGTAGCAAATGAAACAACCGCGAGCAGGGGAACCAGAAGTAAGGGCGGACTTGAATAGTGGTTCAAAAAAGCGGCTAGGGCAAAAAAGGGATTAGGATTTTTTTTATTAAAAAAAAACTGTATGAAATAGAGAGAGAGATGTGGGCAACCTACTTAGACGACAGAGGAGAGACACAACTCCGGTGACAAAGGGAGAAGCGGCAGCAGCTCTTCCAACAATAGCGAAGACAGAGGGAACAACTTCGTTTGAGGCAACGAAACATAATCCAGGCAACTCCACACAAACTTAGAGGATAATAGAGGTGGGCAGTGCTGGCAGAGTGTGGCTGGAGGGGCTGCTGAAGGTAGTTATAGTGGAGAGAGAAGAGAGAGGAGAATGGGGGAGAGAGAAGGGTGTTCTTGAAAGTAAGGGAGGGAGGGGAGCGCGTTTTGTATTTAGCTAAAATTTACCGTCGGATTTAGTAGCAGATTATCAGATGATAATAGTTTCTAGTGCGCCAAAACATAGCGTTCCACTAATTGGATTTACCGGTGGAAAAATCCGATGGTAACTCTATCCCTAATTTTCGTGACTTTTTTTATTTTTTCTTCCAATAATTATCCGCAAACGTAAATCCGCCGGTAATGGTTTGATTTGACGAATTTGACTTATTTTCCGCCAATAAATCCGATAATAAAATTGCCGCTAACATGCGACGGTATTCAGCATTTTCTTGTAGTGCATCTCATCAAACAACCCATCTGACAAGGCATTACCTTTCTCCAACCTCACCTTTAGCGAACTGCACATCTGAATCCAAAATTCTCACGGCAGTAAAAGACCTTTCCAAATCAAATATAGCAGTAGTTCGCCACACTCTCCAGCACCGAACCACGATCACACTCTTCATCAGCACCGCAGCCACCACCACAACCACCACCGTGAACTTCCTCCTCCACCACCACAACGCCAACCTCCTCCTTCCCTGACAAGCCTAAAATCCTCAATTTGAGTCCTAAACTCAGAATCCAACAAAATATTACTCAATTTAATGTCACTGTAAATCACTGGAGGGTCACAACAATTGTGCAAGTACTCCAACCTTTGGCACTGAAACTACAACGTTGAAGCGCATTTTCTAGTTCATAAGCTTGGGAAACTGCGTCGTGCGCCATCGTCGTGTTGAGTGGTTCTGCCATAGTGGAGGTCGTCGTCTTCCTCATCCGGTTCTTTCCCACCACGTACGATCGCCAACGTTCAGAGCTCGTATTCCGGTAGGTTGGTTCTTAAATCAAAAACTCCAATTGCAAATCTAAAATTTTTGTTGAGATTTGAATTTGTCGTGGTTTTATTGTTGATGAGTTGCTCTCTTTCCGTCCATTGTCGCAGTTAGTTTTTGAATATTTTGATGTGTTATGAGTTCTGTTAAATGAATTGGAGATGGGTTTCTGTTGAAATTTCTTGTAAAATGTGCATATAAGGCTAGAATTCTATGAATTTAGCAGTAGAAATATAACTTTTAATTAGAGGCCACTTTTGGTAATAGAATTGAAGGCTCCCTGTGCTCTGCTTGAATATTGTTGCAGGTTCTAATGCATACTAATTTCTTTTGTGATGCTATTTGCTTTTGACTTTGTTATTATTGGGTGAAATTGTGTTGCACATGCTGCATTAGGTAGTACCACTAGAGTGTCATCGGTGTACTCCCCCATGAACTCCTTAAGCTTCTCTTTCACACTCTCCTTCAGCTTCGCCGCACCATCGATGGTAAAATTCACCTTGAAAGCATGATCCCTATCATTTCTTTCTGCTATGTAGAAAAGGAGTTTATTGGTAGAAAGAGGATAATGACAGAGAAGGAAGGTGAGGAGATGCTGGAGGAGGAAGAAGAGGAGAAGGAGTACAAGTACTAGTAGAAGGCGATAAGGGTGAAAATTATAAGTGTAGGATATGAGTAATAAATAGATTCATATTTTACTAACATTTTTTAGATATTTAATGTTAATAGGAATTTAATTGAAAAAAAATAAATGCTATAGCTAGGAATTCACTTAAAAAAAATAAAAACCTAATTAAAAATTTGATAAAATTATAATAATTTATAGAGTAATTAAATCTTATAAATATTTAATGGAACCATTTTCTAATAGAAAGAATAATATAATAAGCATCACAATAAGATGCAAGCTATATGATATAAAGAGCTTGTTTCGATGTTGATAGAAAAAAAAATCACTAAAAAATATTTTTATTTTTTAGTATATTTGACAAAATTTAATAATAAAAATAAAAATATTAAACAACAAAAAAATTTTAGAAGTTATAATTTATTTTTTTAAAGGATATTTTTTATTTTAAAAAATATATTTTAATATTATAAATAAATAAAAAATATTTTTATATAATTGTACTCAAATATAATTATTAAATAAAACAAATACTTTTACATAAAACATTTAAATATAAAATCATTTTTATTTTTTTAAAACATCTTTTAAAAAAAATCTTTTTATAAAAACTCGTCTAAATAAGCCCGAAGCCATATAGCGAGATTGCCTTATTGATGAAATTAAAGTATATATTTACTTTTGTACGAAACACTAATCACACTAACTAATACAATAATACCTACAATATGAACCAAAATTCCAAACACAGAATCATCAGATGAAACAATAATCCTATACAGTAAACACTCAAATTAGATTTTAGAAAATTTTAAATAAATACTTTAATTTTTAACAAATTTTTATTATTTTAAAAATCTTCAGATGAACTTATTGTAAATAATAAATTATCTTATAATAATATTTTTTAAAAATCTAATTATTTTATAATAGAATTTATTAAAAATTTATTTAGCCAATATATATATTAAAATTTTTTTATCCAACAATTCCACAGCTGCAAGCTATAACATTGATTCATAATTCGGAGTACCCTATAACGATTTATTTACTTCAATTCTTATGCATATAATCTTTCTTAGACTACAATAATTTATGTTTATCAGTGTTCATCGCGATAAGGTATAAGGAATTTATATGAAAATTTTAAAATTTTCGTAGCCTATAACAATTTACATAAATTAAAATTAAGACTGAAATATAAACTATTTGAGAATATTACATTTATATAAATTTAAATTCTAATTGTTTTAATCATGTAAATTGCTCATAAAATTATTATAGTTTTTGTCAAATTTTTCTGCATATAACAATAAATTTTATTAATATGTATTTTAAAAATATATTTTAAGAGTATCATCAAAAAAGTTCTACTAAAATGTTTTATAAAATAATTCTTTGTATTAATGAATTAAACATATCAAAACTTTAAAAATATTTTTTTATTATACTCTTATATGTGGTATTAAGATATATTTTAGCTACATACTATAATAATTTAGGTTTCTCGTTGACTTTTGTTATCATTTGTCAACGTATAAATAAAGGATGGCGCGTATACATGGCTGATATATATGCAGATTTCATTATCAAAGAGAGTAGAAGAGAGGCGGGTTTGGTGGCCGTTGGTAGTGGTTTATTCGGTGGCCAATATCCTTTTCCCTTTTAATTATTATATGCTATGATTACATAGAAATAGCAAATAAGAAAGATATATATCATAAGATCAAAATATTATTTTTTTTCTTAAAAGGAATAGAGTTATAATGCGAGTAAAGCCTTACACTATATTGGAATGCCAAAAGAAAATGAGAGAAAAGAACGAAGCATGCATGTGATCTTTTTCTTACCAATCATATATTTCATATCATGTATGTAGTATATACACTAAACTAAGTGTTTAAGACGACACCAATTATTATAGTTTTATATCTTTAGCTTCACTTGCTTGTTAATCAATTTTACACTTGACTTTTGTTATTATTATTATGTTTTTGTTCCAATTAAGAGTTTTGTATAATGTAAGAAACCATCATTTTGCTTATGATTGAAAATGCTTTCCTTGGCATTTATTTATTTATTTAACTAATTATTTATTTATTTAAATGTCTAATTTCGAAAGTACCAAACATTTGAATTTTGGCCCAGTGCTAAAAGCTAGTACCTAAGTAACAATAAGAACGTTTAATTTTAAAACGTTTATGTTTGATTGAGAAAAATAATTAATGATATTATGTGATATATTTCATTATTGGCTAAGAGATAGATTGATTACTACTTTTCAAAATTATTGAATAATTTAATTATTCAATATAAACTTAAATAACAATAGGGATACTTTAGAAAATTTAAGTTATTCAATGTCATGTATGTTAGTTTAAGAATTAATGGTTGAGTCTTTTTTTCAAGATATTCTGATTTTTTATTAAAAAAAAAAAACTAGTATATTATTACAATAAAATAGTCTAAATATCGTGTTTAAAACTGAATTCACTACGAATCAGGTTTTCCAAAACATAGAAAAAATAAAGTATGAACGAAAGTAAAGAGAGAATATCGAAGAAGAAAAACTTTCAAGAATCAATTCGATGTTGCTGGTTTTTATTTCTTGTGAATTCTGACACGAGATTTATTGTCTGGGCCAGAATTTTCTCAGGTCCTTTTCTTCTTCTATCAAATACTAAGGAGTTCATATCCAACCATAACCCCAAAGAAGGTAATCTATTCGAGTCATATTCAATCTGTGCTCACTTTCATTTGTCATTATTGCCACAACATCTATCCACCACTATCGAGGTTGAAGAAAGCTGTTCCTGAAAATTGCACTTGTCATTAGAGAGTTGTTCCAAATTTTTGCGACTTCTGGACAAAAGAATCAGCGGAGGCAGGACTGATTCCGGAGCAGTAGAGCATCGAGAACAACGTGGGTCAGCCTGAGGTTTGCACCCATGAATCTTTTCTTTCACTGCTAAGCCATTGTGAATTAATTTTCAGATGAAAATTCTAATTTTTTACTAACTGTTAATCTTCCAGATGGTTTTCTAGATTCTCTTTTCTCTAAATTGTTCATGGAGTATTTTGAAGTTGGATGGAAGAAGAGATATGCGATTTGATAGCCAGGTTTTGTAGAGTACTCACCGGAGCTAGTATGTATCCAAATTAGTCTGTCTTCACCTTCTTCAATTTTTGTTTGGCATATTTTGAAATTGGTTTCACTGATGAAAAATTGCATTTATTTTGTTCAGGTTTCATGTTCCCAAATCATCCATCAATTGTTTTACCCATAATAATTGTTGGTTGCCCAGCTCATTTGATGGAAATCAGAAAGGGGGTTCATCTCCGAACCAAGGATCTTCACATAGCTTCACCATCCCTTGCGGAGAGATTGGCCATTTCATGTCCTTTTTCAAAATATTTCTTCCCTCCAAGAGACTCTGCCATGCCTAAGATGGTCTATTTTCTTTTTTTGCTTCAAGAAAAGAAGTTAGCCTATAATATTTATTTCTAAAGATTTTGTAGAATAGAGAATGGGGCTTGATTAATAATCTCCATCCCTGTTTTGCCAACATCACTAGATTTAAAGTTTTTAGGTCTTTGAATCCCAAATTACCTTCCTGTTTATTTCTGCTTAATGTATCCCAGCTGAGCCAGTGCATCTTCCTTTGATTATGTTTCTACCCCTATCAAAAATTTATCATCAACCTATGTAGGTCATCGATTAATGTCTCAGGCAGCGTAAAATAACTTAGCGAGTATATAGGAATAGCAGTGCCTATTACTTTGATTAGGATTTCTCTTTCACTAATTGATAGTAGATTTCTCTTCCAGTAATTCAGTTTTTTGGTGACTTTGTCCTTCACGTAAGCAAAAGTCTCCTTCTTCGATCTATTAACCATGGAGGGAAAGCCTAAATATTTATCTTGAGTACCCATATTTGGAACTCCAAGTAGATCCGCCAACTCGCTTCTTACCTCCTGTTGAGTATTCTTGCTAAAAAATACTACTGATTTGTTCAAATTGACTTTTTGGCCACTTAGGTTATTGTACAGCTCTAAAATGGCTTATAAATTAATGCAACTTTGCTAGTTTGTCTTGCAAAATAGGATAGAATCATCTACGAATAATAGATGATTGATGGTTGGGCATGTACTGTTCAACCGAAGCCTCTGAAACAAGTTATTCTGTTCTCCTTTGTAGAGCAAATAAAAAAGTCCCTCTACACATTAAAAATAGGTATGGGGAGAGGAGATCTCCTTGTCGGAGCCCTCTAGTTGGCTTGAAAAAACCAATGGTGAACCATCCACAATAACATAATAAGAAATAGTTGACACACTCCTTCATCCACTCTATCCATCTATTACAGAAATCCAATTTCTCCACAATAAACCATACAAAACTCCACTTTACACGATCATAGACGTGACACATATCGAGTTTTAGAGCTATGTCATTATCATCATAGATTTTATTTTTCAAAAAATGAATACATTCATGCGCCACCAGAATATTATCACTAATTAGTCTACCCCGGATGAAAGTACTTTGATTATCACTAATAATTCTGCTCATAAGTAGTTGCATTTTATGAATAAGAATTTTAGAAATAATCTTGTAGAAAACTGTGCTTAGACTAATAGGTTTGATTTGAGGCATCATCATAGCATTAGGCACTTTGGTATCAAACAAATTTGTGTATGATTAAAACTCTTTAGAATTCTGTTACCTCCAAAAAAGCTTTTAACAGCTCGACAAATATCTCCCTTATTTATACTCCAATAGTGCTAATAACATTTAGCGGTGAATCTGTCATCACCTGGAGTTGCTTCAGCATTAATTGAAAATACTACTTTCTTAATCTCATTTTCAATAATCGACCTTGTTAGCCCTCTGTTAGTTTTAGCTGAAATTTTTTTGTTTACTCCCCCCAAAGCTTCTGATGGATCATTAGGATAACTTAACAGGCCCTCAAAGTAACTATGTGCTCTCTCTCCAATAGTCTCGGGAGTAGTACACCACTGCCCATCTTCATCCTCTAGTTTTCGGATGTTATTCCTTTAATTCCTTTCTTGATGCTTGGAATGAAAAAATCTAGTATTCTTGTCACCCATGTCAGCCAATTCACCCTTGATTTTTCCTTCTAGAACTGCTCTTCCATAGCATAAGCTTCTGCCAATTGATCTTCCAGCCACAGGATTTCCTCCTTCTCGTACCCATTCGGCTGTTCTTTCATGATTGAAAGGTTGTCTTCTAATTGTTCCATAGTTCTCCTGCTATTTCCTACCCCAGAGAATTACCATTTCACCAACTCATGTCTGCAGCATTTGAGTTTCTAAAATAATTGGAACATAACCGATCCACTCACCCTCATTTGCCAGTTTTCCTTTACAATTGTAACCACTGCCTCCATCCTGCACCACCTCTCTTAGAAACAAAACCGTCCCTTGCCTCTACAAGTCTCCGAATTAGTGAAGTAAGAGCGGTCTATAATTTGATTCGTTGTCATCAAGATGTGTAATAGTAGCCATAGCCCATAGGATATTCTTCTCGGAGTTTTAAAGAGATTAGTAACTTATCCAGTCTTTCCTTTATTGCTCTATCTTGACAACTCTGGTTCCACCATGTATACTTATCTCCAATATATCCTGCATCAATCAATCCTCTCCTGTTGATAAACTCTTGAAAATTCTGCATTGCTTGAGGTGATTTTCTCCTGCCTCCCTTATTTTCATGGGACATTACAATAGCATTAAAATCTGCAGCTACCATGCATCTTTCCCCTGCTTGCTGGATTATAGGAAGAAGTACTTTAAATTGGCTATTACGAATCTGATCAACACCATGAAGGTGAACCCCTAATACCTTTCAGTGGTGTTACTAGTCCTGATCTTCCACTGTAAACCAAATGTAAAAGCCCCCACTTCCTTTCACCAGCAGCTTCACTTCTTACTTCCAAGCGACCACCAAACCTCCAATTGTTCCATTTGTATTAACACAAAAGTTTTCTTTAAAACCACACGTTCGTAACTGACCATTGACAAACGAGGTTTGATGTTTAGTCTCACATAAAAACATCACCCCGGGAGAATGGGATATTATTATCCCTTTGATATTGTGAATTGCCAAGGGTTTTTCCAAATTCTGGCAATTCCACATCATCATCTTCATTGCATTTGGGATGCCATATTTAGGTTGGTACCTTTCAGTTCTTTCCTTTCATAACTCTCCAGTCCTCCTGATCTGCCTGCAATTTCATCACATTTGTTCTTCATTTTTCCCAACACACTGATTATTAGTTCTCTTGATCCACCTCTTCTAGCGAGATGCTTGATCTTCCATCCCTTATTACTCTTCTCATCATTCTTGTGAGTTGCACCAATTTAAAAGTTGTTCTGGTCAGTCAAATTATTTGTACGGAGATTAATATCAAACGATGTAATTGTGTTGCTTCTATTTTTTTCTGAGGCTCTTGGGCTCCTACTTTCCTGAACAAATAGTTTAGCAAAATTTTTTAATAAGCTAATTACCCATCTGATTTGCAACAGTATTTTTCCTTACCAAATTAGGGTTCTGATTTTTTTCGTCTCCTTAACTCTCCATCCTACCTGTTCGGCTTTCAAATCAGGCCTCCATTTCAACTATTCCTCTGCTTCTACTTCTGGAATTGCAAGAAGTTGATTACAGTTTCGCGTTTCATGTCCTAAAAATTCACAAAAAAAAATAATAATAATAAACCCCAAGCTTTTCATACTTCAATTGTAGCACGAATGTCTTTTTTTCTAGGCTAATCACCTTCATGATTTGTTGAATAAATCCAAATCATCTGAGCAATTTGCCTCGTAGCTCGTAGAAATTAGAAAAACTTGTTTCTTGCATGAATTGAACCTTTGGGTTCGGTCTATATGCATGCTTAATTCATTGCCTAAATTTGTTTATCGCATAGTTGAGGTTTGATTATAACATGAGTTTTAGCTTGCTTTAGGTCTTGTATTTGATTATAGTTGGGGTTTCATTTTATTTTTTGTTTCTTTTACTGATTTATAATTTTCTTCCTTTTAAACAAATGTTGTTTTGGTTTATCGTTGCAACGGACTCAATTTTAGTTGCTAAAGTTTGATTTTGGTTAATGAATTTATTTCATGTTGTCGCATCTAGTTTTATGTAGAATGTCTTAAGGGTTATTTAATTTCATTCCTTTTGTTGTTCTAACATCATCTTGAGCGGCTCCCTTTGCTATTCAATCAGCATTGGCAAATTTCGTTGCATCTATATTATTATTTTTTAGCAGTAGATTCAAATCTGAGACTAACCGTATCACGTAGATTTTGTAAATTGCCAACGTATAAAGTTTAAAAAATCAGTCTACTGAAGATCTAAGTTGTTACATGAGTTGAAAGAGACAAGGACTGCTAGAGGATCTTCTACATTTTCTTGAATGAGATTTGTCAATAAGAAGTGATACAATGAAGTTATCATCTTTATAGGACATTATTCTGATGAATGAACGGTTTCAAAAATTGATCACCGATAAAGAGAAGCTTTCAAGTTTCAAGATTTTAATGCAACTCACCCAAGAATTTTATTGATTATGAAATGGAGGTTGCACAATAGATTTTACTTGGCAATTTTTGGATTTATTGAATTTTACAAATGGTTTATGCCCCATATGAAGGAACAGTACCTAAATGCAAGATTTTACTGATTGTACTTTTACATCTTTTTAGAGCAACTCCAATAGGAGAGCCTCATTCCACTTTTTCCTGACACATGGAGAAATTAACCGTTGAAAAAGGAGAGAGATGAGTTCCTTCACGGAGGCCAAGGCAGAAGAGTCCCTTTGAGCAGGGACTCAAGCTAACCAATGGTAACTTGCCACATGGCAAGTTACTTTTTAAATAAATACATATAAAATTATAATTAAATAAATAATTATATTAAATAATTAAATTATAATAAATAATTATATTAAATAATTAAATTAAATTAAATTTAATAATAATTATAATAGTTAATTAAATTAAGTAATTATAATTTTATTTAATTAATAATTTATATTAATTATTCAAATAATAATTAATTAAGTAATTAAATTATAATTAATTTATTAATAATTATAATAATTAATTAGATTAAATAATTAATTATTTATTTAATTAATAATTTATATTAATTATTTATATAAGAATCAATATTAAATATTATTTATATTTATATTATTATATTAAATTAGCCGTTGTAAAACTAGCCGTTGTAAAATTAGCTGTTGCAAAACTAGTCGTTATTATGTTACCGTTATTATTAATAAATTAATATTTTGTTACTCTATATATACCACTTAGATACACTTCTATTCTCACACTATCTACTACTCTTCTTTATCTTCTTCCAAGTTTACGAAATCAAAGTTCTGCTACTATTATTTTTTGTTCGAAAAAATGGATCCAAACCAACTCAACTCTTTCTTCAATTACTTACAAAACTTTCCTCAAATTCCAAATACCCAACAATCTCAAACCTCAAACTCTCAAGTTCCAAATCAAAACTTCACACAACCAAATTCATTTCAAAATCCAAATCCACAAAATCTTTCTAATTTCAATTTTCAAGCTCCTTATAATAATCAGTTTCCTATATTCCAACCGCAAAATCAAATTCACAAACACCCCATTTTCCATTTTCGTCCATATTTAACTCCTCTATCGGAAATGTTACTCCAACTTCCTTGCCGTTTCCAACTCAATTCAGTGCATCAAGACATAACTCATCTGGTGTTGGTGGCTCTTCTAACCCATCCTCTCAGACTCCTATACAATCTAGTCCCAATTCGCAATATTCAGATTTTGCCAACCCTCGTGGATTAGATGCTATCGACCTTAATGATGATGATATTGAAGATCGGAGGCAAGATAGTATTCAACACTGGTATTGGAAAGAGGATGAGATGCTGATCAGTGGATGGTTAAATGTTTCAACTGACCCTGTAGTTGGTACCGATCAAAAGGGGAAAACATTTTGGAGTCGAATTCATAGCTACTGTGTAGAATTTTGCACCGACATGACAAGGGGGGTAGTTGCATGTAAGAAACGATGGTATAAGATCAACAAGGCTGTTGCACAATTTGCTGGTTGTTACGATCAAGCTAGTCGAAACATAAGGAGTGGTTCGAACGCTGATGATATAAAGGAGTTGGCTTATAAACTTTATTCCACAAATTATGGTCAAAAGTTCACTTTTGAGAGGCATTAGAATATGCTTCGGTTGGAGCAAAAATGGAGAAGCCAACTACCTACACAGAGTGGCGGCTCAAAGAGAACCAAGGTTAGTACAACTGGAGCATACTCATCCTCATCAAACCCAGAAACACCGTTGGCTGACGAACCCGGTGTGGACTCTCCCGTTCGCCCACAAGGATCAAAGAAGAGCAAGCGAAGAGGTAAGAAAAAAGCACAGATGTCTGAAGATTTTAGCGAAAGAAAATCATCGGTTGTAAAAAAATTATCTCTCATGGAAGATATTAAGAATGTTAGAGAAAAGGAACTAATGGAAAGGGAAAAAGAAAGAGAAGAGGAGAAGGAACATAGAGCAAAGATGATGGCAATCAAAGAGAAGGAGATACAAATTCAAGCGGCAATGAAAGAACAAGAATTACAAACTCAGAGGTATATTAAAGAAATGGAGATAAAAGCAAAAGAAAGGAAAATGGATATGCAAATACTTAATGCTGACACGTCTACAATGAGTGAGAAACGACGAGCTCTTCATGAGATTGCATGTGAGAAAATAATGGCCAAGTGGTTTACTTAATGGTTCCTTGTATTCGTAGAGTTATGTAGTATGTTCTTATTTATTTATTGCGTATTACTGGTATGTGATGTAGTTTGTTTTATTTATTTCTGATGTAAGTTTTTAAATTAGTCAATATTATTGTGTCATTATTGTTCATGAAAGTGACCGTTGCAAAACTAGCCGTTAAGTAGCCATTAAGGAAAACTAGCCGTTGCAAAAGTAGCCGTTGCAAAAGTAGCCGTTGCAAAACTAGCCGTTACAAAACTAGCCGTTAAGGTACTTATTGCAGACACACTAAATATCAACTATCAATGACTCCACAACTCCACTTCAACTCTTGTTTCTCACCTCGACGGAGAACTAAAAATTACATTTCTCCATATGGCTAGAAATTTTGATGATATGTTCAATGAGGCTTTGTATGGCAAAAGAAGACGACAAGATAACACACTCATAGATAACTGGATCGATGAGTATTTACTCGAAGATTCAGAAGAAGAAGATATTGATAGAAGTCCTATCCCAATTACTCGTAGATGGATCAACAGAGATCGAGAAGCAAGACATGATCGCCTTTTCCAAGATTACTTTGCAGATGAACCGGTGTATAATGCTGACATTTTCCGACGGAGATTTCGAATGAGAAGAGATGTGTTCCTTCGGTTAGTACACGCTCTCTCAAATGTCTATCCGTATTTCCAACAGAGGGTTGATGCAACTGGAAGAAGAGGCTTGTCGCCACTTCAGAAATGTACCGCTGCGATACAGATGTTAGCATATGGTGTAGCAGCTGATGCTGTTGATGATTATGTGCGCATAGGTGAGAGCACTACAATTGAATGCTTGGAAAAATTTGTTGAAGGTGTCATTTCCGTGTTCCAGGATGAATACTTGCGAAAACCCAATCCAAATGACGTACAACGCCTGCTACAAATGGCGGAGGGTCGTGGCTTCCCTGGCATGTTGGGTAGCATTGACTGCATGCATTGGCAATGGAAAAATTGTCCAAAGGCGTGGAAATGTATGTACATGAGTGGTTATCGTGGGGTTGCAACCATAGTACTTGAGGTTGTAGCATCTTCAGACCTTTGGATATAGCATGCGTTCTTTGGAGTTTCTGGTTCAAATAATGATATCAACGTGTTAGATCGTTCTCCAGTGTTTGATGATATTCTAAATGACCGTGCTCCGGAGGTAAATTATACTATTAATGGTAATAATTATACAATGGGATACTATTTAGCTGATGGTATTTATCCTGAATGGGCCACATTTGTCAAATCAATCTCAAAGCCACAAGATGAGAAACGCAAGTTATTTGCACAATACCAAGAAGGGCAAAGAAAAGATGTGGAACGAGCATTCGGAGTGTTACAAGCACGCTTTGCAATTATACGTGGTCCAGCTCATTTTTGGGAAAAGAAAAAACTTGCCAACATAATGAGAGCTTATATTATATTGCATAATATGATTGTTGAGGATGAAAAAGACAGTTATGCAGGAAATTTTACTCAAGGCTTAGAGTATGATGATGTTGAAAATGACTTATCACAACCTCAGCTGGGAGAGGAAGATTTTGCACCATACCATCAATTTCTTCAAAGAAATGCCCAACTTTGAAATAGGCAGCAGCATAGACAATTGAAGGAAGACTTGATTGAACACATATAGCAATTTCACAATGCTTGTCGTCAACTATAGAGTTTAATTATGTTTTTCTTTGTATTAAGTAATTTTACAAATTAGTATAACCCTGAATTATCTATTGTGTATTATTGTTATATATAAATTTATTTAATATTAATATCTTTTAATAGTGAATTATTTTTAAATTTAAATATTTAAATTACATTATTAAAAAAATTAATTATATTAATTACAAGTATTTTAATTAATTAATTAAGTAGAACCACAACAGGGACTAAAGTTAGTTTCTTCTAATGGAGAAAAGAGAGATGCTTTGAGTTCCTATTTACTGTTTACGACGCAAAAGCTGATGTGGAGTTACTTTTTATGACAAGCGAGCCATAAACAAGAACTGGAATGAATTCCCTACTGGAGATGGTCTTATATGTTAATTGATAAGGTCCAGTGCCTCATGCAAGAATGGAGCTATTTGTATAAAAAGGCACTGAAGCATCTACCTATACTGAGCGCACCAAATAAGGTTCATGTGTAGAGAAAAAAAAACGTTATAAACCTAGGTCTTACTACTGACCAAAAAAAAAAAAAAAAAAACCTAGGTCTTACTAACATCTCACTTCATATAACTTGCTCAACATGATCTTGGCCAAATTGAGGTTAGAACATAACCATATACTACAAGGAAAATAATTGTAATTGTCAAGGTTCTGATAATTGGACTGGTCATTCAACTGTTCTCGCTCCTGATTTACTGATTTGAGGCCAATTCAATAGTGATTACACTGAAATAATCGAAATCTTATAAAATAATATATAAAATTATAAATAAACATTCAACGACATAAATATATTCTAATTTAAATTTAAAAAAATACATTAACAATTAAAATTATAATTAAAATCTTATAATCTTATTTAAGTATACAAATTGATAGTATAATAGCAAATTTAAATAAATAAAATATAAAATACTCTAAATGTAAAATTAAAAAATACACAAATTAAAATATAATACCAACCAAAGTCTCACAATTCTATATAAGTACAACACAACAAACAAATAGATAGAAAAATAGTCAAATATCAAAAATTAACATCAAGAGTTATATATACACACACATAATTCATTATATTATATACATGTTATAAAATATAAAGAATAAACACACAAAAATATTTGTCAATATAAATATATCTCAATTCATTTTTTAATTTAGAACAAATGTATTCTATGTTCTTTAATTTTTAATATATATATAATTTAAATTAGATATATTATAATAGTATTTTAAAAAATCTAATGTGTAATAAAAACAAAAAATAAGTAAATAAATAATAACAAAGGATAAAAAGTCAAAAACACATCTTATAAATAAGGGGAAAACGAAAACTATTCACTGGGCTTAAAAATTCTTGGCCCAAAATAGAAGTAGCAAGCCGCATCAACAACAACATCAAGGTGATACCCTCAACATAAACAAAATGCTTTCTCTAATTAACCATATTTTTTATAAATTATATACAACTGTTAAAATGAATAATAAATTTTATTAAATATTTATAAATTAAAAGAAAAAGACAAAAATACTATTAATCATAATATATTTTCTCTTTCTATAATATATGATATTGTTTTAAATATTTGAAGTATATAATAAGTATAAACTACGTAATGAATTATTGAAATTAAAAAGTAATAGTTAATTTAATACCAAAATAAAATTTAATTTTAGTTTTGTACTCGTTCTTTCTCCAATTAACTATATTTTTTTATAAATTATATAAAATTGTTAAAATGAATAATAATTTTTATTAAATATTTATAAATTAGAAAAAAAGGACAAACACTATTAGTCATAATAAATTTCCTCTTTCTATAACTATATGATATTGTTTTAATAAATAGAAATATATAATATAGGTATAAACTGTCTAATGATTATTGAAATTAAAAAGTAATGGTTAAATTAATACCAAAATAAAATTAAAAAAAATACTTATTATGAAAAGAATGAAATATAATTATATATATCTATTTAATTATAACCAATCTAACAGATCAATTTGCGATTCAATGGATGAACTAGTAATCCAATAACCCAATACTCTGATAGAGTTAATTACCTGTTCGATCTTAATAACTACGCCACTGAGAACGGTAAACAACAACCAGACCACTTCTAGCTACACGCAAAACAAGCATGGAAAGTTTTAAGCCGTCAACATCGTCGTCTGGGAGCAAATCACAGATACTCATGAGCCTTTCCATAATACCTGTTAATGACGTTACACTGCCAATAAAGGAATTACAGAGCATCATTTTGAATGCGACAGAAAACTAATGACAGAAACGTCTCATAAATTCAGCAGTATTTCTCACGGATACCATAAAGACATGCCAAACACACAAATCATAAATCTGGGGAAAGAACTAGTGATCCTTGACCAATTCTTTACTCCACATTTATAATCCAAAGATTAAAGAGAAATGTAATCTTTATTTCCATCAGTTAACTTTGATAACTTCACTGTGATTTATCAGGTAAATATCCATGTAAATGATAGAGTTCACAAGAGATTGACTAAAATTGCTTGCCACTCTTTTTTATCTTCATTATCAGTATGTTACATGAAAGAATACCAGTTTTAAGGACACAATTTGATTCCTTAATGTTCACAAGTGATGCTTGTCAAATTATTAGGATGTCCGCAACATAACTTGGAATTTAAATATCTTCATATTAGCATGTCCACTTACCTTCTTTGACACATCAGGAGCATCTGGACTTTGCACAGGATAGAATTTGTAAAATCTTATATTTTCAAATGCAGCTTTAGTTTCCTCACTCATTTCCTCAATGGCTTTCCTCCGAGCTTCCCTTGCCTACGAAGACAAAATCAGTGAAAAATGAAAAAAGCAGAAGCAGATGGCAACAAAACAAGGTGTGCAAAACCAAAGAAAATTACCTCTTTATTAGCTTTCTTTGCTTCACGTACTCTTTCCTTGACAAATTCCTATAACAAAGAAAGGATCAGCCAAAATCCTGCCTGGAAAAGTTGGAAGCATGCACCTTTCTCATTTACTAGGTACCTTGAAGACATCTTTTTGATCTGCTGATAATTCCTCATCTTGTATGACAGCATTAGTGAGCTCCTGTGAAATATAAAGCAAGTATGCACTCAAAGACTTGTCTATTATCATATTCTTTTCCAGCTATCTTCTATTTGATGCTACTTTACGAGGAGGTTCAATGCAGAGAAAGTAAAAGGATCGGGGTAAAAAAAGACAAATAGAAGCTTCTCTCCTCAAGCTTTAAGCTTCCCGTCTCTCAATAAAGATATGTCAAGATTCTTTAGACTGAATTTCAAAAATAGATGTTTCTTATCTGTAAAGAGAATATAATTGACGAATGCGCTGCAGATTAAAAGAAAACTCCAGGCATCATGATTACTGGCTATTATCATATGATTGTACGGGGAAATGTCAACTTTTCTAGTTTCCACATTAGAATTTAGCTTCTAGCGAGTTTAACCCGACAAAATCATAAACATCAGAAAGTTAATCTGTTACCTCAAGATCTTCAAACTCCCAATCAAATGTACAAAAGACCTGCGATAAAAAGTAAACAATAGTATGGGAAAACAAAAACCATATATGGCACTAAACTTCCTACTACTGTTGATACAATGATACTCTGACAGAATTTAGCAGTGATATCAATATGTAAACATGCATATAAAGTGGGGATCTCAAGCATCACAAAAATTGCAATCAGTTACCGGCTTCGGCTCTGTTGGAAACAATATTTGAACCTCGGTACTTTGTTCAAGTTCGTCTTCCTTGAATGGATGGTAGAAATCTTCAGAAAGAATGATATTAAAGGACACAATTAATCAAATCTTCTTTACAAGAATAATAAAAAGACGGCATCTTAATCTTCTTTATAATAATAATAGAAAGACGGCATCTTATCTTCTTTGTTCTATCAGATAGAAATGGTCAACACATTAATGTGATCAATGATACTGTAAAGGAAAGCCAGAAACTCACATGGCAAGCAGTACTCATACTTTTTTACTTGTTCCAACTTTAGATGTTTTAAAGCAGACCTGAATCACAGAGTATATCACACATAAAATAAAAGTCATCAACATTTTCATACCAGATGAATAATTTTATGGGGAAGATAAGTATCTCATTTAAATTATAGGATATCTGTATTAGCCACATAATAACGTTATAGCTTTAAGATTGGGGTCCCCTATACATTAGTCAGTTAAACAAGAAAACAAGTGATGGAAGGTACATCATAAAACAACAGAGAACATAAAAACTTGCGCTCCACTACTGCATTTTACCAGAGTAACATATTCATCCTAACACACTCACTTTCAATGGATATACCATACTCATTTTGCAACCTGAAATTGTGAAGCAAGCTATTGATACTGAGGGAGATTAGCGAAGATAGTGTCGTACCTCCTTTGGGTGCAACTCAAGATAAATATTTGAGACTTCAATCTGTCACCATTGAATACAATATATAAAGACAAGCACCAAAATTAAATAAAACACGAAGGGTAGACAAATTACCGGTCCTTTGGAGGCATATATGGGATCCAATCCATTTTCATTTGTTTCATGGGAATAATCTCTTCATTCTCTCTTTGAACAGAGGTAATCCCAATTTTATCAGATGGTGGGAAAGGTGATACTACCTATTTTACACAAGGAAGTTGGAGCATTTTTAAAATCAAAACAATAGTGAAAATAACGTTTGTAATTATCAAAGTTGATATAGTTACAAAAATAATCCCAATTTTTTTAACCAACAATAGGTGAACAGGAATTTCTACAGCAAATCTAGACATAGTTAAACATAAGTATTTCATATTATGCTCAATACCTGGATCAACTCAAAAGTCACGAATCAAGCTATCGATAATTGCCTAATAAAGAATTTAATTTTTCATGATAAAAGAATAAATAAAAGATACCTCAAGCAATGATGAACTTAGCTAGAAGATTTTAATGCAGACAGAGCTCAGTTTGAGTCGGAAACTTACAGCGACAATAATAGGTACGAAGACAACTTTTTCTACATCTTTAAAGCAGACTTGTTGAGCTGCATACCATGTCAAAAACATATATAGATGAATGCCCAAAATAAGTTACAATGTTAACCTACATAAATATCGTCAATAGGGATGCAAAGTAATGAAACAAAACGAATAAAAAGCTAGAAATACTTACGCTCAGTGCAACCAAAAAGGTAAACCCTTTTCCCATGTAGAACACCGCCCTCTTCAAATGCATTCTGAAAACAATTTAGAGATCAAATTAGTAAGCTAAATTCTTAAGACCAAATACAGAACTACAAAATCAAAGGAAAATTTGTATTTGACAACTAAACTCACTTCCAGATTAGAGAAATTCCACTTGTACTGATATACAGAATCCAATTGGTCCCACTGGCATTATAATACGACGGAGGAGGTAAGAAAGAAAAAGGACAAAAAAAGGAGGACAATTCAATAATCAACTTAAGAAACTAGTAATTCTACAAAAAATTAACAAACCTCTGTTCCAACAAGGAAAACTTCTCTCCACAAATCTTCCTATAAAACACAAATCAACAAATATTTATTTATCAGTAGAAGCATACATGTATACTGATGGATAAATTCAAGGGAATCATTTATCTACTATTTGGAATTTTACTATATATCTAATATTTGAAAAATGGAAAACAAAACTGACTAATCTTTGACCATAAAAAATTGAAAGAAAAGGTATAATTGAAACAAATAGAACATTAAGAGCAAAATTGAATCGAAATAAAACTTAAAATTGAAATCATCATCAAATGTTGAGCATATACAATATATCTTTCCCAATAAAAATAAAAGCTACATTGTGGAAGCAGAAGCAAGTAAAGCGTGGTTACCAAGTTGCGCTTCTCCTCGAAGTACTCCTCCTGGGGCTTAGGGTTAGCTTGAGATCGAGAAAGTGATTTCGTGGAATGTTTCTTGTTTTGTTGTGGACCATGTTGGGCTTCTCTCTTCCTCTTACTTGCATTCCTCATTGTGACGTCTTTTCCAATGAGTGAGAGAGAGAGAGACACGAAGTCAGAGGTTGAAGTGAGAGGCTCGCTGACTGCCGCACAGAAGAACGTCGTCGTCGCCACTATGTTGGTACTTTGACGAAAAAATGAGGCAAAGGGGCCGAGCGAGCTTCACGGAATGAGAGCGAAGAGAGACGATGGAGAGAGCAAGAGAGGAGTGCAGACTGCAGAGCTATGGTTGACAGCTGAGAGAAGAGATCACATCTAAGTTATTTTTTTTAAAAAGATATTTTAAATTAAAAATAATTTTATATTTAGATATGTTATATAAAAAAAAATTATTTAATAATTATATTTAAATACAATAAAATACAAATATTCTTTATTTATTTATTATGTAAAAATATGTTTTTAAGTAAAAAAAATTTAAAGAAATATAAATTGTAATTTTTAAAAAAAATATATTTTTTTTTATAGGTTTTGCTATCCCTAATTTTAAAAGCACATGTTAAACATATCATAAACAAAATATTTTGTTATTCATTTTTTACATTCTTAATGCATGAAAAGTAATAAATAGTATTAAAATATTTTTTTATGGTATGTTTAACCTCTATTTTTTAAGTTACAAGATAGTAAAACTCTATTTTTATAATATTTTTATTTTTATTATTAAATTTTTTTCTAACATATTAAAAAAATATTTTCTCTTTAAAAAAATATTTTTTCTAATAATTTAACAGCATTCAAATAAATTCTGAAAAAAATACAAAAAAAGATGCATTAAATAAATACTTCAATTTTTTAAAAAAAAGTAAGGACCAATAGACGAGTTGTTTCGCTTAAGGATGACAAACGGGCCTAAATCAGCCAAGTCAGTCCGCGTAACCGTTAAAAAAGGCAGGTCGGACTAAAAAATTGGGATCGTCAAAAAGCAAAAGCTCACCTAACCCACCGCTTAAACCACGGGTTTTGGTGGGGCAGGGTGGACTTCTTTACCAAGATTAATTTTTTTGCAAGGGGTATTTTTGTAATTTTTTGTCAAAACCCAACTTTTTCAACCCAACTTTCAAGAGTATGAAAATGAAAATTAAGTATTTTATATTATGTTTATGTTGTTTTGGAGACAATATTTATAATTATATTTTGAATTATGTTTATTTTGTTTTGGAGATAATATTTATAGTTATGTTTTGGATGAAAACTTGGTTTATAATTATGTTTATTAGATATTTATAATTGCAAAGACTTTAATGTTTGTGAATATAAAAAATATAATTTTTTTATGTCTTTAGAAATTATAAATTTATTAATATGGTTGTGAAATTATATATATTATTTAGTAGTTAATAATAATAAAAAAAAGAGGAGCTTTGGTGGGTTTAGCCCGCCAGCCCGTAGTTAGACGGGGCGGTGGGATTTTAGGACCACCTCATTAGGCAAGGCGGGACGGGGCAGGCTTCCTTGCTTGCCACCCCTAGTCCCGTCGTACTAAAGGTCTGGTTCAGCAGAATGGATTCAGCAGATTTTTTACGGTTGGCTGTAACACCCTTCCACATAGAGCTTTACACCTAGAAAGTAAAACAGAGGTGGCAAGGCGCTACGACCTCTAAAATAAAATATATATAGTATAATAATTGAAAGGACTTAATATACGAGGAGCCTTGATGAAAAGGTAAAGCAAAAATCGCAAAATATAAAAGTGCAACGTTCAGAAAACGTGGTTACTTGCATACGAAGAAATCTAAAGTACACTAACATAATTATACAAAAGATAAGAGTAGAAGATCAAGGGTACAAAATAACAAGCTCCTAACTCAGCCTGTGAAGCTAAGGTTGGCCGGAGAATATGTACGTATATATATACATAACCCCAAGTCCCAAAATGCACATACATAAACCTTAGTTCTCCATAAAACCTATAAGAGGTACATAAACAAAGCATTCTTATACACAAGAGGAGAAACTATAAATTTATACATAATAATATCAAAATAACAAAAGAAAACCCTAAAGTAAACCACTTCGCCGCAAAAACTCCAGACACCTACTGAAGTGCCTCTCGACCTGCATCTGAAAAACGACAACACAGTATGGAATGAGAACCAAAGGTTCTCAGCATAGTAAAGGTGCCACACACATAAGATATAAGGTCTTGGAAATGTCAGAGGCAATCCTAAAACGCCAACATTCAGATTATAGAACTTAAGAATTAAAACTGAAACTATAAATAAGGGTGGTTTTCTAAGAATTCCTAAACTTAACCAAATACTTTAACCTAACCCTCCATCATTCTCTTTCCTCCAAAACCTCCATCACCAGTAAAATCACACAGACAAGCAAGCAAACAATAACAAATACAATTAGGATACAAGTAATGCAAGTAGCACGTATACAAGTAAGCATATGAAAGTCACATAGGCATTCCCAATTAGAGCATGAACAAGCAATTCAAGCAATATGCTTATGATGCATGTCTGTACTATGGCTGTTGATATCAACTGTCAATTACTTAGCCAGCCCGACATGTCATGGTAGCTAACCATGGACAGAACACCAAACACGGAGCAAGTGGGACAACGCCACAATCCTTGTATCTTACCTGCGTACCCGGAGCAGGGGACAACTTCACCCTGCCTCTTACCCAAGCAGTGTTATAGTTCTCAACCCAGAGTAAGCGGTGACAAAACATAGCCCTTGCGTCTTATCCGAAGCCTTGAACTTTCCCGGAGCAAGTGGATAACACCACTGCATCTTACCCGGCTTATTGACTCTTACCCGGCTTATTGACTCTTACCTGGAGCAAGTGAATAACACCACTACATCTTACTCGGAGTCACATACAAAAACACACTTTCATTATCATTACCATTCATTCATTCTAAATTTATACCCGGAGCAAGTGGATAACACCACTGCATCTTACCCGGAGGCATATTGCAATCACATTCAATCTCATCATCATTATATTCATTCAAATTCCTTCAATTTCACAATCCAATTCTGTTTTCTTCATTTTTCCAATTCATTCATAATCATTTATAATCAATGCATAATCATCCTTTACAGCCATGGCATCACATATACTTTAGTTCTCTATATTTTTCATACATAATTCATCATTTTTTAAACTTACTTCACCCTCAAGTTACCTCCATTTCCTAACTCCATCTTCTTATTAGGCTTACTAATAAGATTTAGGATTAAAAGAATGAAAATAGAGGTTTGAAGGGTCAAAATTGGCTTTAAAACACAAAATATCCATTTGCTGAAAAATAGGGCTATGCGTACGCATACGTGTAATTTTGTCCAGGTCACGCGTACGCGTGGGAGGACATTTTGGCCCATTTCGCGTATGCATAGCCTTGTCCGTGTATCTATGTACGCGGGGCAGAATCGACCCTTCACGAATGAAGGGTATGCGTACGCATACATTGCAATTTGGCCAGAAATGGCTAAGTCTGCAGAATGTCAACTTCGCCCTCCGAATTTTTTACGAGCATAACTTTTTTGTTTTAAAACATTTTTCTTCCGTTCTTCAAATGGTGTAAACTTCACGGACCCAATTTTTATATGAAATATATTTGAAATCATTTGGAAGTCCGAAAGTCGAGTTATAACTCACCGAAGTTTGGTTAAAAACCAAAGTTACACAAAACTTCAAAACCTCTATTTTCTTAAATACTCAATTTCAATTTAACTTACCATACCCATAAATTCCCAACACAACACATTTTTCTCAACACCACAACAACCACCATGTCTTACCATATCTCAAATCAACAATCTTATGCATCAATCTCTCAAATACATCAACAAAATCATAAATCACCTATACTAAACATATACCTTCATGTCATCAAGCCATTAGTCATCAATTCACCAATTCACATCCTAATATTATCATCAGTAGCAACACCTAGTCCAATAACAATTCATATCACAAATCATCACAAAGATACTAAACATTAATCATTCATTTACGT
Organism: Arachis stenosperma; assembly: GCF_014773155.1. NCBI lineage: Eukaryota > Viridiplantae > Streptophyta > Magnoliopsida > Fabales > Fabaceae > Arachis > Arachis stenosperma. Next base: position 88,050,030 of record NC_080383.1, on the reverse strand, counting down.
TCTAACCTATCCTATGGTCGTCTAGCCTAAATTTTCACAGTACATTATATATTAAATACGCGAAACCTAAACCATACCTTTGCCGATTTTCTCGTATAACCCAAAGACAACCCACAAGACAAAATTGTAAGCCTCAAACACCAAAATCCAGTAATTAGATCTCACTCCAAGCTTCCAATTAAACTTCTAACATATCCAATTACCTCATATCACATATTTACATGCACCTAACATGATTATCACAAACATATTCCCAAAATTCAATACCCAAAACACAAAATCAATGAATTAGCTAGAGTTCTAGGATTTTCACCTCACACAAGCATCAAAGAAGCAAGATTGAATGTTCTCCTCAAGTTAATTTGAGCCTAAACACCGAAATCAAGCAATTTTCAACATAATTATTCATGTAATTCAAATTTTAGGGAGAAAGAAACTGAAGCACAACAATGATTTTCATACCTTGTGATATATTGGGCTTTGTAAAGCTCAACGCTGTGGTCCTGTAGCCACAAACAGTGCAACAATCGGACCTCCGAATCAAAAGTTATGGAGGTTTGATTTGTGGTGTTAGGGTTTGGGGTTGTCACTTGCTCGTCCCCTTTCCTTGAATATTTTCAGCGTGAATGGAGGCAAAAGGGAGAAAGAGGTGTTGTGTTAATTAAAGTTGGTTGGGTGTAATTGGGTTTTGGGTCTATTTTAGATCCGGTTCGACTGGTTCGACCCATTTAATTTAATTTTGGACCAAATTTATTGAAATTAATATCAAAATTTTTGTTTTAATTAACTCTATCTTATTTTATATTTTAAATTTACATTTCTAATTTCTATTATTGAAATTTTAATTTATTAATTAATTAGTCGTTGATTTTTTTAAATTTACATTGGCAAATTTAAAATTTCTGCTCAACGAGTATTTTTTTGTGTGTGGATTCGACGAATTTAATTTGTTTTGCCATCCTATTATAGACGCATGAGTGGTTTCAAGAAAAAGTAGTATATTTCTTTGGTATTTACTTGGCACAATTAATTAATTTATAAGTGTCGGTACAATAAGATAGGTAGAGGAATAAAAAATCACCACTACGATTATATTTATCTATATCAGCATTTGATTTTTATTTATTTTTTTAAAAAATATATCATTATATATAAAAAAATATTCTTATAAATAATTATAAAAAAAACATATCTCTGTAACTATTTTTATTAAAAGACTAAATTTTTTTTATTGTTACCACAAAATATCCTTTTATAACAAAAAGTAAAAATAAAATCTTCTAAATCTAATAATATTAATAAAAAAAGAAGAAAATTAAAACTAAAAGAGTAAACTATTAAAATAGTAGCTGAATATTTATATTGTTGATAAAAATAATTTTAAAATATGCTTACGATAAATAAATCTCAAGATTTAGAAATGCTACAAAAGAATTAAATATTAAATATATTTTTTGAAAATCAACTTTAAAAATTATATTTTGATATAATTTTTTGCAAGTATTATTAAAAAAATAATATCTTTTTCATCTTTAAAATTGATAATTTTATGTTAAATAATTTTTTTAAAATTTTTTTATTGTGAATGATTTAATTTTTTTTAAAAATAAAAATTATTTATTAAATACAAAAAAAAATTTGTCACTTATAAAAAATATAATATTTTTTGTTATTTTTGTCCTATTTTCAACAATCACATATTTCATAAATTTTTGTTGGCGCTTGTTGTATACGCAATGGGTAGTTTACTCAAACCAAAGTAACCAAAGTGTAAATTTGAAATTGAAAATCTCTGCATAGGGTTCTAAGAGAAGGCAAAAGCTATGATATGGATTGAAGGGAATATCTAGAGATGTGAATGCCATGTGCATGCATCCGTTGAACGACACCTGTGGTGTTAGATAGACTTAGGCAATCAGTACTTCTGACACATGATGGAAAGAGGGGGGCTTTTTAGATGTGGGTCATGTAGGGGTGTAGAGAATTAGTTGCTAAGTATCATTGGTAATGGAAGGATGATGTTAAACAATTTTTTGGGAGAACATAATTAGTGGGCCAATGAAATTTTTCGGCAGTGTTGGGCTATGCAAGTTGGGCCTTATTGTTGAGTGACTGATTGTTTTTGTGTTGGCCTTTGTTTAAATGAGATAGTACCCCAAGCGAAAGTTATTATGCGGATCCAGTACCAAAGAATAATTTAAGATGTGTAAGAGTCATGGTGATGAAAACCATCGAACCTGGCGGTTGGGCCGGACCGTAACTGGCCTGTTCGGATAAAACAACGCCGGTCTTTAATTTGTTAAAAAAACAGATCCAAGTCATTCCCAACCCCCCCTCGTGACCCAAACCCCCCTTCCCCCAATCATTCATTCATTCATGTACTGGAGAACGCAGAATCAAAGAATCCCTAGCCGCCTAGCCCTTCGCCTAGCCCTCCATCGTCGCCGCCTAACCCAGGTCGTTAGCGCTGCCGCCCGTCGCAGGTCCTCAGCACCGCCGCTTTTTCCTCCATCGTCGCCGCCTAACCCAGCTTCTCCAGCGTCACCGCCTAACCCAGTAACTCGGCAGATCCTTTTCGGCTCTTCATCTACGCTGACTTCTCGATACAGACCCAGGTTAGTGGCTTTTCGTCTTCATCTTCACGGAGGGTTTGGTCTTATTCTTAAATTTTTGTTCCATTTTTCTTCAAGTCTGCTTCGGTCTTGCTTTGCATGTTGGTTCTGAAGTTTGGTTCTTCAATTCTTCTTCTTTGGTCTTCGGTCTCGGTTTGAAGTTTGATTCTGTCTTGTATTTGCCAATTTGGATGTATGGTTCTGAATGCTCTGTTACTCTGCGAAAATTTGTGTGTATGGTTGCTAATGGTGGAAATTTACTATGTTAGGCAGAATTTACTCTATATGGTTGCTAATGGTAGAAACTTAGTTAATGGTGGAAATTTGTATATTGTTGAAGGCTTTAGGCAGAATTTGAATGTCTCTGAAGTACTTGGATTATTGAATTTAAATGTCTCTGAAGTCTGAAGTAGTGATTTGTGATTTTGAATATCTCTGATTACTTGATTATTGATTTGTGTTTTGAATCTTAAATTTGTGATAAATGATAACTGATTTGTTCTGCTGCTGTTGCCGTTTTTTTCTCATTAAACTCATAAGCATTGAACTGTCCTGTTTTCCCTCAAATTAATTTTGGTTCATGTGATTTAATTGGTGTTTAGGGTACAAAGTGAAAAGCTATTTTTAATTGGATTTGCAAGGTGATTTTTGGTTGACTTCTTATTTAATTTGTGTTTATGATTGGGTTTATCTGGTTTTCATTCTTTTTGAATTTGGTAATAGTGTGATTACTTTTTGCTGTTTTGTAGTGTTTGTTGCTGAATGATGGTCGTTCTTTCTTACATCTGTTTAGTAATGTTTATTGAAATTTTGTACATTTTCAATGCATATTTAGATATTTTCATTGCTAAACTCTTCAACCATGGATTGTATTAGAATAAATGACCATTTGTACCCATGACAAATGAAAACGCTGATATTTGTACACATGATAGCCTGAAACTAATGTTATACCCATGATAGATGCTCTTCGTGTGACAAAAGTGCCCTGACTTGGATTTGAGCTTGGTTTGTGGGAATCCGATCCTAGGTGGCACTCCCTCCTATTGTAATGCCATAGACATGGCTAAAGCTCTTGAATTCTATCTACCTTCTCGTTAGACTAATTCCTATACTTTTCTAGTTCTTATAATCCTTCGGAGTAAAAAACTCAAGGCAAATAATTCAAAGAGACTTGCTTTTATCCAAAAATAGAAGTCATGATTCTCGAAAAATCAACTAGTTCTACTAAAGCAATCTGTGATTGAAACAAAAATAAGAACCATATTCAGTATTTCACACAACTATTCTCATCAGAGAACTCATAAATGAGAGAATCCAAATCCAAAAACCAAAAACAAAATCTTTGCAATAAAGGGTATCAATATATAGTATTAGTTCACAGATAAAGCATGAGTTCTCTCATTCATTCCAGCACCATCGGTGTCAACCTCTCCTCCTCCTACGCTGATGCCGTCAACCAGAGCCTCATCGAGGAAACCAACTGTATTCTCGCTGAGATCCGCTCCGACCCCAATGACAACGACACCCCTTTCAATCCCAACGCCACCGCCGCCTTCTCCCTAGGGCCCAATATCTTCGATTGGGATCAACAACGCCAACAATGGCTCCAGCAAAACCCTAAATACCCTAATTTTGTCAGAGGTAAAGCTCGAATCTTGCTCCTCACTGGTTCAACTCCAAAACCCTGTAACAACCATCTTTGGATTCTCTATTTCTCCGTAAGGAAAACTCGGCGACAGCACCAAAAGATCAAACCTTTCCTAGTTGTATTTTCCGAAGAGCTTCTCTCCTTCCTAGTCGGTCTTGGATGCACCAGTTCAAGTTTAATGAGGCGAGGGCAGCGACATTGTCGTCACGCAAAGGGCGTTGTCATCATGCAGCTTGTAGCCATGACTACAGAGAGCTCGGAAGGGATGTTGAGGATGGCAGAGAAACAAATCGTTCGGGCAGAAATGTTGTGGGAGGGAAAGATAGAGCGCGCATGGATGGCTTGGAACTGAGTATAGACGTAAGGGTGGATTTTGTTGCAGATTTGTGGAGGAAAGAGTCGTTGGAGTGTGGAAGAGGAAGGGGAGGTGGAGAAGGTGAGGATGAAGGAAGAGTGGTTGAAAAGCATGTGAGTGAGGAGGGTGTCCTTGATGGGGTTAGAAGTGGTGGGGAGGGAGAAGAGGATGGCTTCGTCGGTGTGAAGGGCGGAGTGGATGGTGAGGGAGCAAATGTTGAGGAAGAAGGGGCCAGAGTGGGGTTTGGAGAGTGAAGAGTGCCGAGGCATGAATGGTAGAGAAGGGAAAGTCGAAGTGCAGAGTTAAAGCTGTATGAGTTGTGGCTGGCTAAGTTGACTCAATAAATAGGTGAGAATCAATAGCCATTGTTAGAGAGAGAGAGAGAGAGAGAGAGAGAGAGAGAGAGAGAGAGAGAGAGAGAGAGAGTGAGAGTGAGTGAGTGAGAGAGAGTGAGTGAGTGAGTGAGTGAGTGAGGGGTTGAAGATAAGGGAGGGAGTACCACCTAGGATTGGATTCCCACGAACCAAGCTCAGATCCAAGTTAGGACACTTTTATCACACGGAGAGCATCTATCATGGGTATAACTTTAGTTTCAGGCTATCATGGCTACAAATATCAGCGTTTTCATCTCTCATGCGTACAAATGGTCATTTATTCGATTGTATTATATGCTGCTAGATTTGAGCTCATCAAAGTTTCCTGAATTTAACTTCTCCTTTGGAGGCACATATTCAATTACCAGTGGAATCATAAACAATCTTGTATCTCTTGGTAAACATGCATCTGCCTCTAGGTAATTCAATATAAATAGTGAATTTATTTATTTTTTTAGTTCTTTACAAATTCTTTTGTAATATAAGTGATTTGTACATATGATAGTAAAATAAAAAATAACATTGGTTACAATTGTTTATTGAAAATGTGCAAACTTAAGTCATGAAAGTTGTTTATATAATGTGAAATCTCAATGAATACGTAGATGACAACAGTCAACTTGAAAAATGTGTTGTACACACGGAGTGATGATGGTGTTGATTACGAAGATGTTGCTTCTCTCACCGACGATGACATATTAAGAAAGGTATTTCGAACGAAAGAAGATGCATATGATTTCTATCAGAAGTTGGAGAGGTTTCATGGTTTTGGAATTCGTAAGGGGGATATGTTTAAGGATGGAGGTGGGAACCTAATTAGGCGAAGACTTTTTTGCAATAGAGAAGGGTTCAGACATAGAAAACATTATAATCGGGTGGATAGGATGAGGCTTCACAAGCCGGAGACAAGGATAAACTGTGAGTCGAGGATGTGCATAAACCTTGACAGGAGCAATAACATCTGGAGGGTGAAAAAGGTTATCATGAAGCACAACCATGCGCTCACACATCTTGGCATGGTCCACCTAATTCCAAATTTTTGGTCCATGATAAAAGCGGCAAAAGCTCAAATAGATGGGATGCAAGGGTGTGGAATTTCGACCTCGAAGACGATGCAGTACCTGGTCGGCATGGCCGGTGGGTATTCTCTAGTTGGTTTCCTGAAGAAGGATGCCTATAACTACGTCGACAGGAGTAGGCCTAGAATCGCCGACGAGGATGCGAACTCGGCTATAGTGTCTTTGGAGGAAAAAGTTGATACTGACCTAATGTCTATGGCCTGGTATAATGTTACCGTGGATGACATGCTAGCAAAATTACTCTGGGCAGACGGTGGTAGCAGGCTTGACTACCAGTACTTCGGCGATGTTCTTGCATTCAACTCAACATATAAGAAGAACAAGTATAACAGGCTGCTGGTTATTTTTTTGTTGTTGTAATAACCACAAGCAAACTTGTATATTTGGGTTTGGGTTGGTGTTAGATGAGAGCATCGCATCATATACATGGCTGCTAGAGAATTTTTTAGAGGTCATGTGCAATAAGGTGCCATCGGTTGTTGTGACTGACGGAGATGATTCAATCCGGGAGGCTGTTCGAAATATTTTTCCGGATGCAACCCATCGGCTTTGTGCATGGCACATTGAGAAGAATGTTACATCTAACGTCAAGGACGTGGCTTTACGGCAGGTATTCAACATGTGGTTGTATGCAGACATGGGGGTCGATGAGTATGAGACCGAATGGGCCGAAGCATCGGCTGAGTATGGATTGAATGACACCTTGTGGGGGAACCAGGTGTACGGGAAGAGGGAGATGTGGGCTAATGCATACTTGCGAGATAAGTTTTGTGCCAGGTTCCGGACAACATCGCGGTGTGAGGGCATTAACAGCGTGGTGAAGAAGTTTCTTCAATCAAAGCACACAATATTGGAACTTGTACAAAACCTTGAGCTTCTTCTTTGGGAGTTTAGGAATAACGAGTTACTATCTCAGTTTAGGTTGATCTATGGTGACCCCGTGTTGACGACCTCGTTGGACTCCTTGGAAAGGTTTGCCGCTAGAGTGTATACCCGAACAATTTTCAATAATGTGAAGAAGGAACTCGAAGCCATTGCTTCTGTTAACTTTGTGAGAGTTTGGCAGTTGCTTACCACCAAAGTGTACACAGTAGATGAATTCGGGCATTCCGGCCGGCCTATTGTGGTCTTATGTGACAAGAATATGGGAAGGTTACAGTGTGACTGTTACTTCTGGGACACACACGGGTACCTATGTAAGCATATGTTCTTCGTTATGAAGCACGAGCATATGATGGAGGTCCCGAAGCGTTTGGTGTTGAAGCGATGGACGAAAGATGCAAAACATGTTGGTAAGTATGTGGAAAAAAATATGATGATGGTGACCGGGAGTTTTTGCTTCGTCATGGGGCATTGCATTCCGCGTCTCATTGGTTATTTTTTCTTGGGGCACAACAATTCAGTGTATTCACGGAGGTGATGAAGGGGCTACAGGAGCTACGTGCTAAACTGGAAGAGATGTTCTCCAAAAAGGGTGACGGCAAGGGTGACATCACGGCTGCTGAACTCCGTGATCCTGATGTTGTGCGAACCAAGGGTGCACCTAGGGTGCACAAACAAAACTAGAACAGAAGGAAGTGTGTGGCATGTAAGTTGCCGGGTCATACCAAATGAACATGTCCTGTACGCAGCACAAAAAAATAAGGTAAAAAGGGCCCGTACCACGCGGATGGATGCTGGCGATGCTCACGTTGGTTGTCTTACGCTAGTTAATATATTTCTAGAGGTCCTTGGGTGGTTATAAATTATGTTGGTGCTATTGCATGCAGGTGACCGAGTATGAGGTAACTGGGTCAAATGAAGAGGTTGAACAGCCAAGTCATTCTAGTCATCCTCATCCCATGCACGATCTCAACTTCGGGACAATCGATGAGTCCAGAGTGGAGGAGGCCGTACTCGGTTCATACAGTTCAGGTTTGAGGGAGGGCACTGTCGGCGGTCTTGATGTGGAGGATGCCAAGACAAGCAAGGTATGCTTTATGTGTCATATTTTCTCAATCCGCAAATGGTGCTTGTGTAAAACTGTATAGTTCCTTTCTCATTCACGTTCTTTTGTGAATTATGCCGCAGCTGATGGACATGGTGGCATCTCTTGCAAAGGCCTTATGACTAGAAAATTTGAAGTGAGTTTTCCTTTATGTGTACCGTATAGTTTTCAGGTGGAATTAATGTTTCGGTAGTTAACACACTGGTTGCAACAGGCTGTGTATGCATTTTTTTTGTGCACATGTACTTGCTGAATATTAACTGTAGTTATCGACTGAATTGGACCTCAACATAGGTGTCATTAAATGTTACTTATTGGCTCTGATGCATTTGTGTGAGTTTAATTGTCGTGCACTGATTTGGGAACACTAAAAGCTGTTGCTTTATGAATTTTTTTACAACTGAATAGAAGTCTACTGGAATCCAACTATTGAGACACTGTTGTTGAATGCCAAGCTAAAATGATCATTCCTTCCCTACTGTTTAATTCATTTTTCCTCTTTTTGTATTCAGCTTCCCTCTTTTTGTATAGGGTTGTGTGCTGTGTGTCTATTAGTCATCATGATAAGATTTGGTTTCATGTTAATTGCCAACAATGAGTGGAATTTGCATTTGAAGCATTTGATTCTCCTACTTAATCTGATGCCACTATTATCTTAGTGAGCATTTGTTAGCACTATGGATTTTCCAATCGGGTTCCCTCTATATCTGCGCTATGCAACATCTTAGTTGGCAATATCTAGCACCTAAGGGGGTGAAATAAGACATTGATCTTGACCACAAGTGCTTGGGGATTCTGCTTCAAAAGGTTAATGTATGAGGCATATATCAGTGATAAAATAGATTTGATATATAACAAAGCAAACATCGAAGGTACTACAAAATTGCTAAGGTTGGCCAAAGCAATGGGTCTGGTAAATCATGCGTTCTTTTTGGATGTGTTTATTTTCACATTACTTGTTGTTTCTTAACCTATTTTCTTTTCAGGTGTAAATGTCATCATTGATTTTTAGAAAATTGGAAACTCTAAGTTGGTTCCAACTATGAAATGCCTCCAAATTTTCGCCGCTTTCATTTTATATTTAAATCGAAGTTGACTTAAACTGTAGAATTTAAGGGCAGCAATTGGTTCATCAGCATGCATAATAGGCAACAGAAATGGGCTTAATTGACATCTTTTATATCCAGAAAAGTGGCAACTCTAACTAACATTGATGATTACGATTCCTACAATGCAATTCAAACAAACTTTCTGTATTCATGACCATCACAACACAGCAACGAATTTTATAAATATTTTACAAAAAGAGACACCAAGTTTGACATCGAAATATCCATGTATATGAACACCCCCTCTCCCCAAATAGGGAAACAATAAAAATAAATAGTAATATTTGTCAGTCTTTAACATCGGGGACTCCTTTGCCACATCTCTGAAACCTGGCTTCACCTTCAGCTAAACAAGGAGAACGTGTCAATTTACACAGGCGCTCATTTCTCCTTCCTTTCGTAAGAGCTATTCTTCATTGAATTAAAGACCAAACTTGCAGCATAAGCACCTAGCTGGGCCAGAATTACAAGTGAAAACACCCATTGTTCTCATCTATGAATCTTGAATTGGTGGCATCAGCCATAACATGAGTCTCCAATATGGGTGAGTTCAGGCACAGCGAAGACTGCATCACCGTCTGCCTATGAAGCTATCTGGTTTGTTGTGACGACAACCAGACAACTGCAGCTTGCTACATAAACAAAATTATTAGCTGTGTCTGAATCACAGAGAAGTTTATTCTGTTTTGCCAAGAAAAGTCGTACATATTGTCATATATTCAGCAATCTAAGCGACATGAAAAAATCAATTCATCAAATTAAAAACAGAGTTTGCTACTTTCCAGGCTACATCGACTTTTACCTCATCCGCTATCTTTTGGAGGCTCCTAAGGAACTTTGCTATGTGCACTTTGCCTCCTAGGAATCTCCCACTTCCCGAGAAGAACAAAGTCCTATATAGAGTAGTGGCACAGTCCACTATTATTACATCTTACATATTCAACTAGCCTTGAACTGTAAGGTTCACACTCAAGACTTTGCAACCCAGGCAAAGACACAAAGACCATGCACCTTCGGGTCAACGACAAGTTAAAACAATAAACAGGACATGCTCGCATCTTACTGGAATTTTAGGGAGCATTCCAAGTCAAAAATTGTTGTCTGTCCCAAATTTTCCATCATGTAAAATGGGAAATCCATGATGGACTACATTGAACTCTAAGCGTGCTTGTGAAACTTCAATCCTGGCCAAAATGGCATCTCTCTCCATCAGTATTATTTAACTATTCTTCCTCAGTGCTCAGACATTAAAGTCCCTAAATAACATCAATAAACAGACATGGTCTAACTAAAAATAGAAAATGAATTATACAGATGATATGTGGGTATTCAAATCATAGTCATAAAGCAACCTCAAACGAACTGGTTAGAATAAATTTTTCCATGGACCATGGTAGATATTACGTGGGTATTCAACTAAGGCTGGAAAAAATAATACTGACAAACGTAACAGGAAGTGAATTGAAATTGAAAATTATTATACTCATGCCAATACCTGTTACAGTTTTTGACACATGAATGTAGAGAGTGAAATCAAGCATCCAAAAGTTCAAGAGAACAAGAAAATAAAGATCACTCCACATTTGTAGCAAATACTCTTTTAGGAAAATAGAATCAAGGATCTATGTAGCATCTTGTGCTATGTTGTCATTCTATTACAAACTTTCATCTTCTAAGGAACATGGACACAGATTTTGCGATGATACGGAGGAGGAGGTAATTAAGTGCTACAACAACAAATCTGGAGATGCTCCTCCATGTCTTATTAAGCAGTTTTGTATCTCTGCTCAAGCTTTCTCTCGCTGATTAATTGATTGGAACTACAAAAAAGGATTTATTTATTAAAAAACTAATAGATAAGCACACACAAATATTTAGCTCCTCTGTTATTTTGTCGTGAATGTGGTTTGTTACTAAGATCGCTTAGGTTCTGCCATTTGGGACTCCGGATTGTGGAGACTAACTATTTTTCCAGGTATTTATTTCCTCTTAAAATGTTATTTTATTTCCTAATCATTTATGAATTTTAGGCAGAATGCAAGAGTCCTACTAGTTCAATGAACCTTGGTCGAACCATTGACGGAGTGAACCAGTCATTTTACCAGTTCATTGACCTGTTCGATTCTCGCAGCCTTGATCAAAACAATTTTATGCCTCAGGCAGAGTTTTTAACGGCATAAATAAGACGAGCAATGTCTATTTGTACATCAAAGAAGTTATTTGATGACTTAATATGGTGATTACATGAATCATGGCTACAGAGTTGTTTTAGAACCTCAGGAACAAATAAAATTTTCAGTTCATCAACTATTTTAAAAGTTGGCCAACAGAAAAAGCTTACTTGGATACAACGAGACTTTGCTCCAAGAAACCCACAACATCTACCTACATCGCAGAGGTAGTGAACCTTGGCGCCTCCAAACCATTCGAAATTATAGTCATCTGCCATTTCAGCACCAAAAGGAGTATCATGTTTTGCAGCTACTCCAACAGTTATTTCGCCCAAAACATTCCATTATCTCGTCTCACAGTTTGGTTGAATGCAAACTTAAAAGAAGTAACTTGATGTTGAACCCTAGGGAATGGGAAACAACGAGGGTAACCACTGACTACTATGATTTGTAAGTCAACGTAGTTTCATTTAACTTTACCATACTGTTTGATTGATATACCAGGAGTGACTTATAAATCTGGCAACACTTCCCTTTCTTGTTGCATCAAGGGATTCATAGGCGTTAAGGCAAGTGATAAATGCATCTATTAGACCTGCAATGCAAGAACGGAAAGTTGATAAGAAAATGGGATCACAAACTTAATCTTCAAATAGATAGTAACAAGGCAAAGCATTTGATGGAACTCTCGTTTAGAGCTCCATTCAATGAAATTGCGAAAAATATTTATAAATTTACCCCAACCCATTATTTTGTATTAACTTATTTTCAACAAAAGATTTTGTATTCATAAAACAAGCTCAACTTCATAAACACTAAAGGGAACTGTTAGAGAGTCGTGCTGATTTCAGTTATGATATTTTTGTTCTCTTGCTTGTAAAAAAACTAATTAATTGAAAACTCAACATCTTCTCCCTTTATAATTGTTCCGGTAATTTTTAATAATTATACTAACATATTTTTTTGTTTATTCTTAAAAAATAATCACTGTTATCTGATTAATTTGGGTTAACACGATATTGCTTCTTTTATTATTTGAGGTATTATATATTTTTATCTTTAAAGTTTTTGAAAACATATATTTTTGTTTGCAATAGAAATTTGATTTAGCTTAATAATTATTTCTGCGTTAACTTTGAATTAATTTAACAATGTGATATAAAGTCTTACGCAGATACTTAGTTCATGGCTTTCTCACATGTCACTTTTATGATGGCTTTTCAAATCTAGGTATAATAGAAAAATAAAAGAAAACAAGAATATAATAAAATAACAGAAGGTGAAGGCTCAGACTGGAAAGAGGAACAGGAGAAATCGTTTAGTAAAAATTGCACACGAACCAGAAAACGAAATAACACATAACAAATTGGTCTTCATTGTATTTATCAATAAGAGCAAGCAGCGGTTATGAGTATGTTCTCTAATTAAAATTGAAAAATAATAACAAATTAATAACAACAATTATATCATACAATAAAATAACAACCAAACAACAAATAAGAGGTTCAAAAGGGGGCAACTAATAATAGGAAAGAACGAATTAGTAGTGGTGCAGGGGGTATAGTTTGGGGTTTCTTTCACAAATTCGAGAAGTATGCATGCAAAGAATAAGGAATGAAGAAATGAACAAAACTAGGCAGCAATCACCTACATAAGGATTACGGAATACGACCAACACTGAATCACTAACCGGGGAGAAGAGAGAATAGCAGAATAAAGAATAAATCAGAGAAAAGATGTTTTCTCACCAGGAATAATCTTCTTCCCGCTCCCTCTAGCTGCTAATATCTTTTCCTCCCTTAATAGTGTGTCTTCTTGAGAATATTGCCCTTTCTAGATGTATAAGTGTACCTTTGCCAAAAGACATAAAAAAAAATTTCTATGTGGAAGAAAGGAGAGTGGGTTAGAGTGTAAAAAGTTCAACAACAAGAATGATCGAAAGGAGAGGTACCAACCTTGAAATTTGAATACTCGATCGGGATTTCCCGATAGCAGCTCCGCCACAATGAAGTTGCCGCAGACGATTCCCATCATCGAATTCAGCTAAGTTTGGACTGTCTATTATATCACACCAAGGCAAAAAGAGTTTCAACTTTATATTTCACTTTGTGACACATATAAAATCGAGAACATAGGGGTGACGGCTTACCATGGATACCGAAGGGTTTGGTAAGGACGAAGGGTTCGAGAATTTTGAATCGGCCTGTCCTGAATTAGGGTTAGGTTATGTATCCTTTACTCAGGTGCTTGCAACTTTCTACTCTCACTTTAAATTGTCTTTTGGGTGTTTGGCTAAGCTTAGCTCAACGAAGATGACCCGAACAAAAAACCACAGCAAGCCAGACCTAGTTCCCACCTGATCATCCCGGCCCAATAAAGAGGCGGCAAGATATGCCTAGTTCCCATGGCTGGCCCCAACCTACCATCGTAGCACCTCCGGCTGTTTTATCCCCATCGTTTGGCTAACGAGCTCATCACATTGCCATCCATTCCTACGTTGGCGCACCGGCTGCCATGGCGTCAATCGTTTCATTAACTCGAAGCCCATACTCCATCAGGAATCGCGCCATGACCTTCTTGTACCGGGTCGCAACCAGAAATTTAAGTTTAACTCACATTAACCGCACCATTTACACACGGTAAATTCAATGAACCTGCTGATATAACAAATTGTTACATCACTTTTAATAAGAAAGCTTAAAAATTTATAATTAATATCTAATTCAACACGGATAATAATTTATTTACCAAAGACCAACAATTTTTTCTTTAATCTACATAACTACGAATTTTTTTGAAAAAACAAAACGATACAACACCATTATACCCCACACGATCACGGTGAACCTCTTAAACATGTAATTCATCTATTAAATTCTTCATTTTTCAACAGCTACGATGCGACAACTTAAAGAAATATATTTTCAATAGTAACCCATAGAAACCACTCAAAGCTTTTAGATAAGAGTCGGTAACGTGATCTTTTGGATGAGGCATGGACCTGCCAGCAAGTAACCTGAACTGGGCCACTTTTTCGTGTCCCAATAAACTGTACAATGCTTCCATTAGAAATGCAATTTTTCTTACAGCCCAGGAGTACTGTTATTTGGATAGAGTTACAGCCAGCCCCAGTGACGTCATGGGTGCATTGATCTTCACAAAATCAGACGGCGAGGGTCGTATCAATAGTGAGATTACAGCTAAAATCCTGCTGGGAGAGCCACCGAAAAGATGTATACAGAGTAGGTAAAGTTAGGTCTGCATTGGATTTGCAGAAGGGCACGCGGCTGACTGGAAATATGCACTTTATCCTTGTGACTTTGTTATTGCTATAACTACATATGCATCTCACTGCTATTGATATCCCAAGAAAAGAAACAACACTTTGTTACATTGTGCCATAGATGCAGGTTCAAGCGGTTTCCAGACAGGAGGTGATGGGGATCACTTGACGAAAATAAGTGGTACGTAACTCGGTAACTATAGCCAACACCTTATTGCATTAGCCCTGTATATACGACGCACCCTTATTACATGTCCATCCTCCACACATTTTCACCTCTCCTCTTTCAATGGTAACTATCGCGGATGGACTCCCAACCGGTGATGCCACCTTCATCTACGAAGAGGATATGGAGCTGATGCTCCTGAGGGTGTGTGCAAATCTGCGCGTAAGGTCCCCGACCTTCATTCTGAGAAAGGCCAACAACGCGCTTGGAGATGTCCGTTTCTGGTATTCTGTTTTCATGTCGAACAGTGCTAGATTTATGAATGTCTATGCTGAGGGTCCTGTCTGTGACGAAGACCGTGATGCCAGGCAACAAGCATCCACCCTGATGTTGGACAAGATTCTAGCTATCACCGGGTATGAGATTTTGGATTTCAACTACTAGAAGATCTTGCGTATAGAGTAAGAGAAGAACATAGCTGTCGACTCTCTTTCGAAGCATGTACGGGCATTGGAACAGAAGAACGAGGAACTAAAGGAGTGTATGAAAATGTTCAACGAAATACTCAAAGATTGAGGTGCAAGACCATTTTGTTTGCCTTTAGTGGTAGGGAAGTCCGATGGTACAGGTAGATACCATGCAGCTATAATTCCCAATGCTATCTTGGTCATTTTGTTTCGTTTTTTTTTTCCTTTGGGGTATACCCCAACTGTGGCTTTTCGTTCATAGATGTTATCTGAACTCAGACTCCTACATGTTGCTGTTGCTAGTCAACTTGCATATAAATATATTTGGGTGTTAGTCCATTCTATGAACTGCTAAAGCATTTACCTAAACTCAATAAGCTAATATTTTTTTGCGTTAAAGTACTTAGCAGACACACAACAAAACATGGTAAAAATGGCTTACGAGCCCAAACTGTGGACACAAATAGTAAAGCTTGTTCATTCATAATATTTTTTAAACAAACACTTGACGGGCTTTACAAAATCAAATTCCACGCCATAACAGAGTCACTATATTCCTGTGCGTAACAACAAGCACGCACATGTAGCCAATACTTCCAAAAAATATCAACTGGAAGTCCCTGAACTAAAATACTACAACTTAATGATCTACATGATCAGCAGTAGGGACGGTTACTGAGCATGATCTGCTTAAGTTAAAAGAGGCACCCAGTACTTAACATGTCAGTTCAACAAAATACAGTATGCTCTTATCAGCAAACCACAGGTGCAGTAGATGGCATTCAATGGTTGACCTCTCCATGATGAACAAAATGCGACAAATAGAAAGTGTCAAAAACCATTCGAAGAGTGTGTCACTAGTTTCTGTTCCGCCGACACGGCCTACTCAGTCGGTGCGGCTTTGCCCGATGAATCCCGTATGTGCTTCCTTGCTTTTCTTACTGATCGACGGCACATTGCATCCCAATTATCAATGGCCATGCGTCCTATGTCCGTTCGTAGTGCGTTATGTCTCCCCATGACAAGGTTCAGAGCTAGTCGCATTCGAGTCATTGCATTAACGACTTGGTTTCAGTGGAGGCAGACCAAGGACAAGTTATTGCAAATTGGAACTCTCGTGCTGTGGGCACAAGTCAACTTAGGTGCATTTCTTACGTTACCTGTATGTTGTGATTTCGCCACAGATGGGACTGGATCATCCACTATGCCACCAATACTCCGCAATCGTTCCTACAATCGTTTAGACACAATGTGACGTTAAATATCTCAGGTAAATACCAGCCATAATAAAATTAAATTTGATGCCGTAACACACGATCTTTCATCTTGCTGGCCTATTTCAGGTTCCATGACATCGAAGGTAGAAGGCTTTGGAAAGATGCAGTTGACCTTATCGTCGTAGAAACTACGATCAGCAAGCATATTCTCCAAGAAAAATGCCTACGCACCCGGTAAAAGTCTTTATGTTACATTCGTTTAACAAGGCAGATTATCACAATGAAAGAATAAGAAACCATGCATTACCACATATCACATTTGACCCTTGCGGGCCTTTGTCTCCGTACCAACCTTCAGAGAGTCTAAGTACACAAGTTTGGAGCTCACAAAATTGATGATCATGAGGTACCAGTGATTATCCTTGTGCATTGGCACGTACACCTATTGGAGTAGCCTGGAAAAAAACAACACGGGTTCACCAATGAATAACCTTCGTTGTTTATCTGACTCTGGATTCCATGAATACGATTAAGAAACTACCTTGAATAAGTTGTCCCTCAACCCCATGAACTTCTTCTTAATGTACTCCAGGGTTTGTGGACAATGGTGGCTGGGGCTCAATGCAATTTGCTGTCAAGACATGAAAGACGGAGACGAATATTTGGTATTCCAGGACCCAGACTACTACAATAATCTACTTCAGATCACAGAAGGAAATTAGATTTACAGGTACTAACCGAGAATCCAGTAGGAAGCCACTATCGCTTCAAAGACGACTCCACAGTGATGCTCCTAGTGCACATAGCAGCGGTCAAGGTGAGCACCTGCGACCGTTACACATTCGCATGTCATACAAGTAGCAACATATAATGGGTAATCACCTTGCATGGGGACCTTACGTCATCGATCACTTGTTGTTCGGGACACAGTATATGTAGAGACCCTCTAGTGATGGGGCAGTGTTCATCAGAAACGAGCACCTCACTGCATGGAAGACAAGAAACATCATAATCGGGTAACCAAAGGCAACAGGTGCCACATCAAAATGAGGCCTAAAACTGTAGACACAATGCAGGAAGCAAATTTTTTATTTTTCGTCACCGAAAACGGTACCGACCAATCTAGCTGGGAGGCCTTTACTGAAAATGTACGCGGCAACCACAAGATCCAGTCCCCCAAATTCCATCCCTTCTGGAGGTGGGAACAACATGTCCACGCACTATTACAAGAAAAAACAGTTATACAATGTAACTGCAGTACATCACCCGTTGATTGCGTAGAAGTGACTTTTGGAATGCCTTACATTGGGGATCTCTCTGCCATCCATGTAATGGCCAACGTGCGTGTAGTATGTGAAGGGTGTCCCCGGCCCATTCTGCTGAACATCTTCCATTCCGTTGGACCCGTTATCGTCACTGAACTCCAGCTTCCTCTGGGGCAGAAATGGGTGCTTGCATAAGATGAATAAAAAAATTACCACAAAGTTAAAAAATAGTATTCCGGAATTGTATGGCGTGCAAAATGTCCAACTTCTGTCCTCATTACCTTCAGGGTGGGAACATTTCGGCCTAGATTTGAAATGGCTTGAGGAAGAATCTTGGTTGTTGACCGTAACGAAACCCGCTTATGCGCCACAAATGCCACCTTTCATCCACGGACGGTCTTCGATCCTGGGTCATCGTCGATGTTCATCTCAACGGCTGGCTTGCTCTTCGCTCCCGTCGGCATAGACTGCAAAAGCAGTTCAATAGGCTTGGCATGACCGGCAACAACTTCGTGCAGAGACTGTATTTGCTCGTTCTGAGTCAGCACCGCTGCACTCTAAGTTGCTTCATCCCTTTTCAAATGCTGTAAAAAAGGTAACAAAGACTTGAAACATCACCAGACCAGATTCCACCATGTTAATGACATTCAACAATGCATAATAGGTTTGTAGTCGTACCTGACGGATGGACCTGAGCAGTTGCAGAACCCGATCCTCAGATGAGGTCACATTCTCACTAGCATCTGTATGGCCCTCCCTAAATACAGGAAGATTTAAAAAAAAACAAAAAACAAAACAAGACAGTCATCGGCCTTCAGTATAAGGTCACATAGTTTCATGCTATACATGAATCAAAATGTGGCTGCAACTTTGATAGAGAATGTACTTGTCCAACCCCGATGCACCTTGTGAGGCTTCGTTCTCTGAGGTCTTGCTTGGAGCAGATTCGGCTGCACCCTTTGGCTTCTCCATCAAGATACTATGAAAAGGCTAGGTTAACGTGGGCGGAAAAGGCTTTATTGCGGTGTCGAACACGCATAACCAGCACCAACCTTTATAGGTCTTTTTTTTTGGGACTTGAACCTTTACAGGTCTAACTTGTCCAGTAATACCCTTTCGGGCCATGGCCTTCTCAAACATTGGCCCATTAAACTTTCATACCTTGTTTTTGAGATTTATGTCAGATA
Source organism: Arachis stenosperma (assembly GCF_014773155.1). Taxonomy (NCBI): domain Eukaryota; kingdom Viridiplantae; phylum Streptophyta; class Magnoliopsida; order Fabales; family Fabaceae; genus Arachis; species Arachis stenosperma. The sequence goes on along the minus strand of NC_080383.1, from coordinate 88,031,107 downwards.
CATAACTACCAACCATGTATGTATTCACGGTTGAGGCATGTCAAAGCGGAGCTGGAATAAAAGATAATTTGTAGGAATTAATATGAGGTATTAGTGAGTTTATACCAAGTTGATTTTATGTTTGACGATTTTGTACTCAAACTTATTTTGATAAAATAAATGTTTTTCGGACAGTACTAGTGAAAATCACTATTAGATGTAAGTACTCCGATATGAAAGAATACAACACTAATATATATTTATAACACTAAAAATAACATTTAAAGGTCCACAACTTTTTACGTATTCTTTTTTAAATACATAGTATTATTTATTCAGGATGTTAAAAATATCATGTTCATACACCACCTGTTAGTACTCTTTTTAAATACTATTAATAATCTTAATTTTGTTATTGTATTCAGTTCCAATTTTGTACTGGTTATATTGTAGATAAATTAATCTTAAAGACGGCAAGGAAAATTTATTCATGGAAACGGATTTTTAACACCAAAATTATTAAGACGAACTGAATTTTCACTGTCATATTTATAACATGTCAAAAGAATGACCAAATCTTTTTATAAATAGATAAGTTAATTATCATATATTTTTTCAACCATTTTTTCGTATTCTTTCATTAATAATTTTGATTTTTTTAATTCTAATGATTTTCATTAGGTATTTAGTTAGTTTTTTTGTTGTTTTATTTTTGTGTTCTTTCATCCTTTTTTATCGGATTGAAGGAAGAAAACATGTTAGAAATCACGTAAATCAAAATAATAAAAAATAAAAAAAATTACCAATTCTTCGAATGAAATGAAACTTATTAACATAAAAATGTGAAAAATAAAAAAAATTAATTACTGATATAATGATCTCAGGAATTGGTCTTTCCTTTTTAAATGTCTTAAATATTAAAAAAAAGAGTTAAACGTCCTAAACCATATTTAACTATTAAAAATCCTATTTAATAGTTAAATCCATTCTAACTAACATTTGGAGTAATTTTTCCTTAAATGTTGTTGATTATCGGCAGTTAATTTTCGCAAATTATTTTTGATATTGAGGGTAGAAATAGTGTTTTTTAGGATTATAGATAATAAGAGTATTATTCTCAAATGTGGAACTTTTCTATTTAAAATCTGGAAATTGGACCCTCCGATTTGTTTGGGAATAAAAATCGGACCATTGACGATTGGATTTTTGACGGTTTAGAAATTCACAAATGAATTCTCGTTGCAAGTATAGTTTCTAAACCAATCACTAATCCTTTCATACAAAAAGTTGTTTGTCACTAAAACAAACCCCTAAAATTTATAAACCGAAGTATTCAAACCTCGGGTCGTTCTCCCTAGGAATTACAATAAAGTGTCTTGTTATTGGTTGTGAGTTATTTTTGGGGTTTTAATAAGAAGCATGAAAGATAAATGGCAAGAAAGTAAACTAAGGCCTAAAAAGGTCTTGGCAAGGGTTGGTGGTCAAGGATCTCTATCCTAATCACTAACCACAATATGAGAATTGGCAAGGATTAATCCCATTAAATCATCCTCTAACTAGTAGTAAAGGAAAGTTAAATGAGCTATATCAATCCTAGTCCATAAGTCCTAACTCTCCACCAATTCAATTAGTGAGAACTAGAGTCAATGGCTCCCAATCATCAATCACTTGGACATTAGTAACTCAAGAGTTCCTAAGTTACCTTTCCAAGCCAAGAGTATAAAATTCTACTCTAAAATCCAACCAAGCATTTCATCAAACACTTGGAAGGCATAAAAGAAAAGCATAGTAAATTGACAACAAGAATCAATTCTAACAACAATCAAATGTAAAGAATTAACAACAACAAATAAAGGAAGAAAGATCTACATGAGTTACCTCTTATTGAATTGAAAGAGAAAGGAAGGAACAAAAGTAGATCTACAACAAAACATAAGAACAACATAAAGGAAATTACAACAAAAGAATAGAAGAAGATGAATGTATCAACAAGGAATTAAGAGGATAGAAGTAGAAGAAGATGAATAAAATCTAGATCTAAGAACTAAACCTAATCCTAATCCTAATTCTAGAGAGAAGAGAGAGCTTCTCTCTCTAGAAACTACTTCTAAACTAATCCTAATGAGTGTGTAATGAACTAATGAGTTGGAATCCCCTTTGCTCTTCAATCCTTGGCTTTAAATAGCATCTTTGGCGCCAAAGTTGGTTAGGATTGGGCCCCACAACCCTTCAGAATTCGTTGGCCACGTTTTCATTAAAAAATCATAAACTAACACCGACGCGTACGCGCACATCACGCGTACGCGTCCATGGGGTAATTCGCAGGTGCGCGCAAGCGCCAAGTGCGCGCGCGCGTCCATGGGCGAGTTCAACTTCTTTGACTTTTCATGATTTCTCCACTTTGCATGCTTTCCTCTTCACTCCTTTGATCCATTCCTAGCCTTTTCAATCTGAAATCACTAGCAAACATATCAAGGCATCTAGTGGAATCAAAGGGAGATTAGAACCATCAAATTAAAGGTTGAAAAGCATGTTTTTACATCTAAGCACAAATAAGGAGACAATCACAAAACCATGCTATTTCATTGAATAAATGTGGGTGAAAGGTGATAAAATCTCTTAAAATCAATACAAGATAAACCGTCAAAACGGGGTTTGTCAACCATCCGATTCATAAAGAACAAAAAGTCAGACTCTCCGATTTGTAAATTTTTTTAAAAAAAAATCATAACAAACAAATCGGACTCTTCGATTTGATATTTAAAAAATTTTAAAAATCAAGTTACAAAGTAATCGGTAGGTCCAATTACTGATTCCCATATCAAAATAAAACACATGCACACACCAACGGAATTGAATTGCACACATTTATCTTCCGTAATAAAAAAATTTAGCCGTTAATTTTTTTATATAACTTGTTATTTTGGACAGCAATAATAACACAGATCATAACGCGTTAACACCAACTTTAAAGGTCAATCAGTTTTTCGTCCAAGTAAAGTGGCATAGTACAATTAACCATAACATTGATTTGATTACTCCCAACCAAAAACCTGTAGCATCCAGGGCCATGCTGCTGAAGACCTTGATCAGTGACGAAAACTTTAAATTTACGCACTTTCCTCCGACCCTAACCCTATGAAAAGAGCAAAACCAAGCAGAACTAGTTGACAGGGTTGAGCCTAAATTAAAAAATTAAAATATGTGAGCCTGAATCCAGGGACAATACACTAGAATCAATTTACATGCTTGGCAACAGATGTAACTATCCGTCCAAAACCCTCATCTAACCAATTCAATAAAATATTACGGCTAAGCCACGATAAGTCTACCTGCAAAGTGTCCGTGCGGATACAAGTTTAGCTATGACACTAGAAGACACGCTCATATTAAGATATCGTTGAATAGGGCAACCTAAGCCTTCAAAGTTGCATTCTCCATCTTAAGTTGATATATGCGGTCACGATCCCTGTATGCGCTTTGGCGGCATAGGTCCTGAAGCTGCCTCTGAACACGCATGACCACGCGGTAGTTATAGTCTAGTATCTTCTTGCCCGTCACATTTAACACCCCTTCAATCCCTCAAAATGCAGCGTCCTCCCGAGCATCCTCCTCAGGCGTGCTTAGCTCACCTTCAGCTGTTATGGCCAAGCCTAGAGGATTTGCAGGAAGAACCACGGCGAACCCCACTAGTGGACCCTTGTCCGGCGCACTGGTTTCTCTTCGATAAAACAGGGGATGCCCAACACCAAGTGAAGTACACACTCGTGCCAATAACATTTCCATATTCTCAACATAGAGGAAGTCGTCCACCTGCCACGCACCTCTTCATACAAGGACAAAGCACCACGCACAGATTAGGAACTTCAAATTTCACACCACGCACAGAAACCAGCCCCATATGATTAGAAATATTACCTTTGAACACCCGTCCCCGACTGTGACGACTCCCTAAAGGAGACAGGACCTACGTGAGGAGAGAGTTGTCTCTCCGCAACGAAGTCCGTCACCGGATTGAACACACAATCATTGCTCCCGAGGGCAAATGTCTCCACAAGTATCTCTTCACGGGTGTGAAGCCATCTCAGAGCTTCCTTGTGAGATCGGAAACCCTTGAAAATAGCGTTGCTAACACCGTCGACATGCGCCTTGCAACAAACCCACGAAGTGTAAATACCAGGTACTTTGCCAACCTTAACCGCATAAAAGGGGAACCCCATCCTCCCTAACCCACCAAGAAGAACAAGAAAACCACAGCAAAGACTTCTCTCCTCTATGTGACTTTTGAGCAAAGGATATTTGTAGTGACTCTTTTGCTAGGGCCCACAACCTCGGTGGCACACTCTCACAACTTAATGTAACCATGAAATTGTTTCTCCCTCACACTAAACTGACTAGTTAGATGCCCCATTATGTTAGGTTATTGTCCATGTCAAATCTTTCATGTATATTTGTGACACTGACGTAACTCCTGCACAAGCGTGACCCCGAAGCAACATTGTTCATGCAGAGCAACTCCTTGAAGACCGCACGAGTAAAATCAAATGGTCCCCACTGAAGTCAATATTCAATTTTTATTTCCACATTAAATAAGTTTTATGTTTTCCCGCCTACTGAGATATGATTTTTTAAATTATCTTCGGACGGAAATACATTTTTAAAGAGAACTTTACAAACATGAAATTTTTGTTGTGTATAAATTTTTTGTTTTAAAAAGAAATCTTAAAGGATAATTTTAAAGATACAGTTGCATAAGCATGAGTGATAATAGTTATGTTTAAGGGATAATGTTATTTGGTTTTAACAGTAATATAATCAATATGATTAATGAAAAATTATTGTATATATCTATTTCTATATGAAGTTATAATAAATTTTTAACTGAAAATAAAGACAGATTCTTAGCACGTGGAGATGTTCGCTCGACATACTCCTTCGTTACTATGATTATTATAGTTCTCTAGTTTTTGGACTCACTTTGGCCCAAAACAAGGATCAACAATTCGTTTAGTAATAATCTTATTACTAAAAATACTAAAAAGGAGTACTATCGCATGTTAATAAATAAGTAACTATTTTTAAAGAAGTCTCCTAATTGAACATGTTATTAGAATTTTTTTTGTGGAATATGTGAAATGAAATAATTTACTTTGGCAACAAAATTACTATCGATTACGCAGAGTATCGTACTCTAAATTATCGGTTTAAATATTATTAATAACATGCGTATTTAATTATTGTGTTAATAGCTCATAGGAAATAAAATAACCTTCACACGGTTAATTATGCAGAAGACTCTTATTTTTAAATTTTGAGTAGGCATATTGCTAATAAGTTTAGGTGTTTGATACGGTACGATGATAAGTTTATACGTATCGATACGTAAAAAATTATAGACAAATAACATATAGTGATATAAAATTTATTTTCCACCTCAACACCAGATTTTTTGAAAATAAAATAAATATCAACTCACTAATTTCACTAAAATGTCGTTATAATTTAATAAAAATGAAAAATATTTTTTATTTAATTTTGTTAAAAAATCTAAAATGATGTAAATCAAACTGATGTGGGTGCCCAACTGGAATCTCAAGAAAATCGAACACTTTTTTTTATTTTTCACCTATGTTTTTATTCTAAATTTTTTATTTTTAAATTGATTCAAATTTAATTCTTGACCTTATAATTTGTTGTAATTTGTAATGGATTCAGTTTGACACCTGCATTCACTTTCTTAACGTTAAGACCTTGACTTAATAGTTCTTTTCCTTTGATCATCTGAACAATACTAAGAGATTTTCTGTTTAGGCGTCCGTCACCACTTCATGGTGTTGTATTTGCAGACATCCTAATCCCCTTGATAATGCAACACAATAATTCTGAGTTTTTATTTAAGTTTAGCTATCATGATTACTGGCACTGAGGTTAATCCTTCATTTGTCTTTCGAAAGCTCCTTTCGCTTGCTTGGGGTACCAAGTGCATCTTTAACACAAATTCTGAAAGAGCAGCAACCTTTTTCGCATTTATGCATCCATATAGACGGTGCACTCTAGCGCGTTAACTTACTCATACGTATTATGGTCGGCAGGGAATCAAAGCTCCACAACTCCTCTTAATATCGCATACTTACATGCTTCATCAACTGCGTCCAAAAGTATCGCCCTAAGGAAATTAACGTCTCGATGGTTATAGCTAGGACTCATACACAATATTAATATAAGCTCGAGCTGATTTCTAAAAAGGCATTAAGATCGAAAGACAAATAAACAATATGAACGGTGTTCATGAGAAATCAGAAAGAAAATCTTGTAAACGGTCAAATAGAGCTTTACCGAAATAATGGAATGTAAAAGGTTTCAGAACCTAGGTGCATCTCAAGAAAAGAGTTCGAATCAAGGATCTTTGGTAGGAAGAATACAGCATATAGAGCCAAAGAATTCTTAGCTAAAATTTGAAGAAGACGATTGGCTAATATGACCAACTCTACTAACATCTCGCGTGGGGATTCCTGTTGCTGCCTTCCCTCTTCACTTTACATAAGCAGTACCTCCCACAGGGAAACACTAGGCTGAATGGCTTTCTTTTCCGCAACTTCCTTCAACTGCCTTCAAAATCTTGTTGATTATAACGTGCCTTTTATCATGGTGCAATCAAAGTTAAGCTGGCCTCTGGCACTAAATCTACCGCAAACTCACTTTCTCTAAGACAAAAATTTTGGTACGCTTTCAAACAATATCCCGGAAGTTCTCTCGTATAGGGATTTGGTTTTCACTTCACTCGCCTCTTAAACATCAAGCAATTAATAGTTGAGTCTATCTCATTTCTCATCCTTGTGGCTCACTGTCATTGGGTCCTGAACAATAACTTTGCGTAGCTTTCAACACTCCTGATTCCTCAGATATAACCCAACCTATTTCTACTATGGCACATTCATCCTGAACCTTCAAGAGCTTAACCGCTCATATAAGTTAACTAAGTATCCCTTCGTTTCAACAACAAATAGTCTTTGACTAATCATTGACTTGGACTTTATGATTATTGAAACTTGTCATGCGGCATGAACGAATATTACACATTAATGGTATGCAAAGAAGTTAGAAATTCAACTGTTGGTTCATAATTACCTCGGGTCTGAAAATCCGATTCGGGTGCATCCCGACCTTTCTTGTGTGGACAAGTTCGAGATGCACGCCCTGACTTCCCGCACTTCTAACATACGCATAATCGTAAACTGCATGGTCTATTTGGATGGTACTTGTTGCATCTTGGGCACCTTAAGTCATCCGGTTGGGTACTGGTTTGCCCTTCTGAATTCGGATCCGGACGGTTGTCGTTCCTTCGATCATTGTTCCTATTCACACCAAACTAGTGATATCAAATTGATCAGACTCAATATCGCGAGTCTAGTGTTTGAAATTTCCAAATACATGCCCATGAGCATTCATGCCAGGTTTATCAGTCAGATATCCTAATTAGCATGTATAGACACTCAGAGTAAGCCCAGAGACATAGTCTGTGTTTGGATTGTTGTTTGTCAAAATGGAGTGCGAATAAAAGTGATTCTTTCATGTTGATCTCGAGTAGAAGTCACTATATGATAACATGCTTTGTGTTTGGCAACTCCATACCAATATTTATTTTGATAAAGTAAATATCGTTTGCATAACATTACTTAAACTCGCTGTTAGACAGATAATTACTAAAGAGGACATGATATTATATTATAATATTATTTTTATGCATCATTTTTAATCTATTTTTTAATAAACTTTTATCTTGGTAACATGGTGTACCGAAACACCATCGTTCAGTATTAGTTAGTGTGAAGAGAAATCAATAACAATGTTTGTTATTCAATATATAATTTATTCTATTGAAAAATATATTCCTAAAACCTAAACTTGTAAATACATTTTCTTCTAATTTCTCATAACATTTTATTTGACAATATTTACCATTAAAAAATAGCAAATGACTACACTATCCTGCAATATATATGATGTACAAAGTAATTTATTATTTTCAAATTAATCTGATTAGTGAAATAAAATTTAAAATATTTTTTATTTTCTTACTCAAATTTAAATTTAATTTTAAAATTGATTAACAATTCATCCTTTTTTAATTTTAATAAAAAAATAAATGGGTTAGATACAAAATATTCAACATTCAATAAATATGATCATTTAAATTTTATTTAAAAAAATTAGATTAAAAATTAATTATAAACTTAATAATCGATAATATATGTATTATAGTACTACGTAAATAATAATATTCAATGTATTGATTATTTATTTTTTTTGACAGAATTAATGTATAATCTATGTAGAATTGATTTACTATCCCCCGTATTGTTTCTGAAATTTTGTAATAGGTGACAATAGTGATCTTATAATTCATTATTACTTAAGAAATTCTTCATAACTTTATAATTATGTAATTAACTTAATTAATAACCTTTATTATTACTTTCAAACTTAAAAAATATCAACCTATAGTATTTACATATTTTTCACTACTAAGAAATAAATAACTATTTGCATTATTATACTTATTGTTCTAGATGATGGCTTAACTTACTTATTTTATATGCTAAATAATAGTTTGTATGTTAAATTTATTAAATATTAAGATGAAATTTTTTTTCAATAAACTATATAAATAATCATTACAGAAAACAAAAAAAAATTATATGTCATACATAACAATCTTTGATATATATAGGGTCATGTATATGTATATATTAAGATTATATATTTTAATTATGTGAGTAATTATTGTTATTTTCAATGTTTTTGTTACATTAAAAAAATAATATTTAAAACTAAAAAAGAGATAATTATTTTTTTCAACTTGAATAAAAAATTGCCTTGTAAATATATCCAACTTTTACACATACTAAGTTTTATACTTTTTTTAGTATATTTTTTATATTATATAGTATTTTTTCTAGTATCTTATTTTAGTATGCTATAATTTTTTACTATTATAATAAAATTTAATATTTATTTATTTATTAACTTAAAAATAACATATAAAAATTGATAAGTTAAGTACTCCTTTTTATTACAAAATTTTTATTAATATTTATATAGGTTGAATTTGCATTAAATTTAATAGTCCAAATTTTATTTATAGATAGAACTCAATTTGCCAATAAATCGAAACAGACTCACTCAAACTATAATTCGAATTCCTCAAGCACTAATTCGAATCAGCTATATTCGAACTGGCTATGCATAATTCGAATCAGGTTGATTCGAACTTCCCCATGCATGATTCAAATCAGTCTGATTCGAACTACTAAGACTACAAACTCCCTCACTAATTCGAAGAGGTTTGATTCGAATTACTAAGCCTTTTAGTTCGAATGGGGTTGATTCGAATTATATATAGACATGCTTTTGGTTGATCCATGTTTCATTTTTTTTATTTGACGTAATCATCAAAATCTCATACAAGCTGGTTTAGTACTGTCATTTACCCTAAATCTAACTTAGTGAATTCGAATTAGGGTAATAAGTAGTAAATCACCACTATAGAATATGAATTACTTGACATGGTGATTCAAAAGTAATTTAAATTCAAAGAATTTGAATTATGTCATCCCCTACTAAATCGAAATTATAAATTTTGATTTATATGGTCCATGCTAAATCGAAGCAATAAGGTTTGATTTATACTCACGTAGTAGCAATCCATCTCATTGTAAATTGAATCTCCTTTATTTGATTTAGTAGCATAGATAGCATCCAAGTAATTCGAATCTTATAGATTCGTTTTACTATGAAAACACATAATTCAAACTCCATAAATTTGATTTACATAGATATGTAAATTGAGACATGCACATTGTCATTTTGACTTTGGGGGATATTATGATGAGTTACCAGAGATTAGTGGGTCGGACTCGTTGCGTTTACCTAATCGTCTGAAGGAGGAAGTCTCCGACCAGATTTGCGTCAGGGAGCCTCCGTCCGATTAGCGTGTGTGGAGGAATGGGGGGTGGTACCTGCAAAGACACTTCGATGCTTAAGTTAGCAAGAGCCTAAGCAGGTTTAGAGAATATTGGAACTTAGAGATACCTGAGGGGTGTTAGTGTATTTATAGTGGTGAACCAATAACCACCGTTCGAGTAGTTCCACCTTTTAAGGAGGATGACCGTCCCTTTATCTTATGAAAGTTGAGATATGACTCTAGAAAGTAGGTTGAGAGATTTTAGGAGCAGTTACTTATTTGAATAAGTGATATCTGCCAGCTAACCTTCGGTCCCAACTTCCTTGGAGTGAAGTTTGTGTTGAATCCAACCTCTTCTGAGGAGGTTGGTTACATGGGGAGGACAATCTGTAGTTTGGGCCTTTTTATCCTAGTTGGATCTGGGCTTTAGTGTTGGATCAGAGTATGAACAAGGGGTATACGTCAAATTGGTTTGCAAATGGTTTATAGAGGTAAATTACCCCACATATTATAATTTTAATAATTCGAGAAGTGATATTATATTGTATTATATAATTTAGTTATATTTTTTCTATTTTCAATATATATTACTTGGATTGACATATTTTTAAAAAGAATTATTCAATTTTTTAAATTATTCAATCAAATTCATTATAACTAATTAATTAAGTTGATTATATATATATATATATATATATATATATATATATATATATATATATTATAATTTAATATCATTTAATTTATATAGATATATGACTTTTACAGTTTTACTATTTATTATAATAAATTCTAGAGATAATTTTTGTAAGTTATAATTTATTTTTTTATCTGCATATTCAATTTTTAAAAATAATTTTTTAATATTTTATTTATAAATAGATTATTTTCTACTTTAATATATGAATTTTTTATTACGTAATTCACTTTAACAAAAATAAATTAATTTATGAAAATTTAAATTTAAATATATTATCTATAAAATCATATAAAAATTCAATTATATAAAATTCAATAGTTTCTTTCAAAACATACTTAAATATATTATCTATTATATACAATCATTAAGATAAACAAACAAATATAAATTGAATATATAATTTAATTTTAATTTAAACTAAATGAATTGTAAAAAAAAATCGTAACCAATTTTGTTTTTAATTTTTTTATAAGTTTATTTAAAAGTAAAAATCTCTCTATAACCACTAATATCGTAGATAAAAAAATTATAAGTCTTTATAAAATAAAAAATATATAAGATAAATAACATATATATAATTTTAAAGTTATTAATCATAGACTATGGACAAATTTAAAAAAAAATTATGGATCAACATGCAATTTTTTTATATTTTTATTTTTTTCTAAAATTTTTTAGACTTAACAATATTTAAGTTGTCTATACATCACTTCTCAAAATATTATGATTTCACAAGTTATAATATATGATATTAGTTATTGTTATACATATGAAAAATGTGACTTATTTGCGTATTGTTTGGAGTATAAGAATTTGTACAGAAATAAAATACTGGAGAAGAAAATGGATGGAAAAATCAATTTTTCATTGTTTGGATCAACAAAGAAATTAAATGAAAAACAAAAAAAGTATATATGGAATTCATGTAAATTTTTTTTCTTCAAAGTTGTGAAAAAAACTGATGGAGAAGTGCAAACATGGGTAAAAATACAGAGTTACCCATTGAATTATAATTTATACTCTTCTTACTTTTTCTTCTATTCAAGCAAAAAAAAAAAAATCTTCTATTTTTTTTTCATTCATTTTTTTCATCTAAACAACACAAAAAAATATTTTTTCTTTCTATTTTTCTTTTCTCTCACGTTCTTTCTTTCCATTTTTTTCCTCTTATTTTTCATCTTACATCCAAACAATAGCTTAGTGTTTATCCATTTTTCTCATATTAATATTTTTATAACAAAGATATATGTGACTTTATAAAAAAAGATATATCCTAGATTTTGATTATCTGAGAATTTACTAAGTAGCAGAAATAGCTCAATGTCACGAGCCAACGAATGCTAGCAATAAGGATAATTACAAAAACAGGCGAAACATGTATTTGCAAGAATTACTCGTGTTTTAGGGTTAGATGGGGACCTGGAAAACCCTCACAACCTGCCATCGGACTAAGGGTGACAAACGGGTTGAAACCCATCGGACCGGCCCGCGTTACTTGCCAAAAAATGTGGGGTGGGCTGAAAATTTGAGACCACCAAATTTAAAAAGTCCGCCTACCCTGTACCGCCTAATTCGTGGGTTTTGGCATGTTTCGATGGGGTGAGGTGGGGTAGACTTCCCTGCTGGGCCAAGCGTTTTTTTGTCAGGACCATCTTTTTTCAAATTTCAATGATGTTATTGATCTATAAGAGGATAAAAATGATAATTGAAGATATTATAAGTTATATTTTGGATTATATTTTATATTTGATTGATTATAAATTTGAAGATGTTTAATTATATGTTTTGGACAATATTTATTTTGTTTTGGACAATGCTAGTTTTATTATTTTGTTTTAAAAAATTTGGTTTATAATTATATTTATTATATATTTATAATTATAAAAACTTTAATGTTTGTGAATTTAGAAATTATAATTTTTTATATCTTTAGAAATTATAAATTTATTGAAATGGTTGTGAAATTATATATATTGTTTAATATTTAATGATTTATATAAAAAAGAGAGATTTAGCGGGTTTGGCTTCGCCAACCTGTCAGCTTACCGTTAGGCGGGACGGGAGAGAAATTTAGGACTGTCTCACTAGGCGGGGCGGGGCGGTCCAATCCACCAGATGGCAGCCTTTTGGAGGGGCAGGACGGACTTTTTCGTTTGCCATCCCTAATAAGAAAATGGACATAAGTACCTGTCCCATAAAATCTATTAAATACACGCAGATAATTATTAATTTATCCTAATTTATATATAAATAAATCCTAAATAAATTCATTTCTTGAATTTAATAACCCTAATTCCTGTCTCCAATTTGAATTCTTCTTTTTTCTTTTCGACCCTCTCTCTCTCTCTCGGAAAAGGGGCTTATCACACTTTCCTGAGTATCCATTACCATACCTAATTAGCAACGGAGATCCAATCTGAGCCGATTTGAGAGGGGACATATGGACTTCATCTGCATTGGGCCTTTAAGGTAATAAACCTAAGTCAAATTTGGGACCCTAACAATGGGCCTTTAAGATTGATCTTGCTTGCATTGAGGTCTCACTATACCCAAATATATCTTGGATTAATATTTTGAGTCATTATTATAATAAATACTATACTATTTAATATTATAACATTTAATGTATGTAAAAATTGGATATATTTACAAAAAAAATTTTTAATTCAAATAAAAAAATTAATTATATTTTTTTCATTTTAAATATTATTTACTAATATAACGAAAAATAAAAATAACAATAATCACTCACATAACTAAAATAGATAATCCTAATATATACATGACATTACATATATCAAGAATTATTATATATAATAAATATTTTTTCTTTTTTGTAATGACTATTTATATAATTTATTGAACAATTTTTTTCATCTTAATATTTAATAAATTTAACATTTAAAATATTATTTAACATACAAAATAAGTAATTTAAGTTATCATCTAAGATAATAAATATAGTAGTGCAAATATTTATTTATTTATTAATAGTAAAAAATTATATAAATGGTATAAATGATTAGTTTTTAGTATAAAAGCAATAATAAAAGTTATTAATTAAATTAATTGCATAATTAAAAAATTATTCATAATAACAAAAAATGAGATCATTATTTTCACATATTACAAAAGTTTATGAAAAATATTTTAGATAATAAATCAATTCTCAATAGATTATATATTAGTCCTGTAAAAAAATAAATAATTAATATATTAGATATTATTATTTACGTATTAATATAATATATATATATATATATATATATATATATATTATTGATTATTAAGTTTATAATTAATTTTTAACTCAATTTTTAGTAACTAAAATTTAAATGATTGAAATTATTAAATATTGAATATTTTGTATCTAACTAATTTTATTTTTGTTATTGAAATTAAAAAAATATAAGTTGTTAATCAATTCTAAATTTAAATTTAGATTTGAGTAAGAAAATAAAAATATTTTAAATTTTATCTCACTAATTATAATTAATTTTAAGATAAGAAATTATTTTGTACATCATATATATTGTAGGATAGTATGGTCATTTACTATTTTTTAATGATAAATATTGTCAAATAAAATAGTGTAAGAAATTAAAAGAAAATATATTTATCAATTCAAGAAATATTAATTTATTTTTCAATAGAATAAATTATATATTGAATAACAAAAGTTGTTATTGGTTTCTCTTCATACTTATTAATACTCAACGGTGGTGTTTCGGTACACCATGTTACCAAGAAATATTAATCGATCTAATAACTTTTGTAATGGCATAAGTTTATAAATTTAAAAGTTTAAAAATTATTTCATAAAATGTGAAGTTTCAACAAGTAACAATGTTGATCATATTATTTTGACTTCAAAAATGAATACGATACTAATAAATAAAATTGTCCCAAGTAAATTTTAACGAAGACAAAAGTCTATAAGTATTGTTATTAATGAGAAATTAATCTATTTTAAAGACAAATACAATTTTTTTTATGGATTTTCTAACTTGGCAAGTCGAGAACTAATCTATCATATATTGATGCTCTATTTATTAAAGGTATGCTGTTAACTAATGAATTGTTAAGCGAGATTCGAGTTTTAAATATTTGTTTAAGCAGACAAATAAAATGACCATTTAATTAATTTAAATTAATTAAAACAAATATTAATTATTTTTAAATTATAAAATATTTATAATAATAATTACTATATATTTTTTATTTAATTTTTTAATAAAATATTTTATATAATTTTATGTATTATCCCGTGTCCTACACGGAACATACACTACTTTACATCCTAAAAAGCATTATCGATAATTCGATATAGCTAAAACAATAAAAAAAGCTAAGATAGAAACAGAATGCATATTTTATAACGAACTCTTATAACATGAATTTTTTTTATGCCTTCACTAGCGTTAGCTTTTGTTTTTGGATGCTCGTGGGTTTTATTTTTGGTTAACCCAGTATTTTTTTTCTTTTAAAGTTCTGATGTTTTTAGGTTTTTCCAAATTCAAACCAATTATAAAAAAAAATAATCTATGTACATTTCTTCTGTCCATAACTCAAAAAAGATAAATTATATTATTAAATTAACCATCTATCTTTATTTCGGTAATGTCACTTGAAATAAATTTTAAGAGACTACAATTGACTATTTGTGTCAGTCATTTTACCTGCTGAATAATCTTAATATTGCTGGTCTTTTTTGCACGTGTTGAAAGCATACCAAATTTACGTAACATCCAGACGTATGAATGTCTTCAACTGTCCATACCATAAAATTTGTCCTGAGAGAAGACCTTGCTTAAAATTTCATAGTGTACTTGTTGAATTGTTGTTTTGAAAAATTTCTGTATCATTGCACATAATATATAATAAGAGTAAATAATCAATTCTGATCATAAAAAATTTAGACACTAATAAAATTGACTACAAAAAAACTAAATAAACTTTATACTTATAAAAGATAAACTATATTTGACAAAAATATTTAATTATTAAATTTTTATTAACTCTATTTAAAAATATATTAAATTCTAAAATTAACTCTATCACTAATCATCTTTAATTTTCAACCTCTTTTTATACCTCCTTTTTTCTTTCTTTTTCTTTCTCTTGTTTAAGAAACAAAATAAAATAAAAGAACTCTAAGCCCCATTTCTATTAGTTTCGTAGCTACACCTCCCTTCCATCAAATTAGAAGATCAACATAACCCGCTTTCATTTCAGCAAGTTCTCTCCCTTTAAGCCTTTAAAATGCTTCTTTTCATCGAGTATTCCATTTTGAATTGAGCATTCAAAATAAGAAGAAGCCTTTCACCACATAAATTTTTAGAACTATTATGTAACTTGTCACCGTGGTGACCCTCCCTGCTTTGACCAAAGAGGTTTATAAGGTTCTTCTTTCCCTTTGACCATTGGCATCAGGTTCGCTATTGACTCTCGTAAAGGCACCCCTTTCTTCTTTTTGAATCTCACTTTTTTCTTTTTTCTTCAAATCCTTTTTTTCCTTCATGTTCAAGTACTATTGTTAATGCTAAAGCTTCTCTGCTTCTTTCTCATAATTTTAAATTATGCTTCTTATAATTAATTAAGTTGTAATTACTATGAATTTAAAAATAAAAGTAAAAAAGTGAGAAAGATGAACAAATTTTAAAAAAAGATAGATTTACATTAAAATTTTTTTTTTGAAATGAAAGAAAAAGAAAAAATAAAGGAGCCATAACAGGAGGTTGAAAGTTAAAAATAATTAGTAGTAGAGTAAATTTTAGAATTTAATGTATTTTTTAAATGAAGTTAATAAAAATTTAACGATCGAATATTTTTATTAAACATAATTTATTTTTTATGGGTATAAAATTCATTTAATTTTTTCGTTGTCAATTTTGTTAATGTTAAAATTTTTCATGATAAGAAATGACTATTTACTCTATATAATAATATAAAGAGTAAATTATTAAAATAGTATCTGAAAGTTTGTGACTAAATCCCCATTTTGGTCCCTGAGATTCACGCGATTACTCATTCTGGTCTTCGAAATTCAAAATTAATTATACTGGTCCTCCAGATTCAAGTTTAGGCACCAATATGGTCCCTCAACTCTTTCCGGTGATGATTAAGCAAATGGAGTGCTGAGATGACACCATTCCTGTCACGTTGGACGCTGTAACGACTAGTTGATGTGGCAAGGATTGTATTGATATCCAATTTAGTCTCCTTTATTAAAACTTTGTTATTATAACTCAGATAAATAATAAGATAATTAGGGTTTCAGGGACTAAATTGGATACAAATACAACCCTTGCCACATCAACTAGCCGTTACAGCATCCAACGTGACAGGAAGGGTGTCATCTTAGCATTCCATTTGCCTAATCATCACCGGAAAGAGTTGAGGGACCATATTGGTGCCAAAACTTAAATCTGGAGGATCAGTATAAGTAATTTTGAATTTTTGGGACCAAAATAAGTAATCGCGTGAATTTGAGGGACCAAAATGGAGATTTAGTCGAAAGTTTGTAGCACTGACAAACCAACCCTAAAAGATGCTAACAACAAATAAGCTTCTAAAAAGATTTAAAAACACAATAAAAAGAACTAAATATTAAATATATATTCTAAAAAATAATTTTAAAGATCCAATTTTGATGTAAGTATTTTTTAAAAAAATGTTTTTATTCTTAAAATTTAATAATTTTTTGTTAGGTAAATGTTTTGAAAAATCTTTTTATTGTGAATGATCAGTTTTTTAAATAAAAAAAATTTAGAGATCATATTTTGTTCTGAATTTTTTCGTATATCTTTTGAATATTTATTTAGATATTGCTAAAAAAATTTAAATTTAATAAATAAGCTATTTGTTAAATATAAAAATTTATTTATTATTTATAAAATATATAATATTTATTAATTTTTTTTCATATTTTCAAATAATTTAAGAATTATTTTATCGATAATATTTAAAAAAAAAATTTTGGTTAGCGGCTGAATTTGTTTAGTAGTGATTGATAGTTAATCCTAATATAATAGGTATAGAATAATCAATTAGTTAATCCTAGTATAATGACTCTATGATACATTCTTTCAAAGGTCCAGGTAAGGGGTGGCAAGCGGGGAAATCTGTCCCGTTCCATCCCGTCCCATCTGGTAAGGCGGTCCCAAAATTCTAGTCTGTCTCGCCTAATAGCGGGCTGATGGGGCCGGCGAGCTAAGCTTGCCAAATAACCTTTTTTTTATTTTTAACTATTAAATAATATATATAAAGGCATAAAAAAATCTCTCCTATTTTTTATTTTTAACTATTATAATTTCTAAAAATATAAACAAATGATAATTTTTATATTCACAAATATTAAAGTCTTTGTAATTATAAATATCTAATAAATATAATTATAAACCAAATTTTCATCCAGAACATAATTATAAATATTATTCTCAAAGCAAAATAAACATAATCCAAAACATAATTATAAATGTTGTCTCTAAAACAAAATAAATATAATCTAAAATACTCAATTTTCATCTTCATTTTCTTGTAAGTTGGGTTGGGGAAAGTTGGATTTTGGTAAAAAAAATATAAAAATACCCCTTGCTAAAAAAATTCTAAGTCCGGCGGGGAAGTCCGCCCCGCCCCACCAAAACCCGCAGTTTAAGCGGTGCGGGTTAGGTGGGCTTCTACTATTTGGCGGTCCCAATTTTTCAGTCCAACCCGCCTTTTTTGGCGGGTTATGTGGACCAGCCTGGCGGGTTTAAGCCCGTTTGCCACCCCTAGATCCAGGACTGTAACCAAAACTAAACTAAGAGTGAATATTCCCAAGGTTCTGAAAACCGAACCCGTCATCGAACCGCTCTAAGTACTGGTTCACTGGTTCATAGGTTCAACCGGTTTGACCGTGGTTGAACCGTAAAAACCGTTTTATAATAAAATAATAATTAAAATGTAAATAAGCACATGAAAATATAATTATAGTCTAATCTAAACTTTAAAATATCATTCAAATTAAAAGTACTACATAAACCAAATGTTATAATCTCATTCAAATACAAATTCAAAGTTCAAAAGTCCTCAAACAACCAACCAAACCCAACATAGCATCATCAAAATGATCTAAGTTTGTCATCAATCATCAAAATCCTCCATAATTTGCTGCAGATTTCCCTCATTGATTTCATCACCTTCATTTCCACTACTTGGACCAGAAAAAGCAAGCGGTGCAGCATAAAATGTACTAGTACTACCACCACCACCACCTTGATCTAAATCAGCATCAATCTCATCTAAAAAAATATAACACATTATCAATAAATTAAAGATCAAATGTATTGTAATTTATTGTCTGATCAATAAACTATAATACTCACCAAGCAAGTCTTCAATATTACTTGGAAGATCAAGCTCTTTTTCAACAACCTCTTCCGTCACCCAAAAATCAACCTTATCAATAGTTCTTGGTTGATACTTTCATCCATACCTAAACATTACCAGCAATCTAACCCAATAATCTCAACTCTCAACTATCTCAAGTTCACAACAAACAAAATCCAAAATTCAAAGTCTAGCAGTTCACAGTGTCACAAAATCAGAACTCACAAAACTATGTCACAAAATCAGAGTTTACAAGATCAGACTTCACTAAATCATGTCACAAATTCAGAGTTAAGAAAATCAGATTTCACGAAATCATGTCACAAAATCAAAATTCAGTTCACAAAATGAGTTCAGAAAACCAGAGTTCACAGTTTCAGAATTCAGAGTTCATCATGTCACAAAATCAAAGAGCTACTCAATGAACAGAGTTCACAATATCAAATTTCATCACAGCATCAGAGACTCAAAGTTCATCACAGTATTTACAGTATTCAGAGTTCATCACAGTTTTCAGAGTTCATAAAAAAATCACAGTATCACAGTATTCAGACTTCAGAGTTCATCACAGCTACTCAATGAATCATAACTAAAATTTCAATTACCTGGAACTCGAAGGCTTTCTCTCGGAGCTCGAAAGGAACCTTCAGGCTTCATCGCCGAGTCGAGTGGTGACGGAGAGTAGGAGAGTGGGAGACAGACAGCGACGCCGACTCCAGTGGTGACGAAGCTCACTGCGCGACGGAGCTCACTGCCGTGTGGCCGTGTGCGCCGGTGAGATCCTGATGGGTGATGGTGTTCTCTACTTCTCTCTGAAGTCTGAACCTTGATGAACGATGAGAATGGTGATTGGTGAAGCTGAATTGTGAAATGGGAAGGGCGAAGGCATTACCGATTTAGGGTTGCCGAAGAGAGAAGGGTCGAAGAGACGAAGACAACAACACTCAGGGTCAGGGAGTCAGGGTTGCCGTTCATCACAATGATTTAGGGTTCAATTCATCAATTGTTCCTGAGCTCCAAAACGGCAGCGTTTGCTGCTAAGCTCAAAAACCGGCCGGGTCACGGTTCGGTTCGACCGACCGGTTACCGGCCGGTTCACCGGTTCAATTCCGGTTCTCTGATTTCACGGTTTTTCTTATTGCCCGATTCGTTTTACCTTCCGGTTCCCGGTTCGACCGGCCGGTTCGAACCGGTTTTCAGAACCTTGAATATTCCACATAATTATCTCGAAAGGATAACGAGACCTCCAAAAAAAACACCTAACTCGGCGCTTGATATTTTTTTTAGGACTGATTAGCTCCTGTGCACAAAAAATAACATTAACTTTTTTTGACACAGAAACTAATCCGTCCTATAAAAATAAGGGAAAAAGACAGATAGGTCCCTAACCTTTCAAACTTTTGACAAATACATTCCTGACAAAATTTAAATACAAAAAAGTCCCTGACTTTAACAAACGGAGGACAATTTAGTCCTTCCGTCTATTTGCCTCTCATACACCTAACGGAATTGGCTGACGTGGCTGAAACGGTGTACAGATGTCCGTTACGGTGCCACGTTGGAAGGGGAAAAAAGTTCGAAGGACAAATAAGTCCTTGACGTCATTTTACAAATAAAGTTCGAAGGACAAATAGGTCCTTGAGAATTTTTTTTTCATTATGCTTCTATCATGAGAATTTAGTTTATAAAATTAGGCTAATTTTTTTTTTGTATGGAAAAAATATTGGTGTTTTTGTTGAAAATGGGAGAATGTAGTCTAATTATAGATGGGTGGATTTTTTTTTTGTGGGAAGTCAACACGTGGGGGGCGTGGTGCAACACGTGGCATCATTCTGGCCAACACGTGGGGAGCGTGTTGAACACGTGGCAGCATCTTAGCCAACACGTGGGGGCGTGTTGAATAATTTCCACAATACTGTAATACACTTCAAATATCAATATTCAACCAAAACACCAATTTTCTTTCCATATTAAAAATAATTTCTGATAAAATTATGCTTGTATTTTGAAATCTAGTTAACTTGTTTTATTCTACAATTTAAATTATTTGTATTAAAATTGTAGAAATTGGGCTTGTTATGTTTCTACTCTTTTTCTTAAATTGCATTATTTTAGTTTTAGTGCATTTGTGTATTATATTAGAATTTGTTAAATTGCATTAGTTCAGTTTTCATCATACCAGTGGCATTAGTTAGCATCAGTTCATTTATGCATCAAGTTAGCATTAGTTCATTTGTGCATCATTCATGTATTAAGTTAGCATTAGTGCATTTGTGTATTATATTAGAACTAGTATTTTTATGCATAATAACATTACGAGAATATATTTTTTTTAATTATAGTTCACTTTGTTCTAACAGTATAAATTATGCATGACACAAAAGATTTATAAAATCAAACTACTTTTACAAAAAAGTCGTAAGTTGACAAAAATTTTTGACTAAGAAGACCAAGATATTTGCAGATAAAAAATTAAATAATAAGATTTTTAGTTATTATTTTTATATGAAAAAGTCTAATTTTTTATTAGTAATTAATTTTAACATTCGTTATCTAAAATTTAAAATAATTTAATGTGTAAAATTTTACATTTAAAATATTTTAATTGTAAAAAAATATCGAATGACATATTTTGATTTGTCAAATTACTAATATAAAATATAATTATATATAGAGTAAAAATAGTAGAGAGAAATATAAAAATAGAGAGAGGTAGATGAGAGAATTTAGCAAATGAGTTTATTAATTTTGAAAAAAAAATTTCTCAAGGACCTATTTGTCCTTCGAACTTTATTTGTAAAATGACGTCAAGGACTTATTTGTCTTTCGAACTTTTTTCCCCTTCTAACGTGGCACCATAACGGACACCTGGACACCGTTTCAGCCACGTCAGCCAGTTCCGTTAGGTGTATGAGAGGCAAATAGACGGAAGGACTAAATTGTCCTCCGTTTGTTAAAGTCAGGGACTTTTTTGTATTTAAATTTTGTCAGAAATGTATTTGTCAAAAATTTGAAAAGTCAGGAATCTATTTGTCTTTTTTCCTAAAAATAAAGCTCAAAAGTCGGGTTAGTATTTTTTTTGTCAAGAACCTCGTTGTTTTTTAGAGCTATTTTGGATTTTTCTCCCCTAAAAACTATACTTGTATCATTACACTTTTACACCTTCGCTTTCATTTCGATGGCTCTGCCGAGGAACCTCCTCTCTCGCTGCCACATCAAAACCCCACCTTTCCCTCACTCTCACAGACTCGTCACCACCACCAATCACCACCACAACAACAACAACAACAACAAGAAGCAGCCCCTCCACGCCCTCTTCATGGAAGCCGTTGGCCTCAAACACCACCACCATCCCCAACAAGAACAAGAATCAGAATCAGAGAGCAACTTCGAGTTGAAGAGAAACCTCACACAGTTACAGCAGCAACTCAGGACTTTTAACAAACACGTGCCGGTCATTAACACCAAGAGGAGGAGCTTGTTTTCTGTCTTCACCAACCAGCCTCCTGAACACGACACCCAGATTGTGAACAACAAGAAGAGGGAGCCAATGATCTTGAAGGAGCTTTCACCAGAAATGGAGGGTTTTCTGGAGCTTTTGTTCCAAATGGGGTACTTCAACCATGCCAATTTCGCAAAGGGTAAGGACATGTTTGATCTTAGCTGGTTTGATACTGAATTTGGAAGAGGGTATATAAAGTTTGCGGCGCAGAGATTCGGCAGGGAGAAACAAGAATTGGCCAAGTAAGAATGCTCTTTTATGTTTGGTTTTTATAAAACGGGAAGATTAGTTACTATGAATCAATGTGAATTAGTTACTTAATGGTTACCACATTGTTATATGCGTTTGATTTCAATTGAAAATATATAAGAGGATGTCAAACTGTGACTGTTGATCATGAAGAGGTTTAAGTATAAATTTAGCTAATCCCTCTAGTGGGATAAGTATTTGTCATTAATTTTGATTAGCAGAGTGACTAATGAATAAATTGCACTGTTTTCTACTTAAGAGAGATGACTTTGGATTGTATAGGCTTTTAGGTTAATGAGTTGATAAACTACCATGCTATGGCAGGTAGCTAAAATCATAGCAATGATATCATTATTTTAAGACCTGTGAGTTTGTGATTAGATTTTCTATACTTCCATGAAAAGAAGTGGGTGACTTATCAAGTATGTTTGATGTTCAATATAGGGTTTTGACTTCTATCCAATCCGAATTGGGCTTTTTTAAGTGATTATCTTGTATGCAAAGTGTAACATGTTGAGTACCACTGAATCTATTTGAGGAGTTTATCCATCTCAGGTCTTGTTAGATGCCAAGGATATTTCTTTCCTATTAGTTGATTTTACTGATAGTTGATATGTGGTTGGTCTGGCGACTTCAAAACACAAGTATATGCTTTAAACTCACAAATAGTAACTGATTTGTGATTGTCATGATGAAATGAATGTCTAAAATATCTACTTTTGGGATTCTGGATTTGTTTTTTTATATTTAGTAGACAATTTAATTGCATGGGAGAAAGAAACCTAAAATTGGTTGCCATACATTAAACTATCTTCCATTGTGGAGAAACTTTTTACAATTATCAAGTTTCTGATTCTAATTCTATGATATTGCCTATGCAAGCTTGCAAGTGGCTAGATTTGCATTTCCCTTTAAAATTGGATTGGAATTGCATTTTCATTTCAATTTTTTCCCCGGTATTTATATTTTGTAATTTTCTCTGAATTATTAATTTCTTGAACATGAATTTTGATTCACAGATGGCTATCAGGAAGTGCTTTAAAAGAAGTGGCAATGTTTGGCTGTCCCTCCGTCGACAAGGCAAGTGTCTTTCCTTGCAAACGACTACGAAAATTCTTTGAGGTTCCAGAAAACACTGTAAGGCATAAGTGCACCAAATACTTCCACTTTGTGGTCTAATATATCTATCATATACCTGCTTGCTGTTGTCATTTACAGTTTCATTCTCCATCAGGTTTGCAGCAAATGCGCGCTGAGAGAATCTTGCAAGTTTGAAAATCAAAGTGTGTGGAAAGGTGACACCAAGATTTTGAACTTGGTTGTGGTCATGAAGGTACTTACCTCATATGATTTAGAGATGGTGCACCCTAAACTGGTAGTTCCTGATACAGTGAAAAACTCAGTCCGTAAATTGCTGAAGGAGGCTACGAAATTGAGTCAAACCATATCTGATTAGCTTTTTCCTACAAATCTCTTAGAAGCATTTAGAGTCTCATGAAAATGAAATATGGTTTAGTCCAACCAAGTTTATTAAACTCTCGAGTTAACTCCTACAAGTTCAGGTTCCCAAATTGAGTGTAAAAGCTGAGTTTTATGATTGAAGTTTACTAAAACTCCATGAGCTTAGGCAAATTCAAGTTTGATAACCTTTGAGTCTAGCCTTCACATTTTAACCAAGTGGTTGCTTGTGAGCATACTTGGGACTTCCAAACCATCTTTGAAGATGGATGCTTTTACGGTATGATCCTAAATTGTTACCAATTGATGCTCAAAGGCAATATTCAACCCACCTGAAGAAGAAAACCACTCCAGAAATTCAGAAATTCAGATGAGTGGTGAAGTTCGTTGCACAATGCAATCATATCACTTTTTTTAATTGGTCTTTGCTGTCTTTCTCTCAAGTCTTGAATACAGTGTCATTTCATATTGTGTATCGAATTTAACTTATGTAACAAGTTAACTTGATTTTGCTATATTTTGAAAAACATATCCCTTGAGATTTAAGTAAAATACATTTGGTATTTGGTATTTTCTAAAATTAACATTAACCTCAGCTAAAAAGTGGCTTAGAGAAGGTCATATGAGCTATATAAATACTCCTTCCATTTCAAAATAATTGTTGCTTTCACTCTTTGATTTAGATACATTAATTTTTCAATGAAACCAAAGAAGGAAAGTGCAAGTATTTTGAAAGAGAGTTAGTAGGGAGTTATGAATTGGGTAAAGTATATTTTTTATTTTTGAAGTTTGTTAAAAGATTCAAAAATATCTCTAAGGTTTATTTTGTTTTAATTTTGTTCTAGAAGTTTTCGATTTACATCAAATATACTCTTGGCAGTTAGTTTTTCAAAAAGTTTAGGACCAATTCAGTAACAATTTCAAAAGAACAAATTTTAATACAAACAAATCTAATATAATTGTCATGCATTATTGTTAAATTGGTTTTAAATTTTCTGAAAATTTAGCTGTTGGTGGTATATTTTATGCAAATTGAAAACTTTAAAAACAAAATTTAAAAAAAATTTAAGAATATTTTAAAAATTTTTGAAAAGCTGAAGAACACAAAATATACTTTAGTCTTATGAATTTTATTGAGCTTGTCATGGAATAGGAAAGTTAGTTTTTTTTTTTTCCTTCTTGGTTGCGGAAAGTTAGTTTAATTTATCCGGTTTTTTTTTTGTCAGGAAGTTATCCTTATTCCTTGGGTTCTCGGGAGTTCTTAGTGGGGCTTGTATGAGAAAAGGAAATAAATTATCCATTAGCATCAGCATTTTGGAATAAAGGCCCAGAATGTTAAGAGGAGAGATGCATTTAATTTCTTTCTAGACACATTTAATATGGCCCAGAGCTCACATTTTTGTTTCTAACAATTGAAATCCATTTACCAATTGAATCCTATTATATCCAGAGATTTACTTCAATAAATTGGTTCTGTATATGATATTTTACTCAATAATTACTTTAGATATTTCGATCTAACATTATTTAAATATCACAACCTAATTACATGTCCTTCGTTGTATTATTGATGTTTATAAGTAGTTAAAACTATGCTATTCTTTTGTCAATTCTCAATATCCAGCTTTAAAAAGGGAATAATAAGAGTAAACCAATTCTAAAAATATCAAAAACGAATAAGATAAAAAAGAAAAACAAAACAAACGATGGGCACATCCTAGTACCAACGAATAACGATAGCCAGTAGCCACAACAAGAATGGACCAACAAATTCGTCCCCATCTCACAAGTTATGGAGAACTGCACATGATATGGCAAAGTTGAAAAAAATAAAAATAAACGGTGGGGTATGGAAACGAAGGACAATAGAATCAGAAAGATATTGAATGACGTGAGGGAAGAAGCATAGTTAGCATTTGGCAGAAATTGGTATTTGTCTGTTTCTTTTTGTCGGGAGGGAAAAAGAAGCAAACTATATGAGACACGCATTTATTTATTTTCAATTTTTTCATTGTTCAACATTATTATTATCAACCTAATTACGTTCAAGTATTTTTTTAATCCAAATTTAATCAAGTATATTTAAATTTAACAAAAATTACTTTCATTACGCACGTATATACGCGTTTTAATAACACTTCTTCGTTTTCATCTTTGCATTTTTTCTTTTTTTTCTTTTTTTTTCATTTTTCCCCTTCTTTGTCTTCGCATTCCTTCTTCTTCTTCTTCGCGTTCTTTTTTCTTCTTCATTTTCGTGTTTCTTTTTTTTCGCGTGTTTTCTCTCAATCGTCATTCTTTTATTGTTGCTGTTGTTGCTGCATTTTTTCTTTTCCTCCTTTTAATTGAGGTTCATTTGGATTTAGAAATGAACCGAATTTGGATCAGATTTGGTGAATACTTAACAGTAGTATCAAATGAACCTTACTCAATTTACAGATGAATCGAATTCGATTCAGATTTAAACAAAAAGTGATAAACATTTAATCAACAAGAAAAAACACATTTCAATTCATTTCTTCATGCAAATGAATTCAATTAAACTAAGAGATAAACCGAATTTTTTAAGGAATAACAGATTTGGTGAATACTTAAAAGTAGTATCAAGTAAACCTAACTCAATTCACAAATGAACTGAAGATTTAGATTTGAACAAACAATTAAAAAATTACTTAAAAATTTTGGTCAATACTTATCAACAGTATCAAGTAAATTTCAATTAACAAACAAATGAACCAAAATAAATTAAGAAATGAACCGAAATTATTTAATGATGACATCAGAAAAAATCAGAATTAATAAAGATCTTAGCAAAATATTGATGTTATTGGTGATGATAATAACGAAAAAGAAAAAGAAGAAAACGTAATATTGGAAAAGAGAAGAAGAAGAAGGATGAAGAAGAGGATGAGGAGAAAATATAAGAGAAAAAGGAGAAGGAAGAGAAGGAGGTGCATAATTTAAAAAATTGTTATAACAACTTTGTTAAATTTAAATTAAGTATTTTGTTTGGATGTAGAGCTTTATTCTATTATTATTATTAATTTATTATATATAGTTATATACATGAATTGCGTATTACATGTACCATACAAGTATGTAGTATGTATGTACACTATTACAATACAAAATACATGTAGTACGTTGACCGGTCTTTGCCACATTTTTGCACGTGCTTTGATTCTTTCCAGTTTCACTCCGTGGCGATATTACAACCAATGGGAGGCACTGCCTCTCAATGCGTCACCCTCTATTACAACTAATCTAATCTAATTCGAGGAATGTATTTGCTAAACATTATCTTAATAATGTTATAATAAAAAATAATTACGGGATTAAATTATTGCTGAAGCAGACACAAAACACAATGTAATTAGAATAAAAAATAATTTATTTCTTAATGAGAAACGAGGTTGGAGAAAGAAAGAAAGTAGGGCACACACGTTTGTGGCAAGGGATTGAGAATTGGACGAAGCACATTGGCTGAAAACATAAAAAGCCATTGGGTAAAGTGGGACCCACAAGAGTCATGCAAAGCCGTGGGGTCACGTGAAAGTCACCACCCTCCGCCACCAACATCATCGGCTCCTGTCTTCCTTCTCCACGCAACGCGTGTCGCGTGCACCCCACTGTCCCTCTCAAGCACGTGCAACCTTACACCTACGCACGTGCCTCTTTCCTCATCTGAGATTGAGATGAGATACCGTTACGGAAACGACGCTATAGCTGTAGAGCACACTTTTTGAAATGGGTATTTCTTTAACGATTCTATGCCCGAAAGAGCCAAGTGGAAATTACTAGAGTACCCCTGGCACAGTTCCAGCCTTTTCTTCTTGTCTTGTTGTTACCGGGATTGTCGAATTATCCACTATCACCATCACAAAGGCTCATGGCATTTCAACATCAGTTTTGGCTTTTCAGGTCAAATAAGCGTGCTTTGTAATAATGCAACCTTTTTCGCTCTTTAACCATCACCCCCAACCCTACCAAACAAAGCTTGGCTTCTAACTTCTAATTCAATCATTTGATACAAGCTAGAGCGTTTTTGCTTCTACTGCATTTTTTTTGGATGATACAAAAAAATTCATTAAATAGGGTGGATTTGTTGACACTTGTATTATATATTTGCTTATAATATTCTTGTATGTATTTGTCTAAACAATCCTTATTTAAATAGGGTAATTTTATTAAAATTATTAAACACGTTATTTATTTACCAATTTACATTATTATTTACTTTTTGGCATCACTTATAGTTAGCTGGTGGAATACTTCATCGTGTTATTTTTTGTCCTGTCGCATACATTCTTTAGTTATTTATTCATACTTTTATGCTTGTTTTAAATTCTTAATTATTTTCCATCCAAACAAACAAACATAAAAAATTTTATGATATTCTACTTCATCTTTCCTAATTTCGTAGAAAAATAAAAAATTCACTACATAGTTCAAAAAGCTTCCATATTACCGTCTTTTTTTTTTTTTTTTTTGTTCAGACAAGTGTTCATTTGATCATCTTATTAGTGACTTAGATTAATTATTGAGTACTACCATTAACTATTAAATATTAAGTAACACGTCTTATTAAAAGCATAATAGGAGCTAAATTGTAAATTTTACTTTGCATATTGTCCTTTTAGGGACCGCCTAAACATTAATTTCTTTTTAGTAAAATTTAATCCGGTCTTTATTTACTTTCACTAAAAAAAATATTTTAATTCTCAACCTTTTTATTTTAATAATAAAAATTAATTTTGTAGGAATTTTATTTTTAATTTATGAAGGTTTAAACTTCCACAAACTATTAATAAGTTTATTTACAAAGACCTTTTAAAAAAAACTATATTTAAACAAATTATTTTTTTATTAATCCAAATCATTCATATTAAATCATAAAAAAATTATAGAAAAAGTATAGGTAACTAATAACATTCTTAAATAATGTGTGAACAATGTGAATTAATAGGGTTAAAAGAGTAAATTTAATGAGTAGCATTAAATTAGGGTGTAATGTACTTGTATTTGATTGGTAGTTGTTCATGTTGTTCAAGATAATCATTATTCCCCTAACATTCCCTGAAATTATATATCATAGTGCGATAGCATACTTGTACCCATAAAATTAATTAAAGAGATGTCTCAATCTTCCTCAACCAAAACCTTATGTATCATTGATAGGATTGAATTGTAACTCCCTTGATGGAAAAAAAAGCGATAGAGGCAGTTTTGGTATGTTGGGGACCAAAATCATAAAGTTATTATTTATATTTGAGCATGACACCCATTAAATCTTAAAGTCCAAATAAAATAGTATCTAAAGCCCAAATATATTCTATTATATAAAAATTGGATTTTTGTACTTAATGATATAATTGACGTGGTATGCTTTTGAGAGTGTCTCCCGATTTAGAAGATGAAGCAGATGCAGAAGCAGATCGAAAGCAGATGCAGAAGAAGGAGCAGATGCAGAAGCCGAAGCAGAACTACCGGCGCTTCCTCGACGGCAACTCATGGGTGAATCGGTGACGACGGCTCAGCAGCGTGGTCTCCCTCCAAGGCCCAATGACGATGCAACGGCGGTGGCGAGCCCTAGTAGCGTTGGCACATCTCCTTTCCCTCTTCTCTTCTCCTCCGTCGCAACCCCTCTCTCCTTTCTTCTTTATTTCGGCGACTACATTTTTATCAATTTTAGATTTTTTTTGAGCAGTTCGATTGGATCTTCATCGATTTTTACTAGTTTGACTGGTTCTCACCAATTCTTGACCTTAAATGATATTTGAATTGGTTGGAGGTTTGGTTTTATCAATTTTTAATCCAACCGATCAATTTGGTTCGATTTTTACAACTATGACTATATTGTTGAAAAGAACTTTAATTTTTATTATTATTTAATAAAACTCTCACAAATTACAAATAAAATTTTTACAAAATTATTTTTTGTCATTATTTAATAAATTTTTATCGTATTATTTGAAAATAGTAAAATTAAAAATTAAAAATATCTCTTTTTTTAAATAAAAAATACCTTATCCTTAGTTAAAATGGATAATGGGTCTTCATTATTTTTTTTTAAGAGATCATTTTGCATCTTAAATGAGTTAAATCTTAATCCATCGTTTGCATGTGGAGGGGCAGCGCTTGGGGTTCAGTCAACCATAGGCACGTAGTCGAGTCAGACACGTACGAAGTCACACAACTCCACTCACAGCCACAGACCACAACAATAATTAATAAATGGCACAATCGTAATAACTTTGGAAAACCAAGGCCAATTAATTTTCCCCCAAACATATTTAACCCAACCCTTTCTCACCGGCTACACTCTCTTCGCTCCTCTCTCTTTTTTCCTCACAAAAGTCTCCAAAATCCCGTTCCTCATTTTCCGATCACCTTCCTTCGATTCAAACTCTTCCATAATCCAGCGTCGTTTTCCTCCGATTCCACTCTCCCGAGTTACCCCGAGTTACCACTATTCCAAGCTCGCCGACACCACCCACCGCTCCGATGAGCGATCTCGCCGGATAACACGCAGGGATCGCGGCCGCCACGTTCGAATCGGTTGTTTTTCTTGATCCTTATTTATTCGCTGGTTCTGAGGAGAGGAAAAGGGTTTCTTCGGTAGTGGTTGTGCCGGAGGATTTTTCTCCGGCGAGATGACGGGGGCGAGGCAGCCTACTTGGAAGGAGAGGGAGAACAACAAGCGGAGGGAGCGGCGGCGGAGGGCGATCGCCGCCAAGATCTTCGCCGGGCTGAGAATGTACGGAAACTACAAGCTCCCGAAGCACTGCGACAACAACGAAGTTCTTAAGGCGCTGTGCAACGAAGCCGGTTGGACCGTTGAACCTGACGGCACCACGTATCGGAAGGTAATGAAATAGGCAAAAAGCTTCACCTTTGATGTTACTGTTGAACAATGCTATTTTGTTTTGGTTGTTTAAATTAAATTTATGTTAGCTGTTATGCAAAAATTGATTGTGAATTTGTGATCATCTTTTGTTGTTTTGATGCTATGTGAGGTTTGAGTTTGAGTTTATTTTGATTTTGCAGTGTTAAAATGCTGATGTTAGTGTTGCAATTCTTTTGGACTTTTGGTGTTTAGTTTTGGGTGTTGATTCTATTGCTTTTTAGGGGATTTCACTTCACCAGTGTACGTTAGATCTGGTTGGAGCTAAGCTATTGTGCCTTCTCTCTCTCTCTCTCTCTCTCTCTCTCTCTATTGAGCATGGAGAACAAAAGATTCGTTGTATGGTGTGTTGTTTTAGTCCTCATGCGATAGATAGGATGAAGGCATAGATCTCGAGGTAAAGGAATGTGAATAAAATGGCCATTATGGGTTCGAGGGAGTGCCAGAAAGGTGGAAATCATCTTGCATTTGATACCCGGAAGTGGGAATTAGAGGGGGTTTAAAGGGGTAGTTTTGTCAGCTTAAAAAAGTGTCCTCATAGTCATTGGTAATGTATTTATTTGTGTGTGCGCGCGCCTGCTTAGGGGTAACATGGCAGAAGCCTTTTGCAGACATTGCATGGTACTCTGATTTGGATAGCCACTTTTCTTTCTTCCATTTGTTTTTGGGGAGAAAAGAGGGGGGTTCCTTGAAAACCCGTGATATTTCTGTTTTTTTTTTTAAGGGGATTTTGCAGTTGTATTTATTTGTTTCTGCAGTGGCCACCCACCTTTATTGATGACGCCCTACATAAAGTGTTCAATAATGCCGGCTATTACTGGAGATGTAGCTTGTTTTGACTCGCCAGATTTGTTTATGCTGAATAGGGCCTTTTGTCTGGGTTTGGTTTGGTTTCTCTTCTTTTGCTTTTTTTTCTTTCTCTTTTTCTTTTTTTTTTTAATTGTTTTTGGTAAAGAAAGGGGTTGGAAGCACGTGTGTTTTGGAGAGAAAAAGAAGGGGAAAAAAGAGAGAAAAAATAAAAAGAGAGGGGGGAGGGGGGGGGGGGTGTTGTACAATATTCTATCTTCGTTAAAAGCAAACTACTTGTGATAATTAATGTAACTTGAGTTAAGGTGTTAAGTGATGTCTTGGAAATTTGTAGTTGCTCTCTAAAGACTTTGGCATCTAGGTTGATGTATTCTGTTTAAAAAATTTAATGCATATGAACATATAAATATGTTTAAACTCTTCAATACCAAACTTTTGGAAGCTGGTCTTCATCAGTAATGGAATGGATGTAATTGAATAAAGTAAGAATGACAACTTGAAATCGAGTTGAATCAGGTAAAACTACAGGAAACTAATCTTGTAAGATTAGTTGTACAGTTTGTGTATTTAATGTTCTATATTCAACTTGGTCCCTTTTGCATTATGTGCTGGATTGATTGCTTACAATGCTCTATTGATAAATTCTATGCTTTACTTAAATAATTCTATGTTTTACACCACCAATGTTGGATATATAATTACAAATTATTGTTACTATTAATAGTGATTTTATGATTTAAGAAGTGTTTGGATCATTTTTTTTTTTGGGGTACAAGCATATGTGAGAACTTTACCTGTGGACTGTGGTATTATGACAGGGAACAGGTTTGCTCAGTTATTTTCTTTTTGAGTTCACATTTTTTTTTGAGTTCACAAGTAATTGATGTTAGGGGTGGCAACATGCACCCTACCTGCGGAGCGGGTTTGAGCGTGGGTCAGGTAGGGTGCGGTTTGAGTTTCAACCTTATCCGACCAACCCGCACCTTATATATGTATATGTTATAGGTAGGTGTTGAACCAAATACCTCTTACTTAGTGTAAAAGATTTTTACTATTGAGCTAAGATCCTCAATTGATAGTTTAAAACTTGTTTATATGAAAACCAATTCTATTTTAGTAATACAACATTATATCACAACATTTTATTTGTGTTTGTGTTATTAATTCAAGGACTTTTATGTAGAATTGAACATTTGGTGGTTATGTTGTTTATGGGACGATTGTGTTGTTTGTGGAATGATTATGTTGTTTGTATTGAATTTTTAATTTGCATGCTCGTTAGGTTATACCGCGAAAACCTTGTTAATGAAGAAATTGCTACATTGTTGTTTGTAATTTGGATCTCTGTCGTTGCTTATGTAATATATTTTAATTATAAAAATTCTAGTTGTTTCATTCTGACAATTTTACATGCTATCTCTAGATTCTTAACCTTGAACAATTTGTAAATGAAGGGATGCAAACCTGTTGAACGCTTGGAAGTTGGTGGTTCTGCAGTGGCAACCCCATGTTCATCTTTCCATCCAAGTCCCTGTGCTTCCTATAATCCCAGCCCAGGATCTTCTTCGTTCCCTAGCCCGCGCTCATCTCCCTTTGCCACAAATGCCAATGCTGATCCGAATTCACTCATTCCATGGCTCAAGAACCTCTCATCTGGATCATCGTCAGCTGCCTCTTCAAGGATTCACCAAATATTCATTCATAACGGCTCAATTAGTGCTCCTGTCACTCCTCCACTGAGCTCTCCATCTGCGCGAGCTGAATGGGAAGACCAGCCTGCCAATCCCATGGTGGGTGTACAGCAGTACTCTTTCATTCCTTCCTCCACTCCTCCAAGCCCTGGACGCCAAGTTGTTGACCAAGATTGGTTCGGCAAGATTAGGGCTCCACAGGGTGATGGGACAACTTCTCCAACCTTCAGCCTGGTCTCCTCAAACCCATTTGGCGTCAAGGAGGAGACTCTTGGTGGCAGCAGCTCCTGCAACTGGACGCCAATTCCTAGTGGTACTTGTTCTCCTGTTGTCGCCGCAAGCTCTGATCACACAACAGATATTCTGATGGCTGAAGCTGCTTCAGATGAGTTTGCCTTTGGAAGCACCAAAAAAGGTTTTGTGAATGCCTGGCAAGGAGAGAGGATCGTTATTGGGTCAGATGATCTTGAGCTCACCCTCGGGAGCTCAAAAACCAGGTAGCTAGGATCTTAATTTATCAAGTGTTTAAAAGTTATATTCCCATGCAGGTGTATGAGAAATCAAAATATATTCTCTCAATAAATTCCTAACCTAAATTTTGTTATGTTGCAAGCAAACTTCTGCATAAATGAACAGCCAGTGGTTCACATGACTTTGACACCCTTTTTGTCTGCTCTGTAACAAAGTTGGAGAAGGGAACAACCATAGTGAGCACAAGCAACTGCTGATGGTTTGGTTTGTTAATTTTTTTTTATCAGGTCTTAACTTATTTAGTAGTTTTGTATACACTAGTTAGGTTTAGGCGTTTTGCTGCCATTGACTTGGTCAGTGTCGTGTCCACAAACCCTGAATTCTATTAGAAAGATCAATATACGTGTATGGATCTTGGTATGATATTGAATGAAATTCTACTTGGAGATTCAAGTGTACTTGAATGGCCATGGGATGTTTTCTTTGTTTTTCTGATTTTATTAGGGAGCCTGCACTGAAACTTTAACCTTTGTTCAAAGTATGGCCGTGGGATGTTTCCTTCAAGAATTACCAACATCATTTGAAAAATTACATTTCTCAAAATGCCTCATTCATGACATAAGAAGTAAGAACTCTGTATAATAACTGTTAATTGCTCAACAACCCAAAAGTAGGTAGGGGTGGCAACCGGCATGTCTGCCCTACCTTGCCAAAGCCTGCAGGCCGACCCGTCCCGCCTAAAAACACGGTGTGGAAATACTATTATGCTTTTTGGCGGATTGGCGACTTGATAGGCTGCCTCTTTTTCAAACTACTTTTTTACTTTGGACAAAAAATATTTAGTTAAAATAAAAGGAAGAGTTAATAGTTAAAATCGTTCTTGAAAAATAACCTTATCTCTATTTTGGTCTTTGAAAGACAAAATTAATCGAAATCGTTCCCGAAAGATACACGACTTGGTCACGTTAGTCCTTCTATCAGTTGGATGATGACGTGGTGGGTTAATGACACGTGTCACAAGATGATTGGTTGACGTGTCAGATCAGTGACACGTGTCACTTGACATGTAAAAAAGTTATTTATAATCAAAATAGTTTTTGAAAATTCAGACGTAAGTCATTTTCATCTCTAAAATTTTAAAAATTAGTCAAATTAGTCCTTATATAATTTTTTTATTTTTTCTTGATAATATTAAATTTGAAATATTTTTTGATCTACTAATTTTAATAGAAATGTAATTGACAAACAAAAAATTAGTAATTATATCTTAAAATTTTTTTCAATAAAATTATCTCTCTCCTTTAATTCTTCTCGATTTCTCTTATTCTTTTCTATTCTAAAACATTTTTCTTATATTATTACATTTTGCTGGAATATATATATATATACTCAAAATTAAAAGGTATGTATTGTTTAACCTAAACAAAGTTATATGCTCAAAATTAAAATTCATGTATGTTAACCTAAACAAAGTTATATGTCCAAAATCAAAATTTATGTATGTTAATCCAAACAAAGTTATACCACTTTTTTTTCTACTACGTCTTTTTTTTTTTCATTACGGTATTACTTATGTATAGGATGTAATGGTAGTGACATTAAAAGTCAAAATTCAAGACAATTCACAAATTTTGCTTCAATTTTAAACTTTACAAAATATTAAAAATTTGTTACTTAATTATTATTATTATTATTATTATTATTATTATTATTATTATTATTATTATTATTATTATTATTATTATTATTATATGCTAAACAAATTGCTTTTTAAGCGTACTATATGCAAAGATCATAACTTTTTTTTTTGTGTGTTTCATATATTTGAGATAGATTATAATATTTTTCTTTTAATATCACTATCATTACATCCTATATGTAAGTAATATCGTAATGGAAAAAAAAGGTGTAGTAGAAAAAAAATAGTGGTATAACTTTGTTTAGGTTAACATACATAAATTTTGATTTTGAGCATATAACTTTATTTAGGTTAACAAATATATACATTGCAATTTTGAGAAGAATTGTATATATTCCAGCAAAATGTAATAATGTAAGAAAAATGTTTTAGAATAGGAAAGAATAAGAGAGATTTTGAGAAGAATTAAAGGAGAGAGATAATTTTATTAAAAAATTTTTAAGAAGAAAGATACAATTACTAATTTTTTGTTTGTCAATTACATTTCTATTAAAATTTATAGTATAAAAAAATATTTCAAATTTAATATTATCAAAAAAATAAAAAAATATATAACGTCTAATTTGATTAATTTTTAAAATTTTAGGGATGAAAATGACTTACGTCTAAACTTTTGAGAACTATTTTGATTATAAATAACTTTTTTACATGTCAAGTGATACGTGGCACCTGATCTGACACGTCAACCAATCATTTTGTGACACGTGGCATTAACCCACCACGTCATCATTCAACTGACGGAAGGACTAACGTGACCAAGTTGTGTATCTTTCGAGGACGATTTTGATTAATTTTGTCTTTTGAGAACCAAAATAAAGATCAAAATATCTTTTAAGGACGATTTTGACTATTAACTTATAAAAATAAAACCTTTAATATAAGAAATATTTGATAAAAGTTCGCAAGTCTACCGTACATATTCTACATAAAAGGACAAGAAATATCATTTTTACAAAGTTTAGTAGCTCAAATGCTCAATTATCATCATTATTATTTTTAGATCTATAATATGGTTTAAACTAATTTCTGGAGAAGAATCTTCTCTTGTAATATTTTGAGTAAACATTCAATTCGATTTTTATCTATTTTTTCAAAAAATAATATAATTCTTGTCAAAATAAGAGACATTTTGGCCAATAACAATTATTTTAGGATAATACGATTTCTTTATTAAAAAATTCGTTAAATAATAATGAAAACTAATTTTGTGGGGTTTTATTTATAATTTGTAGAATTTTAAATTCCTACAAACTATTAAAAAGTTTATTTTTAAATTTTTTTTTATTAGTAGTGATTAAGTAGAGAAGGACCATTACAGAAATAATATCACAAGAAAAAAAAAATTACAATACAAAAACCTTTTAAAAAAGAAAAATAGCAACGAACAAAAAATGAAAGAAGAGCATGGTGATGTTGTTGGTGTTGATGGTGAGGAGATAATGATGATGATGAGATATGACTGCATAATTGAAATAGTAAAAATAAAAATTACAACGATGATAATGAAAAGATGATGGAAGTGGTGATGGTAGTTGGTCCTATTGTAAAAAAGAATTTTGTAGAAATTTAAAACTCCTATAACTTACAAATAAAAGTCTCAATAATTAATACTAATTTTCGTTATTATTTAATAATTTTTTAACAAATAGATCATATTATCTCAAAATAATTTTGTTAGAAGTCAAAATGTCCCCTTTTTTTTAATAAAGATTGCCTTGTTTTTTGAAAAGATAGACAGAAATCGAGTTGAATGTTTATTCTAATATTTTTCATGTGATTTTGTAAATTGTGTTTAAAAGGAATAAGAATTTTAGGATTAGGTTTTATCTTTTTTTATATTTTAATTTTGTAGCCCTAAATTAAAGGTGTTAGAGAAAGGACAGGTGCTTGTCAGCCTATCCTACCATATTTCATGGATCAAGCGTTGCTGGTTAATGAAGACATATTTTTTTTGACAGTTCAAAATTTAAGCCCAATCAGCCTTTTTTAATGAGTTATTTTACTCTCCAAGTTATTTTTCTTGACAATAAATAAAACTACCATTTGCCGTCATTTTACTCTCCAAGTTATTTTTTAATGCAATTTTATTTCTTGTTGGTTTTTCTTAAACCAACAGATCTAATAAACCATCATCACTTTACTTAATTCAAAGGTTGTTAATTGATTTTACAAAGCTTTTAATCATTTGAAATTCAACCATGTCAAATTACAATTTGGTTAAATTTTAGAACTCTTAAAAATTTATTAATTTAAGATGAAATTTACTTCTTATAATGAGTATAAATGTTATCTTCTTCTTGGCTACAATTCAATTATAATTTTTAAACTCACGTCTTAGCATTTTACATTTCTGTCTTCTCTCTAGCTCTTGTTTTATCTCTATAATAGTGTTTGTTTATAGAGATGGAACTGACACTCAGAGATTATGACTCAATATTATGTTTGTGTTTGATGGTTAGAGATTGAAACTAAAATTTTAGTCTAAGAATACAAAATTTTAGTTCTTTCAATACTTTTAGAAAATAAGAACACATGAGATTGAAATTTCTAATATTGGAGATTGGACCTTCAATAACATTTCTTTTAAAAAATATTCTCATTTAACTTTTGTAATTCCAAATCTACTCCTCAATCTTCACATTTATCTTAAACTAAACATGATACTTTGACACAACTCAGTCTAGTACATTTTACATCAAACACGATATAAAGACTTAATTTAGTCTTAGTCTCTCAATCTCAGTTAGGGGTGTTATCAGCTTGATTTGGTTCGATTTTGGACAAAAGACCAACCGAACCGATCTATTCGGTTCTCACACAGCATCAACTAATCAGTTTGCTATTTTTGCAACAATCGAATTGAACCGAACCAAAAACAGTTTGATTTAGCCGATTCTTTCAGTTTTTAAATCCTAATTAACAGAATATTAATCACAGTAAAATGAGGTTCTATAAAGAGCGCAGTAGTTAGAACTCGCGACTAGTGGTGGCAATGGGTAGGGTAGGGTAGGGTTTGAACCCAACCCTAACCCTACCCGCGGGTTGAGTTTTTGACTAACACTCAACCCTACCCTACCCGCGGGTTGAGAAATACCCAACCCTAACCCTACCCCGCTCAACCCGCGGGTATCCGACCCTACCCGCGGGTTGACAAAAAAATATTATAATGACACAAATATCTCATAAATAACACAAATATCTTTGGTTCAGTGGCTAGGAACCTTTTACACATACTTAAGGTCCTTGGTTCAACTCTCATATGTAACATTTTTAAACATATATAACACATATTATGGGGGGTGCGGGTAGGGCGGGTAGGGTTGAGACTCAACCCGCACCCTACCCGCTCCGCAGGCCAACCCTACCCGCAGCGGATCGGGTCCCGACCGGGTTGGGTCGGGTTGGGTACCCGCGGGTTGGCAACCCTACCCGACCGGGTTGGGTCGGGTTGGGTACCCGTGGATAGGGTCCATGCTGCCAGGCCTACTCGCGACAATGCAACGAAGAACGCGCCACTGTGAATTGCGTGAGAATGATGGAGGGACACTGTGAATTGCGTGAGAATGATGGAGGGACAGGAGAAGAGCATTGCGGATGGAGAAGGAGGATAGAAATTCATAGCTAAAAGATGAGGGAGGGGCGCGTTGCGGATAGGGGTTTCGTTGCTAGGTTAAAGGAAAAAATAGTAAAAGCATCGCCACTCTATGCTAATCTTCAGTTCGGTTTTCATTGAGTCAAGTGAAAACAGAACCGAACCAACTGGTTTTATAATAAAAAATCAAATTTTTCGATTTTTAGTTTCGATTGTTGTAAATTTAAGTTTAGTTTTGCGATAACTTTCAATTCGGTTTAATAACTTAC
This sequence comes from Arachis stenosperma, assembly GCF_014773155.1. Classification (NCBI taxonomy): domain Eukaryota; kingdom Viridiplantae; phylum Streptophyta; class Magnoliopsida; order Fabales; family Fabaceae; genus Arachis; species Arachis stenosperma. Next base: position 87,991,455 of record NC_080383.1, on the reverse strand, counting down.
CCCTTATCTGAGTCTCCCTTCCAACATAAACTATAACAATAAAAAAGTTTGAATCCTTAAAAAGTTGTCACCATATCACTAACAAAATAACACTGATCCTCTTTCCTTTTTCCTTATTTTTCCACTCTTCCTTCTTTCTTTTTTTATCTTCTTCTCCCTTCTTTTTTTTTCTAGCTCTCTTTTTTTTCCTTTGTTCTCTATCCACTCTTTTTTTTTTATCTTTATCTTAATCTTTATCTCCTCTCTCTTTTGGCCCTCTCTTCTCCTCTCTTCTCCATTTTTTTTCTTTTCCTCCTCTCCTTTCATGTTTTTCTTGTTTCTTTTTAAAAATTTGGTCTTAGTTTTATTTTTTAGATTTTAGAATTAATAACTCTCTTATAATATATTTGTTGGATTCTTCATTTAAATTAAATAAATATAGTATTTACGAAAATAAATAAATATTGAAATAATTATAAAAATGCATCATCAGTCACATCTTGGATGTTGAGGGTAATTTTTAAAAATGAGCATATTTCGAATGCCCAGACCCCGTTCTGTGATAGAGTGACTGCGAGCTATATCTCGAATGCACTCGTAATGTAAACATGCGCTGATATCGGATACTGAGCATCCGAGATAAACGCAATTGTTATGGATGGGGGCTGATAAACCACGCGACCGCGTCACCCAAAGATTTGGCAATATGAATTTCACACAGAGAGTTGCGCGACCGCGAAGCTGCCCTCGTGCTAATGGCACAAATTGATCCACGCGACCGCGTGGATGACGCGTCCGCGTCATTTCATAGAAGCGCTATCCGCGCGAACGCGTCACTCACGCGTCCGCGTCACCAGCGGCGCACAGCTTATCCAAATTAGCCAAATATCTTATCTTTTTCTTCTCCAAATCTAAATCTTTTCTTTCCCTTCTTATTTCTTTCTTCCTTCCTTTCTTTTTTCTTTCTTTTTCTTTTAATTGGTGTTGGAAATTTATTTGGGCCATTATTCTCTATCTTTTGTTTGTGGATTATTGAGGATCTATTGGGACAATTATATCACTTTTTCATGGGATTACTTGCATGTTCAAGTTACTACTTTTCATCATATTTTCACCATGCATGCTATGTGTTTGTGAAAACACCCATATGGCATTATGCACTACTTTTATGTTATCATACTTTAATGCCTGTTTTTCACAAAACCCATTTTATATTTTATTAATTTAATATAATTGTTATTACAAACAGACTTTTAGTTTGAAAAACTTGGTAATCTAACTTGGACATTGAATGCTTGATCTATGCTACTCATGCCTTTGCGAGCATGCCAATAACTACCTTGCATTTAACTGTCATTACATGCACTTGCTATATTTCCATTGATGAACTTCTCACATGTAGTCATGACCATGTGTTAACGTCATTCTTCATTACTGTGCATTGATTACCACCTTTCCTGTTCTCTTCTTTGCTCCAACCCTTAACTTTAAAAGTTACCTTCTTTTTCCCTTTTCAGGATGGCCACCAAGAAAGACAAAGAGAAAGCTACTCCCACACCACCGGCAATGAAAGGAACAAAAAGAGCACTAGCTGCGGAGCCACCCATCCACCTTCATAGCTTAGCATGCACTGAGGACGGTGCAATCTTTAAGTGTGGGGAGGTCGATACCGATCTCCACGGGTTAGTTATTCTCTTCTCAACACCAATATTCTATTCTCTTTGTTTGTTCATTGTTGCATTGCATAATAGATTGCATGTGTAGTTGATTGTTTGCATTTAAATACTACTTGGTTGAAACATAATAAGTTTCTTTTTAAGACCCTATTTTTGAATAATTTCACTAATTTAAATTAAAAACTAAAATTTTTTATGTGTTAAATTTGTTTCAAGTTGTATTTGGAACATGGTTTTTGAGCTAAAGAACACACAACTTGCAAGATTTTGAGCTTATTTATATGGTTACATTATTTAACCATAAATTTTTATTTTTGTGTGTTTTCTTTTCTATAATTGTAATCTTTATTTTATTCTAATCTATATGTCCAATATTTAGTGTATTTACATACTTGCATATGATTGAGGCCATCATTTAAAATTTTCCTCACTTACCCCAAATTAGCCTACCTTTTGCATCACCCTTGTTAGCCCCCTTGAGCTTTTTAATCCCCTCTTGTTCTATAAACCATATTACTAGCCTTAAGCAGAAAAACAAAATAAAAATTCCAAGTTGAATCCTTGGTTAGCTTAAGATAGATATTGTGTATAATTTAAGTGTGGGGAATTTTATGGGAACATGGGATGATAAAAAAAAGTAGGAAATTAAATTGAATGAGTTATTTGAAAATTTGGGAAGCATGCTAATGTGAAATCAAAATAATTAAATTACCATGTGCATTGAAAAAAAAATAAAAAAATGAAGTAATTAAATAAGGGGATACAAATATATATATATATATATATATATATATATATATATATATATATATATATATATTATCCTAAATGCAAAATAAAAAGAATCAATGCACATGGGACAAAAAATTCAAAAATAAGTTTGATACATGAGCATGTAATACAAAAGTGGAAAAATTTTTGGTAGCTAGGTAAAGCATTTTAAATTGTATAAAGTATGTATATGTTAGGTGAGATCTTAGACCAATTAAGGATTCACTTTATTAGCTCACTTAGCCTTATATATACATCATTACCTTTACCTCAGCCCCATTACAACCCTGAAAAGACCTCATGATGTTTGCATTGGTATACTAAATATTTGTTGATTGGTTAGATGAAGAACAAAGTTTAGAAAGCATGATTAAGGAAGAGTAGAGTGATTGACCCTAGACACTTGAGCGATTAGAGTGATATACACTACCAATAAAGGTTCAGTGCTTGATTCTATGTTCCCTACTTTCATGAGCTATCTTCTTACAAGTTTACTTGTCTTTTATTGTGTAATTTGAATTAGTAGAATTTGATTCATATTTGTCTTGAAAAACTTGTTTACTTTTAACCAAGTAGGTAGAAACATTTTGCATGTAGTTGCATCCGCATAGATAGGTTGCATTGCATACTCTCTATCATTTCTCTTCACTCCTTTATAGCTTCTCTTGAGCTTAGCATGAGGACATGCTAATATTTAAGTGTGGGGAGGTTGATAAACCACTATTTTATGGTTTATCTTGTGCTCAATTGAGTGGTTTTTATCAACTCTTTACCCACTTATTCATATGATTTGCATGGTTTTACATTCTCCTTCCTGATTTTGTGCTATGACTGAAAACATGCTTCTTTAGCTTTTATTTTTTTTATTTAAATCTTCTCTTACTATCATTCGATGCCTTGATATGTCTGTTAAGTGTTTTCAGATATTACAGGACAGGAATGGCTTAGAGGATGGAAAGGAAGCATGCAAAAGTGGAAGGAATACAAGAAGTTGAAGGAACTGCAAAGCTGTCAGCCTGACCCTCTTGCACTAAAACGGCCATAACTTGAGCTACAGAGGTCCAAATGACGTGGTTCTAGTTGCGTTGAAAAGCTAACATTTGGGGCTTCACAATGATATATAATTTGCCATAGCTGCCCCGAAGTTAAGTGACGCGGATGCGTGAATGATGCGCCCGCGTCGCATCTGCGAATCTCAACCCACGCAAACGCGTGGACGACGCTTCCTTGTCACTTTCCCGCGACCTGTACGTACCAGATTTCAAAATTAGCGATTTTTGGGTTGTTTCTGACCCAGTTTTCAGCCTAGAAAGTACAGATTAGAGGTTATAAAGTGGGGGGGGGGAATGCATCCATTCATATTCATTCATTCATAATACACTTTATATAGTTTTAGATGTAGTTTTTAGAGAGAGAGGTTCTCTCCTCTCTCTTAGGATTTAGGATTAGGATTCCTCTTAAAGGATTTAGGATTTCGACTCTTCATCAGGTTCAATATTCCTTTTACTTTATATTTCTCTTTTACTTCCAGATGCTTTAATGCTTGTATTACTTATGTTGCATATTTGGCTTATGAACTTTTCATGTTAGGATTTTCTTAATTAATATAATTTGAGGTATTTCAGACTTGTGATTATTTTCTCTAATTTATGTTATTGATGCTTGGGCTCTATCCAAATTATTTTCATTCAAGTAGATTTTATTCCCTTTTGGCTTTGGTTGATTAATTGGTAACTCTTGAGTTGTCAAACTCAGTAGTGGTTGAAATTGGCAGATTCTAATTGATCTAGATCGCTCTAAAACTAGTCTTCCCATAGGGATTGACTAAGACTTGAGGATAAAACTAATTAGTCCACTTGACTTTTCTTTGCTTTAGTAAAGGTTAACTAAGTGGGATTAAAACCCAATTCTCATCACACCTGATAAGGATAACTAGGATAGGACTTCCAATTTCTCATATCTTGCCAAGAGTTTATTTTATAGTCATTTATTTATTTTTCTTGTAAATTAAATTACTTGTTCAACGCTTTTGAAAACCCCAAAATATACCTTTGCATAACCAATAATAAGAGCATACCTCCCTGCAATTCCTTGAGAAGATGACCCGAGGTTTAAATACTCGGTTATCAATTTTAAAGGGGTTTGTTACTTGTGACAAGCAAAACGTTTGTAAGAAAGGACTTTTGTTGGTCTGGAAGCTATACTTGCAACGAAAATTTATTCTGAATTCTAGACCACGCAAAAATCCTCTCTTCAGGGGCTCAGCATCCGAGATAAAGATGACTGCGTATATAAGTCACAGTATCTGGGAAGAACGTGCACTACAACCTTTTTTTTTTCCATTTTTGTGAGCTTCTGGACATGTGAAATAGAGTTCCTTCAGAAAATATGGCTCCCCGACAATATGTCTGCGAAGGAGACATCAACAGACTGAATGCTACTTGACATGTAGCTGGAGCATTAGACTTTGAGGTTAGTAGTTTAACCTTTTTTATTGTTAGTTAATAATAGGTTTAGATGTTTAGTCTTTAGTGACTTAGTTAGTGGAGTAGGTATAATGAGTTGCTGAAGTTAGAAGAGTTACATTGCTTTGTTCGGTATACTTGGGATCGTTGTATACCTTGTATAATTGATTATAATTACTTAAGTTAAATAAATATAATAGGTACCTAATTGTGAGTTAAATTAAAGAAACAAAATAAGTAACTCTCGTTGAACCTGTTAGTATAATAAATAGATATTTGTTACATTTAATGTAAATACTTATCTAGGTGAATTATAAGTTTTAGTAATGTTTAGTAATAATTAATGATTTAGATGTAATTGATATGCACTAGTAAATATTTTAGAAATTGTAGAGACTACAGTTACTATTGCCACGCCGTGTGACCCTGGGTCTCCCGCCGCCGCCCATCATGTTGTCCTATATAAGAGAAGCGGGATTTGGACTTACAGTAGAGTTGAGGGATTTTATATTTGACAATTCCTTGATCTCTGCATTTGTCGAGTGATGGAGGCTAGAGACCCACATATTCCACCTTCCATGGGGTAAGGTCAGCATTACGCTCCATAATGTTGTCTACCATATTGGACTGCGCACTGCTGGAGAGCCCGTTGGGGGTTGTACTAGAGACTTTCGGAAGTGGCATGGACACTCAACATGGGAGTGGGTTGAGAATTTACTGGGCGCCAGGCCGCCACCACAGCCAGAGGGAGGGAAGCAGGTTTTTGGGGTCAGGATGACGTGGCTCAGGGACCGGGTGGCATACACTTCTGATGGGGTAGCCCCGGATACACTCTGTCAGTATGTCCGATGCTACTTGATGATGCTGATTAGGGGATTTCTATTCACAGACAAGTCGGCTACACTTGTCTCTTTGAAATGGCGGCCGCTGTTGGAGGATTTTGATCATTGCAGCCGGTTGTCATAGGGGTCTGCACTACTTTGTCATACCTACCACTCATTGTGCATCGCGGCATCGCGTGATGTGACGGACATTACGGGGTGTATCCCGCTTCTTGTATCGTAGATCTACCATAGGTTCCTGTCTTTTAGTCCGGCGGGTTACAACGTCATCAGGTTCCCACTTGCTTCCAGGTACGTACATATTATAAATAATTTTTAACTTACCATGTAGTAGACATCTGAACACATGTTTTGTTATGGAATATAATTAATTAAATTATGTTAAACTATCTTTGTTGTGCATAGGTTGGCAGGGCTAGGACAGCATAGTAGAGATCGTCATGATAGCATGATCTAAAGTCTGCGTCATTGTATCGATGCACTGACATTTGAGCAGGTACAACATTGTCTGGTTTATGTATTTTTTCCATGCATTGGTATATCAATTAGTTAATTAAAGTCCTTTAACCTTATGTGAACAGTTTTGGTGTACACCTTACGACGATGTCCAGCTACGTCAGATTGCACCCGACTGGCTTTTGGGTGACGCAGAGGTTTATACATGAAAGGCTATCGTCCTTATCGTTTGCTTTCACTTTGTCGAGTTTCATCACGTTGACAGAGTGAAGAGGCAACTAGGGGGACAGCAGCATAAGCTAGCAAACCTACTGAACGTTGATGACTAGCTTTTCAAGACAACCAGGGGAAATGACACCTAGTGGCCCGACCAGCACTGTGAGTGGTACGACCTATTCAGGGGTTGTTACTAGGCACAACACTTGGTTACCATCAACGGTCATCCAAACCTTTGCCTGACATAGGAGTACCTTGCCTGGTGGTAGCAGGCCTGCAGAGTCAGATTTTTCTCAGGGGAGGACGTCCTTGCTGATCCCAGAGCAGCAGCCTCACCGGATGATATCCTCCCTGTGGCCCCTAGTAAGAGAGATGAGATACGGTTACCACAGGATGCCCCAGATCGAAGGCGACGGGCTAGGAGGCAACCTCGCGATGATGTATAGAGACCGAAATGGAGGGAACACGATCAGTGCGTCCGGTGGCACGGTGGAGATCCTCAACACGGTGAGGGAGACCAGCAGTTGTCAGACGAGGAGGCTGAGTACGCATGGTTGGACGATATACCTGAGGGTGATATTCCCGATGCACATGCAGGGCTTTCGTCCGATGCATTCTTTGCTTACCATGAGGCCGACATGGCTTGGAGGCTTTTGCTGGGTACCTCCATCCCCAATCACCACCCGGTTAATGACACACCTTGGGACCAGGCCCAGTTTGACATTGGATTGATGTTGAGATAAACATCGATGACATGTTCTAGAACGTTGGGGCGACTAGTGATGTGATAGATGAGTTGGCCAATCGTTATTGACACCAGAGAGACGATACCGACATACCTGGGCCATCGAGTGGTGTATCCATCCAGCATGGTTCAGCTTCGCCATCAAATTACCAGACTCCTCCTCCACCACCCTACCAGTCTGGATCTACACCATCACCCCACTATCAAACTCCATCCCTACACCACAGCCACCTCTGTTGGGATCTGTTTGGCCACTACCTCCTTCGCCTCCTCCCACGCATGTATCAGCTCCTCCACCACCACCCCCTAGCGGCCACCAACCACTGCGAGCCACCCTACTATTCGTCCTCGACCATACCGTCCTCCCAGGATGTCCCGTCCTCGTGGATATAGGACTGGACACCATTTGGATCCCGCAGCCGAGCGGCGTTAGTATATCACTATGACTATGTATTTTGCTCATTACTTATGTTTTTTAGTTGACCATCACATGTATGACTCTATTAGTTCAATATTCATGTATGACTCTTCTTGATTATCCATTTTGGTGTATGCTTTTTTACAAAAATATTCGAAGGTTTTTATTAATGTACAACCATGTATTAACCAGTATCATCCTTACTAGTAATGCATTCTTAACGTTAATGATTGAAATTGGGACCAAAACAATGAAAGTAATGAGTAACAGCTACACTAGTTATACAAAAATCATACTTCATTACACATTAAATATAAACATAATAGATAAAAACACGGATTGTTTCAATATACATCAAACTTACAACCTTGGAATCCAAAAACCTAAACCCTAAACTGCATGCATCGTTATGAATCTGACTGGGGTGCATTGGGATACCCACATCTGGTGTGACCCTCTCCGTGGCAAAGCCCACATCTCTTCTCAGCACACTTAATGGCATCCATCTCATTCCGGATCCGAGTAGTACCGGTCTTCTCGATGCCTTCCGTCATATGGCTGGGTTGGGCTTCAGCTGTGTATTATACCATAGAGGCCACAACTTCTCGTCTGGTATCGGCGAAAACTCCCTCTCATATACGTTGAATACAGGCCATCGTGTACACGGGGTCCACAAAATGACCCCCTTCGATGCTCGTAGCTGCACATGCCGCAAGGGGTGTCAGCATGGATAATGCAATGACTGAAATAGGCCGCAGTCGCATGTATGTGCATTCAAACGAACGTGATATGAAGTCTGCGACCAATCATCCACCGACTCCAGCTCTTCCACACTAAACACAAATGCCCTACAATCACAGTGGGTGACTCGCATCATCGGCAGGCTCTCTCTGTTCTTATGTATAGCTGCCAACAGCCGCTATGAGTAGATCTATCCACCCTGTAACTGAACATGTGCTTTGCGACCTCTGTGCATGAATAGCTATTGCAATCTCTCATACGTTTCCCGAACAATCACAGCTACGGGAAGATTCCTTGTTCCCTTCAGCACGACATTTAAAGACTCCGATAGGTTTGTCGTCATGTGACCATATTGACGACCTTCATCGCAATGTTGCAGCCACAAATCCTTCCTAAAACGAAGAACTCAATCCACCATCTCACGGGATAGTGTACCCAAAGCATTCAAGTTTTAACTGTATGCAACATTTATAAGGAAGAGCCTAATCCTTCCTTGCTTGGACTATATGCAGCATTTATAAGGTACCTCTTACCCTCGGTCGATTTGAACTGTAAATTGAAGTTTGAAGCCATGTGTCAGATGCACTAAACATGATATACCGACGGAGGATGCCATCCACTGTGAGGTGCGTTGAGGGCGGCACGAATGGCCTATGATCTATCTGATATGATAAAGATTCCATGTTGTCTCAAATTTGAGAGGAAAAACTACCATGACTCCGTTGTCTCAGACTCAACTAATGAGAAAGCCTTGGGAAGAATATTGTTGTTACTATCTTGAGCCACAGCAATTAAAAGCACGCCCTCGTACTTTTCGTACAAGTGTATTTCGCCCACAGATACAAAGGGCTTGCAATGCTTAAACGCTACAATACGTGGAGGAGATGCCCAAAAAACCTTATCAAACTGACTCCACTCTCTATCAACCATGTCCCCGTTGTAATAAGGAACATCAATACATTTATGGATCGTACTTGGAAGGCACTCCTGTAAAGCTTGTAAGAGCCCGGGTATCCTGTTGTACAACTCTTTCCAGTCGCCATAGATATTGGTAATTACTTTCTGCTTTGCTATTCACACCTTTCGATACGAGTGTTTGCAATGGTAATTTTGATGCACATCACTTTGCAACACTGGGATAGACACCCACAGGTCGGTCTTTATCATAGGTAACACGACCTTGCAAATCAAATCACTATCCAACTGAGCATGGTCGTGAGACATGGTAGTTGTCAGACAAGTATTTGATCCACTGAACCGACATATATCCCTACAAATTTCGCTCGGATGTCAACATTACGCAAAATAAAAAACTAACATAATAGACTCTAATGCATTCAAAATAAATCGTAAAATATACTAGTAATTCAAGTTCTGTCGTAATGTTACACGAAGACTCCATGGACAACTATTGGTAAATTGCTTGCATCGACAGTGGTATTTAAGCCTATTTGACTTCAGAACTCTGTACTCCGTATTCCGTCGAATACTGTAGTTCTTCACTGCCATTAGAACTGCTTCACGGTTCCTGAACCTATTCCCAACTTGGAATTCCACCCACCCATCCGTGTTGTAATCCTCCCCGTCTCCAGCGTTCAGAAGATCGTTTGGCTTCATTGCATCCAAGTTCAACATCTGATAATGGCTAGGAACATCCGACAGTCGAGTAATGGCCAAAGGGGGAGGCAGCAAAAACCTACCAACACCGTCGCTGGGAGTCTCCGGTACATACTCATCTTTGAATGTTGTATCTCTTGACGACTCAGACCCGGTAACATAAGTTGAATCGCCCTCACTGTCGTTCTCGTTGGCAATATCATGAGGCTGGACATAGTGGATTGGTGTCGCCTCGAACGGCACAATTTCAGGAGTCAAAGGAGACGGTCCACCACCAACAACTATGTCACGGACCGTAGTATACAACTCCATCACATGTTGCGGCATTAGCGGTGTATATACGTCAAACATTACCCTCACATGCTGATCCCATCAATCCAAAATAACTGGTTGGTAAATCCACCGTTCGGAAGTACGTGCAGAAATCTATATGCAACCTGCCCAACTTCCTTCATTCCTACTCCCCCATATTTCTCAACATGACCGTCTTTAGTGCATCCAAGCTATCAATCCGGTAAATACGCAACATGACAGTCTTGTCAGACTCAAAATTCACTCCTTCATCACCGTATTTGACTATCCTATTCGAATAAACCACTACAAAGAAGAATTGATTATTCTCTATCAGAATAAAACGAAAAGAAGAGAAAGAAAAGATTCGTTTGTGAATTGTGTGAGGGGAGGTATTGGGATGACCTCTATAAATAGGTTTATTCTACAACATATCTTGGGTACAGAGTCATCTAAACCATAATACACATATTTCGGGTGCTGAGACCCTAATTATATCCTTTGACTATATCTCGGATGCTGAGGGGGACATTAGGAAGATGCGTTTATCTCGAATACTAAGACCTCCCATCACGAAACACATGTATCTCGGATGCTCAGTATCCGATATCAGCGCATGTTTATATCACAGGTGCATCCGAGATATGACTCGCAGTCATTTTATCACAGAACGAGATTTGTGCATCTGAGATATACTCATTCTTAAAAAAATACCCTCAGCATCTGAAATATGATCGAAGATGCATTTTTGTAATTATTTCACCATTTATTTTTTTTGTAAATATTATATTTATTAATTTAAATAAAAAAATTCTATATTTGTTATAGGTGAGTTTGGTATGATAGTGTAAATCTCAAATTTTAAAAGAAAATATGAAAAAACTTTTTTTTAAGATCAAGAAAATATTTAGGCCGATTAAAAAAAGAATGAATATCTAACAATATTGTAGTATATTTGTGTAGATCTTAAAATAAAAATATTTAAATTTATTTCTATTTTTATTTGTTTAAGTTCCCTGGAATATAAATTTGTACTCATTCTCACTATATAGTTTAACATAAAAAATATTTAATTTCTTTTTAGAATTAGATATAATATTTTTTTTCTATTTATAAGTGTTGTTTGGTTTTTTCTATGAATAAAATTTGCTTTTATAAAGAAAAAGTTTCATAACGTTCTTAAAATTTATCCCCCAAAATTAACTACTTTTTATCCTAAGTTCCTAACATTAAAAATCATGACCATAAAGTTTCATATATTTTTTTAGGTGAACAAGTTTTCATATTTTTGTTTTCGAAATTTCAGTTGATATCTATGTTTCTTAAAGCCCATAATCCATCACATAACGAAAAAAGAAGAAACCCTTGCAAAACCCTGATTACATAACAAAATAGCCGCCGTGAGAGCGGGAAAGAGCACTTGACTGGAGTGGTTGGCGTTGTTGCCTCCGTTGATGCGTTTCAAAAGCAGCACCTCTCACCTCTAACCTCTAACTCTAACACCAAATAATGAATTTCAGGTTCCAGAACCTTCTTGGAGCCCCCTACAGAGGGGGCAACACCGTAATCTCCAACAACACCCTCCTAATCTCACCCGTCGGTAACAGAGTTGCCGTCACCGACCTCCTCAAGTCCCACACCACTACCCTCCCTTGTCAGTCTTCCTCCAACATCTCCCGCATCGCCGTCTCCCCCGATGGCACCTTTCTCTTAACCGTCGATGACCGCAACCGCTGCCACTTCATCAACCTCAGCCGCCGTGTCGTCCTCCATCGCATCTCCTTCAAGCACCCCGTCTCCGTCGCCAAGTTCAGCCCCGACGGATCCTTAATTGCCGTCGCCGCCGGTAAACTCGTCCAGATTTGGCGCTCCCCTGGCTTCCGCCGGGAATATTTCCCCTTCGAGCTCCTCCGCACTTTCGCCGACTTCGATGGCAAGGTCACCACCTTGGATTGGAGTCCTGACTCCAATTACTTGCTCGCAGGGTCCAAGGACCTCACTGCAAGAATCTTGTACCTCAAGAAATCGAAGAAAGGTGCTTTGAGGTATAGGCCTTTCTTGCTTTTAGGGCATAGGGATTCTGTTGTAGGTTCGTTTTTCGCCGTTGAACCGAAGACTAATAGGGTTCGTAGGGCCTATACTGTTGCTAGGGATGGAGTTTTGTTTAGCTGGGGTTTTGTTGATGGAAGTGTGAGTGATGCTATGGATGCTGAGGGTTCGGAGCCGGAGTCTCCGGGGACACCAGAGAGAGTTGCAGAGGGGAATTTGAATGTTGAGAATGGTGCTGTGAAGAAGAGAAAGGAATGTGATGGTGAGATTGATGATGAGGAAGAGTATTTGTGCAGGGGGAAGTGGGAGTTGTTGAGGAAGGACTTTCTTGGGCAGGCGCCGGAGAAGGTGACTGCTTGTGATTATCATAGAGGGCTGGACACGCTGGTTATTGGGTATTCGAATGGAGTTTTCGGGTTGTATCAGATGCCGGATTTTGTGTGCCTTCACTTGTTGTCTATATCGAGGGAGAAGATCACCACGGGGGTCTTCAATGAGCTTGGGAACTGGCTGGCCTTTGGATGTGCGAAACTTGGGCAGTTGCTTGTGTGGGAATGGCGTTCTGAGAGCTACATTTTGAAACAGCAGGGTCACTACTTTGATGTGAACTGCCTTGCTTATTCGCCGGATTCACAACTCCTTGCTACCGGAGCAGATGATAATAAAGTGAAGGTATTTGAGAATGAATGATATTCTTGTATTCGAAAATTGATCCATTTTAATTTGTTACCTTGCACGTTTGATAATATCTCTATGTTTCGCAAGGTTGGAAGTGCGTCATTTCTTTTAGAATTGTTTAAGATTAAACCCTGGTTTTGTAGTGTCTTCGATAATATATATGTATTACTATACTGCATCGGTTTAAAATTGAGTTCTGTAATTCTGGAACAAGCTTAAATTTGAATTCAAGTGAAAGTTATCTATTTCTCTGCTACAGGTGTGGACTGTTTCCTCAGGCTTTTGCTTTGTTACTTTTTCTGAGCATACTAATGCTGTTACTGCTCTACATTTTATGGCAAGTAACAATTGTCTGCTTAGTGCATCTCTTGATGGGACTGTTCGAGCTTGGGATTTATTACGATACCGAAACTTTAGGACATTTACAACCCCTTCTTCAAGACAGTTTGTTTCTCTGACAGCAGATCAAAGTGGCGAAGTGATATGTGCTGGTACTAAAGATTATTTTGAGGTATCCTTTCATGCAAGGATGTTTCTGATTGTATCATTATTTACATATATAGTATATAATATGCGATAAATATATTTTCACCCTTTTTGCTATGTGTAACAGATTTTTGTCTGGTCAATGAGAACTGGCCGTTTGTTGGATGTGCTTAGTGGTCATGAAGGTCCTGTTCATGCGTTGATGTTTTCTCCAACAAATGTTAGTCTTTTCGTTCTAATGTTTATCTGCACAAGCTATTGTGATCCATTTTCTGTATTAGTTTTCATTTGTTCCAATGAAGCCATGGTTCAGTTTTTACAGTTTTATAAAATAATAGTAACATGTATAAGTCCATATTGTCAGATATCTATACAATGTCCCGAGAGTTGACAATGAAGGGAACTACTAAAATATGTTGTTTTGTATTTTATTTCCATGGTTTTTACATTTATTGTGCCATACTGCTATTTATAGGAAGCCTAACATCATTTCTTTTTTGATGCAGAATATCTTGACTTCATCATCATGGGACAAAACTGTTCGGTTGTGGGATGTCTTTGATGGAAAAGGGGCAGTTGAAACATTTCCTCATACACACGAAGTTCTCACTGTTGTTTATCGTCCTGATGGAAGGCAGTTAGCTTGCAGCACATTAGATGGGCAAATTCATTTTTGGGATCCAATAGAGGGTTTGCTAATGTATACCATAGAGGGTGCCAGAGATATTGCTGGAGGGCGTCTTATGACTGACCGTAGAACAAGTGCTAATTCAAGTTCAGGAAAGTTCTTCACAACCTTATGCTATTCAGCCGATGGAAGCTATATTTTAGCTGGGGGCGTTAGCAGATATATCTGTATGTATGATGTTGCTGATCAGGTTGGCTTGCTTGCATTTATGAATCTCTCCTTATTATGTAGAATTTTGCATATCTAGAAGTCACAGCACAAAGCCTATTAAATGGATTCTGGAAGTTTTATTTCTGACAGTAGTAAGCTATTTATTTATTGATTAAATAGCAAATACTATACTGAAGGTTATATTCTACTTTTAAATTGAACATCAACACATTTTGGGGGGTAAACAGATATGGTTTGGATGTGGGGCTTTTAGACAGTTAACAAACATGACACCTTCATGGAATATAATATAGCATCTTTTTTCTGAGTAGTAACCCCCCCCCCCCCCCCCCCCCCCCCCCGGGGGATGTAATTTACTTGCCAAATTGATTGCATCTGGATAGGAGGAATAAGGAGAGTAGTTATTGGTTTACGGTAAATATGATACTTCACATTGACAATTTGACATTGTTGAAATTTACCTTTCTATGGTAGCATTCTGTTTAAATAAAATGCTAAAGCTCGAATGCAGCATAGTGTTGCATAACATAACATTAGTTTAATGGATTGGTTGCAAGTCTTAGATGTCTTCTAATACATGGATTTCTTGAATGTTTGGGATACATATGGTTTTGTAAATTCTTGATCTTATCCGCCTACCTGGCTGCCCAGTAAGTTAATCAAACACAGAATCATTTAAAGACTGATGCTCAGAATCTTCATATATCTTTCTGATAACTACTAAAGTAAATCTGGGATTGAATAAAATTTTGTTCCTGGCCAATATGTTTCTCGCAGTTTAATATTGACCTATATCGATGCATTCTCTCTGTCATGACAAGTTCCTTGTTTTCTAGACTTACTCTCCTGCTTTTTGTAGGCTTATGTAGCGCATTTCATTGTGTCTTCTTTCTTCTTGAGTGGGATATTGCTTAATGTGCTCAAAACTATGTCTGATTAAAATATACTGTTCTGCCCACTTGCAGATCTTGCTAACATGTCATACCATAGTAAGGTCATTTTATTAATCGGAATCTATTAAATACAGGTACTGCTGCGACGGTTCCAGATAACACTCAATCTTTCATTAGATGGAGTTCTTGACTTCTTAAACTCCAAGAATATGACGGAAGCTGGCCCACTAGATCTAATCGATGATGATAACAGTGACATTGAGGATGGTGTTGACAAACAAACAAGAGTGAACCTAGGATTTGGTTTACCAGGCTCCCTGCCTAACCGTGGGAGGCCTATTATTCAAACAAAATGCCTAAGAATTGCACCAACAGGCAGGAGTTTTGTAGCAGCAACAACTGAGGGAGTCTTAGTTTACTCTGTTGATGGATCATTCATATTTGATCCAACAGACCTTGACATAAATGTTACACCAGAGGTACTTCTACTTCAAGTTTTCTCTTTCAGATACTGTTTTAGAAAAACTTGCTGGAAATAAATGTATAATAATTCACCTTCTTTTAATATCATTAGTGACTTGAGTTGACATTGTTGAACAGGCTGTTGAGGAAGCTCTTGGTGAAAATCAACCAAGCAGAGCTTTGGTACTTAGCCTTCGCCTAAATGAAGACTCTTTAATAAAAAAATGTATCTTTGCTGTTATGCCAGGCGATATTCCTGCAGTTGCCAGATCAATTCCTTCTAGATATCTCAAGCGGTTAATTGAAGCACTTGCAGATCTCATAGAAAACTGCCCACATTTGGAATTTGTACTCAGATGGAGTCAGGTATTCTATACTTTTATTTGTTTTCCCTCTTTTTTAGGCATAAAAATCAGATTATTCCTGTAAAATAATCTCATCTGAAATGGCAGGAGCTTTGCAAAGCCCACGGGAATTCGATTCAACAGATGTCTAGAAATCTGCTTCCATCATTAAAATCTTTGCAGAAAGCAATCACTAGAATACATCAAGATCTAGCTGATACATGCTCTTCCAATGAATATATGCTGCGATATTTATGCTCTTCAGGTGCCAAGGAATGAACGCAGCAATTCATTAACATGGATTTTTACAACTTTGCTCAACAGAGATCTTCCAACAGGAATGCTTATAATATGGTACATGATGAGCTCAACATGCTACACCTCTGAAGAATCAAATATTTGATGAGGCATAGCTTTGTATCACCTTGTAGCATCTTAGTGTTTGTAAAGGGAATTCGTCCTTGAATAGAATTCCAATTTTGAGTTAAAAAACTGTTCCAATTTTGTAGCTCGAAGGCGTGCATTATGTTTAGTTTGAAGGGGGTATTGCAGGTTTCAACTTTGACGAGAAAATGCCATGCTCTTAAGTAATGTCCTGTGTAACAGTTGTACTTCAATTTTGTATGACATCAAACTAGTGTTTGGAATCAAATATTTAGGGATTGATTTAATTTATACATAAAATTGTGTATTTATTTAATATTGTTCATTGTTCATGACTACGTGAAGTTCACCATTTTTTTTTAACTTTTTATTTAACAATGGGATCAGATGCCCAATATTTCTTAGACCTTTTGCTATGACGTTAGGGAATGTAAGTCCTATGCCATATGGTGAACGTTAGGCAATGTAAGTCCTATACCATATGGTGAGTGGTACAAGGCGACATGAACTTAGATTTTACTAAATGTTTAGATGAGAAGCTAATGAAAACAGAACACTTCATCCGTGCACATCGTTTTGTTAGTGAATAATGCGAAACAAGTTTGATATTTTGAGTAAAAACTTCTCCATTCTTAGATCAAAACCAACATGTCTAAAGAAAACTTCTATGCAATCACTCTTAATCTATTGCTGCTTAGTGCTTACATGATTTACAAAAAGAATATGAATTTAATGTGAGTTGGCCTCCCAAATTTCAAGGTCCAAACAGAATCACACATTGCGCGAACTGTTTATAAGGTTATTGGTTGAGGAATAATCTTCTCCACTAGTAAGAGAGACGGAGGAGTCAACCCATGGTCCATTCATGGATCTGCTCCTCTGCTCTTGGCTATATTGTGAGAATGCAGAAGAAATATTTGTTTCGCTGTCGTGTGACAGCATCTCAAAGGCCTTGAATCTTGCGTCTTGTGCACCCTCGCTGCGCTTGATTATTGGTGCTTGGATCGGAGTCTTCCCTTCAAGCATACTTATAATAGATGACATGGGTGGTCTAAGAGTAGGAGATGGGTTGGTGCACAGGAGTGCCAACTGCAGCATTCTCATGGCTTCTTCAGGGGAGTAGCTTGAACCAAGACTTGGATCAACCAACTCCAGAAGGTTTCCTTGCTCTTGGAGAACATAGGCCTTTAGTGGCATGGAAAGAAAAATAGTAATTAGAAATTCAAAATGAAATCTAAACTTTAGAAGAGTCAAAAAGTAACTTGGTGATCATGCACCCAAATGATCCCACATAACATTTGAGGTTAACATAAAACTCAGAGCGGCATGCAGTTGCAACTTACCCAATCCAGAAGATAAACAAACTCCTCTTTTGGTCTGTAGTTTGTGTTGCTCTTCCCACTAACAATCTCCAACGCCACAATGCCAAAGCTATAGACATCTGCCTTGTCAGTCAAGTAACCCCGCATAGCATACTCTGGGGCCATGTAACCACTGGTAATACAAAAATTTTAGTATCATTGAGTCAGTGAGTTCATAAAACAATACAAAACATGAAACGTTTTTTTCCAGCTAGAACTGAAACTTAAAATGATGTGGTATGGCAAGATACTAACATTGTTCCAGCTATTCTTGTGCTGATATGGGTATTCTCTTCTTCATCAAGCTTGGCTAAACCAAAGTCAGAGATTTTAGCATTCAGACTCTTATCAAGTAAGACATTGGTTGCCTTAATATCCCTATGGACTATTTTTAATACTGATTCCTCATGTAGATAAGCTAAACCCCTTGCTATGCCAACACAGATCCTCATTCTTGTGGGCCAATCCAAATGCATCCTCTGTTCTTGTTTACCTGGAGGGGAACATTTTCTTTTTCAGTTAGATATGACTAGGAACATACACCACAGAAACAATGAGTTGTTCGTAAGAAAAGGTACTAACCGAAAAGGGCACGAGCAAGACTATTGTTCTCCATGTATTCATATACTAGCAGCAATTGGTGTCCTTCAATGCAACAACCATAAAGCTTCACAAGATTTGGATGCTGCAAAGCAGATATCATGCCTATTTCATTGACGAATTCGCGGTTCCCTTGCTTTGATTTGGCCGAGAGTTGCTTAACTGCAATTATAGTACCATCTGGCTGTACACCCTGTGAATAGGAAATGTTTTCAGCATCTTTGTTTTCATAGTGAACTTATTGGTGTATGAGGTAATTTCCAATATTCTAAAACTTCATACTGCTCAAGCAAGATGAATATAATCCATTCAAAGTTACCTTGTATACTGGCCCGAATCCTCCTTCACCTATCTTGTTTGCTGGGTCAAAGTTATTAGTAGCAGCTTTAATTTGCCTTAAACTGAAATAGCCTGTTTTCAGCTCTAGAAGTTCTGCAACAAGGTAGGTTTATACAAGTTAATCAGAATGAAAAAGTACACATGAAAACAGAGAGACAAGAGGGGGTGATAAAAACATATGATTAGTGGGGAAGAAGTTCCAGGAAGAAAGCAACACAATGATCAGAAACCAAGTCAGCAATTTCAAATAACATAAAACACATGATTTTGTCACCTCAAAAAGAATATCACAAGAAGATATCATTTTGGATCTTTGCAGTAAAATTTTTGCTATGAAATAATATAATCTTAATAGAAGTATCTTGGCTGCTAACCATTTTTTTAACCTTCTATTTGTGAAATTACCTTTGTCTGTTTGATCTTTCCCACATAGGAAACCCATCTTCCAAAGGACAAATAGTATCAGTATGACAAATGCACACGATCCGATCACAATTCCGACAATTGCTCCAGTAGACAGTCCATTCGAAGGAATTTTGAAGTCTAAAACAAAGTAGGAGAGTCTTTAGAACTTGAAATAATATGATAGACAAAACTTAAAAGAAAGGAAGGACAAGAACAATAGGGTTGAAATTACTTACTGGGAGTAACAGTTATGGCAGATATAAGAGGTCCATATACACCTCTCACAGGAATGGCATTAGTTCCTTTCCCTGCCCAGGACAAGTGTATCTCCAAGGTATTATCATTAACATCTACATCAAACTCCTCAGTAATTGGTTTACCAGCTCCACCAGCTTTTTCAGCAATGTTAAAATCTTTCAAATATTTAACACCCTGCCATGAAAAAGAATTCAAAACATTGAAAACTTTTGTTATCTTGTAAAACCAGGTGCACAAATTTTGGTAAAATGCGAAAAACAAAAATTTTGCTCACTTGGACTGAAACATCGAATATACGCCTTCCAAGGCTGCTAAATGTTTGGTCATTAGAAAACATTATCTCAGCAAAATGAAGTTTCACTTTATAATTTCCATTCTTCATACAGAGGCCATAGTAATTAAGAGACAAAGGGGCAATGCGGGCAGTTTGGTAGTATTCAGGTCCACTAATATTCAAATTGAAATCATTTGTTGCCACATGTGGAGCATCCGTATCTCCTAGATATGCTCCTGTGCTGCTGTAAGCCCACTTGCTGCTACTACTATGATAGGTTGAAGTGCCGCTTCTGCTGACGTCGGCTTCATATTTTGTTCCCTCAGCCTCAATTTCAGATCCTCCACAGTTTATGAATATTGAATAAGCTGCATAAACATAGTGAATCACTTTTGAGAAGAAGAAACAACTACTTCTTTTGTTAAATATTACTTCAAAAGTAACTATCATTTAACTACTATGTTTGGACACTTACTGTTTGCTTTTCCTGAACATGGCAGGCCCCTCTTTAAGCATGTAGTTCTACAAGACATGAGGTTTGTTTTTAACAGATTATTTAAAACTGGCATAGAATATAAACTAAACCATTAAAAGAAACTTACGAAGTGCTCGCTGAGGAAGAGAAGCTGGAAGCTAGGTTCCTGTTCAATAATTATACAGAACTTAGCATTGGAATATATGAAATGCTTATGTAGTTTCTAGACAGAGAAGCTTACACATCCTGAAGTTGGCAACTAGGTTGAGAAGGCGATGTAAAATCGTTGTAAGATAAATCCCTGAAAGAGAGAACATAAAGCAATTTAGTAACTTCATTCAGTTACTGCTAAAGACAAGTCTATGGTGTTGGTATTCTTTAGTAATAGCTAAATTTGAACAATTGACTCTAAACTTTGCAAATAAAGAGGGAAAAGTTCGGCAAAATATGCTAACATGTTCTGGTCGCTGCCTAGTATCCATGAAGGAATCGTTCCGGTCAAAGAATTGTTAGTCAGGAACCTGCATCATCAGTAGCTTATCTTCATCATATCAGAGAAAGTTAAAATCAATAAAAGCAAAGCACTCAACATTCTTGAGATCAAATTACAAGTTGGAATTACCATATCCTTTCTGGACTATCCGATCCGAGAAAAGAAATTGTACACTTACAGGTAATTTAGTCCTTGCAAGTTCCCAAGTGAATCTGGGATAGAACCATTCAACCTGTTGAAGCTCAGGTCTCTGCAACAAAAGAACAAATCTTTCAAACTCATTCCTCTATTCTTTTTAGCATATATATCATTGAATTAAAAGTACATATAGATTTTCAGATAAACAGATATGTAGTGAAAATGTTATACCCAAAGCATACAACAACTTACAGAGTTTTTAAACGTTGCAATTCACCAAGATAGGGTGGAATGTGACCAGTGAGAGGGCAATTTCTTAATTCCCTATGTCACCAAAAACTGAATGAGTTAGTAAAAAGGGTAAATGAATTATATCTTGTATAATTCTTCACATACTCACAGTCTGGTCAAGCTCTTCAACTCTGTAAGATTAGGAAATGTCATAGGTGGTCCCTTCAAATCAGTTATTCTCCTGATACATGTAACATTTCATCAATGGAAAGAACATCTGTCTCTGTTGAAGATTGAATTCTACAATGCAGCAATTTAAGAATATGTTTAAAGTTTAAACAGAGAAAGTACTCACAATTCTTGCAAAGTTGTTAACTCAGATATAACAGAAGGAATTGGGCCTTCCATGGATGTTCCCTGCATATCCCTATAAAAAATACAAGACGCCTCACCGAATTAACTCAAAAGCAACCCGAATTATGTGCATTTGTTTTCTTCTTTAACAAGAAAAAATATCATGCATGAAGCAAAATTTTAGACTCACATTCTCGTAATTTTGGTCCAGTTCCCAAAAAAGTTTGGTATCTTCCCAGAAAAACTGTTTCCATCTATCCTACTGCAGAAAATGGCAAGTGATTTCAGAATTTAACCCAGACATAATAAGAAATTAAAGAAAAAGGTAAATAAAAAAAGTTGTATAAAATCATATCACTTACAACCCAGTGAGATTCTTTAGTTTGCCAAATTCTTCTGGGATTGCCCCTGTAAAATTATTTCCAGAGAGAAGTCTGCATGTGCATTTTCAAAGCAAGATGAAATCATGATACATAAGAAATGCATCCACATTAAATGAAAAATATATCTTGAAATCAATCAATAAAAGTTCTTACAATTGATCCAATTTGCTCAAATTTCCAAGGCTAGGTGGAAGGGATCCTCCAAGTTGATTATCTTCTAAGTTCCTATTACCATGGATTAACAAATTCAATTTATTCTTCCTCTTCAAATACTAACCAATCTGACACAGTCATTTTATCAAACACTTACAGTTCAAGCAAAGTAGCAATGTCACCAATTTCAGCGGGAATTGGACCACTAAGATTATTTCCCAAGAGTGACCTTAAGCATAGTAATAATCGTAGATTAATTAGTGATTTGAATCATAGAGCAAGAAAACAATAACACAGATACAAAATAAAGTAATGGTGACTTACAGATTAGCAAGTGGGATGTTTGCAAGACTCTTTGGAATTGAGCCATTAAAATAATTGCGAGTTAAATCACTGCAAAATTACAAAAATTTCAGTTAATTAAAAATTCTATCTTACATTAATCATATACAATTAAGTCAAGTAATGACTACAAAATTAAGCACATTCAAAATTTCTAACAGACTCACAAGATATATGAACATGTAACAAGAAAAACACTTACAGTTCCACCAGATGAGTTAGATTTCCAAATTCATCAGGTATAGCTCCAGAAATGTTGAGACCCTTGAGAACACTATCATATCCAATTTTTTTGTGTTATTAATAACAAAAATAACAATTTAATTTTGATATATTTATCCATAAAAAAAAAAATTTAACACGTATTGCCACCTAACATTTGATAACTACTTTTTACATTCACTGCATAGATACATATCATTGAAAATTAAAATTGACTTACATGTTTGTAACATGGCAAAGAGTGTTACTATTGAAAGAGCAATTGCATGTGATATTCCTAAGGACTTGAGACCCTAAATTGGCTTCTTGTTTTCCAAATCCGCCATCAACGTTACATGAATTTTGTGTTACTTTCCAGTTCAGGTTCTTCACTTTATCTGATATTGTTTGTAGCACTTTCACTGTAACACAATACACAATCCAATTGAATTTTATTTATCTGCATGCATTATTTCATGTTGTTTTCAATATAGTTAACTTGTGATAAAAATATTTTATATCTGTTCAAGATTCTAGAAATCGAACAGAATATTGAATCAATAGAGATAGCAATTCAAAGATTTAATGGTATTTATTTTTCATATATTTTTTTCCTCTATCTTTTTCGTTTTTAAATTTTAAAAAGAGGAATGCTATGGGACCAGCAATTTTAGTGTTTTGTAATCATCAATTGACCATCAATAGTATTTTTAACGGTGTGAGATTATATCTAATAGTATCTAATGGTGGAAGATCTATCACTTTTATTTTGATGGTTAAGTGTTGGGAAAAAAAATACAAAAGTTACTGTCCCCTAGACTTTTTTTTTTTAAAATGTATAAAATTAAACAGCAATTTAAATACGAAATTATTATTACTTACTCTATATATTAACAAAATGCATAAAATAAAAGGTGTGTGTTATTATGTACGTATAACATATCTTAAAAACAAATACAAGGTATCAATAGTACGTGAACGCGAGTCACATCAAATTGGACAAGTAAATGAATTAACCAAGGCTTTATTAACCACCTTTTAAACCATAGTATTTAATTAATTGAAAAGTAAATAATGTATGTACGAATTCAACCATGTCAACTGAAGATGGTTCAATTAATTAATATTTCTAGATTGACTTGGAGATATTTCTAGTCAACAATCACATGCTTGGGCTACTATATCAACTTGAAACTCTCATATATGATTTAAAAGATTTTAACTGGCCATATCATTGTTATTGCATTCACGTGGTCAATAGCCTAAATAAATGAATGCGATGCTATTATAATTATATAATAATAAAAAAAAAAGAAGAATAATAAAGACACAACTCGTTATACTTAGTTTGACGGCTAACAAAGTCATACATGGTTGGCGTGGAATATAAAATACTAACGAAAATTGAACTTTTCATGCAACTATATGCTACAAGTCACTTTCAATGATCTTTTCATATTCTCTCAAGGCTTATCGTCCAATTTTGCATGTTTGGCTGCGCATTCAACTTTTTTCACAAAAAAGATGTTAAGAAATTTAAAATGCCTTTTTTTATTGGTTTTTCTTTTTGGTAAAAAATTCTGTTTGAATTTACATGTGTTTATTAATCAAAGAATTATGGGATTACTTCTAAGTTCTAAGGTTGCTTCACTAAATAACATTAACGTATAGATTCAAATCGAGCTATTAACTATGAATCACTTTATGGTGGAAACTCAGATGCAGTTGACTTCATGTGAAGTTAATATTTAAGAGTCGTTAGATGATTTGACTGATTTGACTAAATTTTTATTTAACAATTCTCAAATATCAACTTCACATGAAGTCGATCGACTTCACCTGAATTTTTACCTTTATTTATTTATTTTTTAATGGAGGCCAATAAATATGCTACTAGCCGACACACAAAGCAGGTTTGAATAAAACACTGAACTCATAAAAAGAAGCACCTCTCCTTTCCACAAAATGTATGAAGAAAAGTCAAGTTTAAGAACACATATGGCTTAATAAGGCATTAGTTACAAAATAGTGCTATGATTAGCCAAATAGCCAGTTCTAATAATAAGAAGAGTATGCACGATACTACAGCACGTAATTCCATTCATGAAAAGTATTCCATTTTGGTACACTACTAATAATGCTTTAGTAATAAATTTAAAGAAACACAAGTGGGGATAGGAGAAATATGATTTTAGCAAACCATGATTTTGGTCAATAATTTTAAAACATCTTGTATGTACACAATTATTCAACGTAACCATATATGAAACAACTTATTTTGTGTTTTTTTTAAGTCCCCTTTACATCATTATAAAATTATGAGCTGCATGATCCATTCCTTGGTTTGACTACAACAAAACATAGAATATATCTTCTATCTATTATTGATAAAGAAAACACGGGTCACACAGTAAATATGATAGAATAGATAGATAAATATAATACGGTTCCGCTACGTTACCAATAGTATATCTGCCAACTTCTGCCAACTCTTAAGTGTGTTCATAGATGTATCTAATAAAAATATCTTTTTTATAATTGTGTTTAATAGAAGTGTCTTTATAGATATATTTTATGGATGTGTCTCTTTATATATGTATTTAAAATATATTAATTATTAGACACATCTACGAACACACTTTCATGAAACACAAATATAAATAAGAGTTGGCAGAAGTTGGCGAATAATATATTGGTACCTATACTTTTCCAATATAATAATATTTAATAATTCAATCTCATACATGAGTAAATTACAAAAGAAGTGGCCCCTTTTGCATGTAAGGATGGGACATTCTGACGAGGGACAGCAATGCGTACAAGATATTTTATTTAGTGAAAATTTATTAACATTATTTTTAAAAATTCCGATTTAAAAGTTCATTTTCATTTTATGGTAAAAGAAAAACGAGTTTCAAATAAATATAATAAAAGTACATGACTCTATCATTATTTTTGTGAACACCAAAAACCTTCAAAAACAAACGACAAGTCCATCTACAAAAAATCTACGTCATCCAAAAAATAAAATAAAATAAAATAAAATAAGGAAGTGTATGATAAACAATTCGCCATTATTGCTAGCAGAAAAGTAAAACATGTCACCATGAAAGTGCAGGAGCTCCAATAAGAAAAAACAATATAAATTCATGTGTCAAGTAATAGAAACATAGGAAGATTGACCATGATCAATTCAAGTTTTGGATCTGGTAACTGCCATAAAAAAACCCAAACAGCAAAATAATAAAAGAAATAGCAATTGAAGTTGATGATAGATAAATAAATAAATAAATTCTGGAGGTATAAGCAGAGAGCAAAGAACACAAACTTTATTCAGCAAAAACAGAACAAGGTTATCAAAAGCAATGCCAAAAACAAGGACAATCACTTCAAACTCTACGAAAATGATTGATTGTATATATATGTGTGTCTATTTAATTTAATTCATACAATTCGAAACGGTTATAATGCAAAACTTTTCATTCTTTCTTATATTTTCACACACAGATCGTTAACACAAAGTTCTCATACATTTTTTCTTTTCTGCCAGAAAAGAGCGTTAGTGTTATTTTTTATGGCAGTTTTTTCTTCCTTTAAAAGAAAAAAAAAAGCACCACGGAAGTTATAGAAGTTACTGAAACCCAAAAAAAAAAAAAAAACAGAGAAGATGAATTGTACCTTCATCTTGTGGTATGAGTTGAGCGAAGGATCCAAACTGTTGGAAGCAATTGAAGGCAAGGAACACAATGATGAAGAAGGCTTTGACGTTTTTGGAGCTTGTTGGCATAACAAACTCCACCTTCATCATGATATGGTGTGTAATTAATTATTGCTGGCCACCGTATTTAATTTCGCGTTGGTTTTGTGAAAGGGACGAAGAAGAAGAAGAAGACAAGAAGAGTAGCTATGATTATGTGTTATTATTTGTGGGAGCGAAACAGAGTCAATAAGAGAAAGAGAAACGTTTTAAAGCCATGTGTGTCTACTCTATATCTATTTATTTGTCATGAATCAAATGAGGAACTTCCGAGTGATGGAACTTCTAAGTATCTTTTGTTGAACTTGAAATAGATTTTTATTTTTTAAAAAAAAAAAAAACGGATTAGGTACGATTTTGGCCTTTAAGGCATTGGTCGAAAATTTTTTTGTCTTTAACTTTTTTTTTTGTGCATATAAAATAATTCTTAAGGTTCAACTTAATTTTAAAATCATTCATCGCACCAAAAAAACCTTTCTCCAACAAATTTTCTACACCAAAATATTTAGTTTCGCTTATTCTTTTTCTTCTTTTTCATCACAGCATCAGCAACAATAACAATGGAATCAGAAGCATAATGTAATAAACAAAAAAAAAAACAAAAGAATAAAAAATATAATTAACAAATCAACAAACATTAAAAAACCAAAAACAGATGAATCAACAACGTAATAAACAACAAGCAAAAGCAGAAACCAATACTAAAAAAATCAACAAATTTACATTTCAAATATCAAAGAATAAAAAAAAAGAATTGGAACCTACGAAACAACGAGGAGTAGCCGTAAGCGGCGAGTGGCGAGTGGCGAGGAGCAGTAGTGAGCAGCGAGGGAGTGACAAGTAGGAGCAGCAATGGCGATACGGCACACGACGTCCTTCCTTGTCGATTTGCTGGCGTCGACGTCGAACACTAGCGCAGGAGCAGAAACGGGAATACTGGCGCACAATGTCCTTCCTCGTTGATCTGCTGGCGTCGATGTCAGACACTAGCGCAGGAGCAGAAACGGTGACACAACGTACGATGTCCTCCCTCGCCGATCTGCTGGCGTCGACGTCAGACATTGCCGCAGGAACAGAAACGACGATGCGGCGTGCGACGTCCATCCTCCCTCACTGGCGTCGTCGCCACCTTTCTCTTTCTCCTTCTTCTTCTTCTTTGTGGTTCTTTTTTTTTCTTTCAACTTCAAACACGTTCTTTTTCTTATTATTTTTATTTTATAATTTTTTTTAGAAGTAATTTGGTCCAAAATTTTAAAATTTTAGTAAAAAATACGATTTTAAGACCAAGTTAAACCTTAGGAACGATTTTGTATAAAAAAAAAGCTAAATAAAAAAAATTTGACCTAAACTTTAAAAACCAAAATCGTACTTATCCTAAAATAAACTATATAAATGTTTTCATTTATTTATTGAGTTTAGGTTTGGTAATAATCAATTATTGCTAACTAATGAGTAATATATATAGATATAGACAATTTTCGTACATTATTCTTATAAAAGAATTCAATCCTACTATCATGGTATTATTTATTATGTGTATACAAAAAATTAATTATTGTGTAAAATATATATTTGACATTTTATAAAATGTTTTATTATACTACTATAAATAGACTTGATTATTCTACTATATCAAGTTTGATTATTCTATTGGCTGATTATTTAGAAAAAAATATATAAAATAATATATAAATATAAATTTAATTTTGATGCACTGTCAGTGTAAAGTAATCTTATATGTGAATTTAATTACATAATGTTACAAAAGTAAAAATAATTATATTTTATATTAACCGTGTGAATGGTCATTTAAAAGAATGGATATGATTAAATGCATCAAAATTAAACTATATAACACAAAGGGTTTAGTATGATTTGATTTCTAAGGTACGGGTTGAAAATTTTTTTTGTCCCAAATCTTTTTTTGCTTATAAAATCATCCCTAAAGTTTAACTTAGTTTTAAAATCGTCATTTTTAGTAAAATTTTTTAATTTTTATTACCAAACTACCCCTAATTAAACAAATATAAAAAAGAAAAAAAAAGGATTAAAGGGAATCACGCTTTCGGGGGAGGGGTGTCATGGAAGAAGAGGGGGAAGGGAAGGTGGGGAAGGGAAGGGGAAGAGAATTCACCGCCAGATCTTGGCGCTGCTTCTCTTCCTCGCTCGACGTCGACGCCAGCAGATCCGTGAGGGTGGACATCGCGCGCCGCTCTCCATTCTATTCCTCGTCCTCGCTCGGTCGTCAGTCGTCGCTACTACTCGCCGGCCATTAATCGTTGCTGCTACTCGCCGACCATTAATCGTTGCTGCTACTCGCCGGCCGTTTCTGTTCCTCGTCGTTTCTGTTAATTATATTATATAATTTGTTTAATTTGTGGATTTATTAAATTTGTTAATTACATTGTTTTTTTATTATGATTCTATTGTTTTTTATTCTAATTTCATTCTGCTTCTGGTTTTGGTTCTGCTTTTGGTTGCTTGTGCTTCTGATTCTAGTTTTGCTTCTAATTCCATTATTTCTACTTCTGCTTCTAGTTGTTTGTGCTTCTGGTTCTGGTTTTGCTTCTAATTCAATTTCATTTTGCTTCTGCTTCTAGTTGCTTGTGCTTCTGGTTTTGGTTTTGCTTCTAATTCCATTATTTCTACTTCAGTTTCTAGTTGTTTGTGCTTCTGGTTCTGGTTTTGCTTCTAATTCAATTTCATTTTACTTCTGCTTCTGGTTGCTTGTGCTTCTAATTTTGGTTTTGCTTCTAATTCCATTGTTTCTGCTTCTGCTTCTGGTTGCTTTTTTTCATGTTTATTATATTGTTTCGTTGTTATTGTTGCTAATGCTTCAATGAAGAAGAAGAAAAAAAAGAAGAGATGATGCTGGATGGAGAAGAAGAAAAAGAAGAATAGAAAATGAGGATTTTGGGGAAGAAGGGGAAGGGTACTTTGGTTCGAAGGACGATTTTAAAACTAAATTAAACCTTAGGGACAATTTCGTAAGCAAAAAAAAGGTTGGGGATGAAAAAAATTTTCAACCCCTACCTTAGGGACCAAAATCGTATTTAACCCTAACCCAAATAAGTAGTGAATTTTTTTCAATAATAAAACAAAAAATCTTTAATTTCAGAAACAAATTAATCTAACATTATATACGAAGATTTTTTTTTTACAGATTTATCAAATTCTTCCAACCGAGCGACGAACATGTGGAAGCATGTTAAAGTTTGCCTAGTTTAGCAACTGTAACACCCTACCATACAAAGTCTTATGCTTAAGTCATAATTCAGAGATGGTAAGGTATTGCAATCTCTATAAATAAAATTTAGTATATATAGTAGTATGAAAAATGTTTATAACTAGGAGCTTTTGAAGAAAAAGGTATAACAAAAATCGTTAAATAGAAAAGTGCAACACTTCGATCGATAACACACGGATAAAGGATAAACTAACGCGAGATTATATATATACAAAAGAGTGCCAAAAACAGGAATATCAAAACTCAAAATTCGGTTGCGAAGATAACCGGTCCGAGCATAGAAGTATATACAAATATATAAAGCAAGAAACCAAAAAAAAAACCTAAAGGGACAAAAATACAGAAAACCTATTCTCCAAAACAACCTCTAAGAGGAATTAAAATAGTTTGTATTATTTAGTGGAGATAAAAGTATCTAAACAAAACATATAAACCAATATAGAGTCTCAAGAACCAAGGATCTTCACTAATCCAGAAGACTCCAGCATACTTCAACGAGAAGCCTCACGTCCTACATCTAAAAACTACAAAATCTGCATGGGTGAGAACCAGAGGTTCTCAGTATGGTAACAGTGCCCACATATCTAACATGTAATGTCCTGGGAAAGCCGAAGGCAATCCTAGAACTTCCAACAGATAATTCAAAGCTTATAAACAGGCTAAACCATAAGTGGTAACTGACTAAAGATCTTCAGTCTAACTAATACTTTCCTTTCCAATTCCTTCAGACCTCTCAACCACCAGCAGGAGAATAAAATGGCAAACACAATTATATCAGACAAGGAGATATACAAGTAGGAAGCAACTATGACATTTAGACAATTAGCAAGTAATATATAGTCAATTAGGCAATTCCAAACAATTGACATAATATGCATATGATGTATGCCTGTCCTAATGGCTGATGTGTCTAATCTGTCGGTTATAAAGCCAACCCGACAAGTCCTGGTAGCTAACCATTGGATTGTCCCTCTGTCGTGCATCCCCAACTCGAGTTATACTCAATATAATTCATAATTCATAATTCATATCCAACACCCTCACTGGTGTATATTCACGGGGGCGAGCTCATCTGGAACTTTCACAGTGTCCGGCCACACTTATGACATAGGGTCAGCAGAGTATCGAGTCTCCATCTGGAGCACATGGTGGCTAGCCACAGCTTCCACCCAAAGAAACTTGTATCTCAGATAGTGGAAGTGCAACATTCACATTTCACTCAATATGCATATATGGAATCATACTCAACCATAAATCAATAATGGCTCCGCCGTAATTCGGCAATAACTCAGCCATCTAGCTCATAGTTCAATCTAGAACCCGCCAATTTATTAATAAATTCAGCTCTTCGGCTCATGGCATATAAAGCACTTCCACCGCCATCCTCCGTATCTCATACAATCACATTTGATCATCATTGATCATTATTTCTCCCCTTTCTTCATTCACAAGTTGCTACACTCCCTACCTTCTTTCCTATTGCTAGACATATCATAATGATTTGGGACATAAGGGGTCAGATCGGAGGCTTAGAAGTATGAAATTTCGCTTTTAAAATTCAAAAATCAACTTTGGGATGAAAACAGGGTCATGCGTGCGCGTCGCCCACGCGCACGCGTGGAAAGCCAAAAGTTCATCGACCCGTATGCATCGTCCACACGCACGCGTGGATGGAAGAAAAGCCAAGTGATGCCTACGCGTCAGCCACGCGTACGCGTGGGTGTGGTTTGTTCCCCACGCACAAAACTGGCACATTTCTCGCACAACTCTCGGGAAGTATGCTGGGCAATTGGTGCAGCGCATCGACGCGTGTGCGTGGGCCACACGCACACGTGGGTAGTAAAAACGACGCGTACGCATCAGCCACACTCACGCGTGGGTGTGCGTTCTGCCGAAAATTTTTCCAAGTTAAAAGCTGCAGAATTCACAGTTTCAAACCCCAATCTTCCGACAGGCATAACTTCGCCGTTTCAAATCATTTTTCACCCGTTCTTCAAACGAAATAAACATCCCAGGTCCAATTTCATTTCTAAACAAATTTGGCACAAATTGGGGATTTGGAGACCAAGTTATGCTCCGTCAAAGTATGCCCAAAAACCACATTTTCATATAAGATCACAAAGTGCCAGTTTCAAAAGAAACCAATTCCAACCCTTTTCAAAATCAACCAAAACATACCAAAAATCAATCTCAAGCCTCCTCCACATATACATTAACCTTTTTATCAAAACACAAGCCACCAATCCACCATTTTAACCAATCTCAATCAATTACCTCAATTTCAAACACAATATCACATTGTATATATCTCCTCATCCCAATTTCCAACAATATAATTTCTAATCAACCATCAATATATACAATCAATATCATTCTCACCATCAATATGGTTTCACCCACAATTCAACCTCAACTAATCATCAAACATATAACAAGCATGCATATCTCTTATGCATCATACCATCAAAACATCAATATTCATAATCACACACATGACCACATAATTTACCTCAACCATTCAACAACATCAACAATTCAAATCCTATCTTAGGGTCTCTAGCCTAAGTTTTCACACCACATTATATTTTAGATACAGGAAACCGAGACCATACCTTAGCCGATTTTTCCCACTCAACCGCAGCACTTCCAAATCACTTTTCCATAAGCTCTCAAGGTCTCAACACCTCCAAGAACAGATTTTTAGCACACCAAAGCCCTTTTTCCAAGCTTTCCAAAATCTCAATCAAGCTTCAATATTTACATACACACTACCTAAGCCACAATTATCATACCCAAACACAATAACTCAATACCCAAATATCATAGAACAATAAATTTCACTAGGATTGAGAATCTTACCACACCCAAGGTTCAAGGAGACAAGATTAATCTTCTCCTTCAAGAGAGTTGGGTCCTATAACATCAAAGAGTCCAAAATTTCAACACTTTTCTCCATAAAATTCGAAATTAAGGGATGAAGAACTGAACCAAAATCATGGCTTACCTCAAGAACAAAGTAGTGGATTTTGTAGAGCTCTTCGCGGTGAATGCGTGGCTACAAACGGTGCAGAAATCGGAGCTCTAGATCAAAAGTTATAGTGGTTTGAAGATCAAATAAGGGTAGAACTTTGAGAGAGTGTCCTTCCCCCTTTTGCATTCATTTCAGCGTGTGTGAGTGTTTAGTAAGGAGAGAGTGCTGAAAATTAGGGTTTTAGGTTTAGTTATGTTGGGTCAAGGGCCCAATATGGGTCCAGTTGGCCCAGTTTGGCCCATTCGGTTCAATCTTGGGTCGATTTCTATAAAATTGGTATCGAAATTCTCGTCTCAATCTCCTCTATCATATTAAGCCATAAAAATCACATTTTTTGGCTTTCTAGAATAAATTCTCATTTATGGGTTAATTAGTCATTAATTAACCGGGTTTTACATTCTACCCACCTAATTGGGAATTTTGCCCACAAAATTCAAATTCAATTACCTGAGAGTAAGTGCGGGTAGTCGGCTCGCATCTCCGACTCAAGTTTCCAAGTGTGTTCTTCAACACCGCCTCGACTCCATGCCACTTTGACTAACGAAACCTCATTTCCACGCAACCGTTTGATATTAGTATCATCAATTCTGACTGGAGTTACCGGAAGCGTCAAATCTTCTTTCAACTGAACAGATTCAGGTTCTAACACATGGCTAGTATCAGGAGTATACTTGCGAAGCTGTGACACGTGAAATACGTCGTACAAGTTCGAAAGATGAGGTGGTAGAGCCATCCGATATGCCACCGGTCCAACCCTTTCCAGGATCTGAAATGGACCAATGTACCAAGGATTCAACTTCTTTGCTTTAATCGCCCTACCTACTCCTATGGTTGGAGTAACCTTAAGGAAAACATGATCTCCTTCCTCAAATTCCAAGGGTTTTTGTCTCTGATCGGCGTAACTCTTCTGACGACTCTACGCGGTAAGTATCCTATCTCGGATTTTCTTGACTTGTTCAGTGGTCTCAGCTATCATCTCCGATCCCAACAAGCCTTTCTCTCCAGCTTCATACTAACATAGCGGAGGTTGATATTTCCTCCCATATAGAGTCTCATACGGAGCCATTTCGATGCTCGCATGGTAATAAGGATCACTAAATTGTGAATAAAATAATAAGGATAAACAATAAACATAATGAAAAAATAAAATATATAAATTCATAAAGAGAATGAAAAAATATATTAATACCTAAATTATAATTGTTTGAATTAAAATTTGCAATTGAAAATATCAAAAAGAGAAACAATAAAATTAAAAGATGCATAGAGTCATAGAGAGCTATATAAAACAAAATAGAGAATTTAAAATTTACCTTTTGATGAAGAGAAGATGACCACTAGACAAGGAATAAAAAAAGAAGGTTAAAAATATGAAACTAAGAAGACGGTTTAAGAGAATAAATTAAAGGAGTGACGGTAGAGATTTGAGAATGGAAGAAGACTAAATTTGATTAGGTTAACTAATAGTCAAAATGATAGAAAGATAAAATAAATTTGGGGCTTTAAATAATTGGGCTTAGTTTATTTGTAGTGGAGTCATTTAAAATCTAAAATGGG
The DNA here is from genome assembly GCF_014773155.1 of Arachis stenosperma. Taxonomy (NCBI): domain Eukaryota; kingdom Viridiplantae; phylum Streptophyta; class Magnoliopsida; order Fabales; family Fabaceae; genus Arachis; species Arachis stenosperma. The sequence goes on along the minus strand of NC_080383.1, from coordinate 87,957,484 downwards.
ACATATTATATATATATATATATATATATATATATATATATATATATATATATATATATAATTAAAACAAAAATGAAATGTGAGTGGGGGCAAGTACCCCCATTGCTCTACTTAGGTCCATGCCTGCTAATTGTCACATGAGAAACAGTGACAATGGGATTGTTTTTGAGTGTGATAGTCCTATCCTATTGTGCACTCATCGATTAAGTTTCTTATTTGAGTTGAATAGCCTAATATTGACGAGCTTAGGTATTAATAGGACAAAGGAGGTTGGAAGAGTTGGGTATAGGTTGTTAGCTCCAATAGAAAGTAGAGTATTTCAGTTTTGTAATTTTTTGCTGGATGGCAATGAGCATGTACACTTGATATTATCCATGGAAGAATCATAGCCTAACAAGTGATGGAGCTTTCTACGAAGGTTGGTGACATAGGTGGTGTTGGTTTTAGACACTCAAATTTTATCAAAGCTGATCCACCTCTTGCACGACCACCTCTACAGCGTGCTAGTCTAACGGATCATATCGAGGTGGATAGTGAGGAGTCAGATGAAGAATATGTTGCTGATAGCAATGAAAGTGGTTCTTTTGGGGATGAGGAAGAGTTTGTAATAGAGACTTCGGTGGGTGGGAACAGTTCTATATCTTCTGCCTGTCCCAAAACTAGTTCCAGAGTTGTCAACTGTAGCTAGTCATTATCACACACTGAATCTTGATGCGATACATGAGGGTACTCCATTTTTAAATACAGGGGGAAATGATTACAACACAAACAGTAGTGTGGAGTTTTTTTATTGGGCATAGATTCAAGAGCAAGGAAGCTTTCATCCTAAGTGTGAAGAATTACAGTATTCAGAGGAGTGCTGAGTATAGGATTGTCGAGTATGATTGATCAAAGTACCACATGCATTGTAGGCAATTCATAACAGAACGTCCTTGGAGTCTCCGTATTGCACTTTGACAGAATCTTGGATATTGATAAGCTACTTTATGATGTCTAAAGTTACAATATTCTTGTTTATCATGATTGTTTTGGGACTGACATATAACCATCTAATTTGATGTTAATTTGATAAGGAGGTGCATAAATTTGGAAAATCGCACACTTCTAGCCCTCACCATGTCTCAGGACCATCAATAGTTGGACAACAACATCATTTGCGGTGTTATCATGCCTTTCATACAGTCCTATCCGTCTGTATCTGTTCCTGTCCTACAAAGTGCAGTCAGGTAGAGCTATCACTACAAACTGTCATACAGGAAGGTCTGGATGGCCAAACAAAAGGCAATTTCCTAGATCTATGGTAATTGAAAGAAGTCGTATAATAAGGTTTTGAGGTTGTAGCAAGCATTGCAGATTTGTTGTCCTGGCATAATAAGTGATTTCAGTATGGTACCGTACTATGATGGCCACTTATTGGTGTGTGATTGCAGCCAATTTGACAAGATATTCTGGACTTTTCTCGTGTCTTCAAGTTTTCAAACATTGCAAGCCCTTTGTCTCCATGGATGGCATACACTTGTATGGCAAGTATGGTGGTGTAGTACTAATTGTCGTGGCACAAGATAGTAATAGTAATATCCTGCTTGTTGCTTTTGCTATCATAGAGTCAAAGATGACTGAGTTATGGTCATTCTTCCTGAACAATATAAAGAGGCATGTGACACCACAAGAAGTAGGGCTGTTGGTTATATCTGATAGATCTCAAGTGATCAAAGCCGCATTGAGAGCTGATGATAGCGGTTGAAGGCCTCCTAGTACTTTTCATGCGTACTGTGTGAGACACATAATAGCAAACTTTATGACCCGTTTCAAATCCACAGAGGATAAACGATACTTGATGAATGCTATATATAGTCCAAGCAAGGCTGGGTATGAGGGGTATATGGATGCATTGAGAGGGTTATCCCATGAGATGTTAGACTTGGCCAACAGATTCAACAAGGAGATATTGTTGCAGCATTATGATAGTGGTTGTAGGTTTAGACACATGACTACAAAACTCTCAGAGTGCATGAACGCAGTGTTGAAGGGCATGCGGTAGTGAAGACGATTTCCCGTGCCATATAGTGGGGGCTGTATCTGACGTGATGGTCTTGTCGGCCTGGCCGGGGGGCGAAGGAGGAACTTGCGGAGGTTGTGGAGGAGCCTGAGGGGGTGGTGGAGGAGGGAACTGCATAGGATGACCATACTACAGCCACGGACATGGTTGTGTCTGATAGTTTGGAGAACTAGGTGGATACTATGGTGGAGGAGGCAGAGGTTGTATTGCAGTCATCAACCGTGCATAGTCCACTGATGGGGGTGTGGCATACTGAGCACCAGGAAGTACATCGTACCATATGAGTAACTAGGACCAGGAGACACATAAGGGACCCACACAGACGTCACTACCGGTGCAACGGTAGAGTGGATACCCTAATGTATCCTCTACTCCATACTCGTTCGAAACTGGTCTACAAGAGTTTGCATGGTATCCTAGTCGGTGGTATACAGCTATAAGACCTTGTTGAGTTGGATCTCATCGATTGATGCCCCATGATGACCACTGCTCTATGCTCCAAGATCAACCTAGCCAAGTAGGGCATTGAAAGGGTCATCAACATGGGACGGTGGCTGTGTCACCGGTGGGAGAGGGTGGTGGTGATGGTGGTGGCGACGACCAAGATAACCCATCATCATCCTACGGTATGTCTTCGAGATCCTCCTGTTGCGCATACTTGGCCTCCTCCTCAAACCCTACATCTAAGCACTCTTGGCACTGCCTGGTTCTCTCCCTCTGAGCCCCCCTAACTCCTTCGGGGCCTCTCGCACCCCTCTCTCTTAGGGGTGTTCAAAACCGATCCGGACCGAACTAAACTGATGGACCGAACCGAAAAAACCAAAAACCGAATTAACCGAAAACTAAAAAAACCGAAAAAAGTGATGTTTTGCGGTTTTTCTACGGTTCGGTTCGGTTTTCGGTTCTTGCCACCAAAACCCTAACCGAACCGGTTCTTCAGAAAACCCTAAAATTAAAACTACCCCAACCCCACCCCCCCAAAACGCGTTACACTTACAGCTGCGCGAGTCCCTCCCCTCCCCGGCTCCCCCTATGGAAACCTAACCCCGCCGCCCAAACCCCAGATCGGAGCCACCACCCACGCACCAAAACGGCCAGCAGTCACCCACCTTCTTCACTCCTTGTCGTTGATACTCGAAGTCGAAGGCAGCAGTCACCCACCCACCGCGAACACGAAGACGAAGACCCAGTCACCCACCCACCCACAGGACCTCCGACCTCACCACCTCTGACGTCACCGCCTCCACCCAGAAAGCCTCCACCCAGCAGCGTTTCTGGGTTCTGTAGGGTCACCTCACCACCTTCGACCTTGCCGCCTCCACCCAGAAAGCCTCCCACCCAGCCACCGATTCAAGTGCATATGGAGCCCGAGCCATCTATTCAGGTAAACTTTACTGATGCATTCTTGCCTCGTTGTTGGTAGTGCTGCTTGGTGCTTGCTGGTTAATGGTTATTGTTCAATGTTCAGTTTGTTCAGTTTGTGACTTTGTTCAATGTTCAGTTTGTTCAGGTTATTTTAATCATCTTTTTTTGTACGTTAGGATCTAGGAGTTCAATTTTAATATAAAGATTAATAGAATTGAATAGATTTAACCTGAAAAATGATGTTAGGGATCTAGTTCAATTTTAATATAATCAATTAATCATTAACATAATTTAACCTGAAAAATAGTTTATAAGTAATGTTTACCATTTCATGTATGTTTCATATTGTTTTTTTTATTTTTTGTAAAATTTTAGTTTTAACCACTTTCTTCCTCACATGAATACAGAAATGGGCAAAACAATGGAAAAATAGTAAATAGTTTGCCTTTTGCTTCAGATATAGGTGAATGATTGGAGTTGTTTTTTTTTTCAATTTATTTATAGGATCAAAGTTTTGAATTTGGCTTCTAAAATAGAGGCTTTCAGTTTCTGGTTCCTTGCTTGTTTATTGTTTGGTTTATTGCTGTTTATTGCCAAGTTCAATTTATTGGTATAAAGGTTTATTGCTTGTTCATTGCTTGTTTGGTTCATTGCTGGTTTAATTTGAGATTATCAAGTTTTGTTCTGTTTAGTGTTTAATTTGCCAAGTTCAATTTGTTCATTGCCAAGTTCAATTTGCAAATTCTGTTTAGTGTTTATTGCTGCCTTGCTGGTTTAATTTGTTCATTGCTTGTTCACATTATCAAGTGCCAATTCTGTTTGGTTTATAGCTGGTTTAGGGCTGGTTCATTGCTTGTTTATTGTTTGATTTATTGCTGTTTATTGCCAAGTTCAATTTGTTGGTATAATGGTTTATTGCTTGTTCATTGCTTGTTTGGTTCATTGCTGGTTTAATTTGAGATTATCAAGTTTTGTTCTGTTTAGTGTTTAATTTGGCAAGTTCAATTTGTTCATTGCCAAGTTCAATTTGCAAATTCTGTTTAGTGTTTATTGATGCCTTGCTGGTTTAATTTGTTCATTGCTTGTTCACATTATCAAATGCCAATTCTATTTGGTTTATTGCCGGTTTAGGGCTGGTTCATTGCTTGTTTATTGTTTGGTTTATTGCTGTTTATTGCCAAGTTCAATTTGTTGGTATAATGGTTTATTGCTTGTTCATTGCTTGTTTGCATTATCAAGTTTTGTTTTGTTTTGTTTATTGCTTGTTTATTGCTGGTTAATGGTTATTGCTGGTTAATGGTTATTGCTTGTTCTCCTTATATTATTATTATTATTATTATAATTATTATTGTTGTTGTTGTTGTTGTTGTTGTTGTTGTTGTTGTTGTTCTTATTATGTAATTTTTTTTATTTCAGGTTGGTTTGCATTATGAAGTTTTAGCTATTTTGTTGGAGAAGACACCATAACTTTGCTAATTGCTATCAGTTTAATGACAATTTATTTTTATTTTCAGTTGTGTTGACTGTTGAGCTATTAAACTTGTTTAATTGTCGTATTTGAATTCTATTGTCGTTATATTTCATTAGATCAAGACTTTGTTAGCTATTGTGTATTTTGGCTTGTTGATTTCAATCTTATGACATTGCATAATAGTATGGTAGAATTTTTTTTTATTTGATTGAAAAAACCGAACAAACCGAACCAAATCAAACTGATTTTAATTGGTTTGGTTTAGTTCGGATGACCCTGAAAAAAAACCGAACCAAATCGAATCGCAATTTAATTAAACGATCGGATCGGATGGCTTTTCCTTCAAAAACCGAACTAAACCGCACCGCGAACACCCCTACTCTCTCCTACCTAGCCTCCGTGTGACTACATGAGACTGCCTAGCACGTCTACTAGGTGCATAACGTCAAAGGTCTAGCACCTCCCTAGGCTGTGTGGTAGTGGGTTGCACTCAATAAAAAGAGTCAATAATATAGGGTTGTCGAGCACATCCTGATCAGATAGCAACCGAACTCAGCAAACAACCTGCCACCAGTCTCAATACTCTTGTGTGGACTAGTAGTTTGTCTATGGAAGCAAGGAGATCATATGTCCCTCCTCGAATTGAACCCTCCATCTGTCATACCACTCCCTATAACGAGTGGGCCACCATATGTCCTCTTCTCCGCTAGTGTTGAAGATGTACTTGTCGACATTGACCAGATCCATAGGAACTAGCTGTTGGCCTCCGAACTGAGATTTCACCTTGTCAGCATGGTGAAACTCAACATAATTAAAACAAATGGATACTACACCCTTCTATGTCCGTTTCTCCTAGTCATCTCATAGCCAGTCCAACGTCAAAGCTTGTAATGCTGGGTTATCATATGGCGTCCACTGAAACTACAAATCAAATTGAAAGATTTTAATCACTATATGCAATTATTCAGCTAAATTTATGCAGTAAATTATTATATGAAAGAAATATTTCTTACCGCATCGAGTGAAAACTGGTCTAGCCAAAGACGCCATCAAAGGAGTCTCCCATTGAACTGGTTTCTGCTCTGCTAGACATATCTATCAACCTACAACCATATATAACAATAGCAAGTTATGCAATGAGAAAATAAACTTAACTACGAAGAAAATTGACAAATGAAATTATAACAAATGTATATCTCATAGCCAATGGAAAGGTCGGTGTCTGCATGTCCGGTGGTACCATGCCAAAAGTCGAGCGTATATCCATGACATCAGCAGCGGCATGCACCCAACAATGTCTGTGGTGGCTCGATGTGTCGTAGAGCACAACAAGTGATACGTCCATGCAAGCATGACAAAACCCTAAGACAAGTTGCGGCACCTATCAAAGTCTGCTAGCAAGGAAAACCGCCTAATGTGAACCTGATTGTTCGACTTATCCGTAATCAGGTAATCCCCAATCATCAGTAATATATAGCACCTTGTTTACTATCAGACAGTGGCCGAATCTACACCAGCTAGCATATGCTGCATCCTGTCCCTAAGCCACGTGAGCTTGATCGAAAAGGACTCCTTCCTCTGCTCCCCGTATTGTTGAGCATGTGGAGGCTTAGCACCGAGGAGCTCCTCTAACTAATCGCATGTCAGGTGTTGGTACCATGTCTGAAAATCCCTCAAGCAACCACCCACTGACTCTTCATTGGTGCGCAACCCAAGGTAGTATGCAACATCCTGTAGGGTGATCGTGCACTCAACCTAAGGCAGGTGAAAAGTGTGGGTTTTCGAACACCAATGCTCCATGAATACAAAAATCAGGGTATTGTCAAACACAAAATCTCTGAGTTGCACTGTGTTGCAAAACCTTGCCTCCCTCAGATAAGGGAGAATGACGTCTGTTGGTGTAAGAGTTTGACTAACTCTCCTAAAAAATAGGAGACGAAGCCTCTATTAAATTAAAAAAATAAATTAATATGCAACTCATATTAAAATAGAATATTTAAATAAAAATAAATTAAAATACCAACTGACATTTTAAATTACTAATATTTTTTGGTTAAATTAATAAATTAAAAGTTATTAAATTATTTTTTCAAATGTGATAAATATATGGTTATGCATTTATTTTCTAAACCCAATATTTAAAAAATTTATCTACATAGTTAAATATTAACCACTAATAAAAAATAAAATACCAACTAATATTAACAACTAATATGATCTAAAACAGTAACTAACATAAGATATGCTCCTAGCAAGGCATCTACTCTGGTTATAAATATAAAATGTTAAATTACTTACAAATTATATATTTCAGTAAATAAAAAAATTAAAATATTTATTTGAAAAAATTGTAATTTGAGTCAATAAAAATTTGAAACCAATTTAATTCAATTTTAAAATTTAAGAAATCAATTCAAATTAAATATTTCATTTACTTGAAATAGTCAATCTTAAATAAAATTTTAAAATTATAATATCGTAATAAAATTTTAAAATATTCAATAATTAATTATTTGCAAAAGATAGAAAAAATGAAAAGAATTCGGAGCAGAGTCAAAATCAAACAGAGTCACTTAAACCTTGAGAGAGAATATCTATTATATTCCTCCCTTTCACATGACGCATTTAGAATTACCATGAACTTCAAATAAGTAATAAATGAGCCAATGCCTTCGATTGTTTTTGGTTCAGCTAATTAAATAAGTAGGCGATTTTTTTTGAAGATGACTTCTATATATTTTAATTAGCTTCCTCTTCCCTAATGTGTCACTCTTTGTACTCGTCAAAAAGGAAAATATAATCTATTATTCGTAGTTTTCCTGAGATTAGATCAATGTGTCAGCAAGGCAGCAATCAATATCATCTGGATGGTATATCTCGTATCGCTAATTGGACTTGAATTTATTCAGAGTTTGATTTTGACACGAATAAATAAATATATATAGTTGAACTCAATTAAGCCTTGAGATAATTTTTTTTATCAAATGCTTTAAGTTTTTAATAAATTTTATTTATTAAATTTGTCTCTAAATCTTTATTCTATAAACAAATCAATATAATATTAAAATTAAAATTCTCGTTTATATGAAAAAATTAATTCAAAATTTTAAAAACCTTTTTAGAGAAATAAATAATGGTAAAAATTAATTTATCTAAATTCTTTAACATAATATGATGTGGAATTTATTTGTTTAAAACTAATATTTTTTGAAAACTAAAATGATATTTGATTAATTAAAAAAATTATTTAAGGTATTACTCATAAATATTTAATAAAAAAGGAACTGAATTAAAATAGTATTTTTCTTTTCCTTTAGTTAGTATAAAATAAGGCTTGTTAATTCACAACTGGATCGCATGTTAGATTTATAACATTTAAAAAATATATAAATAACGGAGAACAAAAAGTATCAGTACATATATAACCAGTTATTATGAATTTCAGATATGTAGTAATAATTCACAGCTTAAAATATATACCATAATAACTAAACTCAAATAGGAAGATACAACTAATTTGATGACTACATGATTTTAAAATGCTAAATATTATTTGTTTGATTATTTGTTTTCATGTTGTTTCTTTGTTTTGTATTCCTTGTTTGTACTCACGTCCCGGGGTAGGAAATCTTGTGAGTTTGTTAACTGATCGAAAAAAAATATTACACTTATTATTATATATTTTGAGTATTTATTATAAAAATATTATATAATTATAGAAAAAACATTATGATTAATAAAGAGTATTATTGTCTTCTTTTTTTATTTGTAAATATTTAAGAAGATTTAATAGTTGTTTTAATAATTTTATATAATTAAAAAATAGTTAATTTGAAAAAATTGACCATAAAACTAAATTAAATTAAATAAATATAAAATAATTTAATTAAAAATATTAGAATATATATACTGATTAACATAGAAAAATAAATGAAATAGCTTAGCCTAGTAGCAAAGTATTGTGATTTGAACCACTCGAATTTAAATCTCATTTCTCTCATTTGGAAATAATTCCAAAAACTTGTCAGTTCCACGTTGGAGATTTCATGTTACAGAGAAGCCATTATAAGATTTATGTATATGATGTAAGCTGACATAGAGTAGTAGCGGGCTTTTGCACGTTGCGTTGATAGATTTGACAGTTGTTGACCCGCTGAAATGCAAGAATAATCTATATGTCAAACTAAATTGGATAAATTATTGGTTCACCAATTTTTTGGTAGAATGACGATGACCTGATTTTGATAATACTGTAATAAATTCTTATTTTATAATGAGTTTTGGATAGAGTTTATTAATTTATTTTATATTTATTCATAAAAATATATAATTTTATAAAATTTTAATTATATTTAATTGTAAAAATTATATTTTTTTATGTTTTTAATTATTAATTTTTTAATTTTTTTGTGTCATTTAATGTCGTGATCAATTTTGTTTAAGAGTTTAAATTAAAGCACTTCAATTGTTTTAAGGGGTAAAAAAGAACAGAACAAAAATACAAATTTGGAAAACAATTTGAAATGGAGGTTGCTAAAATTCTGATTTGGTATAACATTCTAAATTTTTTAAAATTAAATAATAAGTTGTTTATAATTTATTATTTTATTTAAATTTTTTTTAAATTAATTAAATTAAGTTTTATGATTTTTTAATTTAAAATTTATTAAAATTTTAAAATATTTTTTATTACAATGAGATATTTTTAAAAAAATAAAAAATTATTATTATTGTTTTATTTTATTTTTAACTACTTCAATTAAAATAAAAATTTATATAATAATATTATTATTAAAATTCAAAAAAAAGGAAAAAAATTTTGGCCGAAACCATTTAAGAGCAAAAGAAAGAAAATGAAACATGACTTTTATATATATATATATACCAATGCCATTAAGGGAACAAAAAGAAAGAAATAAAATAGCGTGGCTTGCATGTTTATATACATATATATAATTGTTACACATGTTTCTTTAATTAACAATCATGACACATATACCTCCTTTATTTAATAACTAATAACACTTGGTTATGAATCATCATTAATTACCTTCGTTCCTTTAATTTCACCACCAAACTAAGCTTAAGAAAAATAAGGGAAATAGAGAAACCGAATGAAAGAGAGAGCCTGAATTTCATGGAAACATAAACCTTCTGATTTTAATTTTTTGAATTCCGTAACTATAATAAAAAATCTAATCTAATAAAAATATTCGTATCCTCTTTTTCTACACGTTGATGTCATATTTGTTCGGTAGAAATTGACGGTGACTCGTAGCTTCTTTTTTTTTTGAGTTCGGTTAATTAGAATTCTAAGAGGCATAGACGATTTCTGACATTTTCTTCTTCAACAGCTCGATCAAAAAACTTTTCTGGAGCTTCTGTTATTTTGATTTCGTACAGAAGTAGAGTTTTGATAAATTCCCAATGATTAAATTTGTATTGAATAAGTGATTTGGAGCTGTGACTGATTATTGATTGAGTTTGATTGAGTTTATATTGAATTTTTGCAAAATATTGATGTATGTGAAGATCATGGCTTGGTTGTGATGAAACCAGTAGGGACCAAACTATTTTGGAAATTTTTAGGTTGGAATATCATTGAGAATCAAGTAAAAATTAGTGAGATTTGATGGTCGAGAGATTAAATTAAAAGTTACGAAAACTTGGTAACCGAAAAACTCGAGAACATATTAAAACACAAGTAATATTTTAAAAAGAAAAGGTTAAGGGTTTCGGTATAAGAGGAAGATTAGTAATTAAATTTTATTTTTGAAGGGTAACATTGTATTTATATATAAAAATCAAGGTAGAATTCGTAATTATGTAAGTTTTTGAGCATTTTGGATAATAAATATGGATAAAAATGGATATTTTATAAGAGTTCAGGATCATTTCTAAAAATATGAAATTAAAATTAGTAATTTTATAAAATGGGTTAAAAAGTAAAATATTTAAAAGCTTAAAGAATAGAACGTTAATAAGTAGATTTTGATATAAAAATAATAATGTTAATACTCTTTTATTATTAATACTGGCATTACTTGTATCAATATAATATATTAGTATTTTATTTAAAAGATATTATTTTATTTATGATATACTAAAAGTGTAAGCAGAGAACTGTCCTAAAAGTTTTAGAAAGACAAATTTAAATTAAGAATCTTTGATTCTCTTTTCATAAGACACTTAGGAAAAGGCGAGGAAATAATGTGAAGATAACTCATATTGTGGAATGATAAGAAAGAAAAAAAAGAACGAAAAAAAAGAGATAAGCAGAGATATTGTTTGGTACTGAAAACGAGCAGAGATGTGGTGGTGAGTCTACCGAGATTTGCTTTCCAGAGATACATCGGCCAATCCAGGGGATGGTCGCACCTGTAAGACAGAGGTTGCTTACAGAAGTTATCAATATATACATTGGCTAGAGAGAGCCTCACCTGTAAGGCCGATGTTGCTTACAGAGGTTATGTTTGCATACATCGGCTCAAGATAGTCGCACCTGTAAGACAGAGGTTGTTTACAGAGGTTATGGCACTGGAAGCCAAACTCAGACAAAGGTTGCTGAGTTAAGTCGGAATATAATTCAATAAATAATAGAGAATAAAAGAATTAAGAGAATAAAAGAAACTAATGAATCACTGCTACAGAAGAGCAGAGAACATAAGAGAAAAGAATGTATTAACTGAAAGGATCTCTGCTGCAAGAGATCGGAGGGCAAAGATAAAGAAAAAGTTTTAAAAGACTGTCTGCCACAGGAGAATAGATGCGACCTTGCTTGGGGCTTAATGCCAAATGTATAGTGGGGACACCCACACATTGAGAACTGTTTTTTAGATGTAAGCATATTGAAATACATTTTAAAGTCACACTGTATACGGCCTGATCCTAAAACTTATATGCACACTATATGCATTTGGAAAGCCATATCTGGAATTTGTGCCCGGGTAATGTTGAGAGCGGGTAGGCAACCGACACATGAGCTCATGGCGTGCATAGGACATACATGCATCATACTTGTTTGCACATACTTCTCTGTGATATGTGTTTCTGTGATTGTGTGTGTGTGCTTCTTGACTTGATTTTCTCTGTATCTTTGGTTTGTTAAAGTTGTTTGTATTTTGAGGTTTGTTACTATTGGCTATCTATTGAAGATTGTAAATATTCTGTTGTGAAATTGTTGTATAACAAATAATAAACGGAACATAACTACACAGTCCGACCCTACTAAGAACTCCCTAGTTTTTACCCCTTATTTTCACCCCTTTCAACTATAGGTGCGAAGGCTTAGTGCAGAACTATAGGAGCATATGTTTACAAGTTGAGTTGTTAGAATTTACTTTCCCCTCGTCGTTTATTCTTTTGGTTTTTAGAGGGGTAGGACATGTAATTGAGGTTCTATGAATAAGTTTATTGGTGTGGATTTTTTGAATATCCACAACTGAACCAGCAAGTGCACCGGGTCGTCCAAGTAATACCTCAGGTAAGTGAGGGTCGATCCCATGAGGACTGATGGACTGAGCAACAATGATCGACTGATTGGTTTAGTTAGGCAAGCAGAAGAGTGGGTTTGGTTATTTGAAACAACATTAAACAACATTTCAAGAGTAAAGAAAGCAAATAAGAGAATTGGTGAGAAATCAATAAGAGAAAGCAATTAAGGTACCGTAGATGTTTACTTTTCTGGATTAAGTTTTCTTACCAATTATTTTAATCATGCAATATTCATTTCATGGCAAACTGTAATTGACTAAACCCTAATCTCTTAGAGATTTAGTCTCATCTAACTTTCATTAACTACCAATGTCTTGGTCACTTGATTCCGATTAGAGAGTTACGTTCAAATCTAGTTTATGGCTACAAAATCCCTAATTACCCAAAGCTAAACGGATTATATGTCACGTATCCAGATTAGTTCAAGTAATTAGCAATTTAGGAGAAATTTACTTTCAAGTTGTGTTCAGGTGAGGGACCTCTTCCAAGGGTCACAAGAACGAATCTAAAATAAAGGTCACACTCTCGATCCACCCATATTCATAAAATGAAGAACGAAAGTAATTCTTGAAACTGAATCAATATATTAATTAAAATAAAAAAGCACTAGTCTTAATCCATAAAAATAAACAGAGCTCCTAATCTTAACCAAGGAGGTTTAGTGGCTCATGACTTACAAAGAAAACAAGGGTTTTGAAAAGTGTAACGTGCGAAAGTGTGAAGATCCTCCTCTAGGGTGAATCTTTTCCCTTTTAATTCTAACCTAATTTCATTTGAAATTAAAATAAGATAACTAATAAAAATTACAAAATTAAAAGATAAGATAACTAATAAAAGCTAAATCCACTTGAAGATGCTTCCTTGATGAGGCTTCAATTCGGATTGCCTAGCGCTAAATGTCAATTAGGCGATTAGCGCCTAAAGAGGCAGAGAGCTTCCTGTTTCACAAGGCTTGTTGGCACTAAATGCCAACTGGGCGTTTAGCGCCCAAAGGGGTAGCTCCAAATCTTTTCTTTTTGGCACAAAATTCTGCCAACTTGCTCCAAATTTCACTTGAAATCATAAAAATACTAAAACAACTCAAAGTAACATCCAAAGAGGATTTTTGTACTAAAATATAATAAAACTTAATAAATTCTAACTAAAAACGACTAGAAAACAAGGGAAAAATAGGTACAAGATGCTCACGCATTACAACACCGAACTTGAACTGTTACTTGTTCTCAAGCAACTAAAAATAATAGAGGACTGAGAAGAGAAAATGCCCAAGGCTTGAATGTTCAATTAAGGTCATGTCTGAGTACTGAGTGGGGCTAATGACACTCTAATTCTGAATAGGTTTGGCATTTCTTTATCCTTTGAAGCTCAGAAATATTGATATCCTTTAGTACTAGAACTCGGATAATATTATGGATTCTCTTCTTTTAGGCTATAATTGATCTTTGAACACAGTTTTTTCTTTTCTTTTCTTTTGGTACTCTAAGTGTTTTGTCCTTAAGCTTAACTTGATACAACAACACTACAAGCACTTAACTAGGAAACTCTTTGAGTTCTAATTTTTCTATTCATTTTTCCTAAACAGTGGTGCTTAGAGCTTTTGGTATACTCTGTAATTGCACTTGGTGACGATTCTTAGTGCTCTGTCTCAAGGATTAGTTGACACATTTACATCAAAAGCATATGGTTAGGAAAACAACTCTTTGAGCTTTTTGATCAATCTTGACCTTCCTAACCATTGATGCTCAAAGCCTTGGACCTTGCTCTTTATTTTCTTTTTCTCTTTGCTGTTTGTTTTGCTTCAAGGATCAATATCTCACTTACTTTAGAGCATCCATAATATTTCTCTAGGTTCCTCTACCTCAAGAACCAGCATTCTTAACTTCAATATCAAACATGCACTGTTTATTCATACATTCAGAATTAAAGATAATACTACCACATCAAAGTAACTAGAAAAACTCATAATATATAACTCATGCACTTTACTACTTATTTCCTTTTTCTTTTGATTTTTCAAGCTCAGTGAGCAATACATGAGACAACTTTCAAAGTAAACATAAAATGACAAAATAACTGACTAGGCTAGAAAGTAATAAAAGACTCTAATGATCATGCAATGACTCAAACAAGTAAATAACAGGAAACAAGATAAAAATACTAAAAGACAGAAAATAGGATAGGCATAAGGTAATGAAACTCAACTACCTCAGTCATGGTGGCTACTGCTCCCTCCTCTGAATCCACTCTAGCGCTTCAGCTCCTCCATCTCACACCCCCTATCTTTACTGCTCCTTTGCCAACTGATGAAGGAGGGTAGAGTGGCTCTGATGCTCCTGTCTCAGCTGATTCATAGAAGATATCAGCTATCCAATAGATGTCGCTAGCTGATCCCAGTACTCAGGCGGAAGAAGATAGTGTCCCTGAGGTAACTCAGGATGATCCTACTGAGGAGGGGGAACTGTCTCCTGCGGTGGTGCTTGTCTAAGCTCCCGAGCATATTCCACACCCCTCCTAGTGATCGGTCTATCAACTGCAATAAGAATGTCTCTATCAATCTGGACATTAGCAGCCTTGCATAAGTGGAAGATGAAGTGGGAGAAAGCTAATCCAACAGAGGTGGAGGTCTTTGCTACTATGCTGTATATCTCGAGAGGGATCAAACGGTGAACTTCCACCTCATTGCCGAGTATGGTGCAGGAAATCATCACGGCTCAGTTCATAGTAACCTTGGACCGGTTACTAGCGTGGAGGATGGAGCGTTGAATGAACTCCAACAATCCTCTAGCAACTAGTTTCAGATTGTACCTTCCCAACTGGTATGGCTGGCCCATGGCATCCTTCCTCCAATGTGCTCCGGGTAGACATATATCCTTGAGGACTTGATTCAGTCTTTAATCAGCTCTGACCCTCTTCGTGTAGGAGTGAGGGTCATATCTGGATGGAGGCAGTTGAAGTATCTCCTTCACTCTCTCCATACCGAACTGTAGGGTCTTTTCTCGGACCATGGTGTGCCAAATCTTAACTCGGGATGCGCATCCCTGATATGCTTGTCAGTCACCCACAAATCTGTATAGAACTCTCTGACCTTCAGAACTCCAATCTCAGTCAAAGGGTTGGCCAGAACTTCCCAACCTCTGCTTCAAATATGTTCCTGGATTTCTGGATACTCGTCTGGCTTCAAGTCGAATCTCACCTATGTGATCACTTTTTTTTTGTTGACATTCTTATAATAGTGTTCCTCATGAATGTTAGTGTAAAATTGGTTGACATCATGTGGGATTATGAAGGGAGCCTTCTCTTCTCTCTTTCTTGAAGAGGATCCTCCAACTTTTGGTGTCATAAGGGTTATGAGAAAAGTGAAAAGTCGAGGTCCCAACATCAAACTTAAAGCTGTTGCTCGTCCCTGAGCAAAGAAAAAGAAAAGAATGTAAAAAAGAAGTAGAGAAAAAAGGGGAAAAGAAAGAGAAGAGACATTGAAAGGAGTAAAAGGGTGGGGGATGTGGTGATTGGGTTCGGCTATGAGAAGGAGAAAAAAGGAGGAAAGGAAGAAAGAAAAGTAGAAGAGAAGGTTGGTAAGAGGTGAGAATAGAAGTGATATTTATAGTGGTGGGGGATATTTAAGGTTCGGTTATGGGGAAGGGGTGAAAAGGGAAGTGAATTTTGATTGTTGGAGATATGATATGAAAAGATATGATGAGGATTTGATGAGATATGATATGAAAATAGTTGGAAAAAAGGTAATATGATAGTTGAAGATGAGTAGTGGGGGGAGAGAGAGAGGGTAAACGGTCAAAAGTGGTGAAAAAGAGAAAGTGACTGTTTGGAAATTCAAATTGTCCATCTTTGAAATTGAATGTCCCTTTGCTGGCGCTAAATGATACTTTCGATGTTTAGTTCCCAAACGCCGAAGAGTGCATCCCCTTTGTGGTGTGAAACGCCACTCCTGGCATAAAACGCCAAAGATTTGTTTTTTTTTGACGAGATGGGTGGCATTAAACGCCCAACTGGCGTTTAGTGCCCTTGGTGGGGGTAAAATTGGGTCCTTTGTTGGCGTTAAACGCCCTCCTGGCATTTAACACCAGCTCTTTATGCCTCATCCCTGGCGCTAAACGCCCAGCCTGGAATTTAGCGCCAGAACACTTCGAGCTAACCTTACTCCAGGGTGTTCTGTTTTTTCTTTTGGGTTTCTGTCCGGCTGTCCCTATTCTAAGAACTTTGCATGATCACAAACAAAATTAAACCACAGAAAACTATGAATAACACTGAAAAATAAACAAAGAATCAAATTAGAAGAAGAACTAAAGGATACTCAAAGTTGTGTTGCCTCCCAACAAGCGCTTCTTTACCGTCATTAGCTTGACGGTTGTTTATGCTAAATCAGCAGATGGGTGGATCTCTGGCGATCAATCTCGCCTCCCAGATAGTGCTTCACCCTCTCGCCATTAACTACGAATCTGTTATCTGAGTTTTCTTCTTAAAGTGCCACATGAACATAGGGTGAAACTCCAGTGACCACAAAGGGTCCTAACCACCTGGACTTGAGCTTCCCAGGAAAGAGCTTGAGCTTAGAATTGAAAAGTAGAACCTTTTGGCCTGACTCAAACACTCTTGAGGCAATCTTTTTATCATGCCACTTTTTGGCTTTTTGCTTGTAGAGCTTGGCATTCTCATAAGCAGAGTTCCTGAACTCATCAAGATCATTCAGTTGGAGCAGTCTTTTCTCTCCTGCAGCCTTGGCATCAAAATTTAAGAACTTTGCTGTCCAATATGCTTTGTACTCTAATTCTACTGGCAAGTGACAGGCCTTACCATAGACTAACTGGTAAGGAGACATTCCAATATGGGTCTTGTAAGCAGTCCAATACGCCAGAGAGCATCATCAAGTTTTTTTGCCAGTCCTTCCTTGAAGTACTCACAGTCTTCTCTAGGATCCTTTTGAGTTTCCTGTTAGAAACCTTAGCCTATCCACTTGTCTAAGGGTGATAGGAGGTTGCCACTTTATGACGGACTCCATACCTTTGCAGGAGTGAGTCCAAATACTTATTGCAGGAAGGAGTTCTATAAGGTCCTCACAAGTCACAATGTATTAAATAAAAAATATTAGAAACTTGATAATCACTTAAAGGAAACTTATCTCTTGTTTGATTGAATTTTTCACGAGTTTCACAAATCTCATTGCTGGTAGAATTCTCATTTACATCAGGGAGCATTTGCACAATTTTAAATGATGGATGTCCTAGTCTCTTATGACAAAGCACTAATTGATTCTCTGTTCTAGCATGACAAGCTTGAATCTTGTGTGCCTCACAATACCAATAGATCCCATCCTTTTGCTCACCCGCTCCAATCAGCGTCCTCAAAGTGTGGTCCTGTATGACAAAAAATTTATCAGTAAATTGTACTAGACAATGTCCTGCATCTGTTAATTGAGAAACTGAGAGTAAGTTGCATTTTAAATTAGGTACATAGAGAATATTTTTCAATTCAAGTCCTCCGTCAAGAATCACTGTCCCTTACTTGCACGCTATCACCTGTTCTCCATCCGGTAAACCTACTAGATACCTGCGTGTAGTTTTCTTTTCACATAAAATTTTCAGGGTTCCGGTCATATGGTTGGAAGCTCCACTATCAATGATCTATAAATAAAAAATTTTCTTACCAGTCATTTTCTCAGATTCATTTAGTTTTTGCTTGTTGATCATATCTACTAATACGTTTCATTACTCATTGGTCAATCCTGGTATCTCACGTCTCTTGTCTTCCATGTTGATAGCATGGCTACCACTTCCATCAATGTGTGCCACATTTGCACATGCTGGAATTCCTCGAATACGTGTGCATTGTCATCCGTAGCCTTTGTCACAGTCTATTCCTTCATTCCTCGTCGGTCGATTGCCCCACCATTTTGGATATCCCACAATCTGAAAGCATCATTTAACATCATGCTCACTTTTGCCACAGTTAGAGCATATTGTTAATTTTTGGCTATGATCTCCTCGTCCTTTCGTCCTGTTTTCTGCCTGCATTACAAGTTCCACAACCAACCTTCTCTCTTCTGATGGCTTAGTAATCGTTTTTACTCTCTCCTCTTGCACTAGCATCGCGTATACATGATACACGATTCAACGATGTCAAAGGATCTATTGCTAGGATATATTTGACTGCACTATTCTGTAACTCGCATCATCTAGACCCATTAGAAATTAGTGGACCCTCTCCTCTTCCCTTCGCTTCTCAAGTTGAGAGCCAATCCCACACTTACATCTACCACACGTGTATTTTAAAATTTACTCGCATTGTGCTAATTCATTTCACAACACTTTTAATTTTCCATAATACACCGTCATGACCATCCCTTCCTACTTGCATCTCATCAGATCTGACTTCAGTAGTTGTATTCGTGTTCCGTTCACAGCAGAAAATCGTTCTTTGATATCTTTCCATAGTATCCACGCGTTCTCAATATATGCAGCGGTTGACTGTAGGTTTAGTTCGACCATTTCAAGATCTAAGATACAATCATTGACTGTCCACCATTCCTCAAAATCAGGTGCATCTTTTCTGGTTCCGTGTGAGTTCCATCGATGAATTCTCATTTTCTCTGAGCTCGAATTGATATTTTCACCGCTCTAGTCCATTCTTCATAATTTTCTCCACGCAGCTGCACTTGCATTATTACATTTTCTGGATTGTCACTCGCATTGAGGTCATATGGCAAGTAACTTTTCTTAGTTTCTTTTTTTGAAGTCTCTGATTTATTTGCAGAGTTCTTTTCTGGTTTCGTTGCCATGATTATGCAGTGTAGGTTCCTTTTGTATTTGTCGATATTAGAGTATGGTCTAATACCATGTAAAAAATAAGTTGTTTCAACATGCTTTTCTATTAGTTATGAACACATATATATACATCTTTTGATATAAAATTATATCAAATATTTTCTATTTTAAAATGCATAAGTTACGATCCTAATAAATTATAATACATAACTTCCTATCCTAAATATACATGAGAGTTGAGTACTCTATCTATATTTAATTATAGAAATATTATTGATATAATATTTTTGTGTATATTTAAATTATCCTTTAATAGAGGAAATAAAAAAATTCAAATGAAAAAAAAAGAAAGAGATGGAAGTGGTGGTAGTAACACGATAATTATAATAAAAGAAAAAGATAAGAAAAAATGAGGAGAAGAAGGAGACAAAAACACAGAAAATGAAGAGAAGAAATGCAGTATATATATATATATATATATATATATATATATATATATATATATATATATATATATTGGTGCGTTAAATAAAAAATTTGTTAAAAGTAATGACACATAAAAATAAATTAGGAGTAATTTAGTTAAACTTAGTTGGTTAAATGACTTGGACAAATTTTATTATAATAAAACACCTATCTTCGTTAGAAAAAAAAGTTAGTCGTTGAACTAGCTACTAATATGTAGGTTACTACATAATGATATAATACTATATTATTATCGACTTACTACGTGTGTGTTTGGATTGTGGTTGGTCAACTGGAGTTTGAATAAAAGTGATTTTATATAATTGATTTTGGATAGAAGTAAGTTTGTGTCAACATGATTTATGTTTGGCAACTCTTTACCAAAATTGATTTTGATAAAATAAATTTTGTTTGGATAATATTAGTTAAAATCACTTTTAGATAGATAATTATTTAAAAGGACATGACATTAAATTATAATATTATTTTTTTATACATGTTTAATTTTTTTATATTTTTTTCTTATATATTTTTTATATAGTATATTTTTAATACTCTTAGTACTCTTTTTTAGTACATTATAATTTTTAACTATTATTATTATTATCTAATGGGATCAATAAATTCTATTATAAAAAGATAATAATAAATATAATACACAAAAATTATAACTATAAAAATATATAATGTCAAATAAAAAAATTAATAAAAAATAATAAAAAAGAATTCATATAGAGAGGAATAATAAAAATTCTATAAATAATGCAATAATATGTATAAAGGATAAAGTTGGTAAAAAAAAAATAAATATTGAAGGTATTAGCTAAAAGCACGTTAATGCAACGGAGAAGCTAGAAATTATTGCTTCTTGTAAACGTGGGTTTAGGAACAAAAGCACTTCTGCGTTTGTAGAGAAGAAAATTACCCAAACAAAAAAATGAAGCTTTCAAGAAGCTCTAACGTACTTTTTTCCTTCAAACGTGGTTACCAAACACACCCTACATAGTACCAGAATTATTACCAGAATTATTATTATTATTATTATATATATATATATATATATATATATATATATATATATATATATATATATATATATATATATATAGCTTAATTCGGTGTAAATCTAGAGTTAAAAAAAGTGAATAACTAAATAACATAAATTTTAGATGCATAATTTTTATTTTTATTTTTATTTTAGATATATATGTATGTTTTTTTTTCTGAGCTAGTTGTTATTAATTTATTTACCCTTCACAGGATCAATTATTTTGGCGATAGTAGTGTGCGTTGTACATTCAACGTGGATTTTTGGCATATAAAGTAACTAACAAGTTTCTTTAATTTAAAGTGGTTATTAAAATATTAAATGTTAAAAACAAATTTATATGAAAAAGAAAACACTATTAATTTATTCTTAAATTTATTATAGTATATACAATTTTAAAAACTTATTAATATAAATAATTTTAATAATATTGTAACAATCCTAAGAGACTTATTATAAGAAAAAGTGGCTAAAAACCATTTGACATATTGTACAATAATGTTTTATTATCTAAAGATCAATAATGCATTTAAGGAAGGAATTTTCATTGTGTTTTTACAATGTGTGTCTCTCATAATACGTTTTTACTAATAGAGAGAAAGAAGATAGTTTGTTCGTGGCTGGAATTAAATGATGAGCATCAATTTGATATGTGAAATGGTTCCACATTCCAGTGAACGAACTTACCTTAGCTTGTTAGTTCGTGTTTTCTTTCTTGTTCTTTGTATTTTTTCCATTTCTTTCATCTTTAGTCACAAAAAACAGTGTGTCCCTCATTCCGTGTCTCTTAATATCAACTTGCTCTATTTTCTTTCCTATGGTCCCCACCACTATTAAATGCAGAAGATGAGACGTCTTAATGGAAACTTGTTCCTTAGCTTCTAGCTTGCAAGTTGGTACGTTTGATCTGTACTGTGTATTATAGTATTCTTTGCTAAAACTTTGGGTAAATCAAATTCCACTACACATCCAAAGAAAGTACATTATAATATTATGTCATTCACAGGATATAAATAATGCGTTTATATCATTTATATATATATATATATATCTTTTATAGTATAAAAGATAAATATTTTTTCTTTAAAAAATATAAAAAAATTATATATAGAAGTGATGCATATAAATTATTCTTAATTATTTAAGCGGCTGATAATGAAGAAGAATTAAATATTATTGGTTTAATTACTTTATTGGTCTTATAGTTTTGCGAAATTTTCAATTAGGTTCTTATATTTTTTTTAATTGGATCTCTGTACCAATTTTTTTTTTCAATTAGGTCCCTCTTGGTAGTAATTGACTTAATTGTATAGAAACCCAACTAAAAAAAATTGGCACAGGAACTCAAATAAAAAAAAAGTATAGGGATTCAATTGAAAAAAAAATTTGGTACAAAAATCCAATTAAAAGAAAGAAAAAGCACAGGGATCTAATTAAAAATTTTGCGAAACTATAAGACCAACAAAATAATTAAACAAATATTATTAGGAAAGAAAGAAATCTACTTTGAAACTCTTAATATGTTTATTAAAATTTGAGGGTTTTTTTTTTGTTGGAAATTATCTAGCTATTACATTTTATTTGACATTTGAAAATTGATAAAACTTTTGACATTATACTGTAATAACAGAATTAAATTGTGCAAAACCTTATATATTATATACATATCTTTTATCTTCATCTTCGTTATTAGTATGTGTCTAAATCTTATAGATCCATCATGAGTGAAAGACAAACCAATTAAAGAGTAAATACCCAAAAATTTTTTAAGAAATTTTAAATTAGACATTTAAATTTTTAATAAATTTTTATCTTTTAAAAATTATTTTTGTCAAACAAATTGATCTCTTGGTCACTTTTAATAATATAATTTTTAATATGTATGTTAGATAAATAATTAAATTCCAAAAATTTTATTATAAGATAATTAAATTCCAAAATATATAACTATAAAATAAATTAGTGTCTCCTCAAAATAATAGAAGAAAATAAAAATTTGTTGAAAATAAAATGTTTAATCTAAAATTTTTTAATGACCGATTTAGTTATTTAAATTGAATAAACTTTAAAATGTTAGCATACAAATGAAAATTTTTATTATCATACTTTAAAAAAACTATATTACATAAATAACAGAATTGTACATAAAAACAGTAGTAAAAGTATCTTATAATAATCTTTTTTGTTTACACTCCAAATAAAGGACATAAACGTCAATAAAAACTTAATTAGATTTAAAATTTTTAACTATTTATTATTTGATATAACTCAACATATTATTGATGAAAATTTAACCTTCAATGTTATTAGTGTTGAACTTGTTATATAATAGGGAAAGTATGAGGAGCCAATGAAATATTTATACAATGTGTACAATGGAGATTTATGGAGTATTAGAGATATAATCATTAGTGTTATATTTTTTCATCAGCCGAAGCTTTTGGGATGAGTGGTATCATGACATGGTATTAAAACGCTAGATCTGAAAGGTTAAGAGTTCGATCTTTGGTAAATCCAAAAATTAAACTAATTTTTCGAGAAGATGTTTATTATCCCTTGTACTCGGATGGTTATTCTAAATAGTATAGGGGATGTTCATTTCATAACTCAATAGCCATTGTACAAATAATCCATTGTCTCCCTAGCAGGATCCTATATAATAATATGCACATTTAAATAATTGGTTTTTTAAACAAAGAGGCAACAAATTAAACACACCTATATAAATGTTACGCATAAATATACGTGTTATTTAATTTATTTTTAGTTTATATTTTAATATATATTTTTATATAGGGATTGATTTTGTGTTTACATCTAATGTGATTAATAATATTAAAAAACAAAAAAAAGAAAGAAAGAAAAACTAGAGCACATCACATTCCAACGGAAAGGTGGCTTAAAATTTATACATGATGCAAAGTAAATCCGTAAACATGTTTCAATGGATGACGATATATCTTGTTGACTTGTTTAAAGTCTTCAATAATAATTCAGTACTTGAAGGCTTCATTTCCTTCATCTCCCTCTATCAACTTCATTGGCCACCTATTTCAACATATAATTAATCAACGAAGTCCATAGATATATCAACTCTTTTTCCGATCCGATAATAGCTGAACTGCTTTAATTATTTCAATTTCATCGGAAAATTAAAGCATGAACATGATCTCCCCCTTTTCTCTCTTCTTCCTTTTACTTTGCTTTTCCTCTCAAGCTTTTGGAGCTACCCAACTGCCAGAAAATGAAGGTATGTATATATCAGTATGTAATTTATGTTTCTTAATTTTTATAAATTTGTTTATGTAGTCAATAAATATGAGATCAACCGTAGACATGGATTCTCCAAAAAAAAAGAAAAAATTATATTGTTATTAATTCTCATAAATTCATCATGATTGGATAAATTAAAATACAGAGACTATATATTGAATCCTGTCCAATAGTGTATATCCCAATTATTATACTCCTTACATGTTTATTTGTTGGATTATATATGTAACAGTGGAAGCTCTGCAAATCATAGCAAAGACACTTGGGATCAAGAATTGGAATCCTAGCGCTGATGAATGCAATAAGCTGGTGGGACAAAATAATTGGACTTCATGTTCGGAATTCAAAGATAATGAATATCAGAATGTTGTCATCTGCAATAATTGCTCCAGTGACACCGTTTGTCATGTCACTAATCTGTACGTGATTTATTTGTTTAATTTCTTTTTATTCTCTTCATTGGGAGTTTTAATTTATTTTTGTTATACTCATTTATTTCTTTTCTATTTTTAATCTTTTTCCAACTTTTCTTTTTTATCCCATCACTTTTTTCCCTTTTTTTACAGCATCCTCCTAGTTGTTTATTATTATTATTATTATTGTTGTTGTTGTTGTTGTTGTTGTTACTTTTTTAATATAAAATTATCATTTCTTGAAAATTTTTACATTTTTTTTTTGGAGGTTATCACATTTTTTTTGGCGTTATTATATTTTTATGGTATCAAGTTTCTTACTTTATGATATTTTATAGATAGGGGTAAATTGTGGTTGTACAAGATGAATCAATTGTACACATGTATATAGCATTGTTCCAAGTAGAAAATGATTGAATATGCGTCTATATGAATGATCAGTATGGTATATTATATTTTTAGATAATTGTTTTAGAATTTAATTTTAATATACTATCTATATAAATTAAGATAATTTTATGTATGTATTTAATTATGTAATATTATGTTATAAAAAAATAATTTTTTATTTTAATATATATTTTATATTAATAATTAATTTAAAAATTAGTTTTTAATTTATATTTAATATAATTTTTTTTATGTATTATACATGCTTATATTTGATGTGTTTGACTTTTCTATCATTTTAAAATATTTTATCTCCTTTTAATCTTTTTACACGTATAAACAATTTTATTTCTTTATTACATCTGAAAAAATATATATTTCTAATTAGATTTTAAAATATTATTTTCAAATACAAGTCATCATTTTTATTTGATAATAACATATTTGTTATAAAGTCAATGAGTTATAATTCTAATGGCATAATCTTCTCATATTCAACTAAGAGGTCGCAGATTTAAATCTTTCTATTTTTAATAAAAAAAAAACATATTTGTTATAAAAGTTGCATGCAATAAAATTTATCTTTTTTTTTTGTCATTGAATTGGACAACCCCTAATTCTAAATACTCCAATGGATTGGACAACTTCAATTCTAGGTACACAATATACTCATTCACACTTCATATTTTTACCACATTTTTTCCCAGTTGCAATTTTTAAAATTTAAACTCTAAACCTTTGAAGTAGAGAGGGAGAGATATGCATGTGAGTTAAGACTCATTGGCTAATAAAATTTATCTTTAAATTATATAAGATATTTTTTTATATTGAATTCTCCTTTAAAAAAAGGGCCTGAACAAAAAATATGAATTGCATTTATATTGGATCATGAATTTTAAGCTTTTTTTTTATTGCTTTTTTCTAGTTAAAATCTGTATCACACGAAAGCATAATACATAGACACTATAAAACAGTTTCAAATAATATATAAAAAGATTTTGTTAAGTATATAATGACGTTTATAAACAATGTAAAAAATCGGCTCTAAAATTTAAAATAGTAGCTTTATTTTTCGTTTTAAATTTTGATTATTATTCTTGAAACATTTGTTCATTGATGGGTTAAATGAATGATAAACAGATGTATGAAACGACAAAATCTCGCGGGTACACTTCCGCCAGAACTAGTGAGGTTGCCTTACCTTCAAGAAATGTATTTAATTCTACAACTTCCCCATTTTTCATCAATTCATTGTTTCATTAATTTGTTCAACGACATATATTAATTATAATATTATTATTTATGACTACTTGCGCCTTATATCTTTGTGCAGTGATCTTACTTTTAACTACCTGAATGGCACAATTCCTAGTGAATGGGGCTCCATGAATCTTCTCAACATGTATCGTCTAGCTCTTTTACAGTTCTATTATTAACAATACAATAAAAGATGATACATAAATTATTATATCTCTAATAAATATATATAACAGCTCTCTTGGAGGAAATCGGTTAACAGGCCCAATACCAAAAGAGATAACAAACATATCCACTCTCCAAAGTCTGTGAGTTTCTTTTTATCGCTTTATAACTTCCAAAAGTAAATGCATGTTTAGGCGTCATTATTATTTTGTTAAATTTTTTTTTTTTAACGTATTTGGCAAATTTTTAGTAGTAAAAATAAAAGCACTAGTAAAATAAAAAAAAATCTTTTTTAAGAAGCTGTAATTTATATCTTTTTTTAAAAGATATTTTTTTTTTAAAAAAAAAATATTTTTTATGTAATAAATAAACAATAAAATACTAAAAACTTATTTCATTTAGCATATTTGAAATTCATGTATTCAATGGAACATAGCTTAATTAATTAATTTGCACTCGATATACATAGTGTTGTGGAGTCCAATCAAATGTATGGAGATCTTCCCCTTGAGCTTGGGAATCTGACGCAGATTCAAAGACTGTAAGCACCTTAATTACTTTACCTAAGTTTTATACCAAGTAGCTTAAAAAATTTTCTTTACAGATAGAACTAGTTTTAATAAACTAGGAGACTTTCATTGATTTACATATGTTAACTCTGAAAATTTTCAAGCATACTAACAAAATCAAGAAAAAGAGGTACAAATAAATAGTCAAATACATGTGAGAATTTGGAACTTGTGTTTAGTTCTTTCATTTTAATTCCTTGCACTTTCTATTTCTTCAATTTACAGTTTCTCCTTTCAGTTATGCATTTTATCATTCTATTCTTCTTTTTATCAAGTTTGTCGATTCATTTTTTCCACTTTAACTAAATAATATCATTTTCCATATGCTTCATTACAATGTAACTTAGATTAAGCATGACATTACTGTAATTATTCTGAATTACTCGCTGAAAGAAATTCTCTATCTACTCTCTAAATTGAGATTACTAATATAAATTTGGTCAACTATTTTAATTGTTGTTTGAGCCAAACAAGATCCAAGCAAAACATTATATATATATATATATATATATATATATATATATATATATATATATATATATTTGAGAAAAAATTATTTCTTTATGAGAATTAACAAAGAAAATAACGAATTATATATCAATTATCTATCCTAACTAATGACAAAATACAAATAAATCAATAAGTAAAATTGTGTAAAAGGTGAAAGAGTTTCACTCAACAATCCGGATGCTATTAAGAATATAACCTTCACAAAAAAAGGTAAAATAAAAGATATATATATGAATAAAAAACAAATGCTTCTATATATATTTAAGTGTTTTTCGACCAAAAAAATAATTCTTTTTTTTAAGAAAAAAAGAATTAAGTAATTATAATTACCTATAGTCTTATGATTAATTGATTTTCTTGATTGATGATCCTTTCTTTGTAGTTTGGATTATATATATGTTTGTTTGGATACGTAATTTATATATATTTTAATTTGTGGCATTATTGTATATATATAGGTTACTTTCCTCCAACAATTTTACAGGAGAGCTACCTGCAACACTTGCCAAGCTCACTAACTTGCAGGATATGTAAGCTTCGATTTTTTTTTTCTTTATTAAACTAATTAATAAATAATCACAAATGGAAAAGTGGAAGAACATTAATGATTCTCTTTTTTTCTTTAAATTATGCAGTCGACTTGGGGATAATCAATTCTCTGGAAAGATTCCTGATTTTATTGAAAGCTGGACAAATCTTACAACATTGTGTGAACCTTTTAAATTTTTTATTTTTTCAATAACGTTTCTATTATTCTTCAATTACAAATAATAGTTTGTTCTATTCTTTTTATAGAAATATTATAGGGAGTGGACTAAGTGGGCCAATTCCTTCTGGTATTTCAAAATTGAGAAACTTAACTGACTTGTAAGCATGATATATTTTATGTATATATGAATAAGATATGGTTTCATTTTGATAACTTTATGTGTTTAATTAATTATCTTTGGTTCTGATTATTTTTATATGCAGGAGAATAAGTGATTTGAATGGATCTGAAATTTCAAGTTTTCCCGAACTTAATACTAAGTCGATGAAATATTTGTGAGTTGATACATTTGAATCTTTCAAAAGTGAAAAGTAAAAATAATGAAAAAAAAAAGTTATTCACAATATTATGATTTTGTTTGTGATGATTTCACAGGATTTTAAGGAGTTGCAACATTCATGGAACACTAGAGGATTATCTCTCAACAATGACAATATCACAAATCTTGTAATTGAATCAGTAGCTTTAAATTCTGTTTGAGGAATTCTTTAGATATAACATTACGTAAAAATGTTTAGAATATATATATATATATATATATATATATATATATATATATATATATATATTATGAAAAAAATAGGATTTAGCAACGGTTTTCTAAGAATTTTGTTTTTCTAAGAATTTTAAGTCGCTGCTAAACAGATTTGCAATGCTTATTGAACCGCCATTTTTTAAAGCATTGGTAATAGAATTTAGATCTTCTAAAATGAAAAAATTAGCAAAGTTATAAAATAAACCATTAATTTTGTAACTTTCATAAAATATGTACCTACTATTTTAATTTAAGAGTGATTAATTCCTTATTTTATCAATTTGTTTACTTTAAAAATCTTTTTTTTTTTCGCCAATAATATGTGACACATCACACATTACTAATTTATTATTGACCTTTTAACATATTCTTAATTATTTATTTTTCATTTTTTCAGAGACCTCAGCTTTAATAAATTGACTGGACCAATTCCACCTTCTTATAAGAAGTTGACAAAAGTGAATTACATGTAATAATTAAATTATCATGCTTGATATTTGGAGATAGTATAATTGTTATTTTGGAGCATACTTTAATTTTATTATGATAGATCTATTGGCTTAACATCTAAAAGAAATAAAAATAAAAAATATATACATTCAGAAAATTATGCATGTACTTCAACTCTTCAAGTATGGCTCCATGTGACATAATTAATACTATTTAGAAAGGACAAATTAATTTGGAATTTGGATGAGAGTAGTATTACTAATAATTTTATGTCTATTTGTAATAATTAATAATTTATATTTATATATATACAAAGGTTAAAGGTAGATGTATCGATTAACTTCAATTGAAAATTGTATAATGTAGATTTCTTTATATTGATCATTTTCTCCTTGATTTCTTGTAATAATGTAGATTTTTAACTGGAAACCTTCTCAATGGATCAATGCCATCATGGACGAGTGATGCTACCAGTTTGTAATAATTTCTTTATCAAATACTGCTTTTTAATTGGTTGTTTTAATTAAACACAATGCATAGTATTTATCATTAATTTTTTATTGTTTTATATATTATCATTTAAATTTACTTTTTAAATTTTCTTGCCTCTCCCATTTATTCTGAATGAAATTCTATGCCTTCTATATAGAGATCTTTCATATAATAACTTCAACCAAGATAATCAGCAGCAATGTCAATCTGGAAAAGTGTAAGTAGTACCCTTAGCTTGTACTTGTATTTGTATTTATTGAATTTTAAGATTTAATTTATGCATTAATTTAGTGAAAAGCTTTGTTTTCTTACTATGTATGTGTCATATATAGGAACTTATTTGCTGCTACCTCTCCGACAATTAACAATTCGTAAGTTTTGCATTTTAAAAAATAATTGTCATTTTTGTATTGCATTGGCATAGAAAGATTTCATCATAATGAGATTAGTTATACTAACTTATGTTGTCAATTTTGTTGCTTCCATTATTTTATCAGAGGAATTGTTTCATGTTTGAGAAGCTCTGTCTCTGGTTGTTCTAAAGGTGAGTTTTTAGGTTATGTTTTCTAAGAGAGTTAGGCTCTTTGGTATCTCGATAAATAGATAAATAAAGAAATAAATCTCTCTTACAAGTACAAGATGAGTAAAATACTAAAATGAAAGATCATCATGCATGCTTTTCTATCAAGTTTGAGTTGCTATATTTTAATGGGGTTGGACACATTTTAAATATAATATTTATTTGATATTTGTCTAAAGTGTTTTTGTGTTTAAATATATTTTTTAATAAATAATGAGAAATGCCTCTTTAGGCAAGTTTAGACACACTTAAATAGTTTCATGTATTATTATATTCAACTTTTATTACCTTCTAAAAAAAATTTCTTTTCGAGTTATCTTTTTTTAAAAGATCTTTTAAAAAAGTAAAAACAATTTTATGTTTAAATATCTCATGAAAAATATTTTTTTGTATATCAATTATATTTGGGTACAATAATATAGGAGTATTTTTTGTTGATTTATTAGATAAAAAAATATTTTTTTAAGTAAAAAATATATTTTATTTAAAAAAGATATAAATTATAACCTTTAAAAAAATATATTTTTTATTTTTCTAGTATTTTTATTTTTACTATTAAAAATTTGCTAAACAAAATAAAAAAAAAATTAATAAAATTTTTTTTAACAACTTAATAACACCTAAACAAATTTAATATATATTACTATTTATTAAAACAAAAAATTATTTATATGCTTTATGTAATTGAAAAGAGTTGATGTACTTACACTGTGAAAAATTTTATATGATCCTTTAATTACATTCATATTTTTAAATTATTTTTTAAGTAGTGGTTAGGTTGAAAACTAAATACTTTTACTAATGTAAAAATATATGGTTAATTATTTGTGTAAATCTTTTTATTCTCACCGTCTATAAAAATTAAATTCAATTAAAAAATATTAAAATATTTAAAAAATTAGCTTATGCTAATATCAATAAAAATATGATATTAATAAAATCTATTTAAAAGATATTTTATATTTTTTATGTTTAATTTTAATATATTAAAAATATAAAATTTTTTACATAATTATTTAATTATATTTATTTTTTTAAATGATGATTTATAAATATAAAAATTAATTATTTTTATTGACGTAATATTATATATATATATATATATATATATATTATATAACTACTTTATATTGATAGTACGTTAAAATTAAATTTATATTTTATATTTATTTATAATTTTGATAAATTAATAGTATAAAAATATATTTTTAAACGGTCAACTAATTATATTCAGGCTTTGAATGATTTTTTAATTTTTTGTTAGGTAGACAATGATTTTTGTAAATAATATAAATAATAAACTCTAAAATTAACTTAATAAAGTAAAAAAAAATACTTTATCTTTAAATTAATTCTTAAATTTTAACATTAAAATAATCACATGCACACCTAATGAATTAAACATCCAACTATTGTTAATTATGTATAAGTAAATCGAATAAAAAAAACTATCTAATTGAGACAATAAATTGTGATCTCTTATCATTAGTTTTAGAAAGTTAAAGATCACACTTTTTATACTTTTATTTTTTTCAACAATTGAAAGGATCCATTTTTTATTGTTTAATATTTTTATTTTCTATTTATATATTTTTTTTTAACTAATGAGTTTGGAATTGAGTTTATTTTAGTGCGCGAGACAATATATAGTTAGTTGTCTCGTGTTAAGTGTGTCTCGTACTGGAGTCCGTATTAATTGTAAAGCATGAAAAGCAAGATCTCCCCTTTGTTGTGTCAGTTAACTCTATCCATATAAATTGTGGAGGAACATCCCAAAAAGTGAAGGGAATCACATATGATGAAGATACAGATGAAGGGACATCATTGTTTACCAAAGGTCAAAACAGAAACTGGGCAGTTAGCACCACCGGTGACTACATGGATGTAGAAGCAGAGTATTCTACTGCCTCTGTAAACGACACTTCTGCACTCTCTTCCAATGATGCTTATGGCCAACTATACAAAGATGCACGTGTTTCTCCTATTTCTCTAACTTACTATGGATTTTGTCTTCATAATGGAAACTACAAAGTCAAGCTCCATTTTGCTGAGATTATGTTTACCAATGATCAAACCTATAAAAGTCTTGGAAGGCGTCTATTTCACATCTACATTCAGGTATATTAATATATATTGGAAAAGTATAGGTTACCAACATATTATCTGTCAACTTCTGCCAACTCTTATTTATATTTGTGTTTCATGGAAGTGTGTTCGTAGATGTGTCTAATAATTAATATATTTTAAATACATATATAAAGAGACACATCCAGAAAATATATCTATAAAGACACTTCTATTAAACACAAGTTATAAAAAAGATATTTTTATTAGACACATCCATGAACACACTTCCATAAAACACAATTATAAATAAGAGTTGGTAGAAGTTGACAGATATGCTGTTGGTACCGTAGCAGAACCGATATATATTACTATTGCTATTTTTTCGATTGAGTATCTATACATGCTTTTGTTTTTGTTTTTATTTTTAATGTTTTTGTTCTTTTATTTTGTGAAAAAAAAATATTATTTTTTATTTTTATTTTTTGTTTTATCCTTTTTTTTTTACAAAATTTTAAAAATAGAAAATATTAAAAATTAAAACAAAATAAAAATACAAACAAAACTAACTTAATTTGAAGAATTTAATTGGTCCTAAAATTTTATATATGTTCACTTTGGTCATGTTATTCCTGAGTGTATAGCTTTGTTCAATTTTGAGAATAAAACAGGATAAAATACAGACCAAAATACAATAAATAGAAATAAAAAAAATTATAAAAATATGATTTATTCTTATTTTCTTTCACACAAAAAACTAAAGAAAAAATATAATGATAATAGATATAATAATAAAAAATTTATAACTCTAATAAAAAAATAAAAAATCAAGTAGTGTTTTATCGGTATTTTTAAGTTTTTTTATTAAAAGATATAAAATATAATAATTTAATATTTTAAAATATAATATTTATGTCTATGTCTTATTTATCAAATATAATTTTTTGTGTCCCCTAAACAAATGTAGTTTAAGTTCCATCATTGCCGCTCCTTTTCATGATTTAAAAACACATCGTGGGTATCAATAATAATGTTTGATTATTGAAATGTTGCAAGGGAATGTTGGTGGAGAAGGATTTCAATATTGCAAAAGAAGCAGGAGGTGTTGGTAAGGGAATCATAAAAACTTACACAGCAGCTGTCACTAATAATACCATTGAGATTCGATTTTATTGGGCTGGAAAAGGGACAACTACAATCCCACAGAAATCAGTGTACGGTCCTCTTATATCAGCCATATCTGTGGACAATGGTGAGTTATTCTCTTTAGCTACCTCCTTCAATGTTATTCTATTGTTGGTTTGATTTATCGGGAAATTAATGTATTTAAAGATTATTTATCTTTTGTTTTTTTGGTCAGGCAAAGATTATTTATGTTTAGATATAATTAGTTTTATTCTAGTTGGACGGGGTATGGGTACATTTCGGGTATGTATCTAAGAAAAAAAATTGTTTTAGGTAAAAATAATTTTGGCTATGTATTAGATATGGTTGGATATGTTTTTTTTTTTTTGAATTAATTTAAAATTACATCATGTTTAGCAAATTTTATTTATTATTAATTATTTTATTCTAAATCTATTTAGATTGTATAATTTATGATATTTCATTAACTATTTAGATTATTTAAGTGCTGATATTTTAATGTTACATAAAATATATATTTTATTAGTTACAAATTATCATCTATTTTAAAAACTGTGTGAACTTTACATCTACTTATATATATAACAATATTATAGTATCCATTCTGTTCCAATCAGTTAGTGAGATCTTGAATGGGATAAAGTAAGGTAGGATTTAGATAATATATTCATCCGGTATATATATAATATATATAATATTTGTAAAATAATTAGGATAATAATTAATAATATTATATTATTTTTAAGTTTTTATTTTAATTTATGTTATGTATGTGACGATGGTTATATAAATTTTAAAATTTTATTTTATTTGCTAGATTTTGATAATTATAAGAGTAAAAAACAGTATAAAGTAGATTAAGGTTTAATACTTTACTCCCCACATTTAAGAATGTAGTGAGTTCTATACAAATTATTGTAAAGTGAAACAAAATCGAATGTATAAGACAAAAATCTGTCTCAGTCCTACCTATTCCATTACCACCCCTACTAAAATTTTCATATCTTATCTATACCGGATATGGATACGATACCGTATTCATGCAATTTTGATTTTACCTTTTAAGTTACTAATTTAAAAATGGAGATATATAATATTATATATCTAAGGTGAATAATAATTGTCTACTAACAATCAAGCAAACATATACCTCATCACTTAGAAAATGGAGGTAGCATATCAACAGGGGCTGTGATTGGAATTGTTGCTGCAGTGGTAATTATCATCATCATCTTAGTACTTAGTGTGCTTTGGTGGAAGGGCTACCTAGGAAACAAAAACTCTCCTTCAAGAGGTAATTTTTATTTTTAAATTAAACAATGCAATTTTCAGTTGGTGACCAAGTCATATTATGTTCTAAATTAATTATATATCTTGCTATAAAAAGTTTTACAGTAAATTCACAATATTGTGATTTTAAACGAAAAGAGAGTAAAAAATCTTTAAATTTTTCCCTTTTTTTCCTCTTCATTTGTTTATCCAAAGTGTCATTTTGAATATATAATTTTCATTATGATTTTTAAATAATTGTCTCTAATTTTTTTTTATTTCATTAATTGTCAGAGCTTATGAGTTTAGATATACAAACAAGTTTATTTCCCTTGAGACAAATCAAAGCAGCAACAAATAATTTTGATATCACCAATAAAATTGGAGAAGGAGGATTTGGTCCTGTGTATAAGGTATTTTTAAACTGTAACTATATGAATTTTATTATGTTGAAGACACATGTATGCGAATTTTGGGTATTATATTTTTTAACAATATTTCAATTATACAGGGAAAGTTACCTAATGGTACAATAATCGCAGTGAAACAACTATCTTCAAAATCAAAGCAAGGAAATCGTGAATTCTTAAATGAAATAGGCGTAATTTCTGCTTTACAACATCCATGTCTTGTTAAACTCTACGGATGCTGTGTTGAAGGAGATCAATTATTATTGGTATACGAATACATGGAAAACAATAGTCTTGCTCGTGCATTATTTGGTAATTCTTATAATAATTTGCGCTACACTTGTATGTTACTCTTTTGGGTCCAAAAAATGTGTCTATTAAAAAATAATTTTATTAATTGATCATATAAATGCATATTCTCTTAAAATTCTTTTCACTTAACTTTGTTTTCTTTGTTAATAGAGTTTACTAATAAACATTACCTAAACAGTTTAATTTAACAATTATTTTGGTTCAAATAAAATTTTATAAATATTATGACAATTATTTTAGGATTGAAAAAAAAAAGTTCTTTTGGGATTTTTTCTTCTTCTATGTCTTATATATTGTGATATGGGCTAATTTGTTTCATATTCACATATAAAGGTCCAAAGGAACACCAAATACAATTGAATTGGCCAACAAGACAGAACATTTGTATTGGTATTGCTAGAGGCTTAGCATACCTCCATGAAGAATCGAGATTGAAGATAGTTCATAGAGATATTAAAGCCACAAATGTCTTGCTTGATAAAGATCTTAATCCAAAGATATCGGATTTTGGTTTGGCCAAACTTGATGAAGAAGACAATACCCACATTAGTACCCGAATAGCAGGAACATAGTAAGTTCAATTCATATTATTTAAAATTAGCTTGTATATTGATGATATTTATGAAAGACATTTAGTTTAACCAACTTGTCAATGGTCATTATAAAAAACATCTAGTGATTTAAACATAAATTTTACTCTAAAGTATATGGTTTTAAACTTTTAGTACAAAAACTTTTGTATCTAGGAAGAGTGCTAGAGGACCAGCAGAATTTGTAATGTGTAGCCATCAATTAGTCATCATTAATATTTTTAATGGTATGAGATGACATCTAATGGTGTAAGATTACTCATTTTTCTTTTGATGGTTAAGTGCTGGCCAAATTTCAATAAAAGTGTTAGCTCCATAAACTTTTTCTAAATTAAAAATAGGAATAGATATAGCAGGTATCAAATGTCAATGAATTAATCTAATAAACTTTTTTATGTTTATTATGTAGTGGATATATGGCTCCCGAATATGCAATGCATGGTTATCTGACTGACAAAGCAGATGTCTATAGTTTTGGAATTGTTGCTTTGGAAATCATTACTGGGAAGACTAATACAACTATGAGGCAAAAAGAAGATGTAATTTATCTGCTTGATCTGGTAAGTATTCTCTTGAAGAGTTCGTATAGAATGAGTGTGGTTACATTTTGTTCTGGGAGGAAAAAAAGCTGAGATTATATTATTATTCTACTTCTTGAAAATAATATAAGTTGTTCTATAATTAGTTTCCTATAATTCCTTTGGAAGAACAGATCATTAATTGTTAAATTAGTGCTGTGTTTCTAACTTTTAACAAACCTTATTTTCATAAGGACAAATGTGACACACATATTGCTATTTAAACACCTTTCTCATAAATTTCTCAAATTGGTTAATATATACACCGCTATAATTGCTTCAATATCACTCAATTTGACAAGATCGAATTGGCTGCTGACTTTGATAGTTATTTATACTAGGCACGTTTATTGAAAGAGAAAGGCAATCTGATGGAATTAATTGATAGAAGATTGGGCTCAAACTTTGATGAAAAGGAAGCCATGGTAATGATTAAGGTGGCTTTATTATGCACTAATGTGTCTCCAGCACATAGACCAAACATGTCTTCAGTGGTAAGCATGTTAGAAGGTAAAATTATAGTTCAAGAACCAACTTTTGATGAGCAAAGTGAGGCGTTGGATGAGAAGAAATTGGAGGCAATGAGATTGTATTGTTTTGAAGACCAAAGTATCTCAATGGAGAATCCATGGACTACTGCATCTACTTCTACAAAAGATTTGTATCCATTACAATTGGACTCTTCTTACTTAGAAAAGAGAAATCATTAGAGTTGTTAAATTTTTAGTAGAAAAAATTGCAGTTAGCACCAATATCATTCAGTATGTTAAGTTGGTATCCAAAGCCTTATTTGGTAAACTATTGAATAAGGTCGGATATTTGTGGTAGTAATAGAGTCTATGACTAAGCATTTTTTAGCCATGTTTAATTAAGGGTGATTTCTCCAGAATCTATTAGAATTGTAAGGGTTATTTACCCATGAAGAGCGGTCACAATCACAATTATTAATCAAGTGAAATTCTCAAAAGTTCATTACATGATGTTATACTATATTGTATTTTATGTTATTTACATTATACTACCTAGTGTATATATACTCTAATATGAAAAAGATGCAATGTGCAATTCATAGATCTTTAGTATGTTTACTTACACCACATCCTTTAGGTTGAGTTCAATTTTTCACATAACTTAGAACTCCCTATGTGGCCTTCTCCGGTGACTTTCTTGCTCGAAAAAACTTTTTCGATGAACCATAGAGTGTAGTTGAGCCAGCTCAAAGCATGTGACTCTGTCAAGCATCGTAGGTTGCAGCAAACAACAACTACCTATGTTGTTGATTTCCCTATTAGGGGTACCTTCGATCCATCCGTAGCTAGTTGGGTAATTTCTCCAATTTCACTTCCAAATTTGCTTTATTTCTTCTAGTACTCAGTTACTCTCATCGATCTTTGTCAAAGAAGATTCTTTCAATTTAAAATGTAAAATTAATTTTTTGTTATTCTCAGTTATTCTTTTTGTAATGGTAGCAGAGTGAATTATTTATGAGTAAAGTCTTATTTGTGTTCCTAACGTTTAAATCGTTTTATTTGTATCCCTAACATTTATAAAAGTGATTCAATATTATCTTGCCGTCAATTATACTAATAGATCAGATTGTATTTTTTTAATTCATTCTCACTTGGATGTATTCATTCTCAATTAGGTCTCACTGGATGTGTTCAATTTTAATATTGTATTTTCAGGTTCAATTATGTCCCTTAAACAATGAATTATGTAAATGTTGTAGAGATTAATTTCAAATTTTAATGAGTTATTATCTAGAGTGGATCATCGGTTCTGACCCAAACATTTGTATTCTAATTTCAAGAAGAGATTTTCAAAACTCCAACTAAAGCTCATGATGTATAATTGATGACAGGATAACATTGAATCACTTTTACAAATGTTAGGGATATAAACAGAACGATTTAAATGTTAGGAACACAAATAGGACTTATCCCAAATATTAGGGACAAAAATAATATTTTACTCATTATTTATTAAATTCAATGCCAATATAAATGTTACAGTAGGTCCAATATAATGCTAGGACTTGTCAATGTTATCATTGTTGATAGAATTTTGTTGTAGATTCAGCTCAATTATTTTGACTCGGGGAGTTTATCGACATCATCATTGATCTTTTGTTTGGACAAAAGGTATAGGAATGGAGAGGACTCCTCAGATACGAGCTGTTCTATTGAGAGCAACCAATGAACTTATACATTTTAGTATAAAGATTGTAGTGGGACTTCAAGCTATTATGTATCAGACTTGATGCATTTAGAAAGTATTTTCGAGGGATCCTTGACAAAAAATTCTTCGATGCCTATAGTTTTCAGGTGAGGAATTACAAGCCTGGAATAGTTGAAAGCAGCATTACATAATTTATCCCCCAGTATTTATTAGTTTAAATAAGGAAATAGTTACTTTGTATGTTGTGGTATGGAGCAGTTGTAGCAAGCTACAGATTGGGAAATTGAGTAAATCTGATAGAGTGATCGATGGAATATTTGGATTTGGGCAGCAGGAACTACATGTCATCTCCTTGCTCTCATCGCAAAGAATAGCCTCGACAGTGTTCTCGCATTGCCTGAAGGGTGATAACAATGGTGGGGGGATATTCCAACTTGGAGATATTATGGAACCAATCATAATTTACAGTCCACTTATTCCATCACAGTAAGTACTTTCATTGGTAATAAAATGCCTGATTTTTTTTGTTTCTTTATATCACTTGCTTTTTTGGTGTATGTTAAGTACTATATCAATGATGTTGATTGTTTGAATTCTTCCATAAATGAGAGTATAGATTGATGGCTTTAATGAAATTTCAGTACAATCTTTGTCATTTAGGTTATGAATTTGACTTGAAGATTGAAATTCTTCCTCATATGTTGGTTTCTATTGAAACATAAACTCAATCGATAATATACATCCTTAAATATTGTAACACCCTACCACATGAAGCTTTCTGCTTAAGCCGTAAAACAGAGATGGTGTGGTATTATGAACTCTAAATTAAAATGTGTACATATAATAACAGAAAGAATATAATAAACTAGGAGCCTTAAAAAATAGGTGAAATAAAAATCGCAAAATATAAGCGCAATGCTCAGAAAATGAGTTAACTTGCGTATTAAGAAAACTATAGCTATCAAGTATAAGATAACAAAAGTAAGGATAGAGTGCCAAAGATACAAAATAACCAGCTCCTAACTCAGCCCGTGAAGTCAAGGCTGGCCGGAAAATATTTACACATATATACATATCCAAAACCCAAATTTACATAAACAAAATCCTGTCTCTCCATAAGCCTCTAAGAGGGTCAAAAGGAATAAGTCATGTAGAGAGAAAACTAAGTACATATATATACATAACTATACAACAAAAGTAACCCGACAACCACTTCGCTTCAGAAGTCCAGACGCCTAACGAGGTGCCTCTTGACTTGCATCTGAAAAAACAACAACACAGTATGGGGTGAGAATCAGAGGTTCTCAGCATGATAAAGGTGCCACACATATAAGATATAAGGTCCTGGGAATGCCAGAGGCAATCCTAGAACGCCGACACTCAGATTATAAAGCTTAAAGTATTAAACAGAAACCATAAAATGTGGTTTTCTAAGAGTATCTAAGCCTAACTTAACTTAACTTTGAATCTAAGTCTTACCGCCTTTCTTCCATACCTCCATCTCCGACAACATATCACAGACAAACAAGCAGATAAAGGTAAGAACAAGAAGGTTACAAGTACTGCAGGTAACAAATATACAGTTAACATCACAAGTACATTTAGACACACCCAGTTAATGTACAAACAAGTAATTCAAGTAATATGCACATGATGCATGCTTGTCTTATGGCTAATGAGTTTCATCTGTCAGTTATCAAGCCAACTCGACAAGTCCGGTTTGCTAAACCCTTGGACTGTCCTTCGTCGCGCATCCCCAAGAGTTTA
Source organism: Arachis stenosperma (assembly GCF_014773155.1). Classification (NCBI taxonomy): domain Eukaryota; kingdom Viridiplantae; phylum Streptophyta; class Magnoliopsida; order Fabales; family Fabaceae; genus Arachis; species Arachis stenosperma. The sequence continues at coordinate 87,917,089 of NC_080383.1, read as the reverse complement.
TGCATAGCTTTTTCTCTTATATATAAATATCAATTGCTCAATGGGGGTACCATTCCCAGGAATTTATACATGCCCGGCCACCTTTACGACGTAGGTTCAACAGAGTATCGAGTTTTGACCTGGTACACGTGGTGGCAAGCCACGGTACTTTACCTAGCGAATCTCGTATCTCAGATTATTTGATTATTCAAGCCAAGTATCATACATAATCATTCATAATATTTCATAATCAATGCATCACTTTTTCAACTTTACTTCACCTCCAAGTTATCCCCATTTCCTAACTTCACTTGATTATCAAACTTAATACTATTATTTATGACTAGAAGAATGAAAAAATAGGTTTAAAAGTTTGAAATAAGGTTTAAAACTCAGAAAACCATATTTGCTGGAATAGGGGCCACGCGTACGCGTGGCTCACGCGTACGTGTGGGAGCATAAAAAGACAGCTCGCATGCGCACCCCTTATCATGCGTACGCGTAGACATGTATGCTGGCCTATTACGCGTACGCTTATAAGGAGCTCATTCAAAAATTCCATGCCACGCGTACGCGTGGGCCACGCGTACGCGTGGGCCACGCGTATGTGTGGACGTACATTTTCTAAAAATATGATTAAGTAGAAAGCTGCAGAATTTACCTATTCCAAACAAAAAACTTCTGACGTATATAACTTAATCATTTTAAATCATTTTTCATGGGTTCTTCGAACGGCATAAACTTCACGAACCCAATTTTTATCAAAACAAGTTTGAAACCATTTGGAGGTTTGGAGGCCAAGTTATAGCTCGGTGAAGTTCGGAAAAAACCCACTTTTCACCAACCCTTATACCACTATTTCATTAACCTATCATTCCCATATCAGCCATTTCACACCTGAATTCAGTCCCTATATGTACAATATACCAACAACACAACTTTACACCATTTTATCATCCATCATACATTAACATTACACAATCTCACATTTCAACAATTTCATCATGCACTCACTCAATATATGTATAACCATATCACCACCAACTCAATCATTTTCCACACTAATATCAATTTAGCAACAATCACTATCACATAACCAATTCACATTATAAATATCAAGGATACTAAGCATTGTATATTTCCATGCGTTCCAGCTTATCCTATGGTCATCTAGCCTAAGTTTTCACAGAACATTATATATTAAATGCAAGAAACCTAAACCATACCTCGGCTGGTTTCTACGTATTATCCAAAGCAACTCACCAAAACAAACACAGCCCCATAAAAGTTCAATAAACACTAGTGCTCAGCTTCCTTCTAGTTCCAATATCCTCAATTTCAAGTTCCAATTATTTATTCACAACCTAATACACATTCATGACACATATACACCCAATTTAATACCCAAAGCACAAATTCAGAAAATTAAATAGAACTTATGGTATCCTCACCTTACCCAAGCTTCATATAAGCAAGAGTGAACATTTTTCTCAAACTAATTGGATCCTAATACAACAAAAAGTAAAGAAATTTAACACCACTACATAATTTTTGAAAATTGGGGGAAGGAGAGACTGAGAATAATTAAATGGTTTACCTATGAAATTATTCTGGTAAAATCGTAGAGCTCAGCGCAGTGGTCGCGTGGCCGCAAACGGTACGGCGATCGGAGCTCGGACGGAGGAGATGCGGTGATTTAAAGTAATGTAAGGGGTTAGGGATTCTTTTCTTCTTCTCCCCTGTTTATTGCTTTCAGTGTGTTCTTGCTGAAGTGGGGAGGAAGAAGGGCCTTGGCTCATTTAAGTGCTGGGCTGGTTGGGTTCACGGGCCCAGTTTAGGTTCGGTTCAACTAGTTTGGTCCATTCGGTCTAATCTTGGATCGAATTCTTTAAAATTAATGTCAAAATTCTCGTTTTGATGAGCTCTATCCTAATTTAATATAATATTCATATTTTTAATTTTTTTATTAAAAATTAATTTATTAACTATTTATTTACTAATTTAACGGGATTTACAAATATCATTCAGAAGAGGATTACAACCCGTTTGTCAATGCAGTGAGATACCTCTTTTACTTTTCTGTATTCATTTCCCTTTATTTTTTCATTTATTTTTTGCAGATGCCTTTTATTAGAAATTTTAGATGAAGTTATCACCTAGGTCTATCAATTGGAAGCAGGCAACGAAGCCTCCTATAGATGCCATTTGGAGAAAAGTTTAGAACTGCAACCAAATTATAAAGACTAGGAAGGAGAATGTTGCTCGCAACGATATTGTGCAGTGAAATAAGAATCTCCCATTAGGTCCAATCAACTTTAAAAGCTACTTAGATCCTATTTTCTTTAATCCTTGAATATCTTAGTGGATAAATACTTTCTTTTTGCTACTATTTCTTCGTTTTTTTTATGATCTGCCAACAAAAGTATGAATTTAGGTTCAAAATTTTGAATATTTAATTGTCATTTATCTTCCAACTTATTTCTTTGATTTTCTTATCAATCAAACCATGGTATTATCTTTTACTTCTTTATTTTTTTATGTATAATTATTGATTGGATCTTAATAGACTCGATTGTGTTAAATTGAATTATGAAAACATTCAAACAAATGTATGCATCAAAATGTCATATGTTGAAATCATGTCCAATGTCCTCGATCTGAAGAAATTGTTTTAAAATAATGATTTTTCTGTTTCCCATGGATGGTTTAACGAAATTATTCCATTACCATTTGAACAGTACAAGATTAAATCAAGATTAATCCAACAATGTGAAAGATGAACATCATTCATAGTGAATGAAGGGTGCAATTTTTTCTAAAAGGGTGTTTTTTTTTTACAAAGAAAAATATCAACATTGAGTACAATAATGAATTCAAATTTCTTGATCAAGCGCCTCCAGAAATTCAAAGTTTGATAGATGAGGAAGCTAAGGGGGCGACTTAGTCTTTGAGGCTTTGCTTGAATATTTCTTGTTTTGTTTTTGTTTTCTTATCCTTGGGCTTAGGCCCCATTAACTAACAAAAACTTTTTTTTGGTGATGTCATCGGACCAGTAACGTGGGCCAGATCCAAAATATAAGCTCCATGACCACTATCACTAGTCCAAATTAAATTAAGCCCTTCTTCATCTTTCAATTTAGCCACTGCATGTGCTAAAAATTTTCTTTTCCTTGAAGCCAATGTCACCTTTATTTTAGGTAATTCTTTCATCAATTTTTGGATATCTCTGATAAATATAGCAATTTTTTTCTATTAAATCTATTGGTTTTAAGGATTGAGAAATAACTTGACAATCTGTTTCTATATGAGTTGTCCAATTAAAAATTTTAACTTTTGTTAATGCCTCAGTGAAATCATAGGCCACCATTTATTATTTAGTATTGGTTGAAATCATGTTACTTTGAATGATTTCTTGGGAGTGGTATTGACATTGTCATAAAAGAGCAGATATCATTTAGTATAAATATACGAAAATCACCAATTATAGCAGGTATTTTTTCCATCAATATAAGAAATGCTTGATGGATAAATTGGAGGCGAATTCTTCGGTGTAGAACATGTGACACCTTCTACATGTATAGAAGTGCGGTGGCAGATTTTGATTGTGACAACTGTCCCTAAAGAGACAAGTTCTGGCAGCTCGCAGCAAGTGCAGCGACTGTCTTTTGTTGTGATCACGTGGATACTCTCAATAAGTTAGTAACAAATTGTAATTAATATTATTAATGATATTGATTTAAGAATGGGCCTGACTTGGTTGGCCTTTTTTATTTCATCTTTTCAACTTTTTCTAAAACAAAAACCTTCATTGCCATTATATCAGACATCAACACAAAAAAAAAGTTACAACATTTAAAACAATTCGAATTTATAAGTTATAACAGTTGATTCTTTAGCCCCTTTAAAGCCATACTTTACCTCAAGTCCAAAAAAAAAAAAAAAAACCATACTTTACTTCAATGCACTCATCATGGAACGATCTTTTATAATATATAACAATTAAAAATATATTTGAGTTTTATTTGTAAACTCTTCTTTCTATTATGTGTATTGACTATTGAGGCAAAGGTTTAGAGTTTTTATTATGAAATTCATAAATCACTATTTAGTTGTTACAGAGTATAAAATAAACGATTAATTCTAATATATATATATATATATATATATATATATATATATATATATATATATATATATATATTTTCTGCTCAAAACAAAAATATTTTTGATGAGTTTGGAAAACTCTTATTTAATTTTGATGATGAACAAACATTATTAAAATATTTAATTACAAAATTATTAATTTGATCTTAATTCATACTTACTAAATTAATAATTTTGTTGTGCAGATTTTCTATTGGGCCGAAAAATGAATTTCCAGTTTAAGCCCAATAATCAGCCTTGCTACATGTTTCTCATACCATGAGGCTGAATTATTAAATGGGCCAGAATAAATATTATTGTTGCAAGCCCAAACAAATGCTTTCTTATGTGCTCTATGCTTGATCCGAAATCAAATTCATCAGGAAAGCAAATGTTATTAATTGGGCCAGCTTTAATTTCAATACTACAAGTCCAAGTCTTATTAATGATGAATGGTTCCAAGCCTGGTCCGAAACTAAGAAAGCAAATAGGCTTCATGCTTTCCAACGGATTCCATTGTTTGCTAAGAATGGATTTCAAAACTTAATAAGCTAGCCTTGGAAACATGAGAGAGAACTTGACTTTGATTTGATAGGGAATCATTATGATTAATGCTATACGCTACTCAAAGCAAGGGAAGTAAAAGCAATCTATCAATATGTTTCAGTTTCAGTTTCATTGTAATTGTTTACTTTATCAAGACCATCAAGCTGATGATGGCAAGAAAACATACTAAAATAAAAATGAGCTGTGGCTAAGATACTCACCAAATGTGGTTAGATTTGGTGAGGTTATCTTGAGCTATTCATGCTCAAAAATGGAAGGTAAAGATTCGGCCAGCAAGGGAGATTCTTGAAGCATGGCTTGTCTTTGATTCTGTTTAACCACCACAGGGAGTAGCTAGAGTGGCGAAGTGATGGTTGAGGCAGAGATTGAAGCAGATGAAGTCATTATCATCATGAAGTATCAAGGGCCAGAAATCCATCTTGGAGAGCAAGCCAAGGATGGAGAGCTCGGATTGATGAAGGGTGATGATCAAGAAAGGAGCAGATGTAATTGCATGTTGGATTTAGCATGGTTATCTCTTCTCTCTCTATGTGGCCAAACCGGTTCTGTTTGTTGAAGGAGGAAGAAGTTGGTTCGGTTGTTGGCTTCAATAAGTGGAGGCTTCCCTCTTCTATAATAAGGGTGAACAACCACTGTTTGAAGCAAGGAGAAAGTTTGAGAGTGCAAGGCACAGTATTCTCAGAGCTACCTGAGCTAACAGTTTTCTCTTCTCCTTCAATGTATTCTGTTTAGTATTTTTCTGTTTAATTTTGTCATGTCTTGAGTCTCATGGAAAAAAGGCAAACATTGAGGTTTGTATGAAAAAGCCATAGAGCGGAAAAAGGCAGAGAGAACAAAATTAAAAGAAAAAGCCATAGATGTCTTAGAGTTCCTTTGTTCATCTATGTTGTGTTTCATGATTCTGTGGGAATCCCCTTGTAAGTTGGATTAGCACTTTACAAGTTGTAATCAGATTGATTATAGTGAAATTCCATCATGTTTGTGATGGAGACTGGATGTAGGCTGCACTGCACTTAGCAGCTGAACCAGGATATATCTGGGTGTAATCTTTCTTCTCTCCTACTCCATTTCTGTTTTCTACTGCATAGGAGCAAAAAAAACTAAAATGTCTCGTGCCAAGTGACGAGACAAAACAAAAAGTCTCGTAGAAAGTGACGAGACAAAACAAAAAGTCTCGTGTCCAGAGACGAGCCAAAACAGATAAGTCTCTTCTGAGTTCAGCAAGTGTTAGCAACAAAAAAGGGGCTACGATTCAACCCCCTTCTCTTAGCTACTGAAACCATCAATTTTAAAATATTGTATTAAATTCTCTTTTATTCATATTTTTAACACTAATTTAAAAACGTTTAGGGTTTAAAATTTTCAAATAAATCTCATACATCACTTTTCAATTATCGGAGAGTATATATAATACATATTAATACATACAACAATTATCCATTAACATTTTGAATTTTTTTGGTAAGTTATAAGATCTTAGTCCAATATTTTTGTTATTATTTGAGCTAAGGCCTTGAAACTTATAAAAAAATTTAATGAGATAATTTTGATGTAATTTTGTAGAAACTTGATTAAAAAAATAAATTAATTTTATCCTTTAATACGGTAGATTTTAGGCTAATTTTTTTAGTTATAAAAGTTTAAAATGTGTTATACTCAATTATAGAAAAATGGTGTGTTTTTTATAGATATGGAGATAATTTTTTTTTTTAAAATTGAAACTCACAAATCGGAGGCTTAGATTTGTTTTTGGAAATAAAACTTAGGGTCAGATTTGGGGTAATAGAGAAATCTGAGCCTCAGATTTGTGTGAACTGAAAATTTTTTTAAAGGATAAACAAATCGGTGGGTCAGTTTTGTGAAAAAAAAAATGATAGACCACAAATCTGACCCTCAGATTTGTGGTATAACAAAAAAAAATTAAAATACACAAAACTGTACCTCAGTTTTCTCATTATTCATACAAAAAAAAAATACACCACTTCTCCACATTATTTAAAAACACCATCACAATCTCAATAATAAAAATAAAAAGTGTAGATTTTATACTGAGTTACTGACGCAGATCTAACGCATTAACTTGCCTAACACGTTACCGCCTATATCACACTCACCAAACTTAGCAGACACAATCACAAAAGAAGGAAAACTCCATTACACTGAAAATAGTATGCACTTCCATCATTGGATTTGGATTGCTAGTTACCTTTTCTTATATACACCTATTTTTCAAGGAATTCGTCAATCACAGCAGTAGAAATCCTTTGAAAAAATCTCCCCAATTGAATTTCATTTTCCTATGAATAAAAGAATTTAATACAATATTTTGAAATATCTTTGTTTTGAACTGAAAATTAAAAAAATTCAAGATGTTAATGGATAATTGGTATATATATATTTTAGAATTAATCGTTTATTTTATACTCTGTAACAATTAAAAAGTGATTTATGAATTTCATAATAAAAACTCTAAACTTTTGCCTCAATACTCAATAGTCAATACACATATAATAGAAGGAAGAGTTTCCAAATAAAACTCATAAATCACTTTTTAATTGTTATAGATTATAAAAGATCGTTCTATGATGAGTGCATTGAGGTAAAGTATGGCTTAAAAGGGGCTAAGGAATCAATTGTTATGAATTTAAATTTTTTTAAATGTAACTTTTTTTTTTGTGTTGATGTCTGATGGCAATGAAGATTTTGTTTTAGAAAAAGTTGAAAAGATGAAATAAAAAGGCCAACCAAGTCAGGCCCATTCTTAAATCAATATCATTAATAATATTAATTACAATTTGTTACTAACTTATTGAGAGTATCCACGTGATCACAACAAAAGACAGTCACTGCACTTGCTGCGAGCTGCCAGAACTTGTCTCTCTAGGGACAGTTGTCACAATCAAACTCTGCCACCGCACTTCTATACATGTAGAAGGTGTCAGACGTTCTACACCGAAGAATTCGTCTAAATGGGATGGACAAAATAAACTTTTAATAGCATAGTAAATAGATTTATAATCCCGAAAGAAAGAGGAGATAACAACAAATTTTTACCTTTTAGATGTTCAATATAATTGCAAAATACATTATTAACTTCATAGACTTAACTGTGGCTGAATTCTAAACCGGAAACATCCCTTGGTAATACTTGTATATAGATCTAATTGTAATAGGATGTGGCATTTCTCGAGTAGGCCAGACTGTCCTCACCAATAGCTTTCTAGTGTCATGTTCAACGTTATATTCTATTAAAACAAGCTCTCTATACTTGGAGTTTAGGACTAATTCTCTTTCCTTTGAATTGTTAATCAACAAAACTAAATTATGATCCAGAAATAGTAGTGAATATTCTCTTATGCTTCAGCTTTTAAATTTGTAGTATTGTTCGAATCTTGTGTTTCCACCGTAATTTTCATGCAAGTACCAAATCGATACGGCATAATCAAATTCATTGTGTGTATGCAAGAGTGCAAGTTTATTCTTGTGAGCCAGTAAATTGTGAAAGGTATATATAAACCTTGTTATTTATTCCTTAGAGGATGGCATAAAAAAAGATGAATTTGAGCATCAAGGATGCTATAGTACTTCCTCTTGGTAGACAGATCATAATAGAGTTTAATATAAAGTTGCAATCGATCAGTCAGACAGCTGGCTTATTAAGTAGATTTTTAGGGAGTTAGGGTGCTGACTTTCAAAATTTTTCCATTAATGAAGAGAGTTGAAAGACAATGGACATTGCTCAGAAAGAACATGCATATGACATAGTTAAGGAATAATCTTAAATTTGATAGCTTCTTATGTAATTTAAAATATGATATATGCCTTTATTTTTTCTTTTGTTCATATTCATCGCATTATATCTCAAATTTGTACCGGACCTTTCAATATGTCAAGGATGACAATGAAAAAATAAAGCGGGTAATGATTCAAAGGATAGGAAAAATTTGGAAGAAAGCAAGAAATAACTTATTTCACAAGTTTTATAATGACAGAAAGAATTTAAAAGAAAATGCTAAGCATAAACCATCCGGAATAAATGCACAACAGTGACAATGGTTCCTTCAATATTGTTTGAATGACTCTACGAAAGTAATTAACATTGAATTGGTATTCCATTTAGTGTTGCAATTTTTTACGTTTTGAATACCTGAATAAAATGATTGATTGACTGTGACAGAATTAAAAACCCAATATACCAGTCCATTATGTTTCTAAACCTTAAAAAAATAGGGCACTATTAAGGAGTCATTAAGTTCTAAAATTCATTCCATGATCAATTGTATTTGTGTCTTTATTTATAAGAAAAGTGTAAACAAAATACTCTAAATCGGTCAAAGCAACTTTATACACATACTGGAGGTTCGAAGACATTAGCAAGGCAAACGGATGAAGAGGTAACTATGTGTCTATTATCTTTCATATATTTTTTCATGTTTTATGTTATTCATTTGTTACATGTATGATTGCAAAAATATTTAATGTGGTTACAAAAAAAGGATGGCTCATATATGAATGATGATATATATGTTATTGGAGTAAGTATTGGTTTATATTTACATCTTTTGTTCTATTCATGTTGCTAACTTTGAAATTACAATAACCCAATTCTGATATGTTTGTAGGAAGCGATTGTAAATATCGAGAGCTAAGATGGTTCCTCAAAGTAAATTTTACATAATGATTTGGTTACACGAGCCCTTGGAAAAGAGCATTCAGGACAAGTTCGGGAGTTAGGTTTTGGACCGTGTCCAACCGAATTTATTTGTAATATTACATAACAATCAAACTCTGGAGTGCAAATTGAGGAGTATTAGAAGAAGATTACAGAATTGAAGGTAACGGCAGTAGAACTAAAGGCAGAGGCAGCAGAAGAGAAGGCAAAGCGACAGACCATGGAGAATCTGTTGAGATACATAATCTAACAGCAAAGAGACACTTTGCCACCTGACGTTGCTGTAGAGCTAAAATCTTTGGGGAGTGCAACAAAATAGATAGAGATCTTTTAACAACCTAATTTTTTTTTGTTTATTTTATGAACAGTGCACTTTGAGGACAAATTACTATTAACTATTTTATTTTGGCATACATATATATAATTTAGATTATTTTAGCATTGTATTTTACTTAAATTATGTTAGTTTATTATAATTGGAAACATAATCAATTAAATTAATACATAACATCTTCAGATTAAAAGATTTTTTAAATTGTGATTGTGATATGAAATGAAAATTCAAATAAACTATCTAATGGAATACGAAATTACATTTTTAGTGGCGGATACAAGTAAATGCCACAAAACTACTATTTTTACGACAGATATAATGGCGGTTAACTAACCACTGCGAAATGGGGTCTCAAAACAATTCCGGTCAAAAGCAGCGTCAGCTATTCGTTGCAAAAATCTTTCACCGCTAAATACCGTTTAGCAGCGATTATTCCAGCTGTCACAAAATCGCCGCTAAAAATTTACCAGCATAGTCAATCAACTGTTGCTATATGTCTATCGGCGGTAAAAAATCGCCGCTATTTGCCTCTTCTGTTGTAGTGTTCTTTGAAGTTTGAGACAAATTAAATTTCAAGAATTACTTTAGGTATCCATTTGATGAGATGCATATATTATGGATTTAGCTAATATATATTTTTAAGATATAAGTTAATATTATTATTAATAAAAAATTTAAAATATTTTGTTTTAATAGATACACAATAATTGTATTAAAATCAAATTTTGTATAAATTTTTATAATAAATTTTTTTATTAGTAACATTATCATATATTCTAAAGATCTAATAAAAACACATATTAATTAAATTCATGTATTATATATATATATACTACACCAAATTAACTACATAGCTACACTTAATTTACGACTCTTATTTTAAGGTTCTCTATTCCTTTATATAGTGACATTTATACATGTAATTTTTTATCCATCACTAATGTAGTGAATATCTTTTACTGTCTCACTCTTTCTTTTATTCTTTTTGTCAAAAACTATATTCACACCTTTCCAGAAGAGAATGTAACAACCATCACTGCGCTACAGTTCACGTTTTTCGTTCACCGTCGCAGTTAGAGTCGTCGTTCGCCGTTCACCGTTCACTGTTGCGGTTCAAGTTCGTTGTTCGCCGTTCACCATCGTGGTTCGAGTTTGCCATTCCCTGTTCATCGCGGTTCGAGTTTGCCGTTCCCAACACTGTCCTTTCTCTTTCCCTCTTTTGTGAGTGCAAACCCTAATCCCCTCTTTTCGGCGACTATTTTTTCTTTTCGAACCACAATATTGAACTCCAATAGTGAGTATTTGATTGTTCTTCTACTATATTTGTTTTTTCTTCAATTTATTTGTTGTTCATCTGATAGTAAATAACCTATACATGTTTGTTATTCTTTGGTACCGCTAATGTTACTTGTGATTTTCAATTTTTTATTGATTCTTCATCTAAGAGCTCATGCTTTGTATCTTATTATGTAGTGGATTGTTTTGTTGGAAGCTTGAAATTGTGTTTTCTTTAAAATTCATTTTGATTTTACTTGCACACAACGTGTTCGGTAAAATGTTTCAACTAGAATCATGGTTAATTTGATGCATTTCTAATTAGAAGGATAGATAATAGTAAAATTAATGCACTGATATGAAAATTGTAAAAATTGATTTTTGAATATACGGTGCTAAACTGCTAATTATTAATGGTACAATGGAGTGGTTTAACATGTTTATCAAAAGTGCTTCCTTAGAGACCAGCATACTCACTTAATGTGAATAGAGATCATGCATGCACTTGTAACCCTTCAATTCATTTTATTAGTCTTAATAATTATAATATAAGTATAAAATAAAATGTCCTCCATCTGATTAGTCTTGATTATAACATCTAGTGGTTAAATTCCGAATTTATCCTTGATGATCTTATATCATTGATCTACCAATTAAGTTGAAATTAATGTTGAATAGAATCTAACTTAAAATCGACCAAACTTTGACAATAACCTAACATTAAGAAATCAAGGTACTACCACGATCTTTTATAAGTCTGCAGGTAATTCAATTCATTGTTAACTCTTTTTGCTTTGTTTACTTATGCATCTCTGAGAATGTGTAATGAGTAAAATATAGTCCAAGGTCCAATTAGAATAGTTTATTAGTAATTGATTTACTATAAATAAATATAGTAGAAATATAATGAAAAAAGCATGAATTGAGTAATGAATATATTTTCTTTTTCTGAAATTCCTTCTATAGAATTATCTGTTTCCCTCTTGATTCACACACACACACACATACATACACATACACACATACACTTTAACTCAATCACATAAAAAAAAAAGGCGGAAAGCTGGTCAGAGTGCCACATGAAAATGGAAAACAAAAACATTTCAGATAAAAGCAGGGCCTATTTTGGTTGCCATAAATCCCTTCAAGAAAGTTTTTCTGTATTGTAATGATTATATTGAAGCCTACAAGCGTAAAAGAATTGAAAGCTCTCATGTATATGCCATTACTGACACAGCCATTCGAGAAATGATACGGGGTAACCTTTTCTTTTCTTATCTTTTATATGTATGCGTGAAGTTTTCAAATTTATGACCACTTACACATTTTATTTGAGCAAATCCTTACTCTGGCTCTTTTTTTCTCCAGACGAAGTAAATCAATCTATAATTATAAGGTCAGTCTTCTTTTATGAGCAAGTTATCATTATTAGTTCAATCTTAAGTTTTATCTTCTTGTTACTTGTGCAAGTAATGCTTGAATACTAGTTTTAAGTCTTACACAAGATTAAAAGGGTTGCATAGTGACTCCATGCTTTTACTACTCTAGAAAAGTATTAGTTAGGGATAAGCTTTTCACTGCTGAAGTCTTAAGACATTGCTCTTGATGCATTGGCTGAAGGAAGATACTTCTCCATTTTGCATGAACTTGGATTTCTTAAATATTGTGCCCCTTAACACATTTGAATTAGGATCAATAATAATTCTTATTATCTATATATTCAGTTGTGAGAGTGGAGCAGGGAAGACTAAGATAGCAAAGATAACAATGCAGTACTTGGCTGCCCTTGGTGGTGGAAGTGGAATAGAGTATGAGATATTGAAGACTAATCCAATACTAGAAGCCTTTGGTAATGGAAAAACATTGAAAAATGACACAGGAAAACCTCATTGAGATTCACTTCAGTGAAACTAGAAAAATATGTGGTGCTAATATCCAAACATGTAAGTCTACTACTTAATTGTGATTGAAGCTACATTTCTTTACTTCCATTATAATTTTCTAACAAAGAGTTGAAAATGTTTGCATCTATGTGCTGACTGCTGATCTGTGGTGCTCTTGGCATGATCATACCATAAACAGTTCTTCCGAAAAAGGTAACGATGCATCCTTTTGAGCTAGTTATTCTTCTCAATTTCTGTTCATACTACATTAAGACACCTTAACTTTATTTGATATTTGAACAGTCTAGAGTTGTCTAATGCAATGAAGGTGAAAGGTCCTATCATAAAAGGTAAAAAATGTCTTAGTATACAAGTCTATTGGCATTTGTTTACAGGTTATACATATCATGTAATTTGATTCCATTAATTTATACAACCTTTGCTGTTATTTTCTAAAGATTTTTTGAATAGGGATGGGTTATTCTTTGTTGTTGGAGTGCTATTAACTTTAACAAAGGAATTTTGATTCTATTTAATGTCATCTAGGAAAGACTTGCAAAAGGATATGGGTGAGGGTGTTTTAGCATATGTAAAAAGTATCGAGATTATGTTCAAGGTATGGGTTTTGGTGTTCATGCTTCTCAAGTGATTGAATTTTTGTCTTGCATAAGAGAGTTTATGCAATCTGCCACTACAAATGGACTATCAAATGCCGAATATCATATATTTGTTTAGCACTTAGATATATGAATTTTGTTATAGGGTCAATACTTTTATTATGTATGGTAGTATTTACTCTTTATAGATACATGAATTATGAATCAAATAAACAATGAATTAGATCTATGATTGTATAAATATTTTGATGTAGAAAAGTCTTATTGATAAGGAAACTTTTGATCTTGTAGTGTTTATATACACATAAATTATTATTTATAATAGAAATAATTTTTGTAATAATTAATAAAAAAATTTTGATGTTGGAGAGAATATGACAGTTTAAAACAGTCACTAAATACAGGAAAAAATTGTCATAGGAATTAGTAACTTAGTAACGGTTTTAAATCAAAAAATGTCACTAAAAATATCGTGACGATTTAAATAGTCACTAAATATATCTAAAAGTGTCATAAAAACTAGTAATTTAGTAATAGTTTTAAATCATCGCTAAAAATTTCATGACGGTTTAAAACAGTTACAAAATATAAGAGAAAATTATCACAGAATTTAATAATTTAATGTCAGTTTCAAAACATCACAAAATACAATATAAAAATCACCTCGATAAATATCACAAATTAGTGACAATTTTATGCTTCAAAAACTGTCACAAATAATTTAGTGACACTCTTTATCAAATATGTTCTAAAACTGTGGTAACTGACGACACTCAAATCCATAACTTTTTTGTCAACCGTCGTAAAAATAGTTAATAATAGTCAAAACTGTCGCCAAACATTGAAAAAAAAGTCGTTGCAAAATTGCTGTGTGTATATATATATATATATATATATATATATATATATATATGCGCTATATATGTGATCGTCACGCTCCAAGCAACTAGCAATAAATGAAATGAATAGTACTAACTGATTCTGTCAGCGGCAATCCTTAATTAGGGGAATTAAAATTAAAGCTTTATATAAGTGGTTGCTTTGAAAATTCTTGGTTTGATAAATGAGGAGAGGGGGACTCTAATTAATAAGCTTTGTTTTAAATCATATAATAATGAGGAACGACGGCGACTGTATTAAAGTTAGATTGCTAATCAAATGAGCAAGGGTAACAAGTTAGTGGTTGAACTAGCTAGTAGGTTACTAACTCAATTTAATGCGAAGGGTTTACTTATCATCTCGTATCGTAAGTGTATATATTAAAATTATAAATTAAAAAAATTATTAAAAATATAAAAAATTTAAATTTTTAATATATTTATTTTATATATATTAAATAAAAAAAAATAATATTTTTATTAATAATAAATTTATCATATATTTTAAAATTATGTTTGTTTTTAAAAATAGGATAAAATAAGACACTAAAAATAAGACTAGGAATGTCAATGGGATAAGGCTAGGGCGGGGGCAGAAAATGCCTCCCTACTTCTCATCTCCGCCCTCAGATTTGCTCTCCATCCCCATTCCCATTCCCCATCGTGGGAGAATATTATTCCCCGTCTCCATTCTCCACGGGGCCCCATTCCCTGCGGGGACCTCATTCTCCATCTATCTGATAGTTCTAACTAATATTAATTTTCATATGATTAGAGCTGCAAGTATCCATCATAAACAAAAACAGTAATATTTTATACAAAAAATCTAAATGACACGATGGTGACTTTTTTGAAATAACGCAGTGGGGGGACGCAACCACGAGCAAAAGGACAGAGCAGTGGACGAAGTGACCGGGAGACGCAGCAACAGAGAGGAGAATGGATACGACGGCAAAGTTACGAAAAGGAACGCCGAAAATAGAAAGCACGACGCGCTGAGGGTGATGGCACGGTGAGATGTGACGATGCGGTGAGAAAGAAGAGTGGCGAAGGGGTGACTGCAAAAAGGTTGGTGGAGTATGAACAGCGTTAGGGATCTCTGAATTGAAGAAGGGTTTGTCTCCCATCTTCATCCCCGTGGAAAAAATTTTCCACCGTCGGATCTCTATTCGGGGTCAGTCCTCGCAGGGATCCCCGCGTCTCGGGGAGTTTTGTCATCCCTAAATAAGACATAAATGATAGAAATATAAAATTTAGTGTTTTTGTATTTTGTTTGATGATAAAGTAGAATAAATTATAAAAATTAAAAAAAAAATTATTTTTTTATTCAAAAATTTTGAGAAGAAAAATATAATAATAAAAAATATAATTATAAAAAATTAATAAAAATAATAAATAAAAAAATAAAAAATAAATTATATTTTTTGTTAATGTTTTTATATTCTTCTTATCAGAATAAATACAAAATACACTAATTCAATATCTCTAAATATAATGTATTTATCTATATCTCATCTGTCAAATATAATTTTATATCTTTATATTCCTGTCTCATTATCCTTATAAACAAACGCATCTTAAGAGAGCATAAATTGACTAAACTCTAATTAATATTAAATAAAGTATAATATACTATGAATTAGTTTAGCTAGCAGAATTGTACAAATTGCTTAGCTTTCGGCGTAAATCTAGAATAAAAGAATATATATATATATATATATATATATATATATATATATATATATATATATATATATATATGTGTGTGTGTGTGTTTTTTTTTTTTTTTGGATAGTTTTTATATTGTCCCTTACAATAGGATCAATTAATTTGGTGGTAATAGTCTGCGATGTACATTCAATGCAACATGGATTTTCGGCATATAATTTAACAAGTTTCCTTAAAAGTATTTTTAAAACATTTTTTTAGTTTATATTCTTAAATTTATTATAGTATATACATTTTTTAAAACTTACGAATATATATAATCTAAGTAATTGTAACAATCTTAGGAAACTTATTAGAAAAAACCGTTTTCTAAAGATGAAAATCATGCATTTAAACAAGAATTTTCATTGAGCATTTACAATGTGCGTCCCTGCTGCCTGCTGGTACATATCCGTTTGCTTATCAACTTGACTACTTGCTCTATATTTTCTTTCCTATAGTTCCGACCACTATTAAATGCAGAAGATGAGTGTCTTTATAGAAATTTGTCCTTCTAGGTAGCAAGTTGGTACGCTTGAAAAGATTCCAATTTAATGTACTCATACTATACATTAAACTGTGAATGATCTATACTGTGTATTAGTATTATTTGGGAAAACTTTGGCTAAATCAAATTCCAATACATATCCAAAGGCAGTATGTCATATCATTGACATGACAGAAATAATGTTTACATTTTTTTTCATATTTTTTTAGTACAAAAATAGTTTATTTCTTTCACCTTTTATTATTCACTTCTAATATAAAAGAAAATAGAAAATGGAAAAAAAAAATATATATATATATATATATATATATATAAAGTATGCATATAATACTACTACTCTTGACTTAAATAGTTGATAAGAGAAATTAAATATTAGGGAGAAAAGAAATGAATCTATTATTTTTTATTTTTTTTAAATTTTTTCTTAAAAATTATATAACTATTAAAGGAGTTTTAGAATTATGAATTCTAAACGAGAGAGAACAGAACTCCAAAAAAAGAAAAAAAAGACAAAGAAGTAAAAAATAGAAAGCAAAAGCTAAAATTAAAAAACAATAGAGAGAGAACGAATACACTCACCCTTCTAAAATTACAGCAATAGCTTATATATACACAAGATAAAGATATATATAACTGCCTTATTACCAAGACTCACTCAAAACAAAATATACTACGAAATAAAACAAAACTAACTACTTCTCTAATTCTCTTATAAATAAAAATTTAGAATCTTTAGCTTTTCTTTACTTTACACCCCCTCAAATTCGAGTATGGTCAAAGAGCAACTCGCAGTTTGATGATCAATCTCTCAAAAGATGTAGCAGATAAAGGCTTGGTAAGGATATCTACAATCTGCTCAGCACCTAGAATGTGCACAATATATAGAGAGTTGTTCCTCAACTTATCTCTAATGAGTTGAACTTCAAGTTGAAAATGGTTTGTCTTATTATGGAGGATTAGGTTATGTATAAGGAGGACTGTGCTCAGGTTATCACAGTGAATCGTACGAGGAGTCGACAGAGAGACATCTAGTTCATAAAGAAAGTTTTAATTTGTAGCCAGACCAATTCAACTTCACAAAACACTAAGCTCCTGAATTCTGCCTTTGTAGAACTCCTGCTTATAATAGACTGCTTCCTACATGATCAAAACACTAAATTAGTCCCAAAATAGATACAAAATTTAGATACTGACCTTCTATCCTCAATGTCAGCAACCCAGTCTGAGTTTGAAACCGCATAAAGCCTTGTGTCAGTGCATCTGTGAAAGGCCAAGCCGAGTTCCTTCGTTCCTTGCAAGTATCTAAGGATCCTCTTTGCAGCTTTTCAGTGAGGAAGAAGAGAAGAATGCATGAATTGACTAATTTTGTTAACTACAAAGGAGAGATCCGGTCGAGTGATGGTAAAATATTGCAAGAAACGAACCACAGTTCTTTGCAATTTTGAATCTTCAAAAGCTTCAGCACCTGAAGACAAAAGTTGCAAAGAAGAAACTATTGGAGTTGACATAGGAGAAGCCTCTCCCATGCCTACTTTGGACAATAAATCTGTCATATATTTTGTTTGAGACAAATGTAAGATTCCATCACGTGTATGTTGGACTTCAACATCCAAAAAATAACTCAAAATTCTTAAATCTTCTGATCAAGCTGCTTAATCATAGAATTTACATGAGTAGATTTATTTCCAGTTATAATTATATCATCGACATAACACAAGATATAAATCAAAGAATCTATAGTTCTTCGAATAAATAAAGAGGTGTCAGAATTAGCACTTTTTTTAAAACCAAACTGATTCATGGTCTTATTAACTTCAGAAACCTTTTCCTTGGGACTAGCATTAAGTCATAAAGGGACTTGTTCAACCTACAAACATGAGTATCACTCTATTGTTCAAAACTAATAGATTAGGACATGTAAATAATATGTTGTAAATCTCCATTTAAAAAAGTGTTGTTGAAATCAAATTGTTTAATGACCAAATTTTTAGAGAGAGCTATACTTAAAACTAGTCTAATAGTAGTAGGTCGGATAACTGGGCTAAAAACTTGTTTAAAATCAAATTTCTCTTGCTGATGAAACCCTTGAGCAAGTAATCCAGCTTTATACTTTTGAATAGACCCATCAGGTAGCCTTTTAATAGTATAAACTTATCTACAGCCAATGATTTTGGCATTCTATGGTATAGGAACTAAATCCCAGATTTTTGTTCTCATAAGAGCATTATACTCTTCAATCATAGCTCTATGCCAAATTGCCAATGTGAAATACTAAGAGCATTCTTGAAAGTTTTTGGTATATAATCTGCGTGAGAAGTATTGTTAACAATAGCAATATAGGTCTTTGGTTTAGAATGTCCAATTTTAGAATTAGTAGCCATGGAATGAATATTATGAGATTTTTTAATTTGACTTGACTTAGTATGTTGAATTTCACTTCGCTCAAGAGATGGAAGTATAGGAGAATTAATAGCTAAGGGGAAAGAATAAAAATGCTGACTGTTAAGGTTAGTATCAAAATCTTGATGATTATTAGTATCAAAAGCATTGGAATTATGAATGGCAGTGATAATGTCATTTTGGAAAGCAGAATTAACAGCACAATTATCAATAAAAGTAATAGTATTATTAGTATTATTTGGTAATAATGAAACAGTAACCATTGAAGGAAAAATAGTACTTAATACTTGATCATTACTGTCACGAACCTGTGAAGAATTCTCAAAAAGAAATTTGTGAAATAATTCAAGATATGAAAAGTCAAATTTACTAAACTTCACATGCCTAGAGACATAAATCCTGCCAGTAGAATCAAGATATTTATAACCTTTATAATTTGTGGCATAGCCTAAATATAAACATTCGTGGAATCTAGATTCAAGTTTATTGCTAGAATAAGGTCGCAGCAATGGATAACAAGAACAATAAAAAAATTTTCAAAAAATTATAATCTGATTTCTAATATAATAAAACTTCATATGGTGATTTATTTGCCAAAACAGAAGTAGATAATCTAGTAATTAAATATGTTGAGGTAATAACAGCTTCATCCCAATAGATTAAAAGAATAGATACAGTGGATAGCATAAACAAACTCATTTCAATGAGGTGTATATGCTTTCTCTCTGTATAGCTATTTTGCTCAGGAACATAGAGACACAAAAATGATGTAAAATGTCTTCTTGTGTCATAAAATTAGCAAAAATAAGATATTTGTATTCACTTCCATTATCAGATTGGAGTTCCTTAATTTTACAGTTAGTAAGGTTCTCTATGAGATGTTTATATTGTTTAAAAGCATATAACACATAAAATTTATTAACAAGCAAAAAGGTACAAGTATACCTACTAAATGCATCTATAAATGTCACATAGTATTGATAACCAAGATGAGAGATAACAGGAGCAGGCCCTAAACATCACTAGAAACAAGTTGTAAATGTACATCATAAGATGTATTAGAATTAGAAAAAGGTAGTTTATGCATTTTAGCTTCAGCACAATTTTTACAGATCTTAGAAATTGAATCAAAATTAAAACTATTATAAGCTATATTATATTGATTGAGAACTAATTGAACTATTTTGGTGGCAGAATGACCTAAGCATTTGTGTCACAGAACAAAATTAGAACAGAAAATAGAAAAACATAAGGAATATTAGGGGCTGATGAAGATTGAGGCATAGCAACATTCACAAACTGATAAAAACCCCCTCTTCTAAAATCTTGTAAAAGAATTCTCTTGGTGAACTGAAAACAAACAACACAATAAGTTGCATGAAATTTAAAATAAACAAAATTATCTTGAGCAAATTTGGATAAACTTATTAGGTTCTTAGTGATGTGTGGTGTGTGTATGAGTTGTTATAATGAAAACTATCGTTTAGAATTCAAAAAATACAAAAATAAACTATCAATATGA
Source organism: Arachis stenosperma (assembly GCF_014773155.1). Lineage (NCBI taxonomy): Eukaryota > Viridiplantae > Streptophyta > Magnoliopsida > Fabales > Fabaceae > Arachis > Arachis stenosperma. The sequence goes on along the minus strand of NC_080383.1, from coordinate 87,896,604 downwards.
GATATAGAGATACCTGAACCATTGCCAACTTGAACCTGATCAGGGCCAGTATACTCTAAACAAGAAAGCATGTTAGATTAATTTGGAATCACATGATGTGAAGATCTATTTGAATACTATGCTGGATTAGATATGGTAAATAGTGTAGCAAGAAAGGCTTGTGGATTATGGAAAGATGGAGTTGGTGGTGGATGAGTGGAAGCTGTGAAATTCTTTATGTTGAAGAGGATTCAGAGTAAAAACCATAAGTGTGTGGCTTGAATGATTGAGACTGAGAAGGGGGTGGAAGTTCTTGATTAAATCGATGGAAGCAGTGCCAAGCAATATGACCAAAATGGCCACGTACTTCACACTGAGGTTTGGGAGAAGTATAGAAGGACCTTCCTCTTCTGGTTTGTCTTCGTCTTCCTCGTCTTCCTCCAGCTCCACGATTGAAATTTGGAATGGATGGAAAGGAGGTTTGTGTGAGGTTCGCTTACATCACCAGATTCTCTGGCTTTCGATACTTATCAAGCATTTCATCGTGAGTTAGCAGCATAGTTTCAATCTCACAAAACTAAACATTTCTGGTTTTGAATTGACAGTATTCATAAGCATTTGATAATCTTCATTAAGTCCTTCAAGAATAGCTTTAACCTGTTTTTCTGATTTGAGAGGCTTTCCCAAGGCTGAGAGAATCTGCAATGGTTTTGATTTGGGAAATGTACTCTAATGCTGTCAGATTGTGTTTCTTGATAATATTGAGTTGTGCCTTCAATTGCTTGATTCTATATTTTATTAACTCCTCAAAATAAGCCTCATTCTTGTGCTAACTTTGATGGCTATAGACACATCCAACCATTTTTTGTTTGAAAACTGAGTCCATAGAAGTCAATAACCAGGAAATTAGGTTTCGGTCATCTTGGATCCATTGTGTGTATTGAGAAGATTAGATCCCAACAAGTTAATTTTCTGAGTTATCAAAACGTGTAGGTATCTTTTTTTAATGCAGATGATCTTCCAATGCTTGTCCTTTAATAGCTGCTAGGGCTTGTTGCTCCCATGTCTTGTGGTTATTTTCTCCCAACTTATCTTAAATTGGATAAAATTGATTGAAAATTTGAAATGGAATCTGATTAAAAGTTGAATTGACAGCATTTGAATCTTTGTGCTAGGGATAGCAGAATTATCAAAAGGTGAGCCTATGGATTTTCAAAAAGAGAAAAAGACTAGACTCTAAATACCATAAAGAAATTTTAGAACTGTGAATTTTGAACGAGAGAGAGCAGAACACTAAAGAAAGAAAGAAAGAAAAGACAGAATAGAAAAAAATAGAAGGCAGAAGCTAAAATTGACAAATAATAGAGCCCTTCTAAAGTTACAGTAGTAGCTTATATATATATATATATATATATATATATATATATATATATATATATATATATATATATATATATATATATATATATATAACTGTCCTATACCAAGACTTACTCAAAACAGAATATACCACTGATAAACCCCATTTGTAGGGTTTATCTTATGCTTCATTTAAGGGATTTTATGACCTTTTACCCACATTTATTCAATGAAATAGCATGGTTTTATAACTTCTCCTTTAATTGTGCTTAAGAGTGAAAACATGTTTTTTAGGTCTTAAAATAGCTAAATCTAATTCTCCTTGATTCCATTAGATGCCTTGATATGTTTGTTAAGTGATTTAAGGTTTAGGAGGCAAAGATTGGATCAAGGGAATGAAGAAAGAAGCATGAAAAGTTGGAGAACTCATGAAGAAATGAAAGAACCGGAAAGCTGTCAAGCCGACCTCTTCGCACTTAAACGACCATAACTTGAGCTACAGAGGTCCAAATGATGCGGTTCTAGTTGGGTTAGAAAGCTAACATCCGGGGCTTCGAAACAATATAAGATTTGCCATAGTTGCCACATGTATGGTGGCGCGCACGCGCATAGTACGCACACGCGCCGTTGCTGCCACCTGGTCCACTTAAAGCAAAACGTGGCCAGCAATTTTAGAAGCCTTGTGGGCCCAATCCAACTCATTTCTGATGCTATTTAAGCCAAGGATTGAAGAGGAATCAACTAACTTTTAACCATTAGTTTAGTTTAGAAGTTAGAGTTAGTTTCTAGAGAGAGAAGCTCTCTCTTCTCTCTAGAATTAGGATTAGGATTAGGTTTGGTTTTTAGATCTAGGTTTTAATCTTTGCTTTCTTCTACTTCTACCTCTCAATTCTTTGTTGTTACATTCACCATTCTTCCATTCTTTTGTTGCAATTTCCTTTATGTTGTTTTTATGCTTTGTTGTAGATCTACTATTGTTCCTTCCATTTTCCTTCAATTAAATAAGAGGTAATTCATAATAATTGTTCTTCTTTGCTTTTCTATTGTTGATCTCTTGCCTTTGTAGTTAGATCTCTCTTTAATTCTTGCAATTTATGTTGTTTACTTTTATTGCCTTTTATGTGTTTGTTGAAATGCCTCTTCTAGATATAGTATAGATTTTGTTCCTCTTGGCCTAGGTAGAGTAATTAGTGACACTTGAGTTATCTAATTTCTTTGTTGATTGATAATTGGAGAGATTGCTAATTGGTTTGGAATGCACTAAAGCTAGTCTTTCCTTGGGAGTTGGCTAGGACTTGTGGCTCAAGTCAATTCATCCACTTGACTCTCCTTTCTTTAGTAAGGGTTAACTAAGTGGTAGCAATGAACAATTCTCATCACAATTGAGAAGGATAACTAGGATAGGACTTCTAGTTCTCATATCTTGCCAAGAGCTTTGTTAGTTGTTAGTTTATTTTCTTTGCCATTTATATTTCTTGTCCAAAAGCTTAAAAACCCCAAATATAATTCACAACCAATAACAAGACACTTCATTACAATTCCTAGGGAGAATGATCCGAGGTCCAATACTTCGGTTTATAAATTTAGGGGTTTGTTTTAGTGACAAACAACTTTTTGTATGAAAGGATTAGTGATTGGTTTATAAACTATACTTGCAACGAGAATTCATTTGTGAATTCTAAACCGTCAAAAATCCAATCATCAACCACCAAATAAAATAAAACTACAAAACAAAACTAATTACTTCTCTAATTCTATTATGAATAAAGATTTAAAATCTTTACCTTTTATCTCCTTTATAGCTATTACACTTTATTTAACATTTTAAAATGAATTTAATTTTAATAGCTGACAATATAAAAGAGTTTTACACGTATATCTAATTATATATTATTGTGTCAGCAAAAATAATTATTTTCGACAATCAATGTGTGAATAGTCGTTTAAAGCAACAGATATAATTAAACGATGTTAATGCATTAAAATTTTTAAAATTCATGAAACTTTTAACCTAAAACTTAAATAGAAGAATAAAATTTTGCAAAACTTTATATAGAAACAAATTCTAGTTGATTGTCAATTATAAAGTAGAGGTCAATCCACAAAAATTGATTCTTCTCTAAAACAAGGCCATTGTAGCAGAAACATTTTGGGAAAATCTGCCAGCTGTGGCAGCACCTTTAATTTCTTATTGTCCTTGCTCTTTCAATGAATATCAAATGTGAAGTCTTGATTTCATCTAGTCATTTTGTGATTGTACTATAATTTCTGTGCATTCTTTAATTTCTTCCTTTGACACCAAATTTTTTTTATTTTTGGTTTACCACAGTATTTCTCAATCCAACAGGAAAAAAATTAATCCGTCACGATACTAAACTTTATTTAAGGATTTGTCATTGGCCAATGAATTGCTGAATGTGCCGATTACACTTTATTTTCATATAGGCTTGATCTCATATGCTATGCTTGTTTTCTAGACTTAGCTGATTCTAATTTTGTTTTTCTTATTTGTTATGGTATGATCTGTCTTGCTTGCTGAATGAACTACAATTATTTGCTTTGTTTGAAGCCTACAATACTAAACACACAAATCAGACTAAGCTACGAGTTCGTGTAAATAAATGTCAGAAGCTTGATTTTTTTTTTTACATACAATAATTTATTAACTAATAACAAATTCTTAAATAAAATTTTAATTTATAACAAATTAATGTTTATTCTGTCAAACTAAAAAATATTGTAAAAAAAAAAACTACACCAATAATTTAGACTATTAATTCATAACCTAACTAATATTTTTCATCATCAATTATATACATATCTTTTATCAATCTCGTTAAGTTAATAATGAGAAATGCAAACAACATAAATAATAGATCATATTTCAGGCTTACTAATAAAGATTATATCTAATTAATTTAAAATTTAATTTTAAAATTAAATTTATTTTTTTAAATTTATTATTTACATTGTTAAAAAAAATGTTATTCCTCTATATTTTCTCATCTTTTATCTTTGTCTTCATTATTAGTATCTGAATTTAATAGATCCATCATGAGTGAACGACAAACAAATTAATAAGCTTTAAAATGTTAAAATACAAATGAAAATTTTCTGTATCATACTTTAAAAAATTAGATTACATTATAACTGGATTGTAAAATTTTTTTTACACTCCTAAGGAGTTAAAAGTCAATAACATTTCAATTAGATATAAATTATATAACTCAACATATTATTGATGAAAATTTAACCTTCAATTTTTTGCGTATTGATGAACTTGTTGTATAGTAATATTCACATTTAAATTTTTTCATATAACTATCTTTTTTAATAATTATATTTTTTAAATAAAAGACAACAAACACACACATACACATATATATAATAGCGCAGATTTAAATAAAGATATTTAAAATATCTTTAAATAAGAATGTTTGGTATCATGCATTGAATAGATTATTATAAATTAAATTTTTAACACGAGGTCTTATCATTATTATTTAAAGTATTGTTATCTCTTAAAATCGTTATTTTAGCTATGATACTAATTTTTTAATTTGTTTAAAATTTGAATTTTTAACAAAATTTTTATTGTTTTATCTTTTTATTATTTTTTATAATTTAATTATTTATTTTTTAAAATATTTTAATTTACTTGTTGATTTAATTTTATTCGTAGTTTATGTTTTTATTATTAACCTACGTTTTTTAAAACATATTTTTTTTAACTGTAGCTAAATAAACAATTTTAGAGAAAATTATTTTTTCTGCCTTATATGAGTGGTTGCTATACATAATATATATAAAAAAAAAAAGAAAAAAAAAACTACAATTCAGTGATTCACATCCATAAACATGCATGTTTCAATGTATGATACATTTTGTTGACTTGTTTGAAGTCTTCAATAATAACGATGTACTTTGAAGGACCCTGCCTTCATTTCCTCCATCTAACTCTATCAATTTGATCCTTACGGCTTTAACTTCATTCACCAGCTATTTCAACATATATATAAACTCTTCCTACTTATGATATAATATAATAATCTGTTCCTATAATTACCGAACTGCTTTAATAATTATTTCAATTTCATCACCAGCAAAGCATGAAAATGATCTCCCCTTATTGTTTCTTCTTCCTTTTGCTTCTTGCTGCCTTTGGCTTTTCCTCTCAAGGTTTTGGAGCTACCCAGCTGCCAGAAAATGAAGGTGATGAGTGTATTCAATTTTCATTAATTTATTTATTTTTATAAATTTATTTATGTACTCAATAAAAATATATGTCATATTGAGAGTAAATATACTACTATACAAATTAAATAATCTAAATGATATGAGATTAATCGTAGACATGGATTCTCCAAAAAAATTATATGGTTTGAATAGTGTATTAATTCTCATAAATATTCATGATTAGACAAATTAAAATACGGACTCTATCTATTTGAATCCTGTCCAATAATGAATATATGAAAAATTTCAGTAAAAAAAAAAAATAAACCAAAAATATTTAAATTTATTTTATTTATTATTTATTAATTATTATTATTAAAATTAATAAATATTAAATAAGATAAGTTTAAACTATTTTTTTTTCGACCTAGTATTACTAGTGAACATAATATATTGATTGCACTTCTTACTTGTTTGTTGAATTATGTATATCATGATCAGTGCAAACTCTGCAAAGCATAGCAAAGACACTTGGGATCAAGAATTGGAATCCTAGCGTTGATGAATGCAATAAGCGGCAGGGAAGAAACGATTGGAGTTCATGTTGGGAATTTAAAGATGATGAATATCAGAATGTTGTCATCTGCAATTGCTCCATTGACACTGTTTGTCATGTCACTAACTTGTACGTGATTTATTTGTTTAATTTGTTTTATTCTCTTGATATATGTATATATATAGAGAGAGGGGTTTTAAGAGTAGGAGAAGTCCAAGGGTTATATTTATACACTTAAAATATTATACTAATTTTTTTAATCTATCGTTTTTATACTATCACTTTTTTTCTTTTATTATTATTATTATTATTATTATTATTATTATTATTATTTTAAGGTATCAAGTTTCTTAATGTACCATATTTTTATGATTAACCATGTTATATATATACTAAAATTAATTACTAATATAAAATATATATTGAAATTTAAATATACATTAAAAATAAATTAAATTATATATATTTATATATAAATATATTAATAATTAATTTTAGTTATTAATTTTAGTATATAAATTAAATAACTTTTTTGTTTTATGATATATATAGGGGTAAATTGTGGTCGTGAACAAGATGAATCAAATGTGCACATGCATATAGCATTGTTCTAAAAAGTGATTAAATTTGCATCTGTATGAATAATCGGATACCTTTAGGTAGGGATAGGGATGGCAAAAATCTCCAGCGGAGCGGGTATCCGCGGGGATTTACCCGTTACGGGGCGGATATGGGGACGATTTTGTACCCGCGGGGATGGGGGACGGGGCTCCGTATATTAAACGGGGCGGGGGCGGGAATAGAGATCTTCGCCCCGTGGAGACCCGTTTAAACTCCATTTATGTAAAAAGATTAGAATACCCCATTTGTATGTACTATGATTTTGTTAAGTATTTGTTATAATTATTGAGTTAGGTTAAGTATAATTTATATGATTATAAATTATAATTAAGCATTTGTTATCATCTTCATTATCTTTGTTTGCTTTTTCTATTATAATTACTGTGATTTGGATAAGCATTTGTTATAATTATTCTGAAATTTTTATTATTTTACTGATTTTGAATTTTTGGTTAAGCATTTGAGTGCTATACATGTAATTCATAATATTAAAGTAGATATTGATGTAAGTAAAATACTAAATTATATACAATACACTATTTTTTAATTTTTTTTCTAATTTTTTTCAATTTTTATTATTTTTTATAAAAATCCGCGGATATCCGCGGAGACCCAGGTCCCCGGCGGATATGGGGCCCCCGTTACCCGTCACGGGGACGGGGCGGGGACGGGGACAGATAATGGAGGCGGGGGCGGGGGGCGGGGGGCATATCCCCGCCCCCATGGAGACCCGTTGCCATCCCTAGGTAGGGACGGACTCAGGGGGAAAGTAGTGGTTTGTCCCAACAAATTTTAAAAACTCATATATTATTATAATAGATGTATTATATAAAATAAAATTTAATAATATAGTGATAGTAAAAAGAATTATTATTCTTTATGTATTAGGATTTAAATTTTTTTACATATATTTATATTATTTATATTTTTTATTTAATTTAAATTTTTTTAAGATTAATTTTAATATTTATAATTATATAAAATACTTTAATATTATTTATAATAATATTAGTTTTTTCTAATTTTATTAGTTGTTTCTTTTTTATTTTTTAATTAATTTTTACTTTTATTATTATATAAAAATACTTTAATATATTTTAAATTGACATAACAAAATTGTTAATGCAATTAACTTATATTATTTTATGTCATATTTTTTAACGATATAAAACATAAAAATATAATCTACTGTCACATAAATACTTAATAAAGTAAATTAATTAACAAAATATTTAAAAATAAATAATTTCATATTTTATTAGATATAAAATTATAAAAAATTATGAAAAAATTATAAAAATTGAGATAATTCTTTTATTTGACAAATATTTATTAATTTTTTTAATTAAAAAATTAATTATAATTATATCTATTATCAAATATATAGTATTATATTTGATCATACAAGATTTTAATCTTTGACCCTTTTACTCTTAAATTCCTGAATCCGTCCTTGCCTTTAGGTAATTATTGTTTTATGGAAACTAAGAATATTTTATTTTTTTACTTTAGCTAAAAAAAACTTTAAATATCTTTTGAATTTTGCCTTCATTAAATAAGTTTTTCTTGTTTTGTTTTGTATTTTCCGTGTATTATACATTCTTATATATGTGTTTGACTTTTCTATCATTTTTAAATATCCTGTCACCTTTTAGTATTTTTACAAGCATAAACAATTTTGTTTCTTCATTGCATCCGAAAAAAATATATTCTTAATTTGAATTCAAAATATTTATTCCAAATAAAAGTAATTTTTATTTAATTTCAAATTCCCTTCATAATAATTCTTTAAAATTCATAAGAACGTATTATTTATCAAAAAATTTGCATATAATAAATCTATCTTTAAATGATATAGGATATTTTTTATACTGAATTTAAAAAAAAAAACAGAGAAAATGACACTCATCGATCTCCTTTAAAAGATGTCTAAATAACATTCGCATTCTTTTTATTTATAATAAAATATACACTCTTCTCTTTTACAATATTAAAATAACATAAATTTTATTTCATTTGACTAAAATACCCATCACTAGCTATTATAATTATAATTATATATAATAGTAATCATTATTTAATTAATTAAATAATAATAATAATATGAAATACATATTTTAAATTGTATTAGATTTTATTTATTTTTAATATTTTATCACATTACATAAAACTTTTAACTTGTTACAAAGATATAAATTAATTTTTTTTATATATTTCAAGATTATTGATGTAAAACATTTATTTGATTATAATATCTTATCAATAATATAAAATATTTTAAATTGTTATAAAAATATACAATTTAAATTTTATATATTTAATGAATATTATTTTAATAAATTCTATTTATCTTTAATTGTTAGAAACAAGAGAGTAATCTGAAAAGTGTATTATTCAGATTGTTGTTAAAGGTACAATATACAAGAGTATATATAGGCGCTAAAAGAATCAAAGCAATAAAAGCACAAAATCCTACAATAAATACACATATATGCTATATAAATATAAGTGATACTAACTGATCTTAATTGATCCTAATTATACTCTAACATCCCCCCACAAACTCAAGTGAGAGCTAAAGATATCATCTTGAGTTTGGATACTAGAGTTCGAAAACGAGTAGGATGATGAACCTTCGTGAAGATATCTGCAGTTTGATCTAGAGTTCTAACAGCTATGATGTGAACAACATCAATAAGTAGACGTTGACGAACAAAGTGACAATCAATCTCAATATTTTTGGTGCATTCATGAAAAATATCATTATGGGCAATCAGAATAGCATTGCGGTTGTCACAAAAAATATCAGTCGAGGACGACTGAGGAGCACCCAAGTCTTCGAGAAGCCAACGAATTGAGATAACATCAACAGTGGTGTCAACGAGAGCACAATATTCAGCTTCTGTGCTTGAGCGAGCAGTGAACGTTTGCTTCTTGGCTCGCTAGAAAATGAGAGAGTCACCAAGAAACAAACAATCACCAGTAGTAGAACGACGATTAGTGGGATCACCAGTCCAATCAGCATCAGAGTACGCCTGAAAGGATAAAAATGAATGAACAGAAAAATGAAGTCCATGAAACAGAGTACATTTGATGTAGCGAAGAATGTGAAGAACAGCCACATAGTGAGTAGTACGAGGAGCTGACAAGAATTGGCTAAGAACATGAACTGGATAGGCAATGTCTGGGCGTGTGACAGTCAAGTAGACGAAACCTCCAACCAACTGTCGATAAAGAGTAGAATTATCCAAAACAATGCCATCCATAGGGGTAAATCGAACATTAAGCTCACGGAGAGTAGACTCAGTGCGACTATCTGTAATCCCAGCGCGAGCAAGAAGATATGAAGTATACTTAGCTTGAGAGAGATAGATACCATCATCTGTGGATATGAACTCGAGACCAAGAAAATAACTGGGAGAACCAAGAACTTTCATCTCAAAAGTATGGTGAAGGGATGCTTTGAGATCAGAGATACCATCAACATCATTTCCAATAATGCTCATGTTGTCAACATACAAATGCAGAAGAACAACTCCACGTTCACTTTTACGAATAAAGAGAGCATTCTCATGAGGGCTGCAAGTAAAACCGAGATTGCATATAGTGTTGTTGAACTTGTCAAACCATTCTCGAAGAGCTTGCTTAAGATCATAAGTGCCTTTCGAAGGAGACAGACTTTGCTAGAAGGACAAGGATAACCCGGAAGTGGTTCCATATAGACCTTCTTTTTCAAATCCTCATTAAGAAATGCATTCTTCATGTCCATCTGACTGAGAGACCATTTTTTAACAATAGTAATGGCAAAGAGAGCTCGAATAGATGTGAGACGAGTAACAAGAGCAAAAGTCTCTTAATAGTCAATACCATACTCTTGCGTATAATCTTGAGCATTCAATCATGCCTTATAACGTCAATAGAACCATCAGAGAAAGTCTTGATCTTATATACCATCTATTACCCATAACTTCCTTATCAAAAGGAAGATCAACCAAATTCTAAGTGTGTACTTTTCAAGTGCCTAGATTTCTTCCTACATTGCTTGTTTCCAATTTGGATTTATGGAGGCTTCTCTGAATGACTTAGGTTCTTGTTGATGAAGAATAGTAGAAAAATAATGATAATCAAGAAGATGGAGAGATAAATTTCTTACCCTAGAAGAACGAGTGGAAGGAGAAGGCATGACGGTAGGAGTAGGATCCTCGTCCGGTCTGAAATCATCAAGAGATGGAAAAGCCTGAAGAGTAAGAGGCTGTAGAGGTTAAATCAAGATAGAATCTGTAGAATCATCACTAGGAAAAAGATCAACATTGCGGTTAGTGAAAAAGGGTGACTAAGTAGGAGGAGTAAACTCAAATGAGGAGAACCGAGAAAACATGTGATGCTCCCAGAATACAACATGACGAGATATATGAATATGTCTAGAGAGAGGATCCCAACAATGATAACTCTTGTGTTTAGTTTCATAACCAAGGAAACAACACATGTGAACCCGAGGTTCAAGTTTACTATGTTCATGAGACTGAAGAAGAACAAAACAGACACAACCAAAAATTCGAAGAGAATTATAATCTGGAGAGGTATGATAAAGACACTCAAAGGGAGTGTTACCAAGAACAGAAGAAGGAAGTCTATTGATAACATGAATAGCAGTAAGAACAGCTTCACCCCGAGTATGCTCAGGACACGAAGAAGAAAGAAGCATTGCACGAACAGAGTCAGGAATAATGTGACAGTGTTTGCGTTCAGCTCATCCATTTTGTTGAGATGTACCAGGACAAGAAAACTTAGACAAAGTACCCTGTTCTACAAGAAAGGTTAAAAGTTTATACACGGTATTCCATAGTATTATCGCATCAAAAAACCTTAATGACCTTGGAAAACTGAGTTTTAATCATAGTGGCAAAGTTAATATAAATCTGAGGTAGCTCATGGCGATTAGTCATCAAATAAACCCAAGTAAAGCATGAATAATCATCAATAAAAATGACAAAATATCGAGTTTCTCGCATAGAAGTGGTGGGAGAAAAGCCCCAAACATCAGAGTGGATAAGATCAAAAGAAGAGCAAGCGAGAGATGAATTATTGTGAAAAGATAAAGCAGGTTATTTGGTAAAGCATGAATAATCATCAATAAAAATGACAAAATATCGAGTTTCTCGCATAGAAGTGGTGGGAGAAAAGCCCCAAACATCAGAGTGGATAAGATCAAAAGAAGAGCAAGCGAGAGATGAATTATTGTGAAAAGATAAAGCAGGTTATTTGGTAGTTTGACAAGAAATACAATCAAAAGACTCATTATTAACTTGACCCAAAATACCCTGAGACATATGAGGACGCAGTTTTTCTAAGGAATTGTGAAAAAGATGATGATGCCACAAGTGAAAGGTAGATGGAGAAGAAACAGCACAAAATGAGTATGAATATTCTCGAGTTCAAACAACCTTCCGACGATCCTGTATACGACAACCAAAAATAAGATTAAAATTTAAAATATAATAAGTATCAGAGAGATTAAGAGTTGACTGGAAAATAGAACCCATATGTGTCACATGCAAGAGGGAACCATTAGTAGTATTGACAAAAGGTGCATTTGTAGTGGTAGACAAAGACAAAAAAAGATGACGCAAAGGAGACATGTGATTAAAGCAACCAGAGTCAAAATACCATTAAGAATTACTTGAAGGAGTTGAAAAAGTAGCAAGAGTATTACTAGAAAGGGAGAGAAGATGCTGAAGAAAAGATGCAATATCAGATAGAGAGACAGGAGACGGGTTGATAGGAGCAGAGGTGGTAGATTCAGTAGTAGCAGCAACAGCACAAGCAGACACATTCTTGGAGAAGTTGGGATGAGAATGATACTTGAGGTGATCAGGACGTGGTGGGCGAGTAGGACAGGTAGTAATAAAATGTTCCGAGAACTTGCAGTAATGGCAGAACAATTATGCACAATTGTAGCCAATGTGACTTTTCTATTGGCATTTGCAACATTCAACAGAAAGACAGACTAAGAAGAGGTGTCCAGAACGGTTACAGTTTTGACAGAATTTATCCTTTTTGTTTGTGGCAGCAAAAACATCCGATTTTTCTATAATAGTAGATACAAAGATCAAAGAGATGAGAGAAAACTAAAAATTTGTGGCCAAAAATGAGAAAACCGATGGCAGAATCGGAAAGAGTTCACCAAAAAATCTTAGGGAGGTTTTCACTGTCTGCCACGTCAGCTACCACGTCAGATGCCACGTCAGCAGCCATGTTAGCAGGAAAGGTCGACACGTGGCGATGGCTGAGTGAAGAAGGGAGCCACGTCAATGCTGAGTCAGCAAGGGTGACACGCGGGTTAGGAAGCGGTCCAGGTCGGGTTGAGGCGCGTGTTGGCTCGCGAGTCAGTGGGAGGCGCTAGTTCCGTAACACGTGGCACGCTCTGGACCGTTGATCGTTGTTGAGGATTTAACAGTGCTGGAGACGTCTGGAGAAAGAGAACGATGGAATCAGGCAGCGATCTTGCGGTGGCGCGTCTTGCTGTTGCTGGCGACAGAGCTGAGCTTGTTGAACTCGCGACAACGAGACGAAGACGGTGGTAACAGTGGTGACGAACCAAAGCGTTGGGAAAGGATAAAAAAACGAGGCTAAAGAACACTGTTGAAAGAGAAAAATAAGGGGCTATGAACGAATTTTCATGGAAAAAAAAGAACATATGCTCTTGATACCATATTAGAAATAAGAGAGTAATCTGAAAAGTGTATTATTCAGGTTGTTGTCAAAGGTACAATGTATAAGGGTATATATATGTGCTAGAATAATTAAAGTAATAAAAGTACAAAATTCTACAATAAATATACAAATATACTATATAAATATAAATAATACTAATTGATCCTAATTATATTATAACATTAATATTTCATCATTATTCATAGAATACATAAAAATTATAAATTAAATATTTTTTTAACAAGCTAAAATATGTCGAACTATGTGATAAAATGTTGAAAACAAATAAAATTTATGACAATAATGATACATATTTTATATTGTTCATATTATTATTTAAATCAACTAAATAATTATTACTAATTCATATATAATTATAATGATTATTAATGGGTATTTTTGTAAAATAAATCAAAGTGTATACTATTTTAATGTTATAAGAGAGGATAGTATATATTTTATAACAAAAAAAGTGTCATTTAGATATCTTTTAAAAAAGAAAATTATCATTTTTTTAAAAAATAAACCAAAAAACAAACTAAGAAATTATCCAGATTCACCTGTTTATCTTTTTTATTCTTTTTTCCATAGAAAAAGTTTTTTTTTTTTGTTAGTACCACATTTTTCTTCAGTTATAATCTCTAGAATTTAAACTTTAGACTTTTGAAATAGAGAGGGAGAGATATGTCATGTGAATTAAGGCTTATTAGCCTCCACAGAAAAAAGGTTAAAAAAATCTGAATTTAAAAAAAGAAATTTTTTGTTGTTGTTAATTTTAACAGACCATTTTTTAAATAGAAAGAAAAACTTCCGAAAACAAAAAACTTAATTTTTTAGATGGAGGGTTAAGTGATTAGTAGATTAAAAGAGAAATTAAAGATTGGGTTGGATTTTTATTGAAAATACAAAAAATTTAAATAAACAAACAGATTAATTGAGTCCAGTCAGTCTAACGTCTCAATTTTACGGGACTAATTTTAAAAACATAAGTTCAATCTTTTAAGTCGGATAAATGAGTTAATTCGACGGACTTAACTCATTTTTGCAGCCGTACATAAAATAATAATACATATGTTATATCATATATGACAGTTTTGTGATGTATATAAAATTTAAAATAATTTACTTTTTCTTTTAAATTTTCATTATTGTTGAAACATTTGGGTTAAATGAATGATAAACAGATGTATGAAACGTCAAAATCTCCCGGGTACCCTGCCGCCTGAGTTAGTGAGGTTGCCTTACCTTCAAGAAATGTATGTTTAATTCTACAACTTTATTCCCATTACCATCCTCATTTTTGCAATTTGTTGTTTCATTTCTTCAACGACATTATTTATCTATTTTTATGATATGAACCTTTTATCTTTGTGCAGTGATCTTACTTTAAACTACCTGAATGGCACAATTCCTAGAGAATGGGGCTCCTTGAATCTTCTCAACATGTATGGCCAAAATATTTTACAGTTCTATTAATTCAATAGAATAAAATTTATTAAAAATACTAATACTACAATATATATGACACAGTACTCTTGGAGGAAATCGGTTAACGGGTCCAATACCAAAAGAGATAGCCAACATATCCACACTCAAAAGTTTGTGAGTTTCTTTTTATCCACCTTATTGCTACCAAAGTAAAAGCTTAATTGAAATTTAGCTTAATTTGCAACGGATATATAGTGTTGCGGAGTCCAATCAACTATACGGAGATCTTCCTCCTGAGCTTGGGAATCTGACCCAGATCCAAAGACTGTAAGCACCTTAATTAATTACTTTACCTTAAGTTTTATTTGCCAATATTTACATTCCATATGGTACTTATGGTTACAGTCAGGGGTAGAAATAGGTCAGGCGGCCTGTCAGGGGCCTACAGCCTGGTCTGTGTTTGACCTGGTCTAGTCTGGCATGATAGAAAATAGGCCCAGACTCAGGCTATTAAAAAAACCTATATTCTTTAAAAGGCTAGGCCTAGGCTTTTGAAATAGTCTGTTGGGCCTGTCAGGCCGGCCTGAGCCTACAAATATATATAGAGAGTTTTATTATACTAGTAAAAATACTATTAAAAGAATTTGAACTTGGGTCTTCTATCTTATAATAATACCTTTATTCACTCAGCTATTTGTCTCTTTAATTATATATGTGTATTTTGTATCAATATTATTCATAAATTTATTATTTTATATTTTATAATTTTAAAAATTAAATTATATCTTAAATTTAATTATTATTAAAAAAAACAAGTCTATTGACAGACTTCAGGCCATGCCAGATTTAACAACAGGCCAGACTCAATACTCATTAAAAAGCCTATATCAGACTACAGGCCAGGTTAAGGCCAATATATTCTATTACAGGCCTCAGAGGCCTGGCCTGTTAAGAATAAAGCTTGGCCTGGCTTGGCTTGTTTTCACCCTTAGTTACAGTGGCTATCATTGCTATATAATTTTAGCTACGCTTAAAATGTATTTCTAAAATTAAAGTAATAGTAACGTATTTTAATTTGAAAAATAAAAATATCAATTAACAAAATTTAAAAAATTATCACTTTAATTTTAGCAATATTATTTAAGTGCTATTAAAGCTGTTTAGCTATCGTAACAATAGGCGCCAAAAGAGTCAAATATCTCAATAGTCACAATAAAGAAAATCTCAACAATCAATGACAGAAAAAACTTAATAATCGGAGTTAGTAATAGCTCAGCAAGTGAAGTTGGAAATTAAAGGGTACAACATGAAGTAAAAGATAATGAAAAAAATAAGATTCATTAAACTTGTAGTCAAGATAATTTATGCTTAGTACTCATGTTTATTTGAGGTCAAAGACTGCTATTTGATTGAGGTCTAAGGTTATAGCAAATATAGCTTAAGAATTTTCTCAATAAATAGGATTATTAATTTCAGTAAGTTAGAAGACTTGCATTGATTCACACACAGACACTGAGAATCAGTCACATCGACGAAATGAAAAAAAAAATGCAAATATTTGTAAGTATTTGGAGCTTGTATTTAGTTCTTACATATTTTAATTCCCTACACATTTATTTCTACAATTTACAGTTTCTCCTTTCAATTATGCAATTTATCATTTTATCTTCTTTCATTTACTTGTTCTAAACCCGTTTTTCTTTTTATCAAGTTTGTAGATTTATTATTCCACCTTTAAGTAAGGGTTTATTTGAATGAACTTCTAAGAAAATATATTTTTTTAAGTTATCTTTAATTTTAAAAGATTTTATAAAAAAATAAAAATAATTTTATGTTTGGATATCTCATACAAAAAGATCTTTTTATTTATCAATTATGTTTGGGTATAATCATATAAAAGTTTTTTGGTTATTTATTATATAAAAAATATCTTTTTTTTTAAGAAAAAAATATCATTTTAAAAAAGATGTAAATTGTAACTTTTCAAAAAAAATATTTTTTATATTTTTTTAGTATTTTTGCTTTTACTACTAGACATTTACTAAACACACTAAAAAATAAAAAAAGATGTTTTTTTTTTGAAAGTCAAAATAAGCTCAACACATTAGGTGGAGCAACAAGCAGAAACAAACAAACACAAAGCAACTCCTATGTCATCTCCGGCATAGCCATCAACAACATGAGTTTGTCTCACACCATTCCTTGGAGCTACCAAAAGTTCTAGCAATGCATTCCACCATGACCGTTGTCTTATTTTGAAAAATAACTTCATTTCTACACAACCAAATATTCCATATCACGGAGAAGAATCTGAGTAACCATGTTTTGCGCTCCTCTTTTTTCAACGGCGCCATCCTCCAACTCTCAAAGAGTTCTCTGATGGATCCTGGAATGCACCAAGCCCTACTCACATGAGTGATCCATGCGCACCAAACCTGCCAAGTATACCCACACGTGACAAACAAATGTTGCACAAATTCAAGATCCTTGTTACACATCACACAAACGTTATCACTCTGAACAATAATGTCGAATCTACTCAAACGATCCTTCGTGTTGACTCGAACTACTAGCACAAACCAAGTAAATAGTTCCACTCGAGGGGGTACTAGTCCTTTCCAGATTCTATTTGTGTACTTGTATCTAATGATATCATCCTTCAAAGTATGCTCCTGCAAGACCTGCACAAATGAGTTAGTAGTATAAATCCCTTTCTTATCAAATTTCCACACCACTCTATCTTGTACACTTGCTATCAATCTCATAGCATGCAAGATATCTAGCATTTGATTCAAACTTTCAGTCTCCCATTGGCGAAGGTTCCTCCTCCATTGGAAGTTCCACACCCACTCAAACTCATCCCAAAATCCACAGTCCCCAATGACGGATCCTTTGTTATTTGAAATCAAGAAGAGCCTCGGAAAGGAGTCTTTCAACTTTCTCGTCTCTAACCATGTATCCTCCTAAAATCTAGTTGCTTTCCCATCTCCTACTTCCATAGCAAGTCCATCAATTATCTTCTGTCTGACAGATTGCTCTTTTATTCGCAGGTTACATATATCTTTCCACGGGCCCCCTTTTGCTAGTAGAGCTTGGGTCGATAACAACTGGTTCGGGTTCAGATTATTACACGAGCATACAACCTTCTTCCATAATGGGCATTCTTCCTTAGAGAATCTCCACCACCATTTGAACAATAAGGCAGTGCTGCGAACCATGGCATCTCCCACCCCTAGCCCTCCTAGTTTCTTCGGTGCCTGTACCAACTCCCACTTTACAAGAGCCAACCCAACTCTTCTATCATCCTTCCTCCAAAAGTATCTCCGTTATAATGAGATTAATTTTTCCGCCACCGCAACTGGTATTTTATACAAACTCAGATAGTAAACAGGTAGGCTATTGATGACGGACTTAATGAGAACCAACTTCCCTGCTTTACTGAGGACCTTTGCTTTCCACAGACTCAGATTCTCCTCTACTTTGTCTATTACCGGCTTCCATGTTTTTACCAGTCGTGGATTAGCCCCTAGATTAATACCCAAATACTTCACTGGAAGGGTTGCCGCCTGGCACCCTAATAATCCGCACATCCGATCCACCCACTCTTGACTGCACTTTACCGGTATCAAGCTAGACTTTTCAAAATTGATGCTCAGTCCGGACATTACTTCAAAACACCTCAAGAGTCTCTTGTAATTCCTTACTGTTTCTTCCTATGGTGGACGGAACAATATAGTGTCATCAGCAAACTGCAGATGCGATAATTCTATATTATCCTTTCCGACTAGAAGAGGGAATATTCTCCTATTTCTTACTACCTCCCTAATCATCCTGTTCAAGACATCTACAACCAGGACGAACAGAAATGGTGACAAGGGGTCGCCTTGCCGCAGTCCCCTTTCCATCTTGAAAGGTTTTGACGGTGAGCCGTTGACCATAATAGATACGGATGCTGACCTAATACACTCTGCAACCCATGCCCTCCATCTAGGACCGAACCCCATCTTTTCTAGCACAATATCAACAAAGTTCCACTTTACCCTGTCATAGGCCTTTTGAAAATCCAATTTGATGATTGCTGACGCCCTTCTTTTCAGTTTTAGCCATTGTACAGTTTCACATGCTATTAGCGCTCCATCATGAATCTTCCTGCCTTTGACAAAAGCACTTTGCGATTCCCCAACTAAACCTGGCATAACGCTCCTCATTTTTCTTGCTAACACTTTTGATATCACCTTATAAATGCATCCAACCATACTGATTGGTCTAAGATCCTTTATCTTCGTCGCACCTACAAATTTCGGTGCCAACACAACCCAAGTGACATTGGAGCCTGCTGGTAGCCTTGCAGTCTCAAAGAAAGCCATCACAACTTTAGTAAATTCCCCTCCAATCTCCTCCCAACACTTCTTTATAAAGTTCACGTTATATCCATCACATCCCGGTGCCTTCGATGATTCGCAGTCCCATACTGCATCCTTCACTTCTTCCACCAATGGTAACACCTCTAATGCTTGGGCTTCCTCCGTCTCCAACCGGTTGACCAGACCGTCTCAAAAGCTGATATTTGGCAAAGCTTCCTGTTGGAACAGTTTTCTATAGAAATCTCTGGTGGCAATCTTAATTCTTGCATGATTCCTTATCATCCTCCCGTTAATCATTACGGACTCTATTCGGTTATTTCTCCTTCTTGCTGAAGCGATATTGTGGAAATATCTTGTGTTCCTGTCCATTTCCTTAGCATGTCGAGATCTGGACATTTGTTTCCAGTGTATGTCTTGTCTCATGTACCATAGCTCACAACATTTTACTAGCGCCTTTCTTCTTGCTTCTACTGTACCATCATAAACCCCGTTGCTTACCATGTCATCCACTTTCTTGATCTCGTCCTCAAACTTTTTATCTTCTCAGCTATATTCCCAAAATGTTGCTTGTGCCACCTACCCAGCGGTTTTGACAACACCTTCAGCTTATCTAAGAACTGTGCTTCTCCCAACCCCCTCCATTCTTCCTTCACCATCCTTAGGAATCCTTCGTGTGTGAACCATGAGTCCAGGCAACGAAACGGATGTGGGCCCTGAACCAACCTTCTATCTTCCACTATCAAAGGACAATGATCTGATAATCCTCTCGGTCCTCCTCTAAGTCGAGTATCCGGGTATGCATCCAGCCATTTCAAGCTCACCAGAGTTCTATCAATACTACTACAGGACTGACCTCTAAACCATGTATACTTACGATCATTAAGCACCAAGTCTGCCAACTCCATATCATTTATCCATGCTCTGAAGTCTTCACCAGATGCTGACAAACTAGTCGCCCTTTTTCTCTCAGCTATATGTACAACTTCGTTGAAATCTCCCATGTAACAGAAAGGAATTTGACACAATCTTGTAATATAACTTAATTCCTCCCATAGTAATAATTTTTCATCTCTCATATGAGGGCCAAAAACCAGGCAAACAGCACAGTGAAAATTATCTTTAGTCATCACACCTTCTACACATAACCACCTATCACCTTTATAACAATTTATCAATCTAAAAACAGATTCATCCCATATTAACAGTAAGCCTCCCGAAGCTCCAATTGAATTCACATACTCCCAACTAGCTCTATTATTACCCCAAATTCTTACTACATCAAAGTTGTTCACTACCTCTTTTTTGTTTCTATCAAACCCAACATATCTAATTTATACTTATTTTTGAAACTTTTTATCATATTCAATTTTGCAACTCCTCTCAAACTCCTAACATTCCAAGAGCTTAAAATCATTTTTAAAAATTATTACACACCTGCTTGTGATTTTTTGGGGACTTCTTCTGACTTTCTCCTTCAGCTTCGATTGCCTGCGTTTCATAGCTAATGCTTCGTTTTGCTCTTGAAGAATCACCATAATGTCCTCCTCATCGCTGCATGGTATTGCCCCTGATTCGACTGCCAGCTTCTAAGCTTTTGCATTTTCATCCATTTCTTCTTCCCTGTTCTGGGTACTATTACCTCTGCACAACGTTGTACCTTCATTTGTACCCATCCCTGCTTCAGTCCCGTCTCCTTCTTGGTCTTCTTGTTCTGTTACTTGGCCATCGCCATACATCTCTTCCATCCCTGCCGCCATCACCTTTCCCACAGCGCCCAAGCAATCTGTTCCCTCATGTGGTTCTTCAAACGGATGTGTCCCATCCTCTCGTTCCTCCTGAGACTCCTGCCCGCGCCTTCATGGATGTCGAATAGCTTCGTGGGTGTGGCGCAACCTGGGACTTGGTCCTGCTGCTGGGTGCTACGTCGATCATCCTCATCTGTAGGGTCTAGATTCGTGCTGTCAACTCCAACTGCCAGCCCAGCATTTGCCTCACCCGACCCGCAGTGTTGCGTTTCCCTGTTCCTGCATTGCGCGATTTGGATCTCGCGTGGACGCGCCCCATCTCTCCTCTGCAGCCATTGAGACTCCTCAAGGCAGCAGGCGTCGTTCACTATGTCGTCTTCTAACCGGGTCAGGCGCGTTGCTCTTGCAGCTTCTTCCTTCAACCGGGTTGGTTCATCCACCAGACCTGCCTTGACCGGTCCATGGAGCCCAATATCTCCCTCTTTTAGCTGGCCTTTTTTGTTTTTGTATTCGATCTTCCTATTCTTTAGCACATAGGGCCTGCTTGCCAAAAGCCCAGTGACATCCTTCCTGCTTGCCAGAAGCCCAATGGTATCCCTTCTATAATCATTTGACACCTCATTGTGGAATCCCTCATAATTGCAAGACAGCGTATAATCGGAGTCAATCTCTGAATAAATGTAGCTGGCCCCGCTAAGGTTACGTTCCCCTTCGTTAGAGCGTTATCACAGCCTTCATAATTATTTTTTGAATTTTGAATATTCCATTCATTCAATTCAGCTGCTAGAATTACTACTTTACCCTTGTTCTGTTGATTCTCCGATTGTTTCTCCACCATAATCTCTGCCGCCGAATCCCCCTTAGCCACCGTCGGTTCAGCATTGTTCCGGCTACTTGCCTTATTCCAACCTGTTGTCTATCTTTCGTGACCCCTATCTGCTTACCTTGTTGGTCAATCTTCATCTCCGGAAAGCATTCCTCCCGATATACTTCACTACCTACCTCCTTTACTAGAACATCAGATCCGCTCGCTCCAATAGTGACATGAATCCATTCGTTGATATTATCGAACGTACACATATCTATTAGAACGCGGCCAACACTAAATGAGTTACACATTTCTGTTAAGGTATCACACTTTACCACCTTACCCCATTGGCCTCCTAATCTTGTAAAAGTCTCTGTTGACCAAGCATGCAAAGGTACTCCACAGCATTCCAGCCATACTCTTCTAGTCTTGCTCGTCTCAGACTCATCCCATCTCCATACCATATGGAACAATTTTAAAAGATCGTTCATTCTAAATGTGTAGGCCTCCTCCACATTAGCTAATGTGTCAAACGTTAGCATTGCTTTGTATGCTCCCATCTCCCTTACGTGCGTTACGCACGGCCAGTATTTGAGTGTCAAATGAGTGGTCTTGAACATTATGTTTTGCATGAATTTTTATTGATTTTGTAGCTTTACATCTTTGCTTCAAATTCCATAGAATCACCTAAATCAAACCTCTATAGTCTGGTAAGTCACTATAAAAAAAATGTTGAGTACTGTCAAATTTATCGTAAAAAAAACGAATAAAATTCGACGGTAATTTAATTACTGTCAGGTTTACTGTCGAAAATAATTAGACGGTATAAACTTCGCCAGTAAATAGTTACTGTTAGAATTTTTTCGTCAACGGTGATTATCATCGGATGTTGCGACGAATTATCTACTCGAAACACCAATTCGTTGCCAGTAGATTCTTCCGACAATATTGTTCGTACCAAAAAATGTTGTTTCGCACACTATTAGCGTCAGATTATTCCTACTGTAATTCCAACGATAATGTTAATTTTTTATTTTTTTTTAAATTTAAAATAAATGATCAATTTTAATTTTAAAATTAATTTTTTTCACACTATTAATAGTCTATTCATAAATAATGAAAAACTTTTATTTCAAATAAATAATACAATATTTAAATAAATTATAAGTCAAATACCTAAAAAAATACAATGAAACAATAAGACGAAAAACTAATAACTACCGTTTCAGGTTGTCGTCATTGTCATCGGTCCCGTAGCCCTGAGTTCTCAGCGTAGAAGGTGGTGATGTTTGTATGCCACCAGCATCTGTTGGAGTTGCCGACCCATTCTACGGTCGAATATCTTCGAGATGGTCAGATTGTGCTCAGTGTCCCACCTAAAGTGCAACTGTAACAAAAAAATTTTAAAATTAGTTCAGCAAGATAGAAGATATAAACTAGTTAAAAAGATTTGAACATAAAAAAAGTATTAATTACCGTCCATTTTTGAAACCATCGCTCTCTGGTCTCAGCGGGGATCTTTGTGTAGTTGTGCCAGAGATGGTTGTACATTAGCTTGATGACATTGGTCATCTCCTAAGTACACGCGTTGTTATTCGGCGTAAACTTAAGAACCCACAAACCAAAATTAACCTAAAACCACTAGACAGGAACCAATTAGCAGGAACTTTTAGTAACAAAGTTAATCATAATCATTGAAACTTAAAAACACTAACTAAGCAACCAAATCAACCTAAATCCACTAAAAAAGAATTAATTTTCAGGAACTTTCAGCAACAACCATAATTATTGAAACATGAAACACTAAATAGGCAACCAAATCAACCTACATCCACTAGACAGGAATCAATTATTAGGAACTTTCAGCAACAAAGTTAATCATAATCATTGAAACTTAAAAATATTAATCAACATACAAACCTAAATCCGCAAACTAAAATAAATTTTCAGGCACTTTTAGCAATAACCATAAAAAATACATGAGACTCAACTTGATACTTATCTTGTGCTGCTATCAGGCTAAATATTCAACCGTACGATGGGAGGTGGTGGTGGGGCATCAGCTGCTGTCTCACTGCCGTGGCTGGACTCCGGGACTGCGCCATCCATCTCTGGAGGAAGCGTCGACGTGGATGTGGGCTGCTGAGTGGTAAGAGGCGGCATCGTCGTCATAGACAGAGGCATGTAGTTGGGATTAAGGACCATGATTAACGGCTGATCCACTAAACTCGCAACATGTGGTGTCACTGGGGTGGTCGGAGTAGAGGGAGATGAGCTAGAAGTCCCGTGGATACCGGAAGAAACCCCCCTCTACTCCAACCACGACTACGACTACTACCAACAGCCTGATCTACAGCACTTCTACCTGTCGACATGTCTGCAAATATCAAATTATCAAACAATCTCAGCAACAATTTCTCAACAAAACAGTCATCTATATAGCAATTAACACAATTAGACCATTCAAAACATGTCAACAATTCAAAATCTAACGTGTGTTGAATTTAACCTAACCTAATCAACCTAAATCCACTAAAATTAAAAAACTAAATTGAACTAACCTTGAAACTGATTGAGAATTAAAATTGAAATTCTAATAAAATCTAAACTAAATTAAACTAAAATTAAACAAATCAAATTTCATAGGGTAAAGTGTATTAAACTTGTAATATTAGGTAAGAAACCTCAAACATTTAAAATTCAAAAAATAATAAAAAATATTAGAGGATCATCAGAATTTATTGTTTTTGGTCGATAGTTACTAGTTAGCCATCAATATTTAAAAATGTAGGTAAAAGTATTACTAAAAAAAAAATTGAATTAATAGATAAAAATAATAAATTCTGATTTTTGCTATTTTTCAAAAATATAATAATATATAAGAGAACAATTAACACACAATATTACATAAAACCTCTAAAATTAGAGAGAGCAAAAACCATGGCCATTGTCAAAAGACAACTACTTGTACAACAAATCGCTCTCAAACAACTCATTGACTCCAATATACCCACACCTTATAATCTTGGCCACTCTCACTCATTGTTATTTCTTCTCATGCGAAACTTACAATATATATCCTATGTATATGTGTATATTAATTGAAATCAGACTAATTGATGTTGATGACTGATGCTCCTCTCTTTTGTTGAATATATATATAGGATACTTTCCTCCAACAATTTTACGGGAGAGCTACCTGCAACACTTGCCAAGCTCACTAACTTGCAGGATATGTAAGCTTCGATTTTTTTTCTTTATTAAACTAATTAATAAATAATCACAAATGGAAAAGTGGAAGAAGGTTATTGATTCTCTTTTTTTCCTTAAATTATGCAGTCGACTTGGGGACAATCAATTCTCTGGAAAGATTCCTGATTTTATTGAAAGCTGGACAAATCTCAAAACATTGTGTGAACCTTTTAAATTTTTTAATTTTTCAATAACGTTTCTATTATTTTTCAATTACAAATAATAGTTTGTTCTATTCTTTTTACAGAAATATTATAGGGAGTGGACTAAGTGGGCCGATTCCTTCTGGTATTTCAAAATTGAGAAACTTAATTGACTTGTAAGTATATGTTTCATTTTGACTAATGTATGTGTTAATTTTTTTATAGGTTCTTTTTTTTATAGGAATTATGTGTTAATTAATTAGCATTGGTTCTAATTAATTTTATATGCAGGAGAATAAGTGATCTGAGTGGATCTGAAATTTCAAGTTTTCCGGATCTTAGTAATAAGTCGATGAAGTATCTGTGAGTTGATACATTTGACTCTTTCAAAAATGGAAATTGAAAATAATGGAAAAAAGAAAAGTTGTTCACAACATCATGATTGAGTATTTGATTATTTCCCAGGATTCTAAGGAATTGCAACATTCATGGAACACTAAAGGATTACCTCTCAACAACAGAAATATCACAAATCTTGTAATTGCATTTAATTTGAAGCTTTTAATTCTATTTGAGGATTAATCCTTTAGATATAGCATTATATATATAAAAGATGTGACACACTACTAATTTATTATTGACTCTTGTCTAATTAAAATGATATTAAATAATTTACTATTAATTTTTATCACAAATTGGTACAATTACATCAGTATGCTTTAAGATGGTAAGAACTATTAGTGTTTACTTTTGGTGAATCTTTTTTTTTTTTTTTTGTCATGGTGGTAATCTTTAATATAGTAGCATTTAACACATTTTTTATTATTCATTTTTCAGAGACCTCAGCTTTAACAAATTGACTGGACCAATTCCACCTTCCTATAAGGAGCTTATAAAAGTGAATTATATGTAATAATCAAAATTATCATGCTTGATACTTGGAGATAGTATAAATGCTAATTTGGAGCATACTTTTATCATGATAGATCTATTGGTTTAACATCTATTCTGAAAAAAAAAAAATCACCCTATATACATTTAGAATATAATGGATGTACCTTAACCATGGCTCTATTGTAATTTTACTATGAAGAAATTAAAGGACAAATAAATTAGTTGGAATTTGGATGTAGGTAGTATTTTTAAAAGTAATAATACTAGGTATATATCAAAATCAGTTAATAGTATAAAATATAAATATAAAATTGAATTAAACCATAAGTGTACAAATAATTTTTTTATTCTAATAATTGTATATATTTATTAAAATATAAAATATATATTAAAAATGAATTAAACTGTTAGTGTATGTACACTTCTAATAATTATATGTCTATTTTGTTAGAAATATAATTATTTATGTACTTTTTTCTATCAGTTTAATTTTTTTGGTAGAAGTGATTTTATAACATAATATGCAAAAATTCACTTAAAAATAATACTCTTATTTTAGAAGTATATTAAGATATAATCATTATATGTCGTTTCTTGTCAAATTAAACTTTAGAAAAAGTAATTTCATTACATATTCATATATAATAATTTATTTTTATATAGTATCCATTAGATTCAATTGAAATTTGTACAATGTAGACTCTTTTATGTTGATCATCTATCTTCTTCATGTCTTGCAATGTAGATTCTTAACTGGAAATCTTCTCAATGGATCAGTGCCTTCATGGAAGAGTGATGCTACCAGCTTGTAATAACTTCTTTATCAAATGCTACTTTTTCTTGGTTGGATTAATTAAACACAGTGCATATTATATGTCATTTTTTCTTCACTTTATATATTATCATTTTAATTTGCTTCTTCAATGATTGCTATAGTGTGTGTTTGATGAGAAACTCTCATTATATGTCTTGTATGTAGAGATCTTTCATATAACAACTTCAACAAAGATAATCAGCAGTGTCAATATGGAAAAGTGTAAGTATTATTTATGTACTTGTAGTTGCAGTTATTGAATTTTAACATTCTATTTGAGTACTAATTTAGTGATAAGCTTCTCTTACTACGTGCCATAGGAACTTGTTTGCTGCTAGCTCTCCGACAATTAACAATTCGTAAGTTTTACATTCTGAAAATAGTTGTTCAATTCTATACGAGGAAGTACAGGGAATCAATGAAGTATCTGTACAATGTGTATAATGGGGTTTATGGATGTTCGATTCAGTAGGATATCAAATGTTTATTATCCGATGGTTATTCTGGATAGTATGAGTGTATTGTGTTTGAAAAATTAGTAATATTTTACCTTGGATATTTATTTTTTAACTCATATTAGACTAAATAAATAGCTCATTGTACACATTGTACAAATATTCCATTGGCTCCCTAGCGGGAATCATTTTATATTTCATTGACATAGCTTGTTACATTAATTTGTCAATTTTTTGCTTCCGTTATTTTATCAGAGGAATTGTTTCTTGTTTGAGAAGCTCTGTCTCTGATTGTTCTAAAGGTGAGTTTTCAGGTTATATTTTCTAAAATAAAAAGTTAGGCCCTTTGGTATTTCTAAAAAAATCATTCAAATAGCATGAAAAGCAAGAGCTTCTGTCTGTTTTGAAGTAATAATTTTTATCTATTCTGGTTGTTGTGTCAGTCAATGCTATCCACATAAATTGTGGAGGAACATCATCAGTAAAAGTGAAGGGAATCACATATGATGAAGATGGACGTGATGGGACAGCATTGTTCGACAGAGGTCAAAACAGAAACTGGGCAGTTAGTACCACCGGTGACTACATGGATGTAGAAGCAGAGTATTCTACTGCCTCTTTAAATGACACTTCTGCCCTCTCTTCCAATGATGCTTATCACCAACTATACAAAGATGCACGTGTTTCTCCTATTTCTCTAACTTACTATGGATTTTGCCTTCATAACGGAAACTACAAAGTCAAGCTCCATTTTGCTGAGATCATGTTCACCAATGATCAAACCTATAAAAGCCTTGGAAGGCGTCTATTTCACATCTACATTCAGGTGTTGCTACTTTTTCGAGCGAAAATCTAACTGTGTTTGTTCTGTGTTTTTATATCACTTAACTAATGTGATTCATGACTTTGTAGGGAACGTTGGTGGAGAAGGATTTTAATATTGCAAAAGAAGCAGGAGGTGTTGGTAAGGCAATCGTAAAAGCTTACACAGCAGCTGTCACTAATAATACCATTGAGATTCGATTTTATTGGGCTGGAAAAGGGACAACCATAATCCCAAAGAAATCAGTGTATGGTCCTCTTATATCAGCCATATCTGTGGAGAATGGTGGGTTATTCTCTTTGGATTTCCTTTTCAATTTTATTATGTTGGTTTGTTTCAATTAAAAATTAACACATTTAAAGATTATTTATGTTTGGATATACTAGCTTTAATCTATGTTATACGAGTACATGCCTTTTGGACTGATATGGGCATGGATGTCAACAATATCCGAACTTGCGGATATGCATTCCATTCCTATCTGTTTGGAGTGGGTAATTACCCGTTCTGCTGCAGGACGAATTTTTATTGAGACAGAATTTTAGGTAGGGTCGGATTTAGGTAATATCCGTCCCTACCTGTCTGGTATATATGTAATATATGTAAAATTAATAAAATAATTAATAATATATAATAATTGTCTAAGGTGAATAATGATTGTCTCCTAACAATCAACCTAACATATACTTCATCACTTAGAAAATGGAGGTAGCATATCAAGAGGGGCTGTGATTGGAATTGTTGCTGCAGTGGTAATTATCATCATCATCTTAGTGCTTAGTGTGCTTTGGTGGAAGGGCTACCTAGGAAAGAAAAACTCTCCTTCAAGAGGTAATTTTTATTTTTAAATTAAACAATGCAATTTTTAGCTATGGTGATCAAGTCATATTATGTTCTAAATTAATTATATAACTTGCTATGAAGAGTTTTAAAGTGAATTTACAAGATTGTGATTTTAAAATAAAAGATAGAGTGAAAAATCTTTAAATCCTTTCCTTCTTTCTTTTTTCTCTTCATTCATCATATGATTGTTGATCCAAAGTGTCATTTTGTAAATATCATTTTCATTATAATTTTTAAATAATTTCTCTAATTTTTCTTTTGATTTAATTATTTTTCAGAATTTACAAGTTTAGATATCCAAACAAGTTTATTTTCTTTACGTCAAATCAAAATAGCAACAAATAATTTTGATATCTCCAACAAGATTGGAGAAGGAGGATTTGGTCCCGTGTACAAGGTATCTTTAAATCATCACTATCTTGATTTTTTTTATATTGTAATGAGATGCATGCTTAGCACTTTTGAGCATTATATTCTTTTAACAACATTTCAATTATATACAGGGAGAGTTACCTAATGGTACAATAATAGCAGTAAAGCAGCTTTCTTCAAAATCAAGGCAAGGGAATCGAGAGTTCTTAAATGAAATAGGCATGATTTCTGCTTTACAACATCCTTGTCTCGTTAAACTCTATGGATGCTGTGTTGAAGGAGATCAACTGTTGTTGGTATATGAATACATGCAAAATAATAGTCTTGCTCGTGCTTTATTTGGTAATTCTTATAATACTTTGGTCTACTACCTTGTACAGTGGTGGAGCTTAGTTCAGACAAGGGGGGGCTATGGCCTCCCCAAACTTTTTATAAAAAAATTAGTAATACTTTACTATGACTTAAAGTAACCAATAAGTTCAATAAGCAACACTTTCTCTACCTTTAAGTTCAAATATAAAAAATTAGATATTTTTATTTATTTAATTTAATATTATTTTATATTTTACTATTTATTTAATTTAATTTTTTATATGATAAAAATAATAGAATATTCAATAAGTATTAATATTATTGTATTTGTATAAATTGATAAAAAAATTCAATAAATATTATAAATTTTAATATTTGTCCTTCTAACTTCTTCTTTACATATTTTATAGGATGTATATTCCAATTTTTATATAAAATAATAATAAAAATTCAAAGAATTGATGATTTTTTAAGAAGAAGGCTAATATTTAAGAAGGAGAACATATAACTTTTACAATATCAACACCTGTAGATAGTTCTTCTACTTTAATGAATCACGAAGAAAGTAAGATACAACCTTCAAAAGTTTAAAAGTTACATCTGATGAGTTTGACCTTAATTTTTTGGAACGAGACATTGAAAAACGGCTTTAAATTTGGTAATATTATCCAAATCAGAAAGATGAAATTAGACGAGCTTATCTTAAATGGCGTTTATATCAAAAGCTTTTTGACAATTATTTTCTATCATGGCCCCCCCAAAATTTTGTTTCAAGTTCCGCCACTGACCTTGTACATTATTCTTTCAGGTCAAAAAACATGTCTATTTTTAATTATACATATATATAAATAGGTTAAATATGTGATTAAAAAACATCTTTATTAATTGATCATATTTTGAATTCGTTTCACTTACAATCTTTTCTTGTTTGATGGAGTTTACTGATAAACATTTTCTAAATATTTTAGTTAAACAATGATTATTATGACAAATATTTAGGATCGAAAAAATTATTCTTATGGGTATTTTTTTACTTTTGTATTTCATATCTCGTGACAAATATTTTATGGGTGACAAATATTTAAAGGTCCAAAAGAACATCAAATAAAATTGGACTGGCCAACAAGACAGAACATTTGTATTGGTATTGCCAGAGGCTTAGCATACCTCCATGAAGAATCAAGATTGAAGATAGTTCATAGAGACATTAAAGCCACAAATGTCTTGCTTGATAGAGATCTTAATCCGAAGATATCTGATTTTGGTTTGGCCAAACTTGATGAAGAGGACAATACCCACATTAGCACCCGAATAGCAGGAACATAGTGAGTTAAATTCATATATTTAAAATAATTTTTCTTGCAAAATTTATCCAATAAATTTAACTTGTAGCTTGTATAGTGATGATATATATAAAAGACATTCAATTTAACCAACTTGTCAATTGTCAATTTGTCATCATGGATAAAACGTCTAGTGATTAAAACATAAACTGAATTTTATTCTAAATATAAGGTTCTAGGCTTTTAGTACAAGAGCTTTTGTATTTGGAATACATAGAGTAACATATCACAAAGCAATATAATTTTTAGGTTAGGTTATTTCTGTTGTTTTTTAATATACAGAACAAAAAATAGAATTAGATGCTGCAGGTATCAAAATTCAATGTATTAATCCATAAACTTTTTCATATTTATTATGTAGTGGATATATGGCTCCAGAATATGCAATGCATGGTTATTTAACTGACAAAGCAGATGTCTATAGTTTTGGAATTGTTGCTTTGGAAATCATTACGGGAAAGACTAATACTACTCTGCGGCAGAAAGAAGAAGTAATTTATCTGCTTGATCTGGTAAATATTTTCTTCAAGAGTTTGTATAGAATTAATCTGATTGCATTTTGTTCTGGAGAGAAATATAAAACATTTTGAGATTATAACTTGTTATTTGAAATATATATAACAAATTGTTGTTCTATAATTAGCTTTCTATAATTAATTGCTAAACCAATGTTGTGTTTTTAACTTCTAACACTTTTTTTTAGAGGTTCTATAAGGACAAATGTGACATGCATATTGCCATAAAAATATTTAGAGGTTTAAATTCTTCGAAAATTACTCAACTTGTTTTATATATACACAACTATAATTGCTTCTATATCACTCAATTTGATAAAATCGAATTGGTTGCTGACTTTGATATTAGTTACCTTCTTTTATGATTATTTATATCAGGCACGTTTGTTGAAAGAGAAAGGCAATCTAATGGAGTTAGTTGATAGAAGATTGGGCTCAAATTTTGATAAAGAGGAAGCCATGATAATGATTAAGGTGGCTCTATTATGCACTAATGTGTCTGCAACACTTAGACCAAACATGTCTTCAGTAGTAAGTATGTTAGAAGGCAAAATTATAGTTCAAGAACCAGTTTTTGATAAGCCAAGTGACGCATTGGATGAAAAGAAATTGGAAGCAATGAGATTGTATTGTTTTGAAGATCAAAGTATCTCAATGGAGGATCCATGGACTACTTCGTCTACTTCTGCAAGAGATTTGTATCCATTAAATTTGGACTCTTCTTACTTAGAGAAGAGAGAATATTAAATTTATTAAATTTGTTGCAGATCAAATAGCGGATATGAATCGTTAAAGTGTTGCGTGTGACTCGTAAGTAGTTGAATAATTTTGTATTGGTATAATGTCTAAAATTAGAAGTTGTTCAATCTATTTGAACAATAATAAAATAATAAAAAAAATTATTGTATTTAAGATTTATATTAATTATTATGCATGTTTGCCCATAAGTTGGCATCTTATATTAGGACTTATTATTAGTAAACAATTCAACTAGGTATTCTTTAAAAATTGTACAATATTCAGTCTTTTATTATAGTAATTTAAAAAAATAAAACAAATACATCTAAAAATTATGAATAAATTTAGTATTTTTTTAAAATTAAATACACATTTAAAATACAAAATAAATAAAACTAAAATTTAAAATTTAAAATTTCTTTTCAGATTTAATATATTTAATTATTAATATATTACAATTTTTTTTGGTGACTTAATATATTACAATTTAAATATACATCCAAAAATCAAACTAACTAAAATTCAAATTTTCAATTTTAAAATTCTAAAATAAACCTTAAACCATCTAATTATTAACTAATACCATACAATGTGGGATAAAGTATTTTATTAATCTAGATCATCCATATTGAATCACTAAAAATATATCACAATGCAAAAGTATTCTTTTACTCATAAAAATTAAAAATTGATGGAAGAATTTTCTCAATCTTGTGATTCTTTCGATATTCCTCAACCAAAACTTTTTGTATCCCTAATGGGGCTGAGTGGTGACTCTTCTGATGGGGAAAGAGCTACAAATACGACTTTGATATATTGGGAACTGAAACCCTGAAGACACTGTTTATATTTGAGCATGACACCCATTAAACCCTAAAACCCAAATAAAATAGTATCTAAAGTAAAAAAAATATCTAAAATCCAAAAGATAATTATTTAAGGAACAAAAGATAATATATGGTTTTATTCTCATTTAATTCCAAATAAAAAATAATTATGATTTATTCAATTTAACATTTATAACAATAAATGAGATCACCATTATATAAGTCATTTAATTTGAAATAGCATAATTTGTGATTATAATTAATATATGTATTGCCCACAAACAAATTTGAAAATTAAAATAATTTTCTAACAATCTCCCACTTGGGCTATACATATATTCTTTCTTGATATAATCACATCTTATAAACTTTATGCGCGCATCTGAATGCTATTTGCCTTATTACTTTAACAATCTAGTATGTCTCATACATTAGATATGGAATTACTACAACTTTTATCACATTAATATCATGACTGAACTACGGCACCATCCTAATATACTTTGTAACACCCTACCATACAGAGTCTTATGCTTAAGTCATAATTCAGAGATGGCAAGGTATTACGACCTCTAAAATAAAAATTTAGTACGTATAGTAGTATGAATGATTGATTATAACTAGGAGCCTTTGCAGAAAAAGGGGTAAACAAAAACCGCAACTCAAAAGCGCATCACTCCGATCGATAACGTAACGAAAAAGGATAAACCAACGCGAGATTTTATATATACAGAGGAGTGTCAAAAATAGGAATATCAAGACTCAAGATCCGGCTGCGAAGATAACCGGTCCGAGCATAGCAATATATACATATGATAAAATAAGGAAAACCCCAAAGGAAACCCAAAGGGACACAAATACATAAAACATATTCTCCAAAATCTCCCATAAGAGGAGTCATCACAGTTTGTATTATTTAATGGAGATAAAAGTATCTAAGCAAAACATATAAACCAAAAACATAGTCTCGAGAACAAAGGATCTTCGCAAATCTAGAAGTCTCCAGCATGCTTCAGCGGGAAACCTCACGTCCTGCATCTGAAAACCACAAAATCCGCATGGGTGAGAACCAGAGGTCCCCAGCATGGTAACAGCTTCCACATATATAATACATAATAATAGAGGAAAGCCAAAGGCAATCCTAGAACTTCCTCCAGATAATTTCAAGGCTTATAAACAAGCTAAACCATAAAGGGCATCTGACTAAAGATTCTTCAGTCTAACTAATACTTCCCTTTCCAATTCCTTCAAACCTCCCAACCACCAGCAGGAGTATAATATATCAAACACAGTTATATCAGACAAAGAATATACAAATAGGAGCAGTTAAGACATTTAGACAATTAGCAAGTAATATGCAGTCAAATAGGCAATCTCAAACAATTCACATAGTATGCATATGATGAATGCCTGTCCCTAGTGGCCGATGATATCATCTTGTCGGTTATAGAGCCAACCCGACAAGTCCTGGTCGCTAATCATTGGACTGTCCCTCTGTCGCGCATCCCCAACTCGAGTTATACTCGTTATAAACTTGATCATAAACATGATCCATATCCATCACCCTCACTGGTGAATATTTCGGGGGCGAGCTCATCCGGGTCTTTCACAGTGCCCGGCCACACTTACGACATAGGGTCACCAGAGTATCAAGTCTCAACCTGGAGCACGTGGTGGCTAGCCACTGCTACTACCCAGGGAAACTCGTATCTCAGATAGTGGAAGTGCAAATCACAATTATCAATAATTCAGCATAAACATGCATGCATCCTCATCCATGGATCAACATCCATATCAGCCATCCGGCTCACGGTTCAGTCCAGAACCAGCCAATATTCATAGCATACACAGCTATTCCGGCTCACGGTTAAATCCATAACCAGCCATTTTATTAACAATTACAGCCTTTCGGCCCATGGCATAACAAGCACTTCCACCCCCATCCTCCGCATCTCACATAACCATCTTGATCCTCATTGATCATCCATTTTTTCCTTGCTTCACTCGCAAGTTACCTCATTCACTAGCCCCTTTCTAATAGCTAGGCATGTCATAATGATTTAAGATATAAATGGTGAGATCGGAGGCTTAGAAGTATGAGATTTGGCTTTTAAAACTCAAAAATCAACTTTGGGATGAAAACAGGGCCACGCGTACGCGCATTCCCCGCGCACGCGCGGATGGCCTTAAAAACTCATCGACGCGCAAGCGTCATGCACGCTAACGCGTGGATTACAAACTTGCCAATCGACGCGCACGCGCCAACCACGCGTACGCGCGGGTGTTCTCGTGCCCCAGGCACAACACTGGCACAGTTCTGGCATAACTCTCTGTAAAATGGCTGGGCATTGGGTGCAGCACAATCGGCGCGCCCGCGCACATCACGCGCACGCGTGGATGGCACTTTCTGGAAGATCGGCGCGTACGCGCCAGGTGCGCCCACGCGCAAGGGGTCATTCTGCTAAAAATTTTCTAAGTTAAAAGCTGCAGAATTCACAGACTTACACCCCAATCTTCCAACGGACATAACTTCCTCATTTTAAATCGTTTTTCACCCGTTCTTCGAACGGCATGGACATCCCGGATCCAATTTCATTTCTAAACAGATTTGGTACAAAACAGAGATCCGTAGTCCAAGTTATGTCCCGCCAAAGTGTGCCCAAAAACTATATTTTCATACAAAACCACAATATGCCATTTTCAAAACAAACCATTTTCAACTCTTTTCAAAATCAATCAAAACATGCCAATTTCATCCCTTTTCTTTGAAATCAATCAAAATGTATCAAATTCAACAACAAGCCTCCTCAACTCACACATTGACACATAACCACAATTTACCAAAATCACTATCTCATCATTTTACCCCACTTCACCCAAGTGGCTCAAACTCAAACACATTGACATATCATATACTATTCCTCATGCCAATTCTCAACAACACCAATTCCAATAAATCATTATTGTACACAATCAACATCATACTCACCATCAACATGGTTCAACCCACAATTCAACCATAACCAATCATCAAGCATATATCACAACATGCATATTTCTCATACATCATACCACCAAGGCATCAATAATCATCATCACATATATGATCACATCATATATCTCAATCATTCGACAACATCAACAATTCAATGCCTATCTTAGGGCCTCTAGCCTAAGTATTTCCTACCACATTACATATTAGATACGGGAAATCG
The DNA here is from genome assembly GCF_014773155.1 of Arachis stenosperma. Classification (NCBI taxonomy): domain Eukaryota; kingdom Viridiplantae; phylum Streptophyta; class Magnoliopsida; order Fabales; family Fabaceae; genus Arachis; species Arachis stenosperma. Next base: position 87,860,308 of record NC_080383.1, on the reverse strand, counting down.
AAACCATACCTTAGCCGAATTTCCCAAGCTCCACCGGAGCACTTCCAAATCACTTATCCACAAGCTCTCAAGGCCTCAACACCTCCAAGAACAGATTTTTCACCACCAAATCCCTTTTTCAAGCTTTTCAAAATCACCAATCAAGCTCCAAAATACACATATACACAACCTAAGCCACAACCATCATACCCATACACAACATCTCAAAACCCAAACATCATAAAATCACAAATTACACTAGGGTTGAGAATCTTACCACACCCAAGGTCCAAGGAGACAAGATTAACCTTCTCCTTCAAGAGGGTTGGGTCCTATAACATCAAAGAGCCCAAAATCTCAACATTTTTGCTCATAAAACTCGAAAACAAGGCTGGAATTTCGAAAAGCAAAACGTGGCTTACCTCAAGATTAATTGTATGGGTTTTGTAGAGCTCTCCGCGGTGAACGCGTGGCCGCAAACGGAGCGGCAATCGGAGCTCTAGATCAAAAGTTATGGTGGTTTGAAGATCAAGTGAGAGAGAGAAGTTGAGAGAATGTTCTTCCCTTCCTCTCCACCATTTCAGCGTGAATGTGTAACAAATGAGGAGAGAGAATGCTGAAAACTAGGGTTTTGGTTAAGTTATGTTGGGCCAAGGGCCCACTTTGGGTCCGGTTGGCCCGGTTTGGCCCGTTCGGTCCAATCTTGGTCCGAATTCTATAAAATTGGTACCAAAATTCTCGTCTCAATCTCCTCTATCACATTTAGCCATAAAAATCACATTTTAGGCTTTCTAGAATAAATTCTCATTTATGGGTTAATTAGCCGTTAATTAACCGGGTTTTACATACTTAACGACATATATCAAATTTGGATGAGTAATATGGAAATTACATGCCAAGTAATCTCATGCATGTCTATTTCCAGCTGGTCCAACTTTAAAACTTTATTAAGATCAAACACAAAACAAATATTACAAAATGAACATTTCACTCAACATGAAATAAACCATCAACTTAATTCTGCAGAAAATAGTTCAATATCTGTCATAGGACATATAGCATAAAATAAACTCCCATTAAATCAAGGCATCACAAATATTGACACACATCTGAGCAGTGTGCTCATGAAAGACTTTAGGGATCAATCCCTTGGTAATAGGTCTGCTAGCATATACTCTGTTCCTATATGTCCTATAAAAATATATTTTTCTTAAACTTTCTCCTTGACAACTAAGAACTTGATGTCTGTATGCTTCGATTTTGTCAAGATCTTATTGTTGTTGGAGTATGGTATTGCTGACTTATTGTCACAAAATATCTTTAATGGCCTTTCAATGTCTATATGCTAACTCTATTTAAAAAATGTTTTTTTGGAACAAATGACAGAAAATAAAACAATCGAGAATTATATTTACACAAATACAACAATCTAAAATTAGTTACATCTGTGTCCTAATTCTAATATATATAAACTGCTATTGTGTAAAACGTTTTAGCATTTGAGTATAAACCGCAACACCCCTATAACAATTTATGAAGAAAAAATCATTTAAGCATAAACCGTGACACCTTGTAGCAGTATTTGAAGAACTCCAAATTAGCATAAACCGTGGTACAATTGTAGCGCTTTATGCAGGAAAAGAAATGGTCATAAATTGCAGTACCCCTGTAGTGATTTAAGAGGGAGAAGAACTCTGCATAATCTGTGAAACCCCTAATGCGATTTATGTGTAGTGGCATTATAAAAACGCGATAGCCAGTGATAGATTGCATTCATTTAATGTTTGAGTTTAGTTTGGTGTTGAGAGGATTTGGGAGAGAATCTTGAGAGGATTTGCGAAAGAATCACGCGACAGTGATACTCTGGCGAGATGGGGTCATAGTAGAACAAAATCGTTTGTATCGATTGAACGGCGTTGATTACATGGCTGGAAACAATAATGAAGAGGTTAGTTGTTTATATGTTGTTCTCTCTGTATATCAGTTGTTTTTATATTGTTCTATTCATATCTTTTGTCACTCTGATGTGTGATTAGAGTATTTTTATAAATAATTTGAAGATATTAGTCATTTATATGTTAAAATTTGATTCGTACCAATTTAATTTTTTTGGTAATTTATGTGTTAGTCTTTTATGTGTGAATTATTTAATTTATAGATAATTTAGGTGTTAGTCTTTTTTCTATTAAAATTTTTTAGTACTAATTTAACTCTTTTTTTTTGTTAATTTATGTGTTAGTCTTTTATCTATGAATTTTTTCTATTAAAATTTGATTAGTACTAATTTAAATTTTTTTTGTTAATTTATGTGTTAGTATTTTATCTGTGAATTATTTAATTCACAAATAATTTAGGTGTTAGTCTATTTTCTGTTAAAATTTAATTATTATCAATTTTTTTATTAATTTATATGTTAGTCTTTTATCTGTGAAAGATCTAATTTATAAATAATTTAGGTGTTAGTCTTTTTTCTCTGTTAACAAAATTTGATTAGTACTAATTTAATTTTTTTGTATGATGCAGCTGACTAGGTATATATAGTGTTATGAGGCAATAGAATATGCCTCTACATGACCAGATCATACAATATTTGAAAAACCGCTAGTTTGTATCACCTGGCTAGACTGAATAGTCATTGGTTTTGGGTGAATGAGCCTCTGGTGAGCACATTCATTGAGAGGTAACATCTTGAGATGCACACTTTCTACATGTTGTTTGGAAAGTGCACTATCACGCTGGTGCGGAATTTATAACCCACAAACTAATCGGCAAGTGCACCGGGTCGTACCAAGTAGTACCTCAAGTGAATGAGGGTCGATCCCACGAGGATTGATGGATCAAGCAACAATGATTGAGTGACTGGCTTAGTCAGACAAACAAAAAATGGTGTTTTGAGAGTTCAAAAGCATAAACTATAATTTCAGAATATCAGAAAGCAAACAGTAAACGAGTTGTGAAATATATGGAGAAAACAGTTAAGGTTTCAGAGATATTTATTTTTCGAATTAACTTTTCTTACCAACTACTTTAATCATACAAGATTCAATTCATGGCAAACTATACGTGACTAAACCCTAATTCCTTAGACTTTTTTAGTCTCCTCTAACCTTCATCAACCGCCAATTCCTTGGTCACTTGATTCCAATTAGAGGGTTAAGTTCAATTCTAGTTTATGTGCCACAGAAATCCTAATTACCCAAATATAAGAGGATTATATGTCATGTATCCCGTTAAGTCCAGATAATTAGAAATTTAGGAGAAATTATTTTTAAGCTGTTGTTCAAGCAAAGAGCTTTTCCAAGTTTTACAAGAACTTAATTAGAACAAGGGTCATACTTTCGCTCCACCCAGATTCATAAGATAAAGAACGAAAATAATTCTTGAAATTGAAATCAATACATGAATTAAAATAGAACAGTAATAGTATTAATCTATAGAATAAACAGAGCTCCTAACCTTAACAGTGGAGGTTTAGTTGCTCATGGTTCAGAGAGAAAACTAATTAAGGTTCTGAAAAACTGTAAAGTGCGGAATGAAGTAAGAGAAAGAGAAGAACTTGAAGGGCTGATTCTTTTCCCTTTTATATCTAATCCTCATTAATGTAAATTATATTTCCTTAAACTAAATAATATATTTTTCTATTTTAAAATAAAATAAAATTTAATCAAGTTTAATGTGACTCTGTGTGCAGCCTTGTCTTGGATGAATGAGGACCACTATTGTTGCTATGTGTGGCGCCAAACTTAAGTAGCCTCAAGTTTGGCTTGAAACGAACCGAAAGCTTCCCTTTGGAGTGTCCTTGCTGGAGCCAAACTTGAGTAAACTCAAGTTTGGCTTGAAGTTGTACGTGAAGCATTCCTGGGAAATTCTATGCTGGCGCCAAACTTGAGCATCTTCAAGTTTGGCGTGAATGAGCCCATGTGCAACCTTCCCTCCTCCTTGCTTGGCACCAAACTTGAGGTTTCTCAAGTTTGGCTTCAAGCAACCAGTATGCAATTTCTCCATTCTTCATCCTTGGCGCCAAACTTGAGATTTCTCAAGTTTGGCTTCAAGTCCTTATGCTACTGTGGCTTCGTTTCTTCACACCAACTCTGTCAAATTCGTCCAAAACGCTACCTGAAATAAATAGAATTGCACACAACTCAAAGTAGCATTCATAGTGGCTAAAATATATTAAATATTGATTAAACTTAGCAATTCAAATGCAAATTCACTAGAAAAAGATAGGAAAGATGCTCACGCATCACACGCTGCAGGACGTGACATATCGATTGGAGTTGCCCATTGATAGAGGCTGTTAGTGGGTGCCTCACTAACTTTGAACAGTTCATGGAGGATGAGAGACCAGTGTGGGAGTGGTTTTAGGAGTTATTCAGTGAGTTTTCGCCACCGAATAAGATCAAGCAGATGATGATCCACTTTATATGGTTCCATGAGAGGTTCAGGGTGCTCCCAGCGGATGCTAATGGGGCTTGCAATTTCAAAGTGAGTACCATACAAGTGAGTACCATGGATGCTCACTAGTGGCTTGCAATGTCGAAAGGCTTCAATGTAAGGAGGATATGTCGAAAAAAGAGAATGAAAGTACACTGTAAATTCATCAACCTGATCCCCCAACTCTAATTGGAGAAGTCTTCAACATAGCAATTATACCGGCCATGGTGCGTGGACTGGACTCCAAGCATCCAACGTGACAACTCGCCGTAGTACTCTTTCCAATCTCCATAGATCTGTGCTATTGCCTTCTGTTTTCCCAGCCAAATCTTCGTATAAGTATGCCTAAATCCATAATTTGCTTTTGTTGCTTCTTGCAACACCTTTATCATAACCACAGCATCCGCTCTAACCTACAGAAAGATCCTCGCACAAATGACGTGGTAATCAAGTTGTTGGTGATCACTTGAAATTAATGTAACGAGGCAAGTGTGCGGTCTATTATACCTTCTAACCTCCCAGATACCCTTTTATGCACAAAGTGAGATGCGAATCAACTAAGTGCAACCTTTGTCGAATTCCTTGAATTTTCCATGGTACTTAAGATGATTTGTCTCTAACAACCTATACTCAACTCTACAATGGATGTTTTAATCCTTCACACTCAACACAACTTCTTCTTCACTTTGCAATGATTGACCAATCTGAACTTCTGTAGGAGCAGTTCCATGATGCAATCACGTCCAGTTGTTGCCCCATAGTCTCCAAGTTTAGGGTTGAAAATGCAGAGGATATTGTTGTGTGCCAGAACTTGATGGATCCTGCTGTATACCTGAATTGCTTTTTGTATCCTCATAACTACTGTCCCCAACTATATCGACAGGTTCTTCATTCGAATCATCCTCTCGCATTGCATTCTCAACTTGATCAGGTTTACCATCACCTACACAATCAAGAGTCATGACAGGAGAACTAGCCATCTCAACTGCTAGCTATCGGAACGAACAGTTCTCCAATGCTCTAGAACCATATTCATCCGTACGGTTCAAATCAATCGCAAAGGATAGAGATGCAACAAACAGACAAGCCAGTGCAACTACACGTATCAAACTAGAAGCACCCCCAAGGCAGTCGACTGGGAATTTGGAGTTGATGTCCCATAATTGTCGACACCATCTTCCAACTTTGCATACAACTTGTGTGTTTTGACCTCCGAAAAACTTCTCTGACGATAAAACAAAACCTGGAGATCTTTATCAACCCTATCACAAGCATATCATACTTCACACCAGTTGATACAATTGCAATAGGGATCTTATAAAATAACTTCTTCACCCACTTAGTCTCAAATACCCTAAACTTCTGTAATATACTGATTTTTAGATCTGACAAGATATTCGATGAATGGATAAATACACTCGAGAGTTCTTTGTCAATGAACTTCACACCCTCTCTTTTGCTTTTATGAAATTTTCCAAAGTAATGCACTAGCAATATGAAACTATTCTCCACACTGGACATTGTGAAAATGACACTCTTCTTAACAATTGGCTTCAATTAGTATGTATAGAGCTTACCGCCTTCAAAAACTACAGTAAAAGTGCCACAGTTTATGTACAAATGCTCCTCTTCATAAATCATGGTAGGAGTCTCGCGGTTTATGCCCAAATGCTGCTTTTTATAAACTACAGTAAGAGTCTCGCAGTTTATGCCCAAATACTAAACCGTGATTAACAGTCGCAGTTTATATGAAGATAAAATATGACACTGATGTAATTAGATTGAGATTATTATATTTGCATAAATATAAACTCCAATTGTTTTATTTAAGTAGATTGTCCTTTTTTTAGAATATATATTTATTAGACTTCAATTAACATACACAGTTATTTATTTAGATTTTCAAACAATATTCACACGTATATAAAATAAATAATTTGTAATTCCATAAAAACAATAATATGGTGATGTTGATAAATAATTATAAAAAAGTTTGTAAAAAAAGTTTATGTTAATTTGTAGAGCATAAAAATAAATTAGTATTAAGAATGATCCAAAAATAGTAAAACGAATTTTGTTATGTTAATTGAAGAAATAATTTATAAAATAGTATCAAAATTTCTATCACTTAACAATTTTTTTTGTTGCCTCAAAAAAAAATTATAAAATTAATAAAAAAAACTTATGCAAAAAATTCACGCCAAAGTGAAAATCACTTGGATCCTTTTAGAGAAAGTAATGCAAAATATATAACCTTGTAGCCTAATAACCTTCATCCGTTGATCATTCATAAGCAAATCATTCTATTCAGCAAGTACATAATTTTTACTCTCACTCTGTTCTGTTTCTTGCTCTGCAACATTTGTTTCTGCATATTATTGCTGTCACTAAGTTGACAAAATTGATTGTTGATTTTGTTCTTCTATATTATATTAATCCAATATAATAATAGTCAATTTTTGTTTTTCCTTTCATATACTCCTCTTCACACATTTTCGTGTTTATGACCCTACTGAGAACAGGTGCTATAAATGCTTTTTGGAAAGTCATCGATGATTGATCCACATTTCACATTTAAGTATTATATATATATATATATATATATATATATGATACATTGCATGCATCTGCATGTGCCGGGTCTACTACAAATTTCTACTTTGACAGAACACTTTAAGTTAGAGAACTGTGGGTTAGAAGAAAAGTATGTATATGATAAATGATATACTCGTCATAATAAAATCTATTTTTTTTAATCTATATTTATTGAACATTCAAATATTAATTTAGAGAGTTTTCCCGTTCATTATGAAATAACTTCTTGCTAATCCCTAACCGATTTAGTTTATGTGTTCAGATACATAAAATCGCCTTTAATAGTTATTAAAGGACAAATTCATGCATTTCACATTATTGTCAAAAAATCATCTATACTAGAAGTTTAAACAGTTAAATAAAAATATTTAAATAATGAATTTTATATTTTTATTTAATTATAAAAATTTTAATAACATATTATATAAAATTATTTATTCTAAAATTTTATTCTGTTAAATAAAAGTATAAGAATGATTTTAGAATTTAATTTTAATGCATTAACAGTGTAAAACATTTTAAATAATGGTGTAATTGCATCTGTTTTTTTGAATGATCGTCAAACAATAATGTAAAAATTAATTATTTTTATTGATATAATATTACATAATTAGATGCATTGATTTTATATATAGATATTTTTTTTCAAGAATAAATACGTAATTTTCAACCAAAAAAAATTCTATCTGTATAAGCTATGACTAGTCATAATTAGACTTAGACGAATAAGAATAAGTGAATAACCATTGAATTGAGTCATAAAACATCTTTAAATAAATAAAAGGGAAAAAAAAAACACCAATTGTAAAGTAAAAGAAAAAATTTGGTCCTTGGAATATATTTATATTTTATATATACATTCACTTCTTTAATTTTCCTCCATCATTTTCTCACCGACGCTACTAAATATCTTTCTCTGCTCTCCTACATATATATGAACATCATAATATTAGTTTAATTTCTTTAAATTCAATCATCTCTGGAGCTTAATTAGTTTATTTGGTCATCGATCAAACTAAATCAGGAAGTAGCAAGCATGAAGAAAACTTCACCATACATTTCCTTCTTCCTGTTACTCTTCTTTGTCTTCTCTGCCTTTTGCTTTTCCTCTTTGGCTTTTGGACAGGCCACTTTGCCCCAAGATGAAGGTAATTTTCTCACAATATAATGCTTTTTGTATATCCATCTCTCTATCATGATGCCTTTTAATATATTTTATGTAGAGAACTTGATTTAAATGTGATAATAAGATTTTGTATGATTGAAGGATATACGTGAATGATACACAACTTATATTAATCTTAATATAATTATGTTGAAATTCATTTTTTTTATATCAACAAAAATCGAAGTCTAAACTTTTAAATAATAGAAGCTGATATTATATCATGAAATTATTTCTCTAAAAAATTTAAATAAATAAAAGAAGCACATAAATAATTATATCTTTAATATTTTAGCGCTGTTAGCTATTAACTGTAGTATTACTTTAAAAGTGTAAGTTATATATATATATATATCAAACTTCTTTTTGTTATTTGATGATATTTTTTAATTTGATGGTACTTTATATCGTATGAATGTATGTATATAGTGGAAGCTCTGAACGACATAGCTAAGACGCTTGGAAAGGAGGATTTGTTTTCTGAAGAAAAAGATGTATGCATCAGTAGTAGTGAAGAAGAACAAAGTGGGAGCTCGTGCATGTTGTTGAAGGGTAATCAAACTACTGTTGTCATCTGCAACTGCTCCTATGCCGATTCCACTCTCTGCCATGTCACTAGCTTGTAGGACTTCTCTATATCTCTCTCACTCCATCCTTCTTATCCCTGATAATTAAAGCTAGAGTGTCTCATTATCAGAATTTATTGTTATGGGTCAGTAGTTAATTAATTATTAATATTTAAAAATATGAGTTAACGTTAAAATATATTATTAGATTATCAAACTAAAGTAATTAGGTTATGGCTAAAAGTAATGGCAAAAAAATAATAAATTTTTATAATTTTTTAGCATTTCTCATAATTAATAAATATTTTTGAAAAAAAATAATGTTACATACAAAAAAAAAATAACAAAATATCATCAAATTATTTATTTTACAAAATTTAAATAATTAAATAAAAATATATAAATAATTATGTATCTGACAAAATATAAATAAATTTGTTTAAAAAAATTTGGCTATTTTTTTTGTTTAGATAAAAAAAATTAGAGACAATTAAGATAAAATAGAAAAAAATATATATTAACTTTGTCATGATATTATTTTTTTAAATAAGTTTAAGTTGATATATAAAAAGAGATATATAAATATAATTTATTCTAAATATGTTTTTTATACAAAATTGTTTTTGGGTATATTTGAAATTAGGAGGAATTAAAGAGAAAGAAAGCCAAATTATTATGAATGGTTAATTAATATTTTCAACAAACTTCACATGCCGAATAATTATTAAAAAGATTAAAAATTACTATGGTATAAAATGGAAATAATTAACTAAATTTATGAAATATTATTTTAAAACCATTTTGAACCAATAAACAGATGTGTGAAACGAGAAAGTCTCCCAGGTCAACTCCCAGCGGAACTTGTGAGGTTGCCTTACCTTCAACAAATGTATGTGTCTCTCTTAACTTTACAAAATTCAATACCCAATCATTTCTGGATTGTTTTTTTCTCGTATCTTAAACTTTAGGAAACATTTTAAGTACATTGAAAATACCAATATACCAGTTGTTTTAACTGTTAATCTGAATTATAAAAAATATATATAATATATATTAATTAAAATCAATAGTTAAAATAATTGGTACACCAGTATTTCTCGGTGCACTTAAAATGTTTCCTAAACTTTAATATATATGTTGCGTGCATGACAAACACTCTTCCTCTGTTTTTGTTACAGCGATCTTACATACAACCTCCTGAATGGAACTATTCCCAAAGAATGGAGCCGAATGACCAATCTTACCTTCATGTATATTATTTTATTTTATTAATTACTTCTCTTTTATTAACTATATATTTTGAATCATTATTCTGTATAATATACGAAGAGAAATTTTAGAGCAATGATTGAAGGTGGAAACTCAGGTGGAGTCAATTTCACGTGAAGTTAATAACTGAGAGCCGTTAGATGATTTTATTGATTTAACTAAATTTTCATTTAACGGCTCTCAGATATCAACTTCATGTGAAGTCGACTTCACTTGAATTTTCACCATGATTGAATTATCTCTGTAAAACATCAAAATCACAGGTTTAAGCAACAAGAAACTAATGTCAACATTAATAATCTTTGTTATGACAGATCCTTAGGGGGAAATCGAATAACGGGTTCAATTCCAAAAGAGATAGCAAACATTTCCACACTTCAAGTTTTGTGAGTTACTCCTCTTTCACACCTTAGTTACCCAAAAATATTATTTTTTACTGTTTTTTTTAAATTTAGTTTAAAATTAAATGTATGTGGATAAATGTGTTACTTTGATCAAATAAATAGTTATTTAAAAATTAAACAATACAACAACATAGTTGCATTCAAAGAGTTTTAATTATTTGTTGAACTTAACTATCAATAACTTGAAATGGATATAGTGTTGTTGAGTTCAATCAAATGTCTGGAGAGCTTCCTCCTGAGCTTGGGAATCTCTCACAACTTCAAAGACTGTAAGACCTTTTACTATTAATTACTTACCTTTATCTCATATTATATTATATTTCACATGCATAATCTTATCAAACATTTCTTGGATTTTATAATCACTAAATATACAGGCAAATTAACTCCAACAATTTTACCGGAGAGCTTCCTGGAACACTTGCCAAGCTCACATCATTGCAGAATGTGTAAGCTTCATATATAGTTTTATCAAAATCATGAAAAAAAAAAGAAAAAGTATAGGGTACCAATATACTATCTGCCAACTTATTGTCAACAATAATTAATTATTATATTTTAAACATATGTATAAGGAGATACATCCAGAAAATACATATATAAAGACACTTCTATTAGACACAGCCGCAAAAAAGACATTTTTATTAGATACATCTACAAAGACACTTTTATTAAATACAGTCATAAACAAGAGTTGGTAGAAGTTGGCAGAAACCGTGTTGGTAACATAACAGAATTAAAAAAAAATGTAACTAAAGAAAATTTAATTTTATGCTTTTCTTTGTTTCATGTGTCCTTATCTTATATGCATGCAGTCAACTTGCCGACAATCAATTTTCGGGGAAGATACCTGATTTTATTCAAAGTTGGACAAATCTTCAGCAACTGTGTGAACTCTATATTTTACTTTATTTTTTATTTTTCTGTTAATTAATTAAAACTTTTCTTATCTGAATTCGCCTCTGCTTGTTATTTATTTTGTTAGAGTAATTCAAGGGAGTGGGCTTAGTGGGCCAATTCCTTCCGGGATTTCAGTTTTGGAACACTTATATGACTTGTAAGTATCATATTTAATTTTATATTGTTGAATTGTTTTCAAAAGTTAGTTTATATAGTATGATTCTGTTTATTAATTTAGGTATGACTCTGATGATTTTACATTTTTATGCAGGAGAATAAGTGATCTGAATGGAGATGAAAATTCATCTTTTCCTCAACTTAAAAATATGTCAATGAAAAATCTGTAAGTTTATTGTTTTAATTTTATTCTCTTATAAATAATTTGAAGTTGAAAGTAAACAAAATTAGTTTCCAAGATAACAGAGAAAACAGAAAAAAATTAAAAATACTATTTGTACACCAAAATCAGCTATTAAAATCAGTCACTAACGTATTTATGTATAAATACATGTGTAATTTAATTTATTTTAATGTATATTTATATTCTAAGATGTATTTTATACTAATGACTGACTTTAGTAGCTGATTTTTGGTGTATATGTAGCATAACTCAAACAAAATACATTTGTTAGAAACTAAAAGAAGATATTAGGAAAAAGGATATTTGTATTTAGTATGTGAATCTATTATGTATCCTATGATAAAAGTATTACTATTTATAGGTGTCAAAGAAATAAAAAGGAAAATAAAAAAATAATTGTCTAAATTAAATTCAAATGTAAATTGTATTCTAACAATATTCAAATATAAATTATAATTTAACTAATATTCAAATTTTATTCCAATAACATTACTTTCAATTTGAAATAAAATCGATGAATATACACATTTATTTTATAAAATAATGAAAAAATAAAGAAGAAAAAATATTAAATGAAATCTTTGTTCATTGTTGAGTATATTTTAATTTGATAAGTAATTTTCTTTAGTAAAATGATCTCAGTAATATTAGGAGGTTAGCACATTTTGTAATTTATAGTTATTAATTAGTCATTATTAATATTTTTAATAGTGTGAGATTATATTTAATAGTATAAAATTATATATTCTTTTATAGTTAAATGCTAACTAAATTTTAATAAAAATGCTCGATCCTAAGACTTTTTAAAAAGCTTTATTCTGTGTATCGCGCCAGTTTAAAATACTAGTTAAAATTTGAGAGAAAAAGAAAGGCAGAGTGCAATATGAAAGAAATGTTATCTATCGATTGGTGTTGTCTCTTTTGTTTTCGCAGGATTTTGAGGAGTTGCAATATCAATGGAACACTACCTACATATCTTGGGAGCATGACAAGTTTACAAACCTTGTAATTGCATAATTTTAACATATTTTTCTTATAATATGTTTAGCTAATGTAACTTTTTTCCTGATTTTATAAATTTTTTGCAGAGATCTCAGCTTCAACAAATTAACTGGACCAATTCCATCTCAATATAAGAGCCTTATCACACGAATAGTGGCATACATGTAACTTATTTATCATACTTTTCCAATAGTCTTTTATTTAGTGTTTATAACTGAACTAATTTTACCACAGTATGAGAATCTAATAGTATTTGTTTTGTGGTACTAAGAGTATTATATTTAGTAGATAAAAATTAAAATTAAAAATTTAGTCTTGAGAAATAAAAATTAAATTTCTTTAATATTTCTAAAAAATAAAAATACATAAAATTAAATTTTTTAGAGACGTAAATTAAAACTTAATAACATTTATTTTTAAAAGTATCCTCATATAATCTTTTGAATTTTAAGTCTATTCTTTTCACTAAAACAGAGGACAAAACAAAGTTGAACAGGACAATAGCAGTTATTCGATGAACTCTCCTCCTCCAGCGTGGACACATCGGCAGAGCAGCTCAGCAAGAGTGAAGGTCGTAGCAACGACGATAACAGAAATATAGAAGCTTCCCTCGCAACTTCCTCATCCTCTCTCTCTTTTTCCTGTATCTTTGAATCTAGTGGTAGCAGCGGTGACCTTCTCCGACATTTCACCTTTCTCGACCTCTTCTCCTTCGTTCTTCGTCAGCAATGTAAACTTGTCGTTGTTATTCTCCCTTCTTCTTCTCCGATTGTTCTCTGGTACCCCCCTCCTCTCCCTCATCCCCTGCTAGGGATGTCAACGGGGCAGGGCAGAGGTGGGGAATGCCTCCATACTCCCCATCTCCATCTCCTGATTTGCTCCTCATTCCCATATTCATTTTCCACTGTGGAAGAATATTGCTCTCCATCCCCATTTTCCATAGGATCTCATTTTCTACAGGGATCCCATTCCCTATCTCTCTAATAGTTCTGACTAATTATCAATTTCCATAGGAATATAGTTGAAAGTATCCATTTATACAAAAATAGCAAAATTTTATACAAAAATTCTAAATGATAAGGTGGTGACTTCTTTCAAAATGACGTAGCGGGAGATGCCACGGTGAGGCAGAGCACAAGCAGTGGACGAGGTGGAGGACGCGACAGCAGAGAGGAAAATGGACATGGCGACAAAACTGTGGAAAGGAACGCCACGAATATAAAGAATGATGTGGTGAATGTGATGGAACGGTAAGGGGGTGACAATGCAGTGAGACCGGAGAGTGGTGATGGGGTGGTTGCAAAGATGTTGGATGGAGTATAGACAACGCTAGGGATTTATGAATTAAAGAAGGGTTATGCAAATAAAGATTAGGAATTTTTGGTCTATATATATATATATATGACATGTGAAACAACTAAAAAACATATATGAGAAATAAATTATTAAGGACAATTAAATAAATTTATAAATTTCGGGGATTAGCGAGAACGCGGTGGGGATCCCTGCTCGGTTCTTGCACCTACCTCAGGAGAACTTTTCCCCGTTTTCATTTTCGCAAAAAAAAAATTTCTCACAATCGGATCTCCATTCAAGACAGTCCCCACAAAGATCCTCGCGTCTCGGAGAATTTTGCCATTCCTACCCCCTTGCGATTTCTCCTCTCCAACAAAAACTATGGTGTGAGTGACGAGGAGCCTGGCTATTCAGGTCACAACTACTTCCAATACCAACACACCCTTGTTTCTACGACGTAAGATTTGAAGATCCCCAACCTCACTTCCTCCATTCTTGCTTCTTCTACAAAAAGCACTTGAGAAAAACAAAGACATCTTCATAAACAGGTTAGAATCTAAGTTTCAAGAATTCAAGATCCCTTGACCCAATTTGGCAATGGATTTTTGTTATTTTAGATTTAGATTTTAGATAATTGGAATATGATTTTGAAATTTGATGGCTGGCGTGACATAAAGAAAAAATTTGAGAAAGAATATAGAAAAAGAAAAAGAAAAAAAAGTATTTAAGTAATTTTATTTGTTTTTATTTTTGTGTTTATATTAAATCAAACATATATTGAGACATAACTCAATCTTATGCATAATTTATAACATCCTAACTTTTAACACCTCATGATCGCATTAAAAGTTTAAGTGCTACTTACCTCTATTCTTTTGATTATATACTATGTTTATTTAATATTGAACCTTCGCGAGTACGAAGCAAAAGTTTAATTAAGAAAACGGAAATATTTTATTTTTAATCACTTAATCACAAAGATATATATATATATATATATTCACATAACATTATATACATAGACTTATTTCAAGATTCTCAAATACAAGTCCTATCCCCTCTAAAAACCAAAATAATAAACGATGAGGGAAAAATAAATTCTAAAAACTCAACTTGTGAAAATCATCTTCTATGTTCTTGTAACTCCATAATAAACCTTTGCACCTGTAGCTGAAAGAGATGGAGATAGGGAGTGAAAATTGAGGAGTTCTTAGTAGGGTCTGGGTTAGAAATTAAGTTCATTTTGCTATTATTAACCAACCACAACTAACAGCAAGACACATATAAGCATAAATAATAAAAGAACACAGAAGTCAATCAGTCACGCAGCACACACACAATCATAAAGTTACATAGCACAAAGATATGCACAAACAAGTATGATGCATGTATATCCCTAGTGCAGGTAATGAGCTTATTTGTCGGTTGCGACCCGCACCCGACGCAATCTGACTTGCAAGTCAGATAAGGCATTCCAGCGGCATAACCTCTACAAGGTTCCAAACTCTTGCAGGCGCTGATTCTCCAGCTGAAGTATGCCGAACATGACCTCTGCAAGTACTTGTAGGCGCTAATTCTCCAACTGAACCATGTGCTCCTTTCTCCTGGAAGCCATTCCATATTTACGGGTGTCCTCACACAATCATTCACATACAAAGCCCACGGCTTAACAATTTTACATCGGCACCATAACTATTTACTTCCCGTCACCCTCTCGTGACCTTTCAATTATTCTCATAATCACACATGCCAATTTATCTTCTCTTTTTTTTTTTTTAAATCAAAACCACCTCTTTGTGATATTCTCCAAAACCTTTGAAACAATTTCACTTAAACCAATTCTTCTTTCAAAAGACAAAGAAAAACCATTTATTAGTTAAACGTCTTAGCAAGGTCTCTAGACCTTAGGGGAGCGACAACCAATCTCATTTCTTTAAATTTATTAGAAATCCTTTATCATCATTGTTTTCTTAGATTGAATTTAATCGAATAAAGTTTCTAAATCAAATCAAAACCAAATCATACAAATCAGAAGTTCCAAACCAATTTCAAAACTAAAACCAATCCCAGTTTTATCTTTAAAACTAATTCTTTAATTTTTTTCAAGACGTCGCAAAACAAAATCATTCAATGAAAATTCAATTGCTTTAAAAGTTCACAAAAACTCCTCCGAATGAAATTCTTAAGTCAAATTCAAAATATATACCTTTTTCATATTTAAATCAACCTTAAAACAAAATACTTTTCTTAAATAACTTAAAATCATAAAATAATTCTTTTTTAAATAAATTGAACTCAAAACATATACTTTTCTTAAATGAATTAAACTCAAAACATAACTATTTTCTTAATAAATCAAAAATTAAATAATAAAATTTCTCAAATCCAATCTTTTTCTAAATAACATTTCAAACAAAGTCTCAGATTTTATAGAAATTTCGGCAGCATCTCCCTTAAAACTCGGACTTTGCCACCTTTCTCGGGTCCCATCCAAACCATTTCTCAAACTATTTCATATCATTTCTAGTAAATCAAAAACCATTTCTAATATCAAAATATTTATAAAATCAAACCAATTAAAAATCAAACCGCTTCCAAAATCAAACCATTTTCATATCTCAAATCATATCACAATTCATCAATTCATTTCTTATTAAATCTCAATGTCATCTTCAAATCTTACCAATTCCACTTATTCACCAACAACATTTTAGCCCCGAATCCCTCAAAATAATTCGGTTCTTGATTGCACTTAAATAGACCAAATCCCAAACTAATCACAAATATCAATATATCACAAAAAAATCAACATAAATTCGGTCAAATTCAATCAGTAATCAATCACAACATCAATTCACTTATCCAATACCAATTTAGCCAGTGACAAATTACCAAAAACCCTGCCTCCGTATGAAATCAAAATATTCGAAACTCCAGAGAAGCTTTTCGACCGAGTTGCTGAAGAAGAAAATGTTAGAAATCGTCTGTGCCTCCTAGAACTCCAATTGGGCGAACTCAAGAGGAAATGGAGCTATGTCACCATCAACTTCTACCGAACAAAAATAACGCCAGCACATAGAAGAAGAAAATACGAATATTTTTACCGAATTTAATTTTTTATTGGAGTTACGGATCTCAAGAAATCAAACTCCAAAGGTTTGTGTTTCCATGAAAATCTCTCTCAATCTTTCTCTTTCTTTTTTCCTCTCATGGCTTCGTTGAAAAATCAATGAAGAAGACTAAGGGTTAATTATGATAATGTATATTAGGGAGGATTGGATGTCACTAAAGAGCAACGTGTTGTGTTCTTAAGCTGTTGAGTCAGTAATTCATGTTATAAATATCTTAAGAAGATAATTATAAAAGGTGGATATATTAAAACATAAGTAATAATATATGAGTTACTAATATAAATGATATTAACAACATAACAATAAAAGATATACGGTGAAGCATTAGTAAAGCTACGTTCTCCGAAAAATACCGATATTTACTCATATCGACGGATATCGAACTCGATAATAATATTATTAACTAAACTTTGTTTTTAAATAAAGATATCAATTACTTAAATTAAAATATATATAATTTTCATTATTTATAAATTGATAAAATTATAATTTTTAATTATGTAAAATATTTTATCATAATATATATATATATATATATATATATATATATATATATATATAAAGGAATATGAATTTAATTGAACTTAAATAGTTATAAAATTAATTTAATTATTTATAATAAAATAATTTTTAAAATAAAAACTCTAATTTATAAAATAAATTATAACTTATTTATATTTATATTTTTAAAATTGTGGGTTGTTATATAATTTATTTTTATATACTTTACACCAAATACAATATAGTAATTTGATTTAGTCTCTGTCTCTCTTCTAAACATAGCTTATTTGCTGACTTTATAAAAATATTGCTTGAAAGTTGGAATAGAAAAAAATTTATTTGGGTAATGAAATAAATAAAAAAATAAAATATTTGATTTATTTTAAAAATTAAAATTATTTAATTGTGTGTTCCTTTAAAAATAAGGACAATCAAGACAAATATTATAACGTCTCTATATTTTTATAAAATATGTTAAATGTGTTCTAAGCATACAAATATCCTTTATCAAAACTATTAAAAATATAATTATTTATGTATTTTTTTATCAGTTTAAATTTAAAAAAAATAATTTGTATATATAATATCAAAATTTGTATGACATAATATCAAAATTTGTGTGTTCTACTTTTTTGATTGATTTGCCTATCTCACCACTATCCTCATATGCCACTAATAGTCACCTATGATGACAAGATCAAAAGCTGATCACTTCACATGTTTCTCAAATTTTGAACCTTATTAGTTTCAGGCTATGAAATAAGAAATGGTAGATTTAACAAGAACAAATACTTAGACTTTGCGAAACTACTCCTCTAATAGCAATGTTATTAGATGTAGATAGGTGTTTAATTTGCTATTAAGAAACATCCTGATGGTTCAATTTTAAAATACAAAGTCAGGCTTATTGCAAAAGGTTTTTACCAAATTGAGGGTGCGAATTTTGATACATGCATTACACCTTCTTCAGTTATTTATATCCTTATTAATATTGATGATATCCTAATAACTGGTGCTAATATTGAGAAAATTTGATTACTTATGCAACAATTACATTCAATTTTTTTAAAGAGTTGGGTAAATTTAATTTTTTTTTTGGAATCGGATAAACCAAATCAGATTCTGAGTCATACATTCTCACTCAATCTAAACATATTAGAGTTATTAAAGGGGGCTGGCGTGAACTTTTCTATTATGACAACATTAGTGTTGTTCTCCTTACAGCAAATCATATCCTTTACAACAAAATTAAACATTAAGTTGGATCTTCATGTAGTAAGATAATGTGTACAGCAGAAAAAATTACATTTATTTTTGATCAATTTGCAGATGTTTTAACAAAATCACTATTACCTGCCACTTTTGATTGTTTTAGAAACCAATTCAGAATCTCCTCTAAAAATACCATAAGTTTGAGGGAGAGTATAGGACATAAGTTAGTTATATAGTTAATAGAATTAATTGAACTCTGTTTAGCCTTCTATATATAGAAAGAGCATTAGTATATTGTATATATTGTATATAAACAACTACATAGCATCGTTTTTAGTCACTAATCATATACTCAATAATAAAAAATTTTCACTAATTTTCATTCACATATTACTCTCTTCAGTTCTCTAAAGGTAGCGTTTGTTTTGAGGTATTGAGACAGAGACTGAGAGACTGAGACTCAGTATCGTGTTTGTTAGTTCAGAGACTGGTACTAAAATTTTTGTCTCTGTCTCTAAAATTTCAGTATTTCAGTACCTCCAAAAAGTAGGGACACAGGGGACTGAAATTTTTAGAGATGGAGATTGAAACTTTAATAACATTTTATACCTAAAATACTTTCATTTCAATTAATTAATTCTAATTTTATCCTTTGTGCAAATTAAATTAGAGTTTCATTCTTGTTTTAATTCCTGTCTCCCATTTTGCACCAAACAGAATACTGAGATTTATTTCAATTCCTGTCTCTTAATCTCTGTCTCTCAGTCTCAGTCTTTCCGTCTCTATCTCTCCACCAAACGCTACCTAAATTCTCTCTGTCACTTCAAGATCATTCTTGTATACTAATACCTTACAATGATAATGTTCATATTGCATTGAGCAATATAGACTCCAAAAGAATAATAATTTCTTGATTCTCTCGATCCCAAATGCAGGTATTTAACTGGAAACTTTCTCACGGGAGATGTAAATGAGACATGGATAGATAATGCTAATAAGAAGCACTACTTGTAAGTTCTCTTTCATAAGCTAATTTATATAATTGATCGAAAAGAATAATAATTAGCTCTTCGTTATTATCTTTAATTTATGTTAATCAATATTCGTATGTGTCTCCTTATTCCCAAATTATGATATTTTGAAACAAATTCTACAACTTGTTTAGAGACCTTTCGTACAATAACTTCAGCATTAGTGGGAGCCAAGATAATCAAGGATGTCAACATGAAAATACGTAAGAGCGCAGTCATTGCATTATTTCTGTCATTATTTTACGTGTAGATTAAAATTTAACTATTACCATTATTATTATCTATTTATTTTTTCTTTCATTTTGTAAAGTTAGTATATTAAAAAATTTGATGTCATTTAATTTTTTTAAATAATACTTGTTTGAAATCAACTAAAATTTTAATTGACACGTATTTAAAATTATATTGTACTTTTGATAGCAAATTTATGAATATATATGTGTAAGCATATATTAACCTTCTTTTATATGTCTAGGAACTTATTTGCCAGCTCTTTGACACGAAATGACACGTAAGTTTGGTATTCTGTATGATATATAGATCTTATACTGTTTATTGTGATATTTATGTTAAATTACTTTGTCAATTCCATCATTTTCGCAGCGGAAAGGTTTCATGTTTGGCAAGCACTGTGTGTTCTAAAAGTAAGTTCTTTTTGGTGAACTTCCTAGAGATGTATATTTTGGGGTCTCATCACTATTATGTGGCCATTGTTAAATAACTACTCTTTCATATATATATATATATATAGAATGTTAGGAGCCATCAGAATTTATTATTTTTGGAAAAAAACAATAAATTTTGATGGCTCTCTAAATTTTTCTCTCTATATATACAACAGTGGAAACTCATGTGCAGTCGACTTCACATGAAGTTGATACTTGAGAGCTGTTAGATAATTTGATTGATTTGACTAAATCTTCATCTAACGGCTCTCAGATATTAACTTCATATAAAGTCGATTTCACATTTCACCTGAGTTTTAGATCAATTGGTCAGTGCCTCAAAGGAGGCGGACTACCAAATGACAAAGGTTGCTGATCCGTTGAGCGGCAATTTGAAATCGCCACAAAATCAAGAAAAACCGCCACTAATAAAAACTAACTGTATCGAATTCTAATCAACATCCCAAATTTTGAAAATCAATCGTAACTTATTTTAATATGATTTATGTTATTTGCGCTACTTTTTTGGTGTAGTTTTATACATATTCCATTTTCATATATAAAAGTGATGAATGTAATGAAGAGAATAAAAAGCAATAAATGTGCCCTCTTTTATAACAAAAAATATGGTATATACTTTAAAGCGTATCAAAAGGTAGGACAAATATTTCTCTCTTAAAATTTAGTATTGTTTATTGAGGAAAATTTCTTTAGAATATTGTCCATAACCAGACTTAACATCTTATAATCTATGACATTTGTAATAGGTGTAACACCTTATGTTAGATACAATTCGAAAGTTATATCCACATGGGTCTAATTGATATCTACTTGTTGTGGTGGCAGCCTTATACTCTTTCCGTATAAATTGTGGTGGAAGAAAGGTAATAATAAATGGAAAGACATATGATGATGACACAGATGAAGGAGGAGCAGCAAAGTTCTATCACAATGAAAATACATATTGGGCATTCAGTAGTACCGGTAACTACTTAGACAGTAAAAGTAAAACTCCAAACTATATTCCATCTATTGATTCTAGTATGCTCTCTTTAAACAATAACAATGATGCTGAGCTCTACACCAATGCACGTGCATCTCCTGTTTCTTTGACTTACTATGGATTTTGCCTTGAAAATGGAAACTACATTGTGGATCTGCATTTTGCTGAGATTGTGTTTACTCATGATCAAACATACAATAGCCTTGGAAGGCGTATATTTGACATCTACATTCAGGTAGGTTCTACTACCATATTATGTTTTGGATATTTTCTTCTACAAGTTCATAAATAATTTTTATATTTAATAGGATAATTTAAATGATCTCTATTTTTAATATACCTGAAATTTGTACTTATGCAAATCGCATAATAAAATAGTCGTACAAGATTTAAAAGTACATCACTTAGCTTATATATATTTACCAGCAACTAGACATTTGACGTCTCATATTCTATTGTTAAAAACTTTTAAGAACACTTTTAACAATTGTGAATAAAAAAAAAATTTAATGGTCACAAAAATCCCATAATGCTATGCAAGTAAATATTTGTCGCCAAAATTAGTTTTTCTTTTTTTATTTTCAGTGAAGATTACCATACACAAATTTTAATAAATAGTAATGCTTTCTTATGAAAATTTTTTGTAACTGCCCATAAATTCCATTAAAGATCTAAGATAAATTCCATTATTTAGGATCTAAACTATGGTTATTGCGGCAGAAGATAACATATGCTGCCAAATTCACTTTATTTTGCGATAGCTTTTTATCAACCATTGCTAAATGATAATGTAGCAGCAGTTTATATGACATAAGTCTAAACCTAATAAAAAATGCTACTAACAGTCATGATCCTTATAATGCTAACAACTGAACACACTCATTATTGAAAGTAAATATTTCTTGCATGCACTGATGCACATTGGAAAGTTTAATTGTATTTTGTAACAAAAATTCTAAATGACGAAATTGTCCCATGCAAAAATTATCGATGAATAAGTTTTGAGTCGAATTTATTTCGAAAACTAGCGATTTAGTTGTAATAATAATAATAATAATAATAATAATAATAATAATAATAATAATAATGATGTCAAATTGAGGTTGAAATTGAAGTGTTATAGGGAAACTTAGTGCGAAAGGACTTCAACATTGCAGAAGAAGCAGGAGGCATAGGTAAAAATGTTATAAAATCGTTCAATGCAAGTGTGATTAATGGTACCTTAGAGATTCGTCTTTACTGGGCTGGCAAAGGAACAACTGCTATCCCACAAAAATCAATTTATGGTCCTCTTATATCAGCCATATCTGTCTATCGTGGTACGTTTTTAGTTCTTTTTTGAATTAGAAGCAATATAATACAACTTTTCATTATTCTTTTTCAAACAATTTAATTTATGCTTCCTCAGATCATAGAAGTGGAATATCAACAGCTGCTGTGGTTGGAATTGTTGTTGCCGTGGCAATTATTATCATCTTGTTCATATTTGGCATGCTTTGGTGGAAAGGCTGTTTGGGAAAGAGAAATTCAAAAGGTAACTATTAGAAAGGGAAATAATTATTTAGTATGTTCATAAATAATTTTTAAATTTTTAAATTCTTTTTTCGCAAAATAAAAATTGTCTATTTTAGAATTTTTGGTAACATTATTTTTTTTTAAGTTATACACGTATATTAAATAATATAATTAAAATAAATAAAAGAGTTGATTTTAGTAAAATAATGAGAAATAAAAGAGTTGAAAATATCTTTTTTATGATTGTGTCTAATGAAAGTGTCTTTGTGGATGTGTCTCCTAGATATGTTTCTTTATACATGTGTCTTCTAGTGAAAGTGTCTTTGATGTTAATTATTGTTGACAATAAGTTAGTAGATAGTATATTGGTACTTTATACTTTTTCAAACAATCTTGTTATGTAACCAACAAGGATTCTATCAATTTCTGTCCATTCTTGTTTATAGCTGTGTTTAATGAAAGTGTCTTTGTGGATGTGTCTTATGAAAATATCTTTTTATAGTTGTGTCTAATAAAAGTGTCTTTGTGAATGTATCTCCTAGATATGTCTCTTTATACATGTGTCTTCTAGTGAAAGTGTCTTTGATATTAATTATTGTTGGCAATAAGTTGGCAGATAGTATATTAGTACCTCATACTTTTTGTAACGAAAAATAGTTAAGGATAAAATTTATAAAACATCATATAATTTTTTATCACTTTAAAAACTAGTTAAGGGTATAATAATTACGATTTTTATCTTGAGTCACACACTAACATTTTCAACAATTAGCAACGATTTAATATTTGTTATGCTTCAATTATCAGAACTAAACGGTATAAAGTTGGAAACTGGTATGTTTTCTGTACGACAAATCAAAATGGCAACAAATAACTTTGATATCATCAACAAGATTGGAGAAGGAGGATTTGGTCCCGTGTATAAGGTATTTTATCATATATAGAGATATAAAAACATATATATTTTCTGTTTGTATTTTCACATTATTATATCGTATTTGAGAATAATAATCATTTAGCAACTATGGTAAAATTGCAGTTGTCTTCATCTGAAGTTTTGATAATTAAAAATTGTTAGATAATAATTTAATTAAATATATCAGATCATCTAATAATTTTTTTAAGAATCAACTCCATATGAAAACTACTGTCTGTGAATCTCTACCTTATTATATTCCAAGAACTATATGGCATTGTATTCTTCAAAAATGCAGGGAAAGTTACCTAATGGTACAATAGTCGCAGTCAAGCAACTTTCTTCAAAATCAAAGCAAGGGAATCGTGAATTCTTAAATGAAATAGGCATGATTTCTGCTTTACAACATCCTTGTCTCGTTAAACTCTATGGATGTTGTGTCGAGGGAGATCAATTATTTTTGATATATGAATACATGCAAAACAATAGTCTTGCTCGTGCTTTATTCGGTAATAATCTCTTTATTTAAAGTATTTTTACTTATGTAAATGATTAAATATAGGATACGGTATAATTTAATATAATTTAATGATTTTCAAAAGGCCGTGAAGAACACCAAATAAAGTTGGATTGGCAAACAAGACATAAGATTTGTGTTGGTATTGCTCGAGGATTGGCATACCTCCATGAAGAGTCAAGAGTGAAGGTAGTTCATAGGGATATAAAAGCGACTAATATCTTGCTCGATGAATATCTCAATCCTAAAATATCTGATTTTGGTTTGGCTAAACTTGACGAAGAAGACAACACCCATATCAGCACTCGAATTGCTGGAACATAGTAAGATTCTATATTTTTTTTCTATGCAAAGTTTGATTAATAAATTATTTTCCTTGTTGGTTGAAATAAGAAAAAGTATAGATTAATGTATCTTCAACTATTTAACCCTTTTTTTTATGAAAATTGAAATGTACCATACATATTTATTTGTCAATTTATAAAGTTGATACATTTGATCGTTTGTTTTTAATTTATTATACAGTGGATATATGGCTCCAGAATATGCTATGCATGGTCAATTAACCGATAAAGCAGATGTATATAGTTTTGGAATTGTTGCCTTAGAAATTGTAAGTGGAAGAAATAATACAACCAATCAACATAATGAAGGGGCATTTGTTTTACTTGATTGGGTAAGTATTCTATCAATCAACATAATTGATAGATGTTGTCAATATTTTAATAGATTAAAATTTTCAAATATTATTTCTCTATCCTTGCTTACTTATTAATTTGGGAAACCTTGTTCCAATAAATTTAACTTATTAATTTAGAAATAAATTTATCACTTTCTGTATTAGGCACGTTTGCTGAGAGAGAAAGGTGATATAATGGAAATAGTTGATAGAAGATTATTGGATTCAAACTTGAATAAAGAGGAGGTGATGGTGATGATCAATGTTGCTTTCTTATGCACTAATGTGTCTCCAACACTTAGGCCTACTATGTCTTCAGTGGTAAGCATGCTAGAAGGCAAAACCATTGTTCCAAAATTAGCTTCAGAGTCATTGGATGAGAAGAAATTGGAAGCATTGCAAATGTATTATCATCAAGATCACCAAAGTACCTCAATAATGGAGGTGCCATTGACTACTTCATCTACTTCTACAGCACAAGATTTATATTCGATTCACCTAGACTCTTCTTATTTTGAGAGTAGAGATTAGAAGAGTAGAAGTTACATAAACTATATATACATCTATCCCAAAATCCCAATTGATTGATGACTACTTTTTCCAATTGTAATTTGTAAATTGCTACATAAAAAGCTATTAGTTTCAAACTGAAAGTAGTAATTGAAGTACTGAAACTTCTATTAAGCTAAGGATACTTTTGGTGTATGTAATAATTGATTGTGATGGTAAATTAAAAATTTAATACTAAAACAAAATTAATGAACAATTATGCGTGTAATTTTTACACATATATCAACTAGAATATTATTGAACTATAATTGTTTGATATACATACCTTATCCATTTGAATTTTAAATATAGTACTATTTCATTCATACTCCTTTAGATATATTTATATGTATAGACTTATTTTCAAGTACATGTGATACTACTCATGCTTACTTATATGTACAATTTACCTATGCATATCCAACACTATTTATTAACTACATTTATGAAAATTCATTTGTGTTATCATTTTATACTATTTTTCGTATATGCATGAATCTTGTTAATGCTTTTCTTATATATGATTGACGATTTGTTGTGTACAACAGTGAATGGAACAAAATAGCATTAGTGACAACGGTGATGCCCTACTGATGAGCGGATAATTTGTATGCTTTTTGGCATTGTTTTTAGTATAATTTTAGTATCTTTTAGTTAGTTTTTAGTATATTTCTAGTGGTTTTTAGTTAAAATTCACTTTTCTGGACTTTACTATGAGTTTGTGTGTTTTTCTGTGATTTCAGGTATTTTCTGACTGAAATTGAAGGTTCTGAGCAAAAATCCGATTCAGAGACTGAAAAGGACTGCAGATGCTGTTGGATTCTGACCTCCCTGCACTCAAAGTGGATTTTCCGGAGCTACAGAAGCCCAATTGGCGCGCTCTCAACGGCATTAGAAAGTAGACATCCTGGGCTTTTCAGCAATATATGATAGTCCATACTTTGCCCAAGATTTGATGGCCCAAACCGGCGTAGCAATTCGGCCTCAGAAATTCCAGCGCATGAAAGCTGGCGTTTAACTCCAGAAAAGGTCTCTACACGAAAATGCTTCAATGCTCAGCCCAAGCACACACCAAGTGGGCCCGGAAGTGGATTTTTCTGTCATTTACTCATTTCTGTAAACCTTAGGATACTAGTTTACTATTAATAGGACCTTTTGACATTGTATCTGTACCTCATGACATTTTTACACATTTCATTGTATACCTTCCACGGCATGAGTCTCTAAACCCCATGGTTGGGGGTGAGGAGCTCTGCTGTGTCTTGATGGATTAATGCAATTACTACTGTTTCTTATTCAATCATGCTTGCTTCCATTCTAAGATATCACTTGCTCTTAACCCGGATGAATGTGATGATCCGTGACACTCATCATCATTCTCAACTATGAACATGTGCCTGACAACCACCTCTGTTCTACTTTAGATTGAGTAGATATCTCTTGGATTCCTTAACCAGAATCTTCGTGGTATAAGCTAGAACTGATGGCGGCATTCAAGAGAATTCGGAAGGTCTAAACCTTGTCTGTGGTATTCTGAGTAGGATTCAATGATTGAATGACTGTGACGTGCTTCAAACTCCTAGCAGGCGGGGCGTTAGTGACAGACGCAAAAGGATCGATGGATTCTATTCCGGCCTGACCGAGAACCGACAGCTGATTAGCCATGCTGTGACAGAGCATAGGAACATTTTCACTGAGAGGATGGGAGGTAGCCATTGACAACGGTGAAACCCTACATACAGCTTGCCATGGAAGGAGCCTTGCGTGTTTGATGAAGAAGACAGTAGGAAAGCAGAGATTCAGAAGATGGAGCATCTCCAAAGCCTCAACCTATTCTCCATTACTGCTGAACAAGTACCTATTTCATGTTCTTTTGCTTTTCACAATCAATCCTGATAATTTCTGATATCCTGACTAAGATTTACAAGATAACCATAGCTTGCTTCAAGCCGACAATCTCCGTGGGATCGACCCTTGCTCACGCAAGGTATTACTTGGACGACCCAGTGCACTTGCTGGTTAGTTGTGCGGGATTGCAAAAGTGTTATTGCAATTTCGTGCACCAAGTTTTTGGCGCCGTTGCCGGGGATTGTTCGAGTTTGGACAACTGACGGCTTATCTTGTTGCTTAGATTAGGACTGTTTTATTTGTTGGTTTAGAGTCTTTTAGTTGAGTCTAGTTTCATATTCTAAGTTTGGTGTCAATTGCATGCTTTTGTTTTTCTTTTAAAATTTTCGATTTTGCATGTTCCTAGTCCCTTTTTGATTCATAAAAATTCTAAGTTTGGTGTTCTCTTTGTGTTTTCCTTTAAAATTTTCGAAAATTAGTGTTTGATTTTCTAAAAATTTTAAGTTTGGTGTCTTTTTGTTGTTTTTCTCTTTCCTCCTTTCAAAAATCAAATCTTTTTCAAAAAAAAAATTTTTCAATCATATCTTTTTAATTACTATTTTCAAAATCTTTTTAATTAGCTAATTGATTCTGTTCTCGATTTGCTTTGATCTTATTTTCTTTTTGATTTTCGAATTTTTATTTTCTTTTTTATTTTATTTTTTTTTCGTTTAACTCAAAAAAAAAAAAAACAAAATTTATCTATTTGCAATCATTATCATTTCCCTTTTGTCCATTATGGACCTAAGAGGGATTGATCAGTCCAAAAGGACTCTGGGGTCATATGCTAACCCCATTACAGCTGCATATGGGAGTAGCATCTGTACACCTCCCATCAAAGCAAGCAGCTTTGAGCTAAATCCTCAACTCATTATCATAGTGCAGCAAAATTGCCAGTATTTCGGTCTTCCACAGGAAGAACCTACTGAGTTTCTGGCACAGTTCTTACAAATTGCTGACACAGTACATGATAAAGAGGTAGATCAGGATGTCTACAGACTATTACTGTTTCCATTTGCTGTAAAAGATCAAGCTAAAAGGTGGTTGAATAACCAACCTACAGCAAGCATAAAAACATGGAAACAGTTATCAGACAAATTCCTGAATCATTTTTACCCTCCAAAGAGGATGACACAGCTAAGGCTGGACATCCAAGGCTTTAAACAAGAGGATAATGAATCCCTTTATAATGCCTGGGAGAGGTATAGAGGTATGCTTAGAAAATGCCCCTCTGAAATGTTTTCAGAGTGGGTACAGTTAGACATCTTCTACTATGGGCTCACAGAAAAAGCTCAGATGTCTTTAGACCACTCAGCTGGTGGATCTATACACATGAGGAAGACAATTGAAGAAGCTCAAGAGCTTATAGACACTGTTGCTAGAAACCAATACTTATATTCTAGCAATGAATTCGTTCCAAAAGAGGAAGTCATGGCATTAGTCACTGATCCTAATCCTCAAGAACAGATGAATGAGCTTAATCAACAATTGCTCCTGATGACAGAACAGTTAGCAGAATTTAAAGAAATGCTCCATGATACTAAGGTTGCTAACAAGAACATAGAACTGCAGTTGAATCAAGCAAAACAGCAAATATCTAAACAGATAACAGAAGAATGTCAAGCAGTTCAACTGAGGAGTGGGAAAACACTGAACACCACTGCTCAAAAGAGCAAAAGCCAAACAAGGAACAATTGACAGAGGATAACCAAACCACTGTTCAAAATCCCTCTGAGGACAGTAAGAGCCCAGAGAGGAATGTCATTGGCGTTCAAACGCCAGAAAGGGAAGGAAAGCTGGTGTTAAACGCCCATTCCTTGCCCAGTTCTGGCGTTCAAACGCCAGAAAAGGGGGAAAAGTTGGCGTTGAACGCCCATTTTCCACCCAATCCTGGCGTTCAGACACCAAGGGAGGATCAGACACATGAGAGTGCTGACAATAATCCCTCCAACAAGGCTTCTTCAACCACTTCTGTAAGGAATAGACCTGCAGCATCAAAGGTTGAAGAATATCAAGCCAAGATACCTTATCCTCAGAAACTCCGCAAAGCGGAACAGGATAAGCAATTTGCCCACTTTGCAGACTATCTAAGAACTCTTGAAATAAAGATTCCGTTTGCAGAGGCACTTGAGCAAATACCTTCTTATGCTAAGTTCATGAAAGAGATCTTAAGTCATAAGAAGGATTGGAGAGAAACTGAAAAAGTGTTTCTCACTGAAGAATGCAGTGCAGTCATTCTGAAAAGCTTACCAGAAAAGCTTCAAGATCCTGGAAGCTTTATGATACCATGCACATTAGAGGGCGCTTGCACCAAGACAGCCCTATGTGATCTTGGAGCAAGCATTAATCTAATACCTGCATCCACTATCAGAAAGCTTGGGTTGACTGGAGAAGTTAAACCAACTAGGATATGCCTCCAACTTGCTGATGGCTCCATTAAACACCCATCAGGCATAATAGAGGACATGATTGTCAAGGTTGGGCCCTTTGCCTTTCCAATTGACTTTGTGGTGCTGGAAATGGAGGAGCACAAGAGTGCAACTCTCATTCTAGGAAGACCTTTCCTATCAACTGGACGAACTCTCATTGATGTACAAAGAGGGGAAGTAACCCTGAGAGTCAATGAGGATGAGTTCAAGTTAAATGCTGTAAAAGCTATGCAGCATCCAGACACACCAAATGACTGCATGGGCGCTGACATTATTGACTCTTTGGTAGAAGAGATCAATATGGCTGAAAGCCTAGAATCAGAGCTTGAGGACATCTTCAAGGATGCTCAACCTGATCAAGAAGAACTAGAGGAAGCAAAGGAATTTTCGAAAATTCCTCAGGAGGAGGATAAACCTCCCAAACTGAACTCAAACCTCTACCACCATCCCTGAAGTACGCATTTCTGGGAGAGGGTGACACTTTTCCAGTGATTATAAGCTCTGCTTTAAATCCACAGGAAGAGGAAGCACTGATTCAAGTGCTAAGGACACACAAGACAGCTCTTGGGTGGTCCATAAGTGATCTCAAGGGCATTAGCCCAGCTAGATGCATGCACAAGATCCTGTTGGAGGATAATGCCAAACCAGTGGTCCAACCACAAAGGAGGCTAAATCCAGCCATGAAGGAGGTAGTGCAGAAGGAGGTCACTAAATTACTGGAGGCTGGGATTATTTATCCTATTTCTGATAGCCCCTGGGTGAGCCCTGTCCAAGTTGTCCCCAAAAAGGGAGGCATGACAGTGGTTCATAATGAAAAAAATGAACTGGTTCCTACAAGAACAGTCACAGGGTGGCGCATGTGTATTGACTACAGAAGGCTCAATACAGCCACCAGAAAGGATCATTTTCTTTACCATTCATAGACCAAATGCTAGAAAGACTAGCTGGTCATGATTATTACTGCTTTTTGGATGGCTATTCAGGCTACAACCAAATTGCAGTAGATCCTCAGGACCAAGAGAAAACAGCATTTACTTGCCCTTCTGGCGTGTTTGCCTACAGAAGGATGCCTTTTGGTCTGTGCAACGCACCTGCAACCTTTCAGAGGTGCATGCTCTCTATCTTCTCAGATATGGTAGAGAAATTTCTGGAAGTCTTCATGGACGACTTCTCAGTATATGGAGACTCATTCAGCTCCTGCCTTAATCACCTAGCACTTGTCCTGAAAAGATGCCAAGAGACTAACCTGGTTTTGAACTGGGAGAAATGTCACTTTATGGTGACTGAGGGAATTGTCCTTGGGCACAAAATTTCAAGCAGGGGGATAGAGGTGGATAAGGCAAAGGTAGAGGTAATTGAAAAATTACCACCACCTGCCAATGTTAAGGCAATCAGAAGCTTTCTGGGGCATGCAGGATTTTATAGAAGGTTTATAAAGGATTTTCGAAAATTGCAAAACCTTTGAGTAACCTGCTAGCTGCTGACACACCATTTGTGTTTGACACACAGTGTCAGCAGGCGTTTGAGACCCTGAAAGCTAAGCTGGTCACAGCACCAGTCATCTCTGCACCAGATTGGACATTACCATTTGAATTAATGTGTGATGCCAGTGATCATGCCATTGGTGCAGTGTTGGGACAGAGGCATAACAAACTTCTGCACGTCATTTACTATGCTAGCCGTGTTCTAAATGATGCACAGAAGAATTACACAACCACAGAAAAAGAATTACTTGCAGTGATTTATGCCATTGACAAGTTTAGATCTTATCTAGTAGGGTCCAAGGTGGTTGTGTACACTGACCATGCTGCTCTTAAATACTTACTCACAAAGCAGGATTCAAAACCCAGGCTTATCAGATGGGTGTTGCTTCTGCAAGAGTTTGATATACAAATAAGAGACAGAAAAGGGACAGAGAACCAAGTAGCTGATCATCTGTCCCGAATAGAACCAGTAGCTGGGGCGTCCCTCCCTTCTACTGAGATCTCTGAGACTTTCCCAGATGAGCAACTCTTTGCCATTCAGGAAGCTCCATGGTTTGCAGATATTGCAAATTATAAAGCTGTGAGGTTCATACCCAAGGAGTACAGCAGTGTGCAAAGAAAGAAATTGCTTTCAGATGCCAAGTACTATCTCTGGGATGAACCATATCTCTTTAAGAGATGTGCTGACGGAGTGATCCGCAGATGTGTACCCAGAGAAGAAGCACAAAAGATCTTATGGCATTGCCATGGATCACAGTATGGAGGACATTTTGGAAGTGAGCAAACAGCCACTAAAGTCCTCCAGTGTGGCTTCTACTGGCCTACTCTCTATAAAGATTCCCGAGAGTTGTGCGTAACTGTGACAGTTGCCAAAGAGCTGGTAACCTGCCTCACGGATATGCCATGCCTCAATAAGGGATATTAGAGATAGAATTGTTTGATGTATGGGAAATTGACTTCATGGGGCCATTCCCACCATCATACTCAAACACTTACATTCTGGTGGCGGTGGACTATGTATCTAAGTGGGTAGAAGCAATTGCTACACCCACTAATGATACCAAAACCGTGCTAAAATTCCTCCAGAAACACATCTTCAGCAGGTTTGGTGTTCCCAGAGTACTAATCAGTGATGGGGGCACTCATTTCTGCAATAAACAGCTATACTCTGCTATGGTTAGATATGGAATCAGCCATAAAGTGGCAACTCCGTATCATCCACAGACAAATGGGCAAGCTGAAGTCTCTAACAGAGAGCTAAAAAGAATCCTAGAATGGACTGTGATAGCCCGAAGAAAGGATTGGGCAAAGAGCTTGGATGATGCTCTGTGGGCATACAGAACAGCATTCAAGACTCCTATAGGAACCTCTCCATACCAACTGGTGTATGGGAAGGCCTGTCATTTGCCTGTGGAACTGGAACATAAAGCCTACTGGGCAAACAGATTCCTAAACATGGATGCTCAGTTAGCTGGAGAAAAAAGATTGCTCCAGTTAAATGAGCTAGAGGAGTTCAGACTCAATGCCTTTGAAAATGCAAAAATTTACAAGGAAAAGGCAAAGAAGTGGCATGACAAGAAATTGTCAACCAGAGTCTTTGAGCCAGGACAAAAAGTTCTGCTCTTCAACTCTAGGCTCAAATTGTTTCCAGGAAAACTCAAATCCCGGTGGAGGGGTCCGTATGTGATCACAGGACTGTCACCATATGGATATGTTGAGCTTCAGGATATTGATTCTGACAAAAAGTTCATTGTTAATGGACAGAGAATCAAGCATTATCTTGAAAGCAATTTTGAGCAGGAATGCTCAAAACTGAGACTTGAGTGATTCTCAGTAAAGGTCCAGCTAAAGACAGTAAAGAAGCGCTTGCTGGGAGGCAACCCAGTCATTAAGAGGTTATATGATTAGTTCTTACAGAGGCAAGTATCAAAAATGAAGGAATTCACAGAGTTACAAAAGGATTCAGCTAAAAAAGCAGAGAAAATGAGCTTACTGGCGAAAAAACGCCAGTAAGGGGCATTTTGGGCGTTAAACGCCAGAATGGGTACCATTCTGGGCGTTTAACGCCAGGAATGGTGCCATTTTGGGCGTTAAACGCCAGAATGGGCACCATTCTGGGCGTTTAACGCCAGGTGTGCAGCATCCTGGGCGTTTAGAAAAACGCCCAGTGATAAAGGATTTCTGGCGTTTAACGCCAGCCAGGGCACCTGGCTGGGCGTTAAACGCCCAAAAGGAGCAACAAATGGGCGTTAAACGCCAGAATGGGTGCCATTCTGGGCGTTTAACGCCAGCAAGGTGGGGGGACCACAATTTTGTTTTCAAATCAAATTTTTTTCAAACTTTCCTTTTCTTACCCATATTTTTCTACAAAAATACATTTCAATCTCTCATCATTCACTTTCAAATTTTCAAAAATCTAAAATCACTCTTCAAATCTCTCAAATCATTCCCAAATTTTGTTCAAAAATTTCACCCTTTTTCTCAATTTCTTTCCATATCTTCTCAAATCTCCTTTCAAATTTCTCTTTTTTCGAAAACTCCCCTCCCCACCTTATAAATACACGTTTGGCTCCCTCTTTCTACCACACCATTCGAATTTCCTCTTCCTCCCTCTCTCTTCCTTCCTTTCTTTTGCTTGAGGACAAGCAAACCTCTAAGTTTGGTGTGCTTTTCCGTGATCACTAAGCCAAGATTCATCAAGATCATGGCTCCTAAGGGAAAACAAACCAATTAAGAGGAAAGAAAGAGACTATTCCAAATAATCTTTGGAATCAAGAGAAGTTCTTAACCAAAGAACATGAAGACCATTATCACAAAATAATGGGTCTGAGGTCAGTGATCCCGGAAGTTAAATTTGATCTGAAAGAAGATGAATATCCGGGGATCCAAGAGCAAATTCAAAACAGAGGATGGGAAGTTCTAACCAATCCTGAAATAAAGGTTAGAAGGAACATGGTTCAGGAATTCTACTCCAATCTGTGGCTGACAGATAAGCAGAGAATGACTGGAACCGCTTACCATACCTACAGAACCATGGTCAGAGGGAAAGTTATGTACTTCCATCTGGACAAAATAAGAGAAATCTTCAAGTTGCCTCAACTGCAAGATGATCCTGACTCCTTTAATAGGAGGATGGTGAGAGTAGATAAAGGGTTGGATCAAGTTCTAGAGGACATTTGCCTCCCTGGAACTAAGTGGATAACCAATTCTAAAGGTGTCCCAAACCAACTTAAGAGGGGAGACCTCAAACCAATTGCAAGAGGTTGGCTAGACTTTATTGGGCGTTCCATACTGCCCACTAGCAACCGTTCTGAGGTTACCATCAAGAGAGCAGTGATGATTCATTGCATTATGCTTGGAAAAGAAGTGGAGGTTCATCATGTGATTACCTGTGAGATCTACACAATTGCAAATAAGAATTCCACTGTAACCAAACTGGCCTACCCAAGCTTGAGCTCCTTGCTCTGTAAAGAGGCTTGAAGATGGGACAGAGAATTCATACCCAGAACATCCAATCACCAAGAAGTCAATGGAAGGAGCAAGAGAGCAGGGGCGTGAACTCCAAGAGATGAAACGCCAAAAGCTCTCCTCTCAAGCTGAGGGAGCATCCACTTCTCAAAATCAAGGTTGTTGAGTCCTAACTCTGTGAAAACCTCTATCATTAGGAGCCTATGTTTTGCGTTTTTTGTTTTGTTTTCTATTTCTAGTTTCATCTTATATTATTTTCTGAGTCTTGTTCTTAATTCATAATTAATAAAATTTGAAGTTTATGCCTTAAAGCTATGAATGTCCTATGAATCCATCACCTCTCTTAAATGAAAAATGCTTTAATCACAAAAGAACAAGAAGTACAGGATTTCGAAATTTATCCTTGAAACTAGTTGAATTAGTTTGATGTGGTGACAATACTTTTTGTTTTCTGAATGAATGCTTGAACAGTGCATATGTCTTTGAATTTGTTGTTTTGAGAATGTTAAAATTGTTGGCTCTTGAAAGAATGAGGAGAAAGAGAACTGTTATTGAGGATCTGAAAAATCATCAAATTGATTCTTGAAGCAAGAAAAAGCAGTAAAAAAAAAATTTCAAAAAAAAAGAAAAAGAGAAAAGAAAGAAAAAGAAAGAAATAAAGTTGTGAACCAAGGCAAAAGAGTGTGCTTAAGAACCTTGGACACCTCTAATTGGGGACTCTAGCAAAGCTGAGTCACAATCTAAAAAGGTTCACCCAATTATGTGTCTGTGGCATGTATGTATCCGGTGGTAATACTGGAAGACAGAGTGCTTTGGGCCACAGCCAAGACTCATACACTAGCTATGTTCAAGAATCACTATACTTAACTAGGAGAATCAATAACACTATCTGAGTTCTGAGTTCTTATAGATGCCAATCATTCTGGACTTCAAAGGATAGAGTGAGATGCCAAAACTGTTCGGAGGCAAAAGCTACTAGTCCCGCTCATCTAATTGGAGCTATGTTTCTTTGATATTTGGAGTCTATAGTATATTCTCTTCTTTTTATCCTATTTTGATTTTCAGTTGCTTGGGGACAAGCAACAATTTAAGTTTGGTGTTGTGATGAGCGGATAATTTGTACGCTTTTTGGCATTGTTTTTAGTATGATTTTAGTATCTTTTAGTTAGTTTTTAGTATATTTTTATAGTTTTTAGTTAAAATTCACTTTTCTGGACTTTACTATGAGTTTGTGTGTTTTTCTGTGATTTCAGGTATTTTCTGACTGAAATTGAAGGTTCTGAGCAAAAATCTGATTCAGAGACTGAAAAGGACTGCAGATGCTGTTGGATTCTGACCTCCCTGCACTCGAAGTGGATTTTCTGGAGCTACAGAAGCCCAATTGGCGCGCTCTCAACGGCGTTGGAAAGTAGACATCCTGGGCTTTCCAGCAATATATGATAGTCCATACTTTGCCCAAGATTTGATGGCCCAAACCGGCGTTCAAAGTCACCCTCAGGAATTCCAGCGTTAAACGCTGGAACTGGCATAAAACTTGGAGTTAAACGCCCAAACTGGCATGAAAGCTGGCGTTTAACTCCAGAAAAGGTCTCTACACGAAAATGCTTCAATGCTCAGCCCAAGCACCACCAAGTGGGCCCGGAAGTGGATTTTTCTGTCATTTACTCATTTCTGTAAACCTTAGGTTACTAGTTCACTATTAATAGGATCTTTGACATTGTAACAGTACCTCATGACACTTTACACGTTTCTTTGTGTACCTTTCACAGCATGAGTCTCTAAACCCCATGGTTGGGGTGAGGAGCTCTGCTGTGTCTTGATGGATTAATGCAATTACTACTGTTTCTTATTCAATCATGCTTGCTTCCATTCTAAGATATCACTTGTTCTTAACCCGGATGAATGTGATGATCTGTGACACTCATCATCATTCTCAATTATGAACTGTGCCTAACAACCACCTCCGTTCTACCTTAGATTGAGTAGATATCTCTTGGATTCCTTAACCAGAATCTTCGTGGTATAAGCTAGAACTGATGGCGGCATTCAAGAGAATCCGGAAGGTCTAAACCTTGTCTGTGGTATTCTGAGTAGGATTCAATGATTGAATGATTGTGACGTGCTTCAAACTCCTAGCAGGCGGGGCGTTAGTGACAGACGCAAAATAATCAATGGATTCTATTCCGGCCTGACCGAGAACCGACAGATGATTAGCCATGCTGTGACAGAGCATATGAACGTTTCACTGAGAGGATGGGAGGTAGCCACTGACAACGGTGAAACCCTACATACAGCTTGCCATGGAAGGAGCCTTGCGTGTTTGATGAAGAAGACGTAGGAAAGCAGAGATTCAGAAGATGGAGCATCTCCAAAGCCTCAACCTATTCTCCATTACTGCAAAACAAGTAACCATTTCATGTTCTTTTGCTTTTTCCAATCAATCCTGATAATTTCTGATATCCTGACTAAGATTTACAAGATAACCATAGCTTGCTTCAAGCCGACAATCTCCGTGGGATCGACCCTTGCTCACGCAAGGTATTACTTGGATGACCCAGTGCACTTGCTGGTTAGTTGTGCGGGATTGCAAAAGTGTTATTGCAATTTCGTGCACCAGCCACCACGTGTACCAGGTTGAAAACTTGATACTCTGTTGACCCTACGAAAGAAGAGGCTAAGGCAGTATCCACTGGACTTAGTCCTCCAGAACAAGTTGCTGAACTCAATCAGCAATTATGTTATCTAACAGAATAGCTAGCAGAATTTAAGGACATGCTACAAGAAACCAAGGATGCTAACCAAAGTATGGAAAAACAATTGAATCAAATGAAACAGTAGTTATCCAGAAAGACATTAAATGTCTCAACTCAAGGCAACAGAAGTCAAGGAAGGAACAACTGATAAAGGATGAGCAAACCATTGCCCAAAATCCTTCTGAGGACAGTAAGAGCCCAGAGAAAAATAATTCTGGCGTTTAAACGCCAGAAAAGGGTGAAAAATTGGCGTTAACGCCCAGTGGATGCCCACTTCTGGCGTTCAAACGCTAGAAAAGGGTGAAAAACTTGCGTTAAACGCCCAGTCCATGTCTAGTTATGGCGTTCAAACGCCAGAAAAGGGTGGAATATTGGCGTTAAACGCCCATCTAACCCCTAATCCCGACGTTCAAACGCCAATAAGGGATTAGACACCTGCAAGTGCTGATAGTAACCCTCCTAAGAAGGCTTCTCTAACCACCTTTTTAGGAAATAAACCTGCAGCAACTAAGGTTGAGGAATATAAGCCAAGATCCCTTATCCTCAGAAACTCTGCCAAACAGAACAGGATAAACAATTTGCCCGCTTTGCAGACTATCTCAGGACTCTTGAAATAAAGATCCCGTTTACAGAGGCACTTTAGCAAATACCCTCTTATGCTAAGTTCATGAAAGAGATCATAAGTCATAAGAAGGATTGGGAGAAACTGAAAAGTATTCCTCACTGAAGAATGCAGTGTAGTCATTTTGAAAAGCTTACCAGAGAAGCTTAAAGATCCCGGAAGTTTTATGATACCATGCATATTAGAGGGTACTTGTACCAAGACAGCTCTATGTGATCTTGGGACAAGTATTAACCTGATACCTGCATCCACTATCAGAAAGCTTGGTTTGAATGAAGAAGTCAAACCAACCCAGATATGCCTCCAACTTGCTGATGGCTCCACTAAAATTCCATCAGGCATAATTGAAGACATGATTGTCAAGGTTGGGCCGTTTGCCTTTCCCACTGACTTTGGGGTGCTGGAAATGGAGGAGCACAAGAGTGCAACTCTCATTTAGGAAGATCTTTTCTAGCAACTGGACGAACCCTCATTGATTTTCAAAAAGGGGAGGTGACCCTGAGAGTCAATGAGGATGAGTTTAAGTTGAATGTTGTCAAAGCTATGCAGCACCCAGACACCCCAGACGACTGCATGAGCGTTGATATTATTGACTCTCTAGTGGAAGAGGTCAATATGACTGAGAGTCTCGAATCAGAGCTAGAGGACATTTTTAAAGATGTTCAGCCTGATCTGGAGGAACCAGAGAAAATAAAAGAGCCTATGAAAACTCCTCAAGAGGAGGAGAAGCCTCCTAAACCCGAGCTCAAACCACTACCACCATCCCTGAAATATGTATTTCTAGGAGAGGATGATACTTTTCCCGTGATCATAAGCTCTGCTTTAGAGTCACAGGAAGAGAAAGCACTAATTCAAGTGCTAAGGACACACAAGACAGATCTTGGGTGGTCCATAAGTGATCTTAAAGGCATTAGCCCAGCCAGATGCATGCACAAGATCCTATTAGAGGATGATGCTAAGCCAGTGGTTCAACCACAGAGGCGGCTAAATCTAGCCATGAAGGAAGTGGTGCAGAAAGAGGTCACTAAGTTACTAGAGGCTGTGATTATTTATCCTATTTCTGATAGTCCCTGGGTGAACCCTGTCCAAGTTATCCCCAAGAAAGAAGGCATGACAGTGGTTCATAATGAAAAGAATGAACTGGTTCCTACAAGAACAGTTACAGGGTGGCGCATATGTATTGACTACAGAAGGCTCAATACAGCCACCAGAAAGGATCATTTTTCTTTACCATTCATAGACCAGATGCTAGAGAGACTAGCAGGACATGATTACTACTGCTTTTTGGATGGCTATTCAGGTTACAACCAAATTGCAGTAGATCCCCAGGACCAAGAGAAAACACCATTCACATGTCCATCTGGAGTATTCGCCTACAAAAGGATGCCATTTGGACTGTGCAATGCACCTGCAACCTTTCAGAGATGCATGCTCTCTATCTTCTCTGATATGGTAGAGAAATTTCTGAAAGTCTTCATGGATGACTTCTCAGTGTTTGGAGACTCATTCAGCTCCTGTCTTGACCATCTAGCACTTGTTCAGAAAAGTTACAAAGAGACTAACCTAGTTTTAAACTGGAGAAATGTCACTTCATGGTGACTGAAGGAATTGTCCTTGGGCACAAAATTTCGAACAAGGGAATAGAGGTGGATCAAGCTAAGGTAGAGGTAATTGAAAAATTACCATCACCTGCTAATGTTAAGGCAATCAGAAGCTTTTTGGGGCACGCAGGATTCTATAGGAGGTTTATAAAGGATTTTTCAAAATTGCAAAACCTCTGAGCAATCTGCTAGCTGCTGATACACCATTTGTCTTTGACACAAAATGTCTGCAGGCGTTTGAGACTCTGAAAGCTAAGCTGGTCACAGCACCAATCATTTCTGCACCAGACTGAACGTTACCATTCGAACTAATGTGTGATGCCAGTGACCATGCCATTGGTGCAGTATTGGGACAGAAACATGACAAGCTTCTGCATGTCATTTATTATGCTAGCCGTGTTTTAAAGGACGCACAGAAGAATTACACAATCACAGAAAAGGAGTTGCTTGTAGTGGTTTATGCCATTGACAAGTTCAGATCCTATTTAGTAGGATCAAAAGTGATTGTGTACACTGACCATGCTGCTCTAAAATATCTCCTCACAAAGCAGGATTCAAAACTCAGACTCATAAGATGGGTGTTGCTTCTGCAAGAGTTTGATATAGAAATAGGAGACAGAAAAGGGATAGAGAACTAAGTAGCTGATCCCTGTCCCGGATAGAACCAGTAGCAGGAGCGTCCCTCCCTCCTACTGAGATCTCTGAAACCTTTCCAGATGAGCAATTGTTTGCCATTCAGGAAGCTCCGTGGTTTACAGACATTACAAACTATAAAGCTCAGTAATGTCAAGCTATTGACAGTAAAGAAGCGCTTATTGGGAGGCAACCCAATCTTATTTATCTATGTTAATTACTTTTTCATTTCATTTTCCATTTTTATTTTATGTTTTCTTTAGGTTGATGATCATGTGGAATCATAAAAACAGCTGCAGAATTAAAGCGAAATCAAAAATAGCATCAAAAATAGCACACCCTGGAGGACAGGCTTACTGGCGTTTAAACGCCAGTAAAGATAGCAGAATGGGCGTTTAACGCCCAGTCTGGTAGCATTCTGGGTGTTCAACACCAGAATTGGCAGCCAGAGTGGCATTTAACACCAGAAAGGGCTGTTTGGTGTCTAGCTGGCGTTAAACGCCAGAAAGGGGCACCAGCCTGGCGTTTAAACGCCAGGAAGGTGCAGGGATGAGAATTCCTTGACATCTCAGGATCTGTGGATCCCATAAGATCCCCATCTACCCTACTTCACTCTCCCTCTTCTCCATTCCATAACACTATTCCCTAACACCCACCTACCTCACCATTCACATTCAAACCATTTCCCTCCCAAACCCACCCATTCTCCACACGGTTACCCTCTCTCCCTTACCTTATAAATAACCCTCTCAAGCCTCCATCTCCTACTTCTCTTCTTCTTCTTTCTTTCTTTCCTCTTTTGCTCGAGGACGAGCAAACCTTTTAAGTTTGGTGTGAAAAAAGTGTTGCTTTTTGTTTTCCATAACCATTAATGGCACCTAAGGCCGGAGAAACCTCTAGAAAGAGGAAAGGGAAGGCAGTGGCTTCCACTTTTGAGTCATGAGAGATGGAGAGATTCATCTAAAAAAGCCCATCACTAGAAAGAGGATGGAGCAACCAAGAGAGCCCACTCATGGACCTCAACAAGAGCAAGAGGAATTCCCTCATCAAGAAATCCCTGAGATGCCTCAAAGGATAAATTTTCCTCCACACAACTATTGGGAGCAACTAAGGATAGGAGCACCAAAAGCACTAAGGATGGAGCACCAAAGAGCCGTGAGGGAGGAGCAACAAAGGCAAGGAAGAGACATTGAGGAGCTCAAGCACTCTATAAGATCTTCAAGAGGAAGAAATAGCCGCCATTACTAAGGTAGACCCGTTCTTTAATTTCCTTGTTCTTATTTTTTCTGTTTTTTTATTTTTATGCTTTATATTTGACTATGTTTTAGCTTCATTACATGATCATTAGTGTCTAGTGTCTATGTCTTAAAGCTATGAATAATTCCATGAATCCTTCACCTTTCTTAAATGAAAAATGTTTCTAATTACAAAAGAACAAGAAGTACATGAATTTCAAATTTTATCTTGAAATTAGTTTAATTATTTTGATGTGGTGGCAATACTTTTTGTTTTCTGAATGAATGCTTGAACAGTGCTATAGTGAAGTTTATGAATGTTAAATTTGTTGGCTCTTGAAAGAATGATGAAAAAAAAGAGAAATGTTATTAATGATCTGAAAAATCATAAAATTAATTCTTGAAGCAAGAAAAAGCAATGAATAACAAAGCTTGCGAAAAAAAAGTGGCAAAAATTAAAAGAGAAAAAAAAAGAAAAAGCAAGCAGAAAAAGCCAATAGCCATTAAAACCAAAAGGCAAGGGTAAAAAGGATCCAAGGCTTTGAGCATTAATGGATAGGAGGGCCCAAAGGAACAAATCCTGGCTTAAGCGGCTAAATCAAGCTATCCCTAACCATGTGCTTA
The DNA here is from genome assembly GCF_014773155.1 of Arachis stenosperma. NCBI lineage: Eukaryota > Viridiplantae > Streptophyta > Magnoliopsida > Fabales > Fabaceae > Arachis > Arachis stenosperma. The sequence goes on along the minus strand of NC_080383.1, from coordinate 87,817,882 downwards.
TGGCATGAAGGTCCAAGTGAAAGGCTTGAGACTGAGTGGTTAAATTCGTGATCCAAAGAAAAAAGAGTGTGCTCAAGAACTCTGGACACCTCTAACTGTGGACTTTAGCAAAGCTGAGTCACAATCTGAAAAGGTTCACCAGTTATGTGTCTGTGGCATTTATGTATCCGGTGGTAATATTGGAAAACAAAGTGCTTAGGGCCACGGCCAAGACTCATCAAGTAGCTGTGTTCAAGAATAAATATACTAAACTAGGAGAGTCGATAACACTATCTTAATTCTGAGTTCCTATAGATTCCAATCATTCTGGACTTCACAGGATAAAGTGAGATGCCGAAACTATTCAGAAGCAAAAAGCTACTAGCCCCGCTCATCTAATTGGAACTAAGCTTCATTAATATTTGGGATTTATAGTATATTCTCTTCTTTTTATCTTATTTTATTTTCAGTTGCTTGGGGACAAGCAACAATTTAAGTTTGGTGTTGTGATGAGCGGATAATTTATACGCTTTTTGGCATTGTTTTTAGGTAGCTTTTAATAGGTTTTAGTTACTTTTTAGTATATTGTTATTCGTTTTTATGCAAAAATAACATTTCTGGACTTTACTATGAGTTTGTATATTTTTTGTGATTTCAGGTATTTTCTGGCTGAAATTGAGGGACCTGAGCAAAAATCTGATTCAGAGGCTGAAAAAAGGACTGCTGATGTTGTTGGATTCTGACCTCCCTGCCCTCGAAGTGGATTTTCTGAAGCTACAGAAGCCAATTGGTGCTTTCTTAATTGCTTTGGAAAATAGACATCTTGGGCTTTCCAGAAATATATAATAGTTCATACTTTACCTGAGATTTGATAGCGCAAACTGACGTTTAAACGCCGGCTTTTGACCCTTTTTTGGCATTAAACGCTAGAACTGGCATAAAAGTTGGAGTTAAATGCCCAACTGGCACCAAAGCTGGCGTTTAATGCCAGGAATAGCCTATGCACGTGAAAGCTTCAATGCTCAGCCCAAACACACACCAAGTGGGCCCCGGAAGTGGATTTCTGCACTATCTATCTTAGTTTACCCATTTTCTGTAAGCCTAGGTTACTAGTTTAGTATAAAAACTACTTTTAGAGATTCATTTTGTACCTCATGACATTTTACATCTGAATTTGTATCTTCTACGGCATGAGTTTCTAAACCCCATGGTTGGGGGTGAGGAGCTCTGCTGTGCCTCGATGGATTAATGCAACTATTTCTATTTTCTATTCAATCACGCTTGTTTCTATTCTAAGATATTCATTCGTATTTCAACATGATGAATGTGATGATCCGTGACACTCATCACCATTCTCAACTTATGAACGCGTGCCTGACAATCACTTCCGTTCTATCTTAGATTGAGTGTGTGTCTCTTGGGTTCCTGGTTCATGAGTTTGATTACCTCTCCTGACAACAGAGTGTTCAAATTCGTGAAACTAGAGTCTTCGTGGTATAAGCTAGAATCAATTGGCAGCATTCTTGAGATCCAAAAAGTCTAAACCTTGTTTGTGGTATTCCGAGTAGGATCTGGGAAGGGGTGACTGTGACGAGCTTCAAACTCACAAATGTTGGGCGCATTGACAATGTGCAAAAGGATCAATGGATCCTATTCCAGCATGAGTGAGAACCGATAGATGATTAGCCCTACGAAACCCGTAGTTGGACCATTTTCACTGAGAGGACGGATGGTAGTGATAAACCCCATTTGTAGGGTTTATCTTGTATTGATTTTAAGGGATTTTATGACCTTTTACCCACATTTATTCAATGAAATAGCATGGTTTTGCGATTATCTCCTTATTTGTGCTTAGATGTGAAAACATGCTTTTTAACCCTTAATTTGATGGTTTTAATCTCCCTTTGATTCCACTAGATGTCTTGATATGTTTGTTATTGATTTCAGATTGAAAAGGCTAGGAATGGATCAAAGGAGTGAAGAGGGAAAGCATGCAAAGTGGAGTAATCATGAAAAGTCAAAGAAGTTGAAATCGCCCATGGACGCGCGCGCGCACCTGGCGTTGGTGCGCCCCTGCGAATCACCCCATGGACGCGTACGCGTGCTGTGCGTGTACGCGTCGATGTTGGTTTATGGTTTTTTTAATGAAAACGTGGCCAACGAATTCTGAAGGATTGTGGGGCCCAATCCCAACCAACTTTGGCGCCAAAGATAATATTTAAAGCCAAGGATTGAAGAGCAAAAGGGAAGGGAATTCATTACACACTCATTAGGATTAGTTAGAAGTAGTTTCTAGAGAGAGAAGCTCTCACTTCTCTCTAGAATTAGGATTAGGATTAGGTTTAGTTCTTAGATCTAGATTTTATTCATCTTCTTCTACTTCTACCTTTCAATTCCTTGTTGTTACATTCATCTTCCTCTATTCTTTTGTTGTAATTTCCTTTATGATGTTCTTATACTTTGTTGTAGATCTACTATTGTTCCTTCCATTTTCTTTCAATTCAATAAGAGGTAATTCATAATAATTGTTCTTCTTTGCTTTTCTATTGTTGATCTCTTGCCTTTGTAGTTAGATCTCTCTTTAATTCTTGCAATTTATGTTGTTTACTTTTATTACCTTTTATGTGTTTGTTGAAATGCCTCTTCTAGATATAGTATAGATTTTGTTCCTCTTGGCCTAGGTAGAGTAATTAGTGACTCTTGAGTTATCTAATTCCTTTGTTGATTGATAATTGGAGAGATTGCTAATTGGTTTGGAGTGCACTAAAGCTAGTCTTTCCTTGGGAGTTGGCTAGGACTTGTGGCTCAAGTCAATTCATCCACTTGACTTTCCTTTAATTAGTAAGGGTTAACTAAGTGGTAGCAATGAACAATTCTCATTACAATTGAGGAGGATAACTAGGATAGGACTTCTAATTTTCATACCTCGCCAAGAGCCTTTTATAGTTGTTAGTTTACTTTCTTGCCATTTATCTTTCATGCCTCTTATCAAAACCCCAAAATAACTCAACCAATAACAAAACACTTCATTACAATTCCTAGGGAGAACGACCCGAGGTCCAATACTTCGGTTTATAAATTTAGGGGTTTGTACTTGTGACAAACAACTTTTTGTATGAAAGGATTATTGTTTGGTTTAGAAACTATACTTTACAACGAGATTTCATTAGTGAAATTCTAAACCGTCAAAAATCCAATCATCAGGTAGCCATTGACAATGGTGATCCACCAACATACAGCTTGCCATGGAAGAAGTTTTGCGTGCGTGAAGAAGACAACAGTAGGAAAGCAGAGATTCAGAAGACAAAGCATCTCCAAAACCTCAACCTGTTCTCCATTACTGCATAACAAGTATTATTCATTTCATGTTCTTTTACTTTTTACAAACAAAACTCTTTTCATTATTAATCTCCTGACTAAGGTTTACAAGATAACCATAGATTGCTTCAAGCCAACAATCTCCGTGGGATCGAACCTTACTCACGTAAGGTATTACTTGGATGACCCAGTGCACTTGCTGGTTAGTGGCACCGGAGTTGTGAAAAGTGTGAATCACAATTCCGTGCACCAGTAAGTGTACGAGGTTATAAGGAGTCGCGGAGTTTCAAGGTAACGCAAACATCTATACCTTGTTCAGTTCCCTCAATTGTTTATTTTATATCTTCTCTTTTACTAAGTAAGATAATCTTCCTCTTAAGTTTATTTATTCCTTGTGGAGCTTTCAATTGATTGCGCTCTTACACAATCCCTTGGATTTTGTATAGGATGTCCTTGAGTTTGGTCATTTTTTAGAACGGGAAAGCTGAGAAAAAGGCGGAAGAAAAGGGGACGACGCCGGCAGGGCTGGGAGCCGCCGTCGCCGTTGAGTCACTGAGAGAGAGAGAGAGGAAGAGTGCGCCAGGGGAAGAGCTGATTTCGCCGACCTAGAGCTCACCGCACGCGTCCTACCGCGTCGCCGTCTCGCCGCGTCCAGCTTGTTGCTGATTGGTCCACGAACCGCCATCAAGGAAGGAAAGGAGAAGAAGGGAACTGTCGCGGAACCTGTCGCCACCACCGCCACCGTCATTGCCGTTCAGCTGTGAAGGAGAGAGAGGAAGGTCGCGAGGGAGCCGCCACGTCGAAGTTAGATCTGTCGCCACCGTTGAGGGTCTCACCGTCGCTACTCGCCACTCTAAGCTGCACCGCTACGACTGTGGTCGCCAGAAATGGTGTTGTGGCCGTTAGAACTGCTTGGAGATTGCCGCTGGTTCTTCTGTCTCTATTCAACCCGCTGTCGTTGCCCGCCAGAGCTCCACGCCACCGCCACTACCACCAGAAATCGCTACTGAGGCCTAAGTCAGTTTGGTAAACTCTAAACTTACCTCAGATCTTCTTTTCTGTTAAATTGCTTCTACGTGAGTTGTTACTGAGGTTGTTTGCATCGTATTATACAGTCACCACTATTGCAGAACCATCAGAGCTTTTGGCCGTTATTAGAGCTGATGTCCAGTCAATTTAGAAGCTGCTACTATGTCATTCTAATCTGTTTATCATGGTAAGATTATTCGGTTCCGTTCTTGTTTATCGCAATACTCTATTATCAATTATGTTATAATATCGCTCAATATCCGTCCCGTGTTAATTCTAAATTATGTCAGATATGTGGTTGTTGCCGTGATCCCTGCGGTTGCTTGGGAATTTCTGCGGTTGCTGCCGATTAACATGAGAATAAGGATTTAATGGGTTTAATTATGCAACTTGCGACTAATCGAGGTAGGGATTTTTCTTAAAATCTATTTTACATTACAGAGTTGTTACAAATACATATTAATGTGAGAAACATATGTCTGTGATTATGATTATCTTATAAATGTGGTTGTTTGCTGGACTGAATGACTGATTGCTTGATTGTTTGAGTAGTTTGTGATTGCTGAAAAGAAATTAGTCTGAAAGGTTATTTAGTTGAATTATTATGAAAAATGGTTTTCTTGATTTTGAAGCTATTTTTGATAATGTAAACGAACTGGCTTTGGAAATGATTTGGTACATGAAACTGAATTAATTTTGGAAATGGTTTAATTTTGAGTTAGGTGACTTTATAAATGATTTAGTATTTGAGCTGGTTTGATTTAAAAAAAAAAAGAGATTTATTATTGGCACTGATTTGCTTTGAAAACAATTTGATATTGAAACTGGTTGAATTTTTGAAACTGAATGAGATTTGGAAATGGTTGAGAAAAAGGTTTGAGGAAGGTTTGGATGGAACCCGAAAAGGGTGGCAGAGTCCGAGTTTTAGAGGAGATGCTGCTAAAATTTTTAAAATTGAAGTTTTATTCGAAGTAATTAATTAAAAAGATTTGTTTTTAAACGTTATATGTTTTAAGATTGATTTATTTAGCAAAGAAAGAATCATGTTTTGAATTGGGATTGTTAATGAACGAAATGAAAAGAAGGATAATGAGGATTTTCTTTGAAATATGGTTTTTGAATGAATTTGGAAATGAGATTTGGATTGATGAATGTTGAGAATGTTGAGAATGTTGAGATATGGATTGAGAATTTTGAGATATGATCTTTGAATTATTCATATGGCTTAAGAATTTGAAATATCTGAGATACGAGGTTCCTTGGATAAAGTACCATGGTTTGCCACCACGTGTACCATATTGAAAACTCGATACTCTGTTGACCCTACGACATAAGTGTGATCGGGCACTATATAAATTTCCAGGAATGTTATCCCCATTGAGCAATATCGATTATTTGAGAAAAAGCTATGCATAAACTCTTGGGGATGCACGTCGGGGGACAATCTAAGGACAATTCAGACTTGTCGGGTTGGCTGGATAACCGACAGATGAGCCTCATCAGCTATAGGACAGGCATGCATCATATGCATTTGTATGCTTTGCTTCGGTTTGAACTTGTTTTGGTTTGCCTAATTGCTAAACTGTTCTTAACTACTACTTGAACTATTTGCTGTAACTGCTACTTACTTGTGCTTTCCTTGTCTGTCTTGCCTGTGTTTGTCCTGGCGTGCCACATTTGAGAATGAATTTTGGTGCTGAATTAATGATTGTGTTGTTTGATTGCGTGGTTGGTTTCTGTTTGAGATTTTATTATAAGAAAGGAAAGGTTTCGGATTTCTGAAAGATTAAACATTATTTCTTTAAAAAGGTTTTGAACGCTTACCTATTGGTTTTTTAAAAGATTCATAAGGCAATGATAATCACTGAGCTTGAAAATAGTTCTCTTATTAAATATCTTCTTATGACAACTTTGAAACTCCGTGGTGAGACCGTGTGGTTAGGTTCTCACCCCCCTACAACTTTACCTTTTCAGGAACCGGAAGAAGAAGCATTAAGGAGAGTTGTACTGCATTTGGTTATATGCTGTTGTATTAATTAGATTATTTTCTTCCCTCTCTTTGTTATTACAATTTTATAAGAGGGATAGGAGTTGTATGTTATATATATATATATATATATATATATATATATATTATAAGATATTATCTAAAAAGTCTTGTATATGAATCTATGCCTGCTTGTTTTTTTAAGATAAAGTATTTATTTCCGGTTTTCAAAGAAATCAGCAATATGGTGTTGTGTCACGGCTCCTATTTTAATATTAAGTATATAAAGTAGTCGTAATACTTCTTGCTATCAGAATGACGCAGCCGGAAGCGTGACTTTCTGGTAGTGAGAGTGTTACACAACCACTTCCTGTTTCCAAAGCGCGCTACTCACCATTATGAATGACTCTTCTTCTTCTTCCTCGATGAAAACCACAACTGTCATTTTTCTTCGCGTTTCTCCTCCCCCTCATCTTCTTCCTTCTTCTTCTCCTCCTTCTTTGTGTTTCTCTTCCTTTTTCTTCGCGTGTTTCGTCTTCATCGTCGTGTTTCTCCTCCTTCTTTTTTTTTATTTTGTAACATTATGTATTTTTTTTTCTTCTTTATTTGATTTTTTCCTCCCAAAAAGAGTTATGAGAATATGAAATAAGAAGAAGCAGCAGAAGATGAGAAGGAGAAAGAGGAAGAGTTCTAAATTATGCAGAACTCATCAGAATAAAAATACACCCAAATATCTTCATTTTACACCCAAATATCTTCGTTTTTACACCCAAATTTGCTCCAGATATAGAAATGAGTTATGTTACGTGTACACTAAAATCAGCCACCAAAGTCAGCAAGGACTGCAAAATACACCCAAAATTACACCACAGAAGGGCTGCAAAATACACCCAAAATACACCATATTAAAACAAAATCATGTATTTTTTTATTTTGCAACATTATGTATTTTTTTCTTCTTTGTTTAATTTTTTCGTCCCAAAAAAAATTATAAGAATATGAAATAAGAAGATGAAGAAGAAAAAGCAGCAGAAGATGAGGAGGAGGAAGAGGAAGAGTTCTGAATTATGCAGAACTCATCATAATAAAAATACACCTAAATATCTTCGCTTTACACCCAAATATCTTCGTATTACACGCAAATATCTTGGTTTTTACACCCAAATTTGCTGCAGATACAGAAATGAGTTATGTTACGTGTACACTAAAATTAGCCACCAAAGTCAGCAAGGGCTGCAAAATACACCCAAAATACATCATATTAAAACAAGCATAAACTATATAATGCAAATACAACTATAAAACCATCATAAAAAATAACAAAAAACAGATTCATGAATCATAACTAAACAGAAACTAAAACAATTCAACTAAAAGAATAAGACAATTCACCATCCGTCAGATGAAAAGTCATAAACTGTAAATACACCCAAACTTTTATAAAAATACACCCAAATATTCCTAATCTACACCCGAACGTCTGATATAAAATGGACAAGATTATATTAATTCTAATCAGAACTAGTACATTAGATTCAATTTAAACAAGGAAGAATTAACAGCAAATTTCACAGGCAAGGTTCACGCACTGATTCATCTGACAATCTGAAGTTGAATTATCTATTATCTTCAGAAACGATTTCAAAGCTTGATGTAAAAAAAGAATGGAAATCGAGAATAACGAAGAAAGAGAATAGAGAGAGAAAAGCACGTAAATGAAGAGGGAGAAAGAGAAGGCAAGAAATTCGAAAAAGGAAACAGAATCTTTTCAAAAATTAAAAATCTAAATCTGTTTGAGGCGCGTGAAACATATGTGTATAACAAGCGCGTTTGAGCGTAATATCAATTAGAGAACTTGTAAGACTTGTATAGCAAAATCACTTGTATGTAGAGATTAATCGTTTCAAATATCTTTAAGGATATGAGCCATTTATTTGTGCTTTGGCTCTAAATTTCTTTCTTGTCCATGTAGCAAAGCTCCATAATTAACAAATTAATCATACACACACTTGAGCTTTTAACCCAATAGTTAATGTTTGGTCATCATCAATTAATTGTTATTATTTCTTCAAGCCAAACAATATTCATTTGCTAAGTTAGAGAAACTGTATTATTTATATGCTATGTTTGTTAGGAAATTAGCTGAGTTTGTAGTAGATAATTGGTTAGACAAGAATTGTACATAAGCTTAGTATATGATGTAATTGTAGTTAGTTTTAATTGAGCCATTACTATTTTAGAAAGCTCTTTTTCTCTTTTCACTTTCTCTCACCATTTCAGTTATGTTCTTCACCATCTCTTACTTGATTCATTGTTAAGCTCACCAAATGAATTCAGAACATAGGTTTTTCTAATGGTGGGGTGAGCGTGGAGTCATGGTGTAGAGATCGAGCTTCATTCGCTAGGTTTTTCATTTCTCACTCAATGAATCGACGGAATATTTTATTCTTGCTAAAATTGATGGCAAATCAAGTGGAGCGAGTTCAAATGCAATAGTTGGAGAATTAGATCTTTAAACATTGGCTCAATTGATAGCTCAAATCAACGTGATTCAAGCATCTGCGTTGAAGGTTCCTATGAATCCGAATCTAGATCCTTCAAATGAGTTCTACCATCATCCAGGAGAGAGTTCATGTACTCCTCTAATTACTAGTTTGTTAGATCATCACAACTATGATTTATGGTCTAGAGCAATATGGAGAGCTATTAAAGGAAAGAACAAAATCAGTTTTATTGATGGTTCACTTCCCTAAACCAAAGGGATCCTAACTTTAATGCATGGGATAAGTGTAATACCTTTGTGCTTTCTTGGTTGAATTTGTCATTGAATGTTGAAATTGCTCAAAGTGTCATGTGGATTAGTGTTGTATCTAATTTGTGGCAACATTTGAAGATGAGGTTTCATCAAGAAGATAAGTATCAAATTACAGAATTAGATGAAACTCTTTTCTATGAAGCAAGGAGTGCTCAACGTCATCTCTTATTTTACGAAATTGAAGGCAGTTTGGGAGGAAATGGAGAATTCTTGACCTATTCCAAATTGTTAGTGTGCTATCGAATGCTCTTGTTTGAGAATAATCAGGAACTATAGGCAGAATACATATGTTGTAAGATTTCTCAGGACACTGAATGATCAATATAGCGTCGTCAAGTCATAGATAATGCTTATGGATCCCTTGCTTAATATTGAAGATCTATTTGCTAAATTGCAACAACAAGAGAGACAACTACTTAACATGGATATTGTGGATTCCAAAGCACTGTTTAGTGCATTTGATCAACAAGAGAACCGTGCCAATTTTGCCGATGGCCATGCTCAAAGAAGAAGGGGTCGAGGCAAAGGCAATATAGGCAGAGGCAATGTCAGAAGAGGCAGAGAAAATTCATCCAAGCTATGTTCTTATTGTGGCAAAACTGGTCACTTAGTGGATGTTTTTTATAAGCATAGTTATCCATCACATATGAAGTAGCAATTTAATTCTAATATTACCAACAATGTCACCGCAACTGTTGAGAATGATGAAGACAACAATACAGTCAGCTTGTACAAAGAAAATGTTGAGGGACCAAGTACAAATTTTACTCCTGAGCAAAGGGAGGCACTGTTGGCTCTGTTGCAGCAACATGAAGCAAAAAGTCAACCAATTCATAGTGTGAACTAAGCGGTTACAGATCAAGGTAAAAGAGCATGCATGATTTCCTCGAAAGGTGGTACTCAATGGATCATCAATTCAGGGGCTACGACTCATGTCACATATTGCATCAATGCATTTCAATGCCATAAAAATATAAAATTAGTCAGAGTTAAACTCCCAAATAAATAAGTTACCATATCATATATCTCAGGAATAGTCATTTTTTCTTCAACATTATATATTATTAATGTCTTGTACATACCAGATTTTTCCTATAATCTCATGTCTGTGTCACAACTTATTAATTTCCTAGATTGTAAATTTATTTTTAATAAACTTGGTTGCAAGATATAGGATCAGACTACTTTAAAGATAATTGGAGCAACTAGTAAGAATCTCAGATTATATACAATGGAATCTAAACAGCTTCTCCACACACGCACTTTAGCCATGAATAATATAGCTCTAAATTTAGACTCTAGTCATGATTTAGATATAGACTCATGTAGTATGCATAGAACAGTGATAGGGGATACCTCAGCCAAGTTATGACATTATAGATTAGGACATGTTCCTTATGATAAGCTAGAAAGCATGCAACAATTGTACATAAATTTTCAATATTTGAATAAAGTTCGACTTAAAGAAACTTGTGATTCAAGCCATTATGCTTAACAACAACGATTCGAAACAACACTTCACACACACATGCATATTTTAGTTTGTTGCATATGGATATTTGGAGACCGATTGTTGTTCCCTCATTTAGTGGCTATAAGTATTTTCTCACCATCGTGGATGACTATAGTCGATTCACTTGGATTTTATGCATGAAAGCAAAGTCAAACTCTAGTGCACTTATATAAAACTTCATACAATTGGTTCAAACTCAGTTTAATAAAATAGTTAAGTGCATTAGATCCAACAACGGAAAAGGGTTCCAGCTAACTCAATTTTATGCTTCTAAAGGCATATTGCATCAAACTTCATGCATAGAAACTCCACAACAAAATGAAATTGTGGAAAGGAAGTACCAATATCTTTTGGAAGTTACTCGGGCTATGCTCTTTCGTTCCTCAATTCTATTGTGTTATTGGGATTTTGCAACATCCTATGCAGTCCACATTATCAATAGGCTGCCCACACCCGTTTTACACAACAAAAATTCATTTAAAAAAGTGCATAATTCTCTACCATATTTTCAAAACATTAGAGTCTTTGATTGTTTGGTCTATATTTTCACTTTAATTGCGCATCAAAAAAAGCTTGATAAATGCGTTAAGAAAGGAGTTTTCCGTGGTTATAAACCAGGAAGAAAATGTTTTGTTGTTTTGGATTTACAGTTCAAGCAATTGAGTGTATCTAGGAATTCTATTTTCTATGAAAATATTTTCCCTTTCTCAAAAGACACTAATTTTTAGCTTGTTGCACTTTCACAAATCCTTACCTCATTTCATCCTCATTTCAACAGTTGCAAATATGATGAGCTGTATTTTTCTCACTTGGCACATCACTAAATTCATCAGAATCTCAGGCACAATATTCTAGTATTATACCAGAAAATCACTTATCTCCTTTGAATCACACATTTTCTCACACAAACACTCAGCACAATACACCCTTTCAAAGATCTAATAGACTTCGGAGGCGGCCGCCACATTTATGAGATTACTATTGTATGCAATCTTCTCATGTTTCTGCTACTTCTAGCTCTTCGTTAAGGTATCCAATATCACATTATATCTCATATGATAACTTGCCTCATGCATATCAAAGAATTTGCATTAGTTGTATCATCAATGATTGAACCAACACACTATGATGAGGCAATTGCTCATGCTTGCTAGAGAGATGCCATCTCTACCGAATTGCATGCCTTGGACGTGAATAAGACATAGAAACTCACTATTCTACCCGCTGACAAGAAGGTTATTAGGTGCAAGTGGGTATTCAAAATCAAATACAACTCGGATGGGAGTATTGAGTGACATAAATCTAAAATCGTTGCTAAGGGTTATACCCAAATTTCAAGATTTGATTTCTTTGATTTCTTGTGGCAAATATGGCGACACTGAGTATTCTTTTGTGTTTGGCTGCAATCTAGCGATGGTACCTCTACCAATTGGACGTTAACACCACATTTCCTTCATGGTGAGCTTGATGAGAATGTTTACATGTAGCTGCCACCAGGTTTAGATGTTCCCACTGCTGGTCTAATCTGCAAACTGTAAAAGTCACTTTATGGTCTCAAGCAAGCGAACAAACAATGGAATGCCCGACTCACTGCTGTGCTCATTCAGCTTGGTTACACTCAATCCAAGCATGATTACTCACTCTTCACTAAGTTCTGCGAGGCTGAAGTTACTATGGTTCTAGTCTACGTTGATGATCTAATTTTGACAAAAAATTGTATACGAGAAATAATTGATTTTTTCAAGCAACAACTGGATGATGCCTTCAAGATCAAAATATAGGAGAACTTAAATACTTCTTAGGTTTTGAAATTGCTCAAAGCCACAAGGGCATTGCTGTTAATCAGAGAAAATATGTCTTAGATCTTCTCAAAGATTATAGAATGACTAATGCCAAGCCGGTTACCACTCCCATGGACTATTCGATCAAGCTTGGAAAAGACTCTGGTCTAGCTTATGAGGATGTCTCAGCTTATCGCAGACTCATTGATAGATTGGTCTATCTCACTAGTCACTAGTACTAGACCAAATATTTTCTTTATCATTGGAAAACTCAGTCAGTACTTGGATTATATTGCCTAACACTAGCACATCATCAAGCTACCATGAGGATGCTTAAATACCTTAAATCCTCACCTGCCACAGGTTTGTTCTTTTCAACCACTTTTGATTTGTCATTATTTGGCTACTCGGACGCTGATTAGGCTTCATGTCCAGATATATACTCGCCGATTGATCTCTAGTTATTGCTTTTATCTTAGCACTTCACTCGTCTCCTGGAAGGGTAAGAAACAACCTACCGTTGCTCGTTCTTTTTTGGAGATTGAATACCGGGCTCTTACACTAGTAGTTTGTGAAATACAATGATTTTTTTTTCATTCTCAAGAATTTTGGTTTTTCACTTTCCAAGCCCTTTCCTTTGTATTGTGACAGTCGTTCTGCCATGTACATTATTGTCAATCCCATATTTTAGGAGAACGAAACATATTGAGATTGATTGTCATGTAATAAGAGAATGGGTTCAATCTTGCTTGGTGAAATTGCTGCAAGTCTCTACTCGTGAGCAGTATGCTAAATTTCTTACAAAATCTCTCTCTCCAGTTTTGTTCTCCAAGTGTTTCAACCAGTTGGTTTGTTAGACATCTGCAACAATAAGTCCCGTATGTAGGTCCATGTTTTTAGTCCTTCCTTTCTTCTTCTTTTGAACACATACAACAGAGGTTGATGAAAACACTAAGTTTGTCAAAGTAGGTTTTTTTTCCTTTGCACAAATTCAGTGTTTCCAATCAAGGGGATCCAGCGGAAGAAGTTCCCAAGTAGTTCATTACTTCCTAGAATCCATACAATAGAGTTTGATGAATACATTAGTTAGGCAATTAGTTGAGTTGGCAATAGATAGTTAGTTAGACAAGAATTCTATATAAACTTAATAGATACTATAATTATAATTAATTTTAATTGAATCATCACTATTTCAGAAAGCTCTTTTTTCTTTTCTCTTTTTCTCTGTTACGTTCTTCGTCATCGCTTACTTGATTCATTGCTAAGCTCACCAAATGGTTTTGAAACACATATTTTTCTCATATATAACTATCACTACATACATAACATAAATTAAAATAAAAATTTAAATATAATACAATATTATTAATTATTTTACTAATTATTTCACATATATTATATATTAATATTATTATATAACAAAATCAAATCTTAGCTTTTTATTAAATTGATGATAGCATGGAAATTTTAAGGTGGAGAGTGATGCTAGACTTGAGAGCAGAAAGTAATGTATAGGTTTGAATGGGATGCCATACCCTCTAAGTAAAAAATGAATCCATGTTGATGGGTGTCTTTCATCACATACATCCGCGCAAGGTGGAGAAATCACATCACAATTCAATTCAATCACTTACATTACATGTACTGCTGCTTCGCTTCTTTATTTATGGTAGAGCTGGGGTAGTGTTTGTAATAGATCAAATGTTATTAACTAACGAGCTAACTGTAATAGTTATTGGGTATTGACAATGCACTACATTTTCTAGCTACATAATAAGGAAATATTTTAAAAAATGGGTAAAAGTGTTGCTGGTGGTTGTGATCATGGTAGTGGAAGTGGTGTTGTCCTTCTTGTGGATGTGTTAAGGGTTTAGGTGGTCATTGGTCAAGAGACATTGAATTTGGAGATCAGAAAAAGAAGGTGTAATTTTATAACAAAATATATATATGCGAATTTTGCATATTAAAGTGGAAATTATTTATAGAAGGTGAAAACTCATCAAGTTGTGCCCTTGTAATTTGTAAATGCTCTCTTTAAAAATTTTGAAAGTGCCCGTGTAAATGTATAATGCTCTCTTTAAACTCATTAATTCGTGCTTTATAAAATAATGAAAATTAACATAACTTTATAGAACTTATCTTAATGAAAATTGTTGTTTATCCTCATAACTCATTGTAATATCTTAAATATTTATGTATATTCTAATTGTTCTCGACTTTTAAAATAAATTTATTAAATATTATTTTAATAATTTCTACTAATCAAATGCAACTCGTGCTATATCTTATATCAAATATAAATACATAGTAGAACTTCCAAAACACAACCTTCAAACCTTCCAAAAAGGGTTCAATTGCATCTGAAAGGCCACAACAATACCAAACTCACTCCTGCTGTAGCAGATAAAGGTTTAATTAAAACTTTAGCATCCTAATTAAGTGTGTATATTGATGCATTAATGCAGCTAACAACTTGTACCATACAAATATTAATTTACAAAAAAATTTCGCCTAAAATTAGTTGCATCGCCTAATAATCTACTCTATGCCTAATTTTACTAACGCCAGGTGTGTGTATCAGTCTCTCAGATTCCACCATACAGATATGCATAGCATGTAAAGCACCGCATACGTATCTTTTACTTTACACCCTCAATTTTGATTTATAATTAGTGTTTTTTGAATTTTATAATTGTAAATCAAGTCAATTTTTTATCATTAATTTATCAATAAACATTTTAATTCTACTATTGGCACCTTTTTAAAAGAGTTTAATTTTTATGTATTAAGTATTAAAACATTTTACACAGTCGTGCAATCACATTCAATTCGTAAATGATTATTCACGCGATCAATACGAAAAGTAATTATTTTTTTGATGTGACATTACGTAATTAAATATATGTGTAAAACTACTCTACACTGACAGTACATAAAAATTATTTTTTTTAAATAGATATTATTTTGATATTAGTATTTTTAACAATAAATGTATATATTATATTATTAATTAAAAGATAATTTAAATACATAATTAGTTAATAATTATATTTTTATAAAAAAATTATATATTAAATTTTATTATGGTTATCTACATATGACTTAAAAAGTATAAAAAAATTATATTTCTAAAAATTTAACTTGACATTTTAATGGTATTTCGATGCATTTATTCGAATTATTAGTATAGATTGAGTCTAAATTGATAGAGGTTGAAACTCCTAAAATATTTTTGTGTGTATTTTTAGACGATAATTATAGATACCTTACAAGAGAAACTGATCCAAAAGTCAGCAGGTATTTTAATAGAGTATAATGGACGATAATTTATAAAGTAGTTGAGTACCAAGCTGTTTTAAAGAGCAAGCTAAGGTCCTACACAAAAATTATGCAGCGATTACACTTTTACTGCATGGATAGTTTCATACGGTAGGAGGTTACTCCTCTTGCATGTGCATGATTCACGATAGTGAGGAGCTTTAGGCTTGCTCCCTAAGTCGGGTTAGAGATCAGATCTAGGGGATTCGATTTGGCGAAAGACCTGTTTTGTTCCTTGGCCCAGGTCGGGTTGGTTTATAATTAAAATCTGTCTCTACAATAATTTTTTGTGTGTCATAGATAGAGTTGGAAGTAAATCAAGCCAATTTATGAGCCAATTTGATCTCGACTCATTGCTGAATTCGTGAATCAGTAAATTAAGCTTGAACTTGGAATTGAGCTCATAAATTAAATGAGCCGAACTTGAGTTTAGATAAGCTCAACTCATTAGCCTGTGAGCTAGCTCGATTATATATAGGTGAAGTCTCTAGTGGCCAGAATATTAATGGCTAAAGATAACCAAGAGTTGACCTTCAAATAAAATAATGACACCTGTTGAATTTGGTTTCACAACTTTTCACTATTCCGAAGGGTGGTTAAGAGTGTGTAATAATTACTAAAAAGTTATCTTGTGGATAGAATTGTCATTTGAGGTTACCTTACATGTTATTTGATTTTGGACAAAAATATTATTGAGTCATTATACAAAATAAAATCAAAGCTGCTCAAATATAAGGTCTAATAATTTTTTTGGCACAACTATAAAATAAAGTTTATTTCTTCAATAATTTATTTCTTACTTTGTTTGTATTTCTCTAAAAGAAAATAACCGTAAAAAATATTATGATACCCTAAAAATTTTATTAAGGCAACAAAATTAGTATTTTTTTACGAGATATATTTGTAAGTTTTATTTTTTATATTTGTTTAAAAAATTGTTGGATTGTGAGAGGGTTCGGGTTTTTTTAATAATTATACAAAAAAATAATAATGAATTAATATAAATATATTAATATTTGTAAAATACATGTTATAAATATTAAAGTCAATCACCAATATAAAATATATGTTAGAATATAAATACATATTTATTATCTATTATATACTACTAATTTTACAACTAAAATATACCACATGTCACTTTTTCATTGTAATTAAAATCAAAATTTTTTCTCTAAAATTAAAGAGTTCTCTCCCTTTTTCTATCTCTCTCATTCCTTCACTCACTCTATCTCTTATATATCATTATCAATTACTAATTATAAATTTGACAATCAAAATATACAACATGGTATTCTCTAATTACATTCAAACAAAATTAAAATTTTAAAATTGAATATAGCTATATTATATATTATATTTATATATTACTAACTAATTTAATAAATAAAATGTGTCATATGACACTCTCTTATTAAAATTTAAAGAAAATATTTTCCTCCAAAATTACTAAATCTCCTTCTTACATTCTCTTATCTATCTCTTTTTTTTTCCATTTCTCTCTATCCTTCGCACTCTATATATAATTTATATTTTATATTAAAATTTTGACAAATCAAAATGTGCCACCAAATATTCTTTTATTGTAATTAAAATAAAAAATTTTTTGGCTTCCAATAACAAACTTCTACTCTCATTCTTCTTTTTTATCTTTCTCTCTCTTTTTTCTCATTCTCTATTTTTCTCTACCATTTTATTCTACAAAAAATAAAATTAACAACTTAATATAATTTAAATAAAAAATTTTATTATATACATATTTTTTTATTTAGCTTTAAATTTTTACTACTTATCTTTCTAATCTATGTTTTTACTTTTTTTTTTCAAATATTTATTGTATATAATTTAAAAAAATACTAATATTGTGATTAAAAGTTAGAATTGATATAAATTTTTTTTATACTAATATCTAATTATATTTTTATATATATAGAGTAACAAATATTATTTTTAAATAACAAGCATAAAAATTAATTATTTTTATTTGTACAACAAACTTAACATCTAATCAAATATAAGAGTATACAAGTTAAATTCTTTCAAATTTTAGATAACGAATATTAAAATTAATTATTATTAAAAAATTAAACTCTTTCATATGAAATACTAAAAAACTTATTGTTAATTTTGGACGCTAAAGAAAAATTTTATTTTATTACAATAAAAGAATATTTGGCGGCATATTTTAATTTGACAAATTACTAATATAAAATATAAATTATATATAGAGTGCGAATGATAGAGAGAAACAGAAAAAAAGAGAGATAGATAAGAGAATGTAAGAAAGAGGTTTAGTAATTTTAGAAGAAAATATTTTCTCTAAATTTTAATAAAAGAGTGTCATATGACACATTTTAGTTATTGAATTAGTTTGTAATATATAAATACAATATATAATATAGCTATATTCAATTTTAAAATTTTAATTTTATTTAAATGTAATTAGAGAATGCCATGTTGTATATTTTGATTGTCAAATTTATAATTAATAATTAATTAATAATAATATATAAGAGAGATAGAGTGAGTGAAAGAATGAGAGAGAAAGAGAAAGGGTGAGAGAGGAGCAAAGAATTCTTTAATTTTGGAAAAAAAATTTATTTTAATTGCAATAAAAAAGTGACATGTGATACATTTTAGTTGTAAAATTAATAATATATAATAGATATAATAAATACGTATTTATATTTTAATATATATTTTATATTGATAGCTGAATTTAATAACTAATTTTAGTATACACATAGCATAACCCTTTATTTAGTGAAGTTTTAGTTTTTCATGAAATGGTTAATTTCATTGGAAAAAAACTTCTACTGTAAATTTCACACAAAATCAATTTTGCAATCAAATCACAAAAATTTACTGAATAATTAATTTACAACGAGAAAGAAATTTTATTATTTGAACCTAAATTTAAAATAAAAAATTGTAATTGTTTAATTTAAATTTTGGTCTTTTTTTAATTTATGTTTTTTTAATCTCTCTTATACAATTATATATTGACATGTATTTTTTTATATTATACAAAAGATAACCAAAAAAATATAATGATACAAAATATTTACGAAAACACTATTATTAAACATATTATAAACAATATTATCAACATATTAAAATAGCAAGAAAATACTTTTTAATTATTAAATTTTCTGATATGTTAATTAAGTTATTAAAATTTTATTAATATACCTAATTTTACAAATGTTAATATATTTACATTAATTCATTATTATTTTTTGTATAATTATTAAAAAAATGGACACTCCCACAATCCAATAATTTTTTAAACAAATATAAAAAATAAAGCTTACAAATATATCTCGTAAAAAATACTAGTTTTGTTCCCTTAATAAAATTTTTAAGGTATCACAATATTTTTTACAGTTATCTTTTTTAAAGAAATACAAACAAATTAAGGAATAAATTATTAAAGAAATAAATTTTATTTTATAATCATGCCAAAAAATTATTGAACCTTATACTTGAGCAGTTTTTCATTTTATTTTATATAATGGCCTAATAATATTTTTATTCAAGACCCAACAACACATAAAATAATCTCAAATGACAATTTTATCGGCAAGGTAACTTACTAGTAATTATTACATACTCATTTAATCCTTTAAAATATTAAAAAATTATAAAACCAAATCCACCAAGTGTCCTTATTTTATTTCAAAGTCAACTCTTAGTTATCTTTAGCTATTAGTATTCTAGCCACCAGAGACTTTATATTTAATCTATATTATAGCTTTGTGGAGATTGCATTACCAATTTAAGTTGTCAAATAAATATTCAAAATTTGATAGCTAATAGGTATAAGTTTTAATGTTTTAGTTTGTTAAATATATGGATGCATTTTTTTATTTTGTTATATTAAAATTATATTATTTTGATATAGAACTATAGATTATATTCTGTTATTTGAGTCAACTCGTGAGCTCGAACCAATTTGTGAGTTTTCGGTGAGTCGAATTTGAGTTTAAAAAATAGGCTCGATTATTAATGAATCGAGCTTGAATTTGATCTAACTCAACTCAACTTAACTCAACTCGACTCACTTCCAGTCCTAGTCATACATATCTAGTCTGAGCCTGAAAATACTTAGGCTATTTATTTATTGGACCTATACAAGAACAAATGGTTTAATTTTATATAAATAGATTATTTAATTTTAGTTATGTATAGACTATATTAAGTCTCATCTTTAATGTAATATCACTGGTCATTGTACTACTAAAATAATGGTTAAATGTGCTCATAATTAAAATTAGATTAATGTGTAAAAAATTAAAAATACTATGTACACATATAAATTTACAATTAAATTATTTATTATTTATCTATTTATAAATATATGTTATTTTTTTAAATATTATTTTTATTATGTTGAAAGAAATTCAATTACAATTAATTAATTGGACTGTGCAGACTAGAAGTAAAAAAGGAATTTTCGAATAACAAAATAAAATAAGTTAAAGATATTAAAAGAAAAAGTTATTCTTGCTTCACGAAGAGTGACAAAAGTGAATGTTTTGCCTGAAAAACTCCTCTACAAGCTCCAAGGCCTGCGATAAAATTTTTCTAGGCTCTTTTCTCTGGCTTTCGAAGATAAGAAAGTTTTTAAAAAATGTAACTTGGATTAATATGTTCTTAAAATTTTTCTGCAATTTGAAAGCTTCAGTTAGGTGATACCACCATTGCCATGCATGTAGGTTTGGATCTCTGAGAGTAGTACTGGAGATCTATTCCAAATTTTTTAGACTTCTAGACAATATACCATAACGTGTAATGGGATTTCTGATGGCGTTGATTAATACCAAGGACAAATTTTATTAATTTGAGGCATTCACGAGTAAGAAGAATAAAGGGGATATAGAGAGTTGTAAAAATTATAGAGAAATCAAGTTCATGAGCCATATCATGAAATTATAGAAAAAGATGATAGAATAAAGGCTAAGACAAGAGATACGAGTAATGGAGAATTATTTTGATTTTATGCCAGGCAGATCTATTATTGAAGCTACATATCTGTTAAGAAGGATGATGGAGAGATATCATAGTAATAAAAGAGATCTACATATGGTGTTTATTAATTTGGAAAAAAACGTATGATAAAGTGTGAAGGGAGTCTTATGGAAAGTTTTGGAAAAGAAGAGAGTAAGGATCGCATATATTCGTGCAATTAAAGACATGTATAATAGAGTTACAACTAGTGTAAAGACTTAAGGTGGTGTAATAAAAGAATTTTCTATTGGTATAGGATTACACCAGGGATCATCCTATACTTTTTCACATTAGTTTTGGAAGTACTTACAAAGCATATCTAAGAGCCTGTGTCATGGTTTATGTTTTTTAGCGATAATATCGTCCTTATGAGAAGGTCAAGGAAAGACCTAAATAAGAAGTTGGATTTATGTAGAGAAGTTCTAAAAGTGTATGGTCTACACATAAGTCGTAGCAAGACAGAATATATAGAATATAAGTTTGACTGATAAAGGAAAAACCCTAATACAGAGGTGAAGATTGAAGAAAATATCCTACGAAAAGTTTTTAAGTATCTTGGGTGCATCATACAGGATAATGGAGAAATTGAATAAGATGTAAATCATAGGATTTAAACAAGTTGGTCAAAATGACAGAGTGCATCTGGTTTTATATGTGACAAAAAAGTACCTTTAAAACTTAAAGGTAAATTCTATCGCACTACTATCAGACCGGCTATGCTTTATGGTACAAAGTGTTAGGCGGTTAAAGGAGAGCACGAATATAAGTTAAGTGTGGCAAAGATGAAGATGTTGAGATAGATGAGTAGGCATACGCGATTGAAAAGAATAAGGA
Source organism: Arachis stenosperma (assembly GCF_014773155.1). Lineage (NCBI taxonomy): Eukaryota > Viridiplantae > Streptophyta > Magnoliopsida > Fabales > Fabaceae > Arachis > Arachis stenosperma. The sequence continues at coordinate 87,796,298 of NC_080383.1, read as the reverse complement.
ATGAAGATATAAGAGAGAGAGTTAGAGTAGCACCTATTGTGAAAAAGATGATAGAATTGCGTCTCAAGTGATTTGGACATGTGAGAAGAAGACCGACAGAGCACCCAGTCAGGAGGGTGGATGAGATAGAAGATGGACAAATAGTGAAAGGTAGAGGAAGACCTAGGAAAATCATCCATGAGGTGGTCAAACGAAATTTACATGTGAACGGTCTTTTTGTAGACATGATACATAATAGAGTTCAATAACATCATTTGATCTATGTAGCCGACCCCATCTAAAGGGACAAAAATTCGTTATTGTTATTGTTGTTGTTATCGTCATCGTCGTCGAGGCATTCCCGAGTAAAATTTCATCTTCATTGTCAACTCGTCGTCATTGAGCTTCCATACGAAGCTTTTTAGTTTCGGTTGGTATTTCAAGCTCCATGGTAGCGTTTGTTTTGAGGTACTGAAACAAAGACTGTGAAACTGAAACTCAATATTATGTTTGTTGGTTTAGAGACTAATATTAAAATTTCTGTCTTTGTCCCTAAAATTTCAGTATTTCAGTACCTCCAAAAAGTAGGGGCACAGGAGACTAAAATTTTTAGAGATGGAGACTGAAACTTTAATAACATTTTATACCTAAAATATCTTTATTTCAATTAATTAATTCCAATTTTACTCTTTATATAAATTAAATTAGAGTTTTATTCTTTTTTCAATTTTTGTCTCTCACTTTACACCAAACAGAATACTAAAATTTATTTCAATCTCTGTCTCTTAGTCTCTATCTCTTAATCTCATTTTTCCGTCACCATCAAACGCTACCCATGTGTTATTCCTTTTCACTGAATTTAGCATAAAGATTTTCAGTAGGCTGGTGATAGAAATGGTATGCTATGATATAACATGACTTTATAATATATTAGCATGTTTTATTACTTATTGAAGTCATTGTATTTTCTCCTTGTTCATTTGGGATTTAGTAGATATATTCTGTAATTTCTATATGCTAAAATTATTTTTGAATTTGCTTATTTCACCCACTAAAATCATTGAAGATCTAGTGAATTCATACTAGGTTCCCATTTTGGTATTTATTTACTGCTAGACAAAATAAAGATTATTTCCTAAACCACGGATCTTCTCGAATCCTAATAGACCCCTGTGTTAAGATTTTTCACTTTACTCCCTTCTCCAATATCTTTTTCCTTTCAATTAGACTCTGCCACATCTAAGAGAGCCTACGATTAGGTTTGGCTTCGAGGAAGGAGGCATATCTAAAATATTTGTTCATGTGTATTTTATAGACAAGTGAATATAATTTAGTTAGTAATTTCCATTCTTACTTTACTAGCATGGCTAAAACTGAAAGTCTTAAAATCTTTGAAGTCTATACCACTGAAAGTTTTTTTCTGCTCCCGGTGTCCTAGTTAATCCGCTATATTTTTTCCCATTTTATTTTTGCTCGATCAAAATTAAGTCATCATTCTGTTAGTTCATCTAATAGGGTATCAAATAGTTTAAAGCAATTTAAAGTATAGATTAAAAGTGTTGGTCTTATTGTTTTGATCAGTATTTTTTTTCTCTTGCTAATAGTAATAAAAACTTTTAGAATGTAATTTTTTTATAACTTTATCTTTTACATAAAAATTGTGTTTCTCTTTTACTTGTTCACTGCTAAAAGTAATTCCAAAAATTAAATATATATTTATTTTATTTATATTTAATTTATATTTTATATTTTAATATATATTTTATATAAAAATTAATTTGATGATTAATTCTTAGTGTAAATATAACATGCTAAAAAAATTATATTAGTTTATGGTTATAAAATTTAAAACTCAAACTAAACATTTTAAAAAACTCATAACTAAACCCAATATTGAATATTATTCATAAACCAAACTGAATCTTGTCTGCCTAAATTGATTATATTCAAAACTCTATAAAGTATTTATTTTAGAGTTATATTAGGTAATTAATAATTTTTTTTAACAACAGATTTTAAAATTGGCCCAATGTAAATAAAACACATTACACTCTAAATTATTCACCCAAATTTTAATATTAGAATAATTATTTACATACCAAATAAATTGAACATCTAATATATTTATTGTTCACATTATTTAATATTTTTATTATCTAACTATATTTTTCGTTTATTTTATCCTATATTAAAAGTAAAAATTCTCCCTGCTAGCTAGCATGCATCGCATTTCATCGTACTTTTTATTTGTATATTTCACAAACGAATTAATCCGGTTCCTTAGCAGAATGAACACTCAACCTAACAACCTATTAATAACACTTTATTTATAACTCACAATGATATGATCATGTCACGCACCTAACTTTTTTCCATCATCATTTTTAGTTTAGCTTAACCATATATATAATAAATTAACATATAAGGTGAATGTTAAAATCAACCATTAAAATTTGATATTAATATAAAATATATATTAAAAATAAATTAAATAATACATATATTTATGTATGCTAAGTTTAGAAAACTCTAAATTAATATTTGTGATGACTAAACATTATTAAAAATAATTAATTACAAAATTATTAATCTGTTTTTTATTTAACATTTATTGATTAATAATGTTGCTGCAGGCTTTTAATATTGGACCAAAAAATAAAATTCTGATGCTAACCCAATTATACTCGACCTTGACTAATGCAAGTATAAATGATGAGTTTGGCTGAAACAATTTTGGGCCGAAACAAAAGAAAATTAACAAAGCCCAACTATTTTATTATTGGTTCAGCTTTGAGTGTCCAAATGAGTTTGTGACTAAAGCTAGTTATATTGGGCCAAGAATAAGTTTTAATGCTATAAGCCCATCTTTGGTTCTCATGCATGATCCGAAACAAGTGGAAGAAAGAAAGCAAAATTGCTTTCAACAGATCAAAAAATTTAAACTTGTGTTGGATTTCAAATTACATTCAACTATCATTTATTGCATGGGAACTATAAGAGAGAAATTGACAAATTGATTTGATTGCATGCACCAAGGCTACACGCTTGTCAGCAAAGAGAAAGGAAAATTGTTTCACTTTTATTCTCTATCTTTTGTTTCATTAACCACTATTCATAATTTCTCTTTCTTCTCTCTCATCTATCTCTTTCTCCAGAAAACCATGAAAGCAAAATGGAGCTACCAAGGTGGAGAAAGAACACTCTACAAGACCATCACAATAATGGCAAGAAATTACAATGAACTGTGGCTGAGATTTCTACCAAATATGGTTAGATTTAGTGAGGTAATCTTGAGATCTTCATGCTCAAAAAGGAAGAAGAAGATTCGGCCAGCAAGGTGAGATTCTTGGAAGCATGACTTGTCTCTGATTCTGTTCAACCACCACAGGAAGTAGCTAGAGTGGCGAAGTGATGGAAGAGGCAGAGATTAGAGCAGATGAAGCCATCATCATCATGAAGCATCAAGGGCCAGAAATCCATCTTGGAGAGGAAGCCAAGGATGGAGCGCTCGAATTGATGAAGAGTGATGACCAAGGAAGGACTAGAGGTATTTGCATGTTGGTTTATGCATGAGTTTCCTCTTCTTTCTCTGTGGCCGAACCGATTCTGTTTTGAAGGAAAAGAAGCTAAGCTCGGTTTTGTGTTTCAACTGTGAAGACTTCACTTCTCTATAAAAGGGGTGAACAGTCATGGTTTGATTTAAGGAAAGAAAGTGAGAGTGCAAGGCACAGAAGTCTCATAGCTACCTAAGCTTACAGATTTTCTTCTCCTTCAATGGATTCTGTTTTGTAATTTTTCTGTTTAATTTTGTCATGTCTTGAGTCTCATGGAAAAAGGCAAACAATGAGGTTTGTATGAAAATGCCATAGAGCGGAAAAAGGCAGAGAGTGCAAAATTAAAAGAAAAAGCCATAAATGTCTTAGAGTTCCTTTGTTCATCTATGTTGTGTTTCATGATTCTGTGGGAATTCCCTTGTAAGTTGGGTTAGCACTTTACAATTTGTAATCTGGATGATTATAGTGAAATTCCATCATTGTTGTGATGGAGACTGGATGTAGGCTGCACTGCACTTAGCAGCTGAACCAGGATATATCTGGGTGTAATCTTCTTTCTCTCCTACTTCATTTCTGTTTCTACTGTTCAGGAGCAAAATCCAAAAAATGTCTCGTGCCAAGTGACGAGACAAAATGAAAATGTCTCGTGACTAGGAACGAGTTAAAAACAGAAAAGTCTCATCTAAGTCCAGCAAGTGTTAGCAAGCAAAAAGGGGGTTAAGATTCAATCCTCCTTCTCTTAGCCACTGAAACCATCAATATACAAATATAATATTTTTAATAAGGAATTCACCAAAAAAAAAACTTTTCTTTTTTACTTTCACCAAATTCGATTTGCTATTATTATTATTTTGTTTTTTTGGGCAAAACATTTGTTTCTACGATTGATTAATATATATGATGAATTTAATTTTAATGTATTGTTGATATAAATTAGTTTTAAATGTGTATTTAATTACATAATATTACACTATTAAAAATAATTATTTTACACATTATCCATATAAATAATCATCCAAAAAATAAATATAATTATATAATTATATAAAATATTTTACACTATTAGTACATCAAAATTAAACTCTATATATGATTTGTCGTAAAATTTTTAAATAGAACTCCAGACCTACCTTTCAAAATCTTTTTTTCCCTCATCGGAAATACTTTATTAAAGACTCAAAAACATAATTTTGTACATTATTGAGATTAAGGATGTAAGTGAGTCAAACTATTTGATAGATTTGTGGTTCGAGTTGCTTTAGACTTAGCTCATTTTATTAAATAGGTTAGATTTAAATTTTTTGTAAAGTCTATTAGTTAAAAATGTCAGTACTCATTAATTTAAATATGTCAACCATACGTATTTTATGTGTTGATATAGATTATGGGAGTGCTATACATGGATGTGAAACAACTTTTAGCTAAAATCTCGTGGAAGAAATCGGACCATCCGAGTTTTGTGCAAAAAAAAAAAAAAATTAGGTAACCAAATCGGATGGTCTGAATTGTGAAAGATGAGAAATTTGAACTTTAGGAATAACTAATCGGATCGTCCAATTAGTTTTTTTTTTCTAAAATCAAAACGGATCCTCCGACTAAGCTTTTTTTTTTTGTTTTGTTTTGTTTTTCTAAAATCAAAACGGACCCTCCAAGTTTTATTAAATAATATTTTTTTTGTAGATACCCTCTAATCAGACTGTTCGAGTTTTTTGCTCCAAATCCCTCGGTCCGATTTCAGCCCCTGACACCACATGCAGGAAAAGCACCCATGTTCTCCATAACGTTGTATCATCCCACACTCTCCTTCATATTAAAATAAAAAGCAAAATATCAAGCCATATATTTTAAAAAAATTTTACAAAATTCGTTGGACTAACTCGTCAAAATATTTTTTGTAAAAATAAATTATTCTTAGTTTAGACTTTTAATTATTTACTTATATTAAATATAAAATAAAACTAAAAAAAATCAATATTCAAGATTAATTAAGACTGTAATTTTTTGTTTTAAAAAAATTATTATATAATTATGATATGTGACTAACAATTGATATATAAATAAATTATGATATATAAATAATTATGAATTATAAATTTTAAAATATATTTAATGTTAATTTAATTTTTTAAATTTATTATTTTAAATTTTAATCTACGAGCTTTTTAAATAAGTTCATGAGCTTGTTGAATTTTAAACAAATAGGATTCAAATTAAAAAAACTATAAAAAATAGTTATTTATTTACAACATGATCCAAGTTTGTTGAAACTAAAGTTCGACCCGACCTATTTCTATTTCCTTTGGTTGAGATAAATGCACCCTCGTCCATCAAATATTAGATATTTAGTTTTAATTATTTTGTTACTTCATGTGCCTAATTTAAAAAAAAAAAATCTTATATAAGTGGTGATATTTTACGCATAATTCAGTCTAGGATAATTATTATCATTATCATTATCATTGTAGTTACAGTAATTATATAACTTCATCCACTTTATTTTAGTATTTAAATATAGGGAAAGTACGAGGAGCAAATGAGATATTTATACAATGTGTACAATGGAGGTTTATAGAGTATTAGAGATATAATTATTAGTGTTACATTTTCCTATCAGCTGAAGCTTTTGGGATGAGTGGTATCATGATATGGTATTAAAGCGCTAGATCCAAAAGGTCAAGAGTTCGATCCTTGGTGAATCCAAAAATTAAACTAATTTTTCGAGAAGATGTTTATTATCCTTTGTACTCGGATGGTTATTCTAAATAGTATAGGGATGTTCATTCCATAACTCAATAGCCATTGTACACATTGTACAAATAGTCCATTGTCTCCCTAGCGGGATCCTTAAATATATTCTTTAATTTAAAAAATAAAAATTAACTTTGCACACGAAATAATAATAGTTCTTTGTTGAATAAGATAAGATTAGAATAAGTAGGACCCAGGGTGAGTAAAACAGTTGAAGATGGATTGGTAACTGCCAAATGTCCCACGTTTCATTGGTTAACTGCAACCACCGTGGGACCCACACGTCGCCCACACCTGTTCAAATATTCAATGCCATACAAAGCTCTCTTGTGTCTTCTACACTTCTCTTCTCTGTCTTCTTTGCCTACAAAACAAGAAACGTATCTCATTTTCCAAATAACTAAAAAACACTTGCTTATCTTCAAACACTGAAAGCACAAAATTCACACACACGCAAAACGCGCGCTTATATCACAATACAACTGAAACGGTTACTGAAACTGAAACGGAGTGAAGAGAAGAGAAGCGAAACTTAGAGCGATGTCCAAACAGACTTACAGAGTTTGCTTCTGCTGCCGCCGGCGATTCAAGCTCGCCGTGTCGGAGGCGCCGCCAGAGATAAGGAATCTCTTCGACCGGTACTCCGAGAACGGGCTCATGACGGCGTCGCATCTGCGGAGCTTCATGGTTGAAGTGCAGAGAGAGGAGACAGCGACGGAGGAGGAAGCGCAGGGAATCATTGATGGACTCAAGCATCTCAGTATCTTCCATAGAAGAGGTCTCAATCTCGAAAGTTTCTTTAAGTTCCTCTTCAGTGATAACAATCCACCACTTGCACAACCAATGGTAACAAAGAGCTGTTTTATTTTATTAGTTTTTCTTCGTTTGGATCCTTGTTTATGTACTGTGTAGTTTCATTTCGTATTAGTCAGTTCTTGATTTCTTTCCAGTTTTAATTTTTGTTCATTGCTGACAGTGTAGAAAGTTCTATATAGACATTTAATTATGTATTGCCACATCATCAGAAGTGTTAGATTCAATCGCCTACTATTCTTAAAGTGATATAAAATTAAAAATGCAACAATCAGATTAGATGGTGGCGTAAAACTTTCACGGAGACATGCATTGTGGATGTTCTGTTTTTGTAACTGGATTTTTCTCCCCCAAATTTGATTTGCCTTTTTTTAAAATTATTGTTGTTTTATGTGTCGGTATCATATGTAATACCCTGCCTCTATCATGTCCTTCATGGACTAATAATTGTTCTCGGTAATTAATGAAGCTAATCTCATGTTCTCAGCCAAAATTTTTAGTGATTCTGTTTCAGTTTGGGTGTTATGATTGTACTTTTAAGTTTTAATCAATCAAGTGTTTGTTGGTTGATTACATTGTCTTATTAGGAATGTGTAATTAAAAACTTATTGGTAGAAATGGTTGTTGATATGTTACCAAAGGCTTATATGACTGAGAGGTTTAGAATTCGGCTCTTTTTGTTCCTTGTGCTTCTGATAAGAGTTGAATTTCAGTAGAAGTTTATTATGAATCTTTGCATTGTCAACATTTCAAGGCCAAAAAGAGGTTCTTACCTGTAAAAGGGTGTGTTAGATATAAAACTATTTATTGTCTACACAATAGATTTCCATTTTTCTAAATTATTAATGTTTTATGTGTTGGTATCATTATACCCGGCCTCTTTCACTGTTTTCATGGACTAATGATTGTTCTCGGTTATTAATAAGGCCATTGTCAGCTGAATTTATAGTGATTCACATTCAGTTTTGGTGTTGAGATGTAAATTCATTGAATATTTCATGTTGGATTGTTGGTTGATTACATTGGCTACTAGGATTTGTGGAATTGAAAACCTAATGTATTTGTAAATATGAAACTTTGATTATGATATTGGGTTACATTGTAGCCTTTCATAACAATAACTCATCATTAACTTAGTTACATATTATATGCACTATGTTGTTCTGATTATTACTTCTTGTATTCTTGCAGGTGCACCATGATATGAATGCACCATTGTCTCATTATTATATATTTACCGGTCACAATTCCTATCTGACGGGAAATCAGCTTAGTAGTGACTGCAGTGATGTCCCCATCATACGTGCACTGCAGAGAGGTGTTAGGGTCATTGAATTGGATATATGGCCCAATGCATCAAAGGATGATGTGGATGTTCTTCATGGAAGGTAAGTCTACCGGTTGAATATGATACTGGTTTTTTAATTTTCATGAACTCAAATAATCTCCTTTTTCCCTGTATCTGTCTTCCATTTATGTTTCGTTTTTTGATGTGGCAAAAGTCAAATTTTATACCATTGATATATTTCTTTCAGATGAATTCGTTTCTGTTATAATTATCTACTCTAAGTTATGATGGTAAGCAAGAATTGCTTGCTTGCAAAGGATTTCTCCCACAGTTTAATGAGAACTAAGTCTAATATTCTACAAAACAGCAGTGGGAGAAAGGGAAAATGTCTAAATTATTTCAGAAATTCATGGTTGTAGAAAAGATTATATATCATTTAATATATTGATACTATTGGAAATTGAATTTTGATTTTGATTTTTCTCCGAAAAAGTAACATAATTGATTGTGCAGGACATTGACTACTCCCGTGGCACTCATCAAATGTTTGAGGTCTATTAAGGAGCATGCTTTTGTTGCATCAGAATATCCAGTTGTAATAACCTTAGAAGACCATCTTACTCCTGATCTTCAAGCCAAAGTGGCTGAGGTTGGTTCATTGGAGTTCATACCGGGATTCAAAATACTATACATTCTTGTAGTTGAAACTGACTTCTGTTCAAATCTTTTAGATGATTACTCAAACTTTTGGAGACATACTATTTTGTCCTACCCCAGAAAGTGTGAAGGAATTCCCTTCTCCCGAATCACTTAAAAGAAGGGTCATTATATCAACCAAACCACCTAAGGAGTACCTTGAGGCAAAAGACATAAAGGAAAAGGAGGATGAATCACATCAGGGAAAGGCTTTGGGTGACGAAGAAGCATGGGGGAAGGAAGTCCCAAGTCTTAAAGGCGGTACTATTGCTGATTACAAGGTTATAGACTGTGTCCTCAGCACCATACAAATCCCAAAGATATTTAATTTTGCAAGAGATTTGTTGATTTATTTACTGTCTCTAGCAGAACAATGGGAATGATGATGATGATGATGATGACAATGACGATGATGATGATGAGGAAGATGCTGATGAAGAAAAGTCTCGTCAAGACGTATGTGCTGAATATCGACGTTTGATCGCTATTCATGCTGGAAAGCCCAAAGGAGGATTACTTGAAGGTCTTAGAGTGGATCCTGATAAAGTGAGGCGATTAAGTCTAAGCGAGCAGCAGCTTGAAAATGCTGCTTTATCTCATGGAAAAGAAATTGTCAGGTATTGTGAACTGTTTCCATAAAGTTCTTCAGATAGTAGTCACTTGCATTGCTTCACTGACCTCATGATGATATAAACTTCACATAATTATCTATTGTGACTATGTAATGCAAATATGTAAAATTTGACTAGTAAATAGCTTTTGTTTCTGTCGTTTACATTTCAGTAATTTGACAAAAATGAGACGATATAATAGATAATAGTTCAGGCTATGATTTATTAGCTCTAATGATGGTGCAATCCGTAATAAGTTCCTTAAGTCCTTAACTACAATGATTGGTCATATTTGAGAATTATGAGTTCTGATTGCTGTTCATATTGTCATACCAGACTCATTGATATCACAATGATTTCAGCTTGGTTCTGTTAATATACCAGATTTTCTACTTATTCCTGATGTTTGCAGGTTTACTCAACGGAATATACTGAGGGTGTATCCAAAAGGCACTCGCATTACCTCGTCGAATTATAACCCATTAATTGGGTGGATGCACGGAGCGCAAATGGTTGCATTTAACATGCAGGTTTCTAGTTCCCAACCTTTTTTTCTTTCGAAAAAAGAAAAATTGAAAGAAAACAAATTCCTGATTCTCCCTTTTTTAGTTGTTGTAATTAAGGTTTCTAAATGTGAGGTCTGAACTATGGCAGTCAGAAAATTTGGGGATGTATTTTTTAAAGTATGATTTATAAGTGTTGCTATGTGTGTTATTGCCTATTACTTTTCCTTCACTGAGGATGTGAGATTTCATTTACACTTCTCTCAGCTATATCAAGACATTGCTACTAGACATATCTACTAAGATCATGAAGTACATTATTGATTTGTGATGTCAATAGATTATTAATGAAAGTTGTCCAGTGATCAATTTTCATTGCTTCTGGTTTCATGTCAGGGCTATGGCAGGTCTCTGTGGTTGATGCAGGGAATGTTCAAAGCTAATGGAGGATGTGGTTATGTTAAAAAACCAGATTTTCTATTAAAGACTGGTCCAAATAATGAGGTCTTTGATCCAAAGGCTAAGTTGCCTGTGAAGACTACTTTGAGGGTAAGTACTTTGATGATTCCATCATTTTTTTTTAATTTCAAGTATTTCTAAGTTTAGATAGATCCTAACCGAAGTATACTTTTCTTATTCTTATTTAGGTAACTGTATATATGGGGGAAGGATGGTACTACGATTTCAAGCATACACACTTCGATCAATACTCACCTCCAGATTTCTATGCAAGAGTATGTTTAGATTATCAACTATATTTCATTATATGTTTTATTAAGGTTATGTTTGGTATAGAGACAGAGACAGAGATGAAGTATCTTTGTAATGTTGTCTAATAAGTAATATCCATATTGTCGCTTCATATGTTCCTTTCCTTATGGTTCTTATATCATTTTAATTGATTTGATAAACTCTTTGTGTAGGTGGGGATTGCTGGAGTCCCTGATGACACTGTGATGAGGAAAACCAAGACAAAAGAGGACAATTGGTTGCCAACTTGGAATGAGGTATTCGAGTTCCCACTATCTGTTCCAGAACTGGCTTTGCTTCGTGTAGAAGTTCACGAGTATGATATGTCTGAGAAGGATGACTTTGGTGGACAGACATGTTTGCCTGTGTGTGAACTTCAGACCGGAATTCGAGCAGTTCCACTGCATAACCGCAAGGGAGAGAAGTACAACAATGTGAAGCTTCTCATGCGCTTTGAGTTCATCTGATTTTTGTGCACATTCTTCTTCTGTTCTATATATGTTCTGTTGTACAGCCATTATAATATGTCACTAAGAAGAATTCATTCATGTATGTTATTTGTCTTGAAGGATGCTTTCTCTCTTCAATGATGCTTTTGAGAAATAAGATTGTTTTGTCTTGTTTTCTTGAAAAGTTGTGTAGGAGCTATGAGATAGTGTTGTGGTGAGGCTTGTCAACATATATATATATATATATATATATATGCTCTGTATATTTTGACTCAAAAGCTTATGTGTTTTGTTGAGGTTGATGCTTCCATTTCTTATTATTCATAAGTTTGCATTTTATTCTACTGCAATGCAATATTGTGTTTGTTTTGAATCTTACTTGCTCTTCTTGGAAATGATATTTATACTTGCTCTAGCACACATTCGCACACACAAAAATGTTCCATTGGTCATAGATTTTCATTAACTTATTGCATAATTTTATTTAAAATTTTGCAAGAGTTTAAACAAGTATACCTTGTAATCATTTGGTATGAACTAATTTATCTGAATTTTAGATAAGTTGATGTATAATTCACATTGACCTATTTAGATAGATATGACTATCAATCATTTAAATTACTAAATCATCTACATTGCTTTCAAATATGTATCTATTTATCTATCTATCTATCTATTTATTTATAATATATTAAATTCGATACCAAGATTTTTGCACAATATGTTCTTGACATGTTAGATAATCTCTATTTCTCTAGCTTTTTCACATTATCATTTTAACAAATTTGTCATTCGATAATAGAACCTAATCCCACATCAACTGTTTTCTTTGCTTCCCTCATATTTACTTCAAAAAGCTTCTGGTGTTATTTTATTAGCTAGAATGGTAACATTTTCAAATTTATTGTTCTTCTTTATTGGTCATTGTTACACCTTTTCTCCTCCTTTGACTAAATTTCATCTTTGGTTATTGTAAACCTTTCAATGTGAATATATCCATTTATCTATCTATTTATAACATTAAATCTGATACAAAGATTGTTGTATATTATGTTATTGACTAGATAATCTTTAGCTTTGACGCATTATCATTTTAACAAACTTGTCATTCTATTATTGAACCTAATGACACAAACTATTTTCTTTGCTTTCCTCATATTTACTTCAAAGCTTCTGTTGTTATTATATAACTAAAATTGTAACATTTTCAAATTCATTGCTCTTCTTTATTGGCCCTTATGTTACACCTTTTTTTTCCTTCTTTGATTAAATTTCACCTTCCGTTATTGTAAACCTTTCAATATGAATCTATCTATTTATAATATATTAAATTCGATGCCAAAATTGTTACACAATATGTTCTTGACATCTTAGATAATTTCTAACTTTGCCGCATCACCCTCTTAACAAATTTATCATTCTATAATTGAATATAATGTCACAAACTATTTTCGTTGCTTTCTTCATATTTACTTCAAAGCTTCTATTGTTATTAACTTATTATATAACTAATTAACTAGAATTGTAACATTTTCAAATTCATTGCTCTTTTTATTGACCCTTATGTTATACTTTCTCCTCCTTTGATTAAAATTTTGCATTTGTTATTGTAAACCTTTTAATGTGAATGTGAATTAAATATATATGGATTTGTTTATAAGTCACTTAAAACACCGTTTAACGCACTCCCATTCTTCAAATAAAATTTTTATTCATGCTTATCGTTCCTAGAATTACCTTAAACTAGGTTGCTTTTGACTTTGAACATGAAGTCTAGACTTCTTTTGGGCAACGTCTGATTTTTGTTGGTGTTGAAGTGCCACCGTCCAAGTTTTTTAGTAGATTGGGTTCGAATTATACCTGAGGGTGTCAGGATATTTATAAGTGTAGAACTAGGATCAATAACCACCTTTGGAGTAGGTACACCTTTGATGGTGGGTTTGTTACTCCCTTTTGTTAAGGAAGTCGTTAAGATTTTCTTTCTAGATGAGTATGAGTTAGTTGAGATTCATCTTATTTGAATAAGTAAGGCTAAGTTGGTGCCACGTGGGCTGACCTTTATGAGGTTGGATAGGTCCCAAAGTGTGATTTGGACTCTTGCTCTATAGACTGGGCTTTTAATAATTTTGAGTCTGGCTAAATTATGGGTCAGGGTATGAACAGTGTCCTTGCTCGAGGTCAAGCTTCATGAAGTCGGACTCAAGCAATCAGATGATCAACTCGAAATATCGGGTTGTAAAGAAGTAGTTTGTGGTATGAAGCTAAGGAAGTCGGTCAACTCAACATTACTTGAATAATGTAACATTTCTGTAACATTTCTCACTTTGTAACTGTTCGCGCATTTTTTCTGTGCACTATCATTTTGCTGTAGTGTAGTTGTTACTTTCTTAAAATTTGTCGTTTAGTAATATGATATTTCAAGTCATTTTGATGTTATTTACGACTTGCTTTCTCTATACGACTCGTTTTTGGCCAAGTTGTGTTTTCATGAACTGATTTGCACAACTCGTTCATTCCGAGTTATTTAATGACTTGTTTTAATACAAATCATTTTTGAAACTTACAGTTCTGATTTTGTACGACTTGTTTTAAGTACCAGTTGTTTACTTTGAGTCTTTTAAAGTATCAAATAATCTTTATAACCATTGGACTTTGTTGCTTTATCAATTGTGCCCCTGCTAAATGTTGAGCTTTATGAAGCCGGACTCGAGCAATCAAGTGGGTCGGATAGTCAAGTCAGATTGTTAAGGTCGAATTTTCATGAAGCCTTTCAATGATTTATCAAATCGTTCGATTCGAGTTGTTTCTAAAGTGATATAATTTTATACGACTTGTTCTTAATACAAATTTCTTAGAATATATGGTTATTTTTTACTTGATTTTGTTTAACTCATGAGCTTGAGTTATTTTAAATCATTAAGCCATATTATAACTATTGGATACTAACTTGAACCTCGTCGCTTTATCCAAGCGACCATTTAAAAGGCTGGCTCGTGATTTTGCGCTTTGTCGAGCATAAATTGGTACTTTAGATAAAGGGATTATATGCTTATTCCCTCCCCTTTCTAGTTTTTACAAGATTGTCATTCTTGTGTATGATACAGCATGTTTTACCCGAGTTGTTTTAATTGGAGGATTGTTTTTATGTTTTAATTTTGTTCGAAATATTTACATACAATCCTTTCTTTCTGTACGAGTCGTTTGGTTAAAGGTTTGTTTTTCTTGTTGTTTTTGCTTTTACCCTTTTTAGGGCTTTATCAGCTTTTACGACGCATGCTTCTGACTTGCTATTTCTGACTTTCTTCTAACTCGTTTTGTTATAGGATTGTTTTTACAATTTCGATTTCACTTCAATTCGTTTATACAATCCGTTCTTGAACTCGGAACTCACAACTATTTCCGCACCCTTTTGAGCTTGAGTTCAAGTTGTGTAGGTCAGATTCAATGAGAATTTGGTGCATTGTTAAAAAACCCATATGGTTAAACCTTAAAGTTGAAAAAAGTGTGCATCAAGGAGTAAGATTCACTTTCTAGCTGTAGTATCTCTTCGATTGTAGACATGGTCATTTCTTGATCTAATTTCATACAACTCATTTAGTTCGAGTTATTTTGATACTTTTCGATTTGTTTTAATACAAATCGTTTAAGTTGAGCCATCAAATAGTTTTTATAAGCATTGAAATTCCTACTCAGACCTTGTCGCTTTATCGGTTGTGCCCTTGCTTAAGGTCGAGTTTCATAAAATCAAATTCAAGCAATTAGGAGAATCAAATGGTGAGGTCGGGTTGGTTGCTGATGGCATAACTCGTTCGGGCCGAATTGTTCTTATATTGTTGTGGATGCTAGAACAAGTTTTCTTTGAACAACTTCTTTTTGTGAAGTTGTTCCATTTTATATGACTTGTTTTCAATCCAGGTCCTTTATTTTTGGAACTTGTAGAGATGAGCTCGTGGGTTTGGAATTTTATACGATTTATTTGTTATTCGTGTGGATCGAGTTGTTAAATCGTATTTATGCCTCGAAGGTTACTTGAAACTGGGTTACTTTTAGCCCTAAATGTGAGGTCTAGACACCTTTTGGGTAGCGTTGACGGAGGAAAAATGTCGGTAAAGATTTTCACAAAAATATCACGTTGCAAGTATAGTTCTAAACTGACAATTAAACCTCAATCAATATTTAAATTGTTTGTCACAAATACAAACCCAATAAAATTAACCGAAGTATTCAAACCTCGGGTCGTCTCTCAAGGAATTGCAGGGAAGTGTACTTATAATTGGTTATGGAAAAGTATTTTTTGGATTTTTGTGATAAGAGACAAGTAATGTAAATAACAAGGAAATAAAATAACAACTAAGAAAGGTCCTAGCAAGGATTGAGAATTAGAATTCCTATCCTCATTATCATCATCAATTGTGATGGTAATTGCCTTTTGCTTTCACTTAGTTAACCTCTAACAATGAAGGAAAGTCAAGTGAGCAAAATCAACTTAAGTTCACAATTCCTAATCAAAGACTAGATTTAGTGGAGTCTAAGCCAACTAGCAATTTTCAATCACCAATCAACAAAAGAATTTTGATAACTCAAGAGTCTCTAATTGATGAATCTAAGTTAAGTACATAAAAATCTATTTTAAAATCCAACCAAACATTTTATCAAACACTTGGAAGGCATAAAATAAAAACATGGAAAACTAACAAGACATAGCAAAATCTAAAAATAACCAAAGCAAAGAGATACCAATAACAAAGCAATTGAACAATAAGAAACGTGAAACATAAATTGCATTAATGAAAATTGAGAGTTACACATGAACTCATAAACTAAATTAGGAAAATAAAGGAATCAATGAGAGAAGTAAATAACTAAAGTGCTAGAACAAATAAGAGTAGAAGAAAACTAAATAAAAGTAAGATTGAACCTGAACCTAAAGAGACATTGAAAGAAAAAACCCTAAAACCTATAGAGAGAAGAGATCCTCTCTCTCTAGAAAACTACATCTAAAACCTAAAATTGTGTAAATGAAAGTGTGAATGATTGAATGATTCCTTCCAGCCTCACTCTGCAGCCTCTAATCAGTATTTTCGGGCTTGAAACTGGGTCAAAAGCAGCCTAGAAATCGTCCCCAGCATTTTTTGCAATTACAGCACGTGACGCTTTGTCACGCATACGCGTCGATGAAGAAATTATTGGTCACGTGTACGCGTCATGTCACGCGTACGCGTCGCTTGAAGTATGGTGCGATCACGCGCACACGTTGTTCATGCGTGCGCGTCGGCATCAGCTTCTCAAATCTTCATTTTCTTGTGTTCCTTCCACTTTTGCATGCTTCTTTTCCATTCTCTAAGCCATTCCTACCCTATAAACCCTGAAATCACTTAACACACATATCACGGCATCAAATGGTAATAAGTGTAACACCCTAACTACCAAAGCTCACGCTTCCGGCTGCGCTACTCTGATAGCTCGGACATTACGACGACTCTTATACTATTTATTACTAAAATATGAGCCTGTCTGAAACTTTAAACCGCAATTACCGATCCCAAAAATACTTTCGTTCGATAACGTACATCCAAAGAAACCATACAACTTACAAAAACTCATAAAGAGTACATCCATATATATACACACATATATATAAATAATATTACAGACATTAACCAATACAATTCCTATCCCTCTTACAGAATATATCAAGATAAAGGCGAGGGTACAATAATTAATAATCTAAAGCAATACAGAACATCACAACAATAACTAAATAAATTCTTCGTAACTTCTGCGCCCATATCCTGAAAGGGGAAAAATGTAAGGGGTGAGAACATCATCCTCGAAAGGGTTCTCAGTAGAGGGTTTTTGGGAATTACTGTAATAGGATACATGAAGATAAACCGTACCAGTGATTATTAACCATCTTATGCCTCTTTTCAAAAACAACAGTTTACAATAAAAGTAAAGTCAGAAATCTTTTCTGAAAGAGGAACCGTTCAATTCTCAAAACATCAAAGCATTCCAAAAGGTTTATCTATACTGAACCAAAATAACATTTCATATCTTATTCCAAACCAGAACCACAAAACCGAAATCAACCATCGGTCCATCTCATTCAACCACGGCCCTAGGCCCAAACAATCCAACCACAATCAATCCACCACAATCCAACATAGTTCCAGAAGCAAACACAAGTAGGAAGATGCAAACACAAACAAACAGTTATTGCAAGTAGAACAATTAGCAGTTAATCACATAGGCAAACCAAGTACAATATGCATACCCAAACAATGTCACATAGATGCATATGATGCATGCCTGTCCCTAGTGGCTGATGATATCATCTGTCGGTTATAGAGCCAACCCGACAAGTCCTGGTAGCTAACCATTGGACGGTCCCTCTGTCGTGCATCCCCAACTCGAGTTATACTCATCATAAAATTTGATCATAAACATGATCCATATCCATCACCCTCACTGGTGAATATTTCGGGGGCGAGCTCATCCGGGGCTTTCACAGTGCCCGGCCACACTTACGACATAGGGTCAACAGAGTATCAAGTCTCAACCTGGAGCACGTGGTGGCTAGCCACTGCTACTACCCAGGGAAACCCTCATCTCCGATAGTGGAAGTGCAACATTCACATTTATCAATGATTCAGCATAAACATGCATTCAATCTCATCCATGGATCATCATCCATCTCAGCCATCCGGCTCACGGTTCATTCCAGAACCAGCCAATATTCATATCATACAAAGCCATTCCGGCTCACGGTTCAATCCAGAACCAATCAATATGTATAAACATACACAGCCAATCCGGCTCTCAACAAAACAGCACTTCCACATTCACAATCATCAAATTCATGAAATCGGCGTTTAAGCCATAAATCATTTTCTCAATTCATTTTTCTTTGAAATCAAGTTTCAACTCTTTTCAGCCTTGGCTTTAAAGGATCTCATTTCTCAAATCATCTCAGGCTCATAAGCCAAATTTACTCAAAGTGAGTTCCCTTTTTAAAACAAAGCCACTCTCGGCATTCTCTTTCCAAAACTTCCAAAACCATGGCAAGTTAAGAATTTATTTCAAAGCATTCAAAATCACCCATCCAGCAATGGGATTTTATAACAAAAGTTTCTTGGCAGAGTCCCAAGTCTTTAGGGAAGGTCAACCTATATCAATTCCTTAAAATTCATTGAAACTCTTAAAATCATAGATTTCTCGGTTCAAGTAAATAAAACTGAATTTACTATAAAACCGGCCATACAAAATCACAAGTTCCAACCCGGTCCAAAAATCAACTCATTTGAAACAGAACCGGTTCATTTGAATCAAACCACTTTCAAGTTTCTTTTTAGAACCCATTTTTCTAACTCTTCCAAAATGCCTCAAACTTGATTAATCAATCAAAAGTCTAGATTCCTTTGAAATCACTAAAAAACCCTTTTTGTATTGAAATCAACCTTAGAGCATCATTCTTTCCTTTAGTGATTCAAACGGTGCAAATAGTTCATTCCTAAATAAGCCGAACTCAACGCATAAAGTTCATTAAATAAGTTAAGCTTGAAACATAAAGATTCTCTTAATAAATCAAATAATACAATTTCTCAAATCTAACCCTTTTTAAATAACTTTTCAAATAAGGCTAGGATTTTGTAGAAATTCCGGCAGCACCTCCCCTAAAACTTGGACTTTTGCCACCCGGTTCGGGTCCCAACTAAACCATTTCTCATTCCTTTTCAGCAGCTCAAAACCAGAAATCAATTTAAAGCAAGCTAAATCCAACAATCGCCTCAGTGGCGTATCTCAAAGATACCATTTAAAAATCAACTCAATATCAATCGATATAACTCATTTCCAAAGCTTTAAAGAAACGGTTCAATAACAAACCACTTGTCCAAAACCAAATCAATTAAAATGAACCAGGCTAAATTCAAAGGTACATTCGACTTTTCAAATCATCAAAATAATTTACTCAAATCAAATCTATCCTCAACGGATTAAACTCAGATTTCAAATCTTTAAAGAATCAACTTCAAACATTACATTTCACAAGCCGCACAACAATTCAGCCAAATCAACATCCATAATCATTCGAGTTAATCAAATAATACATAAGGCAGATACAATCACTAATTACACAATATCTCACATCAGTATCCATATGTAATAATTCCAATACATAAAACATAGTTTTTGGAAAGCGCCCCTACCTTGACAAATTGAAACTATAATCCAAACGCCTCTCAGAAATCCTTTTTGTCTCGACCCAAAACCAAAGGCAGCTTCAAAGCACTGCCCCACACATTTTCGCAGCAGCATAATCGGCTCTAATTTACAACAAGCAACCTCAGTTACTAAACTCTAGGAACATTAATTTTGTAAATGCTTCAATATACGTACAGAACAATAACGTGAGGATTTCCGAAACATAAATACCTAATGGAATGACAAAATGAGGCAGCTGCAACTCCGAGCACGGAATGCAAACACAACTCCAAAACCCTATGATGGATAACACCGTAATGCCTCAGCACAAGTTCACAAAGCAGTGACAACAGGCTTTTCGAATCGGAAACGCTTACCGATACCGAGGACTCAGCGACTGTTTTTGGTGGCAGAGGCGACGGAGGCAAGGTGTGGCGACCCCCAACGGCTCTTCCTCCCTCCACGCGACTTAGATGACCGCGGCAGTGTTCTTCTAGCGATGGCAGCATGGTTTCTCGGCAACCCATCGCCAGTGGCAATGGCGTTCTGGCCAGATTCCAGAAACCAGAAGTAGGAGCAGATTTGGCGGTGGGAGGAGGCATGATCGACGGCGGTTTTCCCCACTGCTCCACCAGCTTGGGTTTTCTTCTCCCGCTCCTCTTCACTGGCGGCACAACTGTAACCCTAAATGGCAAAGACTGACGGTGAGGCGTGAAGCAGCACTCTTCCCTCTTCGCGACGGCTTTAACGGTGGCGGCAGCAGCACCGTCCTCCACCCCGCGCATGCGCTCTCTGTTCGTGAGCCACCAAGGACGGCGACGAAGGAGGCCTTGGCAGCAACAACGATGCGGCTCCAAGGTGGCGGCAAGAACCTCGAAGGCGTTCGGCCTCCACCGCGATGGCGAGCTCATGGCGGCGCGGCGCTCTTCTCTTCTCCTCGGCCAGACGACGGCGGCAGTAAAGATAGCACACCGGCGCAGGCCTTCCTCTCCTTTGTTAGCGACGGCGGCGACGGTGGCAGTGGCACCCACCGCGCCGCCTCCCTCTTCTCCCCTCTCCCCTGATTCCGCAAAACCCCTCCCCTGTTTCCCCCTTCTTTTCTTTCCTTCAATTAATTTACAGCTGCTGCTGTTGTGGCATTAGGTTCCTTAGTGTGTACCGGGTCAGGGAAACCGGGTTACCGGGTAGGGTTTTTCTGGGTTAGGGTTTCATTTTCAAAAAAATTAGGGTTAAGGGCATTTTAGTAATTTCACTTAAAATAGGGATAATATAGTAATTGAAAACCAAAATTAAATCCAATACTATTTGTACATAGAAAATACTATTTGCTCATCAATTTCACAAATTATTTTCAATAAAATGCCCAAATCCAAAAATTAGAAATAATATACTTAATTTATCCATTTTTCCAAAATAGCAGTAATAATATTTAAAATATTATTTATCTAATCCAAATCATATAAAATCCTTATTATTTCATAACTACCAACTTTATAAATTTGAATACAGAAAATAATCCAACAATTGTGAAATTGGATAAAAATCCTAACTTATCTCAAATCCAATAAATCAAAACTTGCCTTAATTATCTTTAATAAAATAATCTCTGAAATTAAGGCTATAAATAACTGTAGGATTTGAGACTTGATCATAATAAGACTTTTCATATATTCTGGGTCTTACAATAAGAGAGGATTAAAATTAGCAAATTTAAGGCCAAAGAAGCATGTTTTCAATCATAACACAAAATTAGGAAGGAAAATGTAAAACATGCAAATTCAATGAATAAGTGTAAGAATAATGGTTAAAATCCACTCAATTCAATACAAAATAAACCGTAAAATAGCGGTTTATCAATCTCCCCACACTTAATCATTAGCATGTCCTCATGCTAAACTCAAGACAAACTGATCTAAAAAATAGAATAACAACCTAACTACTCTTTACGGTGATTAGTTACAATTTTTTCCTAGATATATACTAATATAGGTTACCTGATTTCCAATTTTTGTAGTAAAAACTCTGATCAATGACTACACTCTTGCCAAATAAACGATGTTATTGAGTTAGCATGCTTCATACTTCATGAATTCACATAAATATGCTAGGTTGCATTTTTTGGCTTTAAGAACAAGACAAGACAAAACACTGAGAATAGGACATAAAGGACAGAGTCACAAAAATGAATATTTTTATATTTTGTTTGGTGATAAACTGAATATTAGATAGAATAAACAATAAAAGTCCGATTTACCTTTATTTTTTCTTTCACACAAAATTTAGAATAAAAATAGAATAATAAAAAATATAATTATGAAAATTTGACTGTGATAATAAAAAATAAATTGTATTTCTTTATAGTATCTTTGTGTCTTTCCTAATAGAAATGATACAAAATACACTAATTTAATATATCATAAGATAATATCTTTGTTCATGTCTCACTTACCAAATACAATTTTGTGTCTCTATGTCTATGTCTCATTTTCCTATCCTTGTAAACAAACACATCCTAATATCTTTGAATGAGGGATAATATTATAGGTATATAAATAATTTATGCTTTGTACAATGTTGTTCCACCATGCTTTTTTTCATATGCCGAATAATTGTTTCTTTTTTCAAATCATGAAAATTTTGCAATATATTACTGTTTATGACACTTGATGCTGATAAAAGTAGAGAATACTATCGTATGGGATATGTGACGGTTACAAACTTGTAATGGTAAAAAGGACACCAATGTTATCAAAGATTGTGTTTGGTTTATGTATAATTTGAGACATAGACACAAATACATAGATATTAAAAATATAGACATAGTAATACACATTTTTTCAGTGTTTGGTAAGTAAGAATAAGACACAACAATAAAATTAAGTCTTCATAAAATGTCAACATTGCCTTTACTATAAAATATCACTACCACCACCATCACCGTTTTTTTCTACCATTGTCTAAACAACCACCTCTACTTTTCTACCACCGTTAACAACTCTTAACCTAATAAAAAAACTAATCAAATAAAATAATCTAAGATATTTAACAAAGAGTCCTAGCTATTTGCCTCCAATAAAATACAATTTATTTTTGAAAAAAGCAAAGAACACTCCATTATCAAACAGTCTTAGCTATTTGCCTCCAACAACACTAAGGTCTTCCTTCTATCTTTAGTTCAAAAATCCACCAGGAAAGCCAGTAGCTATTGTTATAATCTCGATTTTGAGGATGATGAAAATGATGATGCTCTTGAACAAGAGAGGCAGAAGCAGAAGCAAATCGAGAAAAAAAAGAAGAAGAATGACAAATCTGGAAGCTAGAGACGATGATATATATGACATGGAGAAGCAACAATGGCGAATTTGGATAAATATGAGGATCACATGTGTGTTACGCTGAGTTATGGAGTTTTGGGGGGATATACAATGTTGTGACGGCATTGCTTTTTTGAATTAAGGGGGAGGAAATTGGACCGTCCAATTTCTTTGTAGAGAGAGAGGAATACAAATTGGACGGTCCGGTTTGTATGGAGTAAAATTTGTGGCGAACCGAAATCGAACCTACTAATTTCTGACCTGAGAAAAATTTTAATTCGAAAGAACACTAATCGGACGGTCGGATTTGTGTTCTGTAAAAAAAAGGAATGACAGCAGGCGGTCAGACTATCCGATTTATTTGTTTATATATAAACCAAATTTTCCAAAACTCCCCACTTCTTCTTTTTCATCGTCTGTTTCAAATCTCACGAAGTCATGTTCTTCCTCTCCTCTCGTTCTTCTTCTTCAATCTATTAGAAAAAATAATAGTGAGATTGAGAGTGTTTTATATACGTATATTATCATGGATGATAGAGTTATGTTAAAAATATATTATTATGGACATATTTTATTACAAACATACGAAGGAGTTCAATTTTTATGTGAGAATCCATTAGATGTTGTTATTCCGTTTACATTGTCATTTGAGGAATTAAAATGTGTGATCTGTGAGAAGATAGATTCTCAAATATCTAGGAGAGTATCTTGTATTTTGCACAGGTATCCTTTATCTGTGTTTGATGGGTTCGTTCAATTTCAAACCAAATATGTGACGGATGAAGCGAGCATGCATGAAATATTTTTCAATGTATATTGAAAATCGCCACCGAATGTTGTTCATTGAGTTGTATATTGAGTTCGAGCAATCTGAAATGAACCAAAATATTGAATTGGAAGATTATAATAGTGATAGTGTGGAATAATTTGAAAGTAACTATGAGATCGTTAGTCCAGGTGAAGACAAAGATGAAGCTGGCATCACTATGAACGCAGATGTGGCAAACATTGCAAATGTATTAGCAAACCAGCATTCATTTGAGGATCCTTCTTTCATGCGGTTGTTAGATTTAGAGGCTATGCATTCATCAGAGTTTCCTCAATATCTAAATGCAGGTATATAAAGAAAGATAACTGTATGATAGTTTGATATTGTAGATCAAGTAGGTAAGATAAGTACCATATCACATATGTGGATTATAATTTGTTAAATAACATTTGTTACTTTATTAGTTAATAGTTCTTTATTGTGGATTATATTTAATAGTTTTTTATATAGGTAAAATAGTTAAAATATAGACTATAATTATATCTATTAAAGTGTATTTATCAATTGTTTATGTATATTTTTTTAATTTATTGACTCGAATCTTTGTGTAGTTATTTATTTATTTATTAAGCAACATTTGATTCCCTTTTTATATTTAATTTAGTGTGTAGACAATAAATGATTCATTATTTATAATATATAGAAAAATTTTAACTGTTAAGATATATATTTAAGGTGTTTGTTATGGTACAACGATAAATTTATACGTACCAATACAATAAAAATATGGACAAATTAAAACACGACATGTGGATTATGTTTTCCACGTCAATAATTATTATCATTTTTTTAAATACATATTATATCAATGATTTTACTAAATTATCCTTATACTTTAATAAAAATAAAAATAAAAATAAATTTAATTTAATTTTTACAAAAAGATTTAAATATTCTTCTTTTAGTATTGGACAAAAACAACTCTAACTCTTTAATTTAATTAGAATTCAATTAACTTTAATTTTATAATTTTAAATTTAAATCAATTCAAAAATCAAAACCAAAATACATTTCATTATTCATATATACTACAAAATTATTTTGTTTATCATGAACCTAAAATTCTAAATCCCCAACGCACTCTAATCCCACTCTCCTCTCCTCTCGAAAACTGAAAATTGAAAAGGGAACAAAGAACTCTAGCACCCCCAGCCTCCCGCAGCCCCGCAGGCCGCAGCCACCGGAGGCCCCGCAGTCACTGCAGCTCCCGCAGCCCCACTTCGTTGTCATCGCGAAACCCTCTTCCGCTGGGAAACTCTATCGCCAAGGTAATTAATTTGTCACCAATTCCAACATGCATGCTTACCGTTATATAATGTTATTGTTGGTTATTTGATGATTATATGATGAAGCAACTATAAGATGTGAGAGCAAGAAAAGTGTGGTTCTGAGTACATTGCCATTGGGGTGCTTTACCAGGAGGTAGAACTGCAGCAGAAGGACCTTTAAGATTGTGTTTTGATATTGTCAATGGAGAAGCTCAATTATTCAATGGTCAATTAGCATCGACTGTTAGTTCTTTGCAAGCAACACTTTCTGGTTCTACCTTTCAATTCATTAATTTCTATGTTGCACTGCTCAAGATCATACAAAATCCTTTTAGTTCAGGTTATGTGGCTCTCATGTGCTATTTAATTTGGTGACAATTGATAATCACCATATCATGTATGTTTTAAGTTAATTAATCATTTCAGGGTCTATAAATGTTGCAAACGGATGTTGTGGGACTGGACTGGTAGGGATTGCAGAGACATATAACTCAGCCCTTTCAATTCATTGATTTCTATGCTGGAATCAATTGAGTTGTTTATGCCATGATTCTGATTTTGAATTGTTTATGCTGATTTTTCTTATTTGTTGATTTTGGTTGTTTATTTGTCTGATCTGAGTTGTTGAAGATACTGTGGTGCAGTGCTATGTTGGAATTTTTTTTGTTTATTTTGATTTTTCTGATTGAGTTATTTATGCTGATGTTTCTTATTCTTATTTGTCATTTATGAGCATTTTGAGCCCTTGTAATTGAGGCCATGGCTTGTATCACAGAACAGGTTCTTGATAGATGCTTTTATTTTATGTATTCTAGATCATAATCAATTTTCATACACTGGTTATTCATTATTTAATTTATTTTTCCTCACACATCTATGAATATGTTTTGAAGGACTACAAGATAGCTGAAAGAATAGAACAAGAAGGGAAAGGTTGTGTAATAGTTGTTAACAAGTGGGATACAATACCAAATAAGAACCAGCAGACTGCAACATACTATGAGCAAGATGTCAGAGAGAAGCTTCGAATACTTGACTGGGCTCCAATTGTTTATTCTACTGCAATAGCTGGCCATAGTGTTGACAAGTATGTTTTAGGTGAAATATTATTGATAAATTTAGTCTGCATCATATACGAATAGTTCATTCTGTGACTTACTCCATCTTTTCCTTAAAAACAGGTTCACCCTTCTGCGAAGTTCATCTTTATAAATAAATATCAGCTTAAAATTGACATTGTGAATGAGCCTAACTTTTTATATTTTGTTGAAATTTAGGGTTTGCTATATAGGGATGGTGGAAGTTACATCATCTCCATTGCATAACTTGTCTATACTAGACTAGTGCTACCAAAACGATTTCATAAATTATTTATAGGGCTTGAGTTATGCTAATGGAAATGGACTCAGCTATTTCAAGCAAATTCTCTATTTCAGTTACAGCCTTACAGGCTTTCTTCTCCCCCTTACTATAGAGTGTAATTAATGTTTTAGATTAATTATAATGGTGGATAGGTTTCTTCGAGGTAGACAATAATTTAGTGCCATATTTTGCCATGATATTATGACTTACTCAGGATTGAAATCTTTTATTGGAGTTGATCCTCTGAGAGAATTGCTGATTCCATATTGCTTTTTTGAACAAAGAATTATTGATGTTGCTAGTGAAGTTGAAAAGGAGAGATCAAGAAGACTTGGAACTTCTATACTAAATCAAGTAGTGCTGGAAGCAATGGCTTTTAAGCCTCCTCCTAGGACACGAGCTGGTAAAAGAGGGCGTGTTTACTATTGTACACAGGTATGTTCATGTAATGATGCTTGTAATAGTTGCTATTGTATGCCTTTAGTTTAGATGTTTGTATGAATCCCTGTTTGTTGTCCTGTTGCCTTTATTTTTAATGCCGAAGTATTGTCCTTTGCATTTGTTAAGATGTTAAAATGAATAATGTATTTTACTGGTGAAAACTTTTACCAATAAGAGCATGAATGATATGATTAATGCCAACTGGATCAATCATGAGGTGGGTTATTTCTGCTTGACATACTCACAAGTCATGCAATTTAATTACTTGTTATCAAATACACTCTTACTGGGTGTTGTTCCCTTGCAGGTGCTATGTGGCTGGAAATTTCAAGTGTTTGGTTCATAGAACAAGTCAAGTGATCCTTGCATATCTGAAATAGTTTTAGTTGTTTTGTTCTTGGTTGGTTTTGTGTAGTGCAGTTCAAGCCTGAGGAAATTACTGCTATCATGAAATACAACTATTCATGTAATTCCAGTATTATATAATTCACATTCTACTATTCACTATTATATAATCAACTATTTAAATTAGGAAATTACTGCTATCATGAAATTACCTTGTTTTCAATTTGGCTCATTTTCTTTTGCAATTCTGAATTTGTGCACTATGTATAAGAAATGCTTGATTACAAGTAAAGCAAGTTGATTCTGTCTAGTTGGGGCAAAACATGCATCTTTTTTACCCTCATCAAAAGCTTCTTTTGGGCATTTCATTAGGGGAAGGGGAGCAGTGGCAAATCTGGAGTGAGTGCTATCTGGCAGCATCAAATTTGCACCAATAGAACTAACAAATATGCTCAATAATGGAGGTGTAATTCAAGAAGTGGAATATGTTGAGGGTGTTGCTATGCTCAAGGTTAAGGGTGATGGCCAATTTTCGGCTTACTCAAGTGAACCTCCAAAGAAGTTCCAAGTGAATGGTTCTGATGTGGATTTTGAGTGGCTTCCTAATGGCAAATTGATGGTTAACCTTTCTTGGATTCAAGAGGATCATGGTGTTTGTGATTTAGCAATTTTCTTCTAGTTTTTATTTTATAGGATTGTGGAGTGGAGTTTCTTATTTTGAAGTCCTAATTTTTCATTTTTAGTTTGCCCAGTTTGGGTAAACAACTTAAATAAGCTCTTTTGGAAAAAGAGCTTAACGTATGAGGACTTTTATTAATAGCAGCTTATAAATTTTGTGTTTGGAATTTTAGTTATAAAAGTACTTATTTTAAAGTTGTAGCGTTTGGATAAATAACTCAAGAACTTGTTATAACTAACTATAAATTTAATAGCAAGCTATACAAAAATAAAATCACATGTGAAAAAAATAAAATTAAAACTGAGATTTCATATGACACACAATGTTAAATACAAATTTAATAATAAAAATAGAGTGGTAAAATGATAAAAAAAATTGGAAGAAATATATGAAGTAGGTGATTTAGATGTAACATTGTTTTAAAATGGTGTTGGAAGGTCAATACTTTCATCTGATGAGAAGGGAAAGTCATATATTTCTACTTCTTAAAAAAAGTTGTGAATTAACTTTTCAGAAAGTTAAAACTTTTTTTTAAATAGTGCCAAACACTAGTATTATGACTTTTCATAATTCAAAAGTAAAAAAAAAAAAGTAGCTTCTGCTGTTTCCAAACAGGCTTAGTCTCGAATTCTGGTTTTGCATAATAATCAATATTGTTCATAGTTTGGGATTGGTGTTATATTAAAACCATTTTCTTATGTTGTTTTATTTTTAATTGCTTAATATAAATTATAATTTCTACTTTTTTATCAGCTTGTTTTCACATTATTTCTGCATTTATTTCTTTCTTCACATAAATTGAACAGTAAAATTGAACTCGATAAAAACTGCGATATTTGATTTAGAAATTCTTTCTCATCAAATTTTCAATTAAGGCGCACATACTTTTCCCTTTTATTTCCTCCTTATAATATCTCCTCCTTAATATCAAGTTTTTCTTCGCATTTCCTTCGGGTTTTTTTATGCTCAGTTTAAAGATTTCAAAAAATAAGTATTGAAAATATATTATAATTATAACCCAAAAAATAAGTGTTCATCATCATTCCTTGTTCCACAAACAAGGTTGCCATCTGGGCATAGATAGCAGCAAAAATGATTCCTGAAGCCCAAATTGGGAACATGCAGAGCAAGATCTTCAGTTCC
Organism: Arachis stenosperma; assembly: GCF_014773155.1. Classification (NCBI taxonomy): domain Eukaryota; kingdom Viridiplantae; phylum Streptophyta; class Magnoliopsida; order Fabales; family Fabaceae; genus Arachis; species Arachis stenosperma. Next base: position 87,767,324 of record NC_080383.1, on the reverse strand, counting down.
TCAACTCGTGTCACAGTGCACAGTCTCCATGGATCAGGGAAATAATCAATTTTGCTCTCAGCATCAGACACTATAGCTGCTTTATCGAGGCACCTACATTGCATTTAAAACAAAAATCAATTGGAGTTATAGAAGGTGCTGAGCAGGAAAACCTGTTCTGAAGTTAATTGCCTGTGAAAAATAAAAAGGGTAAAAAGGAAGAATTCTAAAGCAGCTTGGAACACTTGAGCCATTATTAATTGCATATCACTACGTCCCTGCCAAATGAAATACCACACCGCCTCTTTTTAACTACTCTTTTTTCTTCCCTGTTCTTAGCTAATCCAAAATCTCATATCACTAACTGTCAGATGAAATACCACATTAGCATTTTGGCCTTTTTCATGTTCATTTATGATTTACTATTATAACTTTTTCTTATTGACTTTAGAAGATTCATGAAAAGAATAAAGCTAGAGACAATATGGTGAGAGAAGTAAGAACTTCTTTGAGTCCAAATGAGACAAAAATAAAACAAGTGGAACAATCTTCGGTGATTGCAGCTTCTCATGCTAGGAAAAGTAAAATGATCCTAAAAATGATAAGCTCCTTTTGTCTATGGCTATGAAAAAGGCAGACATACATACATATACAAACAGTACATAATGAAAATAAGAGATAGCAAAGTGTAGCTATATTTCAATTATCTTATTTGCTTTTATTATGAAGACACACTAATATAAGAGTAATTTCATTTTTTCCTTTGGATCGGTTGTAGTATATTGCATACAGGAACTAGCCAATACCAACACATTGCACTGTTGGACACTAAGCCCTTTGGAAAGGTAAGCATCTTCTTTATATAAAAGAATTAAATCTACCTTTATGAAGAGGAAACTAAGTTTATGTGGCTGTTACAGGCATTGGTAATTGATGGGAAGCTTCAAAGTGCCGAGACAGATGAATTCATCTACCATGAATGTCTTGTTCATCCAACCCTCCTTCACCATCCTAAGTAACTCCCTCTTATATGCTCTTTAAGAATCTAATTTCATTCCCAATCCCATGTGATTTACCTAGAACTTTTATTCATTCAGCCCAAAGAATGTTTTTATTATGGGGGGAGGAGAGGGATCCATTGCAAGGGAATCGCTCAGGCATAATACCATTGACAAAGTTATAATGTGTGATATAGATGAGGTAAATTAATGTCTCCTAAGTTGGATAATATACATCCCATGGAGCTATATTATCAAAATTCATTTCTTCAAAGCTTTTATTTATTGATCAGGAGGTGGTAGACTTCTGCAAATCATACTTAGTGGCAAACAGGGAAGCATTCCATGATCCAAGACTTAAGGTCATCATCAATGATGCCAGGTCTGTTAATCAAAATTATAACTTGTGATTCTTGAATTATAGTTCAATGGTCTTTGCCACCAATACCAAGTTTTAATAGGTATTAGCCATGAATGCAAAAATTGTGATAAATTTTACTGCAATGTATCATGATATGAAGGGCCGAGCTAGAAAGCAGAGAAGAGAGGTATGATGTGATAATTGAGCTTTTCCATTGACAATATCAGAACACAATCTTAAAGGTCCTTCTGCTGCAGTTCTACCTCCTGGTAAAGCACCCCAATGGCAATGTACTCAGAACCACACTTTTCTTGCTCTCGCATCTTATAGTTGCTTCATCATATAATCATCAAATAACCAACAATAACATTATATAACGGTAAGCATGCATGTTGGAATTGGTGACAAATTAATTACCTTGGCGACAGAGTTTCCCAGCGTAGGAGGGTTCCGCGATTACAACGAAGTGGGGCTGCGGGAGCTGCGGTGACTGCGGGGCCTCCAGTGGCTGCGGGGGTTGCGGTGGCTGCGGGGCTGCGGGAGGCTGGGGGTGCTAGAGTTCTTTGTTCCCTTTTCAATTTTCAGTTTCCGAGAGGAGAGGAGAGTGAGATTGGAGTGCGTTGGGGATTTAGGATTTTAGGGTTTATGATAAATAAAATAATTTTGTAGTATATATGAATAATGAAGTGTATTTTGGTTTTGATTTTTGAATTGATTTAGATTTAAAATTATAAAACTAAAGTTAATTGAATTCTGATTAAATTAAAGAGTTAGGGTTGTTTTTGTTCAATACTAAAAGAAGAATATTTAAGTTTTTTTTTGTAAAAATTAAATTAAATTTATTTTTATTTTTTATTTTTATTAAAATATAAGGGTAATTTAGTAAAATTATTGATCTAATATGTATTTAAAAAAATAATAACAATTATTGACGTGGAAAACATACCACATGTTGTGTTTTAATTTGTCCATATTTTTATTGTACTGGTACGTATAAATTTATCGTCGTACCGTAACAAACACCTATATTTAATAATTATTTATGAAAAAATATATCTTGCGGTGTGATTGTAGTATAGCTTCCTGTTGTGGTGGATGGTGAATTCACAATGGGAATGAAATTTAGTTCGAGGGAGACAGTAACCAAGGCGATGAAAGATTATACCATCCGTAGAGGTGTAGACTATCGGGTGTATGGGTCAGAACCGACGACATTCTATGCTAAATGTATATAATATAGCGTAGGTTGTGATTGACTGATCAAGGTTACCAAAATGCAGAAGAAGTACTGTCGAGAGATAAGGAGGTACAATGGTAGTCACACTTGTACCAGATCTACTATTTCTCAAGACCATTCGAAGCTAGATTCTAAGACAATTGTAGAAGCAATTAAGCCGTTGGTGGATGTTGACTTATCTATAAAGGTAAACTCAGTAATTGCAGAAGTACAGTCGAAGTTAACTACACCATTGGTTATCGTAAAGCATGGTTAGCAAAGTAGAAGGCAATGGAGTCAATTTTTGAAGGTTGGGAAGCTTCGTACAAAGCTTTGCCCATATGGTTTGAGACCGTATGTTACAAGGAGCCGTCAGCAGTGGTTCATTTTGAAACAATGCCTGCGTACCCGGGGATAACTTGGTTCCATATATTCGTGTACTACATCGAGTTCTCTGGAGTTATTATCTTTGTATTAGAGCATTCAAACATTGTAAGCCAGTAGTGCAAGTTGATGGAACTCATTTGAATATAAAATATAAAGATTGTTTGTTAGTTGCAGTTTCACAAGATGGCAATAACAATATCGTGCCTATTGCATTTTCCATAGTGGAGAGAGAATACAATTAAAAAAAATATTAAAAAACATATTAAGTAAAATTTCATTCCAACACATAATAATTAAAAAAACATATTAATTAAAATTTCATTCCAACATATAATAATTAAAAAAAATAATTCTAAATTAAATATCTAAACACTACATTTATAATAACATTTAGCTCAATAATTATTCACAAATTTTATAAATTAATTCTATTGTATACATTATTTCTAACACTTAATAATAATAATATCATACATACATATTTAATTTCTAATTAGTACTACTATAATATTTCTACTAAAATCTAATATTATTACTACTATTTTTATTAAATTAAAATATTGAATAATAAAAACTTACATAGTTAGGATGTCCAAGATAATTAACAATGTAAAACTTTGACTGATTAACTTTTTTATTCTTGATCTTCTTGGCATTATTTTTAAATTATTTTTTTTGCTACTTTATGGTCCAACAATGGCTGAAAATGAAGATAGTAGTAGGATTGGGAGAGCAAGCCATTCGAAAAAGTGTATAAGAGTGAGAGCGATGGATGCTGTGAGGGGGAGACATTTGAAGGTATAGGAAGCAACGAAGCCAACCCTGAAAACCCGCTGTATTCACGCCACATGGACGTTAGTACGCAAATCGAAGTACCATCCGATTACTGTAATTGGACCGTCCAATTATACTCCCCCCATCGAACCATCCGATTTACTTGATGCAGCCATCACAGCCTGGTAAAACACCATATACTCCTATAACCATGTCATACACCAACACTTCCTCCATATCAAAATTAAAAACTCCCAAAAGATCCAGTAAATAACACTCAGTCACTCACTCTTTCGATAAATAAATATATAAATAAATAAATTTTTAATTAAACAGAACAGGAGAATAGGATTTTTTCATAAATAAAATAAAAAAATTAATTATTTTCCCATAAAAGAGATCTCAGCTTTATTTTCAAGGATACGATTTTTTTTAGAATAACAGCAAGTTCGCCGTACCCCCGGCGAACTCAATGTTAATTTTGGAAAAATAAAAGTAGGCCTATTGGAGAGCAGATCAAGGAGCCACAATTTCCCTGTTTACTTTCTTTCTCACTATTAACATTGTCTCTACGATGTCAGGAAATCCATTGTTATCCATTCATTACAATAGTGAAATAGTGTATGATGAAGAAGGTTCAATCATTTTTAGATCGGGCCAACCGATAATTACCTATATGACACCGGAAGTCAACAGTTTAACAGCTTTAAAGAATGTGATATTGCATTCCGTTGGACAGTAAGAATCTAAAAGGGTGAAAAAAATTTACTACAGATATCCGATCGAAATGGATGGCAATTTGTTTTATAAAAGGTATGTTACAGTTGTATTGTCTTTGTCTCTGTTACTAGTATATTTATCAGACCATGGTTGTGAGAGATATTTCTATTATTTTGAATTAGGTACCGGTTGCACGACGACGAGGACGTACGGCTTATAAGGTCGTGGCACAACCGATGGACAAATATTCATCTGTTCGAATTATACGTGTTTCTTGTTGACTTTGGTGGCCGAGGATCATCTGCAGATATTGTCGATGATAGTCTGATGAGTGGAGTTGTTAGACGAACTATCAGAAGGATGATGGTGGATCTAAATATGCCACCTGAGGGTAGTCAGGAGGGGTCTAATGCTGAAGTTCGTAATGTTGACTTAATGGATGACGGTCTTGAATGTCATGATGGTTTTGCTATCAGAGATCCGATGATAGAGCTGTATGAAGTCAACCCCGATGGCGGAGACGATATTGACGAAGAACCACCTGAAATCCCTATGAACTACTACAATGACACACAGATTACTCTGACACAGCCTGCTATTTCTCGACCATATGACCGGCCAGATCATTCCACAAGGTTGAATCTCGAGGCAATGACTTCGGATTGGTGATGCGTGAGCATCTTTTCTATCTTTTTCTAGTAAATTTGCATTTGAATTGTTAAGTTTAATCAATATTTTAATACTTTTTAGCCACTATGAATGCTACTTTGAGTTGTGTGCAATTCTGTTTATTTCAGGTAGCATTTTGGATGAATTTGACAGAGTTCGCGTGAAGAAACGAAGTCGCCATAAAATCAAGAGCACTACACAAACCCCATTGCTTTCAGCCTCGTTGAAGCCAAACTTGAGAAACCTCAAGTTTGACGCCAACTAAAGAAACCTGAAGGAGTGCATACGGGCTTGTTGAAGCCAAACTTGAGAAACCTCAAGTTTGGCACCAGCTAAGAAGAATGGAAGAATTGCATGCTGGCTTAGTGAAGCCAAACTTGAAAAACCTCAAGTTTGGCGCCAACCAAGGAGATTTGAAGAGTGCTTTCGGTTGTGTTGAAGTCAAACTTGGATCCTCCAAGTTTGGCACCAACCTTTAGCAAATCAAGTGGTCCCCATTGGTCCAAGTGAAGATACACGAAGAGTTATTTTATTTTGATTTAAAATTTTATTTTATTTTAAAATAGGAAAAGATATTATTTAGTTCTAGGAAATATATTTTACATTAATTAGGATTAGATATAAAAGGGAAAAGAATCAGCCCTTCGGGCTCTTCTCTTCTCTTGGACCTCATTCTGCAATTTACAGTTTTTTGAATCCTAGTTTTCTCTCTAAACCATGAGCAACTAAACCTCCACTGTTAAGGTTAAGAGCTCTGTCTATTGTATGGATTGATACTACTATTTTTCTATTTTAATTCATGTACTGATTTCTATTTCAAGAGTTGTTTTCATTCTTTATCTTATGAATTTGGGTGGAACGGAAGTATAACCCTTGTTCTAATTGAGTTCTTGTATAAATTGAAAAAGCTCTTTACTTGAACAACAACTTGAAAATAATTTCTCCTAAAATTTTAATTATCTAGACGTAACGGGATACGTGACATATAATCCTCTTATATTTGGGTAATTAGGGTTTTTGTGGCATATAAACTAGAATTGAACTTCACCCTCTAATTGGAATTAAGTGACAAAAGAATTGGCAGTTGATGAAGGTTAGAGGAGACTAAAAAGGTCTAAGGAATTAGGATTTAGCCACATATAGTTTTCCATGAATGGAACCTTGCATGATTATAATAGTTAGTAAGAAAAGTCAATCCAGAAGATAGATATCTCTGAAATCTTAACTGTTTTCTCCATATATACTTCACAACTTATTTACTGCTTGCTTTTCTGATTCTCTGAAATTTGAATTACTGTTTGATGCATTTGAACTCTCAACACTCTTTTCTGTTTGTCTAACTAAGTCAATCACTTAACTATTGTTGCTTAATCCATCAATTCTCGTGGGATCGATGATGCGTGAGCATCTTTTCTATTTTTTCCTAGTGAATTTGCATCTAATTTATTGAGTTTTATAAAGAATTAATTATTTTTTAGCCAATATGGATGCTACTTTGAGTCTTTTGCAATTTTATTTATTTTAGGTAGCATTCGGCTGGATTTGATGGAGTTTCTGTAGCACAAGAACAAAAGGAGATGGCAGCGAGGAGCGACGCGTGCGCGTGACTGACGCATACGCGTGATTTGAATAATTTCATAGCAATGCATGCGTGTGACTGACGCGTCCGCGTGATACGCAGAAAAGACCATTGACGCGTACGCGTGACATTCGCCACGTGCAGAAAACACAGAAACTGCTGGGGGGTGATTTCTGGGCCCCATTTTAGTACCCAAGTTAAGCGCGGATCTAGTGAAGCCAAGTGGTCCCCACATTACAAGACGTGGAGTAGTTAGTTAATTCTGATTTAAATTCAAATTTGAATTTGAAAATAGGAAAATATATTATCTTAATTTTAGAAATTTAATTTTAAATTAATTAGGATTAGTTATAAAAAGGGGAGACTTCTCTTCTATTGAAAAAAAAGTCATAGAGATTCCATTAGGGGGATTCCATTAGGAAATTCTATAGAAATTTATATTCCACATTTCATGAGCAACTAATACTCCATTGTTAAGGTTAGGAGTTCTGTCTATTTGTATGGATTGATTTTATTACGTTTTTTTTCTATTTTAATTCATGTGTGGATTTATAATTTAAGAATTGTTTTCGTTTTTATCTTATGAATTTGGGTGGAACGGAAGTATGACCCTCTTTCTATTTGAGTTCTTGTATAACTTGAAAAAGCTCTATACTTGAACAACAACTTGAAAACAAATTCTCCTAAATTTTAATTATCTGAATTTAACAGGATACGTGACATATAATCCTCTTATTTTTGGGTAATTAGAATTTTTGTGGCATATAAACTGGAATTTGAACTTCACCCTCTAATTGGAATTAATTGACCAAGGAATTGGCAGTTGATGAATTTTAAAGGAGATTAGGAAGGTCTAAGGAATTTGGGTCTAGTCATAAATAGTTTGCCATAAATTAAATCCTACATGATTAAAATAGTTAGTAAGAAAAGTTAATCCGTAAAAATAAATAACTCTGAAACCTTAACTATCTTCTCATTATATTATTCCCAACTTATTTATTTGTCTGTGTTTAATGCTCTTTGATTACCAAAATACTCTTTTCTGCTTGCCTAACTAAGCCAATCAATCAATCATTGTTGCTTGATCCATCAATCCTCGTGGGATCGACCCTTACTCACGTAAGGTATTACTTGGTACGACCCGGTGCACTTGCCAGTAAGTTTGTGGTTGTAAAAACACCGCACCAATCGACCCTCATTCACTTGAGGTACTACTTGGTACGACACGATACACTTGCTGGTTAGTTTGTGGACTACAAATTCCACACCAATTGGTCGTTTACCCAGGGAGATCCTGAAGACGATCCAAGCAACGAGTTTGAGGTTGGACAACAATTTGAGAACAAGGAAGAAGTCATGTTGGCAGTTAGGCAGTACAACATCAGAAGGGTTGCGGAGTACAAAATAGTATAGAGTTACCTATTAACTGATGTCGTTATCTAACTAATTAATTTATAACTAATCAACTCTAAATTTTATTGCTCACGTTTTTTTCTTGTCTAAATTAATTATTCCACTAATTACTTTCTAATTCACAACGCAAGCTAATAACTTTGACTAAATTAACTAATAATATACTTTTTTATACTCATTAACATGTTTATAGACAACTATACTGAAAAAAGATAACATAAAAAAATTTAACTAACATAACAAGACTTAAAATTATGTCTATCTAACTAACATGTAAATAGTAAATTTGCTATTCTAACCAACAAAAAATCTATACCAAATAATTTTATCTAACATATAAACAGTAATTTTAATTAAGATAAAAAATTAACTATAACGTATTTATTATTTACTAACTTGAAATTGAGAATATCGTCCACACTAGTCTTTATGGATGTCGAAAAAATAGAACAGAGTAACAGAAAAAATTTGGAAGAGAAAATGGAAGAAAAAAAAACAAAATAAAATGGTCCCACCATTTTTAAATAGTGTGCCAAATTCATCGGAGTTCGTCAAAGTGCGGCCAACTCTAAATAAATTATAGAATTCACTGTCAGACAAATTATTCCAAAAAAAAAAAATTGTACCGTTGAAAATAAAGCTGAGATTTCTTTTATGAGAAAATAATTAATTTTTTTTATTTTATTTACGAAAAAATCCCATGAGAACAATCTGCAAAACACAGATGACAGAAGTACAGAACACTAAACACAAAACAAAGAGGCTCCCTGAAAACAACCACAATACACCGATCTGGGGGCTGAGATCGGAAACATGAAGTCATCAATCCACCACCTCCAACATCCTCCTCCGCAGCCGCCGCCGCCACCACTCTCCGACTCCGACACCGACTCCGACGGAAGCGGAACCCACTCCTCCTCCTCCGATCTTCTCCGCCATTCCGACCTCTCCGCCTCCATCTTCAAACCGTACTTCGAGTTCACCGGCCGCCACTCCTCCTCCTCCACCACCGCCACCCCCGCCGAAGTGTCAAAGATCCAATCCTTCCTTACTTCCTCATCCTCCGGCGCACTCTCATGCCTCATCTGCCTCGAACGCATCAAACCCTCAGACCCAACATGGTCCTGCTCCTCGCTCTGCTTCGCCCTCTTCCACCTCCATTGTATCCAATCATGGGCCCGCCAAGCCTCCAATCTCGCTGCCGCACGCGCCGCCACGCGCCTCCCTATCACAGAGCAGCGCGCCTCTGAAACCGCGCTCTGGAACTGCCCCAAATGCAGGGTAGAGTACCCAATCACGCACATTCCAAAAACCTACTTTTGCTTCTGCGGAAAACTCGAGAACCCTCCCAATGATCCATGGGTTTTGCCTCATTCTTGCGGTGAGATTTGTGGGAGGCCATTGAAGCACAACTGTGGTCACCATTGCCTTCTTTTATGCCACCCTGGACCCTGCCCGTCCTGCCCAAAACTCGTGAAAGTTAGTTGCTTTTGTACCAAAATTGAAGATGTGAGGAGGTGCGTGTCCATGATGCTCAAATACTTCATTTATGCTGACGTATGTGTATTGCATTTGTATTTGCATCAAAGACTGCTAAATTAAACTTCTTATTTTCATAACTTTGCTGTATTTTTGTGTCATATACTCATATTCAATACTCTTATTGGTATTTGTCTAATATAGGTGCGGGTTCAAGGAGTTCTCGTGTGGGAAAGTTTGTGGGAAGCTTCTGGATTGTGGGGTTCATGGTTGTGCTGAGATTTGTCATGAGGGTCAATGCCCTCCCTGCCGGGCACGCAGTGTGTACCAGTGCCGGTGTGGTAAGAAGAAGGAAGAGAGGGAGTGCTGTAACCGTGTTTTCGGGTGTGGCGAGCCTTGTGAGAAGAGGCTCGGATGTGGGAGGCATGTGTGTGAGAGAGGTTGCCATGTTGGGGAGTGTGGAGACTGCCCTTTGCAAGGGAAGAGGGCATGTCCTTGTGGGAAGAGAGTGTATGAAGGGATGCCTTGTGATGTTACTGTGCCCTTATGTGGGGCTACTTGTGATAAGATGCTTAGTTGTAGGTACCATAGGTGCCCCGAGAGGTGCCACCGTGGTGCATGTGTTGAGACTTGTAGGACTGTTGTGAAGAAGTCTTGTCGATGCGGCAGCCTCAGGAAAGATGTGAGTTTTCACTGTCTTTGCAGTAGATCTGTATGCTTTGTTTTGCTTGTTTTGTAGTTGTGGAATTGTTATTATAGTGGGCAGAGTTAATTGAACTTGGAATAGGTTCCTTGCTATCAAGATTTGTGGTGTGAAAGGAAGTGCCAGAGGATGCGGGACTGTGGCCGGCATGCTTGTAAACGCAAGTGCTGTGATGGGGATTGCCCTCCATGCTCAGAGGTTAGAGCCTACTTTATGGCCAATTGGCCATCATTTCATTCCAATAGAAGGCTAGGATGTTAGAGGAGTATTGATTGATTTGCTTATGTTTTTAAAAAATTTATTAGGTCTGTGACAGGCGGCTTAGATGTAAAAACCATAAATGCCCTTCTCCATGCCATAGGTATGTTGCTATAATTTCATAGTGGAACTGTAATTTCTGTCTTATGTCTTTGATGTTTAAAGATCAACTTCATTATCCGCTTTTTGTTATTGCAGGGGTGCCTGTGCTCCTTGCCCAATAATGGTCACCATTTCATGTGCATGTGGGGAAACACATTTTGAGGTCTGAGTCTGACTTTCTTTTTCTGTTTTTCAGAATAGGAGCATGACATTATACTATGTTATTAATTTAGTATTTATTATATGAGATATAATTCTTCAATTGTGATTGTATAAGTCCAATTTTATGATTGTATTTCTTGTGTCACTTTGGTAACCTGAATCCAACATTCTTGAATGCAAATTGTAGCTGTGAACACATTTGTGTAAAGCACAATTATGAATTGTATAGTTCATAGATTTTGCTGGCAATATGACCGTTGGGCTCGTTATGCATTATATAAGATTGAGAGGCTCGAATATTTTGTGAAGGAATCTTAGCTTTGACATGTATTGCCCTATTTCCAAGCACAATCAGTGCAAATCTGACTTCATTTAGTGTAAGGGGAGATGACTATTTTAGATGAATGCAAGTGGTTGGTATGGTGCTTGACTTTTTTTCTTTTTTGGGGTTGAAGGGGGAGGGGGATATGATTGCCAGGTTTGAGTTGATCAAGTGAGCAAGGGATGTTGGTTAGATCAACAAAACATTGTTTTCTTTCCGTAATGTAATCGTTTATGTTGCATATCGCACTAATTTATATTTAAGGGGAACATTGAAGGTGAGTGGATAAATAAATGAAGGACTGTTATTATGGTTAATTTATGTAGACTGTAGTCAATGTGATGTTCCCAGTGTCTTTGTCTATAGTGTTTTCATTTGGTAACAGAAAATAAGTTTGAAGTTCAGATTTAGTATAAACATGGAGATACTCGAAACATTTGTGTTATTTTCTTGTTTTTAACTTCTTATTACTAATATTTTACTGTTGCCTTAGTTTGAAGATATTTATAATTTTACTTCTCTTGTTGGTTGTTGATATCATCAGTGGACACACATGCTGGCAATACATATTCTTTCTTTCCTTTTCCCCCCCCTTTGTTCTCTGGTCAATTACCACCATTATCTTATGTGATCTTGTTGGTGTTAATGTTGTATACTTTGATTTTTATTAGTTTTTTTTTCTCAAGTCAAATGTGCTGAGTGACAGATGTTTTACTAGGTTCCTTGCGGTACTGAAATGGAACAAAAACCACCCAAGTGTCCTAAACCATGCCCTATTGCTCCTTTATGCCATCATGCACCAAAGCTCAAGGTAATTAGTGACTTGTTTTGCTTCAGGCATTTACATTTTCAAGTGGAGATATGTTGTAGTGTTGTATACTTGGATGTGGCTATAATAGCAGCAATAACAAGCTGATGCTGATGCTTTGACAGTGGAAAAAAGTTTAGAAAATGTAAATTGTATGCGGAAATGAATTAGATGTTTAAACTTTAAACAATAAAATCTAGTTTGTTGAGTATATGTTATCAGTTGATTACTTTCAAATTTTGATGCTCAATTAGATGGAGTAGATCATAAGTTCCATAACAGAACATGTTTCTAGGAATGGCTGAAAATTAAATATTGCTAATGATTACAAAATCATGGTATGATTGGGCACTGGCATAAGAATGTTGTCTGTTCATCACCCTACTTCCCTTCTTATCAAATACATGTTCTTTAGAGCTTCATTGTTCCTATTAGTGATAATTTTTTAACCTAATATTTATGTTGAGGGAAAGTCTCGCCTAGTCTAGGGTTGGTGCCTGCTCTGGGGCTTGACAAGCATATGGTTCCTTGCATATAATCAACTATTTTTTTTTTTTGGGGGGGGGGGGGGGGGGGGGGGGGGGGGGGGATTGTTCTAGATTAAAGAGAAAAAAATGGTACTTGGTGCACAGTTTTGAGGATAGAACACTTATGTTCTAAAATTGAATGTGTTTAATTCTGGTAAAAGTGAGTTTCGAATAGATGATAAAAGTTCATAATATAGTTTTTTACCCCCTAAGAAATTTCATGATATATTTTAGTGGGTGCTTACTATTTTTTGTTTATTCCTTAATTTGAAAGGAAATATAGTATTTAATTTTGATGCACTGCAACTAATAAAATGATTTACATAGGCATCTGCTCATATATTTTCAATAAAATTGGTTGACCAATCACCTAGGACCTTAAAAGTCTTAAAAAGAGAAGCATGCAGTGGGATGAATGTGTAAAAACTTTTACACATGCATCATTAATTTCAGAAATATATGCATATTAGTGAAAATGTTTCATGTATTTTGCGTATTATTAACAAATTAATTATTTTTTCTAGCCACACAAATGCCATTATGGAGCCTGTCCTCCTTGTCGGCTCCCTTGTGCAGAAGAGTACTCTTGTGGCCATGCTTGCAAATTAAGGTTTGACACAATCTTCTCATTTAATATGTTAGATTGAGATATTACTAGTTACCATTTTGAAGAAATTGCTATGAATAATGAAGGCTTTCCATCTTTTATGCATTTCAAATAGATTTGATGGGAAACTCTTAAAACATTAATTAATGCATCAATTTATCAGAATCTAGTATCATATGATGGAACAAGAAGATCATAGATTTAGTTTTTAGTTGATGCCTTTCCTTAACATTGTTTATTCTGTGTGAAGGTGTCATGATGCTAAACCTCCGCCTAATCGGGAGTTCACTCTCAAACCAAAGAAAAAGAAAATTATACAACAAAGTGAATGTACACCTGGTACTCCATGCCCTCCTTGCCCTGAACTAGTGTGGAGACCATGTGTCGGGCAACACATTGGAACGGAGCGAATGGTTTGTTTTTGCTTCATCTTCAAAGCTGGATATAAACATCTGATATTCAAGATACTTTTAAAAGTTGTGTAAGAGAAATTTGCATCAGCTACTTTTGTGATTTTAATTAGGTTTCTTTTATTTTTTTCCCTTGTTTTACCCCTTCCTGTCAGATGGTCTGCTCTGATAAATCACAGTTTGCCTGTGAAAACTTATGTGGAAATCCTCTACCGTGCGGTAATCATTATTGTACTAAAACCTGCCATGCCTTGGAGAATCCAGCCTCCACGAACCGGCTACAGAAAAGTGAGCCTTGTGAAGATTGTTCTCTTCCTTGTGATAAGGTATTGAAACTTCCATAATTTCGTTGCATGTCATTCCCTCTCTACATCTTCTCCATTCTTGGGCTCTATGTATCCTCTGTAATATAACACAATTTATGCCAAATAAATGAGATTTCTCTTTTGTCTTCCTGTGTGAAATTAACAAACACTCTTATAAGAAATTAGAACTGATAATTTTTCACTCAATATACCTACTTCAGGAAAGAGAACCTAAATGCCAGCATTGTTGCCCTCGTCGATGCCATCCTGGAGACTGCCCTCCATGCAAAGCGCTGATCAAGCGGTCTTGTCATTGTGGCTCAATGGTCCATGTGTTTGAGTGCATATATTACAACACCTTGTCAGCTAAGGATCAAGAGAAAGTCCGTTCATGTGGTGGGCTGTGTCATAGGTAAATTAGAGAGTATATGCTTTAGTTCTATTTTACCCATCTCTTCTCTCTCTTTTATTCATTTATATTTTTGTTAAACTAGTTTAGCACTTGAATCCAACTTAAATATCTGCAAGAATTTTGATCCCTCCCTTCCTTTTATTGCCGTTTTTCTTTTTGCTCTTATAAAGTTCAATGTTGTTCTTATTTTCCAGGAAGTTAGCAAATTGTACCCATCTATGCCCCGAGACGTGCCATCCTGGTGAATGCCCAAATCCTGAGAAATGCAGTAAAAAGGTAATGTGACATTAAAAGGTTATGACATCATGACTTGAAGCTGGCAAATTTTTTCATATTTTAATCTAGCTACTGCAAAATAAAGTAATCAGTTACCCTATTATTTATCCATATAGTCTTCTAAAATCTGAAGTCAATCTTCACTAGGTCATCGTTCATTGCAAATGCCAAACACTGAAAAGGGAGTGGCCTTGTCACGATGTTCAAGCAGCATATCACAGTGCTGGTTCCCACCCAAAGGATATTACCAAAAATCAATTTGGAATTGGCCTTATTCCTTGCAATTCTGATTGCAAGAGTAAAATGCAGGTTGTTGAGTCGGAATTACATCTACGTAAATCTCAAGTTACAGAGGTAATCCATTTTAATCAGAACCTTCCATATATTTATGTTATCTGTTTTGCTTCGTTCTTTGTTTTATAATGGTTGTAGAGTTCGTTGTTTCTTGTGAAAAACTGAAAATTTAGCACTGAATATGACATTAATCTGTCTACATCGTCACTTAAGGGTGATTGATTTGAAAATCAAGCTCAAGTTCTAAATCGAATTACAAAAGTTTCATAATGGAAACCTGAATACAAATTTGATAGTATTAGCAACTACTCTTTAAAAAGAGGATCCCCTACCGACACAAAGAAAATGGAGATTTAGCGAGTTTAATTCTCGTCTTTTCTAGGAACTTTTAGACTGTAATATCTGAGTTTTGTCTCATTAGTTGGATACAGGTCTGATCAAACCTGAAAGCTTATAGGAGAGCAAAAATTTTGATATAATATTCAATAGTATAAAAGTAGTTCTATTACCATTTTTGCACAATCACTTTGTTTTTAAAATTTTGCAACATCTATACATTACAATAATAAAACTTGTTTTCTGATGAAACCTTCTATCAAAATCTGATTTTTTTCAATAATATTTTCAACCAATATGATACCTTGAATGGTCAAGAATACTCAATCTTATGTATATGAAAATTAATTTATATATAGGATTAGTTTCATAAGGTTTATATTCTCCATCTGTTCTATGTGGCTGTGTTTGTTTACACGTATGGGATAGAGAGTAGGACACCGAGACACGAAATCATGTTTGGCAGCTGAAACATGGACACAGACATTATGTCCGAAGATACTAAATTAGTGTATTTTGTGTCTTTGATAGAAGGGACACAGACACTAATAAAAGACACTTATTTTTTCATTATCCCTAT
Source organism: Arachis stenosperma (assembly GCF_014773155.1). Classification (NCBI taxonomy): domain Eukaryota; kingdom Viridiplantae; phylum Streptophyta; class Magnoliopsida; order Fabales; family Fabaceae; genus Arachis; species Arachis stenosperma. The sequence continues at coordinate 87,751,647 of NC_080383.1, read as the reverse complement.
CAATTTTTCACAATTACATTTTTTATCATTATATTTTTTTCCCTAAATTTGTGTGCGGAAGAAAATGATAATAAATTGGACTTTTCATAATTTGTTTTATCTTATATTTAGTTTATTAACAAACAAAACATAAAGACACTAATTTTTGTGTCGTTCTTTGTGTCATGTTCTTAGTGTGCTGTCTTATTCTGTTGTCAAAACCAAACTCAGCCATAAGTCATAGATGATCCCTTGTACTTAACTTCGTGAACCTAATAGTATGACATGCATGTTTGAACTATATTTTTTCTTTTTAAATATTCTGATATGTATCTATGAATATATAATTCCACTTCTTAAATTTTCACTTCACTTTTCAGTCTGTTTTCATTAAATTGGAGATGCACGCCTCTATGGCGTATGCTCTGAATTAGTGTTGTCTAATACTCTAGCTATTTTCAAAGGTAAAAGAGACAGATAATGAAAAACTGGCTCCGAAGCGACGAAAAAGGCAGAAACGAGTCCAAGAATCTAAGGAAGCAACAAAAATACAGGTATATTGATTATTTGAGAGAAGAGTTCTTTCTTTCCATGCTCTAACTATGTCTCCTGGTCTCTTTCCACTGATCATCTTCTTTTTCTGTTAATCACTGAACAGAAAATTATTTCTACAACAAAGAAGCTCCTTCTGTACCTTTTTATTTTGATCATACTTGTTACTGCTACATATTATGGATACAAGGGACTTCTGTGGCTCAATGATTGGATGAATGAAGTTGATGAACGAAGACAAAGACATCCTAGGATCAGATGATTAATTTAGTTTGTTTATCTCTTTTATTTATTTATTTATTTTTATTTTTCACCCTATCTATGAGGAATATATATATATATATATATATATATATATATATATATATTGTTCATTAATCCCCCAGATTTTTTTTTTCACAGGCAAAAATAAATAATCACTGAATGCACAATTAGACATGTTACATTTTGTAACTGAATAGTGTCTTGTGGTTTCAATTCAATCTTGCATGCTATTAGAGGAAGATACAGAATTGTTTTACTATAATCTTTACAGCCGTGTAACTGTTTTGTTATTTGATTTGTGGAGTATAATTGGATTTGGATGATACTTTACCTTATAAACGTGTTAATAATTTATTTTGAGCATTAATCTTTGACAGTGTGACTATTTATTTTATTTATTTTTGTTAAATTATCCGTCAGGTTTGAATATAAACCATGATTTGATTACAGCAAGAAAATTTATTTACAAATTCAATGATAGTAGTCAGAACTCAAGTAATCCTGCGTAGGCTTTATTAGTGGCTTAACACGGGAGCAATGAGCTGCTGAGGTTTAGTTGATATACTACATTAGCATGTCTTTCAATATACTGCATTTGAATTCGAATTTGGTAATGTTAAGTGGTGGATAATAATTCTTAAAAATGTTGGATGTCTGAGTGGATAGTGTGCGAGTTTGTTATGATGTTTAGGATTGGATTATTAGTTTATTATATTGATATTTAAAAATATTTTGTACATACTAAAATTCAATTACTAAGGTTATGTTTGATTAGAAAGAAAGAAATAGAGAGAAAAAAAATGAGTGAATTTTTATTTTTCTTAGATGTGTTTGGATGGAAGAAAAAAAAAAGAACGCCATAAAAAGATAATTTTATCCTAATATTATAAAATATATTGAAAAAAGTGAAAGGGTAATGTTAAAAATAAAGAGAGAAAAATTAGTTTTTTTTTTCAATTTTTTTCAATATTGGAGAGAAAAAAATTGATAAATCTATCAATTTTTTTTCATTCTTTTTTTTTCTCTAGTTTCTCTTTTCAACTAAACAATAAAAAATAATCATTTTTTATTTTCTCTTTTTTCTTTTTTTTTTCTCTTTTTTCTTCAAACAAATATTATCTAAGCGAGTGATAATGTATTTATATATAAATATTTATATTAAATTTATTTTTATACGTATTTTTATAAAAATAGTTAATTTGGTAGTTTATTTTTGGCATCTTGAGTAATATTATGTCTACTCATACACCATAAATAGCTCTCATCAATTTATTTAAAATTACAACGTACCGATTGGATTCTTATATAAATGAAATGTGCTTAAATGTTAATAATCTTGTTATGTTGTTAATAATATTTCTGTTAATTTTTGTTAATTTTTATTTATAATTATATTTAATAAAAATGTCTTTATAGATGTGTCTAATAAAAATATTTTTTTATAATTGTATTTAATAAAAATATTTTTAAAAATATATTTTTAAAATGTGTCTCTTTATATATATATTTAAAATATAATAATTAATTATTATTAATAATAAGTTAGTAAACAATATGTTAGTATCTTATATTTTTCTAAATGTTAATAAATAATGACCACAAGTGTGGCTACTGTTGAAAAGGGTAGAATTTCATTATAGGCGGTTTGAACATGTAAAAGATCGTCTAAAGATGTGGTGTCATTATTTTAGTATTTTGTATTAGTTAAAAAAACAGAGCTGGATATTTGTCTGAATAGTTAACACCTCTTTCCAATTTTACCGCTGCCTAATGTTTCTAGAATGCACACTTTGAGCTTTGAGCTTTGAGCTCTTCGAGTCAAGGCGTTTACCAAGTTCATTATCTATCATTTTCCCACATTTAATGAAAAACCTGACTCGGGAAAATCCTGCTTTGGCATCTCTTAATCTGACAAATAATTCCAAAAACACATTGGAATATTTGATCACGAAAGAGTACTATACCATTAAAAGTGAAAACTTCTGCCATTCAACTTGAGAATCAAAGATATGGACCTTTCCCAACGATGACGATGATTATTAGGGTAAAGGATTATTTTAGTTTGGTATTTGGTTCAATTGTAATTTAATTTTTAATATTTTAAATATTTTATTTTATTTTTAAAAAATGTCAACTGTCTTATTTTAAATTTTAATATTTAATATTATTTCAGCGTTAAATTTAATACGAATAATTAATATATTAAATAGTCAATAATATTTGATTTGACTAAAATCGATTTACTAATAATCACCAACGTAATTTTTTTTATTTTAGATTGTTCATGATTGACTGATAGGATTTTAGAATTTTTTTATAAAAAATTTTGGTTATATTTTTTTAATACAAGAAAAAAATATAACTTAACAATAATATCCATGTCATTCATTTCGTTAATTATTCGTATTAAATTTAATAATATGATAATATTAAACTCATTTGAAAATTTTTTAGATAAAAATAAGACTTTAAAATATTAGAAACTAAATTAAGATTTGACCCGTACCTTAAAACTAAAAATATATAGTATTATACTCTTTTTTTTTATTATTGATATGGCTGTTACAATAAAAAATTATAATTCGACATCGTACGTTATACCTCTGCTTAATGATCTATAATTCTCCTAAACGGTACAAATCGGAATCAAACGCTCGACTAAGTATCACAACGTCCCGATACGATATAACTGGTCTTCAATGAAAAAATAATCATGACAGATGTAACCATTAAACATTTCACTCTACATATAAAGAAGGTAAGGTATTTTTTTAAGACACATCGAATTGACTTAAGTATCGGAATGACTTTTGCAGGTACTTTTTCTCTTTTTATTATTCATTTTTGTGCCGAAATACATTCTTGCTGAAAATATAAGTTTGGTATAATGACCTGTAAGTTTAGTACAAAGACTAATCACCAACAACTTATACCTCAGTTATCCAGACCAGAACAATTATTATTATTATTATTGTTATTATTATTATTATCCGTTAAATGTCATATTTTGATTGCCTCGTTGTAATAAAAGTTCACTTAACTTATTATATTTAAATCATTGAGTAAATCATAAATCATAAATATAATAAACATTTTTTATTTCATTAATTTTGAGTTTATAAGCCCTAAAACTTATTGTGAGTAATTACAATAAGCAAACAAATTGTAGTAGCATTTTTGAGCCGTTGGATTCAATTATGAATGATGAGATGCATAGCTCTTTTTTTGGTCATTTAATCAACACATATTACTAAAAGTTAATATAATTTACTTTCATTGGCATATCTTAACTTTATTCACACTAATTTTTTTTTGTTTGTAAGTATTTTTATGAATAGAACAATCTGATCAAAGTTTTAAAAATTTTTTATATATATAAAATATATGGGATGAGATTTGAATTTTTAATACTTAATTAAAGAAATTAAAGAAAGATAAATATTTTCTATTTAACTACATTTTATATTATTTAAAAAATTATTTAAATGAAATATATAAATCAAATATTTTTATTCACATAGTTAAGCAATTCATAAAATAAGTTACAACAGTATTTCTTTCAAATTAAGCTTTCTTCATGACCAATACGTCGTTAGAAAACTATAGTATTCCTTCCAAAAACAGCTAATAACTATAGTATTCAGTGACGACACGTTGCTAGGTTTAGCATAGAAGAAAACTAATAAACAATTCCAAAGTTAGCATACTTCCAAACTCCGTTGTTGACGACATGTGTGTAGGTTTTGGTGGAAACTAAACTCATCTATAAAGCCCAAATAAATATTCCTTGCACAGCTTTTCTGTGGACTACTTCTGATGAATGAAGTAGAGCTAAAAGAGTGAATTACAGTATTCCTTCCAAAAGAGCAAATTCAATGGACTCATAAGATGCAACACATGGCCATGGTTGGGAGAATACTGAGCTCAAGAGCTGGCCATTGTAAGAGGAGGGTTTCTCACAAATCAAGGAGTTCAGTAAACGAGGCAACAACAATATTCCCTCCTAAAGGGGCCATGTATTCTAATTTGGAGAAGGGGGCTTTTATGAAATTTGAATTACATATCGAATTAGAAAATCTTCCCGCGTCGAAGGACATCGTAACTTGGGAGGAAGCATATTAGAACCCAGTGCAGAGCATCCATTGCAGAGTATGTGACAGGATCGTGTGTATATAGCGAGAAGAAGGCTATCTTTTCTGCATCTACTGGTGAGTGGCTCAGGTTTGGCTCTCTTGCGAGGTGTTTAAAAATTTAACATCTTTTCAATAGCCATGGAATTTTTTCGCTCATTGCAGGAATGGTGACATGAAATATTTTGTATAAATAGTGGGAAGCTGAAGGTTATTTACACAACTAACATTCAGGTCATCTCAAATATATATTGTTATTTTTACCTACAAAGAGTCATTTTGAAATTGTTGTAAGCTCAGATTATGGCTGGAACTCGAGATTTTGTGAGTGATATCAATCCCTCTAAGCTTGCTTGGTCATTGGTTGTGGGGGTTACTAAATTGTATGAATTTTCCAGCCAGTGAAATGAGAAAGAGGTATTTAGCTTGGAGTTGGTTTTGCAAGATTAGAAGGTATGTCTATCCTTCATTGGGCTTCTAGTTTTTATATTTCTTGATTATATACTACTGTATGAGCTTTAGAACTGTCGTGACGCTTTGTCATCCTTTACTTTATGGCTAGAGGTAAGGCTTAGGGTGATAAGGTGTTACACTCTGTATCTTGAAGAAGACTGATAGTGCATGTGCTTGTAGATACAGAGCCATGAACAAATATTGGTACATTTTATTGAAGGAATATAAATTTCTGTTGCAATACCAGCTGACTTTTTTCCCAAATCAACACACACTTTTATTGCATATTTGGTTCCCTCAATGGAAAAGCACCAATAATGCAATTTTCAGTGTCAATACTTTAACAGGTGCATCAAAGGCATTGTCGCTCCTAACATAGTTAAAAAACTGCAATGATTTTACCACTGTGGGTTCTTAGCATCGGAATGTTTGCCTAATTTTCACTAATGGAGGCTGTAAGAACATGCTACTCATCTAGAACATCCTAACTTGCAATATTTACAAATTAACTCAACCACACGTCTTTTAAGCACCAACGTGCATCTCAATCTCTGCCTTTGCATATTATCTGTCCACGACATACTATTGCGTTGTACATGTCTTCAAGCAAAAATTTCATGACACACAAATTTGGTATACAATCTAAAATAGCAAAGTGCAAAAATAAAAATCGAAGAGAGTTGCCAATGGTGATATTAACAAAGTTGGGCCTGACTACGTTTCACTGAATGAGTTAGTCTTCTGAATTAATTTTGGTGGTCTGAATTTTCATGATCCTGAATCTGTCCTGAAATTCTTCATAAATAGCTACAAGTGTCAAGTGACATCATATTCAAATTCCTAACAAGGCAAAGTCAGATTACAATAAATTGGTAACGGTCAAAGATAAGGTTTGCTACATGTCCTACCCAATTAGCAAAGATCACTACAATGTATCAATATGGTGCCTTGAAATGAAACACAAAGATTTCTTTCGATGGAATCCTCTATATGAACTAGAAAGTTTTAGGCTATATAAGTAGCCCCAACTATTTATTCATAAGGAGATCATAAGTTTAACACAAGAAAGAAGACAAATAGGAGTTCCTGCAAAAGATATTATTCTTTCAAGATGCTCATGGCATCCATATGAACAACAACATATATATTATGGGAGCTGGCCAACTGAAATCGAAGTGAAGCGAATCATTCTTCACTTTCTAGGGTTGTTTCCAGTTCAATCCAAAAATTAGAGTGCAATGTTAAATCCAAATTCATCACGTGTCCAATCAATTCTAAAGTGAGCATCAAAGAATATAGAGGATGTAAAATATAAAAGTTTGTTTATGCTAAATGTTAAATTATCTAAAATAGTTATAATTTTCATGCAATGAATAGTTTGCTACCGTTCACCTTCTATTACAAAGATTTTCATGCCACATTTAATTTATATGATTAGCTTATCGTATTTTCTCAATGTGAGTTCAATTATGAAAGTGTTAAGCATTCAACATAAGGCGATTATAATTCAAATCAAAGTGTGAACTTTAAAAATTAGTGATTATCAAAAGATTAAGTATGTTACCCAAGTTTGAGATAAGTGAGATGTGTAAAAATAAATTCAATGAAAAATTAACACCAACTATGTGTATATTTAGTAAAACAAAAGTGTTGAGGTGTAAGAATCCAGCAAGAAGCTAATCATATTTATAAACTTAAAGGCAATCTAATAGTAAGTTTTCACTAAAGTTGATAAATCCAAGGCTGCCTTAAAAGAATGGACAAATTTTTTTTCTTAAAAAATAACTCAATAGTACTCCCGCCACTTTTTTTTAGCAGTAGAAACTGCGGGTTGCCTCTCACTAAGTATAAATATCATAATCAATTCATAAATTTCTTAAAAACTTCCATTAAAACCAACTAAGTTACATGCTTATCAAGGCATCCTATCTATGGTCTGACTCAACAGCTTTAGCTAGAACAGATTCTTGTGCTTCCAGTTTCAATGCAATTCATATAAGGAAAATAAAAAAATTTCAATCAACCTGAATAAGCATGAAGCAGTAGAAAATTTTTGGAATCCATTAGAACTACGAAAATCAAAGCTTCAGGATTATAAGTCTAGGATGAATCACTCAGACCATGATCTTGAGAATGCAAAACAAGCAAGAAACAACAAATTGGTTAAGCTAGCTGGAAAAAAAAAGAAGCTAATTCATTATTCTAGTCACAAAGGTGCTTCTAACATATATGCTTACATTGGATGAGCAGTTTTCTCCATGTTATATGTATATTGTCTTTCAATATTTGCACACATTTTTTTCTCTTCTATCAAGCTTTGTAGAGCAGCAGGACATCTCATCTCACAACAGGAAAATATATCCACAAATGATCAAACTAATTATTTTTCACCTTAGCAATCTCAAAACAAAACACCTTTGAAAAAGTTATCAATACGCACGGTGGAAGGTATTTTAAATAAATGATTTATAGTTTTATTTAAACGGAACTTTGATACACAATAAAATGAATAGTTTATCTATTTGAGATTATTTCCTATCGTGTAAACCTATTATTATTGTTATTACTGCTAATTAGTGATTCTGAAAAATATTGTTTCAAATTCCAATAATTAAATTAGAGGGCCAACTTCTGCGAATGAATCTAACAATCCCGCCTTGAAGTGTAACTTCAAAAGGCAATTCGAAAATCTAGAGATTATTAGTGCTATTAATGAAGCATTAACTAATGAATCAGCCATTGTAGGGGACAAACACTCAGCATCCAATTCGGTCATCAACAAGAACATAGTCGAAGATTTCAATTGTTACGAATTCATGCAACTTATTTTTTTTAGAAAGATAGTATTCAAATTTTGATTTAGTACATGCATTATTGTCAGGGAAACAAAAAAACATGCACCTTATTTTAGCTCTAACTAAGTCCGATAGCCATGCTCAAAAGCCTCCAACAAGAGTAACTCTAGAACGTTACATTTTGATTGCATCTTCAAATGACATCACCCAATTAAATTCATCCCATCTTAAAACCGATACATCTCTGCTGCCACCTAAAGGTACTAATCTACTTTCATTCTTGTTAACAAATTTTCAAGAATCCTTATCCATTCTCATGTAAATATGTTAGCATAATGATAATATAGGAGAAAATAATAAATGGTCTATATTTCTTTTTAGCGCGAATAAGTTTTTAAATGCTTACCTCAAATGGAAGTGGAATTCCAAACATTGTTGAAATCTCTTTCGGAGGCCTAAGTTCGAGAAGCCAGCTTCTAAATACATCATCAGCTGTTATAGTCTACTTAGCATCAACTCCTACCCATAGCTCCATCTCATTTCACACTAACAAAGATAACACATAATTGCTATTTTTCTAATAGTCTAAGTATGAATTTGAAAAACATCTCCATATTTTGTTGACAGAAACTAATCCGAACAAATTTAAACAAGCAATAACATTGAATTATACCTACTAAATAAAGTTTTGAATTTTTTTTATAGAGTCAGTAACTCATGGAGTTGATGTCAATACACACAACCCATATGATTATGAGACTAATACTCTTATCAATTCTACTCTAAGCAAAGAACAAAACACTACAGTGCCTCTCCCAAGTATTAGAATTCTGTTTCTAAATATCATGACTTAAGTGAGAAATAATTAAGTAATTATGAAGTGTATTCTTTTTGTATGGCCATGGAGGTACAAGAAAGACTTTTTTTTAGAAAACTATATCGGTAGCACTCAGATCAAAGGGTCAAATTGTGTTAACTTTTGAGTCTAGTGGCATAGCCTCTTTGTTGTTACCTATAGGTCGAACTGCACATTCTAAGTTTGCCATACCATTAACTCTAGATGAGTTCTCTACTTGCAATATCAAGTAAGGAAGTCTGTTAGCAGAGTTAATTGTAAGAGCAAATCTAATTATTTGAGACGAAGCTCTTATGATGAGTAAATTTTTCTTTGAAGTATTGGATAAGACAACGAGAGATTTGTTGAGGTTTGAAGATTAGCAAAGCCCACAATTTTCCTTTGGAGGTAAAACTATTATTTTTGGTAGAGATTTTAGGCAAATCTTGTCAGTAGTATCGAAAAAAACTAAACAAGACATCATTAATGCTTCCTTAAATTCATCATATCTATCGCAACATTTTGAGATTTTAAAGCTTACAAAAAATATACAGCTATAATCCATGTCACCACATAGTGGCATAAAAGATTTAAGGTAATTTGTTGAATGGATCCTTCAAGTGAGCAATGGAATATCTGAAGGGACATCTAATGGTACCAATTTGATTCAAATACCCTCTGAATTCTTTATCACTGATTATAATGATCTGATTCAAGCAATTGTTAAAGCAAGCTATTCATATTATATTGCTAACCTGACTAATGAATACCACTTGAAGAGTCGAGCTATTTTATCTCCTACAATTAATGCAATAGATAAAGTGAATGACTACATGACGACAATTATCAACAATGAATGCAAGACTTATGTAAGCTCCAATAAATGTTTGCCTAACAGAGGTAGCAATGAAATTGAAGGCATGAACACACCAGGGTTCTTAGCTACAATCAAATGCTCTGGGGTGCCAAATCATGAATTGAAACTAAAAGTTGGGTACCCTGTTATGCTCATTAGCAATATTGATCACTCATAAGGTATTTACAATGGTACCAGATTGATAATGACAAGACTTGGAGATAAAGTCATTAAAGCAAAACTGTTAAATTCAAACAAGTACCTCGATAAAATTTTTATTCCTAGAATAACACTCATCTTCTGAGATGTTAGGCTACAATTTAAATTCCAAAGGAGACTATTTTCTCTTATGCTATCTTACGCAATAACCATAAACAAAGTCAAAGACAATCACGGGACCACATAGAATTGCTACTGGAAAAACTTATCTTCACGCATAACCAACTTTATGTTGTCATATCAAGAGTTACAAATGATGAAAATACTACTGAAATTGAGAATGTTGTTTATCCAGAAGTCTTCAAAAATCTGTGATAAAACTTTCAACATGAGATATTTCTTTATTATTATCTCATATATTGAAACATTAGTTAGGTTGTTCAATAAACTTATATTTTTTTTATTGTTATTGCTCCAACTTTATTATCAATCATCATATTACATTTCATATATATCATTTCTTCATGAAAAATTTGTATCAAGTGTTTAACTTTCTTATAATTTTCTCAATGTCACAGATTCAACCGCAAAATCCACAACTTTAATGCTAAATGACGCATTTTGACATATAAAATAGTTTACTCTCAAATAATTAATAGTTATGTTTCTTATTTCAGTAATTCTTTTTCAATTTTTCGTTCATATCTATATCAAACTTATGTCATTTCTGTATATATTAAACTCTAAAAATTCCATTCTATTTGTTAATACCTATGTGTTAGTACTTCACTAACAATTTTATATATATTAAACTCTTATTGTAACGCTTAAACTAACTTTTTTTTTTCATTAAATTCATTAGACTTTATTTATATTTTGGAATACTCAAATTTTAACCAATCTTAATCATAAAATTAAATATCAAATAATATCAATTCTTCTTTATTTGTTACACCAAATGATATCCAAACTGTTCATACCCTGGCCCAACACTAGGGCCCAGGTCTAAGTAAGCTAAAAAGGCCCAATCTACATTTTGGCCTTTGCTGACAACCGACCGCCTTCGAAGAGGTCGGATTTTACGCACACTCCACTCCCAAGAAGTCGGGCTCAAAAGATAACTGGCAAATAACACTTATTCAAATAAGTAACTGTCCCTAAAATCTTTCAACCCATATCCAGGAGCCATATCTCAACTTTCCTAAGATAAAGGGACGATTATCCTCCTTAAAAGGTGGAACTACTCCAACGGTGGTATTTGGTTCACCACTATAAATACACTGACACCCCTTAGGTATCTCGAAGTCCCAATACTCTATAAGCCTATAAAACCCTTTGTTAACTGGTGCACGAAATTGTGATCATCAATGGCACCATCAACATGGTACGCTCAATTGCAATCTCAACTCTTTATCACAACTTCGCACAACTAACCAGCAAGTGCACTGGGTCGTCCAAGTAATAAACCTTACGCGAGTAAGGGTCGATCCCACGGAGATTGTTGGTATGAAGCAAGCTATGGTCATCTTGTAAATCTCAGTCAGGTAGATTCAAATGGTTATGGATGATTTATGAATAAAGCATAAAACATAAAGATAGAGATACTTATGTAATTCATTGGTAAGAATTTCAGATAAGCGTATGGAGATGCTTTGTCCCTTCTGTCTCTCTGCTTTCCTACTGTCTTCATCCAATCCTTCTTACTCCTTTCCATGGCAAGCTGTATGTTGGGCATCACCGTTGTCAGTGGCTACAGTCCCATCCTCTCAGTGAAAATGTTCAACGCGCTCTGTCACAGCACGGCTAATCATCTGTCGGTTCTCAATCAGGTTGGAATAGAATCCAGTGATTCTTTTGCGTCTGTCACTAACGCACAGCCTTCAGGAGTTTGAAGCTCGTCACAGTCATTCAATCCTTGAATCCTACTCAGAATACCACAGATAAGGTTTAGACCTTCCGGATTCTCTTGAATGCCGCCATCAATTCTAGCTTATACCACGAAGATTCTGATTAAGGAATCCAAGAGATAAACACTCAAGCCTTGTTTGCTTGTAGAACGGGAGTGGTTGTCAGGCACGCATTCATAAGTGAGAATGATGATGAGCATCACATAATCATCACATTCATCATGTTCTTGGGTGCGAATGAATATCTTAGAACAAGAATAAGGTGAATTGAATAGAAGAACAATAGTAATTGCATTAATACTCGAGGTACAGCAGAGCTCCACACCTTAATCTATGGTGTGTAAAAACTCCATCGTTGAAAATACATAAGAACAAGGTCTAGGCATGGCCGTGAGGCCAGCCCCCATGATCTAAGAACTAGACGTCAAAAGATGAAAATACAATAGCAAAAGGTCCTATTTGTAGAGAACTAGTAGTCTATGGTTTACAGAAATGAGTAAATGACATAAAAATCCACTTCCGGGCCCACTTGGTGTGTGCTTGGGCTGAGCATTGAAGCTTTCAGGTGTAGAGACTTTTCTTGGTCTTAAATGCCAGCTTTTGTGCCAGTTTGGGCATTTAACTCCCATTCTTGTGCCAGTTCCGGCGTTTAACGCCGGGCAGTTTTGAGCTGATTTGGAATGCCGGTTTGGGCCATCAAATCTCGGGCAAAGTATGGACTATTATATATTGCTGGAAAGCCCAGGATGTCTACTTTCCAACGCAATGAAGAGCGCGCCAATTGGGCTTCTGTAGCTCCAGAAAATCCACTTCGAGTGCAGGGAGGTCAGAATCCAACAGCATCTGTAGTCCTTTTCAGCCTCTGAATCAGATTTTTGCTCAAGTCTCTCAATTTCAGCCAGAAAATACCTGAAATCACAGAAAAACACAAAAACTCATAGTAAAGTCTAGAAAAGTGAATTTTAACTAAAAACTAATAAAAAATATAATAAAAACTAACTAAAACATACTAAAAACATACTAAAAACAATGCCAAAAAGCGTATAAATTATCCGCTCATCACAACACCAAACTTAAATTGTTGCTTGTCCCCAAGCAACTGAAAATCAAATAAGATAAAAATAAGAGAATATGCAATGAATTCCAAAAACATCTATGAAGATCAATATTAATTAGATGAGCGGGGCTTTTAGCTTTTTGCCTCTGAATAGTTTTGGCATCTCACTCTATCCTTTGAAATTCAGAATGATTGGCTTCTATAGGAACTCAGAATCCAGATAATGTTATTGATTCTCCTAGTTAAGTATGATAATTCTTGAACACAGCTACTTTATGAGTCTTGGCCGTGGCCCAAAGCATTCTGTCTTCCAGTATTACCACCGGATACATACATGCCACAGACACATAATTGTGTGAACCTTTTCAGATTGTGACTCAACTTTGCTAGAGTCCCCAATTAGAGGTGTCCAGGGTTCTTAAGCACACTCTTTTTGCCTTGGATCACAACTTCATTTTTTTCTTTTTCTTTTTCCCTTTTTTCTTCATTTTTTTTTGAATATTCACTGCTTTTTCTTGCTTCAAGAATCATTTTTATGATTTTTCAGATCTTCAGTAACATGTCTCCTTTTTCATCATTCTTTCAAGAGCCAACATTCATGAACAAAAAATTCAAAAGACATATGCACTGTTCAAGCATACATTCAGAATTCAAAGTATTACCACCACATCAAAATAATTAATCTGTTATAAAATTTAAAATTCATGCAATTCTTCTCTTTTTCAATTAAGAACATTTTTCATTCAAGAAAGGTGATGGATTCATAGGACATTCATAACTTTAAGGCATAGACACTAAGACACTAATGATCATAAGGCACAAACATAGATAAACATAAGCATGAAAATTCGAAAAACAGGAAAATAAAGAACAAGGAAATTAAAGAACGGGTCCACCTTAGTGATGGCGGCTTGTTCTTCCTCTTGAAGATCTTATGGAGTGCTTGAGCTCCTCAATGTCTCTTCCTTGCCTTTGTTGCTCCTCTCTCATGATTCTTTGATCTTCTCTAATTTCATGGAGGAGGATGGAATGTTCTTGGTGCTCCACCCTTAGTTGTCCCATGTTGGAACTCAATTCTCCTAGGGAGGTGTTGATTTGCTCCCAATAGTTTTGTGGAGAAAAGTGCATCCCTTGAGGTATCTCAAGGATTTCATGATGAGTGGGATCTCTTGTTTGCTCCATCCTTTTCTTAGTGATGGGCTTGTCCTCATCAATGAGGATGTCTTCCTCTATGTCAATTCCAACTGAATAACAGAGGTGACAAATGAGATGAGGAAAGGCTAACCTTGCTAAGGTAGAGGACTTGTCCGCCACCTTATAAAGTTCTTGGGCTATAACCTCATGAACTTCTACCTCCTCTCCAACCATGATGTTATGAATCATGATAGCCCGGTCTATAGTAACTTCGGACCGGTTGCTAGTGGAAATAATTGAGCGTTGGATAAACTCCAACCATCCCCTAGCCACGGGCTTGAGGTCATGCCTTCTCAGTTGAACTGACTTTCCTCTTGAATCTCTCTTCGATTGAGTGCCCTCTTCACAAATGTCTATGAGGACTTGGTCCAACCTTTGATCAAAGTTGACCCTTCTAGTGTAAGGGTGTTCATCTCCTTGCATCATGGGCAAGTTGAATGCCAACCTTACATTTTCGGACTAAAATCTAAGCATTTCCCCCGAACCATTGTAAGCCAATTCTTTGGATCCGGGTTCACACTTTGATCATGGTTCTTGGTGATCCATGCATTGGCATAGAACTCTTGAACCATTAAGATTCCGACTTGTTGAATGGGGTTGGTAAGAACTTCCCAACCTCTTCTTCAGATCTCACGTCGGATCTCCGGATATTCACTCTTTTTGAGTTTGAAAGGGACCTTGGGGATCACCTTCTTTATGGCCACAACTTCATAGAAGTGGTCTTGATGCACCCTTGAGATAAATCTCTCCATCTCCCATGACTCGGAGGTGGAAGCTTTTGCCTTCCCTTTCCTCTTTCTAGAGGTTTCTCCGGCCTTAGGTGCCATAAATGGTTATGGAAAAACAAAAAGTAATGCTTTTACCACACCAAACTTAGAAGGTTTGCTCGTCCTCGAGCAAAAGAAGAAAGAAGAGAGTAGAAGAAGAAGAAATGGAGGAGATGGAGAGGGATTTGTGGTTCGGCCAAGTGGGAGAAGTAGTGTTTATGTTGTGTGAAAATGAAGGGGTGAAGATGGGTTTATATAGGGGTAGAGATAGGGGTAGGATTCGGTCATGTATGGGTGGGTTTAGGAGGGAAAGTGGTTTGAATTTGAATGGTAAGGTAGGTGGGGTTTTATGAAGGATGGATGTGAGTGGTGAAGAGAATGATAGGATTTGATAGGTGAGGGGTTTTTGGGGAAGAGGTGTTGAGGTGATTGGTGAATGGGTGAAGAAGAGAGAGAGTGGTGGGGTAGGTGGGGATCCTGTGGGGTCCACAGATCCTGAGGTGTCAAGGATAATTCATCCCTGCACCAAGTGGCGAGCAAAAATGCTCCTTTTGCCAATCTTGGCGTTAAACGCCGGGCTGGTGCCCATTTCTGGCGTTTAACGCCAGCTTGATGCCCATTCCTAGCGTTAAACGCCAGTCTGGTGCCCCTTTCTGGCGTTAAACGCCTAGAATGGTGCCAAACTGGGCGTTAAACTCCCATTTGCTGCCCTTACTGGCGTTTAAACGCCAGCAAGGTTTTCCTCTAGGGTGTGCTATTTTTCTTTCTGTTTTTCATTCTGTTTTTGCTTTTTTAATTGATTTTGTGACTTTCCATGATCATCAACCTACAGAAAATATAAAATAACAAAGGAAAATAGATAAATATAACGTTGGGTTGCCTCCCAACAAGCGCTTCTTTAATGTCAGTAGCTTGACAGTGGGCTCTCATGGAGCCTCACAGATACTCAGAGCAATGTTGGAACCTCCCAACACCAAACTTAGAGTTTGAATGTGGGGGTTCAACACCAAACTTAGAAGTTGGTTGTGGCCTCCCAACACCAAACTTAGAGTTTGACTGTGGGGGCTCTGTTTGACTCTGTTTTGAGAGAAGCTTTTCATGCTTCCTCTCCATAGTAACAGAGGGATATCCTTGAGCCTTAAACACAAAGGATTCTTCATTCACTTGAATGATCAGTTCACCTCTGTCAACATCAATCACAGCCTTTGCTGTGGCTAGGAAGGGTCTGCCAAGGATAATGGATTCATCCATGCACTTCCCAGTCTCTAGGACTATGAAATCAGCAGGGATGTAATGGTCTTCAATCTTTACCAGAATATCCTCTACAAGTCTATAAGCTTGTTTTCTTGAATTGTCTGCCATCTCTAGTGAGATTCTTGCTGCTTGTACCTCAAAGATCCCTAGCTTCTCCATTACAGAGAGAGGCATGAGGTTTATACTTGACCCTAAATCACACAGAGCCTTCTTAAAGGTCATGGTGCCTATAGTACAAGGTATTGAGAACTTTCCAGGGTCCTGTCTCTTTTGAGGTAATTTCTGCCTAGACAAGTCATCCAGTTCTTTGGTGAGTAAAGGAGGTTCGTTCTCCCAAGTCTCATTACCAAATAACTTGTCATTTATCTTCATGATTGCTCCAAGGTACTTGGCAACTTGCTCTTCAGTGACATCTTCATCCTCTTCAAAGGAAGAATACTCATCCGAGCTTATGAATGGCAGAAGTAAATTCAATGGAATCTCTATGGTCTCATTATGAGCCTCAGATTCCCATGGTTCCTCATTAGGGAACTCATTGGAGGCCAGTGGATGTCCATTGAGGTCTTCCTCAGTGGCGATCACTGCTTCTTCCTCCTCTCCAAGTTCGGCCATGTGGGTCATGTTAATGGCCTTGCATTCTCCTTTTGGATTCTCTTTTGTATTGCTTGGAAGAGTACTAGGAGGGAGTTCAGTAATTTTCTTGCTCAGCTGTCCCACTTGTGCCTCCAAGTTTTTAATGGAGGACCTTGTTTCAGTCATGAAACTTTGAGTGGTTTTGATTAGATCAGAGACCATGGTTGCTAAGTTAGAGTGGCTCTGCTTAGAATTCTCTGTCTGTTGCTGAGAAGATGATGGAAAAGGCTTGCCATTGCCAAACCTGTTTCTTCCACCATTATTATTGTTGAAACCTTGTTGAGGTCTCTGTTGATCCTTCCATGAGAGATTTGGATGATTTCTCCATGAAGGATTATAGGTGTTTCCATAGGGTTCTCCCATGTAATTCACCTCTTCCATTGAAGGGTTTTCAGGATCATAAGCTTCTTCTTCAGATGAAGCGTCCTTAGTACTGCCTGGTGCAGCTTGCATTCCAGATAGACTTTGAGAAATCATATTGAATTGCTGAGTCAATATTTTGTTTTGAGCCAGTATGGCATTCAGAGTATCAATCTCAAGAACTCCTTTCTTCTGATTTATCCCATTGTTCATAGGATTCCTTTCAGAAGTGTACATGAATTGGTTATTTGCAACCATTTCAATGAGTTCTTGAGCTTCTACAGGCGTCTTTTTCAGATGAAGAGATCCTCCAGCAGAGCTATCCAATGACATCTTGGACAGTTCAGACAGACCATCATAGAAGATACCTATGATGCTCTATTCAGAAAGCATGTTAGTAGGACACTTTCTGATCAATTATTTGTATCTTTCCCAAGCTTCATAGAGGGATTCACCTTCCTTCTGTCTGAAGGTTTGGATTTCCACTCTAAGCTTACTCAATTTTTGAGGTGGAAAGAACTTTACCAAGAAGGCATTGACTAGCTTTTCCCAAGAGTTCAGGCTTTCTTTAGGTTGTGAGTCCAACCATATCCTAGCTCTGTCTCTTACAGCAAAAGGGAATAGCATAAGTCTATAGACCTCAGGGTCAACCCCATTAGTCTTGACAGTGTCACAGATTTGCAAGAATTCAGCTAAAAACTGATGAGGATCTTCCAATGGAAGTCCATGGAACTTGCAATTCTGTTGCATTAGAGAAACTAATTGAGGCTTAAACTCAAAGTTGTTTGCTCCAATGGCAGGGATAGAGATGCTTCTCCCATAGAAGTCGGGAGTAGGTGCAGTAAAGTCACCCAACACCTTCCTTGCATTGTTGGCATTGTTGTTGTTTTCGACTGCCATGTCTTCTTCTTGTTTGAAGATTTCTGTTAGGTCCTCTATAGAGAGTTGTGCCTTAGCTTCTCTTAGCTTTCGCTTCAAGGTCCTTTCAGGTTCAGGGTCAGCCTCAACAAGAATGCTTTTGTCTTTGCTCCTGGCCATATGAAAGAGAAGAGAACAAGAAAATATGGAATCCTCTATGTCACAGTATAGAGATTCCTTGAGGTGTCAGAAGAAAAGAAAAATAGAAGGAAGAGGTAGAGGAATTCGAACTTATCAAGAAAGATGGAGTTCGAATTGTGCATTAAGGAGGAGTGTTAGTCCATAAATAGAAGGATGTGAGAGGGGAAGAATTTTTTGAAAATAAATTAAAAAGATTTTAAAAACATTTTGAAAAATACTAATTGATTTTCGAAAACTAAGAGTGGAAAAGAAATCAAGTGATTTTTTGAAAAAGATTTTGAAATTAGAAATAAAAAAGATACGATTGAAAATTATTTTGAAAAAGATGTGATTAAAAGATATGATTGAGAAGATATGATTTGAAAAATAATTTAAAAAGATTTGATTTTAAAAATTAATGACCTGCCTAACAAGAAAGATATGATTCAGACATCAAACCTTTCTCAACAGAAAAGGCAACATAATTGAGATGTTGAATCAAATCATTAATTGTTAGCAAGTATTTTTGAAAACGGAAAGAAATTGATTTTGAAAATATATGATTGAAAAGATATGATTTGAAAAAGATTTGATTTTGAAAAGTTATGAAAACTTGAAAAAAATCTGAATTAAAAACAAAATCTTCCTTCTTGTGCCATCCTGGCATTAAACGCCCAGAATGGTATGCACTCTGTCGTTTAACGCCCAAAACACTACCCTTTTGGGCGTTAAACGCCCAACCAGGCACTCTGGCTGGCGTTTAAACGCCAGTTTGCCTTCTTCACTGGGCGTTTTGAACGCCCACCCTTTTCTATGTAATTTCTCTGCTGTGTGTTCTGAATCTTCAATTCTCTGTATTATTGACTTGAAAAGACATAAATTAAAATTTTTTTGGATTTTTAATGATGAGGAATAATCAAAATGCAACTAAAATCAACTAAACAATGCATGCAAGACACCAAACTTAGAAGTTTGTATACTTCTGACACTAACAAATTGAGAATGTATATGAGAAACAACAAAACACTCAAGTCAAGAGCATTTAAAGATCAGAGCAAGGAAATCATCAAGAACAACTTGAAGATTAATGAAGACACATGCATGAATTCGAAAAAATGCAAGAAGAACAGAAACATGCAATTGACACTAAACTTAAAATGAGACACTAGACTCAACAAGAAACATAAAATATTTTTTGTTTTAAGATTTTATAGTTTTTTTTTTTGGTTTTTTTGTGCTTTTTTGAAAATTAAGTGGAAAAGAAAATAAAGATATCAAAATTCTTAATGAGAATTCCAGCAATCATGCAATGTTAGTCTAAAGCTTCAGTCTAAAGAAATTAGACATGGCTAGCCAAGCTTCAGCAGGACATTGCATTCAAGAGCTAAATTGATGATAATCAATCAGCTTTGGTGATGATAAGAACATCACCTTGAAACACTATAATTCATTCTTAAGAACTCTGAAGAAAAATACCTAAGCTAAGCAACAAGATGAACCGTCAGTTGTCCAAACTCGAATAATCCTCGGCAACGACGCCAAAATCTTTGTGCACGAAATTGAGATCATCAACGGTGCCATCAACATGGTACGCTCAATTGCAATCTCAACTCTTTATCACAACTTCGCACAACTAACCAGCAAGTGCACTGGGTCGTCCAAGTAATAAACCTTACGCGAGTAAAGGTCGATCCCATGGAGATTGTTGGTGTGAAGCAAGCTATGGTCATCTTGTAAATCTCAGTCAGGCAGATTCAAATGGTTATGGATGATTTATGAATAAAGCATAAAACATAAAGATAGAGATACTTATGTAATTCATTGGTAAGAATTTCAGATAAGCGTATGGAGATGCTTTGTCCCTTCTGTCTCTCTGCTTTCCTACTGTCTTCATCCAATCCTTCTTACTCCTTTTCATGGCAAGCTGTATGTTGGGCATCACCGTTGTCAGTGGCTACAGTCCCGTCCTCTCAGTGAAAATGTTCAACGCGCTCTGTCACAGCACGGCTAATCATCTGTCGGTTCTCAATCAGGTTGGAATAGAATCCAGTGATTCTTTTGCGTCTGTCACTAACGCCCAGCCTTCAAGAGTTTGAAGCTCGTCACAGTCATTCAATCTTTGAATCCTACTCAGAATACCACAGACAAGGTTTAGACCTTCCGGATTCTCTTGAATGCCGCCATCAATTCTAGCTTATACCACGAAGATTCTGATTAAGGAATCCAAGAGATAAACACCCAAGCTTTGTTTGCTTGTAGAACGGGAGTGGTTGTCAGGCACGCGTTCATAAGTGAGAATGATGATGAGCATCATATAATCATCACATTCATCATGTTCTTGGGTGCGAATGAATATCTTAGAACAAGAATAAGCTGAATTGAATAGAAGAACAATAGTAATTGCATTAATACTCGAGGTACAGCAGAGCTCCACACCTTAATCTATGGTGTGTAAAAACTCCACCGTTGAAAATACATAAGAACAAGGTCAGCCCCCATGATCTAAGAACTAGACGTCCAAAGATGAAAATACAATAGCAAAATGTCCTATTTGTAGAGAACTAGTAATCTAGGGTTTACAGAAATGAGTAAATAACATAAAAATCCACTTCCGGGCCCACTTGGTGTGTGCTTGGGCTGAGCATTGAAGCTTTCATGTGTAGAGACTTTTCTTGGAGTTAAACGCCAGCTTTTGTGCTAGTTTGGACGTTTAACTCCCATTCTTGTGCCAGTTCCGGCGTTTAACGCCGGGCAGTTTTGAGCTGATTTGAAATGCCGGTTTGGGCCATCAAATCTCGGGCAAAGTATGAACTATTATACATTGATGGAAAGCCCAGGATGTCTACTTTCCAACGCAGTTAAGAGCGCGCCAATTGGGCTTCTGTAGCTCCAGAAAATTCACTTCGAGTGCAGGGAGGTCAGAATCCAACAGCATCTGCAGTCCTTTTCAGCCTCTGAATCAGATTTTTGCTCAAGTCCCTCAATTTCAGCCAGAAAATACCTGAAATCACAGAAAAACACACAAACTCATAGTAAAGTCCAGAAAAGTGAATTTTAACTAAAAACTAATAAAAAATATAATAAAAACTAACTAAAACATACTAAAAACATACTAAAAACAATGCCAAAAAGCGTATAAATTATCCGCTCATCACTAACTTAGGCATCGGAGTGTCTTTGTAGGTACCACCCCCCATTCCTTCATACACACAAGTCGAACGACGGCTCCCAGACGCACACAAAGTCGAAGACTACCTCCTCTAGACATTTGGACCATCCTAACAAGTCCAGCCCATTAATCTCCAGTTACCCATCGTAACATTGGCGCCGTTACTAGGGACCTGAGAGATCAACCAGTGATGGCGGACGACTTGTACAAAGATGGCAACACAACATCCAATTTTGAGCAAGAGAATCAGAACGTTGGAAACGACGACAGGGATATAGTCACTCATCAAGGGGTGACTAACCAGCATAGAGAAGGCATTTCAGGGGTAAAAAACCCGAAGGTAAACTCCTTTGAAGGGCGCGAATCAGGAAAGGAGGGACAAAACTCATACAGCTGACTTCATGGGATTGTTCCACGGCCACCAGGGGTGCCTAGAGCAGTTGGAGCAAGAGTTGGAATGACAGCGAGAGGTAGAGAGAAACTTGAGGAACGAGATTGAGCGATGAAAAGAGCTTGAGAAAAAGCTCTTGAGACTAGAGTCCACTCTCAAAGGTCGAAGCTCTTGCAGTGACCGAGAAGACTCTCCCTTGGGAGGAGAAGATTCGTTCAATGAGGATATAATGAGGACAAAAGTTCCAAGGAACTTTAAAAGTCCTGATATGGATCTCTATGACGGAACTACTGATCCAAAGCATCATTTAAGCAATTTTAAAAGTCAGATGTACCTAGCCGACACTTCTGATGCTACTCGCTGCAAGGCTTTCCCGACAACCCTCACTAAAGCAGCGATGAAGTGGTTCGATAGCCTCCCCCAAGGTTAGTCACTAGTTTTGACGACCTCTTGCGGAAATTCCTCATGCGATTCTTAATCCAAAAGGACAAGGTAAATCACGCATTGAGCCTCCTGGGAATAAAATAGGAGGTCAGAGAACCTTTGAGGGACTATATGAAAAGGTTCAACAAAGCGTGTTTGGAGATTCAAGACCTGCCCACGGAGGCAGTGATTATGGGCCTAGTAAATGGACTCTGAGAAGCCCCTTCTCCCAGTCCATCTCGAAAAGACACCCGACCTCCCTGACTGATGTACAGGAAAGAGCTGAGAAGTACATCAACATGGAGAAAAATGCCAGGCTTTGAGAGCCAGGTTGGCAACCTGGGCACTCTCACTCATTAAAAGAGGAAGAGAGAGAGGCCAAGAAGAAAGAGAAAGTCGGCCCTGAAAGGCCAACGAGATATCACTCCTATACTCCTCTACGAGTTTCCCTAGTTGATGTATACAGGGAAATTTGTCATACTAAGAGACTACCTCCCCCTAGGCCCATCAAAAATAAAAAGGGGGAAGTCGTGGCGACTACTGTGAGTACCATAAGCTATATGGTCACTCAACAAATGATTGTTACAACCTAAAAAATGTGATAGAAAAGCTGGCCAGAGAAGGTCGGCAGGACAGATATCTCATAGAAAGGTCGGATCATTACAGCAAGAGAAAGCGAGATGACGAGGATCGAAGAGACCTATCACCACAGACCCCGGAAGGATATATACATATGATCTCGGGAGGATTCGGAGGAGGCGGCCTCACAAAGTCATTTCGCAAGAGGCACTTGAAGGAAGTCTACCAAGTTGGGGGCGAAGCCCCCGACCTTCCAACCATTTCATTTACTAAAGAAGATGGGCAAGGTATCATTCCTAGACACGATGATCCAGTTGTGATAACTATGATCCTTGCCAATGCCCATCTTTACAGAACCCTAGTGGATCAGGGAAGCTCAGCCAGCATCCTGTTCAAACCGGCATTTGATAAGTTGGGATTGGGTGAAAATGAGTTAAGAGCTTACCCCGATGCTCTATATGGGCTAGGGGATACACCAATAAAGCCATTAGGATTTATACCCCTACACACAACTTTCGGAAAATGGGTCAAATCCAAAGCTCTGAGCATCGACTTCATAGTCGTCGATGTGGGTTCGGCCTATAATGCTTTAACAGGCAGGACAACCCTAAATCGGCTCGGAGTAGTGGTGTCCACCCCCACATTTGCATGAAATTTCCAACACCAGAGGGAATAGCAACCATTAGGGGAGACCAGAAACTGGCGAGAAAATGCTACAATGAAAGCCTAAACCTGAAAGGAAAAGGCAAGGAGGTGCACACCATTGAGCTCGGAGGAGTCAGAGCTAAGGAGGAGCTGCAACCGCAACCTGGGGGAAAGACTGAAGAGGTATAGGTCGGAAAAGAGGAAGGAAAAAATACCAACATAGGGGCCGACCTGAAAGAAGACCTAAAACAGAGGCTTATAGGGCT
Source organism: Arachis stenosperma (assembly GCF_014773155.1). NCBI lineage: Eukaryota > Viridiplantae > Streptophyta > Magnoliopsida > Fabales > Fabaceae > Arachis > Arachis stenosperma. The sequence continues at coordinate 87,727,941 of NC_080383.1, read as the reverse complement.
TCTACAAGACAATTCTGACTTCTTTTCCTGGAAAGCCTCCGACATGCCCAGAATAGATCCCGAACTCATGTCGCATAAGCTTTCAGTATACCCCGGATCACGACATGTTCAGCAAAGAAGACGGAAGCTCGGACCTGAACGGGCTCAAGTGGTGGAAGAGCAAGTACAAGTCCTCCTAGAAGCCGACTTCATTAAAGAGGTCAAATATCTGGCATGGTTGGCAAATGCGGTGCTAGTCAAAAAGTAAAATGGCAAGTGGAGGATGTGTGTCGATTACACTGACCTGAACAAGGCATGTCCCAAAGACCCATATCCACTACCAAACATTGATACCTTAGTAGACTCTAGCTCGAGGTATCAGTACTTGTCGTTCATGGATGCATACTCGGGATACAACCAAATCCCGATGTACAAGCCGACACTACAAGAAAAAAGGCCTATGGCCACGCTTTTTTCTTACCACGCTTCAAAAGCGTGGCCAAAAGTGGTCAATGGCCACGCTTTTATGAGGGTGGCGATAGATTAGAGATTTGGCCACTTTTTTTTTGTCACGCTTCAAAAGCGTGGAAAAAAGGATCAATGGCCACGCTTTTGTAAGGGTAGCAATTGATTAGAGAAACGACCACGTTTTTTTGCTGCCACGCTAAAGCGTGGCCAAAAGTGGTCAATGGCCACGCTTTTATGAGGGTGGCGATAGATTAGAGATTTGGCCACTTTTTTTTTGCAACGCTTCAAAAGCGTGGCAAAAAGGATCAATGGCCACGCTTTTGTAAGGGTAGCAATTGATTAGAGAAACGACCACATTTTTTTGCTGCCACGCTTCAAAAGCGTGGCCATAGAAAGAAACAAGTACGTTTTAAAAGCGTGGCGACAGGGTTTCATTACGGCCACGCTTACAAACATGGGCATAACCTGGTAACCTTTTGGCACGCTTAAAAGCGTGACCAAAAGTGGTCAATGGCCACGCTTTTATGAGGGTGGCGATAGATTAGAGATTTGGCCACTTTTTTTTGCTACGCTTCAAAAGCGTGGTGACAAGGATCAATGGCCACGCTTTTGTAAGGGTGCCAATTGATTAGAGAAACGGCCACGTTTTTTTCTACCACACTTCAAAAGCGTGGCCATAGAGATAACAAGGACATTTTAAAAGCGTGGTGACAGGGTTTCATTACGGCCACGCTTACAAAATGTGGTCATATCCTGGTAACCTTTTGGCACGCTTTAAAAGCGTGGCCAAAAGGTTTTTTTCTGCCACGCTTTTGAGAGAAACAGGGACATTTTAAAAGCATGGCGAGAGGGTTTCGTTACGGCCATGCTTACAAAACGTGGCCAAAAAGTTTTTTAAAAAAAACCCTGATGACCCGGCCCCTAACCCGGTCCCCAACCCGGTCCCCAACCCATTCACACTAACCTTAATCGAGCTCTTTCACCTTCGAAACTACTCGCCTGGAAGAGCTCCTCCCATTCCCTTCACCCTTCGCCTTCCAAACCACTCGTCACAATCTTCTTCATCTTCGTCTTCATACTCTTCTTCTCTTTCTCGTTCTTCTTCCGTTCTTTCTGGATCTCTCTGTTCACCTTCGAGCTCCACCAAACATGGGTGACGGCAAGGTCAATCTCCCGACGATCTCTTCTCCTCCAAGCCCTCCGATTCCAAAGGTCTGATCGATTTTCCGCTTCGAACGCTTCTATTTTTTATTTTCTTGATTTTTTTCGTTGTTTTTACTTTTAGGGCTTTCCCTTTCCATTTTATTTTCCTCTAAATTGTTTTCAAATGCCCGCTTGTCATTTCATTTTTGCAATAATTGTTCGCTTTCTCTCTGTCTTGATCCATTGATTCTCAATCCTTGATTCATTCTCTCTGTCAATCGCATGCTCAACACGCATGTTCCTTCTTGGTTAATTGATAATGGATACCTAATTTTGAATGTTGTTTTGTGTGTTTTTTGGGGTTGACTTTACTGTGGAATGAAGATTGATCTACATTTTCTCTTTAGTGTTGTACAGAATTTGTGGGGATGTTTACTGCTACTGTTCGGAATGAATTTGTCTTCCTCCACGCCATGTTCGTGGTCGCTGGTCTCTAAATCTGCAGCTGATACAAGATTTGAGTTCAGATTCTCTCATTTAAGGCGCTTCAGGTAATTTAATTTTTATTTTTCCTTTATTCTCCCATTTACGTTGTAAATGCTAACGCAATAGCGTGTGAAGGAGAGTTTTCTTTCCTTTTTTTTTACGTTAGCTTAATAGGCTTTATATGTTTGCAATTGTCCATCTGTGGTGATGAACGGATTATGCATTTTGTGCAGAATTTGCAATGCAAGCACGGAATCTTAGATCCTACTGTTGTAATTTAGAAACAGCGAAACTAGTGTTTTATTTGTCGCATTTTATCAAAGAAGATTAAATTTATTATGTGAAGAAGTTTTAGTATTTTGGAAATGGATGATAATTAAGGTGAATTAAAAGTGGATTTGTTTTGTTGAGCTATAATATAGAATCCTTGAGACTTGAATGTTTCATGAAGTGTTCATAGATATTTTGGAATCAGTACTTATGGTGATAGTTCTGTATGTGAACATGTTTAATCAGGTTGCCAGTGCATTGTAGGTAATATTTTTTATTGGTGGTCTGTTCAACTTCCTAACTTCAATCTATATGTGCAGGCTTTATGCTTTTTTAGCTTTTATACATGGATATTATATTTTTTACATAGTTTTTGCCTGTGTTAATTTGCTGTTGATATTTCAATAATTTTCTTGATATGTGTTCGTCTAAGCTTCTCAGTTCCTGTTTTGTATGACAAGTTCCAGGACCAAATCAATGCTAAGCTGTACATGATAAATGGAATTATTGAGCCACATTATAGAAGGATTTCAAGCAAGATTCCAAAACTGTCAAAGAAAAGAAGGTGCAGTAGGTAAGCAAGATTCCAAAACTATCAAAGAAAAGAAGGGGCATATAAATGAGTGCTTAACATATGATGTACTTGAGGTTTTTCTTTGGCTGGGATGTTTTTGGTGTTTTAATTTATGGTTATTGAAAAGTGATAATCTATTTTTTGCTACTTAATTTTATTTTTTACTTCAATTTTTTCCTTGTCAATGTTTTCCATTTCTCCATTTTAAACATAAGTAGTTAAAAATCTAAGGGAGCCCTGTGATCCTGCTCTGAAAAAGATGCAAGCTCTCTTTTATAAGTACGTGTCCATCCTCGAACTTTTCCCCAACTTGACAATATAATGACAACACTAATCTTGTTGTGGTTGGCAGGTTGGAGCAGGGGGTTTACAATATCTCAAGGATGAGGGAGTCAGCAACAAATAGATACAAAGTCTTCTGGATTCCAGTTCATTGGATGCTTGATGAGCGGATTGTTGTGTGGTCTAGAATTCCACAATAAATTTTCGTTACAAGTATCGCTTCTAGACCAACAAAGAATCCTCTCATACAAAAATTTGGTTGTCACTAAAACAAACCCCTAAAAATAATAACCGAAGTATTCAAACCCCAAGTCGTCGTCTCAAGGAATTGCAGGAAAGTGTTCTTGTTATTGGTTATGAGTTGTATATTTTGGGGTTTTGAATAAGAGAACAGGAAAAGTAAATTGCAAAGGAAATCAAATGACAAAAAGAGGTCTTGGCAAGGTTTGGTGGTAAAGGATCTCTATCCTTATCACTAACCACAACATGATAATTGCAAGGATCAATCCCATTAAATCATCCTCTAACTTAGTAAAGGAAAGTCAAATTAGCTATATCAATCCAAGTCCATAAGTCCTAGCTCTCCACTAATTCAATTAGTGAGAACTAGAATTAATGGCTCCAATCATCAATTACTTAGACATTGGTAACTCAAGAATTCCTAAGTTACCATCCCAAGCCAAAAACATAAAAGTGTAAATTAAAATCCTCCCAAGCATTTCATCAAACACTAGGAAGGTATAAAATAAAAACATAGAAAATTAATGAGAGAATATTAAATCTAAACAACCAATTGCAACATCAATGAAAACAAATGAAGGAAAGAGCATTAAACATAAAATACCTCAACTTGCATTAATAAGAAAATTGAATCTAACATGGGGAATTCATAAACCAAATTGGGAAAATAAACAACTTAATAAGAGAAATAAATAAACCAAAGTACTAGAACAATTAAAGTAGAAGAAACCTAGATTGAAGTAAGGTAGAATTATGAAATTGAGAAGAAATAAAGCTAAAAACCCTAAAACCTAGAGAGAGAGGAGAGAGCTAGGAAACTACATCTCAAACCTAAAATTATGTGAATGATTGTATGATTCCCATTCTGCCCCCAGCGATTTCTGATACGTACAGCACGTGACTCCGTCACGCATACGCGTCGCCCACGCGTACTCGTCGCTTGTCTACCGCACTATCCACGCGTACGCGTCATGCACGCATACGCATCACCTAACAGTAAAGAAACTATGACAAATTTTATGTCATTTTGAAGTCCCAGATGTTAGCTTTCCAACGCAATTGAAACTGCTTCATTTGGACCTCTGTAGCTCAAGTTATGGTCAATTAAGTACAAAGAGGTCAGGCTTGACAGCTCAGCAATTCCTTCAATTTCTTGTATTCCTTCCACTTTTGCATGTTTCTTTTCCATCCTCTAAGCCATTCCTTTCCTATAAACTCTGAAATCACTTAACACACATATCAAGGCATCGAATGATAATAAGAGAGGATTAAACATAGCAAATTTGAGGCCAAAGAAGCATGTTTTCAATCATAGCACAAAATTAGGAAGGAAAGTGTAAAACATGCGAATTTTGTGAATAAATGTGAGAATAGTGGATAAAATCTACTCAATTAAGCACAAGTGGTGCCATGAAATAGTGGTGCATCAAATCTCCCCACACTTAATGGCTATAAGAGTGAAGAGGAATGGTAGAAAGTATGAGATGCAACCTATCTATATGAATGCAACTACATGCAAAATGTTTCTACCCACTTGGTTAAAAGCAAACAAATCCTTCAAGAAGAAATATGAACTGGATCTCACTAATTCAAATCATAAAATAAGGTACAAGTAAACTTGCAAAAGAAGATAGCTCATGAAAGCCGGGAACAAGGAATCAAGCATCGAACCCTCACTGGAAGAATATACACTCTAATTACTCAAGTGTTTAAGGTTCGATTCTCTCAATTCTCTACTAACCTTGCTTTCTAAGACTTGCTCTTCTTCTACCAATCAACAGAAATTTAATGCACAAATACACACATCAAGAGGTCTTTTAAGGGTTGTAATGGAGTTAGGGTCAAGGTAGGATTGTATTTGGTCAAGTGGACTAAAATCTAAATCCTTGATTAACCTAAACTTACCACCTAACCTAAGACAATCCATGTAATTACAATGCAAAATCTAACTGCCCATTAACTGTGTTTACCACATATTCATGCATCCCAAATGTAGTACAATACATATGCATTGATATTTAACTTGTGGCATTTTGTCCCCTTTTTATTATTTGCTCTTTTTTTTCTTTTTCTTTTTTATTCTTTTTTTCTTTTCTTTTTTCTTTCTCAATGCATATGATTAAAGTATTGAATGCAAGAATATGTGCTTAACTATCTTTTTCACAAATTCAGCAAAAATATACAACACCCAATTCTCAAACCAAATGTTTCCAACCCAATTTCTTCATACTTAAATCATGAGCACTCTCACTAGTCTATGCTAACCAAGAATTCAAATTAAGAACATTATTATTTTACGCTTAGAGTTAATGATATGCTAAAGTAAAGAACAAATGGGTAAAATAGGCTCAACATTGGTTTGAAAAGGATAATGAAGGGTTAAGGCCATATAGGTATGTAAGATAAGTGAAACAAAGGCCTCAATCATATAAGTGCATGAATACATCAAACAATGGAAATATAGAATCAAGCAAGACAAAGATCACAATTTTAGAGAGAACAACACACACCAAAAACAGAATATTGGTTGATACAATGCAACCAATCAATTAGGCTCAAAATCTCATTGGTTTTGTGTGTTCGAGCTCTAAAACCATGTTTCAAATAAAAATCTTCAAACAAGTTTAACAAAAAATTTAATTCAAATTAGTGAATGCTCTAAAATAGTTTCTTGAAAAAGAAGATATCACTTCAACCAAGTAGTGGTAAAGTATTCACAAAATCCAACAAACATGCAATCAAACATGCAAATGCAATAACTCATTAACAAAGAAAATTAAACATTGGTGTTGAGACAGGAAAGTAACTAACCCACAGAGATCGGTATCGACCTCTCCACACTTAAAGATTGCACCGTCCTTGGTGCATGCAAAGATGTGCAAGTGGACGGGGGTTGTGAGCTACAACTGCTACGCTTTCTTTAAAGAATGTGCATATGAACTTGTTTGTCTCCCTATTCAAAAGCTTTTCCATGTCCCTACTTGGTGGCCATCTTGAAAGAAGAGAAAAAGGAAGAAGAATAACCCACAAACAAAGATATGAAAATAAATAAAATATGGGTGGGCTAATGCCAAATAATAATGAGGTTTTCAACTACATGGTAGCAACAACATGCAAGTGAGAAAGCAATAGAAGGAAAGGGCATATTAATAGTGCAAGAATTGCAATAATGAGGGAGAGAGAGTGGGTTATGAGAGATATTATAGGGATATATCAATGCACAAGGAATACAAATGTCATAAAAGACTAGCATTGATATGTAAATAATATCACCCAACAGTGTAAAACAAGTCACGAATCACCAAAATAATGCCAGGAAGATGCAACAGTTGAATAAGAACATTTAACACCGATGGAAAAATAATAAACTTAGAAAAGAAAATATAAACATGCACAAAGTTAAAATGTAATGAATGAAAATATGCAAATGAATTAAGTAAAAGAGAGTGAAAGAGAACAAGGATGAGAAGTTAAAGAAATGAAGAAGAAGGAAGTAAGAAAGGAAGAAGAAAGGAAAGAAGAGAGAATAAGAAAGGAGAGAAGAAAAAAAGTAAGAAATGAAAAACAGGGTGCGACGAGCGCGCATGCATCGCGCGTACGCGTGAAAACTGAAATGGCAATGCGACGCGTAAGCGTCGTCCACGCGGACACGGGGATGGCAAAAAAGGCATACTGACGCGTGAACGTCGGTCACGCGTATGCGTAACCACTCGCGTGCTAAAGGCACGTTTCCAGCACAGTGGCAGCCCAACTTTCTGTTAAAATACTCTGTTACGCCGATTGGAAAGCCCACGCGTACGCGTCTCTGACGCTTACGCGTGGAGGGTAAAAATCACAGGGGACGCGCACGTGTAAGGTACGCATACGTGTGGGGTTGTTTGTGCGTAAGGCACCCCTCCTGCATAGCTCCCGCGCAACTCTCTGTTCGTTTTCTCTTTGCTGCGCAGTCACCCACGACGCGTGCGCGTCATAGATGCTTGCACATCGCATGCCCCCTCTTCTTTTTTTATATATATAGGCAGAAATGAAGGTAATTATGCAGAATCTGGAAATTAGCACTGATAAAAATAAAATAAAACTAATAAAACGGGAAGATCATACCATGGTGGGTTGTCTTCCACCTTGCACTTTTAGTTACAGTCCTTAAGTTGGACATTTGGCTAGCTCCTTGTCATGGTGGCTTGTGCTTGAACTCATCCAGGAATCTCCACCAATGTTTGCAAGTCCAATATCCTCTGGGATCTCAAACTAGGCGCATAAAGCCTTCAAGTAAGTTAAAGCAAGCGACAAGGCCCCAAGAGTGTTGATCGTTGGAATGAATTTTGGGGTCCCAAACCTTGCTTTTGCACTCGTCTTCGTGTTGATCATCATTGTTCCAATCGGGTGGCAAGCAGTTTAAATTCTCACTGAGACATCCAAAGAACTTTTTAGACCCATTCAATCGAGCTCTACAACAATCCTTGCACTTCAACTTGGAGCATATAACCATGTTGAACCTTGCATGACAACTCCAACCACTAACCATTTTCCTCTTACTCTTAATGCCAAAAAGAGCTCTAAATTGACCATCTGTCTCAAGTAAACCAAATTCAAGTGGAATGAAAAATCTAAGGGATATGAATTTTACCCACTTGAATGTTGTAAAGGATGATGGCAACTTAGGGGGAGGGGTGATGCGTGAGCATCTTATCTATCTTTTCCTAGTGAATTTGCATCTAAATTGTTGAGTTTAATTTAGAATTAATTATATTTTAGCCACTATGGATGCTATTTTGAGTTTTGTGCAATTTTATTTATTTTAGGTAGCATTCGGAGGGATTTGATGAAGTTTCTACAGAGAAAAAGAAGAAACCAAAAAGATGACCAGCGAAGACCGACGCGGACGCATGGCTCACGCGACCGCGCGAAATGGAGAAATCGCAATGACGCGATCGCGTGCTTGACGCAAACGCGTGGACTGGAATCTGCACAAATGACGCGAACGCATGGACGACGCGGACACGTCACATGCGTGATCTGCAAAAATACAAATGACGCTGGTTACGAATTTTGGGCTGTTTTGACCCACTTTCCAGCCCAGAAAACACAGATTAGAAGCTGCAGAATGGACAAATCAAGTGCTCCCCAACCATCAACTGAAGATCTGTTAATTAATTCGAATTTAAATTCAAATCTTATCTTTTAGGAAAAGATATTATTTTTAATTTTTGATTTTTAAACCTATTAGGATTAGTAATAAATAGAAACTCTATACATTTAGATAGGTACGGGATTGTTATGAGAACCCTTATTTTTCTTCTCTGAACAATGAGCAACTAATCCTCCATTGTTAAGGTTAGGAGCTCTGTCTATTTGTAATGGATTAATTCGTTTGATCTTTCTAATTTATTCCATGCTTTGATTTATATTTCAATAATTGTTTTCGCTCTTTATTTTATGAATATGGGTGGAACGGAAGTATGACCCATGTTCTAATTGAGTTCTTGTAAAACTTGGAAAAGCTCTTTTCTTGAACAACAGCTTGGAAACATTTTATCCTAAATTTTAATTATTTGGATTTAATGGGATACGTGACATATAATCCCCTTATTTTTGGGTAATTAGAATTTTTGTGGCATATAAACTGAAAATTGATTTTTACCCTCTAATTGGAAGTAACTGACTAAGGAATTGGCAGTTAATAAATTTTAGAGGAGACTAGGAAGGTCTAAGGAATTAGGGCCTAGTCACATATAGTTTGCCATGAAATTATATCTTGCATGATTAAATTAGTTAGTAATAAAAATTAATCCGGAAAAATAGATAACTCTGAAACCTTAACTATCTTCTCATTATATTATTCCCAACTTATTTATTTGTCTGTGTTTAATGCTCTTTGAATACCAAAAACACTCTTTTCTGCTTGCCTAACTAATCCTATTAAATACTATTGTTGCTTAATCCATCAATCCTCGTGGGATCGACCCTTACTCACGTAAGGTATTACTTGGTACGACCGGGTGCACTTGCCGGTTAGTAAGTGTGGGTTATAAAATCCGCACCAAGGGGCTCCAACAACTTTGGCAAGGTGATTTCAAGCTCCACTCCCGTGTGTTCTTTCTTGACAACTTCCACCTCTTTGCAAACTTCTTCAATATCAACCTCTTCCTCTTGGTAGCTTTCTTCCAATTCAATCTATTCTTCATTGCTCACCAAGGGCATGAGAGATTGTTCTTCTTCTTCTTTAATCTCCATGTCAAGTCCAATGGGAGAGGATTCAATTGTAGATAAGGATTCATCAATGATTGAATCCATCTCTTGATCAACCTCTTCAAAGTCTTCAACCATGATATGCCTTGGAGGTTGTACACCCTCCTCAACGTCAATTTCAAATGTCTTGGAAGGAGGCTCTATGACTTGACTTTCCCATGGAGGTTTTGCAGCTCCCAAGTCTTCAACCACTTCCTCTTCTTCGATAATTTTGGATTTCTCCACTTGCTCTAATACAAAATCAAACTCCTCCTTGATTTCTTCCTTCACTAATTCTTCAACTACTCCTTCGTCTTCAAGGGTCTCCCTGACCTCCACCCTTTGGGCCTCCTCTCGCTTCTCTTGAAGTATGTATGCGTGAAATCGATCCATTACATCTCTAAGACGATCCCTTCTCTCTTGTTCCATGTCACTAGCATAATTGGGATCGTGTTGCTCTAGGATTGATGGATGTGGGTGCTTTTCCATGGAGGGTCGTGGTGGGATGGAGAGATCATTATGTGGTTGAAAAGGAAGTACACTAGAGCCTGAGGGTTGAATATTGGGGGTAAATAATGGATCCATGCGGGATATAAGAGCTTGGAGAGTAGAGGTGAGACTAGTGAGAGTAGAGGTAAGTGTAGTTTGAAGCTCTTCTTGCCCTTGGCGAATAACATTAAAGGTATCATCTATGGGAGCTTGTGGTGGATAGGAGGGTTCATTTGTTGGGAGAAAGGGGCTCATAATATGAAGGTGGTTCTTCTTGATAAGGATATGGAGATGGTGTATATTGAGGTGGTGGTTCTATGTATGGTTCATGTGGCTCATAAGGTGGTTGGTTTGGTGGATATGGGTTAGGGTCATATGAAGGTGAATGGTGAAAAGGGGCTTGTGAGTAGGGTGGTTCAAAGCTATGTTGAGGAGGTGGTCTATAGGTATGTGGTGGTGGTTGGTGACACGTACAAGAAGAACTACCACATCCATTCGATTGGTATGCATTAGGATTGGAGTTATACCTGTATGAGACTAGAGGAGGTTGTTGCCAAGAAGATTGTCTATAAGCTTGTGGCTCCTCCCAACCTTGATTATTCCATCCTTGATGCATATCCTTATTGTAGCTTCCATTTCCTACAACATAGTTTGAACCAAACTCATAGCCAAAGGGGTGAAAATTCATAGTAGCTAATAAAAACAAAAACTAATAAAAATAAGCAACTAAGTCCTAAAACTAACAAAAAACCAACAAATAAGCAAAAAGAAAATATTTACAATAATCAATAATAAGGCACACGTTTACAATTCCCCGGTAACGGCGCCATTTTGATGAGCAGATTGTTGTGTGGTCTAGAATTCCACAATAAGTTCTCGTTGCAAGTATAGCTTCTAGACCAACAAAGAATCCTCTTATACAAAAATTTGGTTGTCACTAAAATAAACCCCTAAAAATAATAACCGAAGTATTCAAACCTCGGGTCGTCTCTCAAGGAATTGCAGCGAAGTGTTCTTGTTATTGGTTATGAGTTGTATATTTTGGGGTTTTGAATAAGAGAACAGGAAAAGTAAATTGCAAAGGAAATCAAATGACAAAAAGAGGTCTTGGCAAGGTTTGGTGGTCAAGGATCTCTATCCTTCTCACTAACCACAACATGATAATTGCAAGGATCAATCCCATTAAATCATCCTCTAACTTAGTAAAGGAAAGTCAAATGAGCTATATCAATCCAAGTCCATAAGTCCTAGCTCTCAACTAATTCAATTAGTGAGAACTAGAGTTAATGGCTCCAATCATCAATTACTTGGACATTAGTAACTCAAGAGTTCCTAAGTTACCATCCCAAGTCAAAAACATAAAAGTGTAAATTAAAATCCTCCCAAGCATTTCATCAAACACTTGGAAGGCATAAAATAAAAACATAGAAAATTAATGAGAGAATATTAAATCTAAACAACCAATTGCAACATCAATAAAAACAAATGAAGAAAAGAGCATTAAACATAAAATACCTCAACTTGCATTAATAAGAAAATTGAATCTAACATGGGGAATTCATAAACCAAATTGGGGAAATAAACAACTTAATAAGAGAAATAAATAAACCAAAGTACTAGAACAATTAAAGTAGAAGAAACCTAGATTGAAGTAAGGTAGAATTATGAAATTGAGAAGAAATAAAGCTAAAAACCCTAAAACCTTGAGAGAAAGGAGAGCTCCTCTCTCTCTCTAGAAAACTACATCTCAAACCTAAAATTATGTGAATGATTGTATGATTCCCATTCTGCTCCACTCTACAGCCTCTAATCAGTGTTTTCGAGCTTAAAACTGGGCAAAAAATAGTCCAGAAATCACCCCAGCGATTTTTGATACATACAGCACATGGCTCCGTCACGTGTATGCATCGCCCACGCATACGTGTTGCTTTTCTGTCGCACTATCCACGGGTACGCGTCATGCACGTGTACGCGTTGCTTAACAGCAAGGCAACTATGGCAAATTTTATGTCATTTTGAAGCCCCATATGTTAGCTTTCCAATGCAACTAGAACCGCCTCATTTGGACCTCTGTAGCTCAAGTTATGGTCAATTAAGTACGAAGAGGTCAAGCTTGCCAACTCAGCAATTCCTTCAATTTCTTATATTCCTTCCACTTTTGCATGCTTCTTTTCCATCCTCTAAGCCATTCCTTCCCTATAAACTCTGAAATCACTTAACTCATATATCAAGGCATCGAATGGTAATAAGAGAGGATTAAACATAGCAAATTTAAGGCCAAAGAAGCATGTTTTGAATCATAGGACAAAATTAGGAAGGAAAGTGTAAAATATACGAATTCTGTGAATAAATGTGAGAATAGTGGATAAAATCCACGCAATTAAGCACAAGATGTGCCACGAAAGAGTGGTGCATCAATGCTTGATAGTGGCTTTGTGACTCAGGTAACTTGCCGGTTGCACATGCTTAATTTTATTTTATCTACATATATAGCTTCAGCAATAACCAAATTTGAACTGAAATAATAGTATATCTTACGGATTTCTAGACAATTGTCTTCAAGTGTTAGTTATTAATGTTAGTGTTGGTCTCCAAGTATTTTTATCTTGATGCATTTCTTATCTTTGTATACTTTTTAAAATATTTGAATAGCAATTGAGAAGAAAAATTGGGATAATTGTATTTGTTAAATGTTAAGCAGTTAGAACTTTTACAAGTGCCTAAAGGGTATATTGGTGCAAAATTTCTAACCACAAACTAACCGGCAAGTGCACTGGGTCGTACCAAGTAATACCTCAGTGAGTGAGGATCGATCCCACGAGGATTGATGGACTAAGCAACGGTGGTTGATTAATTTACTTAGTTAGGCAAGCAGAAAATAGTGTTTGAGTGTTCAAAAAGCATTAAACAGAAAACTCAGAATATCAGAAGACAGGCAATAAATAAGTTGGGAATACAATATGGAGAACGCAATTAAGGTTTCAGAGTTATCTATTTTCCGGATTGACTTTTCTTATTAATTTATTTTAATCATGCAAGATTTAATTCTTGGCAAACTATATATGACTAAACCCTAATTCCTTAGACCTTTTTAGTCTCCTCTAAAATTCATCAACCACCAATTCCTTGGTCAATTAATTCCAATTAGAGGGTGAAGTTCAATTCTAGTTATATGCCACAGAAATCCTAATTACCCAAATATAAGGGGATTATATGTCACGTATCCCGTTAAATCCAGATAAATTAGAAATTTAGGAGAATATGTTTTCAAGCTATTGTTCAAGTAAAGAGCTTTTCCAAGTTATACAAGAACTCAATTAGAAAGAGGGTCATACTTCCGTTCCACCCAATTTCATAAAATAAAGAACGAAAACAATTCTTGAAATATAAATCAGTACATAAATTAAAATAGAAAAAACAAGGAACAGAATCAATCCATACAATAGACAGAACTCCTAACGTTAACAGTGGAGGTTTAGTTGCTCATGGTTCAGAGAGAAAATAAGGATTCAGGTAAATTGTGGAATGTAAATTGGAATAGAATGGAATGGAATCCTCCTAGAAGAAAAGTTTATCCTTTTTATATCTAATCATAATTAATTTAGAATTCTATTTTCTAAAATTAAAATAATATCCTTTTCTATTTTAAAATCAAATTTGAATTTAAATCAGAATTAATTATAGCAATCAGCAAGTCTTCAATTGATGGATGGGGACCACTTGCTTCACTGGATCCACGCCTAACTTGACAAAGAGCTACGCCTTAATTGAGTGCCAAAATGGGGCCTAGAAATCGCCCCCAGCGTTTTCTGCATTTTCTGCACGTGGCGCGTGTCACGTGTACGCGTCAGTCACGCGTACGCGTCGATGGTCTTCTTCGCGTGTCACGCGTACGTGTCAGGTACGCGCACGTGTCGCTGCACGATTCTCCAAATCACGCGCACACGTCAGGTACGCACACGTGTCGCTCCTCGCTAATTATCTCCTTTAATTCTTGTGCTCCTTCCATTTGTGCAAGCTTCTTCTCCATCAAATCCAGCCAAATGCTACCAAAAATAAACAAAATTGCACGAGACTCAAAGTAGCATGCATAGTGGCTAAAAGATAATTAATTTTTGATTAAACTCAACAATTTAAATGCAAATTCACTAGAAAAAGATAAGAAAGATGCTCATGCATCATATATATGCAACATTTTCCATTTATTATTTCTTTCAAACTGTTTAAATATTGATGAAATTAATAGCTCTAAGAAGTCTGTGTTAAAAAATCATCAAGTTTTGGTTTAAATTCTATATAGGGCATGTAATTGCAGTGCCAGTGAGGGAGAACCATCAAGCAGTGCTGCACAGGCAAGCATTTTTTTTTGTTTTGTAACTTGGATCCTTGAGATTCTATTGTCCCTGGATACCTCTTTTGGTTGGCTGGAGCATAACCCTTTATTTATTGAATTGAACAGGCAATAGATTTGATAGCGGTAGGAAAGAAATTGCAAGCACTTAAAGCTCTGGATCTAAATAAATTATTGAGGGATTCTAAAAATTTTGCTATCCAAACTGTACCAAAAATGGATTATTGCTTAAGATTGTCTCATAATCGGCTTTATCATGCTCTTTTATATCTTGTTTTATCATACTGTTTTTCCTAATGGATTATTTTGATCATTTGAAGATTGTAATAACACTAGTTCATAATTTTGTATCCCCAATATTATTACAGATTTTTCTAAATGATGTAAAATTGTTTGATCAGCTGCTTGACTATTTTCTACATATTGTTCTTGGTGGTTGCAAATAGGTTTTACTATGTTCTGTTTATTTAATTTGATAAGGATATACGATGAATTTTTTTTAATTTGATAAGGATGTAGCCACACTTTTAAAGTGTGGCTGTATCTTTTTTTTAATTTGATAAGGATGTAGCCACGCTTTTAAAGCGTGGCCGTATCTCCCTTTATTGCCACGCTTTAAAAGTGTGGCCGTATCTCATACATACGACCACGCTTTTAAGAGTGCGAATTTGTAAAAAAGCATGGCAAAAAAAAACCGTGGTGATAGGCTAAAAAAATCGGGCGATAGAGCAACCGCCACCCTTTCAGATGCCACCCTTTCAAAACCGTGGCGGTAGCTCAAAAAGCGTGGCGAAAAGCTATCGCCACGCTTTTTTCATCTTTTCGCCACGCTTTAAAAGTGTGGCAATATAGCTATTTTCTTGTAGTGTGGATAAAAAAAAATATCCTTCATCACGCCTAGAGCAAACTATTGCTATGTGGTCATGCCCTTTGGGCTGAAAAATGTTGGAGCCACATATCAAAGGCTGATGAATAAGGTGTTCGCACCTCACCTGGGGAGTCTAATGGAAGTATATGTAGACAACAAGCTAGTAAAAACCAAGGATGAGCCCGACCTCCTGACTGACCTCTCGCAAGTTTTCAGCCCCATAAGGATGCAAAGGATAAAGTTGAATCCCGTAAAGTGCACCTTCGCGGTAGAGGCTGGAAAATTTTTGGGATTTATGCTAAAACAAAGGGGGATTGAAGCTAACCCCGATAAGTGCAAAGCAATTCTAGAAATGAAAATCCCGACTTGCTTAAGGGAAGTCTAACAGCTGAATGGCTGACTTGCAACTCTCTCTAGGTTCTTGGCGGGATCAGCGTTAAGATCCCTACCACTCTTCTCTCTACTAAGAAAAGGATGCCAGTTTGAATGTACTCCTGAATGCGAAGAATCATTCCAAGAGTTCAAAAGGTTTTTAAGCAGACCTCCCATTCTGAACCGACCTACAGTTGAGGAAGAACTCGTCCTGTATTTGTCCGTAGCCGACAAAGCTGTAGCATCAACTCTAATACGGGAAGACGAGGTCGGGCAGCATCCTGTATGCATCACCAGCAAGGTTCTGCAAGGCCCTGAATTAAGGTATCAAAAACTCGAGAAGTTTGCGTATGCCTTAATAGTAGCCTCCTGCAGGCTCACACAATAAGAGTTCGAACTAACCAGCCCATAAAGCAAATCCTGTAGAAAATGGATATTGCTGGTAGGATGGTTCAATGGGCCATAGAGCTCTCCAAGTTTGACTTAAAGTACAAAAATCTGACGGCAATTAAAGCCCAATGCCTCACCGACTTCGTGGCAGAATATACAGGAGATCAAGAGGAAGCCTCCACTGTGTGGGAGCTATACGTAGATGGATTCTCCAACAAAGTCGAAAGCGGTGCAGGCATAATATTAGTCAATCAAGAGGGAACTCAAGTAGAAGTTTCCCTCAAATTTGAATTTTCAGCTTCTAACAATCATGCAGAATATGAAGCCTTGATTGCAGGATTAAAATTGGCCGAGGAAGTCGGGGCGAGCAAAGTAGTCGTGTTCAGCGCCTCTCATGTGGTGACCTCCCAAATAAATGGAGAGTATCAGGCTAAAGATCCCAATATGAAAAGGTACTTAGACAAAATCTTGGTATCTTAGGCATTTCGCAGAGACCGAGGTCAAGCATATAACCCGGGATCTCAACAGCAGAGCAGATGCCCTTTCCAAGCTAGCAAGTACCAAACCAGGAGGGAATAATAAAAGCCTGATCCAAGAAACTCTCCAAGAACCTTCTGTCAGAAAAACAGAGGGCAGACAAGACGTCCTTGAAGTATCCGGATTGGACATCGGATGGATGAACCCACTAATCGAATACCTAAAATTCGCCATCCTACCCAAAGAGGAAAAAGAGGCCAAGAAAATCTGGAGGGAAGCACAAAACTACACTTTGGTAAAAAGTATCCTCTATAAAAGAGGGATATCTACACCATTGTTAAAGTGCGTCCCGACCTCAAGGACAACAAAAGTCTTAGAAGCGGTCCATAATGGTATCTGTGGGACCATCTCGGAGCATGGTCCTTAGTTAGGAAAGTCACACGAGCCGGGTTCTACTGACCGACCTTGCAGAAAGATGCCACCGAATTCGTAAAGAAATGTCAACCATGCCAAATGCATGCAAACTTCCACGTCGCTTCCCCCGAGGAGCTCATTAGCATAACTTCTCCATGGCCTTTTGCAAAATGGGGATTGGACTTATTAGGACCCTTTTCCCTAAGTGTCTGGACAAGTAAAATATCTAATAGTAGGAGTAGACTACTTCACGAAGTGGATTGAAGCAGAACCATTAGCCACCATCATAGCCCAGTGAAGTTGGAAATTCCTTTACAAGAACATTATCACAAGGTATGGGGTCTCGCACTCCATCACCACTAATAATGGCACTCAGTTCACTGACTCTACCTTTAGAAACCTAGTAGCTAGTTTGAAGATCAAGTATCAGTTCACCTCGGCAGAGCACCCACAAGCAAATGGGCAAGCTGAGGTGGCTAACAAGGTCATACTGGCTGGGTTGAAGAAAAGGCTACAAGACACAAAAAGAGCCTGGGCTGAAGAACTTCCCCAAGTATTATAGGCTTATCGGACTACACCTCAGTTTGCCACAGGAGAAACACCCTTTCGACTTGCTTATGGCATAGAGGCCATGATACCAGTTGAAATCAATGAGCAAAGTCCAAGGGTGAGCTTTTACGACGAGGTCGGCAGCATACAGGGGAACAAAGAAGAACTCGAGCTACTTCCTGAAGTTCGAGAACAAACCCAGATAAGAGAAGCATTATTGAAGTAAAGGATGGACGAACAGATACAATAGGAAAGTCATTCGAAGAAGCTTCACTTCAGACGACCTAGTCTTAATCAGAAATAACATTGGTGTTAACAAGTCTGAAGATGAAAAACTCGCTGCTAACTGGAAAGGGCCATATAAGATAAGCGAAGTCTTAGGAAAGGGCTATTACATGGTGACCGACTTAAGCGGCACCGAATTACCTAGGTCGTGGCATGCTTGTAACATGAAAAGGTACTATAGCTAAAAGCGAGCTTCACTCCTTAATGTACTCTTTTTCCTAACTTCATGGTTTTTTCCCAAAGGAAGGGTTTTCTTGAAGGGGATTTTAAGGAGGCATCAAAGAGGAGGCTAATGGGCAATAGTTTTTAACCCCTTAGTAGCAAATAGTACCTCCCTCAAATAAATAAAGATCTTTTTCTACATATCTTTGTAAATTTCATTAGTTATTTCTACGAAATGCGCCGACTTAAGCTCGACAAAACGTGAAAATTCCGTGCCCGACCTACGTGGTCAGCAGGATAAAACGACGAGGTACAAGTCGGTGTAAAGAGGTTATAAAAGCAGATCAGATAACTCAGAAACATTACGACCAATAAGTCAAAAAAACCGAGAAGAATTGAATTGCATCGCAAAAATAGCCTAACTTATGAACAAATTCAAATAAGAAAATTTGAATTTATGAGGAATGCAAAAAAGGATAAAAAGAAAAACCAGGTCTCGAGTCTTTGGAAAACCTAAGACAATTTAGATAAAACATAGCCTGCCTAGATAAAAGATTTTTCCAAAAATGAAAAAGATCAAAAGGGTTTTTTCATGAAAAGGAAAAAATTATAGAAGGCATGCACATGCCAATTAATTTTAAACCCCTTATCCAAAAAAGGGGACAGAAATTAAAGCTTTTTTTGTTTACGGCCATAAAAGGCCAGAAATAGTCAAGAACAAACCACCACAAGCAACAAAAAATAAAATTGTTCATAAAAAGGGCCCACAAGCCGGGCCCCAAGTAGCTCGAAACAATTAAGTTGAAGAAAGACGAAAGAAAACAGAGGAAAGACAGGGAAAAGAATTTATAAACACGCCAAAGGCAAAATGGTAAATCAGCGCGTTCATTAAAGAAACGCGCCGTTACCAATGTAATTGCTTCCCATGCGTAAATACGAAACCTCTAACGGGCGCGACTGTTGAAAAATTTAAATCACGTCGGTTTCAAAAATCACGTCGGTTTCCATGACACATCGACTACAAGCCCGAGTTCAAATACTCGAATCCAACTCATAAGTCAAACAGATCATATTCGAGTAGGGGCACTGTTCATACCCTAACCCAACACTAGGGCCCAGGTCTAAGTAAGCTAAAAAGGCCCAATCCACAGATTGACCTTTGTTGACAACTGACCTCATTCGAAGAGGTCGGATTTTACACATACTCCACTCCCAAGAAGTCGGGCTCGAAAGATAACTGGCAGATAACACTTATTCAAATAAGTAACTATTCCTAAAATCTCTCAACCCACTTCCAGGAGCCATATCTCAACTTCCCTAAGATAAAGGGACAATTATCCTCCTTAAAAGGTGGAACTACTCCAACGGTGGTTATTGGTTCACCACTATCAATACACTGACACCCCTCAAGTATCTCGAAGTCCCAATACTCTATAAGCCTGTAAAACCCTTTGCTCACTTAGGCATCGGAGTGTCTTTGCAGGTGATAAATCCCATTTTTAAGGTTTATCCTGTGCTTAATCTAGTGGATTTTATCCATTATTCTCACACTTATTCATACAATTCGCATGTTTTACCTTTTCCTTCTTGATTTTGTGCTATGATTGAAAATATGTTTCTTTGGCCTTAAATTTACTAATTTTAATCCTCTCTTATTACCATTCGATGCAGTGATATGTGTGTTAAGTGATTTCAGAGTTTACACGGCAGGAATGGCTTAGAGGATGGAAAGGAAGCATGCAAAAGTGGAAGGATTACAAGAAACTATTGCCAAAGCTGTCACCCTGACCTCTTCACATTCAAACGATCATAACTTGAGCTACAGAGGTCCAAATGATGCGGTTCCAGTTACGTTGGAAAGCTAACGTCTGTGGCTTCGATTTGATATATAATTTGTCATATTGGACGTACAGCTAGGCAATGAAAATGCGTGCTCCACGCAGACGCATCGCAGTGACAAAAATCAGCGTGTTTGATTTCATAACCAGCGAATTCTGGGCAGTTTTTGACCCAGTTCTCGGCCCAGAAAACACATATTAGAGGTTTTAAAATGGGGGAATGCATCCATTCACAATTGAACAATTGAGAGACAACTCATAATTCACTTTTCACAATTTAGATGTAGTTTTTAGAGAGAGAGGTTCTCTCATCTCTCTTAGGTTTTAGGATCAGGATTCCTCTTAAAGAATTTAGGATTTCTTCTTCTCAATTTTCAGGTTCAATGTTCCTTTTATTTATTTTCTCAATTTGGTTTATGAACTCTTTATGTTTAGATTAATTTTCTATTTAAATTTGAGGTATTTAAGTTATATGACTTTTATATTCTTGATTCCGGTTGATTAATTGGTGACTCTTGAGTTGTCAAACTCATCGTGATTGATAATTATTATTTTTGCTGATTGATTTAGATTCCTATAACTCTAGTCTTTCCTTAGGAGTTGACTAGGACTTTAGGTGTTAAATTGATTTTTCCACTTGACTTACCTTCATAGTTAGAGGTTGACTTAGTGGGAGCAAAAATATAATTCTCATCACCATTGATAAAGATAATTAGGATAGGACTTCCAATTTTCATACCTTGCCAAGAGCTTTATTAGTTATTATTTTAACGACTTGTTATTTTACATTACTTGTTCCTTATTTTAAAAATCCAAAATTATACTGTTTTCTTTAACCAATTATAAATCATTCCTCCCTGCAATTTTTTGAGAAGACGATCCGATGTTTGAATACTTCGGTTTATAAATTTTATTGGGTTTTGTTACTTGTGACAACCAAACTTTTGTACGAAAGGATTCTCTATTGGTTTAGAAACTATACTTACAACGCGATTATATTTGTGAATTTCTTTACCGATAGAAAATCTGATTGTCAAAAATGGCGCCATTGCCGGGGAATTGTAAACGTGTGCCTTATTATTGGTTATTGTAAATATTTAAAAAAAATTCAGATTTTTATTTTAAAATTTTTGTCTTATCTTATCTTATTTTTCAAAATTCAAATCTTTTTTCAAAAATTATATCTTTTTCAAAATCTTATCTTATCCTTTTTCAAAAAATCATATATTTTTCAAAATATTTTCTTTTTTGTTAGTTTTTGTTTTTATTTTCTCTTACTACTATGAACTCTCACCCTTTTGGCTATGAGTCTGGTTACAACTATGTTGTAGGAAGAGGAAATTATATTGACAACATGCACCAAGGATGGAACAATCAAAGATGAGAGGAGCCACAAGGATTTGATCAACCCTCATGGCAACAACCACCTCCAATAGACTATCAACAACCATTCTGTGATGCATATCAAGGTAATGGCTATGGTGAGCGCTCTTTTGATTATTAACAACCACCATCATACGCCTATGAACCCCCTCCTCAACATCATTTTGGACCACCATACTCACAAGCCTCTTACCACCAAACACCCTCATATGATCCTAACTCTTATCCACCACACCAACCACCTTATGAGCCATATGAACCATATCTAGAACCACCCCAATTTCAACCCAATTACTCCCAGAAACCACCACCTCCATATACACCATGTCCATGTCCATCTACCCAAGAGCCATATGATCCTAATCATGCAATCCAAGTGGAACAAGAATCAAGGGATCATCTCAAGGAATCAGTGGATCGATTTCATGCAACTCTATATTGACTAAATCAAGCGATAAGTCGATTAGCTTCCCAATGCTCGGACACTCAAAGTGCTCCCATGGCTACATGTGGAGAATCAATAAAAGAGCGTAGCATAAAGGAGACACTAGAAACTCCAATGGACAATGAGGAACATACCTTTATTGGAACAAGTGGAGGAAACCGTAATAGCTGAAGAAGAGGAAGTGATTGAAGACTTAGGAGATGCAAAACCTCCATGGGAAAGTCCAGTCATAGAGCCTCCTTCCAAGGTCTTTGATGTGGTTGTTGAAGAAGGTGTACAACCTCCAAGGCATATCATGGTTGAAGACTTGGAAGAGGTTAATCAAGAGACGGAGACTAAAGAAGTAGAAGCACAGCCTCTTATGCCCTTGGTAAGTAATAAAGAAGAGATTGATTTGGAAGAAAGCTACCAAGAGGAAGAGATTAAAATTGAAGAAGCTTGCAAAGAGGTGGAAGTTATCAGAGAAGAGCACAAGGGAGTGGAGCTTGCAAATTCATTAGAAATACATCTCCCAATGCCATTACCATCCAACACAACGTTCAAGTGGGTAAAATTCCTATCCTTATCCTTTACTTTCCCACTTGAATATGGGCTACTGGAGACGGATGGTCAACTTAGAGCTCTTTGTGGCATTAAGAGTAAGAGGAAGATGATTAGTGGTTGGAGTTGTCAAGCAAGGTTCAACATGGTTGTATGCTCCAAGTTGAAATGCAAGGTTTGGTGTAAAGCTCAATTGAATGGGTCTAGGAAGCTGTTTGGATTCCTTAGTGAGAATTTCAATTGCGTGCCACCCGGATGGAATCATGATAATCAACAAGAAGACGGGTGCAAAAGCAAGGTTTGGGACCCCGGAATTCAATCTAGCAATCAATACTCTTGGGGCCTTGTCACTTGCTTTAACTTGCTTGAAGGCTTTCTGCGTCTAGTTTGGGATCCCGGAGGCTATTGAAATTCCAAACATTGTGGAGATTTTTGGATGAATACAAGCACAAGCCACCATAACAGGGAGCTCATCAAATGTCCAACTTAAGGACTTTAACCAAAAGTGCTAGGTGGGAGACAACCCACCATGGTATGATCGTTCCTTTTTCAGTTTTAATTATAATCTGTTTTGTTTGTTTTTGAGTTTTGATTGGACCTGGAATCATGCATAACATTCATATTAGCATTGCACTTTGCATACTGCATTATTATAAAAAAATCGCACACGACGTGACAACGTCGCCGAGGCATCCGCGTCACCAGCGCATTAGGAAGAAAAGAAAAATGAACAGAGAGTCACATGAAAGTGTGGCTGTAGGCGTGCCTTTGGCACAAATTTATCCACGCGACCACGTCGCTGACGCATCCGCGTCATGTGCGAAATAGCCTCCCCACGCATCCGCGTCACCCACGCAAATGCGTGGCCCTGTAAAATTGACGTAATAAGGTGTATGGCAGAAAGTTATGATGGAGTGGGGCTGGAACGGTGCTAGAAGCATAAGCCTTACCACGTGAACGCGTGCCCCACGCGTTCGCGTCGTTTTGCAAATATGGCCATTCACGCGATCGCGTGACCCACGCGACCGCGTCACCCAGATTTTTGGTAAAATGCATTTAAAACAGAGAGTTGCGCGAACGCTAGGCTGCACTCGCGCCAATCGCACAAATCAGGCCACGCGATCGCGTGACCTACGCATCCGCGTCACTTGATAATTATCACACACCACATGATCGCGTGACCCACGCGTTCGCGTCACATGCGACGAACAACTTTTATGAAATCAATCCAAATCAGCGCCAATTATCTTATCTTTTCTTTTCTAATCCTAATTTCTTCTATCTTTTCTTCTTTCTTCTTCCTTTTCTTACTTTCTTCTTCTTTATCTCTTTAACTTTTCATCCCTCTTCACTTCCATTCTATTTCATTTAATTTCTTTGTATACTTTCATTCATTGCATTATTTTCATTAGTGTTAGAAATTTATTTGGGTCATTATTTCTATATTTTGCTTGTGGATTATTAAAGGAATTGTTTGACAATTATATATTACTTTTTAAAGGGTTGCTTGCATGTTCAATTTAATAATTTCAATAACTTATTTACCATGCATGCTATGTGTTTGTAAAAAAGTCCGTATGGCATCATGCACTACTTTTATATTATCCTACTACTTTAATGCCTGTTTTTCACAAAACTCCTTTTATATTTTATTAATTAAAATATGATTGTCAATACAATATATTGTTAGTTTAAAAGACTTGATAATCAAATTGGGCATTTAATGCTTGATCTATGCTACTCATGCTTTTGCCATCATGCCAATAAATATCTTGCATTTAATAGCCATCACATGCACTTGCCATATTTCCAATTGATGAACTTTTCACATGTAGTCATGACCATGTGTTAACAACATCCTTCTTTATCGTGCATTGATTATCACTTGTACCATCCTCTTCCTTGCTCTAACCTCCTTAGCTTTAAAAGTTACTTTCTTTTTTCCTTTTCAGAATGGCTACCAAGAAAGGTAAAGAGAAAGCTACTCTCAAACCACCGGCAAGGAAAGGAACAAAAAGAACACCAGCTGAGGAACCACAACCCCCATCCACTTGCACATCTTAGCATGCACCGAGGATGGTGCAATATTTAAGTGTGGGGAGGTCGATACCGATCTCCTTGGGTTAGTTACCTCCTTTTCAACACCAATATTATATTTTCTTTGTTTGTTCATTGTTACATTTGCATATTTGATTGCATGTTTGTTTGATTTTATGCATTTAGCTACTGCTTGGTTAAAGTAATGAGTTTCTTTTTAAGATCCTATTTTTGAAAATTTTCACTAATTTAAATTAAAAATTAAAATTTTCTATGTGTTAAATTTGTTTGAAGTTGTATTTGGAACATGGTTTTTGAGTCAAAGAACACACAGCCTGTGAGATTTTGAGCTTATTTACATGGTTACGGTATTTAACCATAAATTTTTATTCTTGTGTGTTTTCTTCCCTATAATTACAATCTTTGCTTTGTTCCATTCTATATGTCCATTATTTAGTGTATTTACATGCTTGCATATGATTGAGGCCATTACTTATTTTTGCTCACTTATCCCAAATAGCTTACTCTTTCAATCACCTTTGTTAGCCCCCTTGAGCCTTTTTGACCCCCTCTTCTGTTTTATAACCACATTACTAGCCTTAAACAGAAAAACAAAATAAAAATCCCAAGTTGAATCCTTGGTTAGTTTAAGATAGAAATACTATGTATAATTTAAGTATGAGAAATTTTTTGGGAACATGGGATGATAGGAAAAAAAGAGAATTAAATTGAATAAGTTATTTCGAAATTTGGGAAGCATGCTCATGTGAATCAAAATAATTAAATTACCATGTGCATTGAGATGAAAAAAATAATAAAAAAATTTAAGTAATTAAATAAGGGGATACAAAAATTATCCCAATGCAAAATAAAAAGAACCAATGCACATGGGACAAAATTCAAAAATAAATTTGTTGCATGAGTATGTAATACAAAAGTGGAAAAATTTGGGTAGCTAGGTAAAGAACTTTGAAATTATATAAAGTGTGTATGTTAGGTAAGATTTTAGACTAATCAATGATTCGCTTTGTTAGCTCACTTAGCCTTATATATACATCCTTACCTTTACCTCACCCCCATTACAACCTTGAAAAGACCTCATGATGTTTGCATTGGTACATTAAATATTTGTTGATTGGTTAGATGAAGAACAAAATTTAGAAAGCATGATTAGAGAATAGTAGAGTGATTGACCCTAGACACTTGAGAGTTAGAGTGATATACACTACCAGTAAGGATTCAGTGCTTGATTCTGTGTTCCCTGCTTTCATGAGTTATCTTCTTACAAGTTTACTTGTTTTCACTGTATAATTTGAATTAGTGGAATTTGTTTTGTATTTGTCTTGAAGAACTTGTTTACTTTTCACCAAGTAGGTAGAAACATCTTAGCATGTAGTTGTATTCATATAGATAGGTTGCATTTCATACTCTCTACCATTCCTGTTCACTCCTTTATAGCCTCTCTTGAGTTTAGCATGAGGACATGCTAATGTTTAAGTGTGGGGAGGTTGATAAACCCCATTTTTAGAGTTTATTCTGTGCTTAATCTAGTGGATTTTATCCATTATTCTCACACTTATTCATACAATTCGCATGTTTTACTTTTTCCTTCCTGATTTTGTGCTATGATTGAAAACATGTTTCTTTGGCCTTAAATTTACTAATTTTAATCCTCTCTTATTACCATTCGATGCCGTGATATGTATGTTAAATGATTTCAGAGTTTACAGGGCAGGAATGGCTTAGAGGATGGAAAGGAAGCATGCAAAAGTGGAAGGAATACAAGAAACTGAAGGAATTGCCAAAGCTGTCAACCTGACCTCTTCGCATTCAAACGATCATAACTTGAGCTATAGATGTCTAAATGATGTGTTTTCAGTTGCATTGGAAAGATAACATCTGGGTCTTCGATTTGATATATAATTTACCATAGTGGCTGTACAGCTAGGCGACGCAAACGCGTGCTCCACGCGGACATGTCGCAGTGACGAAAATCAGCGTTTTTGATTTCATAACCAGCGAATTTTGGGCTATTTTTGACCCAGTTCTCAGCCCAGAAAACACATATTAGAGGCTATAAAGTGGAGGAATGCATCCATTTACAATTGAACAATTGAGAGACGACTCATAATTCACTTTTCACAATTTAGATGTAGTTTTTAAAAAGAGGTTCTCTCCTTTCTCTTAGGTTTTAGGATTAGGATTTCTCTTAAAGGATTTAGAATTTCTTCTTCTCAATTTTCAGGTTCAATGTTCCTTTTATTTATTTTCTCAATTTGGTTTATAAACTCTTTATGTTTAGATTAATTTTCTATTTAAATTTGAGATATTTCAGTTATATGACTTTTATATTCTTGGTTCCAGTTGATTAATTGGTGACTCTTGAGTTGTCAAACTTATCGTGATTGATAATTGTTATTTTTGCTGATTGATTTAGATTCCTATAACTCTAGTCTTTCCTTAGGAGTTGACTAGGACTTTAAGTGTTAAATTGATTTATCTACTTGACTTACCTTCATAGTTAGAGGTTGACTTAGTGGGAGCAAAAATATAATTCTCATCACCATTGATAAGGATAACTAGCATAAGACTTCCAGTTTTCATACCTTGCCAAGAGCTTTATTAGTTATTATTTTAACGACTTGTTATTTTACATTACTCGTTCCTTATTTTAAAAACCCAAAATTATACTGTTTTCTTTAACCAATAATAAATCATACCTTCCTGCAATTTCTTGAGAAGACGACTCGAGATTTAAATACTTTGGTTTATAAATTTTATTGGGTTTTGTTATTTGTGACAACCAAACTTTTGTACGAAAAGATTCTCTGTTGATTTAGAAACTATACTTACAACGCGATTATATTTATGAATTTCTTTACCGGTAGAAAATCCGATCGTCAACAGGTACCACTTCCCATTCTTTCATACACACAAGTCAGACGACGGCTCCCAGACGCACACAAAGTCAGAGACTAGCTCCTCCAGACATTTGGGTCATCCTAACAAGTCCAACCCATTAATCTCCGATTACCCATCGTAACACAAACTATGCTTTATATTTATCTTATTATGTTCTTCATTTATTTTTTTTGCACATCGCGCAAGTAAATTGCTAGTAATATATAGATAAATATTTATATAAAATACTTCTACACTAGAAAAAAAAAAGTATTAGAGTGCAGATAAATCATAAAACTAATACATTACCTGATGTTACGTTTAAAAAAGAAAATTAAAATGAAAATCATAAAAGTCTTCATTTTGTGAACAAGAGAGGCTATGAGACCAAGTCCTTTTAAGATTAGCAATCGCATCAAAATTGACAATTCAAAACCTTTGTGTGGGTCATTAGATTGCACCTTATTCTCCCAACCCTCCATGCCGTGTAATAAATAAAGAAGCCGAAAACAAATAATGAAATAACACTATGCAATGCATTATCCAATAATCCAATGCACTGCTTAATTATTTGATGGTGTTTCTTTCCTCGTTTCACTTTTGGTCAAACTCGTCCCCATCATGGAAGCCACAAACTACATGTATCTATTTTTTTTTTCAAAAAATAAATATCAAATTGATTACATTACATTACATTATATTAGACAAGTCTCTAACATGTGCTGCGGACCGTTTAAAATGGTCCACAAAAGGAAAATTTTATTTAAATTATGGTATGATGTTATCGTGTTAGGGATGGGTAATGACTAACGACTAAGTAACACAAGAACCTCACGAGGAAAATTTCCATTTCAGAACTTTCCACACACATACAATTATTATCATTATTATTGTTATTTTTCTTTATCTATAATGCACTAATACTAATACAGATTACTGCAATTAGGCATTTTTTAAATATTATTTTTTTATTTAATTTTTAGAAAAAACAATAAAAAATAAATAACTTTCCTAAATGTTTAAACAATTAATACCGTAAAAGTGAATATTTAAATTAATTAAATAATAATAAATTTTTAAAAATAGAAAACATAATTAATTAAAGAATTAAAATAATATATTATTAAATTTAAAGACAGACTAAAAATTGAAAATTAAAAGACAAATAATATTTTTTAATACAGATATGAGACAGAACACGATATGAAATGTACGGATATATGAATTTTAAATTCTTATACGATATGAAGATATTATATATATAATATAAAGTATTTTTTAGATAAATTATAATAATATTTTGATATTTTAATAATATTAAATATAAATTAATTTGTTAACTATTTTAATATTTTTTAATAATATAAAGTATTTAAAATATGTTTTATTTTAATAAATAATAATTTAGACTATTTTTAAATTTATTTCAGAAATATATATTAAGAATAAAGTTGAATACTCTGAACATGATGATATTTAGATGTATCCAAATATATTTAAAAAAAATTATTTTTTATTAAAACATATGTGTCAAATGAGTGTCAATGAATATCGTGTCTAAATGTCTTCGCTATACGAATCCGACAACTCAATAAAATGCCTATACTTTATACTTCTTTAATAAATTTCCACATTTATTTTTCATGTGTCAAATTAGGCTAATTTTTTTTGCAAATGGAGAATTTCATGGAGTAATACCATGAAATGGATGCATAGCAAAATATTGCACTGCTATGGGTCAGTCACAAAACGTAACTTACGTTTTGTGTTTATTTATTTTTTTTGAATTTTAAAATATACCAAACGTAGCTTACATTTGGTTTTTCTTTTTTTTTTGTTTAATAGTAAACGCAAGTTGCGTTTTACTATGTCAGAAAAAGGAAAAATTTTTTGAAGCCCACAAAACGCAGGTTGCGTTTTGTTAGGGTCAGAAATTTTTTCTTGGAAGCCCCAAAATGCAGGTTGCGTTTTGTACACAAAATAATATTTAAATCCACAAGTTTGCCTATAAATATGAAATCCGGTGATGTTCATCTTCATCTTCACTTCTCCTCTTGTTTTTTCTTGCATAAAGTCTTTAGAGAGGTGTTTTTTGGCAGATAACTGTGTCAAAAAAATATAGTTAGTTAAGGCTGAAGTTATGGAAGGTGTTGCAAACTTGCGAGTATATTATAACGGTGAGTTTGTAACAAACACATAGAAGGAGTCACTTTTGTTTGTGAATGTCCGTTGTCATTTGCCATTCCATGTACCATGGGTTTTGTCGAGTTGCAAATAGCTTTGTAATAACATTCAAAGCCACATTTTGAAAAGGGTGAGCAATCTTTTATACAGAAGTCCTGTGCAAGTATTTGGTGCTTAATACAGTTTCAAAAATGCCCATCACTGACGATGCCAGTAGGCAGCAGATGTTGTATATTTATCAACAAACCCGATCTCACGTGCCGATGATAGAGCTGTACGTTGAGTTTGAACAGCAGCCGGGACGAGTATGGTCGACGACCGAGATCAATGTTGATGACTCGGGGATATAGATGGGAAGAAGATAATAATGACAGTGAAGACGAATTCGAAGCTAACTATGAAATCGATGACGAAACGATGACGGAGCCTTGGCAGGCAATCCGCGGTGCAAGATGAAGCAAATGCGATTGTAAGCCAGCACCCGTTTGGTTCCGTCTTTTATGCGGACTCTAGATCTCGAAGCATGCATGCTCCGGAATTTCCTGAGTATGCGAATACAGGTATGTCATAATTATTAACTGAAGTTTTCTATAGTGCTATTTTATTTAGCTTGTCTGACTGATGGCGGTGCGCATGTCGTAGGTGAAGGCATGTTGCGGCGGAAGATGCGAGTTTAGTGTCGGAATGGATTTGGTTCGAGAGAGTCGGTGATATCTGCAATCAAAAGCTACAGCATCTCTAGAGGAGTTGATTACACTGTGTATGAGTTTGAGCCGCAGACATTCTATGCGAAATGCAAGGGGTATGGTGCAGGGTGTGACTGGCTTATCCGAGCTAGCTTGATTCGAAAAAAAGCTTGTTGGGAGATCAGGAGATACAATGGCAAGCACACGTGCACCATGGGCACAATTTCACAAGATCATGCAAAGTTGGACTCAGACACAATTGCATGCCATTAGGCCATTGGTCGAAGCAGACCCCTCGATAAAGGTGAAGTCTGTTATTGCAGAAGTTCAAGGCAAGTTCAACTATACTGTGAGTTGCCGTAAGGCTTGGTTGGCAAAGCAGAAAGCTGTCGCAAAAATTTTTGGCGATTGGAAAGTTTCTTACCAGACTCTGCCAGTATGGTTGAAAGCAATGACAGTGAAGATGCCAAGGTCTCGTGTTCAAATTAAAACGCTCCCCGTTTACCGCGAGAGTGAGGAGGTTCAAGGTGTAAGAGTTCTGCACCGTGTTTTTTGGAGCTTCTATCCGTGTATTGTAGCATTCAGACACTGCAAGCCACTGGTGCAGGTTGATGGCACGCACCTGTACGGAAAATATAAAGGAGCATTTCTCGTAGCGTTGCACAAGATGGAATCAAAATTGTGCCTATTGCATTTTGCGATTGTCGAGGGCGAGACAGCAGACGCGTGGGAGTTTTTTCTAACCAATTTGCGGAGATTGTTGTTACCATTGATGGTGTGGGTATTATTTCTGACCGCCATACCTCCATCGACGCTGCAATAGCTCGCAGTAACGGTGCATGGTCACCACCAAGGGCGTGGCACATGTATTGCATCAGGCACATCGGGTCCAACTTCTTAAGGAGGTTCAAGGCTCCATATTTGCACAAACTTGTGGTGAATACAGTATTTCAAATTGCTGTTATGGTTCTATTCATAAATTTGTGGCATCTGCTTATGATTAAGGTTGTTCAACAGGCTATTCTAGGACGGAGCAGGAGTACAACAAAACTACCAAAGGCTTAAAGAGCGGGGTGAGGCATATACTCAATGGTGCGATGAGATCGGTGTTGAGAGATGGGTGTTGACATTCGATGGTGGTCATCGTTGGGGACATATAACAACAAACTTGGTAGAGTGCATAAATTCTGTCCTGAAGGGTGCACGCAACCTTCCCGTAACTGCCCTTGTCCGCAACCTAAATAATTCTTCGTTTCTTTCCTAAACTCTTTCTACCATGATAACATAATTTGCCTAATAATAATAATAATAATAATAATAATAATAATAATAATAATAATAATAATAATAATAATAATAATAATAATAATAATAACGGTATTAAAAAATTTAAGACGTAACGCAAAATATTAATTATAATAATATTATATTAATAACCTCAATACTACTAATTACAACACAAATAATAAATTTAAATAAATTTATATATTTTGTTAAATATTAAAAAAATTTACTTACAAAATGGAGATGATCCAAATACTCAATAATATGATCTTCTGGTTTGGTATAGTTACGCACCATTTTTTTTTTCCTATACCATACCATGTAGCTCTTCTTCACCGAGCTAATTCACAGCTCTTTCACTCTCCCCCAACTATTTCTTTGGTAATGAGTTTGCTTCAGTAGCTATGCTTCTTCAATCTGCGTTTCTCACTTATAACGACCCAGCTGAACCCCCTCCCAAAACACGTGGCACGCATGCATGTATAGAGCCTGCAAAACGTAACCAGCGTTTTGCTCTGGTTCACTGACAAACGCATTCTGCGTTTTGCTCAGTTCGAAGTTGGTCAAGCTTTGGTCCTGTCGGCATGCAGGATACGTTTCAATTTCTTGTTCCATTTCCACGCCAATCGCAGCCTACGGTTTGCAGGGCCTGCAATTTTCTGTTTCGTGTTCCTGCAAAACGTTACCTGCGTTTTGCAGGTCTCTGATCTTCACAGGTCCACATTTATGGACATCACCCCATACATTCATTTATCTGCACTTCACCATTCTGTTTTTCATTTAGAAATTAATTTCCGGTCAAATTATATAAGCAAAAATTAAATAAATTTAAAAATAGTTATACAAATATTTAATTATATATTAATGTATTAATAAAAGATGGACTCTATGGTATCTTTGGCTATTGGCTAAATAATGCTAAAATTAAAGTAATAATTTTTTATATTTCGATAAAAAAAACTATTTTTTAAGTTAAAAATTATTAAATGATAAAAAATCATTACTTTAATTCTAAGAATTGCTAAAATTGTATAACTACTGTGACTATAAACTGCATAGTATGCCCCTTGGTAAAAGTGTTTGGTTTTAATTCTTTAATCACCTATAAACTTAAAAGTCTTATTATAAACACAATTACACAAACAATAGGAGAAGGTTATATTGTTGCATTTGATCATAGAATAGAAGGGAGAGTTGTTATTCTTGCATTTGATCAAAGAGGAAGCTAGAAACTTAACTTCTGCTAGAAGAGTGATGTAGTGAGAGTGCCAATAGTGGTAAGCACTAAAACCTATCCTAACTAACTTGTGTACATACTATGTCTTTTATGTCTAATTCATCTAACTAAGTACTATGCGCTATAGTAACCAACTTGGGTTGGTCGATTAGTTAGTTTATTCGTCGGTTTAAACAAGTATTGGGGGTTTGAACCTTATTTTATGCATGCAACAATCCATTAATCAGCGATAGACTCTTAAATGAAGCTCAGATCTGCTATAGATTAATCCTTGACCTATCAGGTTGAAAATATTATTAAAAAAAAAAAAACACTATACTATGCTACAGTGTATATACAATATTTTACACTAGCCTTATCACCTCTTTGGTTTGGGGCCATATGAATGAGGCCATAATTGCGCATTCTATTTTCATGGTGTAAACGTCAAACTTTGTTCACACTCTTATCTACCTTTTTCTTACGTGCCCATCAATGGGGTCGTAGTTGACTTAGTAAACTCTACGTAGCTTCCTCCGTATGAACGCGACTAAACAATGGTTACAATTTTTAATACTTAAAATTCTTTCCTAATCAACCCGCATTCTTTATTTTTATTTCCCCTCCCCCTTATCCCTTTTGGCACAATAAATAATAATTATTTATATAGAATCCTTTAATGTAAAAATAATTAAAAAGTAGATATAAATTATATTAAATTATCTAATCATTTTTAATTATCATTTTCATATATAAACATCTTTATATCAATAATCACTCCATAAATATATATACACGTACACATGCACCATATACTAAAATATATATCACACCGTGTGTGAATATTTATATTTTCATGCCATGTGTGAATACCCTTATTTTATACAAGGGTTGCAAATTGTTTTATTCACATTTAAAATTTTAATTGCCATGACCCTGAAAATACTTTCCATAACATAATCATCGTTGTGTGTTGGATTGGCATACAACTCACTCATTGTTGAATAAAGTTTATTTTTTAATGCAAATAAAATAATTCATAACCCACTTATTTCATTTTAAGATAGAATATATTGATAGATCCAGTGATGATCATTATTTATGCAAAGATTTAAGTATTTTATGACAGTTGTTAAAAAAATAATGTTAAATATTTTTTAAATTTATTTTAGAATTTAATTTTAATATATTAATAATGTAAAATATTTTATAAAGTCATATAATTACATATTTCTTTTTGATTTATCATTAATACGGTCAATAAAAATAGCAATTATTTTTTATTAAATATACTTATAAAATTGCTTTACACTGATCGTACATTAAATTTTTTTATGTATTTAATATATTAAAAATATTGAAAAAAAAAATATTTTTACAACTAAAATAATGCTACATTGTAAAAAAAAGTTTAATTTTGATATACTAAGGTAAAATATTTTACATAGTCATCCATCTCATATATTATTTTCGTTAACCATCTCATATATTATTTTCGTTAATATACCGTTATGTAATTTTGATCATTCATACTATTAATGTAAAATATAGTTATTTTTACTAATATAGCGTTATGTAATTAGATACATACATAAAACTATTTTTTAGTGTATTAAAATTAAATAAAAAAAAAAGGGAAAATTAACCAATTTTAGTTTGGTTATTGGTAATATAGCAAAAATTCTACAATCTACGCTACACATGTTAGATGAGAATGCTAACTAATACATTGAGAATCAAGGGACAATTTTTACAGCAGAACACTATATTCATATAATTTATCAAAAAGAATCAATGAAAAATTGACAAAAGAATTCAATATGCTTTTCCCCACTTTTAGTCTCTTTAATTAATGGGGTTTGAAACTTTGAACACAAACTCTCATCTCAATCTGAGACAATGGAGATTATACCACTGGAATTGCTATCATGATGATGAGAACCTTCACAAAGAAGCAATGCACGCTCTAAATTGGTAACAATATCAGAAATGGTTGGTCTATCTTTTCCTTCCAAATTCACACAAAGCATTGCAATCTTTGCCATCAATTCCACTGCCTCAGCTTCATTTGCATCTGGTGGTCCAACCCTAGGGTCCAAAATCTTCGCCAATTCCTCACTCAAAATTGCAGGCACGGCGAAGTCCACCACACTCATTGGTGTGTCGCCATCTTCGCCATTCTTGAATATCGCTCGCTTTCCGGTTAATAGTTCTAAAAGAACTACTCCAAAGCCGTAGACATCACTCTTTGCTGTTATCACATTTAGGCCATAGTACTCGGGATCAATATATCCAACCGTTCCAGCTGCCTTCATTGGCTGATGATCACGGTCTGGCTCTGGACTCATCAAAGACAATCCAAAATCGGATACCCTAGCAGTCCAATTCGCATCGAGGAGGATGTTGGAAGACTTGATATCTCTATGGATTATGGATGGAACCGCATAATTGTGGAGATATTCTATCCCCCGGGAGGCATCCAAGGCGATTTTGATCCTCATTTTCCACGAATTCAAGACACTGCTACTCTTCTCCACATTATTCTTGGCGTGCAAATGATCATACAATGCACCATTCTTCATGTAATCATAAACCAAGAGCCTCTCCTCTTTCTCCTCACAGAAACCAACTAGCCTAACCAAGTGCTTGTGGTGTAGCCGCGACAAAAAGGACAATTCGGACTGAAACGCGCTTTCTTTCTCTTGAAACTTCTTCAATTTAGAGCCAGTTTCGCCCCTCTTGATCGCCACCTCACGGCCGTCCACAAGCTTTCCCCTGTACACAACTCCAAAGCTTCCAGCCCCAATCTTGTTCTCAGGCGAGAAATTGTCCGTTGCAGCTATTAGCTCGGCCAAGGCGAATTCCTCAGCCCTATCAGGGTGTTTTGTGGATGAGGTGCCACTCCTCTGGCGGCGCATTATCCTCGAACCTTGTCGCATAATCGTGGAAGTCCTCGAAAGAGGCCTGCTATTGTTCCTACTATTGTTGGAAACACCACTTGAAGTACTACTACCTCTTGTGATTGTTGGCTGCACAGAATTGTGCACTTTCTTCTTCCCAAAACAAACACCATTCCACAAACAATAAACAATTGTGCAAATTCCAGCAACAGCACCAACTGATCCAACAATAGCAAATGCCAATAAACCCCTAGTCAATGTCCTCGACCGCGACCTCTTCCGAGGAGCAGGCCCCGGCGGCAGCGAAGATGGAACCATTGCCGCCGGTGGAGCTTGAATTGGAGGCCAACAAGGCTTGCAAATGTTGCTATCAGAATCGGAACACAGAGATTGAGAATCAGGATATGGACCACAACTATCACAAGAGGATTGAACACAAGGACCCGGAAGAACACTTGGCAATGGAAGTTCAAATCTTGAACCATTATTATTAGGCCAACCAGGACCCCAACAAAGAACACTAAGATTACGTGTCACTAATCCACAAGTGAAGTTAGACCCAGAAACAATTACCTCGAAGGAAACACCTTTTGTTACTTCCGATGTGAAATTACCATCACCACCCCAACAAACAACGCTTCCAGTTCCATTCAACCTTCTCAAAGCACATCCATGGCTAGCACCAAGTGCTAATTCACCAAATTCCCAAGCTTCATTTTTTGGAACATCAAGTTGCCCAAAATTGTCGTTGTCCCCTATGCAAACCAGAAATCCAGTTGAATTCAACCCACAAACGTGTGAACCACCAGCGACAATGCTCCACATAGACATGTTCTTAAACCCATTTTCAATCACTCTTGAAATTACCGTTTCACCCCAACATCGAACTTGAGAACTGTTCTTCAGAATCCCGCAAGAGAATCCTGACCCAGATGAGATTGAAGAGAATTGAAGAGACCTAGATGGGGACTTGAACGTTTTGCTGGTTCTCCAGCACGTAACGGTTCCGGCGCCGACCACGGTGGCGCAAACGTGGGTTTCTCCGACGGCGAGATTCTCCAATAGAACAGTGCCGTTGTTGTAGAGTCTCTTTGGTGTGAAGGTTCCGTTGGTGGTGGTGATGGTGTTCCAACAGAGCAAGGTGCGGTTGCCGGACCTGAGGCCGCAGAAGAAGGTGGCGCCGCCGGAGACGGTGGAGAATGAGATGTTAGGAGGAACGGCGGGGACAAGCTGACTACCGAGGCGGGAGCACTCAATGCGTTGGGTGGATTCCCCGGCGACGACGCCGCAGACGGTGTCGGAGGCGTCGGTGACGGCAAGGGTAGCGCCGGAGCCGAGAGCATGGGAAGTGGGGATCAGTAGAGAGAGCGTGAATATCACCGCGGCGGAGAGACGAAGGATTTCGGAGGAGGAAAGTGGTGTCATCATCTAAAAGAACGGATTTTTAAGTGAGAGGTGGCGGCGGCGGTGGCGGTGGTTGGCGGCGGTTTCAGGTGCCTCATTTGCAGGTGGTGTTTTCTGAAAGAAAGAAAGAAAGAAACCAATTGAAGTTGTGATGTCTTTTTCTTTTTTTCCTTCTCTCTTTGGGGCTGTGGAAGAAAAGGAATGAGGAAAAGAGAATGTGAGAAGAAAAAAGAGTTTTAAATGTTTGTTAGTTGTGGAATGTTGAATTTAGAGAGAGAGAGAGAGAGAAGTGAAGGTGGCTTTTCAGCCTCTCTAATCTCTGATCAAAGCTGCTTACTGTTTGCCTTTATAAGACTTGTTTGCTTCTCCTTTATACACAAAGACAACTTTTCTTTTTCTGTTATTATTTACTACTTATTTAGCTATCTCTTTCTATTTTTATGAGTTTTCAATGAAATTATTGGTTTCTACTAATTTTTAATTATTAAGAATTTAAATAGTTCAACTCACCTTAATGCAAGTCTTGAAAAGAATAATTGACTTCCAACTATCAACTGTTCTCCATTTTCTACTCACACTCTTTATTTTCACTCTTTTTTTTTTAATTGTGACCATTTTAAATCAACCTCGATTAAATTTTGGCTAATTTTTTGAAATCGATGAAAATTGTATATTATCTATTAGAATAGTTAGCTTGCGTATTTTTTTAATATGAAGTATAACTTTTTAATTATAATTAATAAATCAAGTCATCAGACTTGAGTGATAATAAAATTTGTAAAATAAAGGTGAATTTTAAAATTTTAGAATATATACATGAAGAGATCAAATTTCATAAAATATAATTTTTAAAATTTTTTGAATTACAAATTAAATAATTAGATTATTAATATATAAATATCGATTTTACATGTAATCAAATAAATCGAATCTTCAGATTTATTTATAGTATATGTGAAAAAATGCATTCAATGTCTAATTTTTTTTTAAGAATTTATTATTAGCCAATAAATTATTGTATGCAGTGAGATTTAAACTTCTAACATTTATTTAAGTCGGCTAATAAATTAACCACTAGACCAATTCAACTTCGTTTAACTTTCTATGGCCTTGCCCATCACATTTTGCTTCCTAATATATTAATTAATTTCTGTAATATTTTTGTGAATTATAATTTTTAAATTATTTTTATTAGTTCCTCTACTTCTTATTCTCATGTTCTTTCTACTGTCACACTTATTAAATTTTTTACATCGTACTTTTTTCCTTCCGTTTCATTTTTTTATTTAATTTTGGGAGTTCATAAATTTACACTTTCAGAGAAAATTGGAAATTTGGAATTACGTAAGTTTATGAGGATTTTTAATTTATTTTTTAAATTGTACCACAAATTTGTGTGATTTCAAATCTTAAAATACAATCATAATTCTTTGTGAATTTTAGAATCTCATAAATGAGTTAAAAATAACATATATTTACAAAAAAAGTTAAATAAGGATGAACGAAATTATTATTAAAAAATTTTAAAAACTAATTTTTTAATAGATTAAGAATTTAGAAAATCAATTTGATTAATTGAGGAGACATTTTTATCATCCTTGACCAACTTCTTCAAATCTCAATTTTTATAATACTTCTTGTTTCATGGATGATTGTAATCATTTAGCTGCTTAAGATAAGAGAGTAAACAAGTTTTATATTCAGAGACGATGAAAATATAAAGCAGATGAATAGCAAGTGAAATTTTGATTTAATTTTTAAAATTTTTGATATTACAATTTTAAATTAATTAATTAATTTTATAAAATTTATATTAAATTTAACAATTTTATAATTTAAATCTAAATACAATTTTATATTTTATATACTTAATTTATTTTTTTAATTTTACGTAAATTCTCGATTTTTTCTAACTTGGTCAACACCATACCATTTAATTTTGATGACTAGTAGATGGATAACATACTCAAACTCATGTACACCTTCAATTCAATCATCCATTACAACGGAAGGATTTTTATTTTTATGTATTACCTTTATCGATAAATTTATATTGATATTCGTTATGTATTTTTTAAAAAGATTGACTTTTCCGTCATTTAGAAAAATAAATACTTTTATGTATTCTATATAATAAAGGTGACTGATAATTATTAGTACAAATTTTTTAAAGTTAAAGGGGAAAAAAGTTTATTTTTGAAAGAATAATTATGAGAGTCAATCACACACTTAAATGAATATCAATCTAAATAAACAATATATACAAAATTGAGCTAACGATTATATTAAAATTATTTCAAAAGATTACATTTGAGTTATTTTGGTCTACAAATATTTCATAATTAACTTCCAAAAAATGCAATAGTAAATTAAGTTGGTTCCTTTTCAATAAAATAGTAACATATCATAAAATAATTTATATCACGTATTATTATCTAATTGACAGAATAAATAATTATTTGACTTAAAAAAATTATATTTTAATAAACTAATTTAAAGTGTCTAGCTAATTTTTCAATAACCAATTGATGCAAATTTGATCTTTTAAAGGACTAGACTAATAGCTTATATAAAATTAAACTTAACAAAACAACGTAGTTTATAAGCACTGCTAAATCAAAGTGTTTTCACTTTTAACCTAGCATCCAAATTTAGCTCTTTTTTACTTTTAAATTTTAAATTTTATAAGCACTGGGACATGAGAATGAACCAAACACGGCCTTATGAACATAAAGAGAATGGATAAAGAAAAAGGACTTCGAGGAAGGAAGAGAATCATAGTTCATAAAGTCGTAAGTTTCACCAAACGATGTACCCGCTACCGTCCACATCCCCGTGTCCAATAAAATAAGGGAGTCACTCAAAAAAATTGCTTAAAACGTTTTTTTTATAAGATATTTTTTAATAATTAAAATTTAATATATATATATAACAACAACAACAAAATTTTGTTCCATTAAGTAGGGTTCGCTATATGAATCAAACGATGTTATTGTGTTCAAATTAATTTAATTAAAAAATAAATAAATCAAATTTTAAATTAATATAAATTAATACTTTTGGTAAAAAATTATTATAATATTTTTATTATAGAAAATGTCTAATATATATATATTGAATCTTAAATTCTAATTTTTTTGTACTATTATAGAATTAAGATTTATGATTTTTAAAATTAATATATATATATATATATATATAAAGTATTTTAATCATTTTTTATAATAAGAATATTATAGTCATCATTTTCTATAAAAAATATTAATTTAAATTAGTTTAAAATTTGGTTCATTAATTTTTTAGCTAAATCGATTTGTCTGATCTAATTATGATAAAAATAACACAATTTAATCGATTACATATATTAAAATTTAATTATTAAAAAATATCTTTAAAAAAAGACGTTTTAAGTGTCTTTTTTCGAGTGACTCTCTAAAATAAATAAAAAAAACTTTTAAAATATTTCAGACTTTCAGTTATTTTTATTGTTAATTTTAATTAATATATTATATATTTTTTATAATTAAAATCAATAAATAAAACTATTAAAATGCTAATGTTCTAAAAATATTTAAAATTCTTTCAAATAAATAAATGTTTTCCAACGGAATTTTCGTCAATATCACATACAAATTTGATTTAAATAGTGATAAATGTGAGTGTTTTGTTTTGACCATAATTCCAATTTTTTTTGAAAAATAATATTTTATTTTTTATCAATATTAAATTCTTGCTTTACATTTGATTTTACTCTCTCACTTATATTTTTCCATATTCTTTTCTCTTTTTTAATTATTTTATAACAATTAATTAATTAATTAATTTTTTGACGAAAAATCACCCTTTCTCGTAATAAATATAAAAGTTTCTCTTAAAAAAATGAATCGTAAAATGACTGCGAATCCTCTTTAATTTTCTTAATCCATAGTGATGTGGATTATTAAAATAGAAAATATAAAATACTGGTCTTTCACACTTGATGTTCAATTATCTCAACTTTTCACCTAAATACCTAATGAGTTGTTTAATTATTTATTATTATATTATTTTTTTATGTGATCCATGTGTAGAATGGTTTGATCTTTGAAATTCAAAGCTGAGACCAGGACCCAGATAATAAAAGATTGGTCAAACTAAACGACAAGAATTTGTCAGTAATTGGATGAAGAAAACAAGAATGGAAAAAAACTGTTGAAAGAGATGGAACATGAAGGGTGGGTGCTTGGTTCTTTAGGATTGTGGCTTGTGGAGGACCAAATGGTGATGAGGTTTGGCTCATTTAATTAGGGGAAACAACCAACGTTCCTTTGCTTCTTGATTCCTATCCTACTCATCTTCATGTCCTTTATGCATCTTATTCAAAACATTTATTTTTCAAGAATCTATACACCTCTTTTAGCATCATATTAGTTAAAGTGATCAATAATATTTTGGTCTTTTAATTAACAGTTTTAAATTCAAGATTTTAAGTTTTGAAAAATAATTTTTATTATTTAACAAAAAAAAGTTTAAGACATGGAAAATTTATCCGTTCATAATAAGCCTTTAGCCATCTTAAACTAAATTAATGGAATTTTTTTTTTCATAATAAAGGTTGAATATCACTAGTTCTATATCTATTTTTGTTTTGTGCAAAAAGTCTAATCTATTTGCTCTACAAAAGAGAACAGAAGAAGGAAACTTTAGATTTGAGATTAAATTGTTGGTGCCTTTTATAATACATCTTTTTTTCGTTGATAGTTCAATACTTTTCAGCAAAGTCAACTCTTGAAACCGTCAATGCCTAATAAATATCCTACAATCCTATAATGAAGTGA
The DNA here is from genome assembly GCF_014773155.1 of Arachis stenosperma. Lineage (NCBI taxonomy): Eukaryota > Viridiplantae > Streptophyta > Magnoliopsida > Fabales > Fabaceae > Arachis > Arachis stenosperma. The sequence continues at coordinate 87,686,279 of NC_080383.1, read as the reverse complement.
GTGATCAAGTTGTAAATCTCTATAAATAAGCAATGTTCTATAGTAAGAATACTCCACAGGAGGTTAAGGAAGAGCTAGCTAACATCCTACAAGTTTCTAATGTTGGCTACCAGGATAAATATCTTAATTTGCTATCTATTATTCACAGGTCAAAACGCTCTACTTTCAGATACATCAAAGATAAAGTCAGCAAGAAACTTTAACATTGGACGAGAATGTTGGTTTGAGTCAGTGGTAGAGAGGTGCTAATTAAAGTAGTAGCTACAGCAATACCTCTTTATACATTGAGCTGTTTTAAAATTTCGGGCTCATTGCTTGAGGAACTACAAAAAATGATGATGCAGTTCTGGTGGGGACAAAAAGAAGCAGAAATAGAATGCAATGAATCAAATAGGACATAATCAGTAGAGGAAAAGGATAGGGATGTTTAAGTTTTAAAGACCTAAAAGCTTTCAACTTGGCTATGTTATGCAAGTAGGCTTGGAGACTTACTACTAAGACAAATTCACTAATTTTCAAGGTTTTCAGAAGCAAATATTTCAAACACACTTCGTTTTTGGCTGTAAGTGTTGGATAAAATCCTTTTTCGACTTGAAGGAGCCTGCTATAGGGGTGCAAAGTACTGGAAAAAGGACTGCTATGGAAGGTTGGGACTGAAAATTCAGTAAACGTCTACATTAACCCTTGAATAAAAAAATACCGAACTATCAGTATAGATCATATCAGGAACAATCATGAAGGTATTCAATGGGTGCAGTAGCTAATCGATAAGAATAGACAATGAAAAAGACAAGCAATCACAAATATGTTCATTCTAGAGGTAGCATAAACAATTTTACAAACACTTATTACCCAAACAATAGATTTACTAACTTAGGGATTGGAAAAATCTGGTACATATTCAGTAGCTAGTGGCTATGACATAGCTTACCAATTTTTTTATCCTCCAATTAAGTAGCTTTTGGAGAGATGTAGGAATGCCCAATTATGGAAATCAATATGGAATTTCCAATGTCCAGCAAAAATCAAATTTTTTATTTAAAAGAAAAAGTATAGGAAACCAATTCACTGACCAGAAAACTTGAACAACTTTTAAAATTTAATTTAAAATTAAAAAATATAAAATTGTAGAACGAAAACAAAAATAATCCCCTCCACGCACCTCTCACTTCACACAGATCCCTCACAATCACATTCACGCCTTTTCCTTCTGCCATTTTGCGATGAAAACGATGCTGTAGCTTTAACTATCGCAAGGTATAGCGTCACCGGACGCCGTCCACTATCGTGACTTCCTCCTTGTACGTCACAACCACTACTGAACGCCTCAGCCCCTCTCCCACTTTGTGTTGTTTGTTGATTTTGGGGTTTTTGTGTTCTGTTGTTGCTAATGAAGATTATTCAAAATGACAAGTGCATCTCACACAAAACGTCAAGGATATACAACCTTGATATCAGAAATAAAATATATATATATATATATATATATATATATATATATATATATATATATATATATATATATATATATATATATATATAAGATTCAAAAAGAGATACATAGCAAATACTAGTCTCGACCTACGAAGACAAGGCCGGTTAGAAAGTATTACAAACCAGAAGTATACTCAAAATACAATTTTATTTCTCCAAAGTAAAACCTCTAAGAGGGATACACAATTAGTTATACAAAAGTGGAGAATAACAATACTAGATATAAAGTGCAAAAGAGTCTTCACTTTTCAAAGAGAGTCCGGCACACTCAACGAGGTGTGTCACGTCCTGTATCTGAAAATAACAAAATCCAACAACGGATGAGAACCTGGAGATTTTTAGTAGGGTAATAACTCTAAATAGAGACTATGTAAAAAGATATGAACCCACTAGACAATCCTATACTGCAATCAACACAAGGTTCAAGCCTAGGATTTTGCTAAACCAAACAGGAAAAACAGACTAAATCTTAGCTATTTTTAGTGATCTCTAAATCTCAGTTCTTTCCAATACAAGTCATCATCTCTCTCTATATCATAATTCTCCAAATTCAGTAATTCTATATCAAAACTCAGTCCTAATGGTATCGATTTATTCTCAATGTTTAGCCTCAACCTCTTAAATTTTCAATTTATGTCCAATGATTAGTTTAGTAGTAGCAACCACAAGTAAAGCAATTCAACCATAATCAATAAACCAAATAGCATCAAGAACAACCCTCAATGTCACCATCATGAGCATAAGGGATCTCTCAATTGTTCAAACACATACAAAAATAATATAAAGAATATACAAATAGAGAGAACAGATAAAGCAATTAGCTCAAATAGCATATAGATACAATTATTCAACAAGGCAAGCCACATACAAGATGCATACCCAATTAATACATACAAATACAAATAATGCATGCCTGTCCTACTGGCCATGAGCTCACGTGTCGGTTATAATACCATACCCGACACATCCAGTAGCTAACCCAGACATAGAACACCATATCACGAAACAAGTGAGACTAACCGCAATCCTTGCATTTACCCATGCAGGTGCTTCACACTGCAACCTAAATGCAAGTGGAATAACACCACAATGCTTACATCTGCCCAAGCAAGTGCTTAAAATCTCAACCCGGAGCAAGTGGGACTAACCACAATCCTTGCATCTACCCGGTGCAGGTGTCTCACAATTCAAGTTGGTATCGGGAAATGACTTATTACATTCATCATATCTACTTCCAACATCAAATATAATCATTATTAATCACAAATGTGCAAGCGAGATAAACCTCCGTCCTTGCCATTTCAGTCATTCAGACCATAATCAGCCAACATTAATTGTCTTTAATAGGCAATAAATTCACAATCTCATATCCAATTTTATTCAAACCAACACATATTATACACCAAGCATTTAATGTACGAAATCAGACTAACACATAATTTATCATCAACATACACCACTTTCCATTCAATCCTATCGTGGACAATTAACCTAAGAATTCACATAATGTTACATACTGCCTACCCGAAACCAAAACTTGTACCTCTAGACGGCGGTTCCTCCAACACTTGGCTTTTCTCTAAGCAACTCCAGCATTCACCAAATCTCACAGTTTGATCCGCAACTCAATCCTACACCAAATCAACTCAACAAGCCAAGCCAATCCATATAATCTAATCACAACAATCAATTTAATATTCACACTAGGTTTTACTTAAGATTAGAGATAATTGAAGGGATTAAGCTTCCTTAATCCAGCCCACTCAAAAGTAGTATGGAACCCACTAAGAACACAAGCTAGAGAACTCTTATAACATCAAAATCACCAAAATTCCTTAATACCTAAGCTCAAAACGCAAATTAAGATTTAAATGAGAAACTGGAGCTCAAATTTTGAGTTACTTACAAAAATAATAAGATAAAATTGAAGAGGATGAGAAGAGCAATGCGTGGCCGCAAACAGATCGTCAATCGGAACTACAATTTTTAAGTTATGAGTAATTGAAGATGGTGATGAATAGTGAAAGCTAAGGGCAAGCTCTTCCCTCTCTCTCGGCTGAATTCACTAAGTTATGAGTGTTATATATGTGTGGGCTTGGGTTTTGGACCCAACATGGGTCCGTTTGTAGTTTTTTGCTCGTTTGGCCTAACTTTGAGCCAAAACCTTTAAGATAAGTGTTTGAAATTTTGTTTTAAATATTTTTCTTATCATTTTTACAGTTTTAGCTTTCTTACTCGCAGTACCGAATAAATTTAAGCCAGTACAGTTAATATTAATGCCGGTACGCATTTTTTTGCAATTTATCATATTTTTGTGTTCAAAATTATTTCCCTCTCATAGGCAATTTCCCAAATTGGAAATGTCCAAAATACTGGTTTTTTGAATTCAAAGAGTCAAGTAGTGGATATGGCAACTATAGTGGTTGTTTTTTTTATTGGATTCAATATTAAATGGAGGCTTCTAAACTGGAAGTGTGCTGCTTTTGTTGACACTGAAAAATTGCTTTCAAAGGCTGTTGCCATCTTCCATGTGCATATCTTGTGAGTAATTTCTATTTTGTCAAGTTATTTGTTGTTAGGGATGGATTGTGACCTAGTCTTTTTTTTTTTTACTTTTACTTTTTTTTGAGAGTCCAAGCTTGTGGGGTGAGATTTTTATTCTAATTTTAAATATTTTATTTTCAGGAGATGTTTGATTCTATAGTCAATTCTAATTCTGGTCGTGATTTTATTCCAACCACGCTAATTGGGTAAGCATCTTGTGTTTCTTCTAGTGTTCTTGATATGAATTTGAAGCAATTTTCTCTTATAATGGTTCATTATCATAAAAGGAACATCTGGGGTTTGGTGGAATGTACCGTGCAGTACTTACTGACAAGTAAGGATGATGATGGAATTTTGTTTACCCATATTGTATATTTGACTTGAAAGATGCCAGATTATGGTATTTGTTTTGCCTGGGTATTATTTGTTTTTATATTTTATATGATGATAATTTTTAAGTTAATTAGTGATTGGGTTAAAGTCAGTAAACATTGTAATCGAAGATGAATTTACTCTCTGTATAGGATTAATTTTAGTGCCTATTTTCTTGCATGGAGAGGCTACTTGCATCTCTGAATATGAAGCACGTTGTTTTGCCCACTGCTGAAGAAGCCAAATCAATATAGACAAGTAAATTTGGGTTTACAAAACTAGAACAAGACAAGGTTTGTAACTAGTTGTCTTGTTTGCTTTGGGATTTTGTTGGTTGCTACTTATTAGACTAACTTCCTCACTCATTTTACAGATACACCACTATAATAAATTTCATCGCATGATGATCTATTAAGGGACTTCATTACTACATAAGCCGGTTCTTGTGTTTGAATAGAACTAATAGTTTTTTGGTACAATTTGTGTAAAGTTTTATTTGGGAGGTGCCTATTTTGCACAGGCCATATGTTTCTTTTTCTCTGGTTGGAGAGCACACTCTTCTATGTACAAGGATATGTGTTTTTGGTGTACACATAATTATTTTGATAGGACATGCTAGACATCTTGTATGTATATTGATGAGCGGATATTTTATACGCTTTTTGGGGGGTAATTTCATGTAGATTTTAGTATGTTTTAGTTAGTTTTTAGTATAATTTTATTAGTTTTTAGGCAAAATTTATATTTCTGGACTTTACTATGAGTTTGTGTGTTCTTCTGTAATTTCAGGTATTTTTTGGCAGAAATTGAGGGAGCTGAGCAAAAATCTGATTTAGGCTGAAAAAGGACTGCTGATGCTGTTGGATTCTGACCTCCCTGCAATCGGAATGGATTTTTTGGAGCTACAGGAGTCCAATTAGCGTGCTCTTAATTGGGTTGGAAAGTAGACATCCAGGGCTTTCCAGCAATATATAATAGTCTATACTTTGCGCGAAGATAGATGACATAAACTGGTGTTCAACGCCAGTTTCATGTTGCAGTTTGGCGTTCAGCGCCAGAAACAGGTTGCAAGTTGGAGTTCAACGCCAGAAACAGGTTACAACCTGGCGTTCAACTCCAGAAACAGCCCAGGCACGTGAGAAGCTTAAGTCTCAGCCCCAGCACACACCAAGTGGGCCCCAGAAATAGATTTCTGCATTATCCATCCTAGTTTACTCATTTTCTGTAAACCTAGGTTACTAGTTTATTATTTAAACAACTTTTAGAGATTTATTTTGTATCTCATGACATTTTTAGATCTGAATTTTATACTCTTTGACGGCATGAGTCTCTAAACTCCATTGTTGGGGGTGAGGAGCTCTGCAGCATCTCGATGAATTAATGCAATTATTTTTGTTTTCCATTCAAACATGCTTGTTCCTATCTAAGATGTTCATTCGCGCTTCACTATGAAGAAGGTGATGATCCGTGATACTCATCACCTTTCTCAATCCATGAACGTGTGCCTGACAACCACCTCTGTTCTACATTAGATTGAATGAGTATCTCTTAGATTCCTTAATCAGAATCTTCGTGGTATAAGCTAGAATTGTTGGCGGCATTCATGAGGATCCGGAAAGTCTAAACCTTGTCTGTGGTATTCCAAGTAGGATTCTGGGATTGGATGACTGTGACGAACTTCAAACTCGCGAGTGTTGGGCGTAGTGACAGACGCAAAAGGATCAATGGATCTTATTCCGACATGATCGAGAACCAACAGATGATTAGCGGTGCTGTGACAGAGCATTTGGACCATTTTCACTGAGAGGATGGGAAGTAGCCATTGACAATGGTGACACCCTACATACAGCTTGCCATGGAAGGAGGCTTGCATTTATGAAAGTGAGGAAGCATTATGTTACAGAAATTCAGAAGACAAAGCATCTCCAAAACTCCAATATATTCTCCATTATTGAGTAACAATTATTTATTTTATGCCCTTTCACTTTTTACAATTGTACTTGAAAAACACTGTTGTTGGTATCCTGACTAAGAATAATAAGATAACCATAGCTTGCTTCAAACCAACAATCTCTGTGGGATTCGACCCTTACTCACGTAAGGTATTACTTGGATGACCTAGTGCACTTGCTGGTTAGTTGTGCGGATTGCAAAAGTGTGATTGCAATTTTCGTGCACCAAGTTTTTGGCGCCGTTGCCGGAGATTGTTAGAGTTTGAACAACTAAAGGTTTATTTTGTTGCTTAGATTAGGAATAATTTATTTTTGTTGCTATAGAGTCATGAAATCTGAGTCCTTTATTTTCTTTTCAAAAAATTTTCAAAAATATTATTTTTTCTTATTAATTTTTAATTTTTATGTGAGTTTAGTTTTATATTTTAAGTTTGGTGTCAATTGCATATTTTATATTTTTCTTTAAATTTTCGAATTGCATGTTCTTTATTTTTCCTTGGTCTTCAAATTGTTCTTGTCAAATTTTCTTGTTTGATCTTTGGTTTTTCATATTTTGTGTATTTTTCGTGTTTTCCTTGTGCTTTTTCAAAATATTAGTTTTCAAAAATATATCTTTTATATACAATATTAAAACACGTTACATTTATAGCTCAGTTGGCTAGAGCGTTGGCTCATGTTCTTGGCAATTGGGTATCTTCCTTTTAAAACTTTTTTTTTAAAAATAATTTTTCTTTGATTAAATCTTGTGCCAAACTTTAAGTTTGGTGTTTTCTTGTTAATCTTTCTTTAATTTTTGAAAATTTTATTGTGATTTTTTAAAAATTTTAAGTTTGGTGTTCTTTCTTTTGTTCTTGTTGTTCTTGTGGTTCTTCAAGGTGTTCTTGAGTCTTTCTTGTATTTTGATCTTAAAATTTTTAAGTTTGGTGTTCTTTGGTGTTTTTCCTCCAAAATTTTCGAAAACAAGGAGCATTAGATCTAAAAATTTTTAAGTCTTGTATCTTTTGTGTGTTTTTCTCTTTCATCATAAAATTCAAAATTCAAAAAAATATCTTTTCTAACTAATTTTAAGCCATATTTTCGAATTTTTTTTATATAAAAATTCAGATTTCAATTTCAAAATTTTTCAAATCTTATCCTTTTAAGATTTAAAATTTTTTTTTCTCTTTTTCGAAAATATCCTAACCACTTTCTCTCTCCTCACTTTTTCGAAAATCTTCATAAAATATTTTTAAATTCTTTTTTTATTTTATTTTTATTTTTATTTATTTTTAATTTTATTGTCGTCTTTATTTTATTTTATTTTATTTTATTATTTCAAAATTTTTTTATATAATAAAATAAATAAAATAAATTCACATCATCTCCCTTTCTCCATTATGGACTTAAGTGGAAATGAACAGTCCAGAAGGACTCTGGGGTCATATGCTAACCCCACTACTGCTTCATACGGGAGTAGTATCTGTATACCCTCCATTGGAGTCAGTAGCTTTGAGTTGAACCCTCAGCTCATTATCATGGTGCAGCAAAGTTGCCAGTATTCCGGTCTTCCACAGGAAGAACCTACAGAGTTTCTGGCACAGTTTTTACAAATTGCTGACACAGTACATGATAAGGAAGTAGATTAGGATGTCTATAGACTGCTACTGTTTCTATTTGCTGTAAAAGACCAAGCTAAGATGTGGTTAAATAACCAACCTAAGGACAGCATAAAGACATGGAAATAGCTGTCAGAAAAATTCCTGAATCACTATTTTCCTCCAAAACGGATGACACAGCTAAGGCTGAGCATCCAAGGCTTTAAACAAGGAGATAATGAATCCCTTTATGATGCCTGGGAGAGATACAGAGAGATGCTAAGAAAATGCCCCTCTGAAATATTTTCAGAGTGGGTGTAGTTAGACATCTTCTATTATGGGCTTACAAAGAGAGCTCAGATTTCTCTAGACCACTCAGCTGGTGGATCTATACACATGAGAAAGACAATAGAAGAACCTTAAGAGCTCATTGATACAGTTGCCAGAAATCAGCGTCTGTACCTGAGCAGTGAACCTTCCTTGAAAGAAGAGATCAAAACAGTAACTGCTGAACTCAGTCCTGCAGAACAAGTTACTGAATTCAATCAGCAATTGGATTTTCTAACAAAATAGCTAGCCGAATTCAAGGAGATACTACAAGAAACAATAATGGCTAATATGAATATGGAAGTACAGTTAAAGCAAACAGAACAGTAGTTATCAAAACAAATAATAGAAGAGTGCCAAGCAGTTCAATTAAGAAGTGGGAAAACATTAAATACCTCACTTCAAGGTAGCAGGAAGCCAAGAAATGAGCAAACTACCCAAAATCCATCTAAGGACAGTAAGAGCCCAGAGAGGAATAATTCTGGCGCTCAAACGCCAAAAAATGGGTGGAAAGCTGGCGTTGAACGCCCAAACCATGCTCAGTCCTGGCGTTCAACGCCAGAAACAAGCAAGGAATTGGCGTTGAACGCCCAAAGGAAGCATAGTTCTGGCGTTCAAACGCTAGAAATAGGAAAGGAGTTGGCATCTAACGCCACTCCAGCTTCCACCCCTGGCATTCAAACGCCAGTGGGAGATCAGACACATACAAGTGCTGATAGCAACCCCTCTAAAAAGGTTTCTCAATCCACATCTGTAGGCAATAAACCTACAGCAACTAAGGTTGAGGAATACAAAACTAAAATGCCTTATCCTCAGAAACTCCGCCAAGCGGAACAGGATAAGCAATTTGCTCGCTTTGCAGACTACCTCAGGACTCTTGAAATAAAGATTCCGTTTGCAGAGGCACTTGAGCAAATATCCTCGGATTGGAGGAAAACTGAAAAAGTCTACCTTACTGAAGAATGCAGTGCAGTCATTCTGAAAATCTTACCTGAGAAGCTTAAAGATCCCAGAAGCTTTATGATACCATGCACATTAGAAGGTACTTGTACCAAGCAAGCTCTATGTGATCTTGGGGCAAGTATTAACCTAATACCTGCAGCTACTATCAAAAAGCTTGGGTTGACTGATGAAACTAAACCAACCCGGATATGTCTCCAACTTGCTGATGGCTCCATTAAATACCCATCAAGCGTAATTGAAGACATGATTGTCAAGGTTGGGCCATTTGCCTTTCCCACTGACTTTGTGGTGCTGGAAATGGAGGAGCACAAGAGTGCAACTCTCATTCTAGGAAGACCTTTCCTAGCAAGTGGATGAACCCTCATTGACGTCCAAAAAGGGGAAGTGACCCTGAGAGTCAATGAGAACGAGTTTAAGTTGAATGTTGTCAAAGCTATGCAACATCCAGACACCCAAAATGACTGCATGAGCATTGATATTATTGACTCTCTGGTAAAAGAGGTCAATATGACTGAGAGTCTCGAATCAGAGCTAGAGGATATCTTTAAAGATGTCCAGCCTGATCTGGAGGAACCAGAGAGAATAATAGAACCTCTGAAAGTCCCTCAGGGAGAAGAGAAACCTCCCAAACCCGAGCTTAAACTATTCCGAGGTTTACCTGAAACTGTAGGTCAATCTCGGGTGAGATCTTCTGTGCTTGTCGGAGCCGACGTGTCCGGCAGGTGTGTGGCGGCCGGAGTTGGTATGTCCGACTTGTTGGACTTAATGATGGTGCTGATCCTTCGTCCCCGGAGGGTGGGGGGTACCTGCAAGGGACTCCGATGCTTAAGTTAGCAAGGGTATTAAGCAGGTATTGAGTAGAATCAGAGTATGAGTTATACCTGGGTGCTCCAGTGTATTTATAATGGTGAGGAGTGACCTTTCTGGAGATAAGATAGTTATCTTATCTTATCTTATCTTTATCTTTGAGTGAGGTCATCTTATCTTTAGGGAAACCGCCTTTATCTTTCTGGGCTTTGGCTGCCTTTAGATTGGGCTGTGTTCCTTCGTTTTGGGCCTGCTTTGGGCTCCTTTGGCGATTTGGCCGAGCTCTTTGAGAAGAGGTCGGATAGTCTGACCTGAAGAGGTCGGTCGACTTGTCGCTAAACATCCCGAGTCGGACAGCTTGACCCAGGGTATGAACAGTGCCCCTGCTTGAGTTCGATCTTTCCGTGAGATCGTGCTTTTCAGGGCTTCGATCTCTTTGGAAGTCGTGCTCAAGCATCTGTCTGGCTTGTTTCTTCATTGCTTTGCAATCTTTGTAGATTTTCTAGAGGTTTAGTACTTCACAGTCCAACCTCTTTTTAGTGGTAGCGTGGGTTTTCTACCCTTGCCTTCTGGATCATGCCTTGCTTTAAGTTTGTGTTGACAACCCTCTGCTTTGGCGAAGTTGTCCTTGCGGCTTGATATCTGGACTTTTAGTGATTTGTCCAATGACTTTTTTAGTGTTCTTTATGTAGAACCTTTTTTAGTCTCGGATGACGTTCGTAGCCCTGTTTGAGATTTGTGCCTTCTTTGAGTGGAATTGTATCCCTTTTGGCTGAGCACATTTGAGCCTTAGGTTGTTTTCGAACCTTTATGGCTTGTTCTTTTTTGAGATCATACTTGCACCTCTTCTTTAGCTGACGTCGACCTGTATGACTTTGCCCCTGCTTGAGTTCGGACTTTTTCCGTGAAACTGTGCTTTCAGAGTTTCGATCTCTTCGGGGAAGTCGTGCTCAAGCATCTTGACTTTGGTCGATCTTTGAGTAGTTTCTCCTTGTGCGAGTCTGGTATTGCCCCTTTTACTTTGTTGAGGGGACTTTTCAGCCTTCTTCTGACTTGTTTGTCTTTGCTGTTCGGGCTTTTTAGTCATAATTCAACAACTTTTTAGGTAGTGTTCCGATTGGGAACCTTTTTACAGTTTGTTTTGGATGACTTTTTAGCTCCATCTTTGAGGTCGCTTTTCGCTTTTTAAGTAGTGTCTTTTTTCAAGACTTCGTACTTTTTAGCGAAGCACTTTTGGCTTTGGTCTTTTGACCTTTCCTTGGCCGTTTGCGAGATGTCTTTGTCCCTTTTGTGGATCTTTGTAGAGTGTCGGTACTTTGTTGTCTGACCTCTTTTGATCACTTCTGATTTTGTCCACTTTCTGCTTGTTCGAGGTGGTCCTTGGGGCTAATTTGTCCGACGACCTTTTAGTGTTTTTGTAGAACACCTTTTAGTGCACATTTTTCGTTGGTCCGACTTCTTTTTGTCGGTCCAAGCTGTAGCTTTTGTTGGTCCGACTTCTTCTTGTCGGTCCAAGCTGCAGCTTTCGTTGGTCCGATTTCTTCTTGTCGGTCCAAGTTGTAGCTTTCGTTGGTCCGACTTCTTCTTGTCGGTCCAAGCTGTAGCTGTCGTTGGTTCGACTTCTTCTTGTCGGTCTAAGCTGTAGCTTTAATTGGCTCGGGCTAATTTCTTCATGTCGGCCTCTTCTAAGTTACTTTTGTAATCCTCTTTCTTGGACCTTGTTAGGTCTCATTCAAGGATTACTTTTATAACTTGTTTGTAGGAGGTCGTCGTCTTCTTTCTAAGTTATTTTTGTAATCCTCTTTCTTGGACCTTTGTTAGGTCTCTTTCAGGGATTACTTTGATAACTTTTTAGTAGTAGGAGTCCGATTTCGTTATGTCGGTCTCCTTTAAGTTATTGTGTAATCCTCTTTCTTGGATCTTTGTCAGATCTCTTTCAGGGATTACTTTGATAACTTTTTAGTAGTAGGAGTCTGACTTAGTTATGTCGGTCTCCTTTAAGTTATTTTTGTAGTCCTCTTTCTTGGATCTTTGTCAGATCTCTTTCAGGGACTACTTGTATAACTTTTTGTTTTGGGCTGACTTTGTTATGTCAGGCCCTTCTAAGTTAAAGTAATCCTCTTTAATAGGGTTGGCCAGACCTCTTTCCAGGGTTTACTTATAACTTGGGTTGACTTGATCCGACTTCTTAACGTCGGCCAGTCTTTAAGTTATTATTTTAGCAATCCGTAAGACCTCGTCAGGTTCTTTTTTAGATCACTTTCGATAACTTCTTACATTATTCTGTGTTCTTCTTTGCCGATTTGTAGAAAGTGGTTGTCATCTCTAGATCGTCCTTTGGGTGAATCGCGTTTTCACCTTTATCGGACGGTTGTCTTTATCGTGATCGTGCAGTGAAATTGTTTTTCACTTTCTGCCGATCTGTTGCTTTATAATCAGGCGATGAACTCAGCTTTCACTTTTTTGCCGACCTTGTTGAAATCGGGCGATGAATTCTGGTTTCATCTTTCCCGATTTTTATCATGATCGGGCGGTGAATTTGGTTTTCACCCCGCCGACCTTGTCGTGATCCGGCAGTGAAATTTGCGTTTTAGATTAATGCGTCTTGGTATAGTAGTGAATTTTGTTTTCACTTTGTCAAAATCAAATGATGAATTCGGTTTTCATCGTGGTCGGGCGATGAAGTTGGTTTTCACCTTGCCGACTTGTCGCTTTGTAATCGGACGATGAGTTTGGTTTTCATCTTGCCGACTTTGTCGTGATCGGGCGGTGATTTTGGTGTTTCACCTTGCCGACCTGCCGTAGTCGGGCATCTTGGTAGGAAACTTTTTAGGAAATCTGCAATCTTTTAAACAATAATATAAAGATAAGAGTGTGTACATGTTAGTACTTACCTTTCTAGGTCGGGCAATCTTTTTGGATCTCGGCCTGGCGCCCTTTTTAGATTGCAGGCATGCCATGACCTTAGTAGCTCTTGCCCTTCGAGTTCAGACAGTCTGTAGCAACCTTTTCCCAGTTCTTCTAAACAACTTGGTATAGTCCTTTCCAGTTGGCTACTAGCTTTCCTTCTCCAGGTCGAGTTGTTCCGATATCATTTCGGTTTAGGATGAGGTTGTTGTTGGCAAAGCTTCGCTGTACTACCTTCTGATTGTATCTTGAGGCCATTCGACGTTTTAACGCCTCTTCCTTGATCGGAGCTCTCTCTCGGACTCTTGGAAGTAGGTCGAGTTCTTTCCTTTGGATTTGGGAGTTGATCTCTTCATTGTAGAAGATCATTCTGGGAGATCCTTCTTTGATCTCTACTGGGATCATTGCCTCCATTCCGTAAATCAATCAGAAGGGTGATTCCCCCGTGGTGAAGTGTAGAGTTGTCTGATATGCCCATAGGACTTGTGGGAGCTCTTCAGCCCAAGCTCCCTTTGCGTCCTGTAGTCTCCGTTTCAGCCCATCCAATATGACTTTGTTGGCAGCTTCAGCCTGTCCATTGGCTTGAGGATGTTTGACGGAGGTGAATTGGTGTTTTATGTTCAAGTCGGTTGCTAATTTCCTGAAACCTGCATCTGTGAATTGAGTGCCATTGTCTGTGATGATGGAATGTGGAACTCCAAACCTTGTGACAATGTTCCTATATAAGAATTTCCAGCTTCTTTGAGCAGTGGCGTTGGCTAGGGGCTCTGTCTCAATCCACTTTGTGAAATAGTCTATACCAACTATGAGGAATTTGTCTTGTCCCGATCCCTGGGGAAAAGGTCCGAGAAGGTCGAGTCCCCATTTTGCAAATGGCCAAGGCGAAGTTATACTGATGAGCTCTTCTGGTGGGGCAATGTGGAAGTTGGCATGCTTTTCGATGTAAAATTTTGACTTTGTATTTGGGTTTTTGCTCTGTTGTTGCCTCCAAAGGGTGCCCTTGGACTTTCTTGTGGGTCCTGGGGTTTCCCTTTTACTGCTATATTTGACACCTGATGTTTTGCTGTTATTGTCCGAGTTGTTTCCTTATTTGCCCGAGTTGTTTGGTAGTAACCCCATAGTTGACCTATGTCTTTGAGATGTCTACTAAGATCCCGGACGGCATGTCTGATTGGCTGGATTCCATAGTTTTAATGCGTGTTACTGTGGCTGACCCCGAGTACACTCCTTATACCGCCTTCGAGATTGACTTGTTGTGGTCTTGTAATGTAGCCTGGATGGGGCTTCTGTTATTGCCCCCGGGTTTGGTGTTGGCTATTTTTGAAAATGCATCAGCTCGGGCGTTCTGCTCCCGAGGTATGTGTCGGACTTCATGTTGGTGCTGGCTGGTTTTAAAAATGCATCAGCTCGGGCATTCTATGTTTCTATGTGTCGGACTTCATTTTCCCCGATTTGTTCGAGCTGTTTTCTATTTTTGTCCAGGGTCCCCTGAATTACCCGAGGTATTTTTTGTGGTGGGATCCTCAGTTTGGTTGCTCCCTTCTATTTGTGAGGTGACTACTTGTGAGTCATTGGACATGGTAAGCTCCTACCTTCTTAGCTAGCCTTAAACCAGCCAGTAGTGCCTCGTATTCAGCTTGGTCATTTGACTTGATTTAGCTTCCCTAATCGCCTTTCTATAATTACACCTGCACCACTCCCGGTTTTGTTTGAAGAGTCATCCATGTAGAGTTTCTATTTTGTAGGAGTTCCAGGGGTGTCAGTGTACTCTGTAATGAAGTCGGTCAAATACTATGATTTGATGGCTGTCTGAGCTTTATGTCGAAGATCGATTTTGACTGCCCACTGTAGAATTCTTCCTGCTAAGTCTGTTTTCTTGTAGGATGCCTTCGATGGGCTGGTTGGTCCGAACTCTGATAGTGTGAGCTTGAAAGTATGGGTGGAGTCATCGAAAGGTGAGTATGGGGGCGTAGGCGAACTGCTCTATCTCTTGATAGTTTAGTTCGGCCCCTTGTAGGGCCTTGATGATGAAGTAGACGGATTGTTGCCCACTTTTGTCTTCTTTAACTAGTGATGAGGCTATTGCCAGACTTCCCACTACGAGGTATAATATGAGTTTTTCACTTTCCCTTGGTTGGGTAAGAATGGGTGGTTGCCCCAAGAATTTTCAAAATCCCAGAAGGCTTGTTTGCACCCCGTAGTCCTATTCAAACCTCTCTCCCTTCCTTAATATACCTCTTTGAGGTTTCCTTTGCGGGATGATTTAGAGATCCTTCCTCCTGCGAATCCTCCATGAACATGTCTCTCAGGGGTGTGAGGTGGACGTTCAACTCGTTCGACCTCTTTGGTGTGAGATGTTCGACTTGGCCGTCCTCTTTGGTGTGAGGTTGACCTTCAACTTGTCCGACCACTTTGGTGTGAGATGGACCTTCAACTTTGTCCGACCTCTTTGGTGTGAGGTGGACCTTCAACTTGTCCGACCTCTTTGGTGTGAGGTGGACCCTCAACGCGACCGACCTCTTTGGTTTTGGATTGGGCGAGGTGGTGGAATCTTCTCAGTATTGCATATTTCTCGGTAGACATCCACAAGAGACACCCGAAGGGGTGTAATTGTGGTATTTTCTAGGCTTCTCTCCATGTTGATCTTCTTTTTTCTTGGACTCTTTATCCTTATCCTGAGAGGAGTAGGAATGTTCGGTTTTTGAGATCTCTCATAGTCGAGAGTTTTCCTCCATGTTGATGTACTTCTCTGCTCGTTCTTGTACCTCGTTTAGAGATGTTTGGGTGCTTCCTGGATATTGAGTGGCTAAAAGGTCCTTTTCGTAGACCATTGATGAGGCCCCTGATAGCTGCTTCTGTTGGCAGACTTTGTATGCCCATACATGTTTTGTTGAATCTTTCCATGTTGTTGCGAAGGCTCTCTCGATCTCCTTGCTTGATCCCTAATAGGCTCGGTGCGTGTTTGGCTTTGTCCTTCTGGATGGAGAATAACGGATTGCATCTGAGGCCTCCATGAAATAAATCCTGCTTCTGAAATTGCTAAGATGATGGCTTGGATCTGATGTGCCGTCGTACGGGGTCATGTCTGGAGCTTTGAAGTCCTTTGGGACCTTTAGCTTTCATGATCTCTTTGGTGAATGGATCTTGGTCCTTGCAAGAGCTATCCTCATAAGAGGATCGATTAGCTTTGGCCTTGAGATCGGCTTCGAGTTTTAGGAGTTTGTCCTCCAATTCCCGGCGTCGCTTTATCTCCCTTTGTAGGTCTTTCTCAGCCTCTCGTTGATGTAGGGCTTCTTCTTCCAATTGTTTGAAATGGTCTTGAAGCGCCTCCATGGCTCCTGCATTTGGAGAATCCTTTTCGTTGTTAAGTTGAGGAGTATCCTTTGGTGTAGTATCCGCGTTTTTGTGCGGCGTTCTATCCTCTAGATCTGAATCGTGGTCGTTGTCATGGTTGTCCGTTATGGTGGTGGGATGACTTCCAGGTTCCCCGGCAACGGCGCCAATGTTGCGAGGTTTACCTGAAACTGTAGGTCAATCTCGGGTGAGATCTTCTGTGCTTGTCGGAGCCGACGTGTCCGGCAGGTGTGTGGCGGCCGGAGTTGGTATGTCCGACTTGTTGGACTTAATGATGGTGCTGATCCTTCGTCCCCGGAGGGTGGGGGGTACCTGCAAGGGACTCCGATTCTTAAGTTAGCAAGGGTATTAAGCAGGTATTGAGTAGAATCAGAGTATGAGTTATACCTGGGTGCTCCAGTGTATTTATAATGGTGAGATGTGGCCTTATGTGGATAAGATAAGTTAGTTATCTTATCTTATCTTTATCTTATCTTTAAGTGAGGTCATATTTTAAGGGAACCGCCTTTATCTCTATGGGCTTGGGCTGCCCTTGGATTTGGGGTGCGTTCCCCTATTTGGACCCTTTGTTTGGGCTTTTCTGTGACTTGGCCGAGCTCTTTGAGAAGAGGTCGGGTTGTCCTGACCTGAAGAGGTCGGTCGCTTTGCCTGTAGAACATCCCGGGTCGGACAGCTCGGCCCAGGGTATGAACAGTGCCCCTGCTTGAGCTCGGTCTTCTCTTTTTGAGGCCGAGTCCTTGACTTCGGTCCTTTTTTCAGTGAAGTCGAACTCAAGCATTTTGTCGATTCCTTTCTCTGTAGAGTCCTTTTGAATGTAGAACGTTTTCCTCTAAAAGCGCGCGTTTTTTGTATTAGCGCTTTTTTGGGAACGCAAGTAGTTTTTAATATCCGCATTTAATTGGCATTAATTGCCCCATTCTCTCTTGGCTTTTATTTTGAATCTCTTTAATCAAAAAACGGTTTCTCTTCTTCACTTTTTCTCCGTAACCCCTCCCTTTTCTCTCTCATTTTCTGTTTCTTGCTCAGAGCTTTTGTAATTTCTTCTTTGTGACGTCTGTTCTGCTACTGTGTTTTCGGAAGAGGGCTGATTCCACATTTTCTCCTTCTATCTTTGCGTTCTTCCATTTCGAGGGGGTGGCTTTGTTGCTTTCTGCTCTTCAGCTTTTTTCGAGGTTTTCTTCTATTCTCCAGGTTAGTCCCATCCTTGTTTCTTTCTGATTTTTGCGATGGATTTTTTCCTTTTGATCTTCCCTTTGGAGAAAGTTTGGATCTTTCTGTTTTTATCGTGCTTGACTTGTTGCATGCTATGGTTTTTTCTCTTTTTCGGTGCAAATCTTTTGTTTGCTTGAATTTTTTCTTTTGCATGTTGCCGCTGTTTCTGTTTGTGCTTTGGGCGATTGATTTGATTTTGTGCCTTTGCTGTTTTTCATTGGCCTTTTTGGTGTTCTTGTGAACAGTAGCAGTAGTGTTGGTAAACTGTAGGAGCAACGCTTTTCCTGATAAACTGTAGAAGGCTGGATTTTTTGCGTTTTTTGGCTTCCTTTGCTTTCTTTTCTGGACTTTATTCTGATGAGTGCCGAGATGTAGATTGTAGAAATGATTTTGAGGGCCCTTCTTGTTTACTGCCTCCAAGGGATGCTCCAAGACTTCGTCTCTTGAGTCTTGGGGTTTTCCCTTTTTTGGTTAATCCATCCGTTTGAGACATTTTGACCCATGTCCGAGATGTTTTTAAGTAATCCACTCTTCTTTTCTTTTTTGTAGGATTTAGTTGGCCTCATGTCTTCCCGAAATAACATTGTAGAGATGCCTTCCCAGGTTCCTACGGGTATGACCGATTGGGTGGACTCCATGGTTCTCCTGTGTGTTTCGCTGGCTGATTCTGAGTTTTGTTCTCAGCTTAGGCAATTTCATAGCGTCTGTAGCAATTCTGGTGATGAGAAGAACTATGAACTTGTCCCTCCTTCTTCTGATAAGAGAGTCTGTTTTTCAACACGGGTTGTTAATGGTCGCCCTTTCTTTTATGTTTATGACTTTTTCTTTGGTCCGCTGGGTATTACTCTTCCTTTTACTCAATTTGAAACTGACCTGTTATGGTCTTGTAATATTGCCCCGTCTCAACTTCACCCTAATTCCTAGGGTTTTATAAAGATTTTTCAATTGTTGTGCAATGGTTTTGGTATCCCTGCTTCCCAATCTCTCTTTTTCTATCTGTTTGTCTTGACTAAGCCCGGAGTGGTAAAAAAGAAGGCAGCTTGGGTCTCCTTTCGCTCTACCCAGGGAAAAAAGGTATTTTCCATGTTTGACGAGTTATTCCGTGATTTTAAAAACTACTTCTTCAAGGTCCGAGCTGTTGAAGGAGCTCGCCCCTTTTTTCTGGACGAAAATGATGAGCCTGCCTTTCCCCTGGAATGGCAAAAAGATGTGAGGGTCTCCAGGTATTCTTGGGACATGTTGGATGAGGCTGAGCAGGCCTTTGTGACTGTTTTGGAAGAGCGCTGGGGTTAGCCTCCCCATCTCGATACAAAGAAATTTCTAACCAATCCTTCTCTTCTTCGAACTGAACTGGGTATCTTGTATTTTGCTATCTGTTTAGTTTTACTTGTAGCTGTATTTCCGACTTGTTCGATTTGTAGCTTGACTTCTGTTTTATTTGCAGAGGCAATGAAGAATAACGAATCCATGAAGGTCTTTAAGAGGGCGCAAAAGGTGACTGTTGCCAGGAACATTGCTGCTAAGGCGGCTGGGGAGGGGTCCTCCCAAGTACGCGAGAAGCCATCGGTGCCGATCTCCCCTATAGTGAAGAAAGCGATTCCGACACCTCGGGTCCGCTTGGTGGATCCTCATCCTGCTTCTGCCGTTCCATCTGCTGCCCCTCCAAGTAAGAAACAAAAGACGGTTGAGCCCTTCGACCTTAATGCCCCTGACTTCAATGTCATCGAGTTCATAGACCAGCAAATTGGGCCCTATGGTACCCTTTCGATGGATGATGTGTCCATCCTCCATCATTTGGAATTTATGGCCCGGAATCACGTGCAGATGGCGTTTATGGCGGCCGCTATACACTGGACTGCTCAAAGTCTCCCTCTTCATGCCACCAAGGCATTTATGGAGGAGGCAAAGCAAGAGTTTGACCGGATGAAGGGGCTGAAGGAGGAGCTTGAATTAAAGGTGACCAAGTTAGAGAAGGATCTAGAGAATGAGAAGGCGAGTTCCCTTTCATTGGCGGCTTCTTTGAGGTTGGCCGAGGACACAGCTCTAATGCATAAAGATAGTTATGTTACAACTTATCGGGAGGTGATGCGTCTGAGGGGGGAGTTGGACAGTGCTCGGGAGGATTATTCTGAGCTCCAAGGTCATCTTGTCGGCAGCGTGACTGCTGCTTACGAGAACTTGAAGGAGCAAGTTCGGGTCATTGCTCCCGAGGCCGATCTTACCCTTTTCAATTTAGATAATGTTGTCAGAGACAGCAAGATTGTCCCTGATGACGAGGGTGATGATGACGCTGATCCTCCTCCTGTGTCCTCTGCCAAAGTGTCGACTACCTCTGTTCCCCCAGTTGTACCTGATTCGGATTGCCAAGTTCTGAACCAGGAGGATGGGACTGTAGATGCCGTGCCTATTCAGACTCGTCCTCCTTCTCCTTGTCTTGATACTGCCAAAGATGCTCCTGATGTTTGTTGATCTTTTTTTGGGTTCTCATGTTTAGTTGGCCCGGCTTGTGGGTTCTTGAAACTTTTATTTGCTGACGTTTTCAGGTTGTTTTGTTTGGTAACCTTTTTGAAAAACAAAAATAGCTCGTTACCCTTTTTTAATGGCCTCCGAGGCTTTAGAACTTTGTAGATCATATCAAGGTTTTTGATATTCTCTTCTATTTTCTGAGAATGTTGGTCCTTGCAATTTTTTTTGGATCGCCTCGTGCTTATCGCTTGGATCTTCTGTATTTGTGTGGATCCGACTTGTTTTCTCGTTTTTGTAGGTATTTTTGATTTCTTTGTGTTGATTCCCTTTATTTCTGGATCTTCGTTAGGTCTCTTTCAGGGATTACTTTGCTCGTAGGAGTCCGACTTCAATTAGGTCGGTCTCTTCTGAATTATACCTTTTTAGTAGCAGGAGTCCGACTTCGTTATGTCGGTCTCCTTTAAGTTATAGCGTAATCCTCTTTTTTGGATCTTTGTCAGATCTCCTTTAGGGACTTACTTGTATAACTTTTTAATGATAGGAGTCCGATTTGGTTATGTCGGTCTCCTTTAAGTTATTTCTCGTAGTCCTCTGTCTTGGATCTTTTGTCAGATCTCTTTCAGGGTCTACTTATAACTTGGGTTGACTTGGTCCGATTTCTGAATGTCGGCCAGTCTTTTAAGTTATTATATTAGCTATCCGTAAGACCTCGTCAGATTCTTTTTTTTGGATTGCTTTCGATAACTTCTTACATTATTCTGTGTTCATCTTTGCTGATTTGTAGAAAATGGTTGGCGTCTTTAGATTGTCCTTTGGATAAATCGCGTTTTCACCTTTATCAGACGATTGTTTTTATCGTGGTCGCGCAGTGAATTTATTTTTCACTTTCTGTCGACCTGTTGCTTTATAATCGGACGATGAATACTTCAGATTAATGCGTCTTGGAATCGTGTAGAATATCTAAATAAGCTTTATTTCAAAGAAAAAATGCAAATGTATACATGTGGGAATTCCCTTGTTCCTAGATCTCAACATGGTGCCTCATTAAAAAACCTTTTCAGGAAAAAGAGCGCATCCACTTAGTGAGATCCTTTTACCTTTCCTAACTGTAGTACCTTCTTAGGTTGCAGGCATGCCATGATCGAGGAAGCTCCCTTCCATCAAGCTCAGACAGTCTGTAGTAGCCCTTCCCCAGTACTTCAATGACTCGGTAAGGTCCTTTCCAGTTTGCTGCCAGTTTTCCTTCTCCGGGTCGAGTTGTTCCAATATCATTTCTGATTAGGATGAGATCATTCTCTGCGAAACTTCTCGGTACTACCTTTTGATTGTATTTGGAGGCCATTCGTCGCTTTAGAGCTTCTTCCCTGATCTGAGCTCTTTCTTGGATTTCGGGTAACAAGTCGAGCTCTTCTCTCTGAAGTTGGGAGTTTGCTTGTTCATTGTAGTGGACTACTCGGGGAGATCCTTCTTCGATTTCTATTGGAATCATTGCCTCCACTCCGTATGCTAGTCGGAATGGTGATTCGTTTGTAGTAGAATGGGGTGTTGTTCGATACGCCCATAGGACTTGTGGAAGTTCCTCGGCCCAGACTCCCTTTGCTTCTTGTAGCCTTCGCTTTAGTCCGGCCAATATGACTTTGTTGGCCGCTTCGGCTTGTCCATTGGCTTGGGGATGTTCGACGGAGGTGAACTGGTGTTTTATGTTCAAGTCGGCCACCAATTTTCTGAAGCCTGCCTCTCTGAATTGGGTACCGTTGTCCGTGGTGATGGAATATGGTACTCCGAACCTCGTAATGATGTTCCTATATAGGAATTTTCGACTTCTTTGAGCGGTGGCGTTGGCCAGGGGTTCTGCCTCGATCCATTTTGTGAAATAGTCTACTCCTACTATGAGGAATTTTACTTGTCCCGATCCCTGTGGGAAGGGTCCGAGAAGGTCGAGTCCCCATTTCGCAAATGGCCAGGGGGAGGTCACGCTGATGAGCTTTTCTGGTGAGGCAATGTGAAAGTTGGCATGTTTCTGGCATGGTGGACATGTCCTTACAAATTCTATAGCCTCCTTTTGTAGAGTTGGCCAATAGAATCCTGCCCGGAGTATCTTTTTAGCGAGAGCTTGCGCTCCGAGATGATTTCCACAGATGCCGCTGTGTACTTCCTCCAAGACTTCCTTTGTGTTGGAAGTTGGTACGTATTTTAGTAAAGGTGTTGATATTCCTCTTTTGTACAGCGTGTTGTTTATGATAATGTAGTACTGTGCCTCCCTTTTCAGCCTCTTTGCCTCTTTTTCATCTGTAGGAAGTTCTTCTGTTTTGAGGTAATTTATTATGGGGGTCATCCATCCTTGATCCCGGCCTATTATGGCTAGGATTCTTTCTTCTTCCGCTATTGACGGGTTCTGTAATACCTCCTGGATGAGGCTTCTGTTGTTGCCTCCTGGTTTGGTGCTGGCTAATTTTGAAAGGGCGTCAGCTCAGGCATTTTGCTCACGAGGTATGTGGTGGATTCTATATTCCCCGAGTTGTCCGAGCTGTTCTTTGGTTTTATCCAAGTATTTTTTCATGGTCGGATCTTTGGCTTGGTAGCTTCCTGTTATTTGTGAGGTGATGACTTGTGAGTCACTGTAGATGTTGAGTTTCTGAGCTCCCACCTCCCTGGCCAGCTTCAGACCGGCTAATAGTGCTTCGTATTCTGCCTGGTTGTTTGAGGCCGGGAATCCGAATTTAAGGGAGAGCTCAAGTTGAGTTCCTTGGTTACTCTCAACTATCACACCCGTACCACTTTCTGTTTTATTCGAGGATCCGTCTACGTATATGTTCCATTCTAGGGGAATTTCCGGGATGTCTGTAAATTCTGCGATGAAGTCGGCCAGGTGTTGTGATTTGATCGCCGTACGCGCCTCGTATTGGAGATCGAATTCGGATAACTCGATTGTCCATTATAGGATTCTTCCTGCTAGATCTATTTTCTACAATATTCCTTTTATGGGTTGGTTGGTTCGAACTTTAATGGTATGCGCTTGGAAATACGGGTGAAGCCGTCGGGATGTGAGGATCAGAGCGTAGGCAAACTTTTCTATTTTCTGGTAGTTTAGTTCGGATCCCTATAGCGCTTTGCTAATGAAGTAGACGGGTTTTTGCCCATGCTCATCTTCTCTGACTAGTGCTGAGGCTATTGCTTGGCTCCCTACTGCGAGATATAATATGAGCGGTTCTCCTTCTCGTGGCCGAGATAGGATGGGTGGCCATCCTAAGAACTCCTTGAAGTCTAGAAAGGCTTGCTCACATTCTGTTGTCCATTCAAACTGTTTTCCCTTTCTTAAAGTAGTATAGAAGGGAAGAGATCTTATCGCAGCTCCTGCTAAGAATCGGGATAGGGCGGCCAACCTTCCATTGAGTTGTTGTACTTCTTTGATACAGGTTGGGCTCTTCATGTTGAGTATGGCTCGACACTTGTCTGGATTTGCTTCAATCCCCCTTTGTGTGAGCATGAAGCCCAAGAATTTGCCGGCTTCTACTGCGAATGTGCATTTTGCAGGATTGAGTCGCATGTTGTGTTTCCTGATAGCGGAAAACACTTGAGTCAGGTCGGATAACAATGTATCTTTGCTTTGTGTTTTTATCAACATATCGTCTACATAAACTTCCATGATTTTTCCGATATGATTTGTGAAAACTTTATTCATTAGCCTTTGATAAGTAGCTCCTGCGTTCTTGAGACCAAAAGGCATCACGATATAACAGTAGTTTGCTTTCGGTGTTAGGAACGAGGTTTTTTCTTGATCTGGTGGATACATGGGGATTTGGTTGTACCCTGAATATGCGTCCATGAATGAGAGATACTTATATCCTGATGAAGCATCCACTAGAGCATCGATGCTTGGGAGTGGATAGGGGTCTTTTGGGCAGGCTTTGTTGAGATCGGTGTAGTCGGTGCACATTCGCCACTTCCCATTCGACTTTTTCACCAAAACGACGTTTGCTAGCCATAGTGGATATTTGACTTCCCTTATGAACCCGGCCTCCAGTAATGCTTGTACTTGTTCTTCTACAGCCTGAGCTCGTTCTGGTCCAAGTTTTCTTCGTCTTTGTTGTACCGGCCGGGATCCCGAATAGACTGCCAATTTGTGGCTCATTAGTTCGGGATCAATACCTGGCATATCGGCAGCTTTCCATGCGAAGAGATCGACATTATCTCGTAGGAACCGTATTAGTGATTCCTTTATGTCTCCTTTCAGGATCATGCCAATATTAGTTGTTTTATCCGAGGTGTCTCCGATCTGGATTTTTTCTACTTCTCCTTCGGGTTGTGGCTGGAATTCTTCTCGCCTCTGAACTCCACCGAGCTCGATTGTATGGAACTCTCCTCCTTCACCTCGGAGGTTTAGGCTTTCGTTATAACAGCGACGTGCCATTTTTTGATCTGCCTTTATCGTAGCTATCCATTCCGCAGTTGGGAATTTCATACATAGATGTGGGGTTGAAACTATTGCTCCGAGTTGATTTAACGTTGTCCGACCTATTAAGGCATTGTAGGCTGAGCTTACGTTGACCACGATGTAGTCTATCTTGAGTGTTCTGGATTGGTTCTCCTTTCCGAAGGT
Source organism: Arachis stenosperma (assembly GCF_014773155.1). Lineage (NCBI taxonomy): Eukaryota > Viridiplantae > Streptophyta > Magnoliopsida > Fabales > Fabaceae > Arachis > Arachis stenosperma. The sequence continues at coordinate 87,661,707 of NC_080383.1, read as the reverse complement.
TGTATGCAGTGATACGTATCCCAGCGGTTGAACTGGGGCATCTCCTAGTCCGAACAGGCTGTTCAGGTATGCTCTTAGCTCTTTTTTGTCTAGACCGAGTTTGTTGAAGGCAGTTTTGAATAAGATGTCTGCAGAGCTTCCTTGGTCAATTAATGTACGGTGAAGGTTGGCATTTGCCAATATGATTGTAATGACCATGGGGTCGTCGTGTCCCGAGATAATTCCGGATGCGTCTTTCTTGGTAAACGTGATGGCTGGGATGTTCGGGACTTCCTTTTTTCCTTTGACGTGGTATACTTCTTTGAGGTGTCGCTTTCGGGATGATTTGGAGATTCCTCTTCCGGCAAATCCGCTGTGTATAACGTGAACATGTCTTTCCGGTGTGTGAGGTGATCGTTCAGATCGTCCAACATCCTCATCCCTTCTTCTTTTTCTTGGTTCGTCATCCCGATTGGCCAAAAATCGATCTAGCTTTCCTTCTCTTACTAGTCTTTCTATGACGTTTTTCAGGTCGAAGCATTCATTGGTGGAATGCCCTCGAAGTCGGTGATACTCACAGTATTCATTCCGGTTTCCTCCTCCTCTTTTGCCTTTAAGCGGTCGAGCTGGAGGGATTTTCTCTGTATGGCAGACTTCTTTGTAAATATCTACCAAGGATACCCTAAGAGGAGTATAGTTATGATATTTTTTGATTTTTTCTCCGGAGCGATCTTCCTTTTTCTTGGATTCTTTATCTCGGTAGGTAGAGCCGAACCTTGAGGTTTCGATAAGTCGAGAGTTTTCCTCCATGTTGATGTATTTTTGTACCCGTTCTTATACTTCGTCTAAAGATGTTGGGTATCTCTTTGATATAGATTGACTAAATGGTCCTTCTCGTAGACCATTTATAAGGCCCATAATGGCAGCCTCTGTTGGTAGACTTTGTATGTCCATGCATGTTTTGTTGAATCTTTCCATGTAGTTGCGAAGGCTTTTCCGATCTCCTTGCTTGATCCCTAGTAGGCTCGGTGCGTGTTTGGCTTTGTCCTTTTGTATGGAAAATCGGGCCAGGAACTTCTTGGCCAGATCGTCGAAACTCGAGATGGATTTTGGAGGTAGATTGTCAAACCATTTAATGGCTGTCTTGGTGAGAGTTGTTGGAAAGGCTTTGCAGCGCACTGCATCTGAGGCATCTGTGAGGTACATTCTACTTCTGAAGTTACTGAGATGATGGTTGGGGTCCGAGGTGCCGTCATATAGAGTCATATCCGGAAGCTTGAAATCTTTTGGAATTTTAGTTTTCATAATTTCTCTGGTGAATGGATCTTGATCTTTCTGAGAGTTTTCCTCTGTGGATGGTCGAGTAGCTTTAGTTTTGAGATCAGCTTCGAGTTTTATGAGCTTATCTTCTAATTCTCGGCGCCGCCTTATCTCCCGGCGTAGGTCTTCTTCTTTTTTGCGTCGATTTTGGGCTTCTTTCTCAAGTTGCTCGAATCGATTTTGAAGTGCTTCTATTACTCCTGGATTTGATGAATTTTTGTCTCCATTGGTTTCTGGAGTATCTTTGAGTATTGTGTCCGCGTTTTTATACGGCGTTCTGTCTTCCAAACCTGAATCGTGGTCGTTGTCATGGTCATCCGCCATGTTTATTGGGATAACTTCCAGGTTCCCCGGCAACGGCGCCAATGTTCCGAGGTTTACCTGAAACTGTAGGTCAATCTCGGGTGAGATCTTCTGTGCTTGTCGGAGCCGACGTGTCCGGCAGGTGTGTGGCGGCCGAAGTTGGTATGTCCGACTTGTTGGACTTAATGATGGTGCTGATCCTTCATCCCCGGAGGGTGGGGGGTACCTGCAAGGGACTCCGATGCTTAAGTTAGCAAGGGTATTAAGCAGGTATTGAGTAGAATCAGAGTATGAGTTATACTTGGGTGCTCCAGTGTATTTATAATGGTGAGCCTTCTGTGGATAAGATAAGTTAGTTATCTTATCTTATCTTTATCTTATCTTTAAGTGAGGTCATCTTTTAAGGGAACCGCCTTTATCTCTATGGGCTTGGGCTGCCCTTGGATTTGGGGTGCGTTCCCCTGTTTGGACCCTTTGTTTGGGCTTTTCTGTGACTTGGTCGAGCTCTTTGAGAAGAGGTCGGGTTGTCCTGACCTGAAGAGGTCGGTCGCTTTGCCTGTAGAACATCCCGGGTCGGACAGCTCGGCCCAGGGTATGAACAAGCCCTGTCCAAGTCGTCCCTAAGAAGGGTGGCATGATAGTGGTTCATAATGAAAAAAATGAACTGGTTCCTACAAGAATAGTTACAGGGTGGCGTATGTGTATTGATTATAGAAAGCTCAATACAGCTACCAGAAAGGATCAGTTTCCTTTACCCTTCATAGACCAGATGCTAGAAAGACTAGCAGGTCATGAATACTACTGCTTCCTGGATGGATATTCAGGTTATAATCAAATTACAGTAGATCCCCAGGATCAAGAGAAAACAGCATTCACATGTCCATCCGGAGTATTTGCATACAGAAGAATACCATTTGGCCTGTGCAATGCACCTGCAACCTTTCAAAGATACATGCTATCTATTTTCTTTGATATGGTGGAAAATTTTCTGGAAGTCTTCATGGATGACTTTTCAATATTTGGAGACTCATTCAGCTCCTGTCTTGACCATCTAGCACTTGTTCTAAAGAGGTGCCAAGAGACTAACCTGGTTTTAAACTGGGAGAAATGTCACTTTATGGTGACTGAAGGAATTATCCTTGGGCACAAAATTTCGAACAAGGGAATAGGGGTGGATCAAGCTAAGGTAGAGGTAATTGAAAAATTACCACCACCTACCAATGTTAAGGCAATCAGAAGCTTTCTGGGGCATGCAGGATTCTATAGGAGGTTTTATAAAAGATTTTTCAAAAATCTCCAAACCTCTGAGTAATCTGCTAGCTGCTGACATGCCATTTATCTTTGATAAGGAGTGTCTGCAGGCGTTTGAGACTCTGAAAGCTAAGCTGGTCACAGCACCAGTCATCTCTGCACCAGACTGGACACTACTATTTGAACTAATGTGTGATGCTAATGACCATGCCATTGGTGCAGTGTTGGGACAAAGGTATGACAAGCTTCTGCACGTCATCTACTATGTCAGTCGTGTTTTAAATGACGCACAGAAGAACTACACAACCACAGAAAAAGAGTTACTTATAGTGGTTTACGCCATTGACAAGTTTAGATCTTATTTAGTAGGATCAAAAGTGATTGTGTACACTGACCATGCTGCTCTTAAATATCTACTCACAAAGCAGGATTCAAAACCCAGACTCATCAGATGGGTGTTGCTTCTGCAAGAGTTTGATATAGAAATAAGAGACAAAAAAGGGACAGAGAACCAAGTAGCAGATCACCTGTCCCGAATAGAACCAGTAGAAAGGGCGTCCCTCCTTCTTACTGAGATCTCTGAAAACTTTTTGGATGAGCAACTCTTTGCTATCCAGTAAGTGCCATGGTTTGCAGACATTGCAAACTACAAGGCAGTAAGATTGATACCCAAAGAGTACAGTAGGCAGCAAACAAAGAAATTGATCACGGATGCAAAGTACTATCTTTGGAATGAACCATATCTCTTCAAGAGATGTGCAGACGGAGTAATCTGTAGATGTGTACCTAAAGAAGAAGCACAGAAGATCCTCTGGCACTGCCATGGATCACAGTATGGAGGACATTTTGGAAGTGAGCGAACAGCCACAAGAGTCCTCCAATGTGGCTTCTACTGGCCTACTCTCTATAAAGACTCCCGAGTGTTTGTACTTAATTGTGACAGTTGCCAAAGATTTGGCAATCTGCCTCACAGTTATGCCATGCCTCAATAAGCGATCTTGAAGATTGAGTCGTTTGATGTATGGGGTATTGACTTCATAGGGCCATTCCCACCATCATACTCAAACACTTATATTCTAGTGGCAGTGGATTATGTATCCAAATGGGTAGAAGCTATAGCAACACCCACTAATGATACTAAGACAGTGCTGAAATTTCTCCAGAAACATATCTTCAGCAGATTTGGTATCCCTAGAGTACTAATCAGTGATGGGGGCACTCATTTCTGCAATAAACAGCTTTACTCTGCTTTGGTTCGATATGGAGTTAGCCACAGGGTGGCCACTCCATATCATCCACAGACAAATGGGCAAGCGGAAGTCTCTAATAGAGAACTTAAAAGAATCCTGGAACGAACTGTGATTAACCGTAGAAGGGATTGGGTAAGAAGCTTAGATGATGCCCTATGGGCATACAGAACAGCATTCAAGACTCCTATAGGAACTTCTCCATACCAGCTCGTGTATGGAAAAGCCTGTCACTTGCTAGTGGAACTGGAACATAAGGCCTACTGGGCAACCAGATTCCTAAACCTTGATGCCAAGTTAGCTGGAGAAAAATGATTGCTCCAGTTAAATGAGCTAGAGGAATTTAGACTCAATGCTTTCGAGAATGCAAAAATTTACAAAGAGAAAGCAAAAAGATGGCATGACAAGAAGCCGTCATCCAGAGTCTTTGAGCCAGGGCAGAAAGTTCTGCTGTTTAATTCTAGGCTCAGATTATTCCCCAGAAAATTGAAGTCCCGGTGGAGAGGTCCATATGTGATTACAAGTGTGTCACCATATGGATACGTGGAGCTTCAGGATAATGATTCTAATAAAAAGTTCATTGTTAATGGACAGATACTCAAACATTATCTTGAAGGCAATTTTGAGCAAGAATGCTCAAAACTGAGACTTGATTAAAGCTCAGTAATAGTCCAGCTAAAGACAATAAATAAGCGCTTGCTGGGAGGCAACCCAGCCATTTACAAAGTTTATTTGTTAATTAATTGATGTTTACAGGTATATGTCAATTATCTTCAAGGTAAAATAGCAATTGCTTGAGTTCACAGAGTTACAGAAGGATTCAGAGGATAAAAATAGCAAAAAGAAGCTCACTGGTGCGAAAAAGCCAGTAAGAGCTGTTTTGGGCATTAAACATCCAAAAGAAGCATCTACTGGGCGTTCAACACCAGAAAGAAACACCTTCTGGGCATTGAATGCCAGAAAGAAGCACCTTCTGGGCGTTGAACGCCAGAAAGAAGCACCTTCTGGGCGTTGAACGCCAGAAAGAAGCACCTTCTGGGCGTTCAACGCCAGATTTACAGCGTCCTGGGTGTTCAGAAAAACGCCCAGTGACAAGGGAGTTCCTGGCGTTCAACGCCAGCTAGAAGCAACAGCTGGGCGTTAAACGCCCAGGAGAAGCTACACATGGTCGTTAAACACCCAAAACATGCAGCGTTTGGGCGTTTAACGCCAGGACTGTGGGGATGAGGTAAATTTGTTTTTACTTCACATTTTTTTTCTAATTTCCATATTTCAATTCATGATTTCTTGCATAAACATGTTCCAAACTATCATCCTTCAATTCCAAAAAAATTTTAATCCTAATTTCTAAAATCCCTTTTTTCAAAAATATCAAATGTATCTTAATTCATAAACACAAATCCTTTTCAAATCCCATCCAACTCCTTTTCAATTTTAAAAAAAAAAACTCAATTATCTTTTAAAATCTTTTTCAAAATAAAAATTCAGATTTATCTTTTTCAAATATCATTCACAACTTTTTAATTTTAAATTATATCTTTTTCTGATCATATTTATCTTTTATAAATCATATCTTCTATCTTATCTTCCTTCAAAATTTTCGAAAACCCACCCCTCCCTTTAAATCAACATTTGGTCTCCCCTCTCCTCAACAATTCGAAAACAAGCTCTCCTTCTATCCCTCTCCTTTCTTTTCTTTTGCCTGAGAACAAGCAAACCTCTAAGTTTGGTGTGTTTATCCGTGATCACTAAACTATACCCACTAAGATCATGGCTTCTAAAGGAAAACAACCCACTCTGAGAGGCAAGAAATAGAGTATTCCAAAACCACTTTGGAATCAAGGGAAGTTCTTAACCAAAGAACATGCAGACCATTACTACAAAATAATGGGTCTAAGGTCAGTGATCCCTGAAGTCAAATTCGATCTGAAAGAAGATGAATATCCGGAGATCCAAGAGCAAATTTGAAACAGGAGCTGGAAAATCCTAGCTAATCCTGAGACAAAGGTGGGAAGAAATATGGTTCATGAATTCTACGCTAATCTGTGGCAAACAGACAGGCAGAGAATATCTGGAACTGCTCTCTATGACTATCGGACCTTGGTTAGAGGAAGGATTGTTCACATCCACCCTGATAAAATTAGGGAGATCTTTAAGCTACCTCAGCTGAAAGATGACCCAAACTCCTTTAATAGGAGAATGATGAGAACAAATAAAGGCCTGGACAATATTCTAGAGGACATATGCCTTCCTGGAGCCAGGTGGACCACCAGCACCAAGGGCGTCCCAAATCAACTCAAAAGAGAAGATTTCAAACCAGTCGCCAGAGGCTGGCTGGACTTCATTGGGCGTTCTATACTGCCCACTAGTAACCGCTCTGAGGTCACCGTTAAAAGAGCAGTGATGATCCACTGCATTATGTTAGGAAGAGAAGTGGAAGTTCATCAATTGATTTCATGTGAACTTTACATAATTGCAAACAAGAACTCCAAAGATGCCAAATTGGCTTATCCTAGCCTAATATCTATGCTATGTAAAGATGCTGGAGTGAAGATGTGAATAACTGAGTATATCTCAGTTGAGCGACCAATCACCAAAACATCAATGGAAAAACAACAAGGGCAGGATGAACCCATCAAGAGGAGAGCACAGGAATTCCTCCTAGAATTTCCTCAATTTGAATATTGGGAGCATCTTGAAACATCTGTTACCAAGTTGCAAGAAGCTATGGACCAAATAAAGGAAGAACAGAATAATCAAAATAGCATGCTTTGCAAATTGCTTGGGAAACAAGAAGAGCAAAGGCGTGACTTAAAGGAATTGAAGCGTCAAAAACTATCTCTTGAAGGACCAAGCACTCCACAGACTAGAGGAACATCCAGTTCTCAAAATAAAGGTTGTTGAGTCCTAATCTTAGCTTTAATTCTGTGATAGTTGTTATTATAGGAATTTACCTTAGAAGTTATATAGGAGTAGTAGTAATTAGTATATCTATTTTGATTTTATTTTCAATTAAGTTATAATTTATTTTTCTCATCATCATCAAACATGAATAAAATAGTAGATTTTTAGAATAAAGAAGTAATTTATATTTTTCGAGTTTTTAATAAGGAAAATTCTAATTATTTAGATGTGGTGGCAATACTTTTTATCTTCTGAATGAATGCTTGAACAGTGCATATTTTTGATATTGAATTTCATGAATGTTAAAATTGTTGGCTCTTGAAAGAATAATGAACAAGAGAAATATTATTGATGATCTGAAAAATCATGAAATTGATTCTTGAAGCAAGAAAAAGCAGTGAAAAAAAAGAGGAATCATTGGATAAAGAAAAAGAAAAAGCCAATACCCCTTAAAACCAAAAGGCAAGGGTGAAAATGATTCAAGGCTTTGAGCATCAATGGACAGGAGGGCCCAAGGAAATAAATCCAAGCCTAAGCGGCTAAATCAAGCTGTCCCTGACCATGTGCTTGTGGCATGCAGGTTCAAGTGAAAAGCTTGAGACTGAGTGGTTAAAGTCGTGATCCAAAGCAAAAGAGTGTGCTTAAAAACTCTGGACACCTCTAATTGGGGACTTTAGCAAAGCTAAGTCATAATCTGAAAAGGTTCACCCAGTTATGTGTCTGTGGCATTTATGTATCCGGTGGTAATACTGGAAAATAAAGTGCTTAGGGCCACGGCCAAGACTCATCAAGTAACTGTGTTCAAGAATCAACATACTAAACTAGGAGAATCAATAATACTATCTGAATTCTAAGTTCCTATGGATGCCAATCATTCTGGATTTCAAAGGATAAAGTGAGATGCCGAAATTATTCAGAAGCAAAAAGCTACTACTCCCGCTCATCTAATTAGAATCTGATCTTCACTTCAAACTCTGAGATATTATTGCTTCTTAATTTCTTTTTATCCTATTTTATTTATCTAGTTGCTTGGGGACAAGCAACAGTTTAAGTTTGGTGTTGTGATGAGCAGATATTTTATACGCTTTTTGGGGGTAATTTCATGTAGATTTTAGTATAATTTTATTAGTTTTTAGGCAAAATGCATATTTCTGGACTTTACTATGAGTTTGTGTGTTTTTCTTTAATTTCAGGTATTTTCTGGCTGAAATTGAGGGAGCTGAGCAAAAATCTGATTTAGGCTGAAAAAGGACTGCTGATGCTGTTGGATTCTGACCTCCCTGCAATCGGAATGGATTTTTTGGAGCTATAGGAGTCCAATTAGCGCGCTCTTAATTGGGTTGGAAAGTAGACATCCAGGGCTTTTCAGCAATATTTAATAGTCTATACTTTGCGCGAAGATAGATGACGTAAACTGGTGTTCAACGCCAGTTTCATGTTGTAGTTTGGCGTTCAGCGCCAGAAACAGGTTGCAAGTTGGAGTTCAACGCCAGAAACAGGTTACAACCTGGCGTTCAACTCCAGAAACAGACTAGACACGTGAGAAGCTTATGTCTCAGCCCCAGCACACACCAAGTGGGCCCCAGAAATGGATTTCTGCACTATCCATCCTAGTTTACTCATTTTCTGTAAACCTAGGTTACTAGTTTAGTATTTAAACAACTTTTAGAGATTTATTTTGTATCTTATGACATTTTTTGATATGAATTTTATACTCTTTAACGGCATGAGGAGCTCTGCAGCGTCTCGATGAATTAATGTAATTATTTCTATTTTTCATTCAAACATGCTTGTTCCTATCTAAGATGTTCATTCGCGCTTCACTATGAAGAAGGTGATGATCCGTGACACTCATCACCTTCCTCAATCCATGAACATGTGCCTGACAACCACCTCCATTCTACATTAGATTGAATGAGTATCTCTTAGATTCCTTAATCAGAATCTTCGTGGTATAAGCTAGAATTGTTGGCGGCATTCATGAGGATTCGGAAAGTCTAAACCTTGTCTGTGGTATTCCGAGTAGGATTCTGGGATTGGATGACTGTGATGAACTTCAAACTTGCGAGTGTTGGGCGTAGTGACAGACGCAAAAGGATCAATGGATCTTATTCCGACATGATCGAGAATCAACAGATGATTAGCCGTGCTGTGACAGAGCATTTAGACCATTTTCACTGAGAGGATGGGAAGTAGCCATTGACAACGGTGACACCCTACATACAGCTTGCCATGGAAGGAGGCTTGCATTTATGAAAGTGAGGAAGCATTATGTTACAGAAATTCAGAAGACAAAGTATCTCCAAAACTCCAACATATTCTCCATTATTGAGTAACAATTATTTATTTTATGCCCTTTCATTTTTTACAATGAACTTGAAAAACACTGTTGTTGGTATCCTGACTAAGAATAATAAGATAACCATAGCTTGCTTCAAACCAACAATCTCCGTGGGATTCGACCCTTACTCACGTAAGGTATTACTTGGATGACCCAGTGCACTTGCTAGTTAATTGTGCGGATTGCAAAAGTGTGATTGTAATTTTCGTGCACCATATATGTAGTTATGGTAATTGTTATCTTAAAAAAATTATAAATTATTGATTTTTCTTTTCTCCATCAATGATTGAGATACATCATGTACTATACTTTAAACAAGCTAAATCCAATATGGTTAATACATCATTTGGTCCCAAAATATGCATAAAAGCAAAAGTTAAGTTTTTTGTTTAAGCTTAGTATCAATAAGTGTTGCTTATTCAAACTTCTTCCCCAAGTCAATCTTCATGTGCTTAGAAACTCGGCCAGTGTACTCTTTATGCTAGCAACCTCTTGATCGTGATCCCTGAGAAAGAGCTTTAGTTCCTCTATCTGACTTACTTGAGAGACCAAGTTAGTCGTAGCTTTCTTCATCTCCTCTTCCAACTTCTCATATTTAGTGCGAGCAGCGCAATTTTCCTCTCTTATAACAAAAGACACATCCAAGCATTAAAAACACATCCAAGCATTAACTGGTTAAAACCAAACAAGTGTTTAACAAAAGTAAAAAGACACGTCAATGTCCTAACTGAGAAGACACATCTACATTAGAAAGAAATGCTAACAAGAGTCTCAATAGAGACGCGCACTAATAAGTCTAACAGAGAAGAAAAATCCCGGTCTTAACCAAAAGAAAGTCCACAAGTCTTGAAAAGCAACATCGAAGTTCTAAATAGAAGACACATCCATTAAAACCACATTCATACAAGTTTTAAACAAAAGACATATCCGTTAACGACACATCCAACAGAAGACACATCCAAGCAAGTTTTAAACAAAAGACACATCCGTTAAAGACATATTCAAGTAAGTTTTAAACAGAAGACATATTTGTTAAAGACACATCCATTAAAGACACATCCAACAGAAGACACATTCAAGAAAATTTAAATAGAAGACACATTCAAGCATCAACTGGTTAAAACAAAACAAGTGTTTAACAAAAGAAAAAAGACACATTAATGTCCTAACAGATCAGAGAACAACTTTTAAAAAAATATCCATCTATAAAAATAAATGGCCAATAATTCAACAAAATCAAAGAACAACTCATACGAACCACAAATCCTAGTATCTGAACCCTAGAATAAATCCGAAACTTCCTCTGTTAAATAAAACCCTAATCATCTATTAACATGTTGGAGCAGCAACGCGCAACGGAAAAGGTGAAGAAGGGTCGGCACATCGTGGAGCCTAGGCAAACTTGACTCGGCCTGTTGGAAGGATATAGGTTGCAGCACGATGTTGCGAGTTTACCAAGATGACTAGACTGCGGCGGCGATGTTGACCCATGTCTGAACTAGCAGAGGAAGTGATGAGGCACGCTGTTGGTGACGAATATCACATACTAACCCTTATACATAGATTTTGAACCATGGAAAAGAGCAGAAACATCCATTTTAACTTAAAACAAAAAATATACCTAATTCAAACAATTGAACCAACTTTGATTGACTAAATTATAAACCAACGTCATTTCAACTAAAAATAAACTAAAGTGACCATATTCAAACCCAATTTTATGAACAAAAAAAACCCAATTTTATTTTGGAAATAACTAAACTTCCTTATGACTAACTTTTTTTTCCAAAACTCTTAATCCACATAAATCCAAGAAAGCATATAGAACTATTCAGTTAGTCACAGAACAAACATCATTCTAACAAAAATGAAATGTCAATATAATATCAAATCTAAAAAATGAAGAAATATCCGCAGTATAAGAAAGACACATTCGCAAGCCTATGCAAAAGGACATTGAGCGAAGTACTCAGAACCAGTAGCATGAAAAATCTGAACCACTAATTCAACAAAAATTAAAGTACAACACTAAGAACATCTAAAATCATTCAAAAGCAATATCCATTAATCAAACTGAATTAATGGAACATCCATTTCTTGAACAAACTCAATGAACATCACATACTAACCCTTTTACATTGATTTTGAACCATGGAAAAGAACAGAAACATCTATTTTAACTTAAAACCCTAAAAACCTTCTTACCAGAAAACCTGCTTTCATCAAATAACAACTATATGAACCACTAATTCTGCTAAAATAAAAAAACACAAAAGAAAAAAAATACTAACCACTGGGTTGAATCAGAAGCAGCTACTCGCGATGGGAGATGATGAGACCTGACATGACGTGGAGGCAGAGCAGGGGGAGGAACAGCCCGATGGATGAATGGAGATGGCGGCACGACGTTACTGGTTTTGGAAGAGGAGGACTCCATGCTTCGATGGTGACCTTTGTTGGAACCAGCAACGACAGCGCTGAGTTGCGCTTCTGAAGACGACTAGTTGCTCTCGAATAGGCGACGATGGTAACCTGTGTAGGAAGCGGCGTAAGCACTCTCAATGGAGTTGTCGGTGGCAATGGAGACGGCGTGTAGAAGAGGCTGGTCAGTGCGTGGCCGTCGTGCGTGATAAGGTGAAGAAGAACGGTGGCAGTGAAAATAGAGGTAGGTCAAAAGGTTAACAGTAATTTTTTAATTAAGGTGAATTAGGATAATGAAGGGTACTTGGGGAATGTTTTTTCTGGTTAATGGGCTTTGGGGTCCAGCCCAATAGGAATTGGCAGGAGTTGGCTAGATCCCTCTTAGTTTTCTAGTGAAATTGTATTTGAAAATCAGTTCACGATTGACTACCAGTGAATCAGAAAATGCACCAAAGGATTCAATATAGAAATACCCAATGTTCAAAATGCACAAATGAGGAAGAGTCACTTACCCATTGCCTAATCTCATTCCCATTGGTTCAAATATTTTGGTAACTGGTAGAAATTCAAATGCTGACAGTAGAAAGAGAAATAGAGACCATGTGGCGATAATGGCCGGAAGTTAATCGGAAGTTGATAATGGCCCCAAATAGCAAGAGAAACATTGCAAGAGTGGCTACACTACTCTGGAACATATAGAAAAATATAAATTTACTAATATTTGAAAGAAGAAGCCTCTCACCGCAACAGCTATTAGAGTTATCCACTCATCCCTCTTCTTGGTCGAAGAATTTTTGGCAAAAAATTTTTCTTTCCAAATTTAGGTTGTTCTCAATTTCTTTACTACAGTAACTAAGAAAAAAGATTACTGTATATGGAAGTTTTCCAATTCCTTTTGATATATTTGTTGTAGTCTAATTCTGGACCGTTCATTTATTTTATTAATAAATAATTTTTTTATTTTGAAAAAAATTACTAGTTCTATTCAAGTATACAAAATTAATGTACACCTCTTGACAAACTATAAGGCCTAATAAAGGCTATTAGTGGAATTTAGGTCCACTCAAGATTACTTAAGTTTTAATAACCTATTAATTAATTGATTAGGAATTATCAATATTACAAACTTGTCACATTAAATTTTAAAATATTATTTTTGAATATGTTTAATATTATAAATTTTAGAGTGTTCGATATTGCTCTAAAAAATTTTAGAATACTTCAAAAAATCTACTAAGGTTTTATGTGCATTTTCTACTATATCAAATGACACTTATTTTTCGATGTGAATAATACATGTGAATAATTATCTAAATTAAGTTTTTAATTTCAAATACTTTTTTAACTATTTTTATTTTTAGAGCGCCTATTGTGATAAAAAAAGGTGTAAACAATGGTAGAGAGTTGTTGCCATCACACCGTATCTTTACAGCAGTGGCTTCTCTCTTAAGTCTCCACTCTCTCTTCTTTCTTTTTTTCTTCTTCTCCTGCCATCTCTTTCATCTCTATTTTTTCCTTCCTTCTTCCCCTCCCATCTTTCTCTCTCTCTCTCTCTCTATGTTTAGTCTCTTTTTTAGAGATTTAAATTTTAATAACTCTCTAATGATTAATGCTCTCTTTTTTTATGGTGTCTTTTTTTTGGATATTTTAGTTACAATGGTAAAGGATCTCTAGATTTGGAGAAAGAGCTATTTTGAAAAAAAGGGCAAAAAATCCAATTGTGTTGAAGTACATCTGTGAATATTTAGAAATAAAAGATATTTAGATTCATCTCTGATTCTACTCTTTATGATTCTTTGTAATGAACAATATGTCTCCTTCTAGTTTATAATTCAACATAGAGAATTTTTTTTTCTTTTTTAGTTATAAAATTAACATTTTCTCTATTATCTGCAAATACCATTTGGCTATTTCTATGAAAAATATTTTTTTTTTCAAAAAAATACCTAAATTAAATTGAATAAATACTATATCTCTAATAATCAAAATAATCAAATTCCTCAACTAAGTTACCGATGTTCGTCCTCAAAAGGAGAACGATCAACCATGCATTTTGGTTAGTGTTTAAAATAGGCTAGCATTTCGTTTCTTGACTTTGGTCTCTAGTTTTTAGTTATAACATTATTGAATCAGTCACTATATTTGACCCAAGATAAGTATTGTTCAGATCATACACATGCACAAAAAGAATAACTAACCTTTTAATTTCATCTCTTATTTTTCACATTCTTCTTCCATTTTTTTAAAATTGATGACTCTCCCCATAAATATTGTTTTGTTAGTATTAGAAATCTTTTATAAAGATTTGATAGATTTAAAAAGATATGATGAGTTGTACATTTTCTTTCTTGTATATAATCTGTAAAAACAATAATTGATATAATGAGAAATCACACCATACAAATTTCTATAGTCATTTTCGTTTTTGCCTAAAAAGTTGATAAACATTTTTCATTTGCATAATGACACTCTCTATTAATAACATTTTTGCTCGGTTGCTTAATATTTTATGTCAAAATGTACAAATAGAAAATATGAAAAGAGATTATGCACAATTTACCTAAATAAAATATTTAGATTCATATTTATGCAAATGCAATAACTCCAAATTGATTAAATGTGTGTCCTATTTTAAATTTATATAAACCACGAAATTTCTACCACGTTTTACCATTTATATATAAGTCGTGGAACCTCTATACACTACAAGAATATGACCGATTAGCTATCACAAAAATAGTCATAAAATCATCGCTAATTTGACGTAAAATATAATTTGTGACAGATTAGCTACCACCTAGCAATTAACACTTTTCTCGCTAATTACAAGTCGCAGATCAGTGAGGCAAATACAATAGTCGCTAATTCATCAGAAAGTTTTTTAACTACCGAATAGATTGTTGCAAATCCATGACTAAAGTAAAAGCCAATTTTATAGAAGAAATAGACTAAAAGGCAGTCGCTAATTAGCGACAAACTCTACTGCAGCAGACTCATCGCTAAATCCAAGCTAACTTCATAGATAAAATGCAATGTTTAGTTGACGCTAATTAGTGAGGAATTTTTTCAAACCTAATTCGTCGCAAGTTGTCCGCTAATATAATCACAAATCTGTCACATTTTGTGGCAAATCTATAGCTAATCTTTGAAATTCCTTAATCAAAATTTGTAGGAATTTTATTGCTAAATCAAAGCTATTCTAAATGAGAAAGTAGAGTTATGAAGTAGTCGCTAATTTACTAGGAAATAATATGTAGTCAATAAGTTATAATATGATGAGCGGATAATTTATACGCTTTTTGGCATTGTTTTTAGTATGTTTTTGGTATATTTTAGTTAGTTTTTATTATATTTTTATTAGTGTTTAGTTAAAATTCACTTTTTTGGACTATACTATGAGTTTGTGTGTTTTTCTGTGATTTCAGGTATTTTCTGGCTGAAATTGAGGGTCCTGAGCAAAAATCTGATTCAGAGACTGAAAAGCACTGCAGATGCTGTTGGATTTTGACCTCCCTGCAATTGAAGTGGATTTTTTGGAGCTACAGAAGCCCAATTGGTGCGCTCTCAACGGCATTGGAAAGTAGACATTCTGGGCTTTCCAGCAATGTATAATAGTCCATACTTTGCCCGAGATTTGATGGCCCAAACCGGCGTTGCAAATCAGCTTCAGAATTCCCGGCGTTTAACGCCGGAACTGGCACAAAAATTGGAGTTAAACGCCCAAACTGGCATAAAAGCTGGCGTTTAACTCCAGAAAAAATCTCTACACATGAAAGCTTCAATGCTCAGCCCAAGCACACACCAAGTGGACCCCGGAAGTGGATTTTTACGTCATTTACTCATTTCTGTATACCCTAGGTTACTAGTTCACTATTAATAGGACCTTTTGATATTGTATCTCTACCTCATGACACTTTACATGTTTCTCATTGTATCTTCTACATCATGAGTCTCTAAACCCCATGGTTGGGGGTGAGGAGCTCTGCTGTGTCTTGATGGATTAATGCAATTACTACTGTTTTTCTTTCAATCACGCTTGCTTCTATTCTAAGATATCACTTGTTCCTAAACTTGATGAATATGATGATCCATGACACTCATCATCATTCTCACCTATGAACGTGTGCCTGACAACCACCTCCTTTCTACCTTAGATTGAGTAGATATCTCTTGGATTCCTTAATCAGAATCTTCGTGGTATAAACTAGAATTGATGGCGGCATTCAGGAGAATCCGGAAGGTCTAAACCTTGTCTGTGGTATTCTGAGTAGGATTCGAGGATTGAATGACTGTGACGAGCTTCAAACTCCTAAAGGCTGCCGTTAGTGACAGATGCAAAAGAATAACTGGATTCTATTCCAACCTGATTGAGAACCGACAGATGATTAGCCGTGCTGTGACAGAGCGCGTTGAACATTTTCACTGAGAAGATGGGAGGTAGCCATTGACAACGGTGAAACCCTACATACAGTTTGCCATGGATGGAGCCTTGCGTGCTTGAAGAAGAAGACAGTAGGAAAGCAGAGATTCAGAAGATAGAGCATCTCTAAAACCTCAACCTGTTCTCTATTACTGCAAAACAAGTAATTATTTCATGTTCTTCCACTTTTCACAATTAAACCTGAGAATTATTGATATCCTGACTAAGAGTTACAAGATAACCATAGCTTGCTTCAAGCCGACAATCTCCGTGGGATCGACCCTTACTCACGTAAGGTATTACTTGGACGACCCAGTGCACTTGCTGGTTAGTTGTGCGGGATTGCAAAGTGTGATTGCAATTTCGTGCACCAAGTTTTTGGCACCGTTGCCGGGGATTGTTCGAGTTTGGACAACTGACGGTCTATCTTGTTGCTTAGATTTGGACTGTTTTATTTTTGTTGGTTTAGAGTCTTTTATTTGAGTTTAGTTTCATCTCTTAAGTTTGGTGTCAATTTCATGCTTTTGTTTTCTTTTATTTTTTTCGAATTTGCATGTTCTTAGTCCTTTCTTGTTCTTTAAAAATTCTAAGTTTGGTGTCTTCTTTGTGTTTTTCATTTAAAATTTTTGAAAATTAGTGTTTGATTTTCTAAAAATTTTAAGTTTGGTGTCATTTTGTTATTTTTCTCTTTCCTCATTTCAAAAATCAAATCTTTTTCAAAATAATTTTCAATCATATATTTTCAATTGCTAATTCCAAAATCTTTTTAATTAACTAATTGATTTAGTTTTCAATTTGCTTTGATCTTATTTTCTTTTAGTTTTCGAAATTTGATTTTATTTTCCATTTGTTTTATTTTATTCTTTTCGGTCAAATAAAAAAAATACTTTACTTGTGAATCCATATCATATTCCCTTTCTCCATCATGGACCTAAGTGGAATTGAACAGTCCAGAAGGACTCTGGGGTCATATGCTAACCCCATTACAGCTGCATATGGGAGTAGCATCTGTATACCTCCCATTAAAGCAAGCAGCTTTGAGCTAAATCCTTAACTCATTATCATGGTGCAGCAAAATTGCCAGTATTCCGGTCTTCCACAGGAAGAACCTACTGAGTTTCTGGCACAATTCTTACAAATTGCTGACACAGTATGTGACAAAGAGGTGGATCAGGATGTCTACAGACTATTACTGTTTCCATTTGCTGTAAAAGATCAAGCTAAGAGGTGGTTGAATAACCAACCTACAGCAAGCATAAAGACATGGAAATAGTTATCAGACAAATTCCTGAATCAATTTTACCCTCCAAAAAGGATGACACAGCTAAGGCTGGACATCCAAGGCTTTAAACAAGAGGATAATGAATCCCTTTATAATGCCTGGGAGAGGTATAGAGGTATAATAAGAAAATGCCCCTCTGAAATGTTTTTGGAGTGGGTACAGTTAGACATCTTCTACTATGGGCTTACAGAAATAGCTCAGATGTCTCTAGACCACTCAGCTGGTGGATCTATACATATGAGGAAGACGATTGAAGAGGCTCAAGAGCTTATAGATACTGTTGCTAGAAATTAACATTTGTACTCTAGCAATGAGTTCTCTACAAAAGAAGAAGTTATGGCAATAGCCACTGATCCTAATCTTCAAGAACAGATGGTTGAGCTTAATCACCAATTACACCTGATGACAAAACAGTTAGCAGAATTTAAAGAGATGCTCCAAGAAACTAAAATTGCTAACAAGAACATAGAATCACAGTTGAATCAGGCAAAACAGCAGTTATCTAAACAGATAATAGAAGAATGCCAAACAGTTCAACTGAGGAATGGGAAGACATTGAATAACATTGCTCAAAGTAGCAAAAAGCCAATAAAGGAACAATTGACAGAGGATAACCAAACCACTGTCCAAAATCCCTCTGAGGACAGTAAGAGCCCAGAGAGGAATACTCTTGGCGTCCAAACTCCAGAAAGGGGGGAAAAGCTGGCGTTAAACGCCCATTTCCTGCCCAGTTCTGGCGTTCAAACGCCAGAAAAGGGGGAAAAGTTGGCGTTAAACGCCCATTTTTCACCCAATCCTAGCGTTCAAACGCCAATGGGGAATCAGACACCTGAGAGTGCTGATAGTAACCCCTCTAAAAAGGCTTCTCCAACCACTTCTGTAAGGAATAAACCTGCAGCAACTAAGGTTGAAGAATATAAAGCCAAGATGCCTTATCCTCAGAAACTCCGCCAAGAGGAACAGGATAAGCAATTTGCCCGCTTTGCAGACTATCTAAGGACTCTTGAAATAAAGATTCCGTTTGCAGAGGCACTTGAGCAAATACCTTCTTATGCTAAGTTCATGAAAGAGATCTTAAGTCATAAGAAGGATTGGAGAGAAACTGAAAAAGTGTTTCTCATTGAAGAATGCAGTGCAGTCATTCTGAAAAGCTTACCAGAAAAGCTTCAAGATCTAGGAAGCTTTATGATACCATGCACATTAGAAGGTGCTTGCACCAAGACAGCCCTGTGTGACCTTGGAGCAAGTATCAATCTAATACCTGCATCCACTATCAGAAAGCTTGGGTTGACTGAAGAAGTCAAACCAACCCGGATATGCCTCCAACTTGCTGATGGCTCCATTAAATATCCACCAGGCGTAATTGAGGACATGATTGTCAAGGTTGGGCCATTCGCCTTTCTGATGAGCGGATAATTTATACGCTTTTTGGCATTGTTTTTAGGTAGTTTTTAGTGAGTTCAAGCTACTTTTAGGGATGTTTTCATTAGTTTTTATGTTAAATTCACATTTCTGGACTTTACTATGAGTTTGTGTGTTTTTCTGTGATTTCAGGTAATTTCTGACTGAAATTGAGGGATTTGAGCAAAACTCTGAAAAAGGCTGACAAAAGGACTGCTGATGCTGTTGGATTCTGACCTCCCTGCACTCGAAATGGATTTTCTGGAGCTACAGAACTCTAAATGGCGCGCTCTCAACGGTGTTGGAAAGTAGACATCCAGGGTTTCCAGCAATATATAATAGTCCATACTTTATTCAGAAATTGACGACGTAACTTGGCGTTGAACACCAAGTACATGCTGCTGTCTGGAGTTAAACGCCAGAAAAACGTCATGATCCGGAGTTGAACGCCCAAAACACGTCATAACTCGGAGTTCAACTCCAAGAGAAGCCTCAGCTCGTGGATTGATCAAGCTCAGCCCAAGCATACACCAAGTGGGCCCCGGAAGTGGATTTATGCATCAATTACTTACTCATGTAAACCCTAGGAGCTAGTTTATTATAAATAGGATGATTTACTAATGTATTAGACATCTTTGGTCTCAGTTTTGTTTTATTCTTCATCCTAAGAGGCTATTGATCACGTTTTAGGGGGCTGGCCATTCGGCCATGCCTGAACCTCTTTCACTTATGTATTTTCAACGGTGGAGTTTCTACACACCATAGATTAAGGGTGTGGAGCTCTGCTGTACCTCAAGTATTAATGAAGTTCTATTTTCTTTTATTCAAATCTCTCTTATTCTTATTCCAAGATATTCATTCGTACCCAAGAACATGATGAATGTGATGATTAAATAACCATCATTCTCATTCTCACTTATGAACGCGCGTGATTGACAACCACTTCCGTTCTACATGCAACAGAGCTTGAATGTGTATCTCTTAGATTCTCCAACAGAATCTTCGTGGTATAAGCTAGATAGATGGCGGCATTTATGAGGATCCGGAAAGTCTCACCTTGTCTGTGGTATTCCGAGTAGGATCCTGGGAATCTGGAAAGTCTAACCTTGTCTGTGGTATTCCGAGTAGGATTCCGGTAATGAATGACTGTGACGTGCTTCAAACTTGCAAGTGCTGGGCGTTAGTGACAGACGCAAAAGAATTAAGGGATTCTATTCCAGTAGGAGCGGGAACCAACCAGTGATTAGCCGTACTGTGACAGAGTGCGTGAGCATTAGTTTTCACTGCGAGGATGGGATGTAGCCATCAACCATGGGTGATGCCTCCAGACGATTAGCCGTGCGATTGACAACCGCATAGGATCATTTTCCCGAGAGGATTGAAAGTAGCCACTGCTGATGGTGAACCCCTATACACAGCTTGCCATGGAAAAGAGTAAGAAGGATTGAGTTGAAGCAGTGGGAAGGCAGGCGTCCTTGGGCCATACAGCATCTCCATCCACTTATCTGAAATTCCTACCAATGAATCTACATAAGTATTCTATCCATTTTATTATTCCTTTTTATTTATTATTTATTCCAATAATCACAATTACCCTTTAATCTGTCTGACTGAGATTTACAAGGTGACCATAGCTTGCTTCATACCAACAATCTCTGTGGGTTCGACCCTTACTCACGTAAGGTTTATTACTTGGACGACCCAGTACACTTGCTGGTTAGTTGAACGGAGTTGTGAATTCAACCAGTGCCATAATTAGAACATTGATCACAAATGATACAAGAATGATCACAATTTCGTCCACCAAGTTTTTGGCGCCGTTGCCGGAGATTGTTCGAGTATGGACAACTGACGGTTCATCTTGTTGCTCAGATTAGGTAATTTTCTTTTCAAAAATCTTTTTCAAAATTTTTCTTTTATTTTTCGTTTTTCTAAAACTTTGTTTTCGAAAAAAATTAATAAAAATACAAAAAAATCAGAAAATCATAAAAACCAAAAATATTTTGTGTTTCTTGCTTGAGTCTTGTGTTAAATTTTAAGTTTGGTGTCAATTGCATGCTTTAAAAATTTTTTCTTGCATTTTTCAAAAATTCATGCATTCATAGTGTTCTTCATGATCTTCAAGTTGTTCTTGATAAGTCCTCTTGTTTGATCTTGATGATTTCTTGTTTTGTGTTGTTTCTTGTTTCTCATGTGCATCTTTGCATTCATATTTTCCAAGCATTAAAAATTTTTAAGTTTGGTGTCTTGCATGTTTTCTTTGCATCAAAAATTTTTCAAAATTATGTTCTTGATGTTCATCATGATCTTCAAAGTGTTCTTGGTGTTCATCTTGACATTCATAGCATTCTTGCATGCATTCATTGTTTTGATTTAAAAATTTCATGCATTGAATATTTTTGTTGTTTTTCTCTCTCATAATTAAAAATTCAAAAATCAAAAAAATATCTTTTCCTTATTTCCCTCCAATTTTCGAAATTTTGGGTTGACTTGGTCAAAAATTTTTTAAAAATTAGTTGTTTCTTACAAGTCAAGTCAAAATTTCAATTTTAAAAATCTTATCTTTTCAAAAATCTTTTTCAAAAATCAAATCTTTTTTCATTTTTTTCTATTTTTCGAAAATTTCAAAAATATTTTTCAAATTATTTTCAAAATCTTTTTCTTATCTTTATATGTAATTTTCGAAAATTCACTAACAATTAATGTAATTGGTTCAAAAATTTGAAGTTTGTTACTTTCTTGTTAAGAAAGGTTCAATCTTTAAGTTCTAGAATCTTATCTTGAAGTTTCTTGTTAGTGAAGTAAATAATTTCAAAATTTTTGAATTAAATCTTTTTATCTTTTATTTTATCTTTTTCAAAAATTTTATCTTTTTCAAAATTTGATTTCAAAATATCTATTCTAAACTTACTATCTTCTTATCTTTTTCAAAATTTGATTTCAATTCTTTTTCAATCAACTAACTAACTTGTTGTTTGTTTCTTATCTTTTTCAAAACCACCTAACTACTTTTCCCTCTCTAATTTTCGAAAATATCTCTCTCTTTTTCAAAAATTCTTTTTAATTAATTAATTGTTTTAATTTTAATTACAATTTATCTCTAATTTTCGAAAATTACTAACCTCTTTTTTTTTTTCAAAATTATTTTCGAAAATTCTCCCTCTCTTTTCTTATTCTATTTAATTATTTTAATTACTAACACTTCTCTTCACCTATCCCCATCCATAAATCCGAATCCATTCTTCATTCTTCTACCCTTTTCTTTTTCTACTAACATAAAGGAATCTCTATACTGTGACATAGAGGATCCCTTTTTCTTTTCTTGTTTTCTTCTCTTTCATATGAGCAGGAACAAGGATAAAGGCACTCTTGTTGAAATTGATCCAGAACCTGAAAGGACTCTGAAGAGAAAATTAAGAGAAGCTAAATTACAGCAATCCAGAAACAACCTTTCAGAAATTTTCGAACAAGAGAAGGAGATGGCCGAAAATAATAATAATAATGCAAGGAGAATGCTTGGTGACTTCACAAAACCAACGTCCAAGTTTGATGGAAGAAGCATCTCCATTCCTGCCATTGGAACCAATAACTTTGAGCTTAAGCCTCAACTAGTTGCTTTAATGCAACAAAACTGCAAGTTTTATGGACTTCCATCTGAAGATCCTTATCAGTTTTTGACTGAATTCCTGCAGATCTGTGAGACTGTAAAGATGAATGGAGTTGATCCTGAAGTCTACAGACTCATGCTTTTCCCTTTTGCTGTAAGAGACAGAGCTAGAGTATGGTTGGATTCACAACCCAAGGATAGCCTAGACTCATGGGATAAGCTTGTCACTGCATTCTTAGATAAGTTCTTTCCTCCTCAAAAGCTGAACAAGCTGAGAGTGGATGTTCAAACCTTCAAACAAAAAGAGGGTGAATCCCTCTATGAAGCTTGGGAAAGATACAAGCAGCTGACCAAAAGATGTCCATCTGACATGTTTTCAGAATGGACCATATTAGATATATTCTATTATGGTCTCTCTGAATTTTCGAAAATGTCATTGGACCATTCTGCAGGTGGATCTATTCACCTGAAGAAAACGCCTGAAGAGGCTCAAGAACTCATTGACATGGTTGCAAACAACCAGTTCATGTACACTTCTGAGAGGAATTCCGTGAACAATGGGGTACCTCAAAAGAAAGGAGTTCTTGAAATTGATGCTCTGAATGCCATATTGGCTCAGAACAAAATGTTGACTCAACAGGTCAACATAATCTCTCAAAATCTGAATGGATTGCAACATGCATCCAACAGTACTAGAGAGGCAGCTTCTGAAGAAGCTTATGATCCTGAGAACCTTGCCATGGCAGAGGTTAATTACATGGGTGAACCTTATGGAAACACCTATAACTCATAATGGAGAAATCATCCAAATTTCTCATGGAAGGATCAACAAAAACCTCAACAATGTTTTAACAATGGTGGACGTACTAGGCTGGGCAATAGCAAGCCATATCCATCATCTTCTCAGCAACAGACGGAGAATTCTGAACAAAATACTTCTAATTTAGCCAATATAGTCTCTGATCTGTCAAAGGCCACTTTCAGTTTCATGAATGAAACAAGATCCTCCATTAGAAATCTGGAGGCACAAGTGGGCCAGCTGAGTAAGAAAGTCATTGAAACTCCTCCCAGTATTCTCCCAAGCAATACAGAAGAGAATCCAAAAGGAGAGTGCAAGGCCATTGATGTGATCAAAGAGGCCGAATACACAAGGGAGGAGGGGGACGAAAATTCTAGTGAGGAAGACCTCTTGGGACGTCCCTCAAGCAAGAAGGAGTTTCCTATTAAGGATCCAGAGGAATCTGAGGCTCATCTAGAGACCATAGAGATTCCATTAAACCTCTTTCTGCCATTCATGAGCTCTGAGGACTATTCTTCCTCTGAAGAGGATGAAGATGTGACTGGAGAGCAAGTTGCTCAATATTTAGGAGCTATCATGAAGCTGAATGCCAAGCTGTTTGGTAATGAGACTTGGGAAAGTGAACCTCCCTTGCTCATTAGTGAACTAGATACTTGGATTCAGAGAACTCTACCTCAAAAGAAGCAAGATCCTGGCAAGTTCTCAATACCTTGTACCATTGGCACCATGAGCTTTGAAAAAGCTCTATGTGACCTGGGGTCAGGGATAAATCTTATGCCACTCTCTGTAATGGAGAAGCTGGGGATCATTGAGGTACAACCTGCCTTGTTCTCATTACAATTGGCAGACAAGTCCATGAGACAAGCTTATGGAATAGTAGAGGACGTGCTAGTAAAGGTTGAAGGCCTTTACATCCCTACTGATTTCATAATCCTAGACACTAGGAAGGAAGATGATGAATGCATCATCCTAGGAAGACCTTTCCTAGCCACAGCAGGAGCTGTGATAGATGTCAACAGAGGAGAGTTAGTCCTTCAATTGAATGAAGAATACCTTGTGTTTAAGGCACATGGCCATCCCTCTGTGACAAAAGAGAGTAAGCATGAAGAGCTTCTCTCAGTTCAGAGTCAAGAAGAGCCCACACAGTCAAACTCTAAGTTTGGTGTTGTGAGGCCACAACCAAACTCTAAGTTTGGTGTTAAGATCCCATATCCAAACTCTAAGTTTGGTGTGGACAACTACACAATATTGACCTGATCACCTTATGGCTCCATGAGAGCCACTGTCAAGCTATTGACATTAAAGAAGCGCTTGTTGGGAGGCAACCCAACTTTATTTATCTAATTTTATTTTATTTTGTTTTATTGTTATTTTTGTGTTTAATTAGGTATATGATCATGAGGAGTCACGAAAAAATCAAAAAAATTAAAAACAGAGTCAAAAACAGAAGAAAAAAATTTTTCACCCTGGAGGTAGCGCAGACTGGCGTTCAACGCCAGTAAGATGCATTTGTCTGGCGTTCAACGCCAGAACAGAGCACCATTCTGGCGTTGAACGCCTAAAACAAGCAACAACCTGGCGTTAAATGCCAGGATGGTGCACGAAGAGGACAAGCTGGCGCTGAACGCCAGGAACAAGCATGAAACTGGCGTTCAACGCCAGAAACATGCATTACATGGGCGTTGAACGCCCAGAACATGCACCAATGGGCGTTTAAACGCCAGAATGATGCATGAAGGCATTTTACATGCCTATATGGTGAAGGAATGGTATTTGTTTTCACCTCAAGATCTGTGGACCCCACAGGATCCCCACCTACCATATTCCCATCTTACCTTTTAATCCTAATCACACTCTCCTAATCCAAATCTCATTTCACCCTTCCCCATATCACACTTCCCAAAAACCTTCACCAATCACCTCAAATCCTCTTCCCAATCACCCCATTCACCATTCACATCAACCTCCTCTTCCCCATAAACCCCACCTACCCTCATAACATTCAAATTCAATTTCCCACCCTTTCCCACCCAAATGGCCGAACCACCACCCTCCATCTCCCTATAAATAACCTTCCATTCTTCTTCATTTTCACACAACACAAATCCCTTCTTCCCCTATATAGCCGAATCTACTTCTCTCCCTCTCTACCATATTCTCTTCTTCTTCTTCTACTCTTCTTTTATTTCTTGCTCGAGGACGAGCAAATTTTAAGTTTGGTGTGGTAAAAGCATAAGCTTTTTTTTGTTTTTCCATTACCAATGGCACCTAAGGCCGGAGTTTCCTCAAGAAAAGGGAAAGGGAAAGCAAAAGCTTCCACCTCCGAGTCATGGGAGATGGAAAGATTCATCTCCAAGAGCCATCAAGACCACTTCTATGATGTTGTGGCAAAGAAGAAGGTGATCCCTGAGGTCCCTTTCAAGCTCAAGAAGAATGAGTATCCGGAGATCCGACATGAGATCCAAAGAAGAGGGTGGGAAGTCATGACCAACCCCATGCAACAAGTCAGAATATTGATGGTTCAAGAGTTCTATGCCAATGCATGGATCACTAGGAACCATGATCAAAGTATGAACCCGAATCCAAAGAACTATCTCACAATGGTTCGGGGGAAATACTTAGATTTTAGTCCGGAAAATGTGAGGTTGGCGTTTCACTTACCCATGATGCAAGGTGATGAACGCCCCTACACATGAAGGGTCAACTTTAATCAAAGGTTGGACCAAGTCCTAATGGACATATGTGTGGAAGGCGCCCAATGGAGAATAGACTCCAAAGGCAAGCCAGTCCAACTAAGAAGACTGGACCTCAAGCCTGTAGCTAGAGGATGGTTGGAGTTCATCCAAAGATCCATCATCCCTACAAGCAACCGATCTGAAGTTACTGTGGATCGGACCATCATGATTCATAGCATCATGATTGGAGAGGAAGTGGAAGTTCATGAAGTCATCTCCAATGAACTCTACAAAATAGCTGACAAGCCTTCACACATGGCACGTCTAGCCTTCCCCCACCTTATATGTCATCTATGTTACTCAGCCGGAGCTATCATAGATGGAGATGTCTCCATTGAAGAAGACAAGCCCATCACCAAGAAAAGGATGGAGCAAACAAGAGAACTTCCTCACGGCCCTCAAGAAGAACATGAGGAAGTTCATCATCAACAAATGCCTCAAGGAATGCACTTTCCTCCCAGCAACTATTGGGAGCAACTTAGCACCTCTTTAGAAGATTTGAGCCATAATGTTGAACAATTAAGGGTGGAACATCATGAGCACTCCATCATTCTCCAAGAAATAAGAGAAGATCAAAGAGCAATGAGGGAGGAGCAACAAAGGCAAGGAAGGGACATAGAAGAGCTGAAGAACATCACTGGTCCTTCAAGAAGAAGACGCCACTAGAGGTGGATTCATTCCTTGTTCTTTATTTCTTTCTGTTTTCGGTTTTTAATTATTGTGTTTATCTATGTTTTGTGTCTTTATTTCATGATCATTAGTGTGTAACCATGCCTTAAAGCTATGAATAAAATCCATTACTCCTTCACCTCTCTTAAAAGAAAAATGTTTTAATTCAAAAGAACAAGAAGTACATAAATTTCGAAAATAGCTCTTGAATTTAGTTTAATTATATTGATGTGGTGACAATATTTTTGTTTTCTGAATGAATGCTTGAACAGTGCATATGTCTTTGGATCTTGTTGTTTATGAATGTTAAAATTGTTGGCTCTTGAAAGAATGATGAACAAAGAGAAATGTTATTGATGATCTGAAAAATCATAAAATTGATTCTTGAAGTAAGAAAAAGCAGTGAAAAAAAAAAGTTATCTAAAAAGAGTATATAGAAAAAGAAGGAGCAATAGAAAAAGCCAATAGCCCTTAAAACCAAAAGGCAAGGGTGAAAAGGATCCAAGGCTTTGAGCATCAATGGATAGGAGGGCCCAAGGAAATAAAATCCAGGCCTAAGCGGCTAAACCAAGCTGTCCCTAACCATGTGCTTATGTCATGAAGGTCCAAGTGAAAAGCTTGAGACTGAGTGGTTAAAGTCGTGATCCAAGGCAAAAGAGTGTGCTTAAGAGCTCTGGACACCACTAACTGGGGACTCTAGCAAAGCTGAGTCACAATCTGAAAAGGTTCACCCAGTTATGTGTCTGTGGCATTTATGTATCCGGTGGTAATACTGGAAAACAAAGTGCTTAGGGCCACGGCCAAGACTCATAAGTAGCTGTGTTCAAGAATCAACATGCTCAACTAAGAAAGTCAGTAACACTATCCGAAATTCTAAGTTCCTAGAGAAGCCAATCATTCTAGACTTCAAAGGAAAAAATGAGATGCCAAAACTGTTCAGAAGCAAAAAGCTACAAGTCCCGCTCATTTAATTATAATTAATATTCATTGATATTTCTGAATTTATAGTATATTCTCTTCTTTTTATCCTATTTGATTTTCAGTTGCTTGGGGACAAGCAACAATTTAAGTTTGGTGTTGTGATGAGCGGATAATTTATACGCTTTTTGGCATTGTTTTTAGGTAATTTTTAGTGAGTTCAAGCTACTTTTAGGGATGTTTTCATTAGTTTTTATGTTAAATTCACATTTCTGGACTTTACTATGAGTTTGTGTGTTTTTCTGTGATTTCAGGTAATTTCTGACTGAAATTGAGGGATTTGAGCAAAACTCTGAAAAAGGCTGACAAAAGGACTGCTGATGCTGTTGGATTCTGACCTTCCTGCACTCGAAATGGATTTTCTGGAGCTACAGAACTCTAAATGGCGCGTTCTCAACGGCGTTGGAAAGTAGACATCCAGGGCTTTCCAGCAATATATAATAGTCCATACTTTATTCGGAAATTGACGACGTAACTTGGCGTTGAACGCCAAGTACATGCTGCTGTCTGGAGTTAAACGCCAGAAAAACGTCATGATCCGGAGTTGAACGCCCAAAACACGTCATAACTCGGAGTTCAACTCCAAGAGAAGCCTCAGCTCGTGGATTGATCAAGCTCAGCCCAAGCATATACCAAGTGGGCCCCGGAAGTGGATTTATGCATCAATTACTTACTCATGTAAACCCTAGGAGCTAGTTTATTATAAATAGGATGATTTACTAATGTATTAGACATCTTTGGTCTCAGTTTTGTTTTATTCTTCATCCTAAGAGGCTATTGATCACGTTTTAGGGGGCTGGCCATTCGGCCATGCCTGAACCTCTTTCACTTATGTATTTTCAACGGTGGAGTTTCTACACACCATAGATTAAGGGTGTGGAGCTCTGCTGTACCTCAAGTATTAATGAAGTTCTATTTTCTTTTATTCAAATCTCTCTTATTCTTATTCCAAGATATTCATTCGTACCCAAGAACATGATGAATGTGATGATTAAATAACCATCATTCTCATTCTCACTTATGAACGCGCGTGATTGACAACCACTTCCGTTCTACATGCAACAGAGCTTGAATGTGTATCTCTTAGATTCCCCAACAGAATCTTCGTGGTATAAGCTAGATAGATGGTGGCATTTATGAGGATCCGGAAAGTCTCACCTTGTCTGTGGTATTCCGAGTAGGATTCCAGTAATGAATGACTGTGACGTGCTTCAAACTTGCAAGTGCTGGGCGTTAGTGACAGACGCAAAAGAATCAAGGGATTCTATTCCAGTAGGAGCGGGAACCAACCAGTGATTAGCCGTACTGTGACAGAGTGCGTGAGCATTAGTTTTCACTGCGAGGATGGGATGTAGCCATCAACCATGGGTGATGCCTCCAGACGATTAGCCGTGCGATTGACAACCGCATAGGATCATTTTCCCGAGAGGATTGAAAGTAGCCACCGCTGATGGTGAACCCCTATACACAGCTTGCCATGGAAAAGAGTAAGAAGGATTGAGTTGAAGCAGTGGGAAGGCAGGCGTCCTTGGGCCATACAGCATCTCCATCCACTTATCTGAAATTCCTACCAATGAATCTACATAAGTATTCTATCCATTTTATTATTCCTTTTTATTTATTATTTATTCCAATAATCACAATTACCCTTTAATCTGTCTGACTGAGATTTACAAGGTGACCATAGCTTGCTTCATACCAACAATTTCTGTGGGTTCGACCCTTACTCACGTAAGGTTTATTACTTGGACGACCCAGTACACTTGCTGGTTAGTTGAACGGAGTTGTGAATTCAACCAGTGCCATAATTAGAACATTGATCACAAATGATACAAGAATGATCACAATTTCGTCCACCACTTTCCAACTGACTTTGTAGTGCTGGAAATGGAGGAGCACAAGAGTGCAACTCTCATTCTAGGAAGACCTTTCCTAGCAACTGGACGAACTCTCATTGATGTACAAAAAGGGAAAGTAACTCTGAGAGTCAATGAGGATGAGTTCAAGTTTAATGCTGTAAAAGCTATGCAGCATCCAGACACACCAAATGACTGCATGGGCGCAGACATTATTGACTCTTTGGTGGAAGAGATCAATATGACTGAAAGTCTAGAATCAAAGCTAGAAGACATCTTCAAGGATGTTCAACCTGATCAGGAAGAACCAGAGGAAACAAAAGAATTTTTGAAAATTCCTCAGGGGGAGGATAAGCCTCCCAAACCTGAGCTCAAACCACTACCACCATCCCTGAAGTATGCATTTCTGGGAGAGGGTGACACTTTTCCAGTGATCATAAGCTCTGCTTTAAATCCACATGAAGAGGAAGCACTGATTCAAGTGCTAAGGACACACAAGACAGCTCTTGGGTGGTCCATAAGTGATCTTAAGGGCAATAGCCCAGCAAGATGCATGCACAAGATCCTATTGGAGGATAATGCCAAACCAGTGGTTCAACCACAAAGGCGGCTAAATCCAGCCATAAAGGAGGTGGTGCAGAAAGAGGTTACTAAATTACTAGAGGCTGGGATTATTTATCCTATTTATGATAGTCCCTGGGTGAGCCCTGTCCAAGTTGTCCCCAAGAAGGGAGGCATGACAGTAGTTCATAATGAAAAAAATGAACTGGTTCCTACAAGAACAGTCACAGGGTGGCGTATGTGTATTGACTACAGAAGGCTCAATACAGCCACCAGAAAGGATCATTTTCCTTTACCATTCATAGACCAAATGCTAGAAAGACTAGCTGGTCATGATTATTACTGCTTTTTGGATTGCTATTCAGGTTACAACCAAATTGCAATAGATCCTCAAGACCAAGAGAAAACAGCATTCACTTGCCCTTCTGGCGTGTTTGCCTACAGGAGGATGCCTTTTGGTCTGTGTAATGCTCCTGCAACCTTTCAGAGATGCATGCTATCCATCTTCTCTGATATGGTGGAGAAGTTCCTGGAAGTCTTCATGGATGACTTCTCAGTATATGGAGACTCATTCAGCTCCTGTCTTAACCACCTAGCACTTGTCCTGAAAAGGTGCCAAGAGACTAACCTGGTTTTAAACTGGGAGAAATGTCACTTTATGGTGACTGAAGGAATTGTCCTTGGGCACAAAATTTTAAGCAAGGGAATAGAGGTGGATAAGGCAAAGGTAGAGGTAATTGAAAAATTACCACCACCTGCCAATATTAAGGCAATCAGAAGCTTTCTGGGACATGCAGGATTCTACAGAAGGTTTATAAAGGATTTTTCGAAAATTGCAAAACCTCTGAGCAATCTGCTAGCTGCTGACACACCATTTGTGTTTGACACACAGTGTCTGCAGGCATTTGAGACCCTGAAAGCCAAGCTGGTCACAGCACCAGTCATCTCTGCACCAGACTGGACATTGCCATTCGAACTAATGTGTGATGCCAGTGACCATGCCATTGGTGCAGTTTTGGGACAGAGGCATAACAAGCTTCTGCACGTCATTTATTATGCCAGTCGTGTTCTAAATGATGCACAGAAGAATTACACAACCACAGAAAAAGAGTTACTTACAGTGGTCTATGCCATTGACAAGTTCAGATCCTATCTAGTAGGATCAAAGGTGATTGTGTACACTGACCATGCTGCTCTTAAATACTTACTCACAAAGCAGGATTCAAAACCCAGGCTCATAAGATGGGTGTTGCTTCTGCAAGAGTTTGATATAGAAATAAGAGACAGAAAAGGGACAGAGAACCAAGTAGCAGATCATCTGTCCCGAATAGAACCAGTAGCTAGGGCGTCCCTCCCCTCTACTGAGATCTCTGAGACCTTCCCAGATGAGCAACTTTTTGCCATCCAGGAAGCTCCATGGTTTGCAGATATTGCAAATTACAAAGCTGTGAGGTTCATACCCCAGGAGTACAGTAGGGTGCAATGAAAGAAATTAATTTCAGATGCCAAGTACTACCTATGGGATGAGCCATATCTCTTTAAGAGATGTGCAGACGGAATGATCCGTAGATGTGTACCCAGAGAGGAAGCACAAAGGATCCTATGGCACTGCCATGGATCACAGTATGGGGGACATTTCGGAAGTGAGCGAACAGCCACTAAGGTCCTCCAATGTGGCTTCTACTGGCCTACTCTCTATAGAGATGCCCGAGAGTTTGTGCATAACTATGACAGTTGCCAAAGAGCTGGTAACTTGCCTCATAGATACGCCATGCCTCAACAAGGGATCCTAGAGATTGAATTGTTTGATGTATGGGGTATTGACTTTATGGGTCCGTTCCCACCATCATACTCAAACACTTACATTCTGGTGGCAGTGGACTACGTATCTAAATGGGTAGAAGCAATTGCTACACCCACTAATGATACTAAGACTGTGCTGAAATTCCTCCAGAAACACATCTTCAGCAGATTTGGTGTTCCCAGAGTATTAATCAGTGATGGGGGTGATGACAAGTCATCATATACCCATTTTCAAGCTAATTTTAATTGTTTTGTTAGCATTTATGCACTTTCTTGTATCCTAAGTAAGTGATTTGGAGTGAAAATGCATAACTTCTTTAAATCAAGCAACCACCATGAAATTAATGTTAATCCATGAGGTTTGAGCTAATTTTAATTGAATTTTAATTGATTTATAAGCCTCTTGAATTTAGTGATACTTGGAGTGGTTGTTTTGGTTTATTGTAGGTGAAGAAAAGAAAAGAAAAGGAAAAGCGTGGCCTAAGAAGTGTAGTCCAAGGATTGAAAAGTGTGGCAAAAGAGAGAAGAAGCGTGCCGCATGCAAAGGGGGAGGCAACATTGCCCTCCACAAGGGCACACTGCCCTCTAGGAGGGCAACATAAGATGACCAAGCAAGGAAGGCAACTCTGGCCTGCCCACTACAAGGGCAGAGCACAAAATGTGCCTTGAGATCAAGAGGAAGAGAACCTTGCCCTGCCCTTGTGGAGGGCAGAATCGGGCTTTCCAAGGAAGAAATTCAAAGAAAAAAAGTCACCCATGCATGCTACAAGGATCGAACAAGGAACCATGAGGAAGCCAAGACTTAAGGTTGAGTGCCGTGCCAAGAAACCAAGGAAATTATTGTAGCGTGTGCTTCCTCCGTGATTCGAACACGGGACGTGAAAGAAGGGACATTGCCCTGCCCTCTGCGAGGGCAGGGCAGAATCTTGTGGTTGGCGCACCAATTTTCGTCCCTGGCGCACCATGACTCGTTCCTGGCAGCATCAGCGCGCGCTACGCTCGTCCCTGGCAGCACCAACTTTTCCTGCCCTGCCCTTGGCGCGGGCAGGGCAGCACCTTGCGCACCAAGAAGCAAATTCTGCGCACATTGCCGCGCCAAGCTTGCACAACGCCGCACCAATCTCATGCACCAAGCACCAATTTTCTGCCCTGCCCTCCACAAGGGCAGGGCAGCCTCCTGGGAGCCACCATTTTGGGCCGAAAATTCAAATTAAAATCCATTTGAATTCATTTCTTCACCAATTCAAAAGCCCATCCAAATCCCAATATCCAAGAATAGAAAGTGTATAAATAGGAGTTAGTTTGATGTAATTAGGACCTTTACTTTGAGCTTTAAACTTTCACTTTTATTTTGAGCTTTTGAATATTCTCGGTGACTTCACTGAGATTTCTGAGAATTGGGGAGGAGAATTGATCTCTCTTCTTCCTCATTCTTGCCTAAGCATTTCTAATCTTCTGTCTTTGAGTTTTGGGTGTGAGAAATTGAGGAAATTTTGTCTCAATTCCCATTCAAACTCTCTTTAAATTTTCTCTGCATAATTCAATTCAATTTCAATTTCCTTTACTGCTTCTTCTTCTAATTCTTGTCAATTGCTTTGTTAACTTGGATCTAGGAAGGCAAATAGAGATCTAGGCTCTGCTACCTAGTCTCTTGAGACCTGAGAACCCAATTTTGCTTTTGGTTCTTCTGTGAACCTTGCTGCACTTTAATTTCCTATTCTGTTTGAATTTCTGTTTGATCTAAATTCATCTTCTACTTAATTGATTGCTGCAATTTACTTCTTCTTCGTTTAGATCCTGCAATCCCATTCCTCAATTCCCTTTTACATTCAAGCAATTTACATTTCTTGCCATTTAAGTTACTGCAATTTACCTTTCTTGCACTTTAAGTTTCAGTCATTTAGTTTCTTGTTCTTTAAGATTCTGCAAGTTTACTTCCCTGCTTTTCAATTTACTGCAAATTCCCCTCTCCCTTTACATTTACTGTCATTTACTTCCTGTTAAACACAAATCACTCAACCAACACTTGATTCGCTTGACTAAACCAACCACTAAACTAAAATTGCTCAATCCTTCAATCCCTGTGGGATCGACCTCACTCATGTGAGTTATTATTACTTGATGCGACCCGGTACACTTGCCGGTGAGTTTTGTGTTGGATCGTTTTCCACACATCAAGTTTTTGGCGCCGTTGCCGGGGATTGAAATAGATTGACAATGATTAAGTGAAGTGGAGGTCTAGATTAAGCATTTTTTCTTTTCTGTTATTCTAATTCTTACTAACACACTAACTGTTTGAGTTTTTGCTTAAACTAACTAAAACTTCATTCGAGCTATAGATTGAAGTTTCATTAGCTTTCTGGGTCTGTGTGTTTATTGTTGTGTGTTTGCATGTCAGGTACAGGAAGATCTTCCCCTATCCTCTCTGAAATTGATCAAAGAACTCTTCGGAGAATAAGAAGAGCTGAAAGAGGGAAGAACGTTATTGGAGAAGAAGAGTCTGAGGAGGAATTCCAAGAAATGGAAGGAGATCCCAATCAACCAGAAGGAGGAGCCAATAATAACCAACATCAACGAAGAGTCCTGGCTTCATACACATTTGCAAATGCTAGGCATTGTGGGAGTAGCATTCTTCCTCCCAATGTCAATGCAAACAATTTTGAACTCAAGCCACAACTCATCACTTTGGTTCAAAACAACTGTTCCTTTGGAGGAGGACCTTTGGAGGATCCAAATCAACATTTGTCCACCTTCTTGAGAATTTGTGACACGGTGAAAACCAATGGTGTACCTCCTGATAGCTACAAGTTGTTGCTCTTCCCATTCTCTCTCAGAGATAAAGCCACTCAATGGCTAGAGACCTTTCCAAAAGAAAGCATCAACACTTGGGATGACTTGGTGAGCAAGTTCCTTGCTAAATTCTATCCCCCTCAAAGAATCCTAAGGTTGAAGACTGAGGTTCAAACGTTCACTCAATTGGAGGCTGAGAACTTATATGAAGCATGGGAAAGATATAAGGCTCTATTGAGGAAATGTCCACCAGAGATGTTCACTGAGTGGGACAAGTTGCAGAACTTCTATGAGGGACTCACTCTTAAAGCTCAAGAAGCTCTTGATCACTCTGTCGGAGGCTCATTACAACTCATGAAGACCACAGAGGAAGCTCGAAACCTCATTGATATGGTGGCCAACAACCAATATTTCTTTGCTCATCAAAGACAACGCCAACCATCACAAAGAAGAGAAGTAATGGAGTTGGAAGGAGTTGATTCTATTCTAGCTCAGAACAAGATGATGCAACAGCAGATTCAACAACAATTTGAGCAAATGGCCAAAAGGATTGATGGCTTGCAAGTTGCAGCAGTGAGCACCACAAGCCAACCACCAACTACTTGGGTGCAAAGTGAAGAAACTCAAGAAGAGCAACATCAAGAGCAAGTCCAATACATGCACAACCAAAATCCGGGAACAAATGAAGTTTATGGGGATACCTACAATCCATCTTGGAAGAACCATCCCAACCTCAGATGGGGAGACAACCACAATCAAAACCAACAACCATGGCAACGAAACACAAGTCAGAACAATTGGAAAAACACAAACCACAACCCCCAGCCAAACACTAACCAAAACTCATACAGAAAACCACAAAACAACTACCCAAATTCTAACCAATACCCACCCAATAACCCCCCAACCAACCAAAACACTTATCTTCATCCATCAACACCCCAAAATCAACCCATCTCACAAGACTCACAGAGAATCACCAATCTAGAGCTGCTCATGGAGAAACTAATGAAGAACCAAGAATTGACAACAAAGAACCAAGAAGCCTCCATGAAGAACCTAGAGAGGCAGATTGGACAAATCTCCAAGAAGATTTCTGTTGAAAAACCATCAAGTTCACTACCTAGTGATACCATTCCCAACCCAAAGGAAGAATGCAAGGTCGTGCAACTAAGAAGTGGAAAAGTGTTAACAGATGGTAACCAAGGAGCAACCAAGCATAATGACACTGAGCCAACAAAGAATGATGAAGCCATCAACAAAGACATGACAACCAAGAATGCTCCAGAAAAACTCACAGAGGAAGACAACAAGCCACAGAATTTGAAGAAAGGAAAGAAGATCTTGGAAGAACCAATTCCAAAACAACATCAGATGGAGAAAAGCTCAACACCACCACTGCCTTATCCACAGAGATTTCACAAGGAAACAAAGGATCAGCATTTCCACAAATTTCTTGAGACTTTCAAGAAGTTGGAGATCAACATACCTTTAGCTGAAGCATTGGAGCAAATGCCTTTGTATGCCAAGTTCTTGAAGGAGCTCATCAATAAGAAAAGAGATTGGAATGAGAAGGAAACGGTGATGCTCAGTGAAGAATGTAGTGCACTCATTAAAAAGGGACTCCCTCCCAAGCTTGAAGACCCTGGAGGTTTCTTCTTACCATGCACTATTGGAAACCTATTCATTAACAAGGGGATGTGTGATCTAGGAGCAAGCATAAATCTAATCCCATATTCTCTAGTGAAAAAGCTTGGCATGGAGGAGGTGAAACCAACACAGATGTCCTTGGAGTTGGTGGACCAATCAGTGGTATATCCTAAAGGACTAATTGAGAACCTTTTAGTTAAGGTTGACAAGTTCATTTATCCTGCAGATTTTGTGGTCCTGGATTCTTCAGAAAATGGAAGTGACTCCATAATACTTGGTCGACCATTTCTGGCCACTGCTAGAGCCATTGTGGATATAGAGCAAGGAGAGTTAACCCTCAGGATGCATGAGGAGAGCATCATACTGAAAGTCTTTCCAGAATTACAAAGGGATGAAGAAACAAGCAAAATAAGTAATGATCTCCTTCCAAAGCAATCAACTGACAAGGAAGTAGAACAGGAAAACAAGCAGATGCAAAAAGAAAAAGGAATTCAAAAGGAAGCAGGGGTGATAAACAAAAAGGAAGGTATCACAACCCAAGTATCTGTCAAAGGGAGCATACCAACAAGAAAGAAGAAGGTGAAGAGCAAGAAAAAAGCTCACAAAGGGTGGAAGAACAAGAGAACCCCAACTGAAGGATTTTCTAAAGGTGATAAAGTGCAACTAGTATATCAACAACAGGGAGCAGAAGATTATTACACTGTCAACCAAATACTTTCTCTTGAGCATATGGAAATTGAGCATCAAGGCACACAAAGAAAGATGACAGTGAGAGGTGACAAGTTGAGACATCACCAATATCAACCACCTTAAAGGGAAGTCCAATGTCAAGCTAGTGACAATAAAAGAGCGCTTCATGGGAGGCAACCCATGATTTAAGATTTCTGTCTTCTCTTTCATTTAATAAGCTATGATTCCTCTGAATATGATTCTGAACTTTCATGCCTAATGAATGCGTATTTGTTTTAAAGCACATGTCAAACTTCTAAGTTTGGTGTCCCTTAAGGCACACTTAATTTTTGCTTTTCAAAAAGAGAGGGAGTTATCCTTAGAACATATGCATAATTCTTCTTGAGGAAGCATATGACCAAACACTAAGTTTGGTGTCTGCATGTGTAACAATGCTCAGAGGATCATTTCCCAATTATGGATTCAAAACCATACACAAAGGGATCATGCATCAGCCTTTTAAAATGCATCAATTGTGAAGAATGGTTTGCATTGCTAAGCCATCCCCTAAATAAAAGATAAGTTTGGTGTTCACCAACCTTTAACATCTTTAATTAAGGGACACAATTGACCATGAAAATATTTTTCATAATAATAAACAAAACAAAACAATTTTTTTCATTTAATACAAATTAATTGCCAACGGCCATATTAATGATCTAAGGCTAGCTATCTTGACTCTTGCAGGAGAAAAAGATTGAGACAAAAGCTAGGAGAGGTCACGGCTAGGAGAAGTTATGTGAGGAAGGTCACATGTGCCTAGGAGAACACGCTCATGGGGAAGCAGAATTTGTTTGCATGCATGCATCCTTGGACACCTAAATGCATGCAACCAATGGAAGAAGGATCCTCGTCAAGCCTTAACAATGCATGCAGACCGTCCATTCCATGAATCCTATAGATGAACAATTCAATCTCAGCCCTTCATAAGCACTAACGGATTCTTCATTCATTCATTTATTGTGGTTTCATTGTGAAGCTTGAAGACTTGGCCTATAAGTAGCCGTTGGCACCAACACGGCATACACATTCTCATTCAAGCCATTTTCATATGAAAACCATACTCTCTTCCACTTCCAAAGCCAACATAATTTCCTTGCCTCACACATTAAAACCGAACCAAAACTCTGCCCAAACACAACACACGTTTCTTCTACTCTCATTTTTTCCTTCTTTTCACCTCAACCTCAATGGCCTCCTCAAGTTCAAAAAGAAGGCCGGGAAAAGAACCTATGGTAGCCGAACCTCCATCCTTTGATGCAACTAAGTTTAGATCCCAATTCCATGAAGGGAGATATCATAGGTTCATGGAGGCAAAGAATGTCATCTATGAGAAAGGTCTTGATTTAAGGGAAGGAAAATACCCCATCATGAGGCAAATTACTAGAGAAAGAAGGTGGGAACTCTTGTGTGCTCCTCTAACTGACATCAGTGCAGTTATGATTAGGGAGTTCTATGCAAATGCTGTGAAGGAAAACAAAGATAGTGCTCCTTACACAAGTTATGTCAGAGGAGTTGAAGTGAGCTTCAGTCCTGCAGCCATCACAAGAGCCCTCAAGTTGAGAACCATAACCTATGCAGAGCCTAGTTATGAGGCTAGATTGCAAATGGAAAATAATCCTGATGAGATATTGCAAGGGTTATGTGTGGAGAATACTGATTGGGAAAGAGATTCAAAGGGAGTTCCAAGTCACATAAGGAGGCTAAATCTCACACCTGTGGCTAAGGGATGGTATGAAATAGTAAGGAGATCTATCCTTCCTACTGGAAACGCATCTTTGGGTCACAATCAAACGAGCACTCTTGACATACTGCATCTTGCATGGAGGTGAGATCAACCTCGCACAACTCATAGCTGACAGTATTCAAGAAATGGCCGATAGCACAAGCAAATCAAAGGGTCTTGGACATCCAAGTACCATCCTTAAGTTATGTAACAAAGCAGGAGTGATTTTTGAAGATGAGGATACAATTAAAGTGAAGAAAGGGAAATGGATTACCAAGAAGAGCATGGAGGGAACGAATGAAGAAGATGATCCCGAGGGAGTGGCAACTCCCAAGCAAAGGAGATCACAAAGAGAGGAAGGACGAAATCAAGCTCATGATGCCATAGACATGAGCCAGTTACACAGGGCGATAGAAGAACTATCTCAACAACTCATGCAAGCTCAACAAGGCCAAGATCAGGGGTGCCCAGCGCAATATCTAGAGCCCCATCCAGAATTTAGGGAGCAATTTTTGAAAGAAAAAGAAGAACGAGAAGCTTGGCAGCATCAAATGGAGGAGAAACAAGAGAAATGGCAACAACAAATGATGACTCAGCAGCAAGAATTTCAAGCACAGATTCTTGAAGGACAAAAAGAGCAATACAAAGAATTCAAAGAATCATATGATAAGCTGTATTTTAGTCAAGCTAAAGCAGGGGAATATAGTCACAACCTGTATCAATGGAAGAACGTTCATCATACCATGGGAGAAGTTAGACACGTACAAAGAATGGAGAATGATGAAAACATGCAAGCAAGGTTGGAGTACTTGACCCATAATTTGCCAACACTCAATCCTGAGATCAAGCCATTTGAGCAATGCCCTGAATTCTTAGCCAAGCAACAAGCAAGATCTCATCAATATACTGAGTCCACCTTTAAAAGATTGGAAGATTTTGGGCTCAGAGGACTCTTAGACTCTGTCTGGGGTAGAAGATGTCCTGGTGAAGAGATCCAAGATTATTCCAAGACAGGGAAGAGAAAGAAGAAGAAGGGAGAATCAAGCAGCAGCCATGACCATTAGAAGGTGGCAAAGTTCTTTCATACTTCCTCTTTCATGTCTCTAATAAGGAGATGCATGCCTGAAACATGATATGCCTCCATCATTTATTTCTTTTACTTCATGCAATTCTTGTTCTTTGTTTTTCATTTTAGTTAGTTAATAAATAGCTAGAAAAATGCTAAACCTGCATAATTTCTTACATCCATCACTTAGCTTTAAATATTGTTTTGTTTCCCATATGCTTAAATAAAAGTGTTTGGTTTGAATTGAAAAGTAAAATATCAAATGTTGCACAAGTATGAATGGAAGTTGGTGGTGGTATATGTGTATGATTAAATGCATAACTCATGAAATAATTGTTGCATAATATCATTCTCATTTAATTGTGAGTTAGCTTGCTGCTACAAAGACTCTTATCAAGAATGAAACAGCCCTTGGTAACAAAAACAGAAAGAAAAGGAAGAAAGAAAAAGCCAAAATGGTAAAGAAAACAAAGAATAAAGGTTGGACACCAATAGCTTGGACCCTAGGACATATGCCTGTGGTGTTCTTGTACTAAGATCTGCTTGGATGAGTAAATTCTAAGGGGTATTTTAAAACCCGGTCACTTAGATCAACTGATTTGGGATGGCCAATTGAAAATCCACAATAAAGAGCAACTTAGATACAAAACATTTAGTTATCCAAAGAGATGCTGGGCATCAATGATCCTAGGAAGAATTAATGAGCCATGTGTCTGTGGTGGAAAGATGTTGAGCAAAAGAAAAGAAAATAAAGCCAAAGGCTATGCTGCAGCATTTGACACCCAACCTCTAAAAGAATAATAAGCTTGTTAAAGCATTGTAAGCCAAGAAAAGTTAGCAAGGGAGTGAGTAAAAAGTGAGTCTTATAACAGCAAGTTTAGCAAGCTTTTGAGGAAAGATATATATTATGTAACAGGAATAATAACCTGAGTTGTCATTGTTTGCATAAATGCCCCATAGATCAAGTTCTGCTATCTGCATAATAAGGATAAGTATCCTTTTCTTATTCATTTCATTTACTCTTAGTTTTGATGCTTGCTTGGGGACAAGCAAGATTTAAGTTTGGTGTTGTGATGACAAGTCATCATATACCCATTTTTCAAGCTAATTTTACTTGTTTTGTTAGCATTTATGCACTTTCTTGTATCCTAAGTAAGTGATTTGGAGTGAAAATGCATAACTTCTTTAAATCAAGCAACCACCATGAAATTAATGTTA
Source organism: Arachis stenosperma (assembly GCF_014773155.1). Taxonomy (NCBI): domain Eukaryota; kingdom Viridiplantae; phylum Streptophyta; class Magnoliopsida; order Fabales; family Fabaceae; genus Arachis; species Arachis stenosperma. The sequence goes on along the minus strand of NC_080383.1, from coordinate 87,620,651 downwards.
ATCCATGAGGTTTGAGCTAATTTTAATTGAATTTTAATTGATTTATAAGCCTCTTGAATTTAGTGATACTTGGAGTGGTTGTTTTGGTTTATTGTAGGTGAAGAAAAGAAAAGAAAAGGAAAAGCGTGGCCTAAGAAGTGTAGTCCAAGGATTGAAAAGTGTGGCAAAAGAGAGAAGAAGCGTGCCGCATGCAAAGGGGGAGGCAACATTGCCCTCCAGAAGGGCACACTGCCCTCTAGGAGGGCAACATAAGATGACCAAGCAAGGAAGGCAACTCTGCCCTGCCCACTACAAGGGCAGAGCACAAAATGTGCCTTGAGATCAAGAGGAAGAGAACCTTGCCCTGCCCTTGTGGAGGGCAGAATCAGGCTCTCCAAGGAAGAAATTCAAAGAAAAAAAGTCACCCATGCATGCTACAAGGATCGAACAAGGAACCATGAGGAAGCCAAGACTTAAGGTTGAGTGCCGTGCCAAGAAACCAAGGAAATTATTGTAGCGTGTGCTTCCTCCGTGATTCGAACACGGGACGTGAAAGAAGGGACATTGCCCTGCCCTCTGCGCGGGCAGGGCAGAATCTTGTGGTTGGCGCACTAATTTTCGTCCCTGGCGCACCATGACTCGTTCCTGGCAGCATCAGCGCGCGCTACGCTCGTCCCTGGCAGCACCAACTTTTCCTGCCCTGCCCTTGGCGCGGGCAGGGCAGCACCTTGCGCACCAAGAAGCAAATTCTGCGCACATTGCCGCGCCAAGCTCGCACAACGCCGCACCAATCTCATGCACCAAGCACCAATTTTCTGCCCTGCCCTCCACAAGGGCAGGGCAGCCTCCTGGGAGCCACCATTTTGGGCCGAAAATTCAAATTAAAATCCATTTGAATTCATTTCTTCACCAATTCAAAAGCACATCCAAATCCCAATATCCAAGAATAGAAAGTGTATAAATAGGAGTTAGTTTGATGTAATTAGGACCTTTACTTTGAGCTTTAAACTTTCACTTTTATTTTGAGCTTTTGAATATTCTCGGTGACTTCACTGAGATTTCTGAGAATTGGGGAGGAGAATTGATCTCTCTTCTTCCTCATTCTTGCCTAAGCATTTCTAATCTTCTGTCTTTGAGTTTTGGGTGTGAGAAATTGAGGAAATTCTGTCTCAATTCCCATTCAAACTCTCTTTAAATTTTCTCTGCATAATTCAATTCAATTTCAATTTCCTTTACTGCTTCTTCTTCTAATTCTTGTCAATTGCTTTGTTAACTTGGATCTAGGAAGGCAAATAGAGATCTAGGCTCTGCTACCTAGTCTCTTGAGACCTGAGAACCCAATTTTGCTTTTGGTTCTTCTGTGAACCTTGCTGCACTTTAATTTCCTATTCTGTTTGAATTTCTGTTTGATCTAAATTCATCTTCTACTTAATTGATTGCTGCAATTTACTTCTTCTTCGTTTAGATCCTGCAATCCCATTCCTCAATTCCCTTTTACATTTAAGCAATTTACATTTCTTGCCATTTAAGTTACTGCAATTTACCTTTCTTGCACTTTAAGTTTCAGTCATTTAGTTTCTTGTTCTTTAAGATTCTGCAAGTTTACTTCCCTGCTTTTCAATTTACTGCAAATTCCCCTCTCCCTTTACATTTACTGTCATTTACTTCCTGTTAAACACAAATCACTCAACCAACACTTGATTCGCTTGACTAAACCAACCACTAAACTAAAATTGCTCAATCCTTCAATCCCTGTGGGATCGACCTCACTCATGTGAGTTATTATTACTTGATGCGACCCGGTACACTTGCCGGTGAGTTTTGTGTTGGATCGTTTTCCACACATCAGGGGGCACTCATTTCTGCAACAAACAGCTGTACTCTGCTATGGTCCGATACGGAATTAGCCACAAAGTGGCAACCCCATATCATCCACAGACAAATGTGCAAGCTGAAGTCTCTAACAGAGAGCTAAAAAGAATCCTAGAACGGACTGTAATTGCCCGTAGAAAGGATTGGGCAAAGAGCTTGGATGATGCTCTGTGGGCATACAGAACAGCATTCAAGACTCCAATAGGAACCTCTCTATACCAACTTATGTATGGCAAGGCCTGTCATCTGCCCGTGGAACTGGAACATAAAGCCTACTGGGCAACCAGATTTCTAAACCTGGATGCTAAGTTAGCTGGTGAAAAAAGATTGCTCCAGCTAAATGAGCTAGATGAATTTAGACTCAGTGCCTTTGAAAATGCAAAAATTTATAAGGAAAAGGAAAAGAAGTGGCATGACAAGAAGTTGTCATCCAGAGTCTTTGAGCCAGGACAAAAAGTTCTGCTCTTCAACTCTAGGCTCAGACTGTTCCCAGGAAAACTTAAATCCCGCTGGAGGGGTCCGTATGTGATCACAGGAGTATCACCATATGGATATGTTGAGCTTCAGGATACTGATTCTGACAAAAAGTTCATTGTTAATGGACAGAGGATCAAGCATTATCTTGAAAGCAATTTTGAGCAGGAATGCTCAAAACTGAGGCTTGAATGATACTTAGTGAAGGTCCAGCTAAAGACAATAAAGAAGCGCTTTCTGGGAGGCAACCCAGTCATTAGCAGGTTATCTATTTTGTTTAATCAAAGTTTGATACATATTTTCAAAAGGGCAATTATCAAAATTGAAATAATTCACAGAGTTACAGAAGGATTCAGTGCAAAAAGCAGAGAAAAAGAGCTTGCTGGCGAAAAAACGCCAGTAAGGGGTACTTTGGGCGTTAAACGCCAGAATGGGCACCATTCTGAGCGTTTAACGCCAGTAAAGGTGCCATTTTGGGCGTTAAACGCCAGAATGGGCACCATTCTGGGCGTTTAACGCCAGGTGTGCAGCATCCTGGGCGTTTAGCAAAACGCCCAGTGATGAAGGGAATTCTGGCGTTTAATGCCAGCCAGGGTACCTGGCTGGGCGTTAAACGCCTACAATGGCCAACATTTGGGCGTTAAACGCCAGAATGGATACCATTCTGGGCGTTTAACGCCAGAAAGGTGGGGGACAGAGATTTTGCTTTCTAATTAAATTTTTTTCAAACTTTCCTGTTTTGATCCATAATTTTCTACATAAACACATTTCAAACTTTCATCATTCACCTTCAAATTTTCAAAAATTAAAATCATTCTTCAAATCTCTCTCAAATCCTTCCCAAATCTTCTTCAAAAACTCAAATATTTCTCAAATTCTTTCCATATCTTCTCAAATCTCCTTCAAAATTTTCGAAATCTCTCCCCCTTCCTTATAAATACATGTTCGGCTATCCCTTTCTCCCCACCATTCGAATTTGCTCTCCTCCTCTCTCCCTTCTTTCCTTTCTTTTGCTTGAGGGCAAGCAAACCTCTAAGTTTGGTGTGCTTTTCCGTGATCACTAAGCTAAGAATCATCAAGATCATGGCTCCTAAGGGAAAACAAACCAATTCAAGAGGCAAGAAAGAGAATAATCCAAAGAATCTTTGGAATCAAGAGAAGTTCTTAACCAAATAACATGAAGACCATTATCACAAAATAATGGGTCTGAGGTCAGTGATCCCGGTAGTCAAATTCGATCTAAAAGAAGATGAATATCCGGGGATCCAATAGCAAATTCGAAATAGAGGATGGGAAGTTCTAACCAATCCTGAGATAAAGGTTGGAAGAAATATGGTTCAGGAATTCTACTCAAATCTATGGCTGACAGATAAGCAGAGAATGACTGGAACCGCTTTCCATACTTACAGAACCATGGTCAGAGGGAAAGTTATCTACTTCCATATGGACAAAATAAGAGAGATCTTCAAATTGCCTCAACTGCAAGATGATCCTGAATCCTTTAATAGGAGAATGGTGAGAGCAGATAAGGGGTTGGATCAAGTTCTAGAGGACATATGCCTCCCTGGAACTAAGTGGACAACCAATTCAAAAGGTGTCCCAAACCAACTCAAGAGGGGAGACCTCAAACCAATTGCAAGAGGCTGGCTAGACTTTATTGGGCGTTCCATATTGCCCACTAGCAACCGTTCTGAGGTTACTATCAAGAGAGCAGTGATGATTTATTGTATTATGCTGGGAAGAGAAGTGGAGGTTCATCATCTGATTGCTTGTGAGATCTACACAATTGCAAACAAGAATTCCACTGAAGCCAAACTGGCTTACCCAAACTTAATCTCTTTGCTATGTAAAGATGCTGGGGTGAGGATGGGAGTAGATGAATTCATCCCAATTGAGCACCCAATCACCAAGAGGTCAATGGAAGGACAAATGCAAGATAACTCTATCAAAAGGAGGGCGCATGAGTTCCTCCCTGAACTTCCTAAAATTGACTACTGGACTCGTCTAGAAGCATCTGTTGCCAAGCTGCAAGAAGCTATGGAACAAATTAAGGAAGAACAGCAGAATCAAAACTGCATGCTCTGCAAATTGCTAAAGGAACAAGAGAAGCAGGGGCGTGAGCTACAGGAGTTGAAGCGCCAAAAGCTCTCCCTTGAAGGGTCAGATACCCCACAAGTTGAGGGAGCATCCACTTCTCAAAATCAAGGTTGTTGAGTCCTAACTCTGTGATAACCTCTATCATTAGGAGTCCATTTAAATTTTTGTTTTCTATTACTATTAGTCTTATCTTATATCTATTTTTGAGTCTTGTTCTTAATTCATGATTAATAAAATCTAAGGTTCATGTCTTAAAGCTATGAATGTCCTGTGAGTCCATCAACTCTCTTAAATGAAAAATGCTTTAATCACAAAAGAACAAGAAGTACAGGATTTCGAATTCATCTTTGAAACTAGTTGAATTAGTTTGATGTGGTGACAATACTTTCTGTTTTCTGAATGAATGCTTGAACAGTGTATATGTCTTTTGAATTTGTTGTTTTAAGAATGTTAAAATTGTTGACTCTTGAAAGAATGATGGAAAAGGAGAAATGTTCTTGAGGATCTGAAAAATCATCAAATTGATTCTTGAAGCAAGAAAAAACAGTGAAAAAAAAAGTTGTAATCCAAGGCAAAAAGAGTGTGGTTAAGAACCCTGGACACCTCTAATTGGGGACTTTAGCAAAGCTGAGTCACAATCTGAAAAGGTTCACCCAAGTATGTGTCTGTGGCATGAATGTATCCGGTGGTAATACTGGAAGACAAAGTGCTTTGGGCCACAGCCAAGACTCATAAAGTAGCTATGTTCAAGAATCATCATACTTAACTAGGAGAATCAATAACACTATCTGAGTTCTGAGTTCCTAATGATGCCAATCATTCTAAACTTCAAAGGATAAAGTGAGATGCCAAAACTGTTCAGAAGCAAAAAGCTACTAGTTCCGCTCATCTAATTGGAGCTAAGTTTCTTTGATATTTTGGAGTCTATAGTATATTCTTTTCTTTTTATTCTATTTTGATTTTCAGTTGCTTGGGGACAAGCAACAATTTAAGTTTGGTGTTGTGATGAGCGGATAATTTATACGCTTTTTGGCATTGTTTTTAGTATGTTTTTAGTATATTTTAGTTAGTTTTATATTTTTATTAGTTTTTAGTTAAAATTCACTTTTCTAGACTTTACTATGAGTTTGTGTGTTTTTCTATGATTTCAGGTATTTTCTGGTTGAAATTGAGGGTCCTGAGCAAAAATCTGATTCAGAGACTGAAAAGAACTGCAGATGCTGTTGGATTTTGACCTCCCTACACTCGAAGTGGATTTTCTCGAGCTACAGAAGCCCAATTGGCGCGCTCTCAACAGCATTGAAAAGTAGACATCTTGGGCTTTCCAGCAATGTATAATAGTTCATACTTTGCCCGAGATTTGATGGCCCAAACCGGCGTTGCAAATCAGCTTCAGAATTCCCGGCGTTTAACGCCGGAACTAGCACAAAAATTGGAGTTGAACGCCCAAACTGGCATAAAAGCTAGCGTTTAACTCCAGAAAAAGTCTCTACATATGAAAGCTTCAATGCTCAGCCCAAGCACACACCAAGTGGACCCCGGAAGTGGATTTTTACGTCATTTACTCATTTCTGTATACCCTAGGTTACTAGTTCACTATTAATAGGACCTTTTGATATTGTATCTCTACCTCATGACACTTTACACGTTTCTTATTGTATCTTCTACAGCATGAGTCTCTAAGCCCCATGGTTGGGGGTGAGGAGCTCTACTGTGTCTTGATGGATTAATGCAATTACTACTGTTTTTCATTCAATCACACTTGCTTCTATTCTAAGATATCACTTGTTCCTAAACTTGATGAATATGATGATCCGTGACACTCATCATCATTCTCACCTATGAACGTGTGCCTGATAACCACCTCCGTTCTACCTTAGATTGAGTAGATATCTCTTGGATTCCTTAATCAGAATCTTCGTGGCATAAGCTAGAATTGATGGCGGCATTCAGGAGAATCCGGAAGGTCTAACCTTGTCTGTGGTATTCTGAGTAGGATTCGAGAATTGAATGACTGTGACGAGCTTCAAACTCCTGAAGGCTGGGCGTTAGTGACAGATGCAAAAGAATCACTGGATTCTATTCCAACCTGATTGAGAACCGACAGATGATTAGCCGTGCTGTGACAGAGCGCGTTGAATATTTTCACTGAGAGGATGGGAAGTAGCCATTGAAAACAGTGAAACCCTACATACAGCTTGCCATGGAAGGAGCCTTGCGTCCTTGAAGAAGAAGACCGTAGGAAAGCAGAGATTTAGAAGATAGAGCATCTCCAAAACCTCAACCTGTTCTCCATTACTCCAAAACAAGTAATTATTTCATGTTCTTCCACTTTTCACAATTAAACCTGAGAATTATTGATATCCTGACTAAGAGTTACAAGATAACTATTGCTTGCTTCAAGCCGACAATCTCCGTGGGATCGACCCTTACTCACGTAAGGTATTACTTGGACGACCCAGTGCACTTGCTGGTTAGTTGTGCGGGATTGTAAAGTGTGATTGCAATTTCGTGCACCATAATACTATCACAAATGTCATCGCAAATTCTTTTAAAACTAGTAACAAATCGATAGGTATCTCACGAATGTTTCAGTCACAATGAAATCTTTAATTTATCACCATCATCAATAGCTAGGGTGTTCGCAGTACAGTTTGGATTAATTTTTAAAATAAAAAATCATCTGATTCGAATGCTTAATTTCTATGCGTGCGGTTTGGATTGGATGGTGTTTTCTAAAAAATCTGATCCAATATCAAGTAGTACGGTGCAGTTTGGATTGGATTTGTGGTTTTTAAATTGCATAAAGTAAATGCAATACTTCACAATAATAATCCTGATGCCTGATGTGAATATGCATAATAATAATCCCCTCAACAAGAACATAAATATCAACAATAGTAATTCAGTGTACATAATTCTAGCAAAAACAATAACATATAAAGTCTCAATATAAACATTAACATATAAAGTCTCAATAAAGCATAAATCCTCAAGATACAAAGACAAATAACATAAAGGTTGAGAAGTGGAGTACTAATTAGATTCATTTGCAGAATCATCCTCATCTGTCACCTGAGGAATTGGCTCAAGATCTGATACAAAAAAAATACAATAAATATTAATAACATAGAATAAGTTAACAACTAGTAAAACTAAATAATGCTTGTAGATAAAAGAAAACCTAATAAAGAACTGAACTTATTAAAACATAATAAGTTAACAACATAGTAAAATTAAGAACAATTTTAACGCTACAGTAATACTTGTTGACTAATATATCCCATATGAAAATAATATATAAAGAATATACACAAAAAATTATACAAGTATTATTTCTTAAAAAAATTACTTGTTATTGTTTCATAGAAATTTCGGTGCAGGAGAAAATACCATAGATCAGAGAGGATGGAGTGATAAGATGAATAACATAAATAGAACTTTCACAAAAATAAAAAATTTAACAAATTGAAACAAAAACATATCCAAAAGCAAGAAAAAATCTAACAGTATAAAAAAAAAAAACAGATAAAAAACAAGACAAAACTTAACAAAACATAACAAAAATAGATTAGTAAAAGAAGACAAATTTAATAAATAACAAAAACATATAAAAAACAAGGCTGAACCTTTAAGACGACGGTTGCGTGAGGAGACGAGGAGGAGGGTGGCTTCGTGACGGAGAAGACAACAATAGTAGCGTCCCTAAGAGGAGGAGGCGACGGCGTCATTGAGAGATGGAGAAGGCATCAATGAGAAGAGGAAGTGGCGCCGTGACTGAACAGAGGTGGTGTCAATGGGAAGAAATAGTAGGCGGCATTTGTGACAATGAGACTAATAGACGAGACTGACTTTTGAGAAGGGAGATGAGTGTGAATGGGACTATGGAAGTGCTTTATAAGTGAGAGAGGAGACTAATAGTTATTAGGGTTTGTTTTTGGGAGGAGGCATGGGATTTGTGCGGCTACAGCGCATAGACAACATTGAAAACAATGAAATTGAAAACAATGAAAACTACAATAATTTGGTTGTATTGATCTCATTTCAATAATCTAAGTATTGAATCTCATTTTAACAATTTATATATATATATTACATTCAATAAGATGTTATCTCTGTTTTTCAATTCATAGCAAAAAATTAAAACATAACCAAATAAAAGAAAAAGAATTTAGAAAGAACCAAATATCAATAAGCATAAATAATCAGAAAATTATAATAAAAAATCGAATAATTAAAAGTTTAGCAAGATGAGACTCCATTACAGTTTCCAGATGCTGGGGAGGATGACGGAGACACTAGATGGTGAGACGATGGAGATGACGGGACTGGAAACGAAGATACGATGCTGCATCAGTGGTTGTGAGGAAGACGAAACACTAGAGGGACGTCACGACTTCAACGACGTAGATGAAGGGTTGGACGAACAGCATGGCTTCAACGACGGCAAACCAAAAACCAGAGACGAAGGCCCAGATGGCTGGAGCATGATGGGAATTCGGTTGTCGGAGACAGAAGGTGTAGGAAGAAGGTCTCGCTAGTCGCTTTCTGTGCGAGACAACAGTGGCAGTAGCGCTACTTCCAGCGGCAGTGGCGTTGTGTGTATGCAGCACTCTAAGTGAGGAAACGATTGTGAGTGAGTGAGTGAGGGAACGATTGTGAGAGAGCGAAGAGGGTGATGTGGTTGTTTGTGAGTGCGGCATTGTGTATATGTTAGTGATGTGTTAGGATTAGGTTTAGTCACGGAAAAGGTATTTTTCAGGGTTTTGTTGGTTCGGTTCTTCAGTTTGAATTGGTTTTAAACACTCTCAAATGAAAAACACGCGCGTTTTCAATTTTTAAAATTAAATGCTTTTTTAGATTAGTATAACTTGTTTTGTTTGTTGAGTTGCCAATTTTTTTTTTTCTTTTCTTTTCAAATTTTTGTTTTGAATTTTTTGAAAAAAAATAAATTTTAAGAAATCTTTTATAAGATTTTTTAAATAAACACAAAAATATTTATGTAAATGTTAATGATTTTCTATTAAAATAAATAAACTAAAATAATTAATATTACTTTTTTAATTTAAAAATATTTTTATATTTTATAAATGTTTTATGACTTTTTAGTTTAATCTTAATCATTCATGTAAAATATTTAATAGCTCTTCTATATTATTTAACCCACATATTCTAATATATTTGTTAGTATTATTTATTAAATTTATTTATAAATACAAATATAGTCATTATATATATATTCTTGAATCTATTCTTATACATAGGTATTGATTACTTCTTGTATCAATGTAATTTAGTTATTAAAAATTGAGTTAATATTCAATTTGGCTCCTGAAACTTGAGGATTGATCCTTAAAATTACAATTAACTTAATTTGAACCCAAAAATTTACAACAGTAACTCGCATTAGTTTCTGATCTAATAGTAACTCGCATTAGGGTCCAATTTGAGTCAATTAAAATTTTGAAGGTTAAATTGAGTCTGACCTCAAATTTTAGGGGCAAAATGAGTATTAACTCTAATTTTTTTATTTATGGACTTCAATTTTCTGGCTATCTCGAACCATTTATGGCAAGACCTCACAGCGGTTAACCTTTTTGTTTTTTTTTTTAAATATTAAAAAAAACTTCAATTTTTTTTGGGTGAGTAAGTTTAAAAAAATAATATTAGCACAAAAAAATATTTTTAAGTTTACCGTATTACTTTTTTTAGGGGTTTGTCAAATTTCAAGTTAAATCCAAAAAAAATGTACTAACTTGTTAAAAAATAAAAAGAAGCATCCGTTTGGTATGGAAATTGGCCAAACTTATTAAAAATTTTCATATATAACAATTTAATTCTCTTATCTATTATATATTTTTTAAAGTATATTTTGTGATTGAAAATTATCAACATTATTATACTCTTATTTTCTAAAGATATTGAATTTTTAAATTTGTCTTTAAATTATATTAATTTAAACTTCAATTCAAATTAATAGCAAACTTTCCATGAAAAACAACGACAAGGTTGTGATCTAATTGGGAAAAAAAATCTTTCTTAAAAAAAACTTTTGATTTAAATTGTTTGGAAAATTTTTGAAAATTGACATCTTGCTAGAATATTGTAAGTTATTAGTTATTAAAAACTAGCTAGATAATTATTAGTCACGACTTTGGAACTTTAATTATTCTCTCGTTTAAAATAACTTTAAATTAGTGACAACGCTGTGACAAAATACATTAGAGTGTTTGACAAATTTGCTTCAAACTTTTCATGAATTTTTCAAGGATTTATATAGAGGTTAGGGATTAGTAGCAATATGAAATAAGGACAGAAGAAGGACGACTAACGTGTTTCCTCACAAATTAGTAGTAACATGAAAAAGTGAGGAAATTCTATCAGTTGTTAAGCGGTTGCTAATTTCACACTAAATAAGTTTTTGATTAGTGACTCAATTGCGACCAGTTACTTCTAACATTTTTTCGGTTAGCTTTGGATTTGTTATAACTCTGCGACATATTCTAACAATATTAGCGAGTAATTTGCTACAAAATAGGTAGGATATAGCTTTTGCTTTGCGATAAGATTGCAATTTCCAAGTCACTCGCTAAATTAAATTTGCGACAACTTAGCGACAAATGTATTTCTCCCGCTAATCAACGACGTGAAATCAGTGAATGAAGTGTGTCAGTTGTTAAACGGTCGCAAATTTCTCGCTACTTAGGTCCTAGGCATTCAATATCCATATTTTCACTTGACTAATTAGCAAGAAACACTTCTCTAGCTGAATGATTTATCTGTTGCGATGAGTTAGCGACGACTGTTTTCTGTCACTACCCTAATTTTAAATTTTACAATATTATGCGACAAATTAGCGAGAAACTAGTTGCTCGCTAAAAATAAAAATTTTGGTGACAAATTAGCTAGGAATTTGTCCATCGCAAAATGCATTTCAAGTCTTTGTGACACATTAGTTAGTAATATTGTTCCTCACTAATTAGTCTTTTCGCACAAAGTTTATTTAGCGACGAACTAGTGTGTGAATTGTTTCTTGCTAATTGTATATCAAACACTTGCGATAGAATAGTGACAATAATATCCCTCGCTACTTTACTTTTATTCGATTGTACACATAAGTGACTGATTTGTTAGAACATTATCACTCGCTAACTAATTTGTGACAAATTAGCGAGAAAATTTTTCCCGCTATTTTTTTAGCTACAAAAGTCAATTTGCGAGAAACAAACTTACTCGTGAATCTCTCGCTAATCAGTCGCTTTTCTCAAGTTCGGATATTTTGTGACCACTAATTAATTTTGTCATTAGTGTGTCACTAATTCCTCGCAAGTCAGTGACAGATTAGTGATAAAAATATTTCTCGCAAAAATTCATCGCTAATTCATCAAATTCTTGTAGTGCTACCACAGTTTGTGAAGAGGCACATTTACACATAAACTCTGGAATTCCTATCGCGATTTGTGAAAAGACAAATTTACACATAAACTGTGGAACCCCTGCCACAGTTTATGAAGAGATATGTTTGTACATAAACTGCAAGACCAAGAGACAGATTGTATTCTTGAGTGTGTGAGTAGTTGGAATTGAGAGAATTTAGGAGAGAATCTGATGACAGTATACTCTGGCGAGGTGGGGTGTACCGATAAACAGCATTGCTTACGTGGCTGGAAGCATTAATGAAGAGGTTAGTTCTTTATATGTTGTTCTCTCTAGGTGTTAGTTGTTTGTTGTTCGTTTCATATCCTATGCCACTTTGATGTATGGTTAGGGTATTTTTATAAATAATTTGAAGATGTTAGTGATAAACCACTATTTTATGGTTTATCTTGTGCTTAATTGAGTGGATTTTATCAACTCTTCATCCACTTATTCATACTATTTGCATGGTTTTACATTTGCCTTTTCAATTATGTGCTTTGATTGAAAACATGCTTCTTTGGCCTTAAGTTCCCTATCTTTAATCCTCTCTTATTACCATTAGATGCCTTGATATGTGTGTTAAGTGTTTTCAGATATTATAGGGCATGAATGGCTCAGAGGATGGAAAGGAAGAATGCAAAAATGGAAGGAAAGCATAAAACGGAGTTTGTGAAGAAACTGGAGCGACGCGATCGCATGGACGTCGCGGCCGCATGCTAGGCGCGAAGAAGGAGCGACGCGGCCGCATGACTGACGCGACTGCGCGCCTAAAGAAGAACACCTATGACGCGGCCGCATGACTGACGCGACCGCGCGACATGGAAGACTCCAATTGACGCGACCGCGTGACCCACGCGGATGCGTGACAGAGGCCACGCACCAGAAATTGCAGAAAACACTCATAGTGGATTCTAAAGCCCTTTTTGGCCCAAATCCAAGTCCAGAAGGTATAGACCAGAGGTTATAAAGTGGGAGAATGCATCCATTCAGATCATGCTTTCATAATTCACTTTCCATGATTTATATTTAGTTTTGAGAGAGGTTCTCTCCTCTCTCTCTTTAGGATTAGGATTTAGATTTAGGATTTTATTTGCTTCAAGGATTATCTTTTTACCAGGTTCAATGTTCTTTTGCTTGACAGTTATCTCTTATTTTTAGATACCATTAATGCTTGCTTGTATTAGTTATGTTGCCTATTTGACTTATGCTACATTCATGTTATGATTTTCTTATTTAATGTTACTTGAGATATTTCAGTTCAATATTGCTCTTTTTATTCATGTTATTGATCATTTCCAATCTGAAGATATTCTTATTCCGGTAGATTTAATTTCCTTCCCTTTTGGTCTTGGTTAAGAAATCAGTAACTCAGGAGTTATCTTAGCTCAACATAATTGATAACTGTTATCTTGCTAATTGAACTGAACTTCAATAATCGCAACCTTTTCTTAGGAAATAAATAGGATTTGAAGGTCTAACTAATTAGTCCCTTGACTTTTCTTTGCTTTAGCAAAGGTTAACTAAGTGGAATTAAGATTCAACTTTCATTATTATTGATAAGAATAACTCAGTCTGGACTTCCAATTTCTCATACCTTGCCAAAAGTTTACTTTACAGTATTTATTTATTTTAATTGTCATTTAAATTATTTGCCATATTCATTCCTTGTTCTTAAAACCCCCAATTTACAAACTCATAACCAATAATAAGAACATACCTCCCTGCAATTCCTTGAGAAGACGACCCGAGGTTTAAATACTTCGGTTATCAATTTATTTAGGGGTTTGTTACTTGTGACAACCACAACTTTTGTACGAAGGGATTTCTGTTAGTTTAGAAGCTATATCTACAACGCGAATATTTTTATAAAATTCTTTACTAGCAAAAATCCTAACGTTAGTGAATTATATGTTAAAATTTGATTGGTACCAGTTTAATTTTTTTTCTTGTTAACTTATGTGTTAGTCTTGTTTCTTTGAATTATGTAATTTATAAAAAATTTAGGCATTAGTGATTTATCTGTTAAAATTTTATTAGTACCGAATTAATTTTTTTGTTAATTTATGTATTAAACTTTTATCTGTGAATTATTTAATTTATAAGTTAGTAATTTATATGTTAAAATTTGACTAGTATCAAATTAATTTGTTTGTTAATTTATGTGTCTTTTTTCATTGAATTATTTAATTTATAAATAACTAAAACATTAGTTATTTATCTGTCAAAATTTGATTAGTACCGAATTAATTTTTTTGTTAATTTATGTGTTAGACTTTTATTCGTGACTTATTTAATTTATAAATAATTTATAGGGTAGTGATTTGTATGTTAAAATTTGATTAATCAAATTAATTTTTTTTGTAAATTAATGTGTTAGACTTTTAGCTGTCAATTATTTAATTTATAAATAATTAAGAGTTTAGTGATTTATCTGTTAAAATTTGATTAGAACTAAATTTTTTTTTGCATGATGCAGTCGACTAAATGTATTTGTAGTATTTTGAGGCAACAGAATATGCCTCTACATGACCGGATCAGACCTTATTTGAAAACCGCGAGTTTGTATCACCTGACTAGACTGAACAATCACTGGTTCTAGGTGGATGAGCCTTTACTGATCCCATTCATTAAGAGGTGGCATCTTGAGATGCACACCTTCCACATGTCATTTGGAGAGTGTACCATCACGCTGCAAGACGTAGTGTATCAATTGGCGATCCCCGTTGATGGGAAGGCTATTAGTGGGTACCTCACTAACTTTGACCAGTTCATTCCCAACGGAAGACTAGCGTGGGAGTGATTTCATCAGCTATTCGGTGAGCTACCGCAACCGAATAAAGTCAAGCAGATGATAGTCCACTTCACATGGTTTCATGAGAGATTTCGGATGCTCCCAGCCGATGCGAGTGAGGAGACTGTGCGTATATATGCACGAGCTTACATTATGCTGTTACTATCCACTCAGCTTTTCGGTGACAAGAAGTGAACATGATTCACCTTTGGTGGTTGTCATTTGTGGCGAGGCTTGACGAGTTATGCAATTACAACAGGAGCTCAACTGCACTGACCTGGTTGTATAGATGCATGTGTCGGGTAACTTACAAAAATGTCATTAACTTAGTCGGACCACTTCAGCTATTACGGTCCTAGATTTTTTGGTGGTTCCCCACGTTGAGGCCGAGTGGTTTTGACACATTTGGATTTCTGCTGGCCTCAAGGTATTATTTAATGTTTTGTGCATTATACATGTTTATTTTAATGTATTATCCTTTTTTATGCAATGCTTACAATGAAGATTGTAGGTGGGTGACATATCTACTGACCTCTGATGCTAGGGCGTAAAGAGTGGTATCGATACGTCTTTCTCTGGACAGATTGTGTGATCGACACGTAAGTTGTCCTTTGGGAACCTTATTCTACTGCACGTGATTCACTTAATGCAACTCATGGCCAGCGATTTTAGAAGCCTTGTGGGCCCAATCCAACTCATTTCTGATGCTATTTAACCCAAGAATTGAGGGGGGAGTGACATACTTTACATACTTTTCATCATTAGCTTTAGTTTAGTTTTAGAAGTAGTAAGAGTTAGTTTTCTAGAGAGAGAATTAGTATTAGGTTTAGATCTAGATCTACTTCTTCTTCTTCTCTCTTAATTTTCCTCTTTCATCCTCAATTGTTCTCTTGTCATTGTAGAATTCCTCTTCTCTTGTAATTTCTTTGTATTGTTAGTTGTAGTTTATGAATTCTTTTGTAGATCTACATTTCTTCTTCAATTCAATTGGTAAGTTCTTTGTTGTTTTATAATTGTTTTGATTTTCTATTGTTGATCTCTTGCTTTTGTAGTTGTAGTTCTCTTTAATTCTTACAATTCATATTGTTTATCTTTTGTGCCTTCCAAGTGTTTGCTAAAATGCTTGGTTGGATTTTAGAGTAGAATTTTATGTTCTTGGCTTGGGAAGGTAACTTAGGAACCCTTGAGTTACTAATGTACAAGTAATTGATGATTGGGAGCCATTGACTCTAGTTCTCACTAATTAGTGGAGAGTTAGGACTTATGGACTTGGATTGATATAACTCATTTGACTTTTCTTTACTAGTTAGAGGATGATTTAATGGGATTGATCCTTGCCAATTTTCAAGTTGTGGTTAGTGATCAGGATAGAGATCCTTGACCACCAAACCTTGCCAAGACCTTTTTAGCTATTAGTTTACTTCCTTGCCATTTATCTTTCATGTCTCTTATAAAAAACCTCAAACATAACTAATAACCAATTACAAGGAATTGCAATTCCTAGGGAGAACGGCCCGAGGTTTGAATACTTCGGTTTATAAATTTTAGGGGTTTGTACTTGTGACAAATAAATTTTTGTATGAAAGGATTATTGTTAGTTTAGAAACTATACTTGCAACGAGAGTTTATTGTGAAATTCTAGACCACACAAAAATCCGTTCATCAAAATGGCGCCGTTGCCGGGGAGTTGCAATGGTGTTATGTTATCGGTTATTGTACATATGTGAATAGTGTGAATATCTTGCTTTTTGCTTTATTTTCTAGTTGTAGAATTTTGTTTCTCTTGTTTTCTATTAGCTTTTGATTTTTGTTTTCTCTTTTCATCATGAATTCTCACTTTGGCTATGAGTGTGATTACAACTATGTGATAGGAAGTGGAGATTACAATGAAGAGATGTATCAAGGATGGGATACTCAAAGGTGGGAGGAGCCATATACATATGATCAATCCTCATGGCAACAAGCTCCACCAATACACTATGAAGAAGAGCCATTCTATGATGCATACCAATCCAATGACTATGGTAAATCTCCTTGTGACTTTCAAGAACCACCACCATATGACTATGAGCCATGTCCTCAACATAGCCCTCAACCATACTCACAAGCCTCTTTTTACCAAACACCTCCATATGACCCTAATCCATATTCACCATACCAACCACCTTTTGAACCATATGAGCCATACATAGAACCACCACCGTTCTAGTATCAATACTCTCAAGAACCACCACCTCTACACACCCTTACCAAGAAGAACCACCTTCCTATCATGAATCCTTTTTCCAAAATAATGAACTCTCCTATCCACCCAATCTCTAATGGATGAAACCCTTGGTGTTCTTCTTCAAGGGCAAGATGAAATGAAAAGGGATGTGCAATAATTTGTGGCTACCTTGACTGAGATAGTAAGTCGATTAGTCTCCCAATGCTTGAATATTCAAGGAACTCCCACAGCTACATGTGAAGAATCCAAGGAAGAACATAGTATGAAGGAGAGATTGAAAACTCCAGAAGGAGGAATGCCACTTTGTATTAGAACAATTGGAGAAGCCTATGATTATTGAAGAAAAGGAAGAAGTGGTTGAAGACTTAGGAGATGCGGAACCTCCATGGGAATCTAGAACCATAGAGCATACCTCCAAGAAGATTGAAATTGATGTTGAGGAGGAGAGTGCACAACCTCCAAAACAAATTTTGAATGAAGATTTGGAGGGAATGAAGCAAGAATTGAGTTCCCTTGGTGATGAAGATCATGCATCCAATCTTCTTGGTGAAGAATCCTTTGAATTTGAAGAACCTTCTCCCAATGAATTTGAAAGTGATGTGGAGGTAGATTTCTCTCATCCTCCAATTTATGACTTGAGTGATGGAGAAGAGTTAGATGAAGTTGATGAACAAAGGATTGAGAATGAAGAAGTTTATGAAGATGTGGAGATTGACAAGGAAGTAAATAAGGGAGTAGAGCTTGCAAGGACATTGGAGATACCACTGCCCAAGCCACCACCATCCATTCTCTCATTCAAGTGGGTAAATTCCTTATACTTAAGCTCTATTATTCCCCTTGAATATGGTTTGATTGAAACGGATGGTCAACTTAGACATATTTGTGGCTTTAAGAGTAAAAGGGAGATGGTTGGTGGTTGACATTGTAACTCAAAGCCTAATAGCAAGGGTTGGTGTAGAACTATATTACTTGGGTCTAGGATGATGTGTGGTCACTTCATTGAGAATTTGCCTTTTCTACCACCCGGATGGATTAATGATGATCAACCTCAAGACGGGTGTGAAAATAGAGCGTGGGATCCCGGATTACAAGATGAGGACCACTTTTGGGAGTCCATAGCTTGTGCGAAACTCCATCAAGGCTTGAAGATATTAAATTTGAAGAATGGAGCTTATTGGAGATTCAAGCATTGGTGGATGTTCAAAGATAGCTTCAAGCACAAGCCACCTTGATGAGGAGCTCCCCATAAGTCCAACTTAAGGACAATAAACAAAAGTGCTAGGTGGGAGACACCCCACCATGGTAAAATCTATTCATTTTTTTTCTCTTTTGTAAATATTGATAAAATAGGTTTGATTTCATGTTTTGTTTTGGTTGTTGAGTTTAATTAGTATTTTAGTATGTTAAATAAGGTTTTAGGGTGTTTTGGTAGTTGTTTGGAGGGTTAAAATGCTTGGTTTGGTGCAAGAACTTGGAAAAAATTTTGAAAAACAGAGCACCATCCATGCGTATGCGTACATCGAGCATACGCACACTTCCGATATTTTCGACCATCCATGCGCATGCGTACATGGCTCGTATGCGTGGATGCAAAAATTCTGCCCTCAGCCAAAAACTCGAGAGTTAGGCCTGCACTGTGCGAACATTAGGCCTAAGGCACAAACCAACCCGCGCGTAGGCGCACTTGGCGTGTACGCGTACTTGATTCTAGTTGCGGAATGCACGCATATGCACGCTGTACGCGCGTGCATCGATAGCGCCACCTGCCCTCCTGGTGCTTTCTCCCGAGAGTTGGGCCAACCTTGGGCTGACGCTGTGCCCTACGCCTAACACAACTTATGCGTATGCGCACCTAGCGCGTACGCATCCTGATGAGCGGATAATTTGTACCCTTTTTGGCATTGTTTTTAGTATGTTTTTAGTATCTTTTAGTTATTTTTTAGTATATTTTTAGTAGTTTTTAGTTAAAATTCACTTTTCTGGACTTTACTATGAGTTTGTGTGTTTTTCTGTGATTTCAGGTATTTTCTGACTGAAATTGAAGGTTCTGAGCAAAAATCTGATTCAGAGACTGAAAAGGACTGCAGATGCTGTTGGATTCTGACCTCCCTGCACTCGAAGTAGATTTTCTGGAGCTACAGAAGCCCAATTGGCGCGCTCTCAACGGCGTTGGAAAGTAGACATCCTGGGCTTTCCAGCAATATATGATAGTCCATACTTTGCCCAAGATTTGATGGCCCAAATCGGCGTGGCAAATCAGCCTCAGAAATTCCAGCGTTTAACGCTGGAACTGGCATAAAACTTGGAGTTAAACGCCCAAACTGGCATGAAAGCTGGCGTTTAACTCCAGAAAAGGTCTCTACACGAAAATGCTTCACTGCTCAGCCCAAGCACACACTAAGTGGACCCAGAAGTGGACTTTTACGTCATTTACTCATTTCTGTACACCCTAGGTTACTAGTCTACTATTAATAGGATCTTTTGACATTGTATCGGAACCTCATGACATTTTTACACATTTCATTGTATACCTTCCACGGCATGAGTCTCTAAACCCCATGGTTGGGGGTGAGGAGCTCTGCTGTGTCTTGATGGATTAATGCAATTACTACTGTTTCTTATTCAATCATGCTTGCTTCCATTCTAAGATATCACTTGCTCTTAACCCGGATGAATGTGATGATCCGTGACACTCATCATCATTCTCAACTATGAACATGTGCCTGACAACCACCCCTGTTCTACTTTAGATTGAGTAGATATCTCTTGGATTCCTTAACCAGAATCTTCGTGGTATAAGCTAGAACTGATGGCGGCATTCAAGAGAATCCGGAAGGTCTAAACCTTGTCTGTGGTATTCTGAGTAGGATTCAATGATTGAATGACTGTGACGAGCTTCAAACTCCTAGCAGGCGGGGCGTTAGTGACAGACGCAAAAGAATCAATGGATTCTACTCCGGCCTGACCGAGAACCGACAGATGATTAGCCATGCTGTGACAGAGCATAGGAACGTTTTCACTGAGAGGATGGGAGGTAGCCACTGACAACGGTGAAATCCTACATACAGCTTGCCATGGAAGGAGCCTTGCGTGTTTGATGAAGAAGACAGTAGGAAAGCAGAGATTCAGAAGATGGAGCATCTCCAAAGCCTTAACCTATTCTCCATTACTGCAAAACAAGTACCTATTTCATGTTCTTTTGCTTTTCACAATCAATCCTGATAATTTCTAATATCCTGACTAAGATTTACAAGATAACCATAGCTTGCTTCAAGCCGACAATCTCCGTGGGATCGACCCTTGCTCACGCAAGGTATTACTTGGACGACCCAGTGCACTTGCTGGTTAGTTGTGCGGGATTGCAAAAGTGTGATTGCAATTTCGTGCACCAAGTTTTTGGCGCCGTTGCCGGGGATTGTTCGAGTTTGGACAACTGACGGTTTATCTTGTTGCTTAGATTAGGACTGTTTTATTTTTATTAGTTTAGAGTCTTTTAGTTGAGTCTAGTTTCATATTCTAAGTTTGGTGTCAATTGCATGCTTTTGTTTTTCTTTTAAAATTTTCGATTTTGCATGTTCTTAGTCCCTTTTTGATTCATAAAAAAATTCTAAGTTTGGTGTCCTCTTTGTGTTTTTCCTTTAAAATTTTCGAAAATTAGTGTTTGATTTTCTAAAAATTTTAAGTTTGGTGTCTTTTTGTGGTTTTTCTCTTTCCTCTGTTCAAAAATCAAATCTTTTTCATAAAACTTTTCAATCATATCTTTCTAATTGCTTTTTTCAAAATCTTTTTAATTAACTAATTGATTCAGTTCTCAATTTGCTTTGATTTTGTTTTCTTTTTGATTTTCGAATTTTTTTAATTTCCTTTTATTTTATTTTAATTTTTTTTCGTTTAATTCAAAAAAAAAAAAAAAACAAAATTTATCTATTTGCAATTATTATCATTTCCCTTTTGTCCATTATGGACCTAAGAGGGATTGATCAGTCCAAAAGGACTCTGGGGTCATATGCTAACCCCATTACAGCTGCATATGGGAGTAGCATCTGTACACCTCCCATCAAAGCAAGCAGCTTTGAGCTAAATCCTCAACTCATTATCATAGTGCAGCAAAACTGCCAGTATTCCGGTCTTCCACAGGAAGAACCTACTGAGTTTCTGGCACAGTTCTTACAAATTGCTGACACAGTACATGATAAAGAGGTAGATCAGGATGTCTACAGACTATTACTGTTTCCATTTGCTGTAAAAGATCAAGCTAAAAGGTGGTTGAATAACCAACCTATAGCAAGCATAAAGACATGGAAACAGTTGTCAGACAAATTCCTGAATCATTTTTACCCTCCAAAGAGGATGACACAGCTAAGGCTGGACATCCAAGGCTTTAAACAAGAGGATAATGAATCCCTTTATAATGCTTGGGAGAGGTATAGAGGTATGCTTAGAAAATGCCCCTCTGAAATGTTTTCAGAGTGGGTACAGTTAGACATCTTCTACTATGGGCTCACAGAAAAAGCTCAGATGTCTTTAGACCACTCAGCTGGTAGATCTATACACATGAGGAAGACAATTGAAGAAGCTCAAGAGCTTATAGACACTGTTGCTAGAAACCAATACTTATATTCTAGCAATGAGTTCGTTCCAAAAGAGGAAGTCATGGCATTAGTCACTGATCCTAATCCTCAAGAACAGATGAATGAGCTTAATCAACAATTGCTCCTGATGACAGAACAGTTAGCAAAATTTAAAGAAATGCTCCATGATACTAAGGTTGCTAACAAGAACATAGAACTGCAGTTGAATCAAGCAAAACAGCAAATATCTAAACAGATAACAGAAGAATGTCAAGCAGTTCAACTGAGGAGTGGGAGAACACTGAATACCACTGCTCAAAAGAGCAAAAAGCCAAACAAGGAACAATTGACAGAGGATAACCAAACCAATGTTCAAAATCCCTCTGAGGACAGTAAGAGCCCAGAGAGGAATGTTATTGGCGTTCAAACGCCAGAAAGGGAAGGAAAGCTGGCGTTAAACGCCCATTCCTTGCCCAGTTCTGGCGTTCAAACGCCAGAAAAGGGGGAAAAGTTGGCGTTAAACGCCCATTTTCCACCCAATCCTGGCGTTCAGATGCCAAGGGGAGATCAGACACCTGAGAGTGCTGACAGTAATCCCTCTAACAAGGCTTCTTTAACCACTTCTGTAAGAAATAAACCTGCAGCATCTAAGGTTGAAGAATATCAAGCCAAGATGCCTTATCCTCAGAAACTCCGCAAAGCGGAACAGGATAAGCAATTTGCCCGCTTTGCAGACTATCTAAGGACTCTTGAAATAAAGATTCCGTTTGCAGAGGCACTTGAGCAAATACCTTCCTATGCTAAGTTCATGAAAGAGATCTTAAGTCATAAGAAGGATTGGAGAGAAACTGAAAAAGTGTTTCTCACTGAAGAATGCAGTGCAGTCATTCTGAAAAGCTTACCAGAAAAGCTTCAAGATCCTGGAAGCTTTATGATACCATGCACATTAGAGGGCGCTTGCACCAAGACAGCCCTATGTGATCTTGGAGCAAGCATCAATCTAATACCTGCATCCACTATCAGAAAGCTTGGGTTGACTGCAGAAGTCAAACCAACCAGGATATGCCTCCAACTTGCTGATGGCTCCATTAAACACCCATCAGGCATAATAGAGGACATGATTGTCAAGGTTGGGCCCTTTGCCTTTCCAACTGACTTTGTGGTGCTGGAAATGGAGGAGCACAAGAGTGCAACTCTCATTCTAGGAAGACCTTTCCTAGCAACTGGACGAACTCTCATTGATGTACAAAGAGGGGAAGTAACCCTGAGAGTCAATGAGGATGAGTTCAAGTTGAATGCTGTAAAAGCTATGCAGCATCCAGACACACCAAATGACTGCATGGGCGCTGACATTATTGACTCTCTGGTAGAAGAGATCAATATGGCTGAAAGCCTAGAATCAGAGCTTGAAGACATCTTCAAGGATGTTCAACCTGATCAAGAAGAACCACAGGAAACAAAGGAATTTTCGAAAATTCCTCAGGAGGAGGATAAGCCTCCCAAACCTGAACTCAAACCACTACCACCATCCCTGAAATATGCATTTCTGGGAGGGGGTGAAACTTTTCCAGTGATTATAAGCTCTGCTTTAAATCCACAGGAAGAGGAAGCACTGATTCATGTGCTAAGGACACACAAGACAGCTCTTGGGTGGTCCATAAGTGATCTCAAGGGTATTAGCCCAGCTAGATGCATGCACAAGATCCTGTTGGAGGATAATGCCAAACCAGTGGTCCAACCACAAAGGAGGCTAAATCCAGCCATGAAGGAGGTAGTGCAGAAAGAGGTCACTAAATTACTAGAGGCTGGGATTATTTATCCTATTTCTGATAGCCCCTGGGTGAGCCCTGTCCAAGTTGTCCCCAAAAAGGGAGGCATGACAGTGGTTCATAATGAAAAAAATGAACTGGTTCCTACAAGAACAGTTACAGGGTGGCGTATGTGTATTGACTACAGAAGGCTCAATACAGCCACCAGAAAGGATCATTTCCCTTTACCATTCATAGACCAAATGCTAGAAAGACTAGCTGGTCATGATTATTACTGCTTTTTGGATGGCTATTCAGGCTACAACCAAATTGCAGTAGATCCTCAGGACCAAGAGAAAACGGCATTTACCTGCCCTTCTGGCGTGTTTGCCTACAGAAGGATGCCTTTTGGTCTGTGCAATGCACCTGCAACCTTTCAGAGGTGCTTGCTCTCTATCTTCTCAGATATGGTAGAGAAATTTCTGGAAGTCTTCATGGATGACTTCTCAGTATATGGAGACTCATTCAGCTCCTGTCTTAACCACCTATCACTTGTCCTGAAAAGATGCCAAGAGACTAACCTGGTTTTAAACTGGGAGAAATGTCACTTTATGGTGACTGAAGGAATTGTCCTTGGGCACAAAATTTCAAACAAGGGAATAGAGGTGGATAAGGCAAAGGTAGAGGTAATTGAAAAATTACCACCACCTGCCAATGTTAAGGCAATCAGAAGCTTTCTGGGGCATGCAGGATTTTACAGAAGGTTTATAAAGGATTTTTCGAAAATTGCAAAACCTCTGAGTAACCTGCTAGCTGCTGACACACCATTTGTGTTTGACACACAGTGTCAGCAGGCGTTTGAGACCCTGAAAGCTAAGCTGGTCACAGCACCAGTCATCTCTGCACCAGATTGGACATTGCCATTTGAGTTAATGTGTGATGCCAGTGATCATGCCATTGGTGCAGTATTGGGACAGAGGCATAACAAACTTCTGCACGTCATTTATTATGCTAGCCGTATTCTAAATGATGCACAGAAGAATTACACAACCACAGAAAAAGAATTACTTGCAGTGGTTTATGCCATTGACAAGTTTAGATCTTATCTAGTGGGATCCAAAGTGATTGTGTACACTGACCATGCTGCTCTTAAATACTTACTCACAAAGCAGGATTCAAAACCCAGGCTAATAAGATGGGTGTTGCTTCTGCAAGAGTTTGATATAGAAATAAGAGACAGAAAAGGGACAGAGAACCAAGTAGCCGATCATCTGTCCCGAATAGAACCAGTAGCTGGGGCGTCCCTCCCTTCTACTGAGATCTCCGAGACCTTCCCAGATGAGCAACTCTTTGCCATTCAGGAAGCTCCTTGGTTTGCAGATATTGCAAATTATAAAGCTGTGAGGTTCATACCCAAGGAGTACAGCAGTGTGCAAAGAAAGAAATTAATTTCAGATGCCAAGTACTACCTCTGGGATGAACTATATCTCTTTAAGAGATGTGCTGACGGAGTGATCCGCAGATGTATACCCAGAGAAGAAGCACAAAGGATTCTATGGCATTGCCATGGATCACAGTATGGAGGACATTTTGGAAGTGAGTGAACAGCCACTAAAGTCCTCCAGTGTGGCTTCTACTGGCCTACTCTCTATAAAGATTTCCGAGAGTTTGTGCGTAACTGTGACAGTTGCCAAAGAGCTGGTAACCTGCCTCACGGATATGCCATGCCTCAACAAGGGATATTAGAGATAGAATTGTTTGATGTATGGGGAATTGACTTCATGGGGCCATTCCCACCATCATACTCAAACACTTACATTCTGGTGGCGGTGGACTATGTATCTAAGTGGGTAGAAGCAATTGCTACACCCACTAATGATACCAAGACCGTGCTAAAATTCCTCCAGAAACACATCTTCAGCAGATTTGGTGTTCCCAGAGTACTAATCAGTGATGGGGGCTCTCATTTCTGCAATAGACAGCTACACTCTGCTATGGTTAGATATGGAATTAGCCATAAAGTGGCAACTCCGTATCATCCACAGACAAATGGGCAAGCTGAAGTCTCTAACAGAGAGCTAAAAAGAATCTTAGAACGGACTGTGATAGCCCGAAGAAAGGATTGGGCAAAGAGCTTGGATGATGCTCTGTGGGCATACAGAACAGCATTCAAGACTCCTATAGGAACCTCTCCATACCAACTGGTGTATGGGAAGGCCTGTCATCTGCCCGTGGAACTGGAACATAAAGCCTACTGGGCAACCAGATTCCTAAACATGGATGCTCAGTTAGCTGGTGAAAAAAGATTGCTCCAGTTAAATGAGCTAGAGGAGTTCAGACTCAATGCCTTTGAAAATGCAAAAATTTATAAGGAAAAGGCAAAGAAGTGGCATGACAAGAAGTTGTCAACCAGAGTCTTTGAGCCAGGACAAAAAGTTCTGCTCTTCAACTCCAGGCTCAAATTGTTTCCAGGAAAACTCAAATCCCGATGGAGGGGTCCGTATGTGATCACAGGAGTGTCACCATATGGATATGTTGAGCTTCAGGATATTGATTCTGACAAAAAGTTCATTGTTAATGGACAGAGAATCAAGCATTATCTTGAAAGCAATTTTGAGCAGGAATGCTCAAAACTGAGACTTGAGTGAGTCTCAGTAAAGGTCCAGCTAAAGACAGTAAAGAAGCGCTTGCTGGGAGGCAACCCAGTCATTAGGAGGCTATATGATTTGTTTTTACAGAGGCAAGTATCAAAAATGAAGGAATTCACAGAGTTACAGAAGGATTCAGCTCAAAAAGCAGAGAAAAAGAGCTTACTGGCGAAAAAACGCCAGTAAGGGGCATTTTGGGCGTTAAACGCCAGAATGGGTACCATTCTGGGCGTTTAACGCCAGGAATGGTGCCATTTTGGGCGTTAAACGCCAGAATGGGCACCATTCTGGGCGTTTAACGCCAGGTGTGCAGAATCCTGGGCGTTTAGAAAAATGCCCAGTGATAAAGGCTTTCTGGCATTTAACGCCAGCCAGGGCACCTGGCTGGGCGTTAAACGCCCAAAAGGGGCATCAATTGGGCGTTAAACGCCAGAATGGGTGCCATTCTGGGCGTTTAACGCCAGAAAGGTGGGGGGGACCACAATTTCGTTTTCAACTCAAATTTTTTCAAACTTTCCTTTTATTACCCATACTCTTCTACATAAATGCACTTCAACCTTTCATCATTCGCTCTCAAATCTTCACAAATCAAAACCATTCTTCAAATCTATCTCAAATTAATCCCAAATCTTCTTCAAAAAACTCACCCTTTTTTTCAAATTCTCTCCATATCTTCTCAAATCTCCTCTTATTTTTTTCAAAATCTCCTTCCTCCCCCCCTTATAAGAACACGTTCGGCCCCTCATTGCCCACACCATTCGAATTTGCTCCTCTCTCTCTCTTCTTTCCTTTCTTTTGCTTGGGGACAAGCAAACCTCTAAGTTTGGTGTGCTTTTCCGTGATCACTAAGCCAAGATTCATCAATATCATGGCTCCTAAGGGAAAACAAACCAATTTAAGAGGCAAGAAAGAGAATAATCCAAAGAATCTTTGGAATCAAGAGAAGTTCTTAACCAAAGAACATGAAGACCATTATCACAAAATAATGGGTCTGAGGTCAGTGATCCCGGAAGTAAAATTTGATCTGAAAGAAGATGAATATCCGGGGATCCAAGAGCAAATTCGAAACAGAGGATGGGAAGTTCTAACCAATCCTGAGACAAAGGTTGGAAGGAACATGGTTCAGGAATTCTACTCAAATCTGTGGCTGACAGATAAGCAGAGAATGACTAGAACCGCTTACCATACCTACAGAACCATGGTCAGAGGGAAAGTTATGTACTTCCATCTGGACAAAATAAGAGAAATCTTCAAGTTGCCTCAACTGCAAGATGATCCTGACTCCTTTAATAGGAGAATGGTGAGAGCAGATAAAGGGTTGGATCAAGTTCTAGAGGACATATGCCTCCCTGGAACTAAGTGGATAACCAATTCTAAGGGTGTCCCAAACCAACTCAAGAGGGGAGACCTCAAACCAATTGCAAGAGGTTGGCTAGACTTTATTGGGCGTTCCATACTGCCCACTAGCAACCGTTCTGAGGTAACTATCAAGAGAGCAGTGATGATTCATTGCATTGTGCTTGGAAAAGAAGTGGAGGTTCATCATGTGATTGCCTGTGAGATCTACACAATTGCAAATAAGAATTCCACTGTAACAAAACTGGCTTACCCAAGCTTGATCTCCTTGCTCTGTAAAGAGGCTGGGGTAAAGATGGAAGCAGATGAATTCATACCCATTGAACATCCAATCACCAAGAAGTCAATGGAAGGAGCAAGAGAAGCAGGGGCGTGAACTCCAAGAGATGAAACGCCAAAAGCTCTCCTCTCAAGCTGAGGGAGCATCCACTTCTCAAAATCAAGGTTGTTGAGTCCTAACTCTGTGAAAACCTCTATCATTAGGAGCCTATGTTTTGCGTTTTTTTTTTGTTTTGTTTTCTATTTCTAGTTTCATCTTATATTTATTTTCTGAGTCTTGTTCTTAATTCATAATTAATAAAATTTGAAGTTTATGCCTTAAAGCTATGAATGTCCTATGAATCCATCACCTCTCTTAAATGAAAAATGCTTTAACCACAAAAGAACAAGAAGTACAGGATTTCGAAATTAATCCTTGAAACTAGTTGAATTAGTTTGATGTGGAGACAATACTTTTTGTTTTCTGAATGAATGCTTGAACAGTGCATATGTCTTTTGAATTTGTTGTTTTGAGAATGTTAAAATTGTTGGCTCTTGAAAGAATGAGGAGAAAGAGAACTGTTATTGAGGATCTGAAAAATCATCAAATTGATTCTTGAAGCAAAAAAAAAAATCGAAAAAAAAGAGAAAAAGAAAGAAAAAGAAAGAAATAAAGTTGTGAACCAAGGCAAAAAGAGTGTGCTTAAGAACCTTGGACACCTCTAATTGGGGACTCTAGCAAAGCTGAGTCACAATCTAAAAAGGTCCACCCAATTATGTGTCTGTGGCATGTATGTATCCGGTGGTAATACTGGAAGACAGAGTGCTTTGGGCCACAGCCAAGACTCATACACTAGCTATGTTCAAGAATCATTATACTTAACTAGGAGAATCAATAACACTATCTGAGTTCTGAGTTCTCATAGATGCCAATCATTCTGGACTTCAAAGGATAGAGTGAGATGCCAAAACTGTTCGGAGGCAAAAAGCTACTAGTCCCGCTCATCTAATTGGAACTATGTTTCTTTGATATTTTGGAGTCTATAGTATATTCTCTTCTTTTTATTCTATTTTGATTTTCAGTTGCTTGGGGACAAGCAACAATTTAAGTTTGGTGTTGTGATGAGCGGATAATTTGTACCCTTTTTGGCATTGTTTTTAGTATCTTTTAGTTAGTTTTTAGTATATTTTTAGTAGTTTTTAGTTAAAATTCACTTTTCTGGACTTTACTATGAGTTTGTATGTTTTTCTGTGATTTCAGGTATTTTCTGACTGAAATTGAAGGTTCTGAGCAAAAATCTGATTCAGAGACTGAAAAGGACTGCAGATGCTGTTGGATTCTGACCTCCCTGCACTCGAAGTGGATTTTCTGGAGCTACAGAAGCCCAATTGGCGCGCTCTCAACGGCGTTGGAAAGTAGACATCCTGGGCTTTCCAGCAATATATGATAGTCCATACTTTTCCCAAGATTTGATGGCCCAAACCGGCGTGGCAAATCAGCCTCAGAAATTCCAGCGTTTAACGCTGGAACTGGCATAAAACTTGGAGTTAAACGCCCAAACTGGCATGAAAGCTGGCGTTTAACTCCAGAAAAGGTCTCTACACGAAAATGCTTCACTGCTCAGCCCAAGCACACACTAAGTGGACCCAGAAGTGGACTTTTACGTCATTTACTCATTTCTGTACACCCTAGGTTACTAGTCTACTATTAATAGGATCTTTTGACATTGTATCGGAACCTCATGACATTTTTACACATTTCATTGTATACCTTCCACGGCATGAGTCTCTAAACCCCATGGTTGGGGGTGAGGAGCTCTGCAGTGTCTTGATGGATTAATGCAATTACTACTGTTTCTTATTCAATCATGCTTGCTTCCATTCTAAGATATCACTTGCTCTTAACCCGGATGAATGTGATGATCCGTGACACTCATCATCATTCTCAACTATGAACATGTGCCTGACAACCACCCCTGTTCTACTTTAGATTGAGTAGATATCTCTTGGATTCCTTAACCAGAATCTTCGTGGTATAAGCTAGAACTGATGGCGGCATTCAAGAGAATCCGGAAGGTCTAAACCTTGTCTGTGGTATTCTGAGTAGGATTCAATGATTGAATGACTGTGACGAGCTTCAAACTCCTAGCAGGCGGGGCGTTAGTGACAGACGTAAAAGAATCAATGGATTCTACTCCGGCCTGACCGAGAACCGACAGATGATTAGCCATGCTGTGACAGAGCATAGGAACGTTTTCACTGAGAGGATGGGAGGTAGCCACTGACAACAGTGAAACCATACATACAGCTTGCCATGGAAGGAGCCTTGCGTGTTTGATGAAGAAGACAGTAGGAAAGCAGAGATTCAGAAGATGGAGCATCTCCAAAGCCTCAACCTATTCTCCATTACTGCAAAACAAGTACCTATTTCATGTTCTTTTGCTTTTCACAATCAATCCTGATAATTTCTGATATCCTGACTAAGATTTACAAGATAACCATAGCTTGCTTCAAGCCGACAATCTCCGTGGGATCGACCCTTGCTCACGCAAGGTATTACTTGGACGACCCAGTGCACTTGCTGGTTAGTTGTGCGGGATTGCAAAAGTGTGATTGCAATTTCGTGCACCACATCCCTCGGACGGTATGCACATCGACGCGTGAGCGCACTGTGCGCCGGTAAAAAAAAGAGTTTTTTTTCTCCTCTTCCATTTTCTTTTGTTTATCGCATTCGTATACTTCTATTCTTTGCATTTCAATTCTATTTTTATAGCCAGTTTTCATTTTATTTTCTATGTTTCTCATTGTAATAATGGTGTTGAATTTTTATACTCAATTGTTGAAAATTCCTTGCATTATTTTGGTGCTTCTTGACTTGTTTCATATTGATGGGTGATGTAATTTTTAAATTATTGCTTAATCTTGTATGACTCTTGTAGTCTTTATGCATTGATATGACCTCATATTGTCTTTCATGGCCCACTCCTTCTTGTTTGAACTTGATGATCAACATGCTATTCATGGCATTTACTTATGCTTTGCCTTTACTCTTGCATCAAGTTTAATGATATGCCTTTGCCTATATTGCTTTCTCACTTACATGTTGTAGCTACCATATAGTAGAGACCCTACTCGTATTTGACATTAGCCCCCGCCTATGTTCTATTTGCTTTGATATCTTTGTTATAGGCTTAATTTTCTTTCTTTTCCTCTCCTTTTTAGGCTGGCCACTGATGCGTGAGCATCTTTTCTATCTTTTCCTAGTGAATTCGCATGGATTTTGTTGAGTTTAATCAAGAATTAATTATAATTTAGCCACTATGGATGCTATTTTGAGTTTTGTGCAATAATGTTTATTTTAGGTAGCATTCGGCTAGATTTGATGGAGTTTCTGCAGCACAAGAATCAAAGGAGATGGCTACGAGGAGCGACGCGCACGCGTGCCTGACGCGTGCACATGAATTGGAGGTATCCATGGCGACGAGTACGCGTGACTGACGCTCACGCGTGAATTGAAGATTTGCTCAGCGACACATCCGCGTGACCGATGCGTCCGCGTGACTTGCGAAGAAGACTAGCAACGCGTCCGCGTAACTGACGCGTACGCGTGACATGCGCCACGTGCAGAAAAATGCATAAAAACACTGGGGACAATTTCCGGGCTGTTTTGACCTAGTTTTCAGCCCAGAAAACACATATTAGAAGCTGCAGAATGGACAAATCAAATGGTCCCCACCCATCAGTTGAAGACTTGTTAATTAATTCGAATTTAAATTCAAATCTTATTTTTAGGAAAAGATATTATTTTTAATTTTAGATAATTAGATTTTAAATTTATTAGGATTAGTTATAAATAGGAACTTAGATACCATCAGATTAGAACACAATACATTTTACCAGAATTCTAGTTTTCTTCTCTGAACCATGAGCAACTAATCCTTCATTGTTAAGGTTAGGAGCTCTGTCTATTTGTATGGATTGATTCATTTGATCTTTCTAATTTAATCCATGTTTTGATTTATATTTCAATAATTGTTTTTGTTCTTTATTTTATGAATTTGGGTGGAACGGAAGTATGAACCATGTTTTAAATGAGTTCTTGTAAAACTTGGAAAAGCTCTTTACTTGAATAACAGCTTGAAAACATATTATCCTGAATTTCTAATTGTTTGTATTTAACGGGATACGTGACATATAATCCCCTTATTTTTGGATAATTAGGATTCTTGTGGTATATAAACTAGAAATTGATCATCACCCTCTAATTGGAATTAATTGACCAAGAAATTGGCAGTTAATGAATTTTAGAGGAGACTAGGAAGGTCTAAGGAATTAGGGTCTAGTCATATATAGTTTGCCATGAATTAAATCTTGCATGATTAAAATAGTTAGTAAGGAAAATCAATCCAGAAAATAGATATCTCTGAACCCTTAACTGTTTTCTCCATATTTTATTCCCAACTTATTTATCTGCATGTCTTTAATATTCTGAATTTACTGTTAATGCTTTTGAACTTCCAAACACTATTTTCTGTTTGCCTGACTAAGCCTATCACTCAATAATTGTTGTTTGATCCATCAATCCTCGTGGATCGACCGTTACTCACGTAAGGTATTACTTGGTACGACCCGGTGTACTTGCCAGTTAGTTTGTGGTTTGTAAAAAACTGCACCAGCCATCGAATAATACTGATAATGCCAATGTGGCAAACCCGAATGGGAATGAACAACAAAGGAGAGTACTTGGTTCTTTCCCCGCTCCTACAGTAGATCTGTATGGAAAGAGCATTGTGGTGCCTCCTATAGCTGCGAACAACTTTGAGTTGAAGCCACAATTAGTCACCCTGGTACAACAAAACTGCCAGTATCACGGTCTTCCCCACAAAGACACAAATTAATTTATTTCTAATTTTCTGCAAATTTGTGATACTGTGAAGACAAATGGAGTAAACCCAGATGTGTACAAACTCATACCCTTCCCGTTTGCTCTGAGGAATGGAGCAAAGCTATGGCTAGATTCCCAATCCAAGGAGAGTTTGGATACTTGGAACAAGGTAGTTACTGAGTTTCTCACTAAATTTTTCCCACCAAAGAAGCTGACTAAGCTTAGGGTGGAGGTTTAGACCTTCAGGCAGATAGATGGTGAGACTCTGTATGAAGCTTGGGAAAGATACAAGCTACTGATTAGGCAATGCCCTCCAGACATGTTCTCCAAATGGACTCAACTAGATATCTTTTATGAAGGTTTGGGTGAAATGTCTAAGATGTGTTTAGATAATTCTGCAGGAGGTTCATTGCACAAGAAGAAGACACTGGAGGAGACTATTGAGCTTATTGAATCGGTTGCTAGCAACCAATATTTATACTCATCTAACAGGAATCCTATGAATTCTGAGGCTCCTAAGAAGAAGGGTGTCATGGAAGTGGAAGCTCTTAATGTTATTCTTGCTCAAAATAAGCTTATGTCTCAGCAAATAAATCTACTTACTCAACACATGGTGGCATGCAATTCTCAGCTATCAACACCCAAAATCCACCTCAAGAGATCCCCTATGACATGGGAGGAAATTTTATGCAAAATGATAATTATGATTATGCTCAACCCTCTTCTGAACAGGTCAATTACATGGGTAATGGTTCTAGAAATCCCAATAATGATCCCTATTCTCAGACCTACAACCAAGGGTGGAGAAATCACCCAAATTTTGGGTGGAGAGACGGATGAGCGGATAATTTATACGCTTTTTGGCATTGTTTTTAGGTAGTTTTTAGTAGGATCTAGCTACATTTAGGGATGTTTTCATTAGTTTTTATGCTAAATTTATATTTCTAGACTTTACTATGAGTTTTTGTGTTTTTCTGTGATTTCAGGTAATTTCTGGCTAAAATTGAGGGACCTTAGCAAAACTCTGATAAAAGGCTGTCAAAGGACTGCTGATGTTGTTGGAATCTGACTTTCCTGCACTCGAAATGGATTTTCTGGAGCTACAGAACTCCAAATGACGCGCTCTCAATGGCGTTGGAAAGTAGACATCCAAAGCTTTCCAGCAATATATAATAGTTTATACTTTATTTGAGATTAGATGATGCAAACTGGTGCTCAACGCCAGTTCCATGCTGTATTCTGGAGTCAAACGCCAGAAACACGTCACAAACCAGAGTTGAATGCCAAAAACACGTTACAACTTGGCGTTCAACTCCAAAAGAAGCCTCTGCACGTGTAAAGCTCAAGCTCAGCTCAAGCACACACCAAGTGGGCCCCGGAAGTGGATTTCGACATCAATTACTTACTTTTGTAAACCCTAGTAGCTAGTCTAGTATAAATAGGATATTTTACTATTGTATTAGCGTCTTCTTTGGACCACATCCTGGATTGTATTTTTGATCCTGTGATCACGTTTTGGGAGCTGGCCATTCGGCCATGCCTGAACCTTCATCACTTATGTATTTTCAACGGTGGAGTTTCTGCACACCATAGATTAAGGGTGTGGAGCTCTGCTGTACCTCGAGTTTTAATGCAATTACTACTATTTTCTATTCAGTTCAGCTTATTCTTGTTCCAAGATATCCGTTGCACTTCAACCTGATGGATGTGTTGATCCGTGACACTCATCATCATCCATCCTTATGAACGCGTGATTGACAACCACTTCCGTTCTACCTTAGAACGAGCGCATATTTCTTGGATTCCTTAATTAGAATCTTCGTAGTATAAGCTAGAATTGATGGCGGCATTCATGAGTATCCGGAAAGTCTAAACCTTGTCTGTGGTATTCCAAGTAGGATTCAGGGATTGAATGACTGTGACGAGCTTCAAACTCGCGATTGTTGGGCATGATGACAAATGCAAAAGAATCAATGGATTCTATTCCGACATGATCGAGAACCGACAGATGATTAGCCGTGCTGTGACAGAGTATTTGGACCATTTTCACTAAGAGGATGGGATGTAGCCATTGACAACGGTGATGCCCTACATACAGCTTGCCATGGAAAGGAGTAAGAAGGATTGGATGAAGGCAGTAGGAAAGCAGAGATTCAGAAGGAGCACAGCATCTTTATACCCCTATCTGAAATTCCCACCGATGATCTACATAAGTATCTTTATCTTTATTTTATATTTTATTTATTATTATTTGCAGCAAACCAATATAACCATTTATTATCCGCCTAACTGAGATTTACAAGATAACTATAGCTTGCTTCATACCAACAATCTCCGTGGGATCGACCCTTACTCACGTAAGGTTTATTACTTGGACGACCCAATGCACTTGCTGGTTAGTTGTGTGAAGTTGTGAAGTTATGTTTGGACCATGGTATCATGCACCAAGTTTTTGGTGCCATTACCAGGGAGAGAACGAACATGAATGCCATTATCAGAAATCACAATTTTGCCTATTAAGTTTTTGGCGCCGTTGCCGGTGATTGTTTGAGTTTGGACAACTAACGGTTCATCTTGTTGCTCAGATTAGGTAATTTTCTTTTCAAAATATTTTCAAAGATCTTTTAAAAATTTTCTCCTTTTGCTTTTTTTCTAAAAATTATTTTCAAAAATCCAAAAAAAAAATATAAAATAATCATAAAATCATAAAAACCAAAAATATTTTGTGATTCTTGTTTGAGTCTTGTGTCATGTTTTAAGTTTGGTGTCAATTGCATATTCATCTTGTTCTTGCATTTTTCGAAAATTCATGCATTCATAGTGTTCTTCATGATCTTCAAGTTGTTCTTGGTAAGTCTTCTTATTTGATCTTTAAATTTTCTTATTTTGTGTTGTATGATGTTTTTTCATGTGCATTTTTGCATTCATAGTGTCTAAACATAAAAGATTTCTAAGTTTGGTGTCTTGCATGTTTTCTTTGCATAAAAATTTTTTCAAAAATATGTTCTTGATGTTCATCTTGATCTTCAAAGTGTTCTTGGTGTTCATCTTGACATTCATGGTGTTCTTGCATGCATCATTGGTTTTGATCTAAAAATTTTCATGTTTTTGGTCATTTTTATGTTTTTCCCTCTCATAATTAAAAATTCAAAAATAAAAATATCTTTTTCTTATTTTTCTCAAAATTTCAAAAATTTGAGTTGATTTAGTCAAAAATTTTAAAAACTTAGCTATTTCTTACAAGTCAAATCAAATTTTCAATTTTAAAAATCTTATCTTTTCAAAACTTTTTCAAAAATCAAATTTTTTTCATTTTTCTTACTATTTTTCGAAAATTTTTAATTTTCAAAATCTTTTTCTTATCTTCATCTCAAAATTTTGAAAACTTTACTAACAATTAATGTGATTGATTCAAAAATTTGAAGTTTGTTACTTTCTTGTTAAGAAAGGTTCAATCTTTAAATTCTAGAATCATATCTTTTAGTTTCTTGTTAGTCAAGTAATTAAATTTTAATTTTAAAAATCAATTCTTTTTCAAAATATCTTTTCTATCATATCTTTTTCAAAATTTTATCTTGTTCCAAAAAATTTTATTTCAAAATATCTTCCAATTTCTTATCTTTTCAAAATCAAATTTCAAATCTTTTTCAACTAACTAGTTGACTTTTTGTTTGTTTTAACTATATCTTATCTTTTTCAAAACCACCTAACTACTTTCCTCTCTCTAATTTTCAAAAATTACCTCCCCTTTTTTCAAAATTCTTTTAGTTGTTTTAAATTTTTATTTTTAATTTTAATTCTTCTTTTAATTTTCGAAAAGTACTAACCCTTTTTCAAAATTAATTTTCGAATTCTCTCCCTCTCATCTCCTTCTATTTATTTATTTATTTACTAACACTTCTCTTCATCTCAAAGAATCTGAACCTATCTTCACCCTTATGTTTGGATTCTTACCTTTTCCTTCTTCTATTCCCTTCTTCTTCTACTAACATAAAAGAATCTCTCTACTGTGGTAAAGAGGATCCCTATTATTATTTTCTGTTTCCTTTTTTTTCATATGAGCAGGAGCAAGGACAAGAATATTCTTGTTGAAGCAGATCCTGAACCTGAAAGGACTCTGAAGAGGAAACTAAGAGAAGCTAAATTACAACAGTCCAGAGACAACCTTACAGAAATTTTCAAAAAGGAAGAGGAGATGGCAGCCAAAAATAATAATGCAAGGAGGATGCTTGGTGACTATACTACATCTACTTCCAAATTTGATGGAAGAAGCATCTCAATCCCTGCCATTGGAGCAAACAATTTTGAGCTGAAACCTCAACTAGTTGCTCTACTGCAACAGAACTGCAAGTTCCATGGACTTCCATCAGAAAATCCCTACTAGTTTTTAACTGAGTTCTTGTAGATCTGTGAGACTGTTAAGACTAATGGAGTAGATCCTGAAGTCTACAGGCTCATGCTTTTCCCCTTTGTTGTAAGAGACAGAGCTAGAATATGGTTGGATTCACAACCTAAAGATAGCCTGGACTCATGGGATAAGCTGGTCGCGGCCTTCTTGGCTAAGTTCTTTCCTCCTCAAAAGCTGAGCAAGCTTAGAGTGGATGTTCAGACCTTCAAATAAAAAGATGGTGAATCCCTCTATGAAGCTTGGGAAAGATACAAGTAGATGACCAAAAGGTGTCCTTCTGACATGCTTTCTGAATGGACCATTTTGGATATATTCTATTATGGTCTATTTGAATTCTCTAAGATGTCACTGGACCATTCTGCAGGTGGATCCATTTACCTAAAGAAAATTCCTGCATAAGCTCAAGAACTCATTGATATGGTTGCAAATAACCAATTCATGTATACTTCTGAGAGGAATTCCGTGAGTAATGGGATGCGTCAATGGAAGGGAGTTCTTGAAATTAATGCTCTGAATGCCATATTGGCTCAAAACAAAATGTTGACTCAACAAGTCAACATGATTTCTCAAAGTCTGAATGGATGGCAAAATGCATCCAACAGTACTAAAGAGGCATCTTCTGAAGAAGAAGCTTATGATCCTGAGAACCCTGTAATAGCAGAGGTAAATTATATGGGTAAACCTTTTGGAAACACCTATAATTCATCATGGAGAAATCATCTAAATTTTTCATGGAAGGATCAACAAAAGCCTCAACAAGGCTTTAATAATGGTAAAAGAAATAGGCTCAGCAATAGTAAGCCTTATCCATTATCTTCTCAGCAACAGACAGAGAATTCTGAGCAGAGCACCTCTAATTTAGCAAACTTAGTCTCTGAGCTGTCTAAGGCCACTTTAAATTTCATGAGTGAAACAAGTTCCTCCATTAGAAATTTGGAGGCACAAGTAGGCCTGCTGAGTAAGAAAATCACTGAAACTCCTCCTAGTACTCTCCCAAGCAACACTGAAGAGAATCCAAAAAGAGAGTGCAAGGCCATTGACATAATCAACATGGCCAAACCTAGAGAGGAAGGAGAGGACGTGAATCCCAATAAGGAAGACCTCATGGGACGTCTCTCAAGCAAGAAGGAGTTCCCTATTGAGGACCTAAAGGAATCTGAGGCTCATATAGAGACCATAGAGATTCCATTAAACCTCCTTCTGCCATTCATGAGCTCTGAAAACTATTCTTCCTCTGAAGAGGATGAAGATGTAACTGGAGAGCAAGTTGTTCAATATCTAGGAGCCATCATGAAGCTGAATGCCAAATTGTTTGGTAATGAGACTTGGGAAGGTGAACTTCCCTTGCTCATTAATGAACTAGATACATGGATTCAGCAAACTTTACCTCAAAAGAGATAAGATCCTGGCAAATTCTTAATACCCTGTACCATAGGCACTATGACCTTTGAGAAGGCTCTGTGTGACCTAGGGTCAGGCATAAATCTTATGCCACTCTCTGTAATGGAGAAGCTGGAAATCATTGAGGTACAACCTACCATATTCTCATTGCAAATGGCAGACAAGTTAGTAAGGCAAGCTTATAGATTGGTAGAGGACGTGTTAGTGAAGGTTGAAGGCCTTTACATCCCTGCTGATTTCATAATCTTAGACACTAGGAAGGAGGAGGATGAATGCATCATCCTTGGAAGACCTTTCCTAGCCACAGCAGGAGTTGTGATAGATGTTAACAGAGGAGAATTAGTCCTTCAATTGAATGGGGACTACCTTATGTTTAAGACCCAAGGGTATTCTTCTGTAACAATGGAGAGGAAGCATGAAAAGCTTCTCTCAGTACAGAGTCAAACAGAGCCCCCACAATCAAACTCTAAGTTTGGTGTTGGGAGGCCACAGCCAAACTCTAAGTTTGGTGTTGAATCCCCACATCCAAACTCTAAGTTTGGTGTTGGGAGTCAACAACATTGACTTGATCACCTGTGAAGCTCCATGAGAGCCCACTATCAAGCTATTGACATTAAAAAAGCGCTTATTGGGAGGCAACCCAATTTTTATTTATCTAATTTTATTTTTTTTATTGTTTTTTTTTGTTTTATTAGGTTCATGATCATGTGGAGTCACAAAATAAATACTAAAATTAAAAACAAAATAAAAAATAGCAGAAGAAAAAGCACACCCTGGAGGAAGAACTTACTGGCATTTAAACGCCAGTAAGGAACATCTGGCTGGCGTTCAACGCCAGAACAGAGCATGGATCTGGCGTTGAACGCCAGAAACAAGCAGCTTCCTAGCGTTCAGACGCCAGGAATACACCCTGAGGAGAGCTGGCACTGAACGCCAGAAACAAGCATGGAACTGGCGTTCAACGCCAGAAACATGCTGCAAATGGGCGTTGAACGCCCAAAACAAGCATGAAGCTGGCGTTCAACGCCAGAAACAAGCATCAATCTGGCGTTGAACGCCGGGATTGCATGCAGAGGGCATTTTACACGCCTCATTGGTACAGGGATGTAAATCCTTGACACCTCAGGATTTGTGGACCACACAGGATCATTTCAGGATCTGTGGACCCCACAGGATCCCCACCCACCTCAACTCACCTTCTCTCCTTTTCACACAATCTAATAAACACTCATCCCTAAAACCCTTCACCAATCACCTCAAACTCTCTTCTCCATCACCTCTTTACCACTCACATCCATCCACTCTTCCCCATAAACCCCACCTACCTTCAAAATTCAAAATCTCTTTCCCACTCAAACCCACCCTAAATAGCCAAACCTACTCCCTCTCCCTTCACTATATAAACCCCTCTATCCTTCTTCATTTTCACACACCACAACCCTCTCTTCTTCACCTTGGCCGAAACCAAACACTTCTCCCATTCCTCCATATTTTCTTCTTCTTCTTCTTCTTTCTTCTCTTGCTCGAGGACGAGCAATATTCTAAGTTTGGTGTGGTAAAAGCATAGCTTTTTGTTTTTCCATAACCATTGATGGCACCTAAGGCCGGAGAAACCTCTAGAAAAGGGAAAGGGAAGATAAAAGTTTCCACCTCCGAGTCATGGGAGATGGAGAGATTCATCTCCAAAGCCCATCAAGACCACTTCTATGATGTTGTGGCCAAGAAGAAGGTGATCCCCGAGGTCCCTTTCAAACTCAAGAAAAATGAGTATCCAGAGATCTGACATGAGATCCAAAGAAGAGGTTGGGAAGTTCTTACCAACCCCATTTAACAAGTCGAAATCCTAATGGTTCAAGAGTTCTATGCCAATGCATGGATCACTAGGAACCATGATCAAAGTGTGAACCCGAATCCAAAGAATTATCTTACAATGGTTCAGGGGAAATACTTAGATTTTAGTCTGGAAAATGTGAGGTTGGCATTCAACTTGCCCATGATGCAAGGAGATGCAGCCCCTACACTAGAAGGGTCAACTTTGATCAAAGGTTGGACCAAGTCCTTATGGACATTTGTGTGGAAGGAGCTCAATGGAAAAGAGACTCCAAAGGCAAGCCGGTTCAATTATTGTGGATTGGGCCATCATGATCCATAGCATCATGAATGGAGAGGAAGTAGAAGTTCATGAAGTCATCTCCCTTGAATTCTACAAAATAGTCGAAAAGTCCTCCACTATGGCAAGGCTAGCTTTTCCTCATCTTATTTGCCATCTATGTTACTCAGCTGGAGTTATCATAGAAGGAGACATCCCCATTGAGGAGGATAAGCCCATCACTAAGAAGAGGATGGAGCAAACAAGAGAGCCCAATCATGGATCCCAAGAGACGCATGAGAAAGCTCATCACCTACAAATCCCGAAAATGCCTCAAGGAATGCACTTTCCTCCCAACAATTATTGGGAACAACTCAACACTTCTCTAGACGACTTGAGTTACAATGTGGATCAATTAAGGGTGGAACATCAAGAGCACTCCATCAATCTCCATGAAATTACAGAAGATCAAAGAGCAATGAGGGAGGAGCAACAAAGGCAAGGTAGAGACATAGAAGAGCTCAAGGACATCATTGGTTCTTCAAAGAAGAAAGCACCACCATCACTAAGGTGGACTCATTCCTTGTTCTTATTTCTCTATATTTTTCGGTGTTTATGCTATATGTTTGTTTATGTTTTGTGTCTCTACTTCATGATCATTAGTATGTAGTAACTATGTCTTAAGGCTATGAATAATTCCATGAATCCTTCACCTCTCTTAAATGAAAAATATTCCTAAT
Source organism: Arachis stenosperma (assembly GCF_014773155.1). NCBI lineage: Eukaryota > Viridiplantae > Streptophyta > Magnoliopsida > Fabales > Fabaceae > Arachis > Arachis stenosperma. The sequence goes on along the minus strand of NC_080383.1, from coordinate 87,579,688 downwards.
TCAAAAGAATAAGAAGTATGAATAATTCCATGAATCTTTCACCTCTCTTAAATGAAAAATGTTCCTAATTCAAAAGAACAAGAAGTACATGAGTTTTGAATTTATCCTTGAAATTAGTCTAATTATATTGATGTGGTGACAATACTTTTTGTTTTCTGAATGAATGCTTGAATAGTGCATATTTTTTAATTTGTTGTTTATGAATGTTAAAATTGTTGGCTCTTGAAAGAATGATGAACAAAGAGAAATGTTATTGATAATCTGAAAAATCATGAAATTGATTCTTGAAGCAATAAAAAGCAGTGAAAAAGGAAAAGCTTGCGAAAAAAAAAGTGGCGAAAAAAATATAAAAGAAAAAGAAAAAGCAAACAGAAAAAGCCAATAGCCCTTAAAACCAAAAGACAAGGGTAAAAAGGATCCAAGGCTTTGAGCATCAATGGATAGAAGGGCCCAAGGAAATAAAATCCAGGCCTAAGCGGCTAAATCAAACTGTCCTTAACCATGTGCTTGTGGCATGCAGGTCCAAGTGAAAAGCTTGAGACTGAGTGGTTAAAGTCGTGATCCAAAGCAAAAAGAGTGTGCTTAAGAACTCTGGACACCCTTAATTGGGGACTTTAGCAAAGCTGAGTCACAATCTGAAAAAGTTCACCCAGTTATCCTATTTGATTTTCAGTTGCTTGGGGACAAGCAACAATTTAAGTTTGGTGTTATGATGAGCGGATAATTTATACGCTTTTTGGCATTGTTTTTAGGTAGTTTTTAGTAGGATCTAGCTACTTTTAGGGATGTTTTCATTAGTTTTTATGCTAAATTCACATTTCTGGACTTTACTATGAGTTTGTGTGTTTTTCTGTGATTTTAGGTAATTTCTGGCTGAAATTGAGGGACCTGAGCAAAACTCTGATAAAAGGCTGTCAAAGGACTACTGATGTTGTTGGAATTTGACCTCCCTACACTCGAAATAGATTTTCTGGAGCTACAGAACTCCAAATGGTGCGCTCTCAACGGCGTTGGAAAGTAGACATCCAAAGCTTTCCAGCAATATATAATAGTTCATACTTTATTTGAGATTAGACAATGCAAACTGGCGCTCAACGCCAGTTCCATGCTGCATTCTGGAGTCAAACGCCAGAAACACGTCACGAACCAGAGTTGAATGCCAAAAACACGTTACAACTTGGCATTCAACTCCAAAAGAAGCCTCTGCATGTGTAAAGCTCAAGCTCAACCCAAGCACACACCAAGCTTATTTTACTATTATATTAGCGTCTTCTTTGGACCACATCCTGGATTGTATTTTTGATCCTGTGATCACATTTTAGGGCCTGGCCATTCGGCCATGCCTGGACCTTCATCACTTATGTATTTTCAACGGTGGAGTTTCTGCACTACATAGATTAAGGGTGTGGAGCTCTGCTGTACCTCGAGTTTTAATGCAATTACTACTATTTTCTATTCAGTTCAGCTTATTCTTGTTCCAAGATATCCGTTGCACTTCAACCTGATGGATGTGATGATCTGTGACACTCATCATCATCCATCCTTATGAACGCGTGATTGACAACCACTTCCGTTCTACCTTAGAACGAGCGCATATCTCTTGGATTCCTTAATCAGAATCTTCGTGGTATAAGCTAGAATTGATGGCGGCATTCATGAGTATCCGAAAAGTCTAAACCTTGTCTGTGGTATTCTGAGTAGGATTCAGGGATTGAATGACTGTGACGAGCTTCAAACTCGCGATTGTTGGGCGTGATGACAAACGCAAAAGAATTAATGGATTCTATTCCGACATGATCGAGAACCGGCAGATGATTAGCCGTGCCGTGACTGAGAGGATGGGATGTAGCCATTGACAACGGTGATGCCCTACATACAGCTTGTCATGAAAAGGAGTTAGAAGGATTGGATGAAGGCAGTAGGAAAGTAGAGATTCAGAAGGAGCACAACATCTTCATACGCCTATCTAAAATTCCCACCGATGATCTACATAAGTATCTTTATCTTTATTTTATATTTTATTATTATTATTTGCAAAAACCAATATAACCATTTATTATCCGCCTAACTGAGATTTACAAGATAACCATAGCTTGTTTCATACCAACAATCTCCGTGGGATCGACCCTTACTCACGTAAGGTTTATTACTTGGACGACCCAGTGCACTTGCTGGTTAGTTGTGCGAAGTTGTGAAGTTATGTTTAGACCATGGTATCATGCACCAAGTTTTTGTCGCCATTACTAGGGAGAGAACGAACATGAATGCCATTATCAGAAATCACAATTTTGCCTATCAGAGACCAACCTCAGAGACCTCAAAACTTCAACAATAATTCTCAGGGCGGTTTCTAACAGAACAATTGCAATAACCGCCAATTTCAATCTCATCAACAACAACCACCTCCACAGGCAAATTCTATATCCCAAGAATATTCTAATTGGGAAATGATGAAGAGTTTTGTGCAGGAAACCAGAGCATCGATCAAGAATTTGGAGATTCAGATGGGTCAAATAGCCACCAGAGTTGATGAATGCAAGGCTATCAAGTGGACAAGTGGCAAGTGTGGAAGTGGTAACACAATTCCAAATCCAAGAGAGGAATGCAAGGCTATCACCTTGATAAGTGGACAAGTGGCAAGTATGGAAGCACAAGTTGATGAGGAGCCAGTTGAAAAAGATTGCAAGGTTATTCAATTGAGAAGTGGTAAAGTAGCTGGCTCTGAGACCAAGGTCAATGAAGAGTTAGTTGAAAATGAAGCTCCAGAGGAGAAGAAGGAAGAAGTCGAGCACGCCCCTCCAAAGCGTGCGAACAACCTATTCCCAGACTCTCTTGACACTTATCCTACATTCTAAAGGCTCCTGAGTACAAGCCTAAGATGCCATATCCTCAGAGACTTTAAAAGGAGACCAAGGACAAGCAGTTTTCAAAGTTCTTGGAAGTCTTCAGAAAGTTACAAATCAATATTCCTTTTGCTGAGGTTTTGGAGTAAATGCCTATCTATGTCAAGTTCATGAAGGAGCTATTGTCAAAGAAGAAGCGTTTAAAGGGAGATGAGACAGTAGTCCTGACTAAGGAATGCAGTGCTGTAATTCAGAATAACTTGCCAAGGAAGATGCCAGATCCAGGGAGCTTTCAAATTCCATGCACCATTGGGAGCACCACCTTTGATAAAGCCCTATGTGATCTAGGGGCAAGCATAAATCTAATGCCCTTATCTGTGATGAAAAACTGCAAATCCAAGAGGCACAACCCACAAAGATAGCATTACAGATGGCAAACAAATCTATGAAGCCTACATATGAATTAGTGGAAAATATCTTGGTTAAAGTGGGTAAATTCTTTCTCCCAGCAGACTTTGTGATTCTTGACACAGGGGAGGATGAGAATGCCTCTATAATTCTAGGAAGACCATTCCTAGCCACTGGAAGAGCTATGATTGATGTAGAAGTTGGCGAATTAGTGCTTAGAGTGCATGATGAGCAACTAGTCTTCCATGTTTTCAAAGATGTACATTCAGCAAGTGAAGAAGAGAGGTGCATTGATGAGCGAATAATTTATACGCTTTTTGGCATTGTTTTTAGGTAGTTTTTAGTAAGTTCAAGCTACTTTTAGGGATGTTTTCATTAGTTTTTATGTTAAATTCACATTTCTGGACTTTACTATGAGTTTGTGTGTTTTTCTGTGATTTCAGGTAATTTCTGGCTGAAATTGAGGGACTTGAGCAAAACTTTGAAAAAGGCTGACAAAAGGACTGCTGATGCTGTTGGAATCTGACCTCCCTGCACTCAAAATAGATTTTCTGGAGCTACAGAACTCCAATTGGCGCGCTCTCAACGGCGTTGGAAAGTAGACATCTAGAGCTTTCCAGCAATATATAATAGTCCATACTTTATTCGGAAATTGACGACGTAACTTGGCGTTGAACGCCAAGTACATGCTGCTGTCTAGAGTTAAACGCCAGAAAAACGTCATGATCCGGAGTTGAACGCCCAAAACACGTCATAACTCGGAGTTCAACTCCAATAAAAGCCTCAGCTCGTGGATTGATCAAGCTCAGCCCAAGCATACACCAAGTGGGCCCCGGAAGTGGATTTATGCATCAATTACTTACTTATGTAAACCCTAGGAGCTAGTTTATTATAAATAGAACATTTTAACTATTGTATTAGACATCTTTTGACAGTTTAATCTCTTGACTGTTTAGCCTTTGATTATTTGGTCTCTTGATCACTCAGGGGGCTGGCCATTCGGCCATGCCTGAACCTTTTACTTATGTATTTTCAACGGTGGAGTTTCTGCACACCATAGATTAAGGGTGTGGAGCTCTGCTGTACCTCAAGTTTCAATACAATTACTATTACTTTTTATTCAATTCTCTCTTATTCTTATTCCAAGATATACGTTGCACAACACTTTGATGAATGTGATGATCCGTGACACTCATCATCATTCTCACCTATGAACGCGCGTGATTGACAACCACTTCCGTTCTACCTTAGGCCGGGCGCATATCTCTTAGATTCCCCAACAGAATCTTCGTGGTATAAGCTAGATAGATGGCAGCATTCATGAGGATCCGGAAAGTCTAACCTTGTCTGTGGTATTTCGAGTAGGATCCTGGGAATCCGGAAAGTCTAACCTTGTCTGTGGTATTCCGAGTAGGATTCCGGTATTGAATAACTGTGACGAGCTTCAAACTCCTGAAGGCTGGGCGTGATGACAAACGCAAAAGAATCAATGGATTCTATTCCAACCTGATTGAGAACCGACAGATGATTAGCCGTGCTGTGACAGAGCATTTGGACCATTTTCACTGAGAGGATGGGATGTAGCTATCAACCAAGGGTGATGCCTCCAAACGATTAGCCGTGCAGTGACAGCGCATAGGACCATTTTCCCGAAAGGATTAAAAGTAGCCATTGATGATAGTGATGCCCTACATACAGCTTGCCATGAAAAGGAGTAAGAAGGATTGAAGGAAGAGCGAGTAGTGAAGTAGAGTTTCAAGAGGAATGCAGCATCTGCATACACCTATCTGAAATTCCCACTATTGATTTACATAAGTATTTCTATCCCTTCTTATTTTCTTTTTATTATTAATTTTCGAAACCATAAACCAATTTAATCTACCTAACTGAGATTTACAAGGTGACCATAGCTTGCTTCATACCAACAATCTCTGTGGGATCGACCCTTACTCACGTAAGGTATTACTTGGACGACCCAGTACACTTGCTAGTTAGTTGAACGGAGTTGTGAATTCAAATAGAGCCAATTATTAAATTTCATACAAGTACAAAGACAATAGATCACAATTTCGTCCACCAAGTTTTTGGCGCCGTTGCCGGGGATTGTTCGAGTATGGACAACTGACGGTTCATCATGTTGCTCAGATTAGGTAATTTTCTTTTCAAAAATCTTTTTCAAATTTTTTCTTTTATTTTTCGTTTTTCCAAACTCTATTTTCGAAAAAAATTAATAAAAATAAAAAAAATCATAAAATCATAAAAATCAAAAATATTTTGTGTTCTTGTTTGAGTCTTGAGTCAATTTTTAAGTTTGGTGTCAATTGCATGCTTTAAAAATTTTTCTTGCAATTTTCGAAAATCCCATGCATTCATAGTGTTCTTCATGATCTTCAAGTTGTTCTTGATAAGTCCTCTTGTTTGATCTTGATGATTTCTTGTTTTGTGTTGTTTGTTGTTTTTCATATGCATTTTTTGTTTGTTAGAGTCCATGCATTAAAGATTTCTAAGTTTGGTGTCTTGCATGTTTTCTTTGCATAAAAAATTTTCAAAATTATGTTCTTGATGTTCATCATGATTTTCAAAGTGTTCTTGGTGTTCATCTTGACATTCATAGTGTTCTTGCATGCATCTTGTGTTTTGATCCAAAATTTTTATGTTTTGGGTCATGTTTGTGTTTTTCTCTCTCCTCATTAAAAATTCAAAAATAAAAAAAATATCTTTTCCTTATTTCCCTCCAAATTTTCGAAATTTTGGGTTGACTTGGTCAAAAATTTTTAAAATTAGTTGTTTCTTACAAGTCAAGTCAAAATTTCAATTTTAAAAATCTTATCTTTTTAAAATCTTTTTCAAAAATCATATCTTTTTCATTTTTTTTATCATTTTCGAAAATTTCAAAAATATTTTTCAAAATTATTTTCAAAATCTTTTTCTTATCTTTTATATCTAATTTTCAAAAATATGCTAACAATTAATGTGATTGATTCAAAAATTTGAAGTTTGTTACTTTCTTGTTAAGAAAGGTTCAATCTTTAAATTCTAGAATCTTATCTTGTAGTTTCTTGTTAGTTAAGTCATTTTAAAAAAATTAAATCTTTTTTTTCGAAATATCTTTTTCTTAAAAATTTTATCTTATCTCCCATCTTATCTTTTTTCAAAATTTTATCTTTTTCAAAAATTGATTTCAAAATATCTTATCTAACTTCTTATCTTCTTATCTTTTTAAAATTTTGATTTCAAATCTTTTTCAATCAACTAACTAACTTTTTGTTTGTTTCTTATCTTTTTCAAAACCACCTAACTACTTTTCCCTCTTCAATTCTCGAAAATACCTCTCTCTTTTTCAAAAATTCTTTTTAATTAATTAATTAATTTAAATTTTAATTTCAATTATATTTTATCTTTAATTTTCGAAAATTACTAACCCCTTTTTCAAAAATTATTTTCGAATTCTCTTCCTCTTTTCTTCTTCTATTTAATTATTTAATTACTAACACTTCTCTTCACCTCTCTTCATCTAAAAATCCGAACCCATCCTTCTTCACTCTTCTCCCCTTTCTTTTTCTACTAACATAAAGGAATCTCTATACTGTGACATAGAGGATTCCTCTTTCTTTTCTTGTTTTCTTCTCTTTTATATGAGCAGGAACAGGGATAAAGGCACTCTTGTTGAAATTGATCCAGAACCTGAAAGGACCCTGAAGAGAAAATTAAGAGAAGCTAAATTACAATAATCCAGAAACAACCTTTCAGAAATTTTTGAACAAGAGAAGGAGATGGCAGCCGAAAATAATAATAATGCAAGGAGAATGCTTGGTGACTTCACAAAGCCAACGTCCAAGTTTGATGGAAGAATCATCTCCATTCCTGCCATTGGAGCCAACAACTTTGAGCTGAAACCTCAGCTAGTTGCCTTAATGCAACAAAACTGCAAGTTTTATGGACTTCCATCTGAAGATCCTTATCAGTTTCTAACTGAGTTCTTGCAGATCTGTGAGACTGTAAAGACGAATGGAGTTGATCCTGAAGTCTACAGACTTATGCTTTTCCCTTTTGCTGTAAGAGACAGAGCTAGAATATGGTTGGATTCACAACCCAAGGATAGCCTGGACTCATGGGATAAGCTGGTCACTGCCTTCTTGGATAAATTCTTTCCTCCTCAAAAGTTGAGCAAGCTGAGAGTGGATGTTCAAACCTTCAAACAAAAAGATGGTGAATCCCTCTATGAAGCTTGGGAAAGATACAAGCAGCTGACCAAAAGATGTCCATCTGACATGTTTTCAGAATGGACCATATTGGATATATTCTATTATGGTCTCTCTGAATTTTCAAAAATGTCACTGGATTATTCTGCAGGTGGATCTATTCACCTGAAGAAAACGCCTGAAAAGGCTCAAGAACTCATTGACATGGTTGCAAACAACCAGTTCATGTACACTTCTGAGAGGAATTCCGTGAACAATGGGATACCTCAGAAGAAACGAGTTCTTGAAATTGATACTCTGAATGCCATATTGGCTCAGAACAAAGTGTTGACTCAACAGGTCAACATGATCTCTCAAAATCTGAATGGATGGCAACATGCATCCAATAGTACTAGAGAGGCAGCTTCTGAAGAAGCTTATGATCCTGAGAACCCTGCCATGGCAGAGGTTAATTATGGGTGAACCTTATGGAAACACCTATAACTCATCATGGAGAAATCATCCAAATTTCTCATGGAATGATCAACAAAAGCCTCAACAAGGCTTTAACAATGGTGGACGCAACAGGATGAACAATAGTAAGCCATATCCATCATCTTCTCAGCAACAGACAGAGAATTCTGAACAAAACACCTCTAATTTAGCCAATGTAGTCTCTGATCTGTCAAAGGCCACTTTCAGTTTCATGAGTAAAACAAGATCCTCCATTAGAAATCTGGAGGCACAAGTGGGCCAGCTGAGTAAGAAAGTCATTGAAACTCCTCCCAGTATTCTCCCAAGCAATACAGAAGAGAATCCAAAAGGAGAGTGCAAGGCCATTGATATAATCAATATGGCCGAATGCACAAGGGAGGAGGAGGACGAAAATCCTAGTGAGAAAGACCTCCTGGGACGTCCCTCAAGCAAGAAGGAGTTTCCTATTAAGGATCCAAAGGAATCTGAGGCTCATATAGAGACCATAAAGATTCCATTAAATCTCCTTCCGCCATTCATGAGCTCTGAAGACTATTCTTCCTCTGAAGAGGATGAAGATGTGACTGGAGAGCAAGTTGCTCAATATTTAGGAGCTATCATGAAGCTGAATGCCAAGTTATTTGGTAAGGAGACTTGGGAAAGTGAATCTCCCTTGCTCATTAATGAACTGGATACTTGGATTCAGAAAATTCTACCTCAAAAGAAACAAGATCCTGGCAAGTTCTTAATACCTTGTACCATAGGCACCATGACCTTTGCAAAAGCTCTGTGTGATCTGGGGTCAGGGATAAATCTTATGCCACTCTCTGTAATGGAGAAGCTGGGGATCATTGAGGTACAACCTGCCTTGTTCTCATTACAACTGGCAGACAAGTCATTAAGACAAGCTTATGGAATAGTAGAAGACGTGTTAGTAAAGGTTGAAGGCCTTTACATCCCTGCTGATTTCATAATCTTAGACACTAGGAAGGAAGAGGATGATTGCATCATCCTTGGAAGACCTTTCCTAGCCACAGCAGGAGCTGTGATAGATGTCAACAGAGGTGAATTAGTCCTTGAATTGAATGGGGACTACCTTGTGTTTAAGGCACATGGCCATCCCTCTGTGACAGAAGAGAGTAAGCATGAAGAGCTTCTCTCAGTTCAGAGTCAAGAAGAGCCCACACAGTCAAACTCTAAGTTTGGTGTTGTGAGGCCACAACCAAACTCTAAGTTTGGTGTTAAGACCCCATATCCAAACTCTAAGTTTGGTGTTGGCAACTATACAACATTGACCTGATCATCTTGTGGCTCCATGAGAGCCACTGTCAAGCTATTGACATTAAAGAAGCGCTTGTTGGGAGGCAACCCAATTTTATTTATTTAATTTTTATTTTATTCTATATTATTGTTATTTTGTGTTTTATTAGGTACATGATCATGAGGAGGCACGAAAAAAATAAAAAAAAAATTAAAAACAGAATCAAAAACAACAGAAAAAATTTCGCACCCTGGAGGACGCACAGACTGGCGTTCAACGCCAGTAAGATGCATCTGGCTGGCGTTCAACGCCAGAACAGAGCATCATTCTGGCGCTGAACGCCAGAAACAAGCAACATTCTGGTGTTGAACGCCAGAAATGTGCCTAGAGAGGAAAAGCTGGCGCTGAACGCCAGTAACAAGCATGAAACTGGCGTTCAACGCCAGAAACATGTTTTACATGGGCGTTGAACGCCCAGAATGTGCACCACATGGCGTTTAAACGCCAGAATGGTGTGCAAAGGCATTTTACATGCCTATTTGGTGCAGGGATGGAATTCCTTGACACCTCAGGACCTGTGGACCCCACAGGATCACCTCAGGATCTGTGGACCCCACAGGATCCCCACCTAACATATTTCCACCTTACCTCCTAATCCTATTTTACTCTTCCCCATGTCACACTTCCCAACAACTTCAATCTCTGAATCTCTCTTCCCAATAAAACACTCTTTCCCAAAACCCTTCACCATTCACATCCATCCACTCTTCCCCATAAACCCCACCTACCTTCAAAAATTCAAAACCAATTTTCCCACCCATTCCCACCCTAAATGGCCAAATACACACTACCCCCTCTCCCTATAAATAACCTTCCATTCTACTTCTTTTTCACACAACACAAACCCCTCTTCTCCCACTTAGCCGAACCTACATCTCTCCCTCTCTACCATATTTTCTTTTTCTTCTTCTTCTCTTCTTTCTTCTCTTGCTCGAGGGCGAGCAATATTTTAAGTTTAGTGTGGTAAAAGCATAAGCTTTTTGTTTTTCCATTACCATCAATGGCACCTAAGGCCGGAGTTTCCTCTAGAAAAGGAAAATGGAAGACAAAAGCTTCCACCTCCGAGTCATGGGAGATGGAAAGATTCATCTCCAAGAGCCATCAAGACCACTTCTATGATGTTGTGGCAAAGAAGAAGGTGATCCCTGAGGTCCCTTTCAAGCTCAAGAAAAATGAGTATCCGGAGATCCGACATGAAATCCGAAGAAGAGGTTGGGAAGTCCTAACCAACCCCATGCAACAAGTTGAAATCTTAATGGTTCAAGAGTTCTATGCCAATGCATGGATCACTAGGAACCATGATCAAGGTATGAACCCGAGTCCAAAGAATTATCTCACAATGGTTTGGGGGAAATACTTGGATTTTAGTCCGGAAAATGTGAGGTTGGCATTCCACTTTCCCATGATGCAAGTAGATGAACGCCCCTACACTAGAAGGGTCAACTTTGATCAAAGGTTGGACCAAGTCCTTATGGACATTTGTGTAGAAGGAGCTCAATGGAAGAGAGACTCCAAAGGCAAGCCAGTCCAACTAAGAAGACTGGACCTCAAGCCTATAGCTAGAGGATGGTTGGAGTTCATTCAACGCTCCATCATTCCTACTAGCAACCGATCTGAAGTTACTGTGGATCGGGCCATCATGATTCATGGCATCATGATTGGAGAGGAAGTAGAAGTTCATGAGGTCATCTCCAATGAAATCTACAAAATAGCCGACAAGCCTTCTCCCATGGCACGGCTAGCTTTTTCTCACCTTATTTGCCATCTATGTTACTCAGCTGGGGTTATCATAGAAGGAGACATCCTCATTGAAGAGGATAAGCCCATCACCAAGAAGAGGATGGAGCAAGCAAGAGAGACCCCTCACGGTTCTCAAGAGATGCATGAGGAAGCTCATCATCAAGAAATCCCTGAGATGCCTCAAGGGATGCACTTTCCTCCAAACAACTATTGGGAACAACTCAATACTTCTTTAGAAGGTTTGAGCCACAATGTTGAACAATTAAGGGTGGAACATCATGAGCACTCTATCATTCTCCAAGAAATAAGAGAAGATCAAAGAGCAATGAGGGAGGAGCAACAAAGGCAAGGAAGGGACATAGAAGAGCTTAAGGGCATTGTTGGACCTTCAAGAAGAAGACGCCACTAAAGGTGGATTCATTCCTTGTTCTTTATTTCTTTCTGTTTTCGGTTTTTAATGTTGTGTTTATCTATGTTTTGTGTCTTTACTTCATGATCATTAGTATGTAACCATGCCTTAAAACTATGAATAAAATCCATTAATCCTTCACCTCTCTTAAATGAAAAATGTTTCAATTCAAAAGAACAAGGAGTACATGAATTTTGAATTTATCCTTGAATTTAATTTAATTATATTGATGTGGTGACAATATTTTTGTTTTTTGAATGAATGCTTGAACAGTGCTTATGTCTTTTGATCTTGTTGTTTATGAATGTTAAAATTGTTGGCTCTTGAAAGAATGATGAACAAAGAGAAATGTTATTGAGGATCTGAAAAATCATGAAATTGATTCTTGAAGCAAGAAAAAGCAGTGAAAAAGAAGAAGCTTGCGAAAAAAAATGGCGAAAAAAAATTAAAAAGAAAAAGAAAAAACAAGCAGAAAAAGCCAATAGCTCTTAAAACCAAAAGGCAAGGGTAGAAAGGATCCAAGGCTTTGAGCATCAATGGATAGGAGGGCCTAAGGAAATAAAATCCAGGTCTAAGCGGCTGAATCAAGCTGTCCCTAACCATGTGCTTGTGTCATGAAGGTCCAAATGAAAAGTTTGAGACTGAATGATTAAAGTCGTGATCCAAAGCAAAAGAGTGTGCTTAAGAGCTCTGGACACCACTAACTGGGGACTCTAGCAAAGCTGAGTCACAATCTAAAAAGGTTCACCCAGTTATGTGTCTGTGGCATTTATGTATCCGGTGGTAATACTGGAAAACAAAGTGCTTAGGGCCACAGCCAAGACTCATAAGTAGCTGTGTTCAAGAATCAACATGCTTAACTAGGAAAGTCAATAACACTATCCGAAATTCTAAGTTCCTAGAGAAGCCAATCATTCTAAACTTCAAAGGAAAAAGTGAGATGCCAAAACTATTCAGAAGCAAAAAGCTACAAGTCCCGCTCATCTAATTATAATTAATATTCATTGATATTCTAAAATTTATAGTATATTCTCTTCTTTTTATCCTATTTGATTTTCAGTTGCTTGGGGACAAGCAACAATTTAAGTTTGGTGTTGTGATGAGCGGATAATTTATACGCTTTTTGGCATTGTTTTTAGGTAGTTTTTAGTAAGTTCAAGCTACTTTTAGGGATGTTTTCATTAGTTTTTATGTTAAATTCACATTTCTGGACTTTACTATGAGTTTGTGTGTTTTTCTGTGATTTCAGGTAATTTCTGGCTGAAATTGAGGGACTTGAGCAAAACTCTGAAAAAGGCTGACAAAAGGACTGCTGATGCTGTTGGAATCTGACCTCCCTGCACTCAAAATGGATTTTCTGGAGCTACAGAACTCCAATTGGCGCGCTCTTAACGGCGTTGGAAAGTAGACATCCAGAGCTTTCCAGAAATATATAATAGTCTATACTTTATTCGGAAATTGATGACGTAACTTGGCGTTGAACGCCAAGTACATGCTGCTGTCTGGAGTTAAACGCCAGAAAAACGTCATGATCCGGAGTTGAACGCCCAAAACACGTCATAACTCGGAGTTCAACTCCAATAAAAGCCTCAGCTCGTGGATTGATCAAGCTCTCCCAAGCATACACCAAGTGGGCCCCGGAAGTGGATTTATGCATCAATTACTTACTTATGTAAACCCTAGGAGCTAGTTTATTATAAATAGAACATTTTAACTATTGTATTAGACATCTTTTGACAGTTTAATCTCTTGACTGTTTAGCCTTTGATTATTCGGTCTCTTGATCACTCAGGGGGCTGGCCATTCGGCCATGCCTGAACCTTTTACTTATGTATTTTCAACGGTGGAGTTTCTGCACACCATAGATTAAGGGTGTGGAGCTCTGCTGTACCTCAAGTTTCAATATACTTACTATTACTTTTTATTCAATTCTCTCTTATTCTTATTCCAAGATATACGTTGCACAACACTTTGATGAATGTGATGATCCATGACACTCGTCATCATTCTCACCTATGAACGCGCGTGATTGACAACCACTTTCGTTCTACCTTAGGCCGGGCGCATATCTCTTAGATTCCCCAACAGAATCTTCGTGGTATAAGCTAGATAGATGGCGGCATTCATGAGGATCCGGAAAGTCTAACCTTGTCTGTGGTATTCCGAGTAGGATCCTGGGAATCCGGAAAGTCTAACCTTGTCTGTGGTATTCCGAGTAGGATTCCGGTATTGAATGACTGTGACGAGCTTCAAACTCCTGAAGGCTGGGCGTGATGACAAACGCAAAAGAATCAATGGATTCTATTCCAACCTGATTGAGAACCGACAGATGATTAGCCGTGCTGTGACAGAGCATTTGGACCATTTTCACTGAGAGGATGGGATGTAGCTATCAACTAAGGGTGATGCCTCCAGACGATTAGCCGTGCAGTGACAGCGCATAGGACCATTTTCCCGAGAGGATTAAAAGTAGACATTGATGATAGTGATGCCCTACATACAGCTTGCCATGGAAAGGAGTAAGAAGGATTGAAGGAAGAGCGAGTAGTGAAGTAGAGTTTCAAGAGGAATGCAGCATCTCCATACACCTATCTGAAATTCCCACTATTGATTTACATAAGTATTTCTATCCCTTCTTATTTTCTTTTTATTATTAATTTTCGAAACCATAAACCAATTTAGTCTGCCTAACTGAGATTTACAAGGTGACCATAGCTTGCTTCATACCAACAATCTCTGTGGGATCGACCCTTACTCACGTAAGGTATTACTTGGACGACCCAGTACAATTGCTGGTTAGTTGAACGGAGTTGTGAATTCAAATAGAGCCAATTATTAAATTTCATACAAGTACAAAGACAATAGAGAACAATTTCGTCCACCATGCATGCAGACTGAGCTTATTGATCAAACCCTTCAAAAACCCCCTGATCATACACAGCAGAATCTGTAGCTCAAACCTCCCTTGGCAAAAATTAATAAAATTCCTGCTGACATCAAACCTAAGTTTGGTGTTGGGAATGCATCATCTACAAGGAGGAGGTTCCCAAAAAGAAGAAAGTACCCAGAGGATGGAGAAACAAAAAGATCCCCACTGAAGGTTTCTCCCTAGGAATGAAGGTGGTGTTGACCAGCAATCCAACATGGGTTTATACAGTAATCAGAATCCTCTCTCTGGAGCATATTGAGCTACATTATGGAGACACAGGAAAGAAGTTCAAAGTAAGGGGTGAAGAGTTGAGCCCCTATGATCCTCCTTCTTAGAGGAGCTGACCATCAAGCTAGTGACGATAAAGAAGCGCTTGTCGGGAGGCAACCCGATAAATTCGTATCCTTAGCTATTTTTTGTAGTAGTAGTTTTCTTAGTTATTTTATTTTTATTGAGTTCTTACTAATTTTCTGATCATGCAGCTATGTTATTCCAGGAACCAAACACCTCAAGTCAAAAAAAAAAAGAAAAAAAGAAAAAAGAGCACACGACGCACAAGCGTCACTGACGCGAACGCGTCAATCATGTGTGCGTGAAAAACAAAATTTGACAGAGAGTTGTGCGGGAGTGGCACTAGACCCATGCTTGGCGCACAAACATGACCGCGCGTACGCGTACCCCACGCGTGCGCGTCGTTTACACTTATCGCCATCCACGCGTGCGCGTCATTGACGCGTACGCGTGACCTGCAAAATCGACGTAAAGGAGTGTTTGGGCAGAAAGTTGTGCTGTCTTGGGGCAGGAAGCGTGCTAGAGGCGCAAATTTACTCACGCGTACGCGTCCTTGACACATGCGCATCATTTGCAAAAATGGTTCTCCACGCGTGCGCGTGCATGACACGAACGCGTCGTATGAAATTATTGGTTCCCAAGCCACGCGAACAGAGAGTTGTGCATGCGCGCGGCTGGCTTCGCGCAAATCGTACAAAATTCATGGCACGCGGACGCGTGCCTGACGCTAACGCGTCATTCAAAAAATTTGCGACCCAAGCGTACGCGTGCTGCACGCGTACGCGTCGCCTTCGCCGCACAGCTTTTACTTTCCTTTCTCTCTCTCCCAATCCTAATTCTCTCTTGTTCTTTTATCTTTATATTCTTCTTTTCTCTCACTATTTGTTTTTATTTTCAGTTCTTCTTTGCTTAAGGACAAGCAAACCTTTAAGTTTGGTGTTGTCCCTTCGCTTAGAAGTTTTCTGTTTATTCCTATGACACCAAAAGGGAGGCGAATCACCTTCACTGAGGAACACAACCTAAAGAATAAAGCGACCGCTAGGATAACTAAGGTGGTTGAGTTCCTTTCATTTTTTATTCCTCCCCTCTTTTCATATGTTATGTTCCGGTTTTCTGCTATTTTGCTTTGTCTGTTGCATGATCCTTTATTAGTTAGAATCCTAGGACTAGTTTAATTTTCTTCTAATTGCTTTAATTCTAAAAAGATGTCTCATGTATTACTCACTGAACTTGAATTCAAATAAAAAATACAGAAGTGATGTATTGCATGAGAAATTGAGTTAATTTTAAGAATAGTCTTATTTACTTAAAGGTGGTGGTATTTTCTGTGATTTTTGAATGCATGATATGAACATTGTATATTTGAATTTGAATCAAAGGATGTTGATGTATAAGGAACAGGAATTTAGAGAA
Source organism: Arachis stenosperma (assembly GCF_014773155.1). Classification (NCBI taxonomy): domain Eukaryota; kingdom Viridiplantae; phylum Streptophyta; class Magnoliopsida; order Fabales; family Fabaceae; genus Arachis; species Arachis stenosperma. The sequence continues at coordinate 87,563,679 of NC_080383.1, read as the reverse complement.
TTATTATGACTTCTCTGAAATAAACAAAAATTTAATCCTTGAAGTAAAAGAAACAGCAAAAGAAAAAAAATAAATAATAATAAATAATAAATAAATAAATAAATAAATAATAAAAGCAAGGTCCAAGGCTCTGAGCATCAATAACTAGGGAGGTCAGACATGATTAAAAGCTCAAAGAGTTGTTTCCCTAGTTATATGCTTGTGGTGTGATTGTGTTAAGTAATCCTTGAGACAGAACACTTAGAGTCGAGACCAAGTGCATTTAACAGAGTATGCCAAAGGCTTTGAGCACCACTGTCTGGGAGTAACTGAAAGAAAAATCAGGACTCAAAGAGAGTCCCCCAGTTAAGTGCTTGTGGTGTTTCTGTGTCAAGTAATCCTTGAGACAAAACATTTAAAGTCACGGCTAGGCTCAAGGTGCAAAGCACCAAAGAAAAATAAATTAAACTAAATTTTGCTGTGTTTAAGGATTAAACTGAAATATAAAGATAAGAAAATTCATAATATTATCCGGATTCTAATTCCGAATGACAATGACATCCTCCTGATTCAAAGGAGAGTGAGATGCCAAACCTATTCAGGATTACAGTTATAAACCCCACTATAAAAAGAGACATGAGCTTAATCGAACTCTCATTCTCATGCAAATTCACATCCTAAGCCTATGTTAGTTTTGGTTGCTTGAGGACAAGCAACAGTTCAAGTTTGGTGTTGTGATGCGTGAGCATCTTTCCTATCTTTTCCTAGTGAATTCGCATGGATTTTGTTGAGTTTAATCAAGAATTAGTTATATTTTAGCCACTATGGATGCTATTTTGAGTTTTGTGCAATAATGTTTATTTTAGGTAGCATTCGGCTAGATTTGATGGAGTTTTTGCAGCACAAGAATCAAAGGAGATGACTGCGAGGAGCGACGCGCACGCGTGCGCGTGAATTGGAGGTATCCATGGCGACGCGTGCACATGACTGACACGCACGCGTGAATTGAAGATTTGTTCAGCGACACGTCCGCGTGACCGACGCGTCTGCGTGACTTGCGAAGAAGACCAGCGACGCGTCCATGTGACTGACGCGTACGCGTGACATGCGCCACGTGCAGAAAAATGCAGAAAACGCCGGGGGCAATTTTTGGGCTGTTTTGACCCAATTCCCGGCCCAGAAAACACATATTAGAAGCTGCAAAATGGACAAATTAAGTGGTCCCCACCCATTGATGAGCGGATAATTTGTACGCTTTTTGGCATTGTTTTTAGTATGTTTTTAGTAGTTTTAGTTGAGTTCTTAGTATATTTTTATTAGTTTTTAGTTAAAATTTACTTTTCTGGACTTTACTATGAGTTTGTGTGTTTTTCTGTGATTTCAGGTATTTTCTGGCTGAAATTAAGGGACCTGAGCAAAAATCTGATTCAGAGACTGAAAAAGACTGCAGATGCTGTTGGATTCTGACCTCCCTGCACTCGAAGTGAATTTTCTGGAGCTACAGAAGCCCAATTGGCGCGTTCTCAACGGCGTTGGAAAGTAGACATCCTGGGCTTTCCAGCAATATATGATTGTCCATACTTTGCCCAAGATTTGATGGCCCAAACCGGCGTTCAAAGTCACCCTCAGAATTCCCAGCGTTAAACGCCGGAACTGGCACCAAAATGGGAGTTAAACGCCCAAACTGGCATAAAAGCTGGCGTTTAACTCCAAGAAGAGTCTCTACACGAAAAATGCTTCATTGCTCAGCCCAAGCACACACCAAGTGGGCCCAGAAGTGGATTTTTATGTCATTTACTCATCTTTGTAATCCTTAGGCTACTAGTTCCCTATAAGTAGAACCTTTTACTATTGTATTTTCATCTTCTGATCTTTAGAACCTTTTACTACTTGTTCTTATGTATTTTCAACGGTAGAGTTTCTACACACCATAGATTAAGGTGTGGAGCTCTGCTGTACCTCGAGTATTAATGCAATTACTATTGTTCTTCTATTCAATTCTGCTTGTTCTTATTCTAAGATATTCATTCGCACTCAAGAACATGATGAATGTGATGATTATGTGATGCTCATCATCATTCTCACTCATGAACAAGTGACTGACAACCACTTCTGTTCTACAAGCAAACAAGGCTCTAATGTTTATCTCTTGGGTTCTTTAACCGGAATCTTCGTGGTATAGGCAAGAACTGATGGCGGCATTCAAGAGAATCCGGAAGGTCTAACCTTGTCTGTGGTATTCTGAGTAGGATTCAATGATTGAATGACTGTGACGTGCTTCAAACTCATGAGGGCAGGGCGTTAGTGACAGACGCAAAAGAATCACTGGATTCTATTCCGGCCTGATCGAGAACCGACAGATGGATAGCCGTGCCGTGACAGGGTGCGTTGAACATTTCCACTGAGAGGATGGGAGGTAGCCACTGACAACGGTGAAACCCTTGCATAAGCTTGCCATGGAAAGGAGTAAGAAGGATTGGATGAAGACAGTAGGAAAGCAGAGAGACGGAAGGGACCAAGCATCTTCATACGCTTATCTGAAGCTCTCACCAATGATATACATAAGTATCTCTATCTTTATCTTTATGTTTTATTCATCATCTATACCCATTTGAGTCTGCCTGACTAAGATTTACAAGGTGACCATAGCTTGCTTCATACCGACAATCTCCGTGGGATCGACCCTTACTCGCGTAAGGTTTATTACTTGGATGACCCAGTGCACTTGCTGGTTAGTTGTGCGAAGTTGTAGTGATCACGATTTCGCGCACCAAGTTTTTGGCGCCGTTGCCGGGGATTGTTTCGAGTATGGACAACTGACTGTTCATCTTGTTGCTTAGATTAGGTATTTTTTTTCAGAGTCCTTAAGAATGAATTCTAGAGTTTCATGATGATCTGTTGAAGTCTGGCTGGCTGAGAAGCCATGTCTAATCTTATTGGACCGAGGTTTCAACTTATCATCACAAGAGCTTGTTGATTTCTATCAATCTTGCTGTTGGAGCAATGATCTGCTGAGGCTTGGCTGGCCATTGGCCATGTCTAGTGTTTTGGACTGAAGCTTTCTTTGAAAGCTTGGCTGGCTGTGAAGCCATGTCTAATTCCTGGACCAGAGTCTTAGACTAGCATTGCAATGATTCCTGGAATTCAAATTAAGAATTCTGAAACCTTTATTTTCTATTTTCATATAATTTTCGAAAAAGCACAAAAAAAAATTACAAAACCATAAAAACAAAAAAAAAAGATTTTATGTTTCTTGTTGAGTCTAGTGTCTGATTTTAAGTTTGGTGTCTTGCATGCATTGTTTATTTGATCTTGGTTCTATTTTTCAAGTCAATAGTACAGGGAACTGAAGATTCAAAACATGCAGCAGAGGAATTACACAGAAAAAGCTGGGCGTTCAAAACGCCCAGTGAAGAAGGACAGACTGGCGTTTAAACGCCAGCCAGGGTGCCTGGTTGGGCGTTTAACGCCCAAAAAGGTAGTGCATTGGGCGTTAAACGCCAGAATGTGCACCATTCTGGGCGTTTAACGCCAGGATGGCACAAGGGGGAGGATTTTGTTTTCAAAATCAATTTTTTCAAGTTTTCAAAGTTTTTCAAAATCAAATCATATCTTTTCAATCAAATGTTTTCAAAATCAATTTCTTTCCTTTTTCAAAGGTACTTGCTATCAATTAATGATTTGATTCAACATTTCAAGTATGTTGCCTTTTCTGTTGAGGAAGGTTTAATGTCTGAATCATATCTTTTCTTGTTAGCCAAGTCATTAATTTTTAAAATCAAATCTTTTTTTTTAAAAATTATTTTCAAATCATATCTTTTCAATCATATCTTTTTAAAACCATAACTTCTCAATCAAATCTTTTTAATCACATCTTTTTCAAAATAGTTTTCAAATCATATCTTTTTGATTTTTAATTTCAAAATCTTTTTCAAAAATTACTTGATTTCTTTCCCACTCTTGATTTTCGAAAATTAATTAAAGTTTTTCAAAAATGTTTTCAAAATCTTTCACTTAATTTTCGAAAATTTCTTCCTCTCTTCCCACATCCTTCTATTTATGGAGTACCACTCCTTTTCAATGCACAATTCAAACTCTATCTAATTAAGTTCGAATTCTTCTACCTCTTCCTTCTATTTTTCTTTTCCTCTGACACCTCAAGGAATCTCTATACTGTGACATAGAGGATTCCATATTTTCTTGTTCTCTTCTCTTTCATATGAGCAGGAACAAAGACAAAGGCATTCTTGTTGAAGCTGACCCTGAACCTGAAAGGACCTTGAAGCGAAAGCTAAGAGAAGCTAAGGCACAACTCTCTGTAGAGGACCTAACAGAAATCTTCAAAGAAGAAGAAACCATGGCAGCCGAAAACAACAACAATGCAAACAATGCAAGGAAGGTGCTGGGTGACTTTACTGCACCTACTCCCGACTTCTATGGGAGAAGCATCTCTATCCCTGCCATTGGAGCAAACAACTTTGAGCTTAAGCCTCAATTAGTTTCTGTAATGCAACAGAATTGCAAGTTCCATGGACTTCCATTGGAAGATCCTCATCAGTTCTTAGCTGAATTCTTGCAAATCTGTGACACTGTCAAGACTAATGGGGTTGACCCTGAGGTCTACAGACTTATGCTATTCCCTTTTGCTGTAAGAGACAGAGCTAGGACATGGTTGGACTCACAACCTAAAGAAAGCCTGGACTCATGGGAAAAGCTAGTCAATGCCTTCTTGGCAAAGTTCTTTCCACCTCAAAAATTGAGTAAGCTTAGAGTAGAAGTCCAAACCTTCAGACAGAAGGATGGAGAATCCCTCTATGAAGCTTGGGAAAGATACAAACAATTAATCAGAAAATGTCCATCTGACATGCTTTCTGAATGGAGCATCATAGGTATTTTCTATGATGGTCTCTCTGAACTATCCAAGATGTCTTTGGATAGCTCTGCTGGAGGATCTTCATCTGAAGAAGACGCCTACAGAAGCTCAAGAACTAATTGAAATGGTTGCAAATAACCAATTCATGTACACTTCTGAAAGGAATCCTGTGAACAATGGGACAAATCAGAAGAAAGGAGTTCTTGAGATTGATACTCTGAATGCCATTCTGGCTCAGAACAAGATATTGACTCAACAAGTCAATTTGATTTCTTAAAGTCTGTCTGGAATGCAAAATGCACCAAGCAGTACTAAGGATGCTTCATCTGAAGAAGAAGCTTATGATCCTGAGAACCCTTCAATGGAAGAGGTGAATTACCTGGGAGAACCCTATGGAAACACCTATAATTCTTCATGGAGAAATCATCCAAATTTCTCATGAAAGGATCAACAGAGACCTCAACAAGGTTTCAACAACAATAATGGTGGAAGAAATAGGTTTAGCAATGGCAAGCCTTTTCCATCATCTTCTCAGCAACAGACAGAGAACTCTAAGCAGAACCACTCTGACTTAGCAACCATGGTCTCTGATCTAATCAAAACCACTCAAAGTTTCATGACTGAAACAAGGTCCTCCATTAGGAATTTGGAGGCACAAGTGGGACATCTGAGTAAGAAAATTACTGAACTCCCTCCTAGTACTCTCCCAAGCAATACAGAAGAAAATCCAAAAGGAGAGTGCAAGGCCCTCAACATGGCCGAATTTGGAGAGAAAGGAGAGGCAGTGGACGCCACTGAGGAAGACCTCAATGGGCGTGCACTGACCTCCAATGAGTTCCCTAATGAGGAACCATGGGAATCTGAGGCTCAAAATGAGACCATAGAGATTCCAATGAATTTACTTCTGCCATTCATGAGCTCTGATGAGTATTCTTCCTCTAAAGAGGATGAGTATGTCACTGAAGAGCAAGTTGCTAAATACCTTGGAGCAATCATGAAGCTAAATGACAAGTTATTTGGAAATGAGACTTGGGAGAACAAACCTCCTTTGCTCACCAAAGAACTGGATGACTTGTCTAGGCAGAAATTACCTCAAAAGAGACAGGACCCTGGGAAGTTCTCAATACCTTGTACCATAGGCACCATGACCTTCAAGAAGGCTCTGTGTGACTTAGGGTCAAGTGTAAACCTCATGCCTCTCTCTGTAATGGAGAAGCTAGGGATCTCTGAGGTACAAGCTGCAAGAACCTCACTAGAGATGGCAGACAATTCAAAGAAAAAAGCTTATGGACTTGTAGAGGATGTTATGGTAAAGATTGAAGACCATTACATCCCTACTGATTTCATAGTCCTAGAGACTGGGAAGTGCATGGATGAATCTATCATCCTTGGCAGACCCTTCCTAGCCACAGCAAAGGCTGTGATTGATGTTGATAGAGGTGAACTGATAATTCAAGTGAATGAAGAATCCTTTGTGTTTAAGGCTCAAGGATATCCCTCTGTCACCATGGAGAGGAAGCATGAAGAGCTTCTCTCAACTCAGAGACAAACAGAGCCCCCACAGTCAAACTCTAAGTTTGGTGTTGGGAGGCCACAACCAAACTCTAAGTTTGGTGTTGAACCCCACATTCAAACTCTAAGTTTGGTGTTGGGAGGTTCCAACATTGCTCTGAGAAAATGTGAGGCTCCATGAGAGCCATCTGTCAAGCTACTGACATTAAAGAAGCGCTTGTTGGGAGGCAACCCAATGTTATATTTTATCTATTTTTCTTTGTTATTTTATGTTTTTTTTTGTAGGTTGATGATCATGAGAAGTCACAAAAACAATTGAAAAAGCAAAAACAAAATGAAAAACAGGAAGAAAAACAGCACACCCTGGAGGAAGAACCCACTGGCGTTTAAACGCCAGTGAGGCTAGCAGATGGGCGTTTAACGCCCAGTCTGGCACCATTCTGGGCGTTTAACGCCAGAAAGGGGCACCAGACTGGCGTTAAACGCCAGGAAAGGGCAAGAACCTGGCGTTAAACGCCAGAAATGGGCACCATCCCGGCATTTAACGCCAGATTTGGCACAAAACGCAAATTTTCTTGCCACTTGGTGCAGGGATGACTTTTCCTTGACACCTCAGGATCTGTGGACCCCACAGGATCCCCACCAACCCCCACTACCCTCTTTCTTCTTCACCCATTCACCAATCACCTCAACACCTCTTCCCCAAAAACCCTTCACCTATCAAATCCCATCTTTCTCTTTACCACTCACATCCATCCTTCATAAAACCCCACCTGCCTCACCCTTCAAATTCAAACCACTTTCTCTCCCAAACCCACCCATACATGACCGAACCATGAGCAACCCCTCTCCTATATAAACCCTTCCTCACCCCTTCATTTTCACACAACCTAAACACCACTTCTCCCCCTCTTTGGCCGAACACAAAGCCATCCCCTTCTTCATCATTTCTTCTTCTTCTACTCTCTTCTTTCTTCTTTTGCTCGAGGACGAGCAAACCTTTTAAGTTTGGTGTGGTAAAAGCATTGCTTTTTGTTTTTCCATAACCATTTATGGCATCCAAGGCCGGAGAAACCTCTAGAAAGAGGAAAGGGAAGGCAAAAGCTTCTACCTCCGAGTCATGAGAGATGGAGAGATTCATCTCAAGGGTGCATCAAGACCACTTCTATGAAGTTGTGGCCATGAAGAAGGGTCAACTTTGATCAAAAGGTTGGACCAAGTCCTCATAGATATCTGTGAAGAGGATGCCCAATGGAAGAGAGATTCAAGAGGGAAGCCGGTTCAATTGAGAAGGCATGACCTCAAGCCCGTGGCTAGAGGATGGTTGGAGTTTATCCAATGCTCAATCATTCCCACTAGCAACCGGTCCGAAGTTACTCTAGACCGGGCCATCATGATTCATAGCATCATGATTGAAGAAGAAGTAGAAGTTCATGAGGTTATAGCCCAAGAACTCTATAAGGTGGCGGACAAGTCCTCTACCTTGGCAAGGTTAGCCTTTCCTCATCTCATTTGTCACCTCTGTTATTCAGTAGGAGTTGACATAGAGGGAGACATCCTTATTGATGAGGACAAGCCCATCACTAAGAAAAGGATGGAGCAAACAAGAGACCCCTCTCATCATGAGATCCCTGAGATGCCTCAAGGGATGCACTTTCCTCCACAAGACTATTGGGAGCAAATTAACACCTCCCTAGGAGAATTGAGTTCCAACATGGGACAACTAAGGGTGGAGCACCAAGAACATTCCATCCTCCTCCATGAAATTAGAGAAGATCAAAGAATCATGAGAGAGGAGCAACAAAGACAAGGAAGAGACATTGAGGAGCTCAAGCACTCCATAGGATCTTCAAGAGGAAGAACAAGCCGCCATCACTAAGGTGGACCCGTTCTTTAATCTCCTTGTTCTTTATTTTCTTGTTTTTCGAAATTTTAGTGCTTATGTTTATCTATGTTTGTGTCTTGTGATCATTAGTGTCTATGCATAAAAGTTATGAATGTCCTATGAATCCATCACCTCTCTTAAATGAAAATGTTCTTAATTGAAAAAGATAAGAATTGCATGAATTTTGAATTTATAACAGTTTAATTATTTGATGTGGTGGCAACACTTTTGTTTTCTGAATGTATGCTTAAACAGTGCATATGTCTTTGAATTTGTGGTTCATGAATGTTGGCTCTTGAAAGAATGATGAAAAAGGAGACATGTTACTGAGGATTTGAAAAAATCATAAAAATGATTCTTGAAGCAAGAAAAGCAGTGAATAAAAAAAAGGGAGAAAAACGAAAAAAAAGAAAGAGAAAAGAAAAAAAAAAGAAAGAAATAAAGTTGTGATCCAAGGCAAAAGAGTGTGCTTAAGAACCCTGGACACCTCTAATTGGGGACTCTAGCAAAGCTGAGTCACAACTGAAAAGGTTCACCAATTATGTGTCTGTGGCATGTATGTATCCGGTGGTAATACTGGAAGACAGAGTGCTTTGGGCCACGGCCAAGACTCATAAAGTAGCTGTGTTCAAGAATCATCATACTTAACTAGGAGAATCAATAACACTATCTGGATTCTGAGTTCCTAAAGGAGCCAATCATTCTGAATTTCAAAGGAAAGTGAGATGCCAAAACTATTCAGAGGCAAAAAGCTAAAAGCCCCGCTCATCTAATTAATACTGATCTTCATAGATGTTTTTGGAGTTCATTGCATATTCTCTTCTTTTTATCTTATTTGATTTTCAGTTGCTTGAGGACAAGCAACAATTTAAGTTTGGTGTTGTGATGAGCGGATAATTTGTACGCTTTTTGGCATTGTTTTTAGTATGTTTTTAGTAGTTTTAGTTGAGTTCTTAGTATATTTTTATTAGTTTTTAGTTAAAATTCACTTTTCTGGACTTTACTATGAGTTTGTGTTTTTCTGTGATTTCAGGTATTTTCTGGCTGAAATTGAGGGACCTGAGCAAAAATCTGATTCAGAGACTGAAAAGGACTGCAGATGCTGTTGGATTCTGACCTCCCTGCACTCGAAGTGGATTTTCTGGAGCTACAGAAGCCCAATTGGCGCGCTCTCAACGGCGTTGGAAAGTAGACATCCTGGGCTTTCCAGCAATATATGATAGTCCATACTTTGCCCAAGATTTGATGGCCCAAACCGGCGTTCAAAGTCACCCTCAGAATTCCCAGCGTTAAACGCCGGAACTGGCACCAAAATGGGAGTTAAACGCCCAAACTGGCATAAAAGCTGGCGTTTAACTCCAAGAAGAGTCTCTACACGAAAAATGCTTCATTGCTCAGCCCAAGCACACACCAAGTGGGCCAAGAAGTGGATTTTTATGTCATTTACTCATCTTTGTAATCCTTAGGCTACTAGTTCCCTATAAGTAGAACCTTTTACTATTGTATTTTCATCTTTTGATCTTTGGAATCTTTTGATCTTTAGATCTTTTGATCACTTTGGGAGGCTGGCCATTCGGCCATGCCTAGACCTTGTTCTTATGTATTTTCAACGGTGGAGTTTCTACACACCATAGATTAAGGTGTGGAGCTCTGCTGTACCTCGAGTATTAATGCAATTACTATTGTTCTTCTATTCAATTCTGCTTGTTCTTATTCTAAGATATTCATTCGCACTCAAGAACATGATGAATATGATGATTATGTGACGCTCATCATCATTCTCACTCATGAACAAGTGACTGACAACCACTTCTGTTCTACAAGCAAACAAGGCTCTAATGTTTATCTCTTGGGTTCTTTAACCGGAATCTTCGTGGTATAGGCAAGAACTGATGGCGGCATTCAAGAGAATCCGGAAGGTCTAACCTTGTCTGTGGTATTCTGAGTAGGATTCAATGATTGAATGACTGTGACGTGCTTCAAACTCCTGAGGGCGGGGCGTTAGTGACAGACGCAAAAGAATCACTGGATTCTATTTCGGCCTGATCGAGAACCGACAGATGGATAGCCGTGCCGTGACAGGGTGCGTTGAACATTTCCACTGAGAGGATGGGAGGTAGCCACTGACAACGGTGAAACCCTTGCATAAGCTTGCCATGGAAAGGAGTAAGAAGGATTGGATGAAGACAGTAGGAAAGCAGAGAGACGGAAGGGACCAAACATCTTCATACGCTTATCTGAAGCTCTCACCAATGATATACATAAGTATCTCTATCTTTATCTTTATGTTTTATTCATCATCTATACCCATTTGAGTCTGCCTGACTAAGATTTACAAGGTGACCATAGCTTGCTTCATACCGACAATCTCCGTGGGATCGACCCTTACTCGTGTAAGGTTTATTACTTGGACGACCCAGTGCACTTGCTGGTTAGTTGTGCGAAGTTGTAGTGATCACGATTTCGCGCACCACCCATCAGTTGAAGACTTGTTAATTAATTCGAATTTAAATTCAAATATTATTTTTAGGAAAAGATATTATTTTTAATTTTAGATAATTAGATTTTAAATTTATTAGGATTAGTTATAAATAGGAACTTAGATGCCATCAGATTAGAACACAGTAATTTTACCAGAATCCTAGTTTTCTTATCTGAACCATGAGCAACTAATCCTTCATTGTTAAGGTTAGGAGCTCTGTCTATTTGTATGGATTGATTCGTTTGATCTTTCTAATTTAATCCATGTTTTGATTATATTTCAATAATTGTTTTCGTTCTTTATTTTATGAATTTGGGTGGAACGGAAGTATGACCCATGTTCTAAATGAGTTCTTGTAAAACTTGGAAAAGCTCTTTACTTGAACAACATCTTGAAAACATATTATCCTGAATTTCTAATTGTTTGTATTTAACGGGATACGTGACATATAAAACCCTTATTTTTGGATAATTAGGATTCTTGTGGCATATAAACTTGAAATTGATCATCACCCTCTAATTGAAATTAATTGACCAAGGAATTGGCAGTTAATGAATTTTAGAGGAGACTAGGAAGGTCTAAGGAATTAGGGTCTAGTCATATATAGTTTGCCATGAATTAAATCTTGCATGATTAAAATAGTTAGTAAGGAAAATCAATCCGGAAAATAGATATCTCTGAACCCTTAACTGTTTTCTCCATATTTTATTCCCAACTTATTTATCTGCCTGTCTTTAATATTCCGAATTTACTGTTAATACTTTTGAACTTCCAAACACTATTTTCTATTTGCCTGACTAAGCCTATCACTCAATAAGTGTTGCTTGATCCATCAATCCTCATGGGATCGTCCCTTACTTACGTAAGGTATTACTTGGTACGACCCGGTGCACTTGCCGGTTAGTTTGTGGGTTGTAAAATACCGCACCAGCCACCAAAAGAGGAAAAGGAAAAGATTCTAAAGGGGGCGACAAACAAGTCATCCGCACAATCTTGTGAAGAAGCTCATCAATTGTTTCAACCCATCCACCTAGCTATTCTTTGCATGCATGGAGGACGGTGCAATCTTCAAGTGTGGGGAGGTCGTCCAATCGATCTCCATGGGTAACAATTTCTTTTTTTCAACACCAATGTTAGTTAGTGTTGCATTGCATGATAGGTTGCATGTTAGTTAGAATTTGTACATATTTTTACCACTTCTTTCTTATTAGGACTACTTGGTTAGAGTGATGATTTCTTTTCCAAGAAACTGTTTTAGGGCACCCTACCAATTTAAATAAAACTTTTGTTGAACTTGCTTGAAAGAATTTATTTTGAAACATGGTTTTTGAGCTCAGAACACAAGCTTGTGAGTTTTGAGCGTAATTGTGTGGTTACATCTTATAACCACTTATTTCCCTTTTTGTGTGCAATTTTTCTCTTTCTATGATTGTGATCTTTGATTTGCTTAATTCTATATGTCCATTATTCCTTATATTCATGCACTTATATGATTGATGCCATTATTTCATTAGCTCACTTACCCAAATAAGCCTTACCTTTTATCAACCTTTGGTAGCCAACTTTGAGCCTACGATTAACCCACTTCGTTCTTAATTTTAGCACATTACAAGCCTAAAGCGAAAAACAATAAATGTCATTTATTTGGATCTTTGACTAGCTTAGGCTAGTGTGTGTGTGTGTCATTCAAGTGTGGAAAAACTTGGGACATTGGTTGGGAATAGGTGTGTGTTGTATTTTTGTTGAAAATATTGGAAAATGGGTATGTACTCATGTATTAATTAAATGTAAACCATATGCATTGATACCTTTGTATATAAGTACATCCAAAAGAAAAAAAAAAGGAGAAAAACAAAAGAAAAAGTGGAAAAGAAAAAGAAAAAGAAAAAAATATAGAAAAAAAAAGAAAGAAAAAGAATAAAAATAATAAAAAGGGGACAAAATGTCCCAAAGTAAAGTTCAATAAAAGAATCAATGCATAAGTGTTGTGAAAATCAAAAGAAAATGCATGAGTATGTGAAAAAGTGAAAAATGGGTAGTTAGGTTAGCACTTAATTGTATAGGTTATTATATAGGTTAGGTGAAAAGTCTAGGTTAATCAAAGATTCAAATTTTAGTCCACTTAATCATATATGATCCCACCTTGACCCTAGCCCCATTACAACCTATGAAAAGACCTCATGATGAATATATGAATACATTGAATAATTGTTGATTGTTATATGAAAAACAAATCTTGGAAAGCATGATTAGGGGAGAATTGAGAGAATCGACCCTACACACTTGAGCGACTAGAGTGCAAACACTTCCGGTGAGGGTTCGATGCTCAATTCCTTGATTCCCGGCTTTCATGAGCATTCTTCTTGCAAGTCTACTTGAACTTCATTTTTATACTTGAATTGTTAGGATTCATGAGTCGTCATATGACCTTAGCCCTACCCGTTTATACATGCTCTTGGAGGATTGATTTATTTTTAACCAAGTAGGTAGAATCATTTTGCATCTAGTTGCATTCATTTAGATAGGATGCATATAGATAGGTTGCATTGAATAAATGTCATACCCCTTGTTTCATTCTTGGTTTAGCATGAGGACATGCTATGGTTTAAGTGTGGGGAGGTTGATAAACCCCATTTTTAGGGTTTATCTTGTGTTGAATTTAGAGCATTTTGATCACCTTTCCTCACATTTATTCACCAGAATAGCATGATTTTGTACATTCTTCTTTAATTGTACTTAAGAGTGAAAACATGCTTTTTAGGTCTTAAAATAGATAAATTTAATTCACCTTGATTCCATTAGATGCCTTGATATGTTTGCTAAGTGATTTCAGGTTTAGGAGACAAAGATTGGATCAAGGGAATAAAGAAAAAGCATGTAGAAATGGAAAACTCATGAAGAAATGAATGAATCGCAAAGCTGTCAAGCCCGACCTCTTCGCACTTAATCGGTCATAACTTGAGCTACAGAGATCCAAATGATGCAGTTCTAGTTGTGTTGGAAAGCTAACATCCGGGGCTTCTAAATGATATAAGATTTTCCATAGTTGCCGTGCGTATAGAGACGTGTACGTGTACTGAATGCTTACACGCCGATAGGTGCACGTGATTCACTTAATGCAACTCGTGGCCAGCGATTTTAGAAGCCTTGTGGGCCCAATCCAACTCATTTCTGATGCTATTTAACCCAAGGATTAAAGGGGGAGTGACATACTTTACATACTTTTCATCATTAGCTTTAGTTTTGTTTTAGAAGTAGTTAGAGTTAGTTTTCTAGAGAGAGAAGCTATCTCTTCTCTCTAGAATTAGGATTAGGTTTAGATTTAGATCTACTTCTTCTTCTTCTCTCTTAATTTTCCTCTTTCATCCTCAATTGTTCTCTTGTAGTGGTAGAATTCCTCTTCTCTTGTAATTCCTTTGTATTGTTAGTTGTAGTTTATGAATTCTTTTGTAGATCTACATTTCTTCTTCAATGCAATTGGTAAGTTCTTTGTTGTTTCATAATTGTTTTGATTTTCTATTGTTGAGCTCTTGCTTTTGTAGTTGTAGTTCTCTTTAATTCTTAAAATTCATGTTGTTTATCTTTTGTGCCTTCCAAGTGTTTGCTAAAATGCTTGGTTGGATTTTAGAGTAAAATTTTATGTTCTTGGCTTGGGAAGGTAACTTAAGAACTCTTGAGTTACTAATGTCTAAGTAATTGATGATTGGGAGCCATTGACTATAGTTCTCACTAATTAAATTAGTAGAAAGTTAGGACTTATGGACTTGGATTGATATAGCTCATTTGACTTTCCTTTACTAGTTAGAGGATGATTTAATGGGATTGATCCTTGCCAATTCTCAAGTTGTGGTTAGTGATTAGGATAGAGATCATTGACCACCAAACCTTGGCAAGACCTTTTTAGCTATTAGTTTACTTCCTTGCTATTTATCTTTCATGTCTCTTATAAAAAACCCCAAACATAACTCATAACCAATAACAAGGACACATTATTGCAATTCCTAGGGAGAACGACTTGAGGTTTGAATACTTCGGTTTATAAATTTTAAGGGTTTGTACTTGTGACAAACAAATTTTGTATGAAAGGATTATTGTTGGTTTAGAAACTATACTTGCAACGAGATTTTATTGTGAAATTCTAGACCACACAAAAATCCGTTCATCAATAACATCTCCCTCAACCATCTCTGAACATAGACTGACTCTATGCGAAGGATGGTTGGTGCACAAATCCCCACACTTCTTACAATTGTACCAGCAAGTACACTGGTCGTCCAAGTAATACCTGAGCGAGTCAGGGTCGATCCCACGAGGATTGTGGTTTGAAGCAAGCTATGGTTATCTTGCATATCTTAATCAGGTGAATAGAAGAGTTGTTGGATTTATGAGATCTGAACTAGGTTGATATGTTTACAATAATAATATTAAATAGTTAAGGCTTGGAGTTGCTTTCTCTTTCTAGATTAACTCTGGTCTTACTATCTTCTTCAATTGTGAATGATTTCTTCTATGGCAGGCTATATGTGATCAAAGCCTTTCTTGAGAGATCGCCAATGCTCCTCCAGATATGAACACCAGGGTTAGTGCACATCCAGTCTGATTTAGCATGAAGCTCCTGCAATGCATTCTCTTCGGTGGTCCAACTTAAAACACCACAGACAAGGTAGAATCTTCCGGATCAGAGGATGCTGCACCTTGGTTCTAGACTCTACCACAGAGACCCTAATCTCTCCATACCTCGGCTGAACTGGTGTCTCGAGAAGTCCCCAACAAACCTAAGAAGAACACGGGTATAATCAAGCTGACGGTTCGATGCTTTCTAGTAATGTATTCACACGAACCCAAGAAGAACACGGGTGGTTGTCAGGCACACAGTCTTAGTATACAAACAGAGATCATTGTCATGGATCATTTCATTCATCAAGTTGAAGAACGAATATACAACCTAGAGTTGAATAAAACACGGATTGAAGAGAAATAGTAATACTTTTATTAATTCATAGAACTCAGCAGGGCTCCTCCCCTCAACCTAGAAGGTTTAGAAACTCATACCGAGAGAAAATACAATGATAAAATGAAAATATGGTGTAAAGGTCTGATAAGAGGTGTAAAAGTCTTTAAATACTAAACTAATGACAAAGGATTACATAAGAAAGGGTAAAACAGTATTTTTAGTGCTAAAATCCACTTCTGGGACCCACTTGGTGAGTGTTTGGGCTGAGCTTTGATGAGATCCACATGCTATGAGGCCTCTAGGGCATTAAACGCTGGCTAGGGGGTCCTCTTTGGGCGTTTGGATGCTGATCTCTTCTCCTTGGGCGTTGGACGCCTGGAATGGGGTAGGAGACTGGCGTTGGAGGCCAATTTTGGGCCTTCTATTCTGAAGCAAAGTATGGAATATTATATATTGCTGAAAATCTATGAAAGTCATCTTTTCATAGCCATTGAGAATGCTTCATTTGGACTTCTGTAGCTCCAAAAAAGCTCTTCTGAGTGCAAGGAGGTCAGATCCAGACAGCATCTGCAGTACTTTCTCTGTCTCTGAATCAGACTTTTGCTCCAGCTTTTCGATTTTAGCCAGAAAATACCTAAAATTGCATAAAAACACATAAAGTCAAAGTAGAATCCAAAAATATGAATTTAACACTAAAACCTATGAAAACTTAATAAAAATTAAATAAAACATGCTAAAAACTATATGAAAATGATTCCAGAAAGCATATAAAATATCAGCTCATCACAACACCAAACTTAAACTATTGCTTGTCCCCAAGCAACTAAAAACAAAGTAGGATAAAAAGAAGAGTAAGATACAATAAATCTCAGAGTTTCCAATAAAGCTCAGTTTCAATTAAATGAGCGAGACTTAGTAGCTCTTTGCTTCTGAATAGTTTTGGCATCTCACTATCCATTGAAACTCAGAAATGTTGGTCTCCTTAGGAACTTAGAATCCAGATGATATTATTGACTCTCCTATTTCAGTTCTTTTTTATTCTTGAACACAGCTTTCAGAGTCTTGGCCGTGACCCTAAGCACTTTGTTTTTCAGTATTACCACCGGATACATAAATGCCACAGACACTTTAACTAGGTGAACCTTTTTGGATTGTGATTCAGCTTTGCTAGAATCCCCATATAGAAGTGTCCAGAGTTCTTAAGCACACTCTTTTTGATTTGGACCACAACTTTAACGGCTCAGTCTCAAGCTTTTCACTTGACACCTTCACACCACAAGCATATGGTTAGGGACAGCTTGGTTGAGCTGTTTAGGCCAGGATTTTATTCTTTGTAGGCCCTCTTAACCATTGATGCTCAAAGCCTTGGATCTTTTTACCCTTGCCTTTTGGTTTAAAGGGTTACTAGCTTTTTGCTCTTGCCTTTTAGTTTAAAAAGCTGTGGCTTTTTCTGCTTTTTATTTATTTATTTTTTTCGCCATTTATTTTTTTTCCTTTTATTGCAACATGCTTTTTTTTTCTTTTTGCTGCTTTTTCTTGCTTCAAGAATCAATTTTTGGATTTTTCAGATTACCAATAATACTTCACTTTCGTCATCATTCTTTCAAGAGCCAACATTCTAAAATTCATCTTCAAATATGCATTGTTTATTCATACATTCAGAAAACAAAAGCAATGCCACCACATCAATATAATTGAACTATTCTTATTATAAACTTGAAATTCATATATCTCTCAATTCTTTTCAAATAAAATTTTCTTTTTAAGCAAGGTGAGAGATATATGGAACATTTTACAACATTAAGACATAAAATACAAATGATCATGTAACAAGAACAAGAGAACAGACAATACAACATAACAGAAAACAAAAAATACAAAAGAAAAGGAGATAAAGAAAATGAATCCACTTTTAATGGTGGCGGTTAGTGCTCCTCCTTGAGGATCCAATGTGGTGCTTGATCTCTTTAATGTCCTCCTTTGCCTTTGTTGTTCTTCCCTCATAGCTCTTTGATCTTCTCTAATGGATCTTTGGTCTTCCCTTATTTCATTGAGGATGGTGGAATGCTCTTGATGCTCCAACCTCTTCTTAGTGATGGGCTTATCTTCCCCAATGGAGATATCTCCTTCTATGACAATTCCAGCTGAATTGCATAGATGACAGATGAGGTGTGGGAATTCCAACCTTGCATTGGTGGAAGGCTTCTCAGCTATCTTATACAATTCTTGAGGGATCACCTCATGTATTTCCACCTCACTTTCCATCATAATGCAATGGATCATGATGGCCCTTTCAATAGTCACTTCTGACCAGTTGCTAGTGGGGATGATAGTGCATTAGATGAATTCCAACCATCCTCTAGCTATGGGCTTGAGGTCAAGCCTTCTTAGTTGAATGGGCTTGCCTTGGGAATCCCTTTTTTTACTGTGCTCTTTCTACACAAATGTCTGAGAGCACTTGATCTAGTCTCTGATCAAAGTTGACTCTTCTAGTGTAAGGATGTGGTCTTCTTGCATCAGAGGCAAGTTGAATGCCAAACTCCTACTTTCCGGGCTAAAATCTAAGATTTTCCCTTGGACTATGGTGCTCCAATTCTTTGGATTTGGGTTCACACTAGTGTCATGGTTTTTAGTAACCCATGCATTAGCATAGAACTCTTGCACCATTAAAATTCCAACATCTTGAATGGGATTGGTTATGACTTCCCAACCTCTTCTCCAAATCTCTCTTCGAATTTTCGGATACTCATTCTTTTTGAGCTTGAAAGGGACCTCAGGGATCACTTTTTTCTCTGCCACTATTTCACAGAAGTGGTCTTGGTGGGCTTTGGTGATGAATCTCTCCATCTTTCAAGATTTAGAGGTGAAGACTACTGTCTTTCCTTTCCTCTTTCTAGAGGATTCTCCAACCTTGGGTGCCATAAGTTGTAATAGAAAGCAAAAAACAATGCTTTTCCCACACCAAACTTAAAAGCTTTTCTTGTCCTCGAGCAAAAATAAGGAAAAGAGAAGAATGGAGTAGAAGAAGAAGAAAATAGAAAGAGATAAAGGGAGGAAAGAGGCTCGGCCGAATGGGTTGTAGAGTGTATGAGAGGTGTATGTATGAAGGGTTATGAAGAGGGGTATTTATAAGAAGGAGGTAGGGTTGGGTTCGGCCATGGATGGGTAAATGGGAGAGAAATTTGATTTTGAAGTGGGTGGGATTTATGTTAGTTTTGGGGAAGTGATATGGATATTATTGGGCTAGGGTTTATAGGGAAGAGTTCATGGGAAAGTGTGAAAATAAAAAGAAAGAAGTGGGGTAGGTAAAGATGCTGGTGACCCACTGGTCTTGAGAGGTTAGGGAATTCAAATTCCCTGCCCTCTGCACTGGCGTTTGAATGACCAGGGTCTGTCCCCTGGTTGGAGTTCAACTCCAATAACACTCCATCCAGAGTGTTCTGTTTTTACTGCTTAACATTTTTGTCTCTATTCTGACTACTGTACATGATCATAGACCTAAAGAAATAACTTAAAGAAAAACAAAATTAAAAGAAATAAAAATATTTAATTAGGGTTGGTTGCCTCCCAACAAGCGCTTCTTTAACGTCACTAACTTGACGGACAGCTCCTTTCAAGAAGGAAGATAGTCATAGAGGAATAAATCCTTACTCCTTACTGGGAGCGTCCTTCCTGTGCTCTCATGGATTAGCATAAGATGCTCAAGAGACAGGATCTTGTTTACTGCCTAAGCAGGGTTGGGCTTGCAGCAATATACTAGTGTCCCTTTTTGCCACTTCCCTCTTCCATGGTGAATACCATGATGAGATGAGTGAATACTACCATCTTCCATGGTGAAAAGCCTTCAGTAGGGATATTTTTGTTTTTTCAGCCCCTAGGCATCTTCCTTTTGGGGTCTTCCTCCTTTGTGGATAGTGTACATCCAACACCAAACTTATGTTTGATCTTATGAGGGATTGAATTGGTTTCATCTAAGAGAGGAGGCTTGGATGCTAAATCTTTTATGCAAGTGCCTCCCTTGTCAGGGGGTAATGGAAGGTCAAGAACCTTGAACACCATCCACTCCTTATGCAAGGTAATCCTTGTTTCTTGTGCCTCTTGGATTCTCAGCTTCTTCATCACAGATGAAGGTATCAGATTTAAACTTAAGCCAAGATCATACAGGGCTTTGTCAAAAGTGAGCTTATCAGTAGTCCATAGGATTTGAAAGCTCCCTGGATCTGACATCTTCCTTGGCAGCTCATTCTGAATTAAGATACTGTACTTCTCAGTAAGTACCTTTATTTCATCTCCCCTTAGGGCCTTCTTTTCAAAAGGAATGTCTTTTAGACAGGCCGTATAAGGGGTCCTTTTTCCTAATACCTTTGCAACATAGATATTGACTTGCAGCTCCTTAAGGGCTGCTGGGAAATGAGCCAACTGCTCATCTGCCGATTCTTCCTGCACGCCTAGGAAAGGTAGCTCTTGAGGCTCTTTCACCTCTACAAGGGCGAGCTTTGTGGTAATCACAGGCTCCTCTTGCACACCTCGAGAAGAATCAACTTAAGGTTCCTTCTCTTTTGTAGAGTCGTGCTCAATGGCAGTCTCAGGATCCTTCTAGTCCGTGATTGCCTTCAGTCCCTCAGTAGCAGACTCTTGAGGTTCGACCTCTTTGGTGAAGACTACTATCTTACCTTCTTTTAAGGTCTCCTTCCCAGAGAGCATCAGGATTTCTGTGAGGGTCCTATAGGGATGCACTTCCTCAAACAACTCAGTAAGAGGAATATTACCCTGATCAGGTGTCCACTGGTCGTAGGTGTGAGTGTCTCCTTAAGGGTGGTCACCACTCATAGCACTAGGAGCACTATAAACCTCAGCATGGGGTGTGGCTACAATTTCCATATCTAAAACTTCTATCCTGACTAGGGTCTCCTCATAGGAGTGTAAGGGCTGGTTATTGGCAGCCAGCTCAATAAGCTCATCTGCCTCTTCATGTGTCTCTATAAGGTCCAGAGAACCGCCTGCAAAGTGATATATTATTTCTCTAGCCATCTCAGAGATAGCTTCATAGAAGATGATCGTCTTGCCCCATCTAGACAACACATGGGGAAGGCAATTTCTGAACATCAGCTTGTACCTCTCTCAAGCATCACGAAGAGACTCACTTTCCTTCTGCCTGAAGGTCTGGACATCTGTCACTAGCTTCGCTAGTCTTTGTGAGGGAGAGAACCTATTCACAAATTAGTTAACAACTTTATCCCAGGTGTTCACACTTCCTCTAAGTTCAACATGCCACCATTCATTTGCTTGATCACTCAGAGCAAATGGAAAAAGTTTTAGTTTGAAGACTTCAGGGTCCACTCCATTGACCTCTACAGTGTCACAGACTGCAGGAAATCAGAGATGAACTTATTGGGGTCTTCTTGTGGGTGTCCATAAAACTAGCACTTTTGTCGTAATAGCAGGATCTGGTCTAGGTTGACCTTAAAGTCATCTGGGTCAAAAGGAGTGTCAAATGAATAAGAACCTAGAGGTCTCCTAATTCGTATATTTTTCTTTAAATCCATAGTGACTTCAGTGTTCCTGCATACATAAACAAGAAAAAGAAAACAAGGAAGAAGAAGCATGGGAGCTCTATGTCAAAGAATAGAGAACTCCCTATGAGATGTAAAGAAGAAAGAAGAATGAGGATAGAGAGAAGAGAAGAAGAATTCAAATAGAGAGGGATAGAGAATTCGAAAATTAAGAAGCAAGAAGAGAAACAAGAATTAAAATATTTTTGTTTTTGTTTTATTTATTTATTTAATTCGAAATTAAAGGTTTATTACTAAAAAGAATTGAAAATTAATTGATGAATTTCGAGAAATAGAAGAAGAAATTTCAAAAATTAGGAGAGAGAAGAATTAGTTAGGAAGTTTTGAAAAAGAAGAGAGAGTAAACAAGTAACCAATTAAGAAAGATTTGAAATTAAGATAAGATAGAAGATTAGAAAAGATTTGATCTTAAAAATATTTGAAAAAGTCAACAAGATAAGATAATAATTAAAAAGATTTGAAAAAGATTTAATTTTAAAATTTAAAAGAAGATAAGATAAAGATTTGAATAAGATTTGAATCCTGAAAAGGTTTGATTTTAAAATTTGAAATAAGATAAGATAAGATTTTTTAATTTTAAAATTTTGAATTTTAAAGAAAGATAGAAAGATAAGATAAGATTTGAGAAAGATATGATTTTTGAAAAGATTTGATTTTGAAATTTGAAAACTAAGATAAAATAAGATAAAAAATTTAAAATTAAAATCTAAATTTTTATTTAAAATTTTCAAAAATTAATTAAAATAAAGATAAAAAAGATATTTTTTATTTTTGAATTTAATGAGGAAAGAGAAAAATAACAAAAAGACACCAAACTTAAAATTTTTAGATCTAAGAAGAGTAAATTTTGAAAATTGAGAGGAAAAATACAAAGAGACACCAAACTTAAAAATTTTAAGACCAAAACAAAATGAAAATCAAGAACACTTTGAAGATCAAGAAGAATACCAAAAATAAGACTCAAAGAATTCAAAGAACACAATAACATGCAAAAATCACCAAACTTAAAATTTTTAAAAGCCAAACACAAAATTTTCGAAAATTATAAAAGAAAAACACAAGAAGACACCAAACTTAAAGATAGACACAAGATTTCAACAAAAGAAACTATTTTTGAAATTTTTTTGAAAAAAAAGATTAAAAAATTTCGAAAAATTCAACAAGAACAAAAACAAAAGAGTCAATCCAAGAACAAAAATTAAACAAAAAAAAAGAATTTTTTTTTGAAAAAGGTTTTTGATTTTTTTTCAAAAAAGAAAAAATAAAATAAAATAAAAGACTCTAACAAAATTAAAGAAAATACCTGATCTAGAGAACAAGATAATCCGTCAATTGTCCAAACTCAAAAAATCCCCGGCAACGGCGCCAAAAACTTGGTGCACGAATCCCACACTTCGTACAACTGTACCAGCAAGTGCACTGGGTCGTTTAAGTAATACCTGAGCGAGTCAGGGTCGATCCCACGAGGATTGTAGTTTGAGGCAAGTTATGGTTATCTTGCAGATCTTAGTCAGGTGAATAGAAAAGTTGTTGGATTTATGAGATCTGAACTAGGTTGATATGTTTACAATGATAATCTTAAATGGTTAAGGCTTGGAGTTGCTTTGCCCTTCTGGATTAACTCTGGCCTTACTGTCTTATTCAATTGTGAATGATTTCTTCTATGGCAGGCTGTATGTGATCAACGCCTTTTTTGAGAGGTCATCAATGCTTCTCCAGATCTGAACACCAGGGTTAGTGTGCATCCAGTCTGATTGAGGGTGAAGCTTCTGCAGTCCATTCTCTTTGGTAATCCTACTTAACACGCCACACACAAGGTCGAATCTTCCTGATTAAAGGATGCTACGCCTTGGTTCTAGCCTCTACCACAGAGACCCTAATCTCCCCATACCTCGGCTGAACTTGTGTCTCGAGAATTTCCCAACGAAGTCGTGGATTAGCCGTCTGAGAGATGTATAAACATGCTGGCAGTTCAATGCTTTCCAGTCATGTATTCACAAGAACCCAAGAAGAACACGAGTGGTTGTTAGGAACGCAGTCTTAGTATGACGAACAGAGCTGATTGTCGTGGATCATCCCATTCATCAAGTTGAAGAACGAATATACATCTTAGAATTGAATCAAACACGAATTGAAGAGAAATAGTAATACTTTTATTAATTCATAGAACTCAGCAGGGCTCCTCTCCTTAACCTAGGAGGTTTAGAAACTCATACTGAGAGAAAATACAATGATAAAACAAAAATATGGTGTAAAGGTCTGCGTCCCCTTAATGAGAGGTGTAAAAGTCTTTAAATACTAAACTAGTGACTAAGGATTACATAAGAAAGGGTAAAATAGTCTTTTTAGTGATAAAATCCACTTCTGGGGCCCATTTGGTGAGTGTTTGGGCTGAGCTTTGATGAGATTCATGTGCTATGAGGCCTCTAGGGTGTTGAACGCTGGCTAGGGTGTCCTCTTTGGGCGTTTGGACGCTGGTCTCTTTTCTTTGGGCGTTGGACGCCTGGAATGGGGCAGGAGCTGGCATTGGATGCCAGTTTTGAGCCTTCTATTATAAAGCAAAGTATAAACTATTATACATCATTGGAAAGCTCTGGATGTCAGCTTTCCATAGCCATTAAGAACGCTTCTTTTGGATTTTTGTAGCTCCAGAAAAGGTCTTTCGAGTGCAAGGAGGTTAGATCCGGACAGCATCTACAGTGCTTTCTTTGTCTCTGAATCAAACTTTTGCTCCAGCTCCTCAATTTCAACTAGAAAATATCTGAAATTGCATAAAAACACATAAACTGAAAGTAGAATCCAAAAATGTGAATTTGACACTAAAAGCTATGAAGACTTAATAAAAATTAAACAAAACATGCTAAAAACTATATGAAAATGATGCCAAAAAGCATATAAAATATCCGCTCATCAATGGTAGGGGTGGAGATCGATGTTCCCCACTTATTATCAGACATGGCATTTGCATTGAAATAATAGAGTTGATTCCATCCTTCAGATCCAGAGAGTTGCTGATCCAGGTCGATTGGCAGAGTACTTTGCTGTGTGCCAGAACTTGATGGGTCATGCTGTATATGTAGATTACTCCTTGTATCCTCATCGTTGTCCCCAACTATCTTGACAGGCTCCTCATCTGAATCATCATCTCGCATTGCATTCTCAACTCAATTAGGTTCACCCAACCCTACAAAATTAGGAATCATGACAGGAGAACTAGTGATCTCAATTGCCAACTGCTGGAACCAACAGTTCTCCAATGCTCTAGAACCATCTTCATCTGTACAGTTCAAATCAACCACAAAGAATGGAGATGCAATGAATGAACGAGCTAGTGCAACCACAGACATTGAACTGGAAGCACCCCAAGGCAGTCGACTGAGGATTCGAAGCTGATGCCCCAGAACTATTGACACCATCCTCCAACTTTGCATACAGCTCGTGTGTTTTAACGTCTGAAAAACTTCTACGATAATGAAATAGAACCTGCAGATCTTCATCAGACCCTATCACAAATGTATCATACTTCACACCGGTTGACACAACTGCAATAGAAATTTCATAAAATAATTTCTTCACCCACTTGGTCCCAAATACCCCAAGCTTCTGCAATATACTGATTTTTAGATCTGATAAGGTATTCGATTAACGGATAAACACACTCGCGGGTTCTCTGTCGGTGAACATCACACCCTCTCATTTGCTTTTATGAATTTTTCCAGAACAATGCACTTGCACTAAGAAACTCTCTTCCTTACTAGACATTATGAAAATGACACTCTTCTTAACAATTGACTTCAGCTAGTATATATAGAGTCGTAGCTCTTCATAAATCGTGATAGGGTAGGGCAGTTTATGGTCAAACGTGTTTCTTCATAAACCATGGTAGGAGTTCCACAGTTTATTTGTAAATGTCCCTGTTCATAAACCGTGGTAGGGGTTCTACGGTTTATGTGTAAATGGTAAAATGTGGTAGAAATTCTACGGTTTATATAGATTTGAAATAGGGCACACATGTAATCAGTTTGAAATTGTTGTATTTGCATAAATATAAACTCCAATTGTTTTATTTAAGTAAATTGTCCAGAGATTATATTACGAGAATGCGAAGAACAATATTTAATCTATATTCTATTAAATTATATAGTTGTTCTAGTTTTTCTGTACAAAGGGATTTTTTATTGAAATAAGATAATTAAATTTTTGCATTTTTATTGAAAATGTTCTTATATGTTCATAAAATACATTTAATACTTATTCTATTATCCCACACCCATCGTAATAATGTATGCTATATAACTTTTAAACATATAAATATAATTTAATATTGTTTATTTATATCCTAATTATCCTTTATAATTTAATCGTAATGTGCTATAATTTGGATATTAAAATAGATAAGGAATAAATGATAACATCAGATAAACAATCATATTTTTGCTTAACTTATAAAATGAGCTAAAGAGGAGTAACAATGTATGTTCTCAAGCCCAGTCTATTAACACAAAAGAGAATACTTCAAACACTAATTTAAATGTCAAAATGCCTTTTGTAGGTACCTACACTCTTTGTTCTTTGGTGGCCGTCATATAATTCTTCCAATCTAAAAGTCAAGTATATCATCTTGGAAAGGACAAGTTATACAACAGAATCTCCATAGTAGAATAAGAATAATTGGCGCCCACCGTGGCTCGAAGAATTAATTTTTCTTTGTTCTCCAATTTTTAGGACTAACCATGGTGGACAACCAGCCTCCTCCAACACCATCCAAGCTAATGTGTATGGCAGTGGAGTTGTAGCAAGCTAATCAATGTATGGTGACGGAAAATCAGCGAATGGCAAACCAATTAGCCAAGCTTACTAATGCTTAGATAACGAATAACGATAACAATGAAAATAATGAGGGAGACCAAAATAATTATGATGAGGAAGAAAAATTCAATCCATTCATGTTTTTGAAACACAAAGACATGAAATAACCAACCTACAGCCCAAGAAGAGGGGCAAAATATTGTTGGTCCATTTACTACCGATGTTATGAACTTTTAACTTCCTAGGATTTTCACTTTGCCTTTGACTTTGAAGCCTTATAATGCGCTCACTAATCCAAAAAAACACAAAGAGAAATTACGTTCAATAATGCTAGTGAACGATGTCTCCGATCCTATTTTATGTCATTGTTTTCTAACTTTTTTAGATTCAGCTGCACTTGATTGGTTTTCTTCTTTCCTGCAGGATCTATTTCTTGCTTTCAGGATTTAGTCGAGCTCTTTGAGGATCAATTTGCAACCTTTCCATTTATCTGCATGATTCAGATTATTTGAGTACAATTAAGTAAGGACAGCATGATAGCCTTCGAGATTATGTCATTCGGTTTACCGAGATAGACATGGATATTCTAGGTCTCCACCTAGAGGTTCATCTTTATGCTATCAAAAGTTGACTTCCATCAATAATGTTTTAAGAGATTATTACTGTTGCTAAGCTTAAAACTCTAGTTGAATTTAGAGAAAAAGCCAAAGGACAAATGGAGATTGGATAGCTTAGACAAGCTTGACATTCAGAGAAAAATAATGCTATTAAAGATAAGAAATGCAACCGTGATTTTAGAAAACCTTCCAAACTTATACCAAGATACGAGTCTTATACATAGTTCAACATTAAAAGAGAGGATATTATCAAGAAAATTTTAAACTCTAAACTTAGTAAACCCCGAAGGAAGGTTGGTGCATATCAAGACTTAAAAAATATTGATAAATTGAAGTACTGTAATTTTCATCAGAAGTATAGTTATACAACTGACGAATGTGTAGTTGCTAAGGATTTATCAGAGAAGCTAACTCAGCAAGGTCATTTGGACAAATATATAGATGGACAAATCTAAAACCGAGAAGCCCATTGATGCTAGGCGATTGCCAATTGCTTGGGTTTGGATTTTCACACTAAGAGAGGATTAACGTTGCAAGCATAGACCAAACCCAACAATCGGTCACCGATCAAATTGGAAATTCACAAAATGTGTCACAACTCAAAACCAATTTAAAACTGAGAGTATTTAACTCCCGGGTCGTCTCCCAAGGAATCACTTGAGGGCAATGAGTGTGCGAATTCCGATTGTAGTGATTAAGGGGTTGTCAACGAAGAAATGAACATATAAAGCAATAAAAGAACATGCAAAATTGTAATGATTGAACTAATAAAGAAATTAAAGAACTGACTATGTAATATAAACAAGTAAAGTATAAAAGAGATCAACATAGTAATGTATGAAAGATTGAAAGCATAAAAAGGGGTCTTGACTTGGAGTGAGCTAAGGGTCATTTTCTTGTTGGAACCACAACTATGACAATTATGATGGATTAGTCTCACTTGATCAACCCTCACATCAGAAGGTATGTTAAATAAGCATAAGTGTTCTTAACCCACAAATCCTAAATTGCTTGACTAATTGCCTTAGCAATAAATTAGCGTTAGTGGGAACAAGAACAATTAACAATTCAAGAATTGACACTAAATGTTGGACATTCCAACTCTAGGAACCCAATTGCTCACTTTAATCAAGCCAAGAGACAAAAATTTAGCCTAAAACTATGTTTGACATTTTGTCAAACACTTGGTGGACAAAAAACTTAAACATGAGAAAAATAAGAAAAGACTTGAAATTAAAAGCAATAATTGATCTCAATCAACAAGAATAACATAAGAAAGCATAGAACAAACATCAAACACCAAATTCATCAACAAGAAATTGAAATTGCAAAAGAGAAGTAAAATTGAATTATAACTTGAATTAGAAGAAAGAGTAATGACAATGTAACTATAAAGAGTAATAACAAGAGAATACTTACAATGAAATTAGCAAAATTCAAGATCAAAAATGGAAATGGCACTTTGAATGTAAAATCCTAATAGAAACCCTAGTAGAGATGATGAAAAACTTAGAGAAAACTAAACTAAAAACCTCCTACTACTACTCCTAAACTATACTAATGATATGCTATGTTATGTCCTTCATTCCCCTTCCAATATGAGCTAAAAGACTTCAGAAATGGGCCTCCAAAGCCCTTAAATCGCGAGTCATGTGCCATTTTAATGAAGTCATGCGCGGACACCTATGCGGACGCACAAGTGTGTGCGTCTGCACACTTTGCGAAAATCCCATCCTGTGCGTACGCATAAGTATCTGTGCACACGCACACTAGGCGATGCTTGGCTAGACACACGACGCACTCAAAATGATCCACGCGCTCTGCTTGGGCTCCTGTGCGCATGCACACGTCTCTGAACTTATGTCCTTTGATTCTTTATGTTTCCTCTACTTTGCATGCTCTTCTTCCATTTTATCCAACCTATTCCTACCTTATACACCTGGAATCACTCACAAACACATCTAGGTATCGAATGAAAGGCAAATGGAATAAAATAGATCAAATTAAGCACAAAAGAGCATATTTTTATAATCAAGCACAATTTGGGAGGAAAGTTCAAAAGCATGCAATTCAAGAAAATAAATGCAAGTTTATGTGATGAAATCCATTCAATTCTAACTAAAAATCATCATCAAATATGGATTCATCACCCATAACAGAGATCATTTCTCAGGAGGACATAGTTCTAAAGATAAAGGCAAAGTTGTTGCTGAATAATCTACTCAACTACTTCGAGATGTAATCAATTGTATTTTTTATGGTTTGTCAAGTAGAGGAATAACTAATTATGCTCAAAAGAGAACCTACCAAGGTATGCTTTTGGTGGAAAGCACTAGCATATCTTCTCAACCTTCACCTACAATTCCAGATATTGTTTTCCATCCTTCTGATTTTTGGACAAATACTTAGAATATCGATAATCCTATTGTTATCTCCATACAATTAGGAGGTATTATAGTTCGGAAGGTACTCTTGGATCTTGTAATAAGTTCTGATGTTCTGTTTTATTCAACTTTTTAAAAGATGTAGCTTAGTGATAAAGCTCTGCAACCATCTTCTGGGGAGCTTGTTGGCTTCTCAGGAAAATGTATTCCTGTGTTAGAGTATGTGCGGTTATGAACCACACTAGGTGAGCATCCTTTAACTCAAATATTAGATATCCAATTTTCGGTGGTTGATTGTTGTAGCCTTTATAATATCATTTTTGGATGACCATCTTTAAATACGTTCGGTGCTATTGTTTCTACAATTCAACTTTGTGTTAAGTTTTTTGTGCGAAAAAATACTATTGCTACTATCCATAGTGATCATCGTGAAGCCTGACACCATTATAATGCTAGCCTCTGAGCATATAATCCACAAAGAGTTCCTATTTAACATGTTTACGCAATCTTTAATTTGGTGGACCTTCCCTAGATTGTCGAGCTTAATCCTAGATCGAAGATACATGACAAACCCGCTCCTCTGAAAGACATGGAGAAAGTCATTTTAATTGAAGATCTAACTAAGTTTACTTATATTAGACATGACTTGCAAGACGAAGAAAAAACGGAGCTTATTCACTTTCTTCGATAGAATATGGATCTATCTGCATGGACTATAGCTACTATGCCTGGAATAGATCCAAATATAATCTATCACAGGTTGTCTGTTGATATTTACGTCCGATCTATAGCTAAGAAAAAAGGAATTTGGGCATTGATAAGCGGAAAACTTCCCTAAAGGAGACACAAAACTATTAACTGTTGGCTTTCTTTAAGAAATACAGTTTACAACTTGGGTAACCACTGTGGCTATAGTAAAGAAGCACAATGGTAATAGACAATGTGTATTGATTTTCCTGATTTGAAAAAAGTCTACCCAAAGGATGTGAATCCTTTACCTTCTATTGATAATGTAGTTGATAATGCCTCTGGATATGTTGCTTTAAGTTTTATGGATGCTTACTCTAGTTTTAACCATATTTTAATTCATCATTAAGATCAAGATAAAATCATCTTTATTACTTACTATGGTAACTTTTGTTATAAAGTCATGCCTTTGGTTAAAGAATGAAAGTGCGCCTATATATCAAAGGTTGACGAACAAAATATTCTCCACTCAAATAGGTTATAATATTGAGGTTTATGTTGATGACATAGTGGCAAATATAAAGGTTGGCAATTCTCATGTAATTGATCTTAGTGAGATCTTTTCACAGTTGAGGAAGTATAGCATGCAATTGAATCTCGAAAAATTTGCCTTTGGTGTACAAGGGAGTAAATTTCTCAGTTTTCTACTTACCAGTCAAGACATAGAGCTTAATCCTGAGAAACGCCAAGCAGTACAGGACATGAAGAGTCCTTAAACTATTTGCAAAATTCCAGAGATTAACACGGAGACTCGTAGCTTTATCTCGATTTTTACAATCTTTTGCTGATAAGTCATTTTACTTTTTTCAAACCTTAAGAAAGAAAACTTTTTTGAGTGAAATAATGCATGTAAAACAACTTTTCAATATATTAAATGTATACTTTTCTCACCTCCTATTTTCCATAAGACTAAACTCTATCAGCATTTATATGTTTATTTATTTGTGTCTGATACAACTGTAAGTTCTGCTCTTGTTATAGAAACAGAAAAGCATCAATACCCCATATATATTGTCAGCAAATCTCTTCATCATGCTAAGCTTTGCTATCCAAAGCTCGAGAAGCTTGCTTTGACTCTTGTGTACTCGGCTCTTGCGACCCTATTTCCAAAGTCATACTATCATTGTTCGTACCGGACAACCTCTACGCCATGCCAACTTATTAAGTGTCCATTGAGTTATTAGAGTTTGATATCAAATACCAATCTAGAAGATCACTAAAATATCAACATTTAGCTTATTACATTGTAGAATTTACAATTTTATACACTGAAGATTTATTTCCCACATGGACAATATATGTAAATAAGGCCTCTAATCCTCAAGGATGTGGAGCTAGTGTTCTTTTAGAGGATGGACATGTATTGTACTAAAATATTTCCTACAATTTTTATTTAAAGCAAGCATTAATCAGTTCGAGTATGAAGCACTCTCGGATGGATTACAATTAGCTCGAGATTTTCAAGTTTGACACATCATTGTTTACTGTGATTCCTTATGGTTGGTCGCTAAGTAATTAAATAATTTTTTACTAGTTAAGGATCCTTTATTAGAAAAGTATTTGGCTATTATTCAAAATCTCATTTTATATTTTGAAAAATTTGACATTCAACATATACCAAGAGAACAGAACAGCCGAGCTAATATTTTATCTAAGTTAGCTACAACTAGACCACATTCTCATGCATCCTTGTTACCATCTACACTAACTATACCTAGTGTACATCTGACCCCTATATTAAGTATGTCTCAAGCATCATATTAGAAATCTCCATATATCTCTTACTTACAAATTGGAAAAGTTCCATCCGATGTTTCTGATTCAAGAAAATTTAAAAAATAAGTTAGTTTCTTCACATTACTTGATACTGACCTTTACAGGAAAAGGTTCTCACATCCTCTTTTAAAATACTTGAATTCTTCAGAAGCAGATTTAGTACTTGCTGGTACATGAAAGTGTCTGTGGTAGTCATATAGGAGGTTGGAGTTTAGCCTCAAAAATTTTGAGAACATGTTTCTTTTGGCATACTTTACAACATGACTGTAGAGACAAAGTAAGATTTTGTGATAATTGTCAAAAACACACAATTATAGTTCATACTCCTGCTGAGTTATTGTATTCCACTAATGTAAGCTGGTCATCCCATAAATGGGGGCTAGATATTTTAGGATTATTTTCTTTAACTTCTGGCCAGGTTAAATTCCTCCGTGTAGCAATAGATTACGTTTCAAAATGGAATGAAGCTCAATGAATAGCTAAAATTACTTCTGACAAAGTCATTTCTTTTGTTTGGAAGAACATCATTTGTATGCTTGGTATTCCACAACATATTATTACCCATAATGGTAGACAATTTATTAATAATAACTTTGTTACCTCTTTACACAACTTTAAGATTCAACAACATTTTTCTTGAGTATAACATCCCTAAATGAATGGACTAGCTGAAGATGCAAATAAATTTATTCTCCATGCTTTAAGGAAGAAGCTTGATGACGCTAAAGATTTATGGGCTGACCTTATACCTAAAATACTATGGGGATACAAAATTACCATTCAATCAACAACTAGAAAAATACCATTTCATGTAGTATATGGGACTAATGGGAGCAATGTGATGATTCCATTGGAAGTTTCTCAAGCCTTTTTGTGTACGCAGTTAACCTCTGATGATCAGAACTTGCAAGTTAGACTCATGGAGTTAGATGTCGTAAAAGAACTTCGTAACTCGACACTTATTAAGCACCAAGCTATGAAACTAAAAATATCTTGGCGGTATAATACTAAAGTTCAGCCTCGTGCATTTAATGTTGGTGACCTCATTTTAAGAAGAACTGAAAATCCCCGACAACCACCTTCTCATGGAAAATTAGTAGCAAAATGGGAAAGACCATATCAAATAACTAATTTACTTGGAAATGGTGCTTACACATTACAAACATTAGATGGTGAAAGTTTACCTAGCACTTGGAATATTTCATCTTTAAAGTTGTATTACAGTTAAGATCAGCACATGAATGCATTTTTTTCTACTACTATGGTTTTATCCCAAATTGGGTTTTGCCTGGAAAAGTTTTAACGAGGCATCCTATCTGCACCTTCAAATTGAAGGTTACCTAATGCATTTTCATTTAGCCCAATTATCATTGTTATTTTGTTATTATTTTACTTTATCAAATTCAATGAAATAATTAACATATCACACTGACAAATTTTGCAAGTTAGATAACACATGAACTTATGATTTGGAATCTGTTAATTATAACTAACCGACTTATATGTCAGCAGACTCTATTCAAAACATCAACCAGACTTAAGGATTAGATTACATTCAAACTGTTCAAACCGATTGTGCATTGGCTAACAAATCGAGATATATCTTTGCAACCACTACTTACATAAAACTATAGTTTGAAATAATTTAATCAGTTCATCAATTTTTTAGTATAAAACTTAAGCCACAAAACATAGCAGTTCATACCTACTTGACAGCTACATTCTCTCTTTTATATGCAAGTCATGGCCAACAACTTCATTTTTTACCACAATTTTGGAAGGATTCATCTTTGAGAAATCATTTTCTAGAGCCAGGAATTTGGCTTGAAGAACAACTCGATCAAACCCTTCTATAAACGTGTCCAAACATTCAGTTCTTTTAGACTCTCTAGATTCTTCAGCTTAATTATTACCTCTATAACTTGGTGTTCTAAGGTACTCTTTTCTTCTTCAATCTTCTTCAACTTTTCCTCTAGCAATTTGTTCTCCTTCTTGGCATCTGTTATACGACATTTTTTTCTTTCACTTTTTTCTAAGTCTTGAAAATAGTTCATTTTCTTTCACTTCGAGCTCCTTCACCACTTTATCATATTTTTCATTGTCTTTTTTCTCTTTTTGTAAGTTATCTCTCAGCTGCGCCCTATGCTCTTCACACAAGCACCTATCACCGACATCAAAAATATTTTCAAAAGTTATATTTTCATAAACAATTTTATAAATCTTATTAAAGATTGGAGAAATTGATCAATCCCTACATCACTAATATTGTTAATCAAAGAAACATCACTAGCAGATTGCCCATATTCGTTAGAAATTACCATATAAGGAAACCTTTCCACCCACATTGATGACGTATCACCCTCGTCACTAAAATTATGAAACTTTTTTTGGTTTTCAACAAATGCAGTTAACTCTTCTAAAGGAATTTCTTTTCTTTTTTCTTTTAATTTTATTACATCATCTATCTTGCTGGTCTCGACAATCATTTTTGTTTTCCTCTTTTTAATAATGATTGGTTTCCTCCTTGGCATACTCTGAACAACTTATGTTCCACCATCACCTTTATCAGCATTAGTGGTTGAACCCTCTTTTTCAGCATTCTTTCTTCTAAATTATAAAATGAATTTTATATTGAACTTAGAGCCATAACTAAAATACTTCTTTAGGTATATCACTACAACACCCTTATTCTCTTCCTAACAAAGAAGTTCTGTTTTTGGTATAATTTTTTTGGATGAAATTTTGTTCGACCAAAAACTCCAACACTCTTTCATCTAGCTCACTAATCACCTCCAGTCCCAAGATTTGTTAAGGTTTAGAACACCAATACAAAGAGAATTTTTCAACAATATTTTTGTCCATATAAAATAGATACTCCTCCTTTACTGATCTGACTTTCAAAAACATCTCTTTAAAATCTTTAAATGATAATTTCTATAAACCAAACACTACCTAACCTGGACTACTATTAGGTTCACCCACACACCTTTTCAAATCCCTTCGCCTGAATAACGAAAAGAAGACCGTAATAGAAGGTTCTATCTCCAAAACCTCCACCAAAACCTTAAAATTTTTTAGAAATGCTCACCCATTTGGATGCAATTGCAACGACACACAATTTAATTGGTTTAAAACTGCACATTTAAACTCTGTAAACAAAAATTTTACTCTAGATTCCTGAGTAACGTGATTGCATAGTTAAAACAAAAACCCAAAATCATTTCTTTTGTGAAAAACTCGTTCATCTCGGTCACATGGAAACAACTCTATTTTTTCTTTCTCACTGTACCTCACAGCTCGGGACTTATCTATTGCATCTATACTCTCTTACCTTAACAGTGACTTTTCTTTTCATGGTGAGTTTTTGCAGATAGCTATAAGACCAAGAAAAAAGAAAAAAAATGCAAAATTAGAGAAGTGATTACTAATTTCTCTTACTCATCTTCTCCTCAATTCCTTTTTACTTGCAGAAAAATGACTTTTCAATACAACCCATAGTAAATATATCATAAATTTTAACTTCCTGTTAGTTTTCCTTTTATTAAATAATTAATAATAGTAATTGTTCACTTCTATAATCATAAACAAGAAACTACTTTTATCACACTAGATAAACGATTTAAAATTCATAAGTATTGTAAAGGTAAAGTAAGTCATAAATAAAAGTATTTTCAATTTGCTTTCAAAAACTATATTTAAATATTATTTGTCTTTTTCTAAAAACTTCGCTTTTCATAAATCATGTTGATCTTGGGCGCTCCATCCTTTAACAACTGAGTTATAATCCAATTTATTAAGCTCAACCTGCTTTACTCAAAAGATATGCAAAAATCAAGTTTGGGGCTATGATCTATCCGTTATAACTTGGATTTTGAAATGGATAAACCATAAATGATGAAAAACAGTAATGAGACTTTATTTTCTAT
This sequence comes from Arachis stenosperma, assembly GCF_014773155.1. Taxonomy (NCBI): domain Eukaryota; kingdom Viridiplantae; phylum Streptophyta; class Magnoliopsida; order Fabales; family Fabaceae; genus Arachis; species Arachis stenosperma. Next base: position 87,528,162 of record NC_080383.1, on the reverse strand, counting down.
AGAGCATGATCGAAACGGATAAACGATCATATTTTTCATTTAGTTTATAAAATGAACTAAAAAGGAGTAACGAGGTATATTCTTAAATCCAACCTATTAATTTAAAAGAGAATACTTCAAACACTAACTTAAGTGTCAGAATATCTTTTACTAATACCCATGCTCTCTGTTGTTCGGTGACCAATGTATAACTCTTTCAATCTAGAAGTCAAGCATATCATCTTTAAAAAGACAAACTATACAACAAAGTTTCCTTAGCAGAAAAAGAAGATACCCTAATCAACTTGAACTCACAATCTTGAGTTGAAACACAAATACTTAGAAATCTATTATTGTCAAAATATTAATTTGAGAGATTACATCTCATTGAATATGGACTAATTACTACTTTGTGCACAACATGATTAATTACTAGGTGATATATAATAATTTGATGCTAGTGACAGAGACTACAAAGTAAAAACCTTCTAAGGGTATATTTATTCATGCGACTAACAAAAATATTTTGTAAATGATAAAATTTAACCACTAAATTAATCATAATGTACTTGTATATATTTAAATATGTTATCATATTTTTTTCAACAAAATAATCAACCACTAGCATAACTAAATCTAATATAGTAGAATAATCAAAATTGATATCAAATAATAATTAAATATTTTTATAGTAGAATAATTAATTTTTTTGTGAACACTAAATGTACATCCTATTTAGTAACTAATTGGTGGCTTAACATGATTGTGTTAACAATCTTTTTAGCCAATGTATCGTTCTTTCTTTAATTTAGAATTCTAAAACTTATAACATAGCATTGGTCCCTTGCTAACAAAATTTGGTTAGCAAGGAAATATTTAGTTATTAGTTAGTGGACTGTACTAGGTAGACAATAGCTTTTGTGAACAATGTGAACAATAAGCTCTAAAATTGGCTCAATAAAATAAAAATACACTACACCCTCAAATTATCCACCTAAATCTTAATATTAGGATAACCATCTGCACACCTAGTAAATTAAACATCCGATATATCTATTGTTCACATTGTTTAGTATTTTCATTGTCTATTTGTACTTTTTTTTAGTTTTAAACTACACATTGATGAAATTATGGAAAATGTGTGAAATTAATGTTTTACAAAAATATAACAGTATGAGAGACTACAAAAGAAGGATTTGAATTGAATTAATTTAAAACCTCTAGAAATTCTAGAAACAAATTGTTGGTGACATACATGATAGAGATAATAGTGAGCAAAAGAACAAAATCCAGTTATAAGAGGCAAAGTTATGTATTAAGTTAGAGAAATTATGTTAATGGTAATGAATTTTGTTATTCTATTTCTAAGTAAGATACATTTAGATCAATATCAAATCATCTTTTTTTCTGTTTCATATTCACACAACTATATTCTTTTTCATCAAGATCATACCAAACTCTATAAATACAAAAAGAAAAAGAAAAATCTAACTTGTCAATAAACAAAGAATTTACAGAAAAAAAATAATGAAGAGACTGCAAGTAATTTCAATCTTGTAAACTCGACTTTGTTACTAATGTGTCTTTTTTTTAAATTTATTATCAAAATGTCATTCTTTTTAAACTAATTATTAAACACCACCTTTTGTATATTACTGCAAACAATCATAATAAAAAATGAAATAACAAATCATTTGTCATTATAATAAAAAGGTAGCATCTGGACAATTAGTTATAAAAAGGGTGATGTTTTGATAATAAATTTTGAAAAAAAAGTGACAGATTGGTAACTAAAAAAGCCTATAAACTCAACTGTAAGTTAGAATCCCTTGTTGTTGAAACCATTCAGGCATCTTATACTTTTCACGGAGCACATCTCTAACATCTTTCTGGTAAGATAGGTACTTGAGAAGTGGAAGAATCACATCTATAAGCTGTGATCATGCAAAAATAAAGACAGGAAAAAATGGTAAGAAATCAAAGAACAATGGCTTCGTTTGTATTTTAATTTTTCAAAATTTATACATATTGTGAAAATAGAAAGCAGAATCTATTTCTTTTATTGTTTCATTTCTTCTTCATCTCTATTATAGTGTGTATGTGTTCTTTTTAAAGAAAAAAAGATAAATAAATTTCTGAATTTTTAGCACAAAGATAAATAAACTCCTCGTCAAATTAAAATATAAAGTAAATTCCTAATTTTTGTAATCCGAAAACATGTAAGTTTTTTTTAACAAAGATTTGAATTCAATACGGAGAGACCTATGTATTTATCATTTACAAAAATCAAAGACTTATTTATGATTGAATTTGATGAGAGACTTAATTATTTTTGAGATAAAAGATTAGAGATTTATTTGTCAGTAGTTCATGTTTATTATATACAAAATATAAAAAAAGAATGAAAACCTAAAAAAATATATTTACTTGTGTGTCATGCGGTTTCCCAACAGAAAATGAGATGCATGGAATTCCATTTTCTGGTTGCAACAAAAAGCTAAAAGGATTGTTGTCTACAATAACAATGCGGCATAGATCATTTGTTATGCTGCTAAGATCTTTCACGTGTTCCTTATATTCCCTGTAATAAGCAGTGATTACATAATGGCTTCCGATAGCAAATTGAAACATGTTAATTGAATTTTAGAGTGATTGATATTTGAATTCAACAAACATTTTACTTAAAATGAGTAATTTTATACATCTAATATGACTTAAGTTCAATTAAGTTAAATAATAAGAATTGTAATAATACTAAGCATAATTGATTTTTGTTATTTTAGACTAACTTAGTTGAATTTAATTAACAAAAATATCTTCAAGAAATAATTACTTACGTGTTGGTAGTTGAGGAGCGATAAAGTCGTAAACGGAATCGATTTTCTCTGTCTATTCTATCAGTAACTGGACTAGCATAACCTACACAGAAATTTATAGAGGTATTTAAAATAAAGTTTGGTATATAATTGGCATAACTTTTATTATGTTATGAAAATGTGATTATAACTTGTTAAGTTTTGATTGCATTCTCTTTACAAATTCTTAAAAAGTGAGACTTGTTTGAAATAGAAATTTCATATTTAAAGTAGTAAAGTAAAATTTCAAGTTCTTGCATATTTTATAAAATTGTCATGTGTATATAAAAAATTATTTTTTAAATTAGTCATTCATATAAAATATATGTCGAGATATACAATATATATTAAAAATATTTAAATATTTATTTATAAATATACGATAACTAATTTAACAACTTATTTTTTAATGTATACATAACATTTTTATTTCACAACATATTTTTGTAATGTTATTAACTGGTTTCATTTTTTTATTAGTGTTTCTCCTTAACGTGTGTGAACAACTAAGCATTGATAATTTGATAGATAAATATGAATTAAATAACAAAAAATTAAAGAATTGAAATAAAAACAAAGATAGATAAGTTGAGAAAATTGGTACTCTTTGAAGCAAACCTTCAAGACCAGCAGTAAATAGCACCATGTCAGCAAATTCACTCAATTGCCTTAAGAATTCTTTTAGCCCAGGGCGCTCAAACACTGTAACATAACTAATTATTGGTTTTCCTTCCACTTCCTTGCCAAAACAAAAAAAGGGAAAATAAAAACCTTCCATATCAATACATAATTATAAAAAAAATACTTTAAATCTAGGCGAAGAAATCAAATACAAATATCTAGACAGTAATATTATTAAGTTTTTTTATTATCTACGTCTATTTTAAGAAAACATGTAAAACAGACATAGATAACCGAAAAAAATCTACGTAATATTATGATAATTAAGTAACACACCTTTTCAGAACATACACATTCCAGTTCCAGATCAAAACAATTCAAACCAGCCTTAATTGCTTTAGTACGTATTTCAGGTGACAAACTTGACCTCTCATATGCGCATACTAATGTTTCATCCAAGTCAAGCACTACCTGCAATAATATAATGCATTTGGTGACATCATTCAAAATGTTCAATAAAAACATAAAATTAACAAGAATTTGTGAAATAATTCATGTGTTGGCTCCTTAATTTGTATATATAGGTAGATATACTCTTTTTTCTTTTGAGTTTGGTCTCAATATATTTTTTATTAAGAGATTTTCATTGGTTATATGGTTATATGAGTTCAAAATTTTTAGTCTTAAGTTGGTCAGATAGATGGTGTACAATAAAATATGATAAACCCATCAAAATTTCCAAAAAGAATACTTGTATATACAAAATAAAATTAGTTAAACGACACATATACTTATATATACAAATATATAGTGACTGAATTGATGGCGGAATTTTGGTGGGCATATAAGATTTCTTTTGGCTTCAAAAAAGTTGAAAGGAAACAAAACAAAAGCATTGAGGCAAGTCCATCATTTGAAAACAAAAATACTATATTTTGAGTCATGTCAATATTTCAAGAGACAAAAAACACCGCATAAGTGATGATGATATAAACAAATACAATTTCTTTAGTACATAGTATAATTATCACAAAAAACGGGTGAAGATTATAACTAAATTGTAAAAGAATATGCATTGTGCATGGTATTTTACTTTTCTTTGTAAAAAGAATAACATGCACTTTTCATTAAAATTATCTATGTACTATTGTATGATCCTAAACAAATATTTACCGTGAGCCTCCGAAGAGGCAGAGAGACATGATGATAATGGCTACGATGGTTTGTGAAATGAAGAGGTATCTGGTGAATGGTGTTGGGAGAATGAGGCATATGACAATGATGATGAGAAGGGGAGAAAGAGAGTAATGAGTATTGGGCAAAGACTCCTTCAATTATCCCATAAAACATTTGGAAGAAGAAGTCCAACCAGTTTAACATCACCCTCCATGCATACAAATCCTCTGCTTTAGTAGTCCACTCGCCCATCGAATCGAATCAAATTAAATTAAATTAAATCAAATCAAATCAATGATGATTGATTAGTCAATGGATCAATCGGTAGTTAGGTAGAGCATGCATCGTGAACTTTTGTTCTTTCTTTGAGTTGTTCCAATAAATTGGTAGTTATTATGGTTATTAGATGCGCGGTTAGAAGAGTAATAAGGAGGAAGATGTGTTCTTATGATGTGCTGTGTGTGCAAGAGTGTTTTGCCTATTTCGGAATCAAAATCACAAATAAGTTTTGGTTGGCTTAAACTATAAAAAGAGGTCAAAAATTAATTTGAAAAATGCCCATGTTTAGTAACTTGACCCATAGTGTAACTATCTTTTTTTTTTATTGGTTACCCATGGTATCCCACAATTTAACAGGCCGAAGAATAATCCGTCGCGGATCGAAACTCCATTTAATAGTTTACTGTTGCCATATAAAAATCCATTATTAATTTGAAAAAAAGTTCATTTTAAATTTCTTGGTTGTGGGTAGAAAATAAGATTTAGGATCTTTACAGTTTTCTCTTTTTGGACCAAGAATCTTTACAGTTTACATAACATCATAGACATTGATTAAGACTCAAAATAAAGAACTGTGCTATGAAATCGACTTGGGCCTCAGCTCTCATTTTTGGATCAAGGACAGGGTCTCAGCAATTAAATTCAACACAACTGTATAAATTCAACACAACTGTATCTTTATTATTTATTTTATCTTTCTTAAATCCAATGAAAATTGGGCCAATACCAACTATTTAAAACCATCTATTACCCAAAACATTACAAAAGCCCCGAATGAATCCAGACCAAAGCTCCAAAAACTGAGAGTTTTAGCCTTTCAGGTTTTATTTTTTAACAAGCCGTTATATTTTTCTTTTTTTTTCTATTAGAATTATATTTATACTATTTTTTAATGTTTGTTGGCTTACTTTTAAGATAATTATATGATGTTTATTATTTGGGGTTTAATTTTTGTCTAATTTATTTTTTATAACAAATTTAAATATTTAAAAATTATTTATTTTTATAATTTTTGAATTAAATATTAATTTTTAATATTTTTTAACAAGTTAAACACCATCTTTTAGACACCATAATAATTACTTATTTTTAAATAACTAACTAGAGGGTTTCACATTTTTTAATATTGTCAAACTTAAAAGATTAACCTGCTAATTAGATTAACCATTTTTTTAAAAAAATTAAATAAAAATAAGCTAAATAAATTTTTTGACAGAAAAACAAAAAAAAAATAAAATTCATAACCTACTACTTATTTATTACCTCTAATAACAAGTCATTTTCTTAAAAAAAATGTTTATTCTATATTTTACTTATAACGCATTAATATTTTGTTATATATTTTACTTTTTTAAAAATATCTATAATAGAGAGTTTATATTTAAATGCTCCTCCAAATTTGTTAAAATATTTTTTTATATCAAAAGTCTTTGAAAAATTTTAAGAATGTATTTAATGTTTAATTTGATTTAATTTTATCTCGAAAGCTTAAAATAGTTTCAATACTTAATCCTTTTGTTCGATTTTTGGATGGTCAAAATAGTTAACACAATTTCTTTTCCAAATTACCATTCATATTGTAAGACCCAGAATATTTGAAAAGTCTTATTATGATCAAGCCTCAAATCCTACAGTTATTTATAGCCTTAATTTCAGAGATTATTTTATTAAAGATAATTAAGGCAAGTTTTGATTTATTGGATTTGAGATAAGTTATGATTTTTATCCAATTTCACAATTGTTGGATTATTTTCTATATTCAAATTTATAAAGTTGGTAGTTATGAAATAATAAGGATTTTATATGATTTGGATTAGATAAATAATACTTTAAATATTATTACTGCTATTTTGGAAAATGAAGAAATTAAGTATACCATTTCTAATTTTTAGATTTGGGCATTTTATTGAAAATGATTTGTGAAATTGATGAGTAAATAGTATTTTTCTATATACAATTAGTGTTGGATTTAATTTGGGTTTTCAATTACTTTATTACCCCTACATTTATTTGAAATTACAAAATTACCATTGAACCCAATTTTAACCTAACCCTAAAAACCTACCCGGTTCCCCTGACCCGGTTTCCCCAAACTGTTGCAGCCCCTCCTTTCTAACAGCAGCAGCAACACTTCTCCTTCCTCAAACCCATACCCTCAGCAATAGCAGCAAATCCTTCCCCTCTCCCCAACAGAATGCAACACACAAGGCTTCCCAGTTCCATGAGAGAAAGAGACTGAGGCAGAAAGGGAGTCGGAGAGACAGGGGCGGCGCCACAGCCCGGGGCTCACTGCCGTCGCAGTCGCCGTCGCGCCTCCTGCGATCAGCCTCGCCGTCCGTCCTGCTTTCCGTCAAGTCCGCCCCGCTGCTGACGTCGCCGAACCGGGCTGAGAGAGAGAGAGAGATCGAAGCGAGCCATGAGAGAGGGTGACGAGCGCGAGCCAGGACTGGGAAGGAGAAGCCACCGCCGCGCATCCTCGTTGCCGTCGCTGGAAGCTTGGCACTGCCGCCGTCCTTGCTGTGACTGGTGTTGCGCCGGAGGACCACCATCGCGGGAGCAAGGGAGGGAGCTCGCGGTGAAGAGAAAGGGGCGCTGTCTTGTGCGCTGCCGTCGCACTTGGATACCACCGCTGCTACTGCGAGCTCGCCGTCGCCGGAGCTGAGAAGTTGTTGTCCCTGCCAGCAACGAAGAAGAAGGGGGATGAAACCCCCTCCATGTCTGCTGTCTCGGTACGCTGAGAAAGAGATATCGCCGCCACGGCTAGTTGCCGGAAAAACCCCGCCGCCGTCGCCGGAAACACTGCCGGTAAGGGTTTTAGATTTAGTTTTCATTTGTTTAAGATTCTGGAAGCTTTATCGTCTCTGTATGTGGGTTCCAGGCACCATTGCCGGAGTCCGGTCGTCGCTGCCGCTTGGGGTGGCTGCCGGGCTGCCGCCGAACCGGTTTGGAGACTGCCACTGTTTCGGTTCAGCCGTTCCTCCTTCGGTTCGGTAAGCATTTTCGGTTTGAAAGTCTTTTGGTTACTATTCTGTTATCTCACGTTGAGGTTTGTGGCGTTAATTGCTATACGATTGAGTTTCGGTTGTTGTATGTTGCGATTAGAGTGTTGAGACTGTTGCGAAAGTGGCTTGGAACCGAGGTTTTGGCTGCTGGGATTTTGATTGTTTATCTTGGGTCGAGGCGAAAAGGATTATGTGACGCGTTTGGGTTATGGAATTGCGTTTTGAGGTAGGGGCGCTTTCCAAAAACTATGTTTTATGTATTGGAATTATTACATATGGATACTGATGTGAGATATTGTGTATTTAGTGATTGTATCTGCCTTATGTATTATTTGATTAATTCGAATGATTATGGATGTTGATTTGGCTGAATTGTTGTGCGGCTTGTGAAATGTAATGTTTGAAGTTGCTTCTTTAAAGATTTGAAATCTGAGTTTAATCCGTTGAGGATTGGTTTGATTTGAGTAAATTATTTTGATGATTTGAAAGGTCGAATGTACCTTTGAATTTAGCCTGGTTCATTTTAATTGATTTGGTTTTGGACCAGTGTTTTGGTTATTGAACCGTTTCTTTAAAGCTTTGGAAATGAGTTATATCGATTGATATTGAGTTGATTTTGAAATGATATCCTTGAGATACGCCACTGAGGCGATTGTTGGATTTAGCTTGCTTTAAATTGATTTCTGGTTTTGAGCTGTTGAAAAGGAATGAGAAATGGTTTAGTTGGGACCCGAACCGGGTGGCAAAAGTCCAAGTTTTAGGGGAGGTGCTGCCGAAATTTCTACAAAATCATACACTTGTTTGTAAGGTTATTTAAAAAGGGTTGGATTTGAGAAATTGTGTTATTTGATTTATTAAAAGACTATTTATGTTTTCAAGCTTAATTTATTTGATGAACCTTATACATTGAGTTCGGCTTATTTAGAACTGAACTATTTTTACCGTTTGAATCACTGAAGGAAAGAATGATACTTTAATATTGATTTCAATATAAAAAGGAGTTTTTAGTGATTTTTAAAGGAACCTAGACTTTTGATTGAGTAATCAAGTTTGAGGCATTTTGGAAGAGTTGGAAAAATGGGTTCCAAAAAGAAACCTAAAAGTGGTTTGATTCAAATGAACCGGTTCCGTTTCAAATGAGTTGATTTTGGACCGGGTTGGAACTTGTGATTTTGTATGATCGGTTTTATAATAAATTCAGTTTTATTTACTTGAACCGAGGATTTATGATTTTAAGAGTTTCAATGAATTTTAAGGAATTTATATAAGTTGACCTTCCCTAAAGACTTGGGACTCTGCCAAGAAACTTTTGTTATAAAATCCCATTGTTGGATGGGTGATTTCGAATGCTTTGAAATAAATCCTTAACTTGCCATGGTTTTGGAAGTTTTGGAAAGAGAATGCCGAGAGTGGCTTTGTTTTAAAAAGGGAACTCACTTTGAGTAAATTTGGCTTATGAGCCTGAGATGAATTGAGAAATGAGATCCTTTAAAGCCAAGGCTGAAAAGAGTTGAAATTTGATTTCAAAGTGAAATAGCTTGAGAAAAGTGATTTATGGCTTGAATGCCGGTTTTATGAATTTGATGATGTTGATATGGAAGTGCTGTTTTGTTATGAGCCGGAATGGCTGTGTGTGATATTGATTTATGGCTGATTATCGAATGAGTTATAAGCCGTATGGCCGATCATGAATTATGAATTTAAGCTGAAGGGTTGTATGTATTGATAAGTTGATTGGTTCTGGATCGAGCCGTGAGCCGGATGGCTGAGATGGATGGTGATCCATGGTTGAATATATGTGCATGTATGCAATTGAATGATTTGTGAATTTAAGCCGAATGGCTGAGATGAAAGTTGTAAGCGAGTATGCTTGTGTTTTCTCTCTGGTTGTAAGGGTGACAGGGCACCGATACCCTCTAATGGCGACAGGGCGCATATACCCTCTAATGGCGACAGGGCGCAGATACCCTCTAATGATATTAATGCGCAACAGAGAGACTGTGTCTGGGTTAGCTACCGGATACGTCGGGTTGGCTTGGTAACCGACAGATGATATCATCAGCCACTAGGGACAGGCATGCATCATATGCATCTATGTGTCATTGTTTGGGTGTGCATATTGTACTTGTTTTGCCTATGTGATTAATTGCTAATTGTTCTACTTGCAATAACTGTTTGTTTGTGCTTGCATCTTCCTATCTGTGTTTGCAACTGGAACTCTGTTGGATTGTGGTGATTTGGTTGAAGGTTGGATTGTCTGGGCCTAGGGCCGTGGTTGGATTGTTTGGGCCTAGGGCCGTGGTTGGAATGAGATGAACCGATGGTTGATTTCGGTTTTGTGTTTCTGGTTTGGAATAAAATGTGAAAGGCTGCTTTGGTTCAGTATAGATAAACCATTTTGAAAGGCTTTGATGTTTTGAGAATTGAATGGTTCCTCTTTCAGAAAAGATTTCCGACTTTACTTTATTTGTAAACTGTTGTTTTTGAAAAAGAGGCATAAGATGGTTATTAATCACTGGTACGGTTTATCTTCATGTATCCTATTACAGTAATTCCTAAAAACCCTCTACTGAGAACCCTTTCGAGGATGATGTTCTCACCCCTTACAATTTTCCCCTTTCAGGATATGGGCGCAGAAGTTACGAAGAATTTATTTAGTTATAGTTGTGATGTTCTGTATTGCCTTAGATTATTAATTATTGTACCCTCACCTTTATCTTGATATATTCTGTAAGAGGGATAGGAATTGTATTGGTTAATGTCTGTAATATTATTTGTATATGTATGTATATATGGATGTACTCTTTATGAGGTTTTGTAAGTTGTATGGTTTCTTTGGATGTATGTTATCGAACGAAAGTATTTTTGGGAACGGTATTTGCGGTTTAAAGTTTCAAACAGGCTCATATTTTAGTATTAAATAGTATAAGTATCGTCGTAATGTCCGAGCTATCAGAGTTGCGCAGCCGGAAGCGTGAGCTTTGGTAGTTAGGGTGTTACATTATGGTATCAGAGCAGTCCTTCCTGTAGAGCCTGAGGAATGGACCGACTATGCTTCAATTGCATACTCTGAGCGTTTGTCATGTATTAGGTCTTGTCGAATGACGAGAATTAGAGCTTTATGCACATGACGATCTATTGATTTAACGCTGTTAGTCTTGCATTGCATAACTCCTAATATTAAGTTTGGCCGGCTTAATACTAGTGACTTGTGTATATGAAAGCACTAATGGGTTATCATAGATGAAATACGAGTTTTGAGTAAAGCGAATCGCGGGTTTTGGGAACGTTAGAAACTATTTCTCGAGGCTATTCAGTTGTGTGTCTTGAAATTCTATTCGAGTCGACCTGTTCTTTCATATCCTAATTTGAAGTTCTTGTTTGCTACTCCTTTCGAAAAGTAATTTGATGTTTCCACTCTATTTCTCTATTCATATGCATTCTTGTTTGATCTCAATTGCATATGCTTGTTTGGAATCCTTATTGCATCTGTCCTTCTCTGTTTGAGTCCTTCCTGATTCCAATATTCCTTGATATAGCTTTGAACTTGTCTTGATGTGCTGTGACTTTTAACTCCGGGTTCTGATTTCATTCTTTGAGAAATTGTTGATTCAGTTTTCTCTTACTTGACAGTGATCACAGCCAATTTGAGATTTTATAAATTGCTGTTGAATAGATATATACTTTTCTATATATGAGACTTTGAAATTATTTACACAGTTTAACAACTATTTCTTGCTAATATCTTGCCCGTACTTTTACTGGTTTACACAATTGCACTTACTTCAAAAGTAAATTTGACTTTCTAGTAATTTTACTATAGTTTCAATGGACATCTTTAATTGATTGTGTATTTGGATATTTTTCAAAATTTTGGAAAGGAAAGCTTTTTCACTTTTATCCCAGTTGAGTTTCGTTTGATAAACTTTACTTAATTCATTTTGAATTGAGTTTGATTCAGCATGCTATAGGGTTTATGCCAATATCGTTCTTTTGAAGATGTTGGACTCATAGCTTTCTTCTTATGAACGGACTCATTCTCTATTAAACCTTCCATCCCTATGAATGTCATACTTGACTTTATTTTTAACTAATTTCTTACATTTTGTGAACATTAATATCTTGGTTTTTCTTCTCTGGTGAATTTCATCCTTATGTGAGTCGGTTTGATTCGTTTCAAATTAGTGCATCGTTTATTCTCTCATTATCTCTACAAGAGTTTTTAGTCAAAGATTTAATTTTGAGAAATTACTAATGATTGAGTTGTCTTTTCCTACGACTTTTCTTTTGGGACAATTGGAAGCTTGTTGGATGTTTCACGACTAGTGAATCTTGTTTGAACTACCTTGATTTAAAACCCTCTCTTGCATGGCTTGACTCCTTCTTAAATACATCCTAATTTTCTTGAATATCCTTCTGAGATGGTGATTTCAAGTATACTTTGGATTCTTGTTTCAGACTTTTTGAACTTTTGAATTTTCTTTGAAAAGGTTCTAAACTGAATTTAATTTTCTGTTGCTTGATTGAAATTGAAGCCATTGTTCAACCTTGACAAAGATGATTTAAAGTTGACATGCGCTATTTTAAATGAAGTTTTGAGAAGTTTCCTTGTTTAGTGGAAACCGATTCGTTTGTAACGCACCACTTGTTTCCTTTACCAATTTACAACTAAACTTTTACCTCGGATTTTCTTTTCCAAATAGAGCTTAACTTTCTCTTTCGATCTTGCTAAGAATTTTATACACGCTTGTTTGAACATGGACGTTGGGGATTTTTGAACAAGCATTTGATTTCTTTTCTGAGTTTTATGATTGCCCTTGGTTAAGCTGTGCACCTAATTATCTTTCTAAAATATTTGAGGGAAATATTTTAGCTTCTAGCCAAACTTGTGTGCACCTTGTTTTTTAAAATTCTACATGACCTGTTTCAACATGAAGTTGTATTATAGCAAAGTCACGTTTATGCTTTTGTTACTCTCTTGAAGAATGTTTATTACTTGACTTTCTTCCAGACTGCGAAATGATTTTTTCGCAAGTTTTCGATTCTTTTATGAACAAGGTGTTCGGGAGTATTTCTAATCGTGCTCTTGAGTTCTATGAGTTTTGTCTTGGGTCTGGGATATTCTTTTCTGTAAACCTCATACTTCTTCGACTCAGCTTGAAATTGTTTCAAACCAATGCGCTGATTTTCTTCCTATGGATCTTATTGAATTTCTTTGATTCAAGAGTTATCTTGAAGTTGTCAATTGAATTGAGTCTAGCAAACTTCATTGCTTGAGTGTCCTTGTTTATTTGGAATTGGATACATTCTCTCAAATCCTTGAGTACTATCCTTGACATTTGACTCTCCTTTTTAAATCTTGTATCCTTCTGAGTAGACTCGAGAGTTATTTTGATATCACGTGCGACTTGCAAACGTAGTAACGCGATACGTTAGTTCTTTAAGACGTGATGTGTATACGGAAGTTGAAGCGGTAGGTGTGCAACGTATGAGTTGTGGGCGTTTTGTTCCTTGCGAACGGGTTTGTGGTTGTCAGGCTAATGATCGAATTTGGGATTGTAAAGTGCTTGATGGAGTTGGAAAGTTGAAACTTTAAGGTTGATATGAGATTAGTGTGCGGAGGTTAAGCGCGTCGTTTTAACTCCATCCTGTTTTATAGCCTTTGATGCTTTGCCCTTCTATCACATGATTGACCCATGCTAACTTTTGCATTGAGCCTACCTTGTAACGTCTGCTTTGCAATCACACTCCTACCTTTACATCCTTATGAATGCTTATGATAATCAAAGTATTTGAAAATCGTATATATGATTATATTTTGAGATATTTTTGCTTCTTCCTTAGATGTGTTCAAAGGTGAACTGTTATGGAATTTCTTTCATTTTGTATCAATTTTCGAGGGCGAAAATTTTTATAAGGTGGGTAGAATGTAAGACCCAGAATATTTGAAAAGTCTTATTATGATCAAGCCTCAAATCCTACAGTTATTTATAGCCTTAATTTCAGAGATTATTTTATTAAAGATAATTAAGGCAAGTTTTGATTTATTGGATTTGAGATAAGTTATGATTTTTATCCAATTTCACAATTGTTGGATTATTTTCTATATTCAAATTTATAAAGTTGGTAGTTATGAAATAATAAGGATTTTATATGATTTGGATTAGATAAATAATACTTTAAATATTATTACTGCTATTTTGGAAAATGAAGAAATTAAGTATACCATTTCTAATTTTTAGATTTGGGCATTTTATTGAAAATGATTTGTGAAATTGATGAGTAAATAGTATTTTCTATATACAATTAGTGTTGGATTTAATTTGGGTTTTCAATTACTTTATTACCCCTACATTTATTTGAAATTACAAAATTACCATTGAACCCAATTTTAACCTAACCCTAAAAACCTACCCGGTTCCCCTGACCCGGTTTCCCCAAACTGTTGCAGCCCCTCCTTTCTAACAGCAGCAGCAACACTTCTCCTTCCTCAAACCCATACCCTCAGCAATAGCAGCAAATCCTTCCCCCTCTCCCCAACAGAATGCAACACACAAGGCTTCCCAGTTCCATGAGAGAAAGAGACTGAGGCAGAAAGGGAGTCGGAGAGACAGGGGCGGCGCCACAGCCCGGGGCTCACTGCCGTCGCAGTCGCCGTCGCGCCTCCTGCGATCAGCCTCGCCGTCCGTCCTGCTTTCCGTCAAGTCCGCCCCGCTGCTGACGTCGCCGAACCGGGCTGAGAGAGAGAGAGAGATCGAAGCGAGCCATGAGAGAGGGTGACGAGCGCGAGCCAGGACTGGGAAGAAGAAGCCACCGCCGCGCATCCTCGTTGCCGTCGCTGGAAGCTTGGCACTGCCGCCGTCCTTGCTGTGACTGGTGTTGCGCCGGAGGACCACCATCGCGGGAGCAAGGGAGGGAGCTCGCGGTGAAGAGAAAGGGGCGCTGTCTTGTGCGCTGCCGTCGCACTTGGATACCACCGCTGCTACTGCGAGCTCGCCGTCGCCGGAGCTGAGAAGTTGTTGTCCCTGCCAGCAACGAAGAAGAAGGGGGATGAAACCCCCTCCATGTCTGCTGTCTCGGTACGCTGAGAAAGAGATATCGCCGCCACGGCTAGTTGCCGGAAAAACCCCGCCGCCGTCGCCGGAAACACTGCCGGTAAGGGTTTTAGATTTGGTTTTCATTTGTTTAAGATTCTGGAAGCTTTATCGTCTCTGTATGTGGGTTCCAGGCACCATTGCCGGAGTCCGGTCGTCGCTGCCGTTTGGGGTGGCTGTCGGGCTGCCGCCGAACCGGTTTGGAGACTGCCACTGTTTCGGTTCAGCCGTTCCTCCTTCGGTTCGGTAAGCATTTTCGGTTTGAAAGTCTTTTGGTTACTATTCTGTTATCTCACGTTGAGGTTTGTGGCGTTAATTGCTATACGATTGAGTTTCGGTTGTTGTATGTTGCGATTAGAGTGTTGAGACTGTTGCGAAAGTGGCTTGGAACCGAGGTTTTGGCTGCTGGGATTTTGATTGTTTATCTTGGGTCGAGGCGAAAAGGATTATGTGACGCGTTTGGGTTATGGAATTGCGTTTTGAGGTAGGGGCGCTTTCCAAAAACTATGTTTTATGTATTGGAATTATTACATATGGATACTGATGTGAGATATTGTGTATTTAGTGATTGTATCTGCCTTATGTATTATTTGATTAATTCGAATGATTATGGATGTTGATTTGGCTGAATTGTTGTGCGGCTTGTGAAATGTAATGTTTGAAGTTGCTTCTTTAAAGATTTGAAATCTGAGTTTAATCCGTTGAGGATTGGTTTGATTTGAGTAAATTATTTTGATGATTTGAAAGGTCGAATGTACCTTTGAATTTAGCCTGGTTCATTTTAATTGATTTGGTTTTGGACCAGTGTTTTGGTTATTGAACCGTTTCTTTAAAGCTTTGAAAATGAGTTATATCGATTGATATTGAGTTGATTTTGAAATGATATCCTTGAGATACGCCACTGAGGCGATTGTTGGATTTAGCTTGCTTTAAATTGATTTCTGGTTTTGAGCTGTTGAAAAGGAATGAGAAATGGTTTAGTTGGGACCCGAACCGGGTGGCAAAAGTCCAAGTTTTAGGGGAGGTGCTGCCGAAATTTCTACAAAATCATACACTTGTTTGTAAGGTTATTTAAAAAGGGTTGGATTTGAGAAATTGTGTTATTTGATTTATTAAAAGGCTATTTATGTTTTCAAGCTTAATTTATTTGATGAACCTTATACATTGAGTTCGGCTTATTTAGAACTGAACTATTTTTACCGTTTGAATCACTGAAGGAAAGAATGATACTTTAATATTGATTTCAATATAAAAAGGAGTTTTTAGTGATTTTTAAAGGAACCTAGACTTTTGATTGAGTAATCAAGTTTGAGGCATTTTGGAAGAGTTGGAAAAATGGGTTCCAAAAAGAAACCTAAAAGTGGTTTGATTCAAATGAACCGGTTCCGTTTCAAATGAGTTGATTTTTGGACCGGGTTGGAACTTGTGATTTTGTATGATCGGTTTTATAATAAATTCAGTTTTATTTACTTGAACCGAGGATTTATGATTTTAAGAGTTTCAATGAATTTTAAGGAATTTATATAAGTTGACCTTCCCTAAAGACTTGGGACTCTGCCAAGAAACTTTTGTTATAAAATCCCATTGTTGGATGGGTGATTTCGAATGCTTTGAAATAAATCCTTAACTTGCCATGGTTTTGGAAGTTTTGGAAAGAGAATGCCGAGAGTGGCTTGTTTTAAAAAGGGAACTCACTTTGAGTAAATTTGGCTTATGAGCCTGAGATGAATTGAGAAATGAGATCCTTTAAAGCCAAGGCTGAAAAGAGTTGAAATTTGATTTCAAAGTGAAATAGCTTGAGAAAAGTGATTTATGGCTTGAATGCCGGTTTTATGAATTTGATGATGTTGATATGGAAGTGCTGTTTTGTTATGAGCCGGAATGGCTGTGTGTGATATTGATTTATGGCTGATTATCGAATGAGTTATAAGCCGTATGGCCGATCATGAATTATGAATTTAAGCTGAAGGGCTGTATGTATTGATAAGTTGATTGGTTCTGGATCGAGCCGTGAGCCGGATGGCTGAGATGGATGGTGATCCATGGTTGAATATATGTGCATGTATGCAATTGAATGATTTGTGAATTTAAGCCGAATGGCTGAGATGAAAGTTGTAAGCGAGTATGCTTGTGTTTTCTCTCTGGTTGTAAGGGTGACAGGGCACCGATACCCTCTAATGGCGACAGGGCGCATATACCCTCTAATGGCGACAGGGCGCATATACCCTCTAATGGCGACAGGGCGCAGATACCCTCTAATGATATTAATGCGCAACAGAGAGACTGTGTCTGGGTTAGCTACCGGATACGTCGGGTTGGCTTGGTAACCGACAGATGATATCATCAGCCACTAGGGACAGGCATGCATCATATGCATCTATGTGTCATTGTTTGGGTGTGCATATTGTACTTGTTTTGCCTATGTGATTAATTGCTAATTGTTCTACTTGCAATAACTGTTTGTTTGTGCTTGCATCTTCCTATCTGTGTTTGCAACTGGAACTCTGTTGGATTGTGGTGATTTGGTTGAAGGTTGGATTGTCTGGGCCTAGGGCCGTGGTTGGATTGTTTGGGACTAGGGCCGTGGTTGGAATGAGATGAACCGATGGTTGATTTCGGTTTTGTGTTTCTGGTTTGGAATAAAATGTGAAAGGCTGCTTTGGTTCAGTATAGATAAACCATTTTGAAAGGCTTTGATGTTTTGAGAATTGAATGGTTCCTCTTTCAGAAAAGATTTCCGACTTTACTTTATTTGTAAACTGTTGTTTTTGAAAAAGAGGCATAAGATGGTTATTAATCACTGGTACGGTTTATCTTCATGTATCCTATTACAGTAATTCCTAAAAACCCTCTACTGAGAACCCTTTCGAGGATGATGTTCTCACCCCTTACAATTTTCCCCTTTCAGGATATGGGCGCAGAAGTTACGAAGAATTTATTTAGTTATAGTTGTGATGTTCTGTATTGCCTTAGATTATTAATTATTGTACCCTCGCCTTTATCTTGATATATTCTGTAAGAGGGATAGGAATTGTATTGGTTAATGTCTGTAATATTATTTGTATATGTATGTATATATATGGATGTACTCTTTATGAGGTTTTGTAAGTTGTATGGTTTCTTTGGATGTATGTTATCGAACGAAAGTATTTTTGGGAACGGTATTTGCGGTTTAAAGTTTCAAACAGGCTCATATTTTAGTATTAAATAGTATAAGTATCGTCGTAATGTCCGAGCTATCAGAGTTGCGCAGCCGGAAGCGTGAGCTTTGGTAGTTAGGGTGTTACACATATAACCCATTATTATCGCCTTCCATAAATTCTTTCTCATTTTCTCTCTATTATTCTCCAGCACTTGAAGTCATTCTTCAATATTATCGTCTCCTTTTTAACATTACCTCACCCTTCATTTTCCCTCGTCACATTTTCAGCCACCATTCACTTCACCTCTTTAATACCCACCTTAACCATCACTTTCACTTTCTTACTGACGATAACAATAATACCATGATCATACTTCTTTTTCCACCCACTTTCTCCATTCCTGGTTACACTTAGGGGTGAAAATAGGTCAGGTCAAGCTAGACTTTACTCTTAACAGGCCTGACCTGTCATACAATTAATTGGCATGAGCCTGACCTGCAGCCTGTTATAGACATTTTATAAAGTATTAGGCCTGGCCTGTTATTCAGGTTGACCTGCCCTGAAACCTGTTAAAAGGCCTAATAATTTCTTTTTTTACAAAAATAAAAATATTATTTATAAAAAATTTTAAACTTTTAACGTATTTAAAATATACAAAAATATTCATAATAAAATATAATAAATTTAAAATATCTCATAATTTTGTTAATAATAAATAATTATTTATATATTTAATTTTATTTTAACAGGCACAGGCAGGCCTGACAGGCCAATATGACTAATTAGTGAGTTTGGGTCTGGCCTATTAACGTATTAAGACTTTTAAAAGAGCCTGTGCCTGTGCCTATTTTATAACAGGCCAGGCTGCAAGCCCCTGACAGGTCACCTGACCTTTTTCCACCCCTAGTTGCACTACACTTCTCTCTTCCTCCTTCTTAATCTCTTTCTCCCTCAACGCCTATGCTCGATATGTGTTTTTCTCTCTTTATTTGAAAAAAAAATCATGAATGTTGTTCTTCTTGACGGCAATGATTATTATATGATTGTTATTGATGTTTGTTTGTTGGTTAGGGAGAATTGTTGGTAGTAGTGATGAAAAAAGTTGAGATTGTACTAGTGATTAGGGTTGAAACTGGTTGTAGTTAAGGTGACGAGAGTGATGATGTTGGTGCGTGACAGTGGGGTGAGAGGGATGATTGGTGTTGGAGGCAGTGATAATAAGCTGTAAAGGTGATGATGTTAATGGTGGCGAGGAGTGAGTTGGATTGTGGGTCAAAGGATAATGACGGTTGAGGTTGGCGGTAGTAACAGTGATGACGGTAGTGGCAAGTGGTGGGTATTGGATGGAGGTCAAATTGAAATTGGTTTGGTTTTGTCGTTAAGCATGGGTGGAGGAGAGTGGTGACAATGAAATGTTTGATTTAAAGATAAACTAAAAAAAAAAAATTGACTAGAAGTTGGAATTTCTTTTTTTAATATTGGGCCTTAACGGGTGTATATCATCAAACTGAGCCAACCGACGTGTTTAACGCCATTATGGGAGGCGGCCATTAACGCGAAGAAAATGTCAATAGCATTAACTAAAAAACATTAGTGACATTTTATTCTGCATGGGTGACACATGGCATTCTCTCTCTTCCTCCTTTACGTGAACTTAGCTAGGATCGAACCCGTTTTCGTCATTTTTTCTTCTTGTTAGTTCCCTATTCTCTCAAATTCTCTCTAACATCACTCTCAACTCCTTAATTCTACCAGCATAAACAAAATGGTGACAGAGAGGAGATTGGTGTACTCGAATACTCCTTAAAATACATATATGAGTATTTTATTTTATTCTTTGTTATTTTATTTAATTTTTTAAGCTAAAAGTAGTACAAAAAGTATAAATTTTTAATATTATTTTCTTGTTGATTAGTTCTAAATAAATTAATTGTTAATTAAAAAGGACTAGTTAAAAATATGATTTTATTGTTGTAGCTGTAATAGTAGTGCTAGTGTTAGTGCGAATTAGTTATTGTTAGTGTATATTATTAATTAATTATTAGAACAAATTTTTTAATGATTTTAGTTTTTTTAAATAATTTTTTTCAAAAACAGAATTATTTATTTAATAGTTGTTAGTACATATTTTTTTGTGAATTAGGTTTTGTGTTTAAAATTTATTAAAAGATATTAGCCTTGATTATTATTAATTTATATTTTTAGTTATTTTACTTTTGTTTGAAACATTTAATAATAAAACTGCATTATTATTAATTTTTAGTATATATTTTTAGGATTTTGTCTTGAATTTTAATTATTTATTAAAAAAGAATTAATATTATTAATCTTTAGCATATATTTTTATTAATTTTAGTTTTATTTAGATTAAAAAAATAAAATTATTATTAATGCTTAGGATATATTTTTAATAAATTATTCTTCATTTAAATATTTAATTAAAAAATAACAATTTTATGGTTTATTAGCACATGATAGTTTAGTTTTATTATCAAATATTTGTTATTAAATAACACTTTCAATATTTGTTAATAAATAGTATAATTTTTAATTGTTATGTTTGAAAAAACAGAACTGTTATTAATTTTAAATATATATTTTTAAATATTGATTATAAAAGATTAATCACTGGTACATGTGATATAGTTATCATTAATTGTTACTATGTGTTTTTTATCGTAGAGTTCAAGAAAAACGACATCTTGTATATGTAAGTAATTTTTGTGTTTACAATAGTAGTTAGTAATAAATAATTAATTTAGTAATTATCAACTATTAGAATTTATAGTAATTTAGTAATTATTAATTATAATTGTTACTAAACTGAGTATTAATTTATTTTATTGGTAATAGTAGTTATTAACTAGTTTTAGTTATTCACTATTAATTATGATTTTTGTTTTCAAGGTTCAAAAAATTTGCACAACAGACACTTACACCAAATAGACTCATATGACGTCAGGATGGAGAAACAATTGAGAGAGACAAAATATATCTCAGCTTTGGAGGATCATGTCTCACAATTCAACTATAGATGCATTAGTTGAAAGGTGGCATCCTGAGGCACACATATTTCATCTTTCACACGGCGAGTGCACAATTACTTTGGATGACGTCGCGATGATTTTCAGATTTTGAGCTCATAGTTTTTTCAGTGATTGGATTAATTTATCACAACACAAGTGGGTCAGAGAACGAGTGCATAAACCAATTTGGTATTGCTCCTAGGCCAAACAACCATCGAGGAAGCAAAATTAAGCATCATGGTTCTGCACCCTAAAGGGCGCCAACATTTGATTGACTGACAGAGTATGAAAATTTATGTGAAATATCACAAAATATTGCTATTTGGTACGACATTATTTAGTGACAACTCTGGAATCACTGTGCACTGGAAGCATTTGCTATTGCTTTGTGAGTTTTCTCAGATAAATAAATTTAGTTGGGGTTCTACATGTCTTATACACATGTATCGATCATTATATTGGGTATCAAGGTATGATTGCAAGGACATGGATAGTCCTCTGGCTTTGCTCCTTGTGTGGGCCTGGATACAAATGTCGTTAATAGGGCCTCTGCTGATGAATACCATCTTTCTACTTGCTTGCAAGTAAAATTTATATAAGATGTCGATTTAATTATTTTTTATATGGTATGTACTTTCTGATATGAGCATCATATGTACTTTCTAAAAATTGGGCAACCTTTGACGTTAGAAGAAGGTTGGATGATCTTTCTCCAGACGAAGTACGTATTTTGTCATTTGTACTTTTACTTATATTGAATTAAATTGATGATTGCATATTTACACCATTGAGCATTCGATGTGTTTTTACAGTTTGTGTGGAAAGTATACAGTCCCAACTGAATTGTGCCTTATCTTATTCCACTTATGATGAATGATAGTGCAGATCTCTGAAGTGCAACTGTGCCTCTAATATGCTTTGAGGTTGTGGAGTGGCATCTGACTGATAAGGTTAAAAGACTGTTTGGCTTTTATCAAGACCCACC
The DNA here is from genome assembly GCF_014773155.1 of Arachis stenosperma. NCBI lineage: Eukaryota > Viridiplantae > Streptophyta > Magnoliopsida > Fabales > Fabaceae > Arachis > Arachis stenosperma. The sequence continues at coordinate 87,506,002 of NC_080383.1, read as the reverse complement.
AAGAGAAGCTGTAAAACTTGGAGTGTTCTATAACATAGTGTTGATGGGTCTAAGAAAATAACAGTTTTGCGCGCGTCTTGACAGGTCAACCTGTCGACAATTATCAACCATTCGACAATACATGGACTGGTACATTGGTAAGTTCGATGATCACCTGCGGTTCTCCGAGCGTGCTGAGCAAGACTAACCACCATAGCAAGAGCAACCACCATGACAACAACTCTATTGACTACCACGGACATAACAACTGCCTCAGCAAGAACAACCACCACAGTAACAACAACCACCATATCCATCGCCATATGCTACTGACCATATCCGTACCCACCATACATACACCCATCATCACAGCAATAACCTATCCACCACTATATTCATACCCTCTACAATATCCATACCCACCATACTCAGAGGATTATGTACAACCTTTCATCAAAGCTGTTATACCATCATACTCACAATCATACCCACAATACATATAGGAATATGCACAACCTTCCACCCAACCTTTCATACAGCCATACTTTTAGCCCTCCACCATGCCTAAGGAATAAATACCGACATAGTTACCGCAGTATTCATTGTCAAAACTACTAGGTATAGTGGCACAAGATATGAAACAATATAGATACATTATTGGTTGGGTTCAAGGTTCGGAGTCATCTTAATGGGTGAATGATTTATTCTCTACCTAGGATCCCTTATAGGTACCAATTCCTCAAGTTATTCCTGGATGATTATCTTTGGATGCGAGGTGTCCACCACAATCTTATTCTGAGCACTCTAGGTTGATAATTTCTATTGATTCAATTAGGAGTGTCCGTCGGGGGATTGGATGTTGCCAAACCCCAACATGAATTCCTATGTCTGAGGATGATGAAGAGGAGAATGACGAGATGGTTGATGAGACTTGTGTAGGTGAGGATACAATTGATGAGACTCGTGCAGATGAGGATAAGGCTGATCAGCATGGTTTAAGTAAGGATATAGTTGATGAGTCTGGTACAGGTGATAATGTGATTGATGAGTCTAGTTCAAGTAATTTGATTATTGTTGTTCTTGTTTGTTGACTAGGATTATATTTATGATTGATCAGAATTGGTTTTTATATTGATGTCAATTAATCATAACTATATTTGTTATTTTTGTTTTCGTGTAGGTACTCATGATAAGGGTTATGACCTTAGGGTTGACCCAACTCGTAAGAGTCGATCAAGATGGAGTCCATCACTAATCAAGAAAAGGGTCAAAAAAGGATATTTTAAAGTGGTACAAACTGTAAAGAGAAGTATCTTTAAACAAATTATTATGAAGTTTAGTCAATGGACATGTACAATGTAATTTTATGCACATTATATTATTTTATAGAAGACTATGTACTAGTCTTTACTCTAGGTGCAATATGAACTTGGAAATTAATTTTAGCAAAGTAACCATAACATGACTCAATACATTCAAAAGAAACAAACTATAACTGAATGTAACATTAAATAAAATGATGGTGATACAAATGATATCATAAACTCTCTTAATATTAGAACTACGAATTCGGAGACGAGCCACTAGCACTAGCTCCACTACGATTCGGGCATCTACTTTTGCTATGACCCTTACCTTCACAAAGCCTACAACGCCTAGGACTACTTATATCACAAATATTCATCTCATTCAAGAAACAAATTTTCTTAGGACAACCTTTGATCACTTGCTTGAGGTAGGGATTGGGTACTAGTCTTAGTCCGTGATGCACAAGTCATGTTGTTGAATTTCCTAGTAGCCCGAATCGGGTTTGGTATACTTTTAGGATCTCTCCTATCGTATATAACTCATGGACATACTGTTTCCAATCCAAGAACTAGTTTGTACAACAGGAAAAGACATGGCGACAAAGAATTTAATCCACCTCAAACTCACCATAATCACAATGCTGAAGACACGAATTTACTGAAAACTCCAAACCGTTGGGCATCTCGCGTACTTTAAAGAGCTTATTTTGCCTATCAAATAAGTTAACTTGGATGTTTCCCGCTGCACACTGATTTGACTAAATTTTTTTGGTTGCATATTCATAGAATATATTACCTGCACTTATACGAGCCTCAACCTCAACTATCTTTCTTGTGAACAACGTATCTAACCTGTAAAAGGTTGCCTTAACAAGGGATGTGGCGGGAAGATTGCATTCCCTTTAATACTTTTTTAATGCACTCCACTAGGTTGATGGTCATATGGCCACAGCGATGTCCTCCATTATATGCCAAGAAATTCTGCGATCGAGGGATATTGTTGAGCCACTGCTTGTAAGCCACGCCCCGTTCACATAATCTCTGGTAACGCATATTAAATTCACTCATTGTTCTAGAATAATCTATGTTGACAATCAACTTTTGCATATGTGGTGTCTTGAACCTTCTCAAGAAGTTGGATGTTATGTGTCTAATGCAAAACATGTGAATAGCTCTCGAATATTACCATGCTCCATTACTACGACCTACAGCGAAGATAATTGACTCGTGTCGATAAGAAATAAAGGCAATACCATCTCGATTAACCACATGTGTTAACAGATGGCTAAGAAAAAAGTGTCAGGCATCAGCAGTCTCACTCTCAACTAGGACAAATGCAAGAGGCACGATATTTCTATTGTCATCTTGTGATACTGCAACTAAAAGAGCCCATTTATACTTTCCATATAAGTGTGTGCTGTAACTTGGACCAGCGGCTTGCAACTTCTGAATACTTTACATAAGGGCAGAAAGTTTAGAAGACTTGCGTCAAAATCCGGAGATCCTCAACCACATCATCCCCTTGGTAGCCATATGCAGTTTCGTACTTAACAATTGCTGATAATTTTTTTGCAACCATTGCTTCAAACTATGTGGGAAAAGCTTCACAAGAAGCTTTCCACCCACCGAATATTTTTTCAACTGCCTTTTGATTCACTAACCATACTTTGTGGTAACTTATCATGTAGTTGAACTTCGACTGCACTTCAGCAATGACAGATTTTACCTTTATGGATGGGTCAACTTCAACCAATAGCTTTATCGCTTTTGTAATTGTATCAGAGTCTACTTTAGCATAACTTTGATTAATGGTACTTCTGGTATACGTGTGACTACCGTTGTACCTTCTTATCACCTAACAAAACTATCTTTTTTATAAGATTAACTCCGATAAGCCAATCACAACTTCTTTTATATTGTATATATTTAGCATAGAATGTCATCAGTTCTGATTCATACACCCTGTAATAAATGGCTCCCCGGATGTTATACTCTTTAATTGTTGCAATAACAACTTCTATGGAGTTAAACTCCATTCCGATGACGAATTCACTGTCTGCGACAACAGCGGGGATTACACCAATAATAAAACAAAATAAATCTAAATACTATTCTATTAATAATAATTATATTAATAATATTGTTGAGTTTAGTGAACTTAAACCATGATTAAGATGATGACTAAACATTATTAGGTTGATTATCAATTGTTTGTGTAATGTGTTTCGTTTAATGTGCAGAAATTGAATTAATCACAATGGCCCATTAAGCATGAAAACAAGCCCACACACGTGCTGGCCTAATACCCAGTTCAGCTCTATCAAACCATTCAATTCCAAACCTGGTCCAAGTTTGAACGGCTAAACCATGAGAAAAAAAGAAAAACAAATTGGCCCAATGTCCAACATAAAGCCCAATTGGTGGACCACACACTAAAATCCATACATTTCACTTAGACTCCAACTAGGTATTCAAATTTCATTTTATTCGAATACCTCTTCACACCCACCGAACCAAAACTCTCTCTTCTCTCTCTTCTCTTTTCTTTCACATCACATCACTTTGAAACAAGAAAAAAGCAAAATGGAAAATCTAAAGCTAGGATTGGGACAAGGAGAGAAAAGCACAAAGTTTGGGTCCTCATAGCTCTCTGAGCTATTTATGTTCTTCTCCTTTATATTTTTCATTTTGTAATTTTTTTCTCAGTTTAGTCTGTCTGAGTTTCATTGGAAAAAGACAAACATGGTGAGATTTGTAAGAAAAAGCCAATGAGTGAAAAAAGGTAGAAAGCTAGACTTGGACAAAAAGCCTAAGTTAATTTAGAAATTCTTTCTTAGTATTTCGGTTTTATGTCATGATCCTGAATGGATTCCCTTACAAATTGAGTTAGCACTTTGCAGTTGAAAGCTAGGGTGAGTCCTAGTCAAGTTTAGGTTGGGTTAGAATATGGACTTGTCCCAAATAGAATTGGGATAAATCCTAGGGAAAATTGGTGTTTGTAATCTGTTAATAAAGATAATGATGGAGACTGGATGTAGGCTACATTGCACTAGATAGCTGAACTAGGATACATCTGTGTGTCATTTGCTACTCTCTTCTCTGTCTCTGGTTCTACATAAAAGAAGACAAAAACAAAGTATCTCCTAAATTATTCACTAAGCTTTTTTTCATCATAACGCTCCTTGCAACTAATGTTGTTCTGGCTCCTACCGCATCAGGAGACAAAACTAAAATCTCTCATGTATTCTATCAACAGAACGCAAGGTTACAAGTAAAGAAAAAAGAAGACTAAGATTCAACCCTCTTCTCTTAGCCACTGATTACCATCAATTGGTATCAGAGCTTGGTCTCACAGAATTCAAGCTTTATAGCTTGGAGAAAAGATCCTGATGGCGAACAACATTGGTTCCAACATAGTGGCTTACACTGACAGAAGGACAATTCAACAACAGACATATATTCTTCAAAGAAAAAAACTACAACTATTGGAAAGAAAAAATGAAGATCTTTGCTCAGTCAGTGGATTACAACCTGTGGAAGATAATCATGAACGGTCCTCAAATCCCTACCAAAACTGGTGCTGATGGTCTGTTACTCCCAAAATCGAAGCAGAATGGAATGAAGATGATAAAAAATGGTGGAACTCAATGCCAAAGCTATCAACATGCTGAACTTTGCAATTAGCTTTGAGGAATACCGAAAGGTTTTAAGATGCAAAATAGTAAAAAAAATTGGGATAAGCTCCAAGTCACATAAGAGGGCACCAGACAAGTGAAAAAAACCAGAATTGATATGCTGAGCAAAGAGTATGAGATGTTCTCTATAAAGGAAGGAGAATCAATTGATGACATGTTCGAAAGATTCTCTATCATCATCAATAGCTTAGATGCTCTGGGGATTACTCACTCTGAACAAGTGCTGGTGAAAAAAGTCTTGGGAAGACTGACTGAAGAGTGGGAAACAAAGGCCACTGTTATCTCTGAAAGTAGTAACCTGAGTCAAATGACCTATGATGAGTTGAGCTAGCATATGAAATCACTCACATAAAAAATGATACAAAAAAGAAAGGAGTGGCTCTTAAATCATGTACTGAATCATTGGTTGATGAATTCAGTGATTGTTTATCAGATGACGATTTTGTGTTTTTTTCTAGAAAACTCGAAAGGATGATGAAACTAAGAGGAAGAAGTAGAAGAAGCAGCTCAAAGGGACTAAAGAAGGATGTAAGCAAGGTCATTTGCCACAACTGCAGAGAAGCTGGACACTACAAGTATGACAGTCCCAAGTTGAAGAAAGAAGACAAATCTCGAAAAGATAAGAAGAAGGGGCTTATGGCCTCTTGGTAAGATCTGGAAAAAGATTTTGAAGAGGATGGAAACTCAGACAACAACTCTCAAGCTGCCTTATGGCTGACCACAGCCAGAATGATGAGGTAATCTTTATTGAACCCTCTAATAAAGACCTTCATCTTATGATTGATCATCTCACTGAGAAATTAAGAATTTTTTTGAACTAATGCCATGAACTTGAATCTGAAAATGACATCTTAAAGGTTGAAAATGCATTTCTCTAAGAAAAATTGAGGAAAGCCGAAACCACTGTTAATCTTGTTGAAGAAAATAAGCGGCTTAACGCTGAACTCGATAGTTGTGATAAAAAAACATTTTGTTATTGCATACTTAAATTGCTATTCAAGAGAATGAAAGGTTGCATAAAGAGGTTAAGAATTTAAAACTAGACTTAGCCAAATTTGCTCAAAGTTCTAAAAATTTAGATAGATTATTGCCTAGTCAAAGACCTTTTTTTGAAAAGACTGGATTAGGTTATTGTGAAAAATCAGAATTTGTTTTAAAAAGTTTACAATTTAAAAATGAAGCTTCCATTTCTAAAGACAAAAGATTTCAAAATCCAAATCCTCTTAAAAAGTCAGCAACCAATAAATTATATCACATATGCAATAGAGATGGTCATTTTCCTATTCAATGTTTCATTTTTAAAAGAAAGATTGGTGATGAAAGTTACAAAAGTTGGAAAATATAATGCTCTTGGTCAACAAAGATGGTTTAACATTAAAAGATAAAAAAAGATTTGGATATTTAAGGTCACCTAAAAGCTTTGTGCAGTTTTGCCTAGCATCCAAGAAGAAGAGTGACACGTGGTATTTGGATAGTGGATGCTCTAGACACATGACTGGAAAGTCCACATTCTTCATCAAGCTTGGCAAATATGATGGAGGCTTTATGACTTTCGGTGACAATGGTAAAGATAAAATTGTAGCCATAGATAAGGTAGGTAAGAGTTTCTCTTCTTTCATTAATGATGTATTTCTAGTTGATGGATTGAAACACAATCTTCTAAGCATTAGTCAACTGTGTGACTTAGGATATTTGGTTATTTTCAAGAAATTGAAATCCTTGGTTGTGTGTTAAAAATCCGGTGAAATTTTGTTTAAAGCTAAAAGGTGCAACAATGTGTATGTACTTACCTTAGGGGAACTAAGGCTCCGTTTGGTTTGTGTGTATGTCAGGCTAAGACATAGACACAACAGGACATGTCTTTTGTTTGGTTTCTGAGACACAGAAAATAAAAGACACGCTTACACACAAGAGCACACATAATACACGTATTTCATGTCTCAAGGAAATGATGAGACACGGACAAAAAGTGATGGACACGGATCTGAGTTATTTTTTTTTTTACTTGTTTACCCTTATGAAAATTACTTGGGCTCTCTGCCTCTCTCTGGTCCTTTTTTTTATTTTAAAATAATTGAATTTTTATTTTAAATTAGAAGGGTAAAATAGTCATTTTAATTATATAGTGTTCTTGTGTCTTATTAATCAAACATAACATTAGACACTACAGTATTGTCATGTCTCTATATCCAAACATCATACATAAACACAAATATTTTATGTCTATGTCTCAAGTGTCTATGTCTTAATGTCTATGTATTAGTACATACACAAACCAAACGGAGCCTAAAAGAACAAAATGTAGCATGTTTCACCTCCATGGAGTCTGAAAAATGGCTATGGCATAAGAAATTAGGACATGCAAGCATGTTCCAAATCTCTAAACTTGTGAAAAAGAATTTGGTTAGAGGTCTTCCCAAAATAAAATTTGACAAAGACATCACTTGTTATGCTTGTCAATTGGCTAAATAAACTAAAAACTCTTTTAAGCCCAACGATGACATCTCAACCAAAAGGCCATTGAAAATGCTACACATTGATATTTTTGGTCCTACTAAATATTATACTTTAGTAGTGGTTGATGATTATACTAGATATGGGTGGATTCTTTTCTTGACTCATAAAAATGATGCTTTCATTGCTTTTTCAACTCTATGCAAAAAGATCCAAAATGAAAAAGATTTGAAAATAGTTTCAATAAGAAGTGATCACGGAAAAGAGTTTGAAAATCAAGATTTTGAAATATTTTCTGATGAATTTGGAATTTCACATAACGTTTCATGGAGTTTTGGGTGTTTTTGACCTCTTTAGCTTGCTTGCCTACTGAATTTATGATAGAAATGCATCTCTTCATGTCCATAAAAAAGGGGGGGATCCACGTGTGGGCGTGCTAGACACGTCCGCGTCGATGGCCCTCACAGGTCCTAGTAAAAAATTCCAGAGAGTTATGCGAGCATTGAGCTAACACTATGCCCCACGCCCAACCATACTCACGCGTACGCGCATGATGAGCGGATAATTTGTATGCTTTTTGGCATTGTTTTTAGTATGTTTTTAGTATCTTTTAGTTAGTTTTTAGTATATTTTTATTAGTTTTTAATTAAAATTCACTTTTCTGGACTTTACTATGAGTTTGTGTGTTTTTCTGTGATTTCAGGTATTTTCTGACTGAAATTGAGGGTCCTGAGCAAAAATCTGATCCAGAGACTGAAAAGGACTGCAGATGCTGTTGGATTCTGACCTCCCTGCACTTGAAGTGGATTTTCTGGAGCTACAAAAGCCCAATTGGCGCGCTCTCAACGGCATTGGAAAGTAGACATCCTGGGCTTTCCAGCAATATATGATAGTCCATACTTTGCCCAAGATTTGATGGCCCAAACCGGCGCTCAAAGTCACCTCAAGAAATCCCAGCGTTAAACGCCGGAACTGGAATAAAAGTTGGAGTTAAACGCCCAAACTGGCATGAGAACTGGCGTTTAACTCCAGAAAAGGTCTCTACACGAAATTCCTTCATTGCTCAGCCCAAGCACACACCAAGTGGGCCCGGAAGTGGATTTTTCTGTCATTTACTCATTTCTGTAAACCTTAGGATACTAGTTTACTACTTATAGGACCTTTTTACATTGTAATCAGAACCTTATGACCCCATAACATTTTGTACACGTTCTTTCCACAGTATGAGCCTCTAAACCCCATGGTTGGGGGTGAGGAGCTCTGCTGTGTCTTGATGGATTAATGCAATTACTACTGTTTCTTATTCAATCATGCTTGCTTCCATTCTAAGATAACACTTGTTCTTAATCCGGATGAATGTGATGATCCGTGACAATCATCATCATTCTCAACCATGAACACGTGCCTGACAACCACCTCTGTTCTATCTTAGATTGAGTAGTTATCTCTTGGGTTCTTTAATCGGAATCTTCGTGGTATAGGCAGGACCTGATGGCAGCATTCAAGAGAATCCGGAAGGTCTAAACCTTGTCTGTGGTATTCTGAGTAGGATTCAATGATTGAATGACTGTGACGTGCTTCAAACCTGTAACCTACTGGGCGTTAGTGACAGACGCAAAAGAGTTATTCTATTCCGGTAGGGGAGGGAACCAAACCGGTGATTGGCAGCACTGTGACAGAGTGTGTGCATTAGCTTTCACTGCGCGGATGGGAGGTAGCTGCTGACAACAGTGAGACCCTACACGAGCTTGCCATGGAAGGAGACATGCGTGTTTGATGAAGAAGACAGTAGGAAAGCAGAGATTCGGAAGATGGAGCATCTCCAAACCTCAACCCATTCTCCATTACTGCAGTACAAGTAACCATTACATGTTCTTTTGCTTCTTACAATCAATCCTGATAATTTCTAATATCCTGACTAAGATTTACAAGATAACCATAGCTTGCTTCAAGCCGACAATCTCCGTGGGATCGACCCTTGCTCACGCAAGGTATTACTTGGACGACCCAGTGCACTTGCTGGTTAGTTGTGCGGGAATGCAAAAGTGTTATTGCAATTTCGTGCACCAAGTTTTTGGCGCCGTTGCCGGGGATTGTTCGAGTTTGGACAACTGACGGCTTATCTTGTTGCTTAGATTAGGACTGTTTTATTTTTGTTGGTTTAGAGTCTTTTAGTTGAGTCTAGTTTCATATTCTAAGTTTGGTGTCAATTGCATGCTTTTATTTTTCTTTTAAAATTTTCGTTTTTGCGTAGTCTTAGTCCCTTTTTGATTCATAAAAATTCTAAGTTTGGTGTTCTCTTTGTGTTTTTCTCTTAAAATTTTCGAAAATTTAGTGTTTGATTTTCTAAAAATTTTAAGTTTGGTGTCTTTTTGCTGTTTTTCTCTTTCCTCTTTTTAAAAATCAAATCTTTTTCATAAAAATTTTTCAATCATATCTTCTTAATTGCTGTTTTCAAAATCTTTTTCTTCACTAATTGATTCAGTTCTCAATTTGCTTTGATCTTATTTATTTTTAATTTTCGAATTTTCTTTTATTTTCCTTTTATTTTATTTTATTGAATTTTAATTTTTTTCGGTTATTTCAAAAAAAAATAAAAATAAACAAAATTTATCTCTTTGCAATCATTCTCATTTCCCTTTTGTCCATTATGGACTTAAGTGGAATTAATCAGTCCAAAAGGACTCTGGGGTCTTATGCTAACCCCATTACAGCTGCATATGGGAGTAGCATCTGTATACCTCCCATCAAAGCAAGCAGCTTTGAGCTAAATCCTCAACTCATTATCATAGTGCAGCAAAATTGCCAGTATTCCGGTCTTCCACAGGAAGAACCTACTGAGTTTCTGGCACAGTTTTTACAAATTGCTGACACAGTACATGATAAAGAGGTAGATCAGGATGTCTATAGACTATTACTGTTTCCATTTGCTGTAAAAGATCAAGCTAAAAGGTGGTTAAATAACCAACCTACAGCAAGCATAAAGACATGGAAACAGTTATCAGACAAATTCCTGAATCATTTCTACCCTCCAAAAAGGATGACACAGCTAAGGCTGGACATCCAAGGCTTTAAACAAGAGGATAATGAATCCCTTTATAATGCCTGGGAGAGGTATAGAGGTATGCTTAGAAAATGCCCCTCTGAAATGTTTTCAGAGTGGGTACAGTTAGACATCTTCTACTATGGGCTCACAGAAAAAGCTCAGATGTCTTTAGACCACTCAGCTGGTGGATCTATACACATGAGGAAGACAATTGAAGAAGCTCAAGAGCTTATAGACACTGTTGCTAGAAACCAATACTTATATTCTAGCAAGGAATTCGTTCCACAAGAAGAGGTCATGGCAGTAGTCACTGATCCTGATCCTCAAGAACAGATGAATGAGCTTAATCAACAATTGCTCCTGATGACAGAACAGTTAGCAGAATTTAAAGAAATGCTCCATGATACTAAGGTTGCTAACAAGAGCATAGAACTGCAGTTGAATCAAGCAAAACAGCAAATATCTAAACAAATAACAGAAGAATGTCAAGCGGTTCAACTGAGGAGTGGGAAAACATTGAATGCCACTGCTCAAAAGAGTAAGAAGTCAATTAAGGAACAGTTGACAGAGGATGACCAAGCCACTGTTCAAAATCCCTCTGAGGACAGTAAGAGCCCAGAGAGGAATATTATTGGCGTTCAAACGCCAGAAAGGGAAGGAAAGTTGGCGTTAAACGCCCATTCCTTGCCCAATACTGGCGTTCAAACGCCAGAACAGGGAGGAAAGCTGGCGTTAAACGCCCATTCCCTGTCCAGTTCTGGCGTTCAAACGCCAGAAAAGGGGGAGAAGTTAGCGTTTAACGCCCAAACTTCATCCACTCCTGGCGTTCAAGCGCCAAGGGAGGATCAGACACCTGAGAGTGCTGACAGTAATCCCTCTAACAAGGCTTCTTCAACCACTTCTGTAAGGAATAAACCTGCAGCATCTAAGGTTGAAGAATATCAAGCCAAGATGCCTTATCCTCAGAAACTCCGCAAAGCGGAACAGGATAAACAATTTGCCCGCTTTGCAGACTATTTAAGGACTCTTGAAATAAAGATTCCTTTTGCAGAGGCACTTGAGCAAATACCTTCTTATGCTAAGTTCATGAAAGAGATCTTAAGTCATAAGAAGGATTGGAGAGAAACTGAAAAAGTGTTTCTCACTGAAGAATGCAGTGCAGTCATTCTAAAAAGCTTACCAGAAAAGCTTCAAGATCCTGGAAGCTTTCTGATACCATGCACATTGGAAGGCACTTACACCAAGGTAGCCTTATGTGATCTTGGAGCAAGTATTAATTTAATACCTGCATCCACTATCAGAAAGCTTGGGTTGATTGGAGAAGTCAAACCAACCAGGATATGCCTCCAACTTGCTGATGGCTCCATTAAACACCCATCAGGCATAATAGAGGACATGATTGTCAAGGTTGGGCCATTTGCCTTTCCAACTGACTTTGTGGTGCTGGAAATGGAGGAGCACAAAAGTGCAACTCTCATTCTAGGAAGACCTTTCCTAGCAACTGGACGAACTCTCATTGATGTACAAAAAGGGGAAGTAACCTTGAGAGTCAATGAGGATGAGTTCAAGTTAAATGCTGTAAAAGCAATGCAGCATCCAGACACACCAGAGGACTGCATGGGCGCTGACATTATTGACTCTCTGGTAGAAGAGATCAATATGGCTGAAAGCCTAGAATCAGAGCTTGAGAACATCTTCAAAGATGCTCAAACTGATCAGGAAGAGCCAGAGGAGGCAAAGGAATTTTCGAAAATTCCTCAGGAGGAGGATAAGCCTCCTAAGCCTGAACTCAAACCATTACCACCATCCCTGAAATATGCATTTCTGGGAGAGGGTGAAACTTTTCCAGTAATTATAAGCTCTGCCTTAAATTCACAGGAAGAGGAAGCACTGATTCAAGTGCTAAGGACACACAAGACAGCTCTTGGGTGGTCCATAAGTGATCTCAAGGGTATTAGCCCAGCCAGATGCATGCACAAGATCCTATTGGAGGATAATGCCAAACCAGTGGTTCAACCACAGAGGAGGCTAAATCCTGCCATGAAGGAGGTGGTGCAGAAAGAGGTCACTAAATTACTGGAGGCTGGGATTATTTATCCTATTTCTGATAGCCCCTGGGTGAGCCCTGTCCAAGTTGTTCCCAAAAAGGGAGGCATGACAGTGGTTCATAATGAAAAAAATGAACTGGTTCCTACAAGGACAGTCACAGGGTGGCGCATGTGTATTGACTACAGAAGACTCAATACAGCCACCAGAAAGGATCATTTTCCTTTACCATTCATAGACCAAATGCTAGAAAGACTAGCTGGCCATGATTACTACTGCTTTTGGATGGCTACTCAGGCTACAACCAAATTGCAGTAGATCCTCAAGACCAAGAGAAAACAGCATTCACATGCCCTTCTGGCGTGTTTGCCTATAGGAGAATGCCTTTTGGTCTGTGCAATGCACCTGCAACCTTTCAGAGGTGCATGCTCTCTATCTTCTCAGATATGGTAGAGAAATTTCTGGAAGTCTTCATGGATGACTTTTCAGTATATGGAGACTCATTCAGCTCCTGTCTTAACCACCTATCACTTGTCCTGAAAAGATGCCAAGAGACTAACCTGGTTTTAAACTGGGAGAAATGTCACTTTATGGTGACTGAAGGAATTGTCCTTGGGCACAAAATTTCAAGCAGGGGAATAGAGGTGGATAAGGCAAAGGTAGAGGTAATTGAAAAATTACCACCACCTGCCAATGTTAAGGCAATCAGAAGCTTTCTGGGGCATGCAGGATTCTACAGAAGGTTTATTAAGGACTTTTCAAAATTGCTAAACCTCTGAGTAACCTGTTAGCTGCTGACACACCATTTGTGTTTGACACACAGTGTTTGCAGGCATTTGAGACCCTGAAAGCTAAATTGGTCACAGCACCAGTCATCTCTGCACCAGATTGGGCACTACCATTTGAATTAATGTGTGATGCCAGTGATCATGCCATTGGTGCAGTGTTGGGACAGAGGCATAACAAACTTCTGCATGTCATTTATTATGCTAGCCGTGTTCTAAATGATGCACAGAAGAATTACACAACCACAGAAAAAGAATTACTTGCAGTGGTCTATGCCATTGACAAGTTTAGATCCTACCTAGTGGGATCAAAGGTGATTGTGTACACTGACCATGCTGCTCTTAAATACTTACTCACAAAGCAGGATTCAAAACCCAGGCTTATAAGATGGGTGTTGCTTCTGCAAGAGTTTGATATAGAAATAAGAGACAGAAAGGGGACAGAGAACCAAGTAGCTGATCATCTGTCCAGAATAGAACCAGTAGCTGGGGCGTCCCTCCCTTCTACTGAGATCTCTGAGACTTTCCCAGATGAGCAACTCTTTGCCATTCAGGAAGCTCCATGGTTTGCAGATATTGCAAACTATAAAGCTGTGAGGTTCATACCCAAAGAGCACAGTTATGTGCAGAGAAAGAAATTAATTTCAGATGCCAAGTACTACCTTTGGGATGAACCATATCTCTTTAAGAGATGTGCTGACGGAGTGATCCGCAGGTGTGTACCCAGAGAGGAAGCACGAAGGATCCTATGGCACTGCCATGGATCACAGTATGGAGGACATTTTGGAAGTGAGCGAACAGCCACTAAAGTTCTCCAGTGCGGCTTCTACTGGCCTACTCTCTATAAAGATTCCCGAGAGTTTGTGCGTAACTGTGACAGTTGCCAAAGAGCTGGTAACCTGCCTCACGGATACGCCATGCCTCAACAAGGGATATTAGAGATAGAGCTGTTTGATGTATGGGGAATTGACTTCATGGGGCCATTCCCACCATCATACTCAAACACCTACATTCTGGTGGCAGTGGACTATGTATCTAAGTGGGTAGAAGCAATTGCTACACCCACTAATGATACCAAGACCGTGCTGAAATTCCTCCAGAAGAACATTTTCAGCAGGTTTGGCGTCCCCAGAGTGCTAATCAGTGATGGGGGCACTCATTTCTGCAATAAACAGCTATACTCTGCTATGGTTAGATATGGAATCAGCCATAAAGTGGCAACTCCGTATCATCCACAGACAAATGGGCAAGCTGAAGTCTCTAACAGAGAGCTAAAAAGAATCCTGGAACGGACTGTAATGTCCCGAAGAAAGGATTGGGCAAAGAGCTTGGATGATGCTCTGTGGGCATACAGAACAGCATTCAAGACTCCTATAGGGACCTCCCCATACCAACTGGTGTATGGGAAGGCCTGTCATTTGCCAGTGGAACTGGAACATAAAGCCTACTGGGCAACCAGATTCCTGAACATGGATGCACAGTTAGCTGGTGAAAAAAGATTGCTCCAGCTAAATGAGCTAGAGGAGTTCAGACTCAATGCCTTTGAAAATGCTAAGATCTATAAGGAAAAGGCAAAGAAGTGGCATGACAAGAGATTGTCAACCAGAGTCTTTGAGCCAGGACAAAAAGTTCTGCTCTTCAACTCTAGGCTCAGACTGTTTCCAGGAAAACTCAAATCCCGTTGGAGGGGTCCATATGTGATTACAGGAGTGTCACCATATGGATATGTTGAGCTTCAGGATATTGATTCTGACAGGAAGTTCATTGTTAATGGACAGAGAATCAAGCATTATCTTGAAGGAAATTTTGAGCAGGAATGCTCAAAACTGAGGCTTGAGTGATTCTCAGCAGAAGTCCAGCTAAAGACAGTAAAGAAGCGCTTACTGGGAGGCAACCCAGTCATTAGGAAGGTGTATGATTAGTTCTTACAGAGGCAAGTATCAAAAATGAAGGAATTCACAGAGTTACAGAAGGATTCAGCTCAAAAAGCAGAGAAAATGAGCTTACTGGCGAAAAAACGCCAGTAAGGGGCATTTTGGGCGTTAAACGCCAGAATGGGTACCATTCTGGGCGTTTAACGCCAGGAATGGTGCCATTTTGGGCGTTAAACGCCAGAATGGGCACCATTCTGGGCGTTTAACGCCAGGTGTGCAGCATCACTGGGCGTTCAGAAAAACGCCCAGTGAGGAAGGTTTTCTGGCGTTTAACGCCAGCCAGGGTACCTGGCTGGGCGTTAAACGCCCAAAAAGGGTGTCAAGTGGGCGTTAAACGCCAGAATGGGTACCATTCTGGGCGTTTAACGCCAGAAAGGTGGGGGGACCACAATTTTGTTTTCAAATCAGATTTTTTCAAACTTTCCTTTTCTCACCCATACTTTTCTACAAAATCACACTTCAATCATTCATCACTCACTTTCAAATCTTCAAAAATCAAAACCATTTTTCAAATCTATTTCAAAATAATCTCAAATCTTCTTCAAAAACTCACCCTTTTCTCAAATATTTTTCATATCTTTTCAAAATTCCGTTCAAATCTCTCTTTTGTTTTCGAAATTCTCCTCCCCCCACTCCATAAATGAATGTTCCTCACCCCTCCTTCCTCACACCATTCGAATTTCCTCTCTCTATCTCCCTCTCTTCTCTTCTTTCTTTTCTTTTTGCTTGAGGACAAGCAGAACCTCTAAGTTTGGTGTGCTTTTCCGTGATCACTAAGTCAAGATTCATCAATATCATGGCTCCCAAGGGAAAACAAACCAACTCAAGAGGAAAGAAAGAGACTAATCCAAAGAATCTTTGGAATGAAGAGAAGTTCTTAACCAAAGAACATGAAGACCATTATCACAAAATAATGGGTCTGAGGTCAGTGATCCCGAAAGTTAAATTTGATCTGAAAGAAGATGAATATCCGGAGATCCAAGAGCAAATTCGAAACAGAGGTTGGGAAGTTCTGACCAATCCTGAGACAAAGGTTGGAAGGAACATGGTTCAGGAATTCTATTCAAATCTGTGGCTAACAGATAAGCAAAGAATGACTGGAACCGCTTACCATACCCACAGAACCATGGTCAGAGGGAAAGTTATGTACTTCCATCTGGACAAAATAAGAGAAATCTTCAAACTACCTCAACTACAAGATGATCCTGATTCCTTTAATAGGAGGATGGTGAGAGTAGATAAGGGGTTGGATCAAGTTCTAGAGGACATATGCCTCCCTGGAACTAAGTGGATAACCAATTCTAAGGGTGTCCCAAACCAACTCAAGAGGGGAGACCTCAAACCAATTGCAAGAGGTTGGCTAGACTTTATTGGGCGTTCCATATTGCCCACTAGCAACCGTTCTGAGGTCACCATCAAGAGAGCAGTGATGATTCACTGCATTATGCTTGGAAAAGCAGTGGAGGTGCATCATGTGATTGCTTGTGAGATCTACACAATTGCAAATAAGAATTCCACTGAAGCCAAATTGGCCTACCCAAGCTTGATCTCCTTGCTCTGTAAAGAGGCTGGGGTAAAGATGGGAGTAGATGAGTTCATACCCATTGAACATCCAATCACCAAGAAGTCAATGGAAGGACAAGTGCAAGACAACTCTATCAAGAGGAGGGCGCGTGAGTTCCTCCCTGAATTCCCTGAAATTGGCTACTGGGCCAGCCTAGAAGCATCCATCAACAAGCTGCAAGAGAAGCAGGGGCGTGAAATCAAAGAACTGAAGCGCCAAAAGCTCTCCTCTCAAGCTGAGAGAGCATCCACTTCTCAAAATCAAGGTTGTTGAGTCCTAACTCTGTGAAACCTCTATCATTAGGAGCCTCTGTTTTTCGTTTTTTTTATTATTATTTTTTTCCTTTATTTTTAGTCTCATCTTATATCTATATTTGAGTCTTGTTCTTAATTAATAAAATTAATAAAGTTTATGCCTTAAAGCTATGAATGTCCTATGAATCCATCACCTCTCTTAAAAGAAAAATGCTTTAATCACAAAAGAACAAGAAGTACAGGGTTTCGAAATTTATCTCTGAAACTAGTTGAATTAGCTTGATGTGGTGACAATACTTTTTGTTTTCTGAATGAATGCTTGAACAGTGCATATGTCTTTTGAATTTGTTGTTTTGAGAATGTTAAAATTGTTGGCTCTTGAAAGAATGAGGAGAAAGAGAACTGTTATTGAGGATCTGAAAAAATCATCAAATTGATTCTTGAAGCAAGAAAAAGCAATATTCAAAAAAAAAAAATTTCGAAAAAAAAAAAGAGAGAAGGAAATAAAGTTGTGATCCAAGGCAACAAGAGTGTGCTTAAGAACCCTGGACACCTCTAATTGGGGACTTTAGCAAAGCTGAGTCACAATCTAAGAAGGTTCACCCAATTATGTGTCTGTGGCATGTATGTATCCGGTGGTAATACTGGAAGACAGAGTGCTTTGGGCCACAGCCAAGACTCATACACTAGCTATGTTCAAGAATCAATATACTTAACTAGGAGAATCAATAACACTATCTGAGTTCTGAGTTCTTATAGATGCCAATCATTCTGAACTTCAAAGGATAGAGTGAGATGCCAAAACTGTTCGGAGGCAAAAAGCTACTAGTCCCGCTCATCTAATTGGAGCTGTGTTTCTTTGATATTTTGGAGTCTATAGTATATTCTCTTCTTTTATCCTATTTTGATTTTCAGTTGCTTGGGGACAAGCAACAATTTAAGTTTGGTGTTGTGATGAGCGGATAATTTGTATGCTTTTTGGCATTGTTTTTAGTATGTTTTTAGTATCTTTTAGTTAGTTTTTAGTATATTTTTATTAGTTTTTAATTAAAATTCACTTTTCTGGACTTTACTATGAGTTTGTGTGTTTTTCTATGATTTCAGGTATTTTCTGACTGAAATTGAGGGTCCTGAGCAAAAATCTGATCTAGAGACTGAAAAGGACTGCAGATGCTGTTGGATTCTGACCTCCCTGCACTTGAAGTGGATTTTCTGGAGCTACAGAAGCCCAATTGGCGCGCTCTCAACGGCATTGGAAAGTAGACATCCTGGGCTTTCCAGCAATATATGATAGTCCATACTTTGCCCAAGATTTGATGGCCCAAACCGGCGCTCAAAGTCACCTCAAGAAATCCCAGCGTTAAACGCCGGAACTGGAATAAAAGTTGGAGTTAAACGCCCAAACTGGCATGAGAACTGGCGTTTAACTCCAGAAAAGGTCTCTACACGAAATTCCTTCATTGCTCAGCCCAAGCACACACCAAGTGGGCCCGGAAGTGGATTTTTCTGTCATTTACTCATTTCTGTAAACCTTAGGATACTAGTTTACTACTTATAGGACCTTTTTACATTGTAATCAGAACCTTATGACCCCATAACATTTTGTACACGTTCTTTCCACAGTATGAGCCTCTAAACCCCATGGTTGGGGGTGAGGAGCTCTGCTGTGTCTTGATGGATTAATGCAATTACTACTGTTTCTTATTCAATCATGCTTGCTTCCATTCTAAGATAACACTTGTTCTTAATCCGGATGAATGTGATGATCCGTGACAATCATCATCATTCTCAACCATGAACACGTGCCTGACAACCACCTCTGTTCTATTTTAGATTGAGTAGTTATCTCTTGGGTTCTTTAATCGGAATCTTCGTGGTATAGGCAGGACCTGATGGCAGCATTCAAGAGAATCCGGAAGGTCTAAACCTTGTCTGTGGTATTCTGAGTAGGATTCAATGATTGAATGACTGTGACGTGCTTCAAACCTGTAACCTACTGGGCGTTAGTGACAGACGCAAAAGAGTTATTCTATTCCGGTAGGGGAGGGAACCAAACCGGTGATTGGCAGCACTGTGACAGAGTGTGTGCATTAGCTTTCACTGCGCGGATGGGAGGTAGCTGCTGACAACAGTGAGACCCTACACGAGCTTGCCATGGAAGGAGACATGCGTGTTTGATGAAGAAGACAGTAGAAAAGCAGAGATTCGGAAGATGGAGCATCTCCAAACCTCAACCCATTCTCCATTACTGCAGTACAAGTAACCATTACATGTTCTTTTGCTTCTTACAATCAATCCTGATAATTTCTGATATCCTGACTAAGATTTACAAGATAACCATAGCTTGCTTCAAGCCGACAATCTCCGTGGGATCGACCCTTGCTCACGCAAGGTATTACTTGGACGACCCAGTGCACTTGCTGGTTAGTTGTGCGGGATTGCAAAAGTGTTATTGCAATTTCGTGCACCAGCGCACCTGGCGCGTACGCGTCCATATTCCGGAATGCGCAATCCACGTGTGAGCGTACAAGACGCGTGCGCATCGATTGCGCCACCTGCAACCCTGGTACATTTTCTAGAGAGTTACGCAAACTCTAGGCTGACACTATGCCCCGCGCCTAACCTGACTCAAGCGTGCGTGCACCTGACGCATACGCGTCCTTTTACTGACTTGCAAATAGATGCGTGAGCATGCATGATGCGTCCGCGTCGATCGCCCCACTCGCACTCTTGGTACATTTCTCCCGAGAGTTGCGCAAACACTGAGCCAACACTGTACTGGTGATGAACGGGTTTCCTGCGTGGTCTAGAATTCACAAATATATTCTCGTTGAAAGTATAGCTCCTAAACCAACAATAATCCTTTCATACAAAAAATTTGGTTGTCACAAGTAACAAACCCCTAATAAAACTAATAACCGAAGTATTCAAACCTCGGGTCATCTCTCAAGAAATTGTAGGGAAGTGTTCTTATAATTAGTTATGTAAAGGTATATTTTGGAGTTTTTTTAAGATAAGAAGCAAGAATAGTAAATGGTAATGAAAATCAAATAATAAAGAAGGCTTGGCAAGGTTTGGTAGTCAGAGATCTCTATCTTTATCGCTAACCACAACATGAGAATTGGCAAGGATCAATCCCATTAAGTCATCCTCTAACTAGTAGTAAAGGAAAGTTAAATGAGCTATATCAATCCAAGTCCATAAGTCCTAGCTCTCCACCAATTCAATTAGTGAGAACTAGATTTAATGGCTCCCAATCCTCAATTACTTGGACATTAGCAACTCAAGAGTTCCTAAGTTACCATCCCAAGCCAAGAACATAAAAGTCTAATTTATGATCCTCCCAAGCATTTCATCAAACACTTGAAAGGCACAAAATAAAAACATAGAAAATTAATAAGAGAATATTAAATCCAAAACAACCAATTGAAAGCATCAATAACACAAATTGAAGAAAGCAAACATAAATATAAAATACCTCAAATTGCATTAAATAAAAAATCAAATCTAACATGAGAATTCATAAACTAAATTAGAAAAATAGAGAAATCAACAAAAAGAATAGATGAACAAAAATACTAGAATAAAAAAAAGTAGAAGAGAAACTAAATTAAAGGAACATTGAACCTGGAATTGGGAAGAAATAAACCTAAACCTAAGAGAAATCATAAAACCTAGAGAAAGGAGAGAGCCTCTCTCTCTCTCTCTCTCTAGAAACTACATCTAAAACCTAAATTGTGAATAATGAGAAGTGGTTGAATTTCCCATGACTCCCCCACTCTGCAGCTTCTATTCTGTGTTTTCGGGCTTGGATCTGGGCCAAAATGGAGTCCAGAAATCGCCACCAGCATTTTTTGCACGTGGTGCATGTCACGCGTATGCGTCGATGTGCAAATCTCCTAGTCACGCGTACGCGTCAGGTACATGCATGCGTCGCTGTGAAAATCTTCAAGTCACGCGCACGCGTGAGCCATGCATGCGCGTCGATTCTCGCTAGCTATCTCCTTCGTTTCTTGTGTTCCTTCCACTTTTGCATACTTCCTTTCCATCCTCTAAGACATTCCTACCCTATAAACCCTAAAAACACTTAACACACATATCACGGCATCGAATGGTAATAAAGGAGAATTAAAATTAGCTAATTTAAAGCCAAAGAAGCATGTTTTCAATCATAGCACAAAATTAGGAAGGAAAATGTAAAACATGCGAATTCAACGAATAAGTCTGAGAATAATGGATAAAATCCACTAAATTAAGCACAAGATAAACCGTAAAATAGCATTTTATTAATCTCCCCACATTTAAACATTATCATGTCCTCATGCTAAGCTCAAGAGAACTAAAAGAGTGAAGAAGAATTGTGGAATGTATGAAATACAACCTATTTATATGAATGCAACTAAATGTGAAATGCTTCTACCTACTTGGTTAAAAGTAAATAAATCTTTTAAGAACAGATATGAACTGGATTTCACTAATTCAAATTATAAAAATGAAGTACAAATAGACTTGTAAGAAGAAGATAGCTCATGAAAGCCGGGAACAAAGATTGAGCATCGAACCCTCACTGGAAGTGTATACACTCTAATCACTCAGGTATTTAAGGTTCGATTCTCTCAATTCTCTACTAATCTTGCTTTCTAAAGCTTGCTCTTCATCTAACAATCAACAAAAATTTAATGCACGAATACACATATCAAGATGTCTTTTAAGGGTTGTAATGGGGTTACGGTCAAGGTAGGATTGTATTTGGTCAAGTGAACTAGAATCTGAATCCTTAATTAACCTAAAGTTCCCACCTAACTTAGGACAATCCACATAAGCAAAATACACAACCTAACTATCCATTAACCATGTTTTGCACATATTCAAGCATCCCAAATTGAGTGCAACTCTTATACATTGCTACCAACATTTACTTTGGGGCATTTTGTTCCCTTTTTATTTATTTGCTCTTTTTCTTTTTTTTTTCTTTTTTTTCCTCAATTCATATGATTAATTTATTGAATGCAATAATATGTGCTCAACTATTGATTTGCACATTTTCACAAGAATATACAATACCCAATTCTCAAACCAAACGTTTCCAAACCCAATTTCCTCACACTTAATTCATGAGCACTCTCACTAGTCTAAGCTAACCAAGGATTCAAATTAAGGACATTATTGTCTTTCGCTTAGAGTTAATGATGTGCTAAAATAAAGAACAAATGGGATAAAATATGCTCAAATTGGTTTGCAAAGGATAATGAAAGGGTAAGACTATATGGGTATGTGAGCTATAGTAAAATAATGCCTCAATCATATAAGTGTATGCATACATCAAACAATGGAAATATAGAATTAAGCAAGACAAAGATCACAATTTTAGAGAGAACAACACACACCAAAATAAAATATTGGTTGATAAGATGCAACCAATCAATTAGGCTCAAAATCTCACAAGGCTGTGTGTTCGAACTCTAAAACCATGTTCCGAAACAAAATTCTTCAAGCAAGTTTAACAAAATTTTAATTTAATTTAGTGAAATACTATCAAAAGTTTCTTGAAAAAGAAAATATTACTTCAACCAAGTAGTTGGTAAAATATGCATAAAATCAAACAAACATGCAAATGCAACAACTAATTTAACAAAGAAAACTAAACATTGGTGTTAAGACAGGAAGTAGTTACCCGCGGAAGTCGGTATCGACCTCCCCACACTTAAAGATTGCACCGTCCTCGGTGCATGCAAAGATGTGCAAGTGGACGGGTTGCTACAACTGATGCTTTTCCTCAAAAGATGGTGCGGGAAGACTTGTTGTGCTCCAGGTAGAAACTTTTCCTTTTTCCTCTTGGTGGCTAGCCTGAAAGGGGAGAAAGCGGAGGAAGAGTAACACACAAACAAAGATATGTAGACAAATAAACATGGATGGGCTAATGCCAAAGAATAATGAGGTTCTCAACTACATGGTAGCTACAACATGAAGTGAGAAAATAATATGAGCAAATGGCATATCAATAGTACAAGAATTGCAATAATGGGGGGAGAGAGTAGGTCATGAAAGACAATATAAGTTCATATCAATGCACAAGGAATACAAGTGTCATAAAAGATTAGCATTGATTGATAAATAATATCACCCAACAATATAAACAAGTCACTGTGCACCAAAATGATGGAAGAAATATTCAACAGATGAGTAAGAAAATTTAACACCAACGAAAAAATGGTAGTCTTAGAAAAGAAAATAAAAATATGCACCAACTTAAATGCAATGAATGAAGGTATGTAAATGCAATAAGTAAAAGAAAATGAAAGAGAATAAGGAGGAGAGGTGAAAGGAGAAGGAAGTCAGAAAGGAAGAGGAGAGAATAAGAAAGGAGAGAAAAAATGGGAGGAACGGAATCTGCGACATGACACGTAAGCGTCGTCCACACGTACGCGTGGTTGTGCAGAAGAAGAGGCGACGTGTAAGCGTCAGTCATGCGTACGCGTGACATCTTGTCGTGCCAGACGCACGACACCAGCCTCATTCCCGCACAACTCTCGGGTCAAAACACCATTTTATGCCGATTTTCCATCCATGCATTCGCGTCGGGGACGCTTACACGTGGATTGACCAAACTGCAAGTGACGCACACGCATGAGATACGCGTATATGTGGACTGACTTGTGTGCAAGGCACGCTTCCAGCACACCTCCCGCATAACTCTCTGTTAAATTCCAATAGTGGTCGCATTCACGCATGACACGTACGCGTCATAGACGCTTGCTTGTCGAATGCCTTTTTTATGCAGAATGCAGGTGATGATGCAGAGTGTATGAATTAACACTGATAAGAATAAAACAAAATAAAACTAAGAATGAAAAAGAACGATCTTACCATGGTGGGTTTTCTCCCACCTAACACTTTTGGTTATTGTCCTTAAGTTGGACATTTGGTGAGCTCCTTCTCATGGTGGCTTGTGCTTGTATTGATCCTTGAATCCCCACCAATGTTTGTAATTCCAATAGTATCCGGGATCCCAAACCAGGCGCATAAAACCTTCAAGCAAGTTAAAACAAGTGACAAGGCCCCAAAAGTGTTAATTGTTGGAATGAATTCCGGGGTCCCAAACTTTGCTTTTGCACCCGTCTTCTTGTTGATCATCATTGTTCCAACCGGGTGGCAAGCAATTTGAATTCTCACTGAAACCGCCAAACAACTTCCTAGACCCATTCAATCGAGCTCGACACCAACCTTTGTATTTAAACTTCGAGCTTTCAACCGTATTGAACCTTGCATGACAACTCCTACCACTAATCATCTTCCTCTTACTCTCAATGCCACAAAGAGCTCTAAGTTGACCATCTGTCTTAAGTAAACCATATTCAAGTGGAATGAGAAAGCTAAGGGATATGAATTTTACCCACTTGAATGTTGTGAAGGATGATGGTGACTTAGGGGGAGAAGTCTCCAACAACCTTGGCAAAGTGATTTCAAGTTCCACTCCCGCGTGTTCTTTCTTGACAACTTCCACCTCTTTGCGAGCTTCTTCAATATCAACCTCTCCCTCTTGGTAGCTTTCTTCCAATTCAATCTCTTCTTCATTGCTCACCAAGGCCATGGGAGGTTGTGCTTCGTCTTCTTTGGTCTCCATGTTAAATCCGGTGGGAGATGATTCAATTGCAGATAAGAATTCATCAATGATTGAATCCATCTCTGGATCAACCTCTTCGAAATCTTCAACCATGATATGCCTTGGAAGTTGTACACCCTCCTCAACATCAAATTCAAACGTCTTGGAAGGAGACTCTAGGACTTGACTCTCCCATAGAGGTTCAGCATCTCCTAAGTCTTCAACCACTTCTTCCTCTTCAACAATTACGGCTTCCTCCAGTTGTTCTAGTACAAAATCAAACTCCTCCTTGATGTCTTCCACTTCATGGCAACTTTCCTCAAGGGTTTCTACTACCTCTACTTTTTGGGTCTCCTCTTACTTCTTTTGAAGTATAGTGTCATGAAGCCGATCCATTACGTCCCTAAGATGATCCATTCTCTCTTGTTCCATGTCAATAGCATAATTGGTATAATCTTGCTCTTGGATTGGTGGATATGGATGTTCCTCTATAGAGGGTGGTGGTGCACTAGAGCTTGAGGGTTGGGTATCTGAGGTAGAGGATTGGTCCATGCGGGATATAAGAGCTTGGAGAGTAGAGGCAAGATTGAGAATAGAGGTAAGTGTGGTTTGAAGCTCTGTTTGCCCTTGGTGAGTAATATTAAGGGTGTTGTTATCCAATGGAGGTTGGGTTGGGTAGGAGGATTCATTAAATTGGGGGAAAGGTTCATAATGGGAAGGTGGTTCATCTTGATAGGGATATGAAGGCGATGGTTTTTTAGAGTAATTGGATTGGAATTGAGGTGGTTCTATGTATGGTTTGTTTGACTCATAAGGTGGTTAGTAGAAGGGGGCTTGTGAGTATGGTGGTTCAAAGTGATGTGGAGGAGGGGGCTCATAGCTGTGTTGTGGTGGGTATTGATTGTCACGAAAAGGTCCACCATAGCCATTGTCTCGGTATGCATCATGGAATGGTTGTTGCTCGTAGTACATTGGAGGGAGCTGTTGCCAAGAGGGTTGATCAAATCCTTGTGGCTCCTTCCATCTTTGATTGTTCCAACCTTGACGCATGTTCTCATTGTAATCTCCACTTCCTGCAACATAATTATGACCACACTCGTAGCCAAAAGGGTGAGAATTCATGGTAGAAAAGAAAAAACAAAAACTAATAAAAATAAGCAACTGAGTCCTAAAACTAACAAAAACTAACAAACAAGCAAAAAGCAAATATTTACAATAACCAATAATAGGGCACACGTTTGCAATTTCCCAGCAACGATGCCATTTTGATGAATGGGTTCCCTGCGTGGTCTAGAATTCACAAATATATTCTCGTTGAAAGTATAGCTCCTAAACCAATAATAATCCTTTCATACAAAAAAATTTGGTTGTCACAAGTAACAAACCCCTAATAAAACTAATAACTGAAGTATTTAAACCTCAGGTCATCTCTCAAGGAATTACAGAGAAGTGTTCTTATAATTGGTTATGTAAAGGTATATTTTGGGGTTTTTTAAGATAAGAAGCAAGAATAGTAAATGGTAATGAAAATCAAATAATAAAGAAGTCTTGGCAAGGTTTGGTGGTCAAGGATCTCTATCCTTATCGCTAACCACAACATGAGAATTGGCAAGGATCAATCCCATTAAGTCATCCTCTAACTAGTAGTAAAAGAAAGTTAAATGAGCTATATCAATCCAAGTCCATAAGTCCTAGCTCTCTACTAATTCAATTAGTGAGAACTATATTTAATGGCTCCTAATCATCAATTACTTAAACATTAGCAACACAAGAGTTCCTAAGTTACCATCCCAAGCCAAGAACATAAAAGTCTAATTTATGATCCTCCCAAGCATTTCATCAAACACTTGGAAGGCACAAAATAAAATCATAGAAAATTAATAAGAGAATATTAAATCCAAACAACCAATTGAAAGCATCAACAACACAAATTGAAGAAAGTAAACATAAATATAAAATACCTCAAATTGCATTAAATAAAAAATCAAATCTAACATGAGAATTTATAAACTAAATTGGAAAAATAGAGAAATCAACAAGAAGAATAGATGAACTAAAATACTAGAATAAATAAAAGTAGAAGAGAAACTAATAAATTAAAGGAACATTGAACCTATAATTGGGAAGAAATAAACCTAAACCTAAGAGAAATCCTCAAACCTAGAGAGAGGAGAGAGCCCCTCTCTCTAGAAACTACATCTAAAACCTAAATTGTGAATAATGAGAAATGATTGAATTCCCCCACTCTGCAGCTTCTATTCTATGTTTTCGGGCTTGGAAATGGGCCAAAATGGAGACCAGAAATCGCCCCCAGCATTTTCTGCGTTTTCTGCATGTGGCGCATGTCACGCGTAAGCGTCAGTCACACGTACACGTTGATGTGTAAGTCTCTAAGTCACGTGTACGCATCAGGTATGCGCACGCGTCGCTGTGAAAGTCTTCAAGTCACGCGCACGCGTGAGCCATCCATGCCCGTCGATTCTCGCTGGCTATCTCTTTCGTTTCTTGTGTTCCTTCTACTTTTGCATGCTTTCTTTCCATCCTCTAAGCTATTCCTGCCCTATAAACCCTGAAAACACTTAACACACATATCACGGCATCAAATGGTAATAAAGGAGAATAAAAATTTGGTAATTTAAAGCCAAAGAAGCATGTTTTCAATCATAGCACAAAATTAGGAAGGAAAATGTAAAACATGCGAATTCAACGAGTAAGTGTGAGAATAATGGATAAAATCCACTAAATTAAGTACAAGATAAACTGTAAAATAGCAGTTTATCAGCTGGGAGCCCAACTTCCACCGACGCGCTAGAGTACCTGACGCTTGCGTGTCCATCTGCCTCGTGCCACTTCCATGCGTGCGCGCACCGTGCGCACGTGCGTCGGTCTTCCTGTAAGCCAACTCCTGGTACATGGACCCGAGAGTTGCGCAAATTTCGGGCTAACATTGTGCCACTAGCACAACCTCCCTCATGCATGCACGCACCTAGCTCGTATGCGTCCTTCCTCGTTTTGCTGCCCACGCGCACGCGTGGGCTATGCTTTTGCATCCTTGCTGCCTTGTGCCCATCCACACATATGCGTGGAGGGCGCGCGCGCGTCGATTATGCAACGCTGAAACACTGTAGCGCGCCAATTTTCAAATTCTCCACCCCTTTTCTCTCATTTTCCATCTTCTTCCTCTAGACTTACCTTCTCTATTCCTTCAACCACCACTATCACCCTTTCTTCGCCCCTCTCTCCGGCAACCACCACTTCCAGCGGTCCCACACTCTTCTCTCTCCTCTCTTTCCCCATTTTTCTTCTCCTCTCTTCTCACTTACATTCTCTACTACCTTCTTCTTCCTCTCAAGGTACTCTTACCTTTCCCTTTTCTTTGTTTTACTTCTTTCTTCTTCCTTCTTTAGTTGTATTGCTTTGCTTTTTCTTTTTAGTTAGCTTCTCATTTATGCTTACTTGTTTTTTTGCTTTTTCCTTTCTTTTTCTATTTTTCATGGGTGTTGTGGGTAGCAATTTCTCTTGCATTAGTGGGTTCATTTGTTGTATTTGATTTCCTTGCAATATGTGGTGCTCTATGATGATTGCTAATGCTTTGTGGGATGCTACATTGCTCCATTTCCTCTATTTGTTCATTGCTTAAGGGTTGCACACCAAGTGTTTGATGAAAGGCACATATGAGTTTTTAGTTTCAAATTTGACTTAATGATTTCCACTTACTGTCCCTTCCCACTCACTTGCTTATTCCGTTGTGCATTGAGCATATTACTCTTCATGTTGCATATTTTACATGCTCACCCTTATGACTTGCTTCTTCATTTTGATGTTTGAGTGTATGCTTCTCATGCGTCTCATTTGCATGCCTATACCACTCTTGCATCACATGCTAGTGACTTGTTGTGTTGTCCATTGTTGTCTTAGTTACATGTTGCAGTTGTCATGTAGTAAAGACACTTACTCTCTTATGGCCTTCTTTCTCACTTGCATGATTACCGTTTATGAGTGTTTCCTTGAGTTTAATATCTCTTCCTTTCCCACTTTCATAGGATGGTCATCAAGAAGGATAAGAAAAAGGCACCGAAGAAACTGGCCACTAAGGCCACTACGGCTAAGCCCCTCCTCAAGAAGCCAAGGAGCATCGTCAATATTGATTCCCTAGAGAAGGACAACCCTCCGAGGGATCCAAACAAGTTCCCCAACTGATACTGCGAGCTTGTCTACCCCATGATAATTGAAAGGAACTATCACGCGGAGCCTCTTCTTGCCCCTCCGGCTCATGTTGTTCCATTTGTGATTCCCCGCATCAAATGGCGGCAATGGGGGTTTCTCTTGAGACAACCGAAGGAGGCCAACCTATCTTGGGTGGTGGAGTTTTACTCCAACTACCACTCACCTTCTCTTGCATCAATTTTCGTATGCCGGAAGCAAGTCCCCATCACGGAGAAAGCTATTCAAGGAATGCTTAGAATCAGGCCATTAGCGGATGGGATTGATGCCTACCAAGAGATCTTGTAGGCACGTTGCGAGTATAGTTTTGATTGGGATGCCATTCTCCGGGTCATTGCCATTCCCGAATCATTTTGGATTCAACGGAGAATGAGACCAAGGCCCAAGGGCATTGACGCATAGTTCCTCACTGTAGAGGCTCAGGCATGGGCCCAAATCTTAGCCCACTATGTGCTTCCTAGCACCCACGGGTCATCCATCACTGCCGAGCTAGCCTTATTGGTTTGGTGCGTCCTTACCGAGAAGCCGATCAACATCCCATCTATCATCCGACAAGCCATAGGGCGCATCCATGCTAAGGGAAATCTACCCTTCCCCGCTTTGGTGACCGAGTTAGTTGTCGCAGCCGGTGTTTCCCGAGAGACTAGGGATCGGAGGGCCATGATCCCGGTGGATGGCATTGTTGTCCCTATCGGGAAATATCTCAAGACTCCGGCAGACACCGAAAACCTTGATATGGCTATCCCCACGGGCGTCTCCACTACTTCATCTGCACCACCAAGATCATCCCACCAACGCCTTGAGGATCTTCACAAGAAGATAGATCGTTATGAACGGCGTAACCAACGCCGGTATGCTTATGTGAAGAAGCTTCTAAGCGTTGTCACCCTACCTATGGAGGAACCGGATATCTCCACATCTACCGCAACCTCAAGTGACGATAGGGATGATGAGGGAGATGATGGACATTCCGGAGCCGGTCGCCCATTGCGCATCACTCATAGCACGGAGGATCGTGCTAAGTTTTAAGTGTGGGGAGGTCGGCCGACCGATCTCCATAGGTAACACCCGAATAAACTTTGACTCTCTTTTGCCAATTAGGATACATTTCATGATTAGGTTTTTGCTTCTTGACACCATTTGCATGATAGTTATTTCTTGTTAGGTCAACTTGGTTAGAGTAATGATTTCTTTTCCAAAGAACTAGAATTTTGGGCAGCCTAAACCTACCAAATTTGAGATTTTGATGTTAAACTTACTTGAATAATGTACTTTGGAATGTGGATTTTGAGTTAAGAACACACAATCTTGTGAGATTTGAGCCTAATTGCGTGGCTACATCTTATAGCCACTTATCTTCCTTCTTGTGTGCAATTGTTTTCTTTCTATGATTGTGATCCTTGATTTGTTTAATTCTATATGTCCAATTATTCCTTGTATTCATGCATTTATATGATTGAGGCCATTATTTCATTAGCTCACTTACCCAAATAGCCACCTTTTACTCTCCATTGTTAACCAATTTCGAGCCTACGCTTAACCCAATTATTCTTTATTTTAGCACATTACAAGCCTAAAGCGAAAAACAATAAAAATTCCTTGTTTGGATCTTTGATTAGCGTAGGCTAGTGAGAGTGTTTATTATTCAAATTTGGGGAGATTTGGGAGCATTAATTGGGATAAAAGGGTGTTTTGTATTTCTATATTTGGGAGTTGGGTGCATGCTCATGTATTGATTAAATGTATAAACCTTATGCATTGATGTTTTTGTATGTAGTTTGAAAGAAAAGAAAAAATGAGAAAAACAAAGAAAAAAGAAAAGAAAGAAAAATATACATATAGAAAAAGAAAAGAAAAAAAAAGGGAAAAAATGAAAAAAAAAGAAAGAAAAAAAAAAGAAGAAAAATAATAAAAAGGGGAGAAAATGCCCCAAAGTAAAGTCCAATAAAGATCAATGCATAAGTGTTGTGAAACGAAAAGAAGATACATGAGTATTCAAAAATTGAAAGATGGGTAGTTAGGTTAGTTTTCAATTTGTATAGGTCGTTGTATAGGTTAGGTGGAAAAGTCCAGGTTAATCAAAGATTCGAATTCTAGCCCACTTAACCATATGTGATCTTACCTTGACCCTAGCCCCATTACAACCTTTGAGAAAGACCTCATGATATTTGTATGCATGCATTGAATGATTGTTGATTGTTAGATGAAGAACAAATTTTGGAAAGCATGAAGTAGGGGAGAATTGAGTGATTAACCCTATACACCGAGCGAATAGAGTGCAAACACTTCCGGTGAGGGTTCGAAGCCCAATTCCTTCTTCCCAGCTCTCATGAGCATTCTTCACGCAAGTTACACACACTTTACTTTGGTATTTAAATTGGTAGAGTTCATATATCATCTTAACATTTTGCCTTGTGTACTCATGGATGTTATTGGGAGATTGATTTGCTTGTGACCAAGTAGATAGTAGCATTCATCTTAGTTGTATTCATATAAGTAGATTGCATTTCATGAATCTCATTCTCCTATAATCCTTTGGTCTTTTTCTTTCCTTTAGCATGAGGACACGCTATAGTCTAAGTGTGGGGAGGTTGATAAACCCTGTTTTAGCGTTTATCTTGTATGAATTTTTAGGGTTTTATCAATGATCTTTCACACTTATTCATATAAAAATGCATGATTTTGTGTTTCTTTCCCAACTTTGCTTCATGGATGAAAACATGCTTCTTTTACAATAAATTAGATACATTTTAATACTCCTCTACTTCCATTCAATATCGTGATCCGTTTGTTAAGTGGTTTCAGAGCATATAGGGCAAGGATGGCCTAGAAGGAGGGGAGGAAGCATGCATAAAGGGAAGGAGCATGAAAAAAATGAAGCTTTGGAGTGTGAGCAGCGACGCGTACGCGTGCCTTGCGCGCACGCGTGGATGCACGCTACCAAGATTGGCGCGAAGAAGCCAAAGCCAGAAGCCGGTGCACTTGCGTGACTAAGCTAGAACCTCATGGACGCGCACGCACACTTGACGCATGCGCGTGGATTGTAAAGCTCCAGGGACGCGTACGCGTGCTGTGTGCGTACGCGTCAATGTCGCACGTGGCTTTTAAAGAGAAAACGTGACCAGCAATTTCAGGGTAGTTACAAACCCTGTTTGGAGCAGAATTCTGGCGGGAAAAAGCATAAGAAGACTAAGGATTAAGGGATCCATATCCATTCACTCATATTACAAACATTCTAGATATTTTTAGAAGTTAGTTACATTTTTGTAGAGAGAGAAGCTCCACCTTCTCTCTAGGATTTTGCTCTTTCCACCTCAATTTCTCTTGGATTCCTTTGGTGAGATTAATTGCTAATTCACTTTTACTTTGATTCAAGTTGTAGATCTACTCTCCTATTCTCAATTAGTGTTCTTTTGATTCATTCACTTTGGATCTTAGATTTGTGATTGATAAACCACTATTTTACGGTTTATCTTGTACTCAATTGAGTGGATTTTATCAATCTTTCATACACTTGTTCATACAAAATGCATGGCTTTACATTCTCCTTCCTGATTTCGTAATATGACTGAAAATATACTTTTTTGGCCTTATATTTGCTAATATTAATCCTCTCTTATTACCATTAGATGCCGTGATATATGCGTTAAGTGATTTCAGGGATTACAGGGTAGGAATAGCTTAGAGAATGGAAAGAAAGCACGCAAAAGTGGAAGGAATAGAAGAAACTGAAGAAACTGCTAAAGCTGTCTAGCCTGACCTTCTGGTACTAAATTGACCATAACTTGAGCTACAGAGATCCAAATGACACGGTTCTAGTTGCGTTGGAAAGCTAACATCCGGGGCTTCGCAAAGATATATAATTTGCCATAGCTTCCTGAAGCCAGGTGACATGAACGCGTGGATCACGTGGACGCATGACCTGTCAAAAACCCAATCCACGCTTGACGCTTCCGCATGACTTTGCAGCGACCTGTACGAACCCGAAATTGCTGGGGACAATTTCTGGGCTGTTTTTGACCCAGTTTTCGGCCCAGAAAACATAGATTAGATGCTATAAAATGGGGGAATGCATCCATTCAACAGACAACATTCATAATTCATAATTTTAGGTTTTAGATGTAGTTTTCTAGAGAAAGAGACTCTCTCCTTTCTCTTAGATTTTAGGATTAGGATTTCTCTTAGTTTTAGGATTGTTTCTTCATTCCAGGTTCAATGTTCCTTTAATTTATTTTCTACTTTATTTATTCCATTACTTTAATTGTTATTTATCTTTCCAATTTGGCTTATGAACTTTCCATGTTAGAATTGATTTCTTTATTTAATATAAATTGAGGTATTTCAGATCTAAAGATTGCTTTCTTCAAATTTATGATATTAATGCTTTTTATTTAATTTAGATTTTTTTCCCTTTTCTTTGGTTGAGTAATTGGTGATACTTGAGTTGTCAAACTCAGCGGTTGATTGAAGATTGAAAATTGCTGATTGATTTGGATCCCTCTAAAGCTAGTCTTTCCATAGGAGTTGACTAGGACTTGAGGAATCAAGTTGATTAGTCCACCTGACTTTCCTTTATTTAGTAAGGGTTAACTAAGTGGGAGTAAAATCCAATTCTCATCTCACTTGCTAAGGATAACTAGGATGGAATTTCCAGTTCTTATACCTTGCACTGGTGTTCATGATAATTAATTTACTTGCTTGCCATTTAATTTCCTGTTCCCTATTTCGAAAACCCAAAAATATACCTTTTTCCATAACCAATAATAAATCATACTTCCCTGCAATTCCTTGAGAGATGACCCGAGGTTTCAATACTTCGGTTATAAATTTTATTGGGTTTGCTTTAGTGACAAACAAGTTTTTTGTACAAAAGGATTTTTGTTGGTTTAGAAACTATACTTACAACGCGATTATATTTCTATGAAATTCTATACTAGTAAGAATCCAATCGTCAAAATGGCGTTGTTACCGGGGGAATTACAAACATGTGCCTTTTATTGGTTATTGTAAATATTTTCTTTTTCTAGTTTATTTATTTTTGTTTTTGTTTTTAATTTTTATTAGTTACTATGAGTTCTCACCCCCATCGATTTGAGTTTGGTTCTGATATTGTTGAAAGGAATGGAAGCTATAACAGGAATATGCATCAAGGTCAAAACAATCAAAGATGGACGGAGCCACGAGGATCTGATCACCCCTTTAGGCAACAACACCTTCCAAACTACCATGGACAACGACCATTCTACAATGCATGCCAAGACAATAGTTATGGTGGAACTCTTCGTGACAACCAACCTCCACCAAATTACTATGGTCAAGAGCCATTCCAGGGAGCGTACCAAGATGATGAATATGGTGGACCCCCTTGTAATTACCAGCAAGCCCCACCATATGCTTATGAATCACCTCCCCAACACACCTTTGAACCACCATACTCACAAGCCCCCTACTACCAAATACCCTCATCTGATCCTAACCCTTATCCACCATATCAACCACCCTATGAGCCATATGAGCCATACATAGATCCACCCCAATTCTAACCCAATTACTTCTAAAAACCACCACCTCCATATACACCACATCCATATCCATCAATCCAAGAGCCTTATGGTCTTACTTATGATATCCAAGCAAAACAAGAGTCAATGGATCATCTCAAGAAAATAGTGGATCAATTTCAAACAACCCTTTGTCAATTGGACCAAGCGGTAAGCCGAATGGCACCCGAAGCTCTCATGGCTAAAGAATCTCAATTTGAGAACAAGGAACTGAAGTGTGCGGTGCAACAAGTAGAAAAGATGGAGAGTGATGAACCACCACATCCTTATCATGAGAAACCACCCTCTTATCATGAACCCTTCCTCCCAAGTAAAGAACCCTCATATCCATCCCAATATCCAATGGATGACATCCTTCGTGGTCTTCTTCAAGGGCAAGTGAAGATGAAAAGGGATGTACTAGAATTCGCGACTGCCTTAACCGAGGTAGTAAATCAATTAGCTTCCCAACATCTGAGCACTCAAAATACTCCCATGGCTACATGTGGAGAATCAATAGAAGAGCGTAGCATGAAGGAGACACTAGAAACTCTGGTGGACAATGAGGAACATGGCTTTGTATTGGAACAAGTAGAGGAAGCCATAATAGTTGAAGAGGAAGAAGTGGTTGAAGACTTAGGAGATGCTGAACCTCCATGAAAATATAGAATTGTAGAGTATTCCTCCAAGAAGATTAAGATTGATGTCAAGGAGGCTAGTGCATACCCTCGATGGCATGTTCCCTATGAAGACTTGGATGGGATAGATCAAGAAGCAAGTTCCCTTGGTGATGAGGATCATGAATCAAGTCCTCCTAGTGATGAACCCACTGAATATGAAGATCTTTCTTCGATTGAATCCGAGAATAATGTGGGACTGAAAGTCCTTCAGGAAGGTTGGTCGGGAGTTGGAAATGCCTTGTCAAGGTCATTAGGGACCTCTCCACCTAGGTTGCCGTCTACTCCTTCACTTGAGTGGGTAAAACTTATATTTGTTCATATTCCTATCCCACTTGAGTATGGTATTCTTGAAACGGATGGCCAACTCAGGAAGCTTTATGGCATAAAGCATAAGAGAAGACAGTTTAGTAGTTGGAGTTGTAAATCAAGGCTCATCAAAGTTGATATTTCAAGAGCTAGATGTAAGGGCTCAACTGGTGATAATTTGGTTAGATCTAAAAGAAGAGTTTGGTACTCCGTAGAGAATTCAGACTGCTTGCCACCCGGTTGGGACAATGATGATCCACTTCAAGACGGGTGTAGATACAAGATTTGGGATCCAGGCATACATGAGGATCATCTTTGGGAGCTCAAAGCTTGCGAAGAACTCCCTCAAGGCTTGGCAAATTTACTTAAGAATGATAGAGCTTATTGGAAGTCCAAGCATTGGTGGAAGTTTCAAGACGAGTTCAAGCACAAGCTACCATGACAAGGAGCTCACCATATGTCCAACTTAAGGACTTTAACTAAAAGTGCTAGGTGGGAGACAACCCACCATGGTATAATCGTTCCTTTTATTCCTAGTTTATTTTATTTTAATTTTATTAGTGTCATTTATAATGTTTGCATTAGCATCTGCATTCTGCATAAAAAAAATTGAACAGAAAGTTGCGTGGGAACTGTGCAGGAAGTGTGCCAATCGCACAAGCATCACCACGCATATGCGTCATTTGAGATTTTGGCCCTTCACGCGTACGCGTCAATGACGCGCACGCGTGGCCCTGAAAAATCGACGTAAAAGTTGTATTGGCCGAAAGTTAGGCTAGCTTGGTGCTGGCACTGTGCCCGAGGCACAAATCGCATCACACGAACGCGTCGTGGATGCGTGCACGTCACTTTCACAATAAGCACTACCACGCGCACGCGACATATGACATGTTGGCAAACATCCCAAAACGAACAGAGGGTTGTGCGAGTGCCACATTGCCCTCGTGCTAGTAGCACAAACACGGTCACGCGTACGCGTGACCGACGCCTACGCGTCGTCCCCCTCAGTGCGCAACCCAAGCATACGCGTGGACCACGCGTATGCGTCGTGCGCGCATCACACCCAGAACCCTGCGCAACCCTGTTTTCTTATCTTATCTTTCCAAATCCTAATTTCCTTCTCTCTTCTTTCTTCTTCTTTCTTTTCTTTCTTCACTCTTTTCTTCTTCTTATCATATTTTTTTCACCTCCCATTCTCCACTACCTCTCTTTCTCACCTTCTTCCCAAGGTTCTTTCTTTCTATTTTCTTTTTCTTCTTCTTTTTTATTTATTTCTTTTTGCATTATTCTAATTGGTGTTAGAAATCTACATTGGGTGATTATTTTCCTATAATTGCTTGTGGATTATTAAGAAATTATTTGACAATTATTATTAATTATTTTTTGATTGCTTGCATGTTTTTAGTTTTAATTATTTCCTTATCATATTAAACATGCATACTAAGTGTTTGTGAAAAAACCCGTATGGCATTTTGCATTTTAATTGCTCCATTCATCTACTCTAATGCCTGTCTTTCACTACACCCTTACAATCCTTTTTATTAATTGAAAATAATTGTCAATACAAACGTGATTATCAGTTTGTTACGAGTGATATTACATTTTAGTTATTGATGCTTAATCTATGCTACTCATGCCTTTACCGGCATGCCAATGAACATCTTGCATCTAATTGCCATAATCTGCACTTGCTATATTACCATAGATGAACTAATTGCATGTAGTCGCAACCATGTATTTAGCTCATTACCTTTACCTTGGCAAGATTATCACTCGTACTGTCTCCTTCCTTGTTCTATCCCTTTGAACTCATACACCTTTCTTCTTTTTTCCCTTTTCAGGATGGCCACCAAGAAGGATAAGGAGAAAGCTGCTTCCAACCCACCAGCAAGGAGAGGAACAAAAAGAGCACCAGCCGAGGAACCACCACACCCATCCACTTGCACGTCTCTGCATGTGATGAGCGGATAATTTATACGCTTTTTGGCATTGTTTTCATATAGTTTTTAGTAAGTTTGAGCTACTTTTAGGGATGTTTTCCTTAGTTTTTATGTTAAATTCACATTTCTGGACTTTACTATGAGTTTGTGTGTTTTTCTGTGATTTCAGGTAAATTCTGACTGAAATTGAGGGATTTGAGCAAAACTCTGAAAAAGGCTGACAAAAAGACTGCTGATGCTGTTGGATTCTGACCTCCCTGCACTCGAAATGGATTTTCTGGAGCTACAGAACTCTAAATGGCGCGCTCTCAACGGCGTTGGAAAGTAGACATCCAGGGCTTTCCAGCAATATATAATAGTCCATACTTTATTCGAAGAATGACGACGTAACTTGGCATTGAACGCCAAGTACACGCTGCTGTCTGGAGTTAAACGCCAGAAAAACGTCATTATCCGGAGTTGAACGCCCAAAACACGTCATAACTCAGAGTTCAACTCCAAGAGAAGCCTCTGCTCGTGTATTGATCAAGCTCAGCCCAAGCACACACCAAGTGGGCCCCGGAAGTGAATTTATGCATCAATTACTTACTCATGTAAACCTTAGTAGCTAGTCTAGTATATATAGGACATCTATCTATTGTATTAGACATCCTGGATTGTATTTTGAATCCTGTGATCACATTTTAGGAGGCTGGCCATTCGGCCATGCCTGGACCTCTTTCACTTATGTATTTTCAACGGTGGAGTTTCTGCACACCATAGATTAAGGGTGTGGAGCTCTGCTGTACCTTAAGTATTAATGAAGTTCTATTATCTCTTATTCGGTCTCTATCTTATTCTTATTCCAAGATATTCATTCGTACCCAAGAACACGATGAATGTGATGAGTTAGATAACCCTCATCATCATTCTCACTTATGAACGCGCGTGATTGACAACCACTTCCGTTCTACATGCAACAAGGCTTGAATGTGTATCTCTTAGATTCCCCAACAGAATCTTCGTGGTATAAGCTAGAAAGATGGCGGCATTTATGAGGATCCGGAAAGTCCAACCTTGTCTGTGGTGTTCCGAGTAGGATCCTGGGAATCCGGAAAGTCTCACCTTGTCTGTGGTATTCCGAGTAGGATTCCGGTAATGAATGACTGTGACGTGCTTCAAACTTGTAACCTGCTGGGCGTTAGTGACAGACGCAAAAGAGGGATTCTATTCCAGTAGGAGCGGGAACCAACCGGTGATTGGCCGTACTGTGACAGAGTGCGTGAGCATTAGCTTTCACTGCGAGGATGGGATGTAGCCATCAGCCATGGGTGATGCCTCCAGACTGGTTAGCTGTGCGAGTGACAGCCGCATAGGATATTTTCCCGAGAGGATTGAAAGTAGCCACAGCTGATGGTGAACCCCTAAACAAAGCTTGCCATGGAAAGGAGTAAGAAGGATTGAGTAGAAGCAGTAGGAGAGCAGGCGTCCTTGAGCCATACAGCATCTTCATATACTTAACTGAAATTCCTATGCAATGTTCAATGAATCTACATAAGTATTCTATCCCTTTTATTGTTTCTTATTTTATTATTAATGTTCGTAAACCATAACCCTATTTTAATCTGCTTAACTGAGATTTACAAGGTGACCATAGCTTGCTTCATACCAACAATCTCTGTGGATTCGACCCTTACTCACGTAAGGTTTATTACTTGGACGACCCAGTACACTTGCTGGTTAGTTGAACGGAGTTGTGAAAATAAACAGTGCCCTAAGAGTAAACATCATACTAAAGCTCAAAAGATAGTAATCACAATTTCGTCCACCAAGTTTTTGGCGCCGTTGCCAGGGATTGTTCGAGTATGGACAACTGACGGTTCATCTTGTTGCTCAGATTAGGTAATTTTCTTTTCAAAAATCTTTTTCAAAATTTTTCTTTTATTTTTCGTTTTTTTTTAAAAGAATATTTTCGAAAATATTAATAAAAATCCAAAAAAATTAGAAAATCATAAAATCCAAAAATATTTTGTGTTTCTTGTTTGAATCTTATGTTAATTTTTAAGTTTGGTGTCTTTTGCATGCTTTTAAAATTTTTTCTTGCATTTTTTCGAAAATCTCATGCATTCATAGTGTTCTTCATGATCTTCAAGTTGTTCTTGATAAGTCCTCTTGTTTGATCTTGATGATTTCTTGTTTTGTGTTGTTTCTTGTTTTTCATATGCATTTTTGCATTCATATTTTCCATGCATTAAAGATTTCTAAGTTTAGTGTCTTGCATAGTTTCTTTGCATCAAAAATTTTTCAAAATCATGTTCTTGATGTTCATCATGATCTTCAAAGTGTTCTTGGTGTTCATCTTGACATTCATAGCATTCTTGCATGCATTCATGATTTTGATCTAAAAATTTCGTGCATTGAATATGTTTGTTGTTTTTCTCTTTCATAATTAAAAATTCAAAAATCAAAAAAATATCTTTTCCTTATTTCCCTCCAAATTTTCGAAATTTTGGGTTGACTTGGTCAAAAATTTTCAAAATTAGTTGTTTCTTACAAGTCAAGTCAAAATTTCATTTTCAAAATCTTATCTTTTCAAAAATCTTTTTCAAAAAAAAATCATATCTTTTTCATTTTATTTTTTATTTTTTTTCGAAAATTTCAAAAATATTTTTCAAAATATTTTCAAAATCTTTTTCTTATCTTTATATGTAATTTTCGAAAAGTCACTAATAATTAATGTGATTGGTTCAAGAAATTTGAAGTTTGTTACTTTCTTGTTAAGAAAGGTTCAATCTTTAAGTTCTAGAATCTTATCTTGTAGTTTCTTGTTAGTGAAGTAAGTAATTTTAAAATTTTTGAATTAAATCTTTTTATCTTTTATCTTATCTTTTTCAAAAATTTTATCTTTTTCAAAAATTTTATCTTTTTCAAAATTTGATTTCAAAATATCTTATCTAAACTTACTATCTTCTTACCTTTTTCAATTTTGATTTCAAATCTTTTTCAATCAACTAACTAACTTGTTGTTTGTTTCCTATCTTTTTCAAAACCACCTAACTACTTCTCCCTATTCTATTTTCGAAAATATCTCTTTCTTTTTCAAAAATTCTTTTTAATTAATTAATTGTTTCATGTTTTAATTTTAATTACATGTTATCTCTAATTTTCGAAAATCACTAACTCCTTTTCAAAAATTATTTTCGAATTTTCTCTTCTCCTTTCTTCTTCTATTTAATTATTTAATTACTAACACTTCTCTCCACCTATCTCCATCCATAAATCCGAATCCATTCTTCTTTCTTATACCCCTTTCTTTTTCTACTAACATAAAGGAATCTCTATACTATGACATAGAGGATCCCTTTTCTTTTCTTGTTTTCTTCTCTTTCATATGAGCAGGAACAAGGATAAAGGCACTCTTGTTGAAATTGATCCAGAACCTGAAAGGACTCTGAAGAGAAAATTAAGAGAAGCTAAATTACAACAATCCAGAAACAACCTTTCAGAAATTTTCGAACAAGAGAAGGAGATGGCCGAAAATAATAATAATAATGCAAGGAGAATGCTTGGTGACTTCACAAAACCAATGTCCAAGTTTGATGGAAGAAGCATCTCCATTTCTGCCATTGGAGCCAATAACTTTGAGCTTAAACCTCAACTAGTTGCTTTAATGCAACAAAATTGCAAGTTTTATGGACTTCCATCTGAAGATCCTTATCAGTTTTTAACTGAGTTCTTGCAGATCTGTGAGACTGTAAAGACGAATGGAGTTGATCCTGAAGTCTACAGACTCATGCTTTTCCCTTTTGCTGTAAGAGACAGAGCTAGAGTATGGTTGGATTCACAACCCAAGGATAGCCTGGACTCATGGGATAAGCTTGTCACTGCATTCTTAGATAAATTCTTTCCTCCTCAAAAGCTGAGCAAGCTAAGAGTGGATGTTCAAACCTTCAAACAAAAAGATGGTGAATCCCTCTATGAAGCTTGGGAAAGATACAAGCAGCTGACCAAAAGATGTCCATCTGACATGTTTTCAGAATGGACCATATTGGATATATTCTATTATGGTCTCTCTGAATTTTCGAAAATGTCATTGGACCATTCTGCAGGTGGATCTATTCACCTGAAGAAAACGCCTGAAGAGGCTCAAGAACTCATTGACATGGTTGCAAACAACCAGTTTATGTACACCTCTGAGAGGAATTCCGTGAATAATGGGGTACCTCAGAAGAAAGGAGTTCTTGAAATTGATGCTCTGAATGCCATATTGGCTCAGAACAAAATGTTGACTCAACAGGTCAACATAATCTCTCAAAATCTGAATGGATTGCAACATGCATCCAACAGTACTAGAGAGGCAGCTTCTGAAGAAGCCTATGATCCTGAGAACCCTGCCATGGCAGAGGTTAATTACATGGGTGAACCTTATGGAAACACCTATAACTCATCATGGAGAAATCATCCAAATTTCTCATGGAAGGATCAACAAAAACCTCAACAAGGTTTTAACAATGGTGGACACAACAGGCTGAATAATAGTAAGCCATATCCATCATCTTCTCAGCAACAGACAGAGAACTCTGAACAAAATAATTCTAATTTAGCTAATATAGTCTCTGATCTGTCAAAGGCCACTTTCAGTTTCATGAATGAAACCAGATCCTCCATTAGAAATCTGGAGGCACAAGTGGGCCAGCTGAGTAAGAAAGTTATTGAAACTCCTCCCAGTACTCTCCCAAGCAATACAGAAGAAAATCCAAAAGGAGAGTGCAAGGCCATTGATTTAATCAAAGTGGCCGAATGCACAAAGGAGGAGGAGGACGAAAATCCCAGTGAGGAAGACCTCCTGGGACGTTCCTCAAGCAAGAAGGAGTTTCCTATTAAGGATCCAGAGGAATCTGAGGCTCATCTAGAGACCATAGAGATTCCATTAAATCTCCTTCTGCCATTCATGAGCTCTGAAGAATATTCATCCTCTGAAGAGGATGAAGATGTGACTGGAGAGCAAGTTGCTCAATATTTAGGAGCTATCATGAAGCTGAATGCCAAGCTGTTTGGTAATGAGACTTGGGAAAGTGAACCTCCCTTGCTCATTAGTGAACTAGATACTTGGATTCAGAGAACTCTACCTCAAAAGAAGCAAGATCCTGGCAAGTTCTTAATACCTTGCACCATTGGCACCATGAGCTTTGAAAAAGCTCTATGTGATCTGGGGTCAGGGATAAATCTTATGCCACTCTCTGTAATGGAGAAGCTGGGGATCATTGAGGTACAACCTGCCTTGTTCTCATTACAATTGGCAGACAAGTCCATGAGACAAGCTTATGGAATAGTAGAGGACGTGCTAGTAAAGGTTGAAGGCCTTTACATCCCTACTGATTTCATAATCCTAGACACTAGGAAGGAAGATGATGAATGCATCATCCTAGGAAGACCTTTCCTAGCCACAGCAGGAGCTGTGATAGATGTCAACAGAGGTGAGTTAGTCCTTCAATTGAATGGGGACTACCTTGTGTTTCAGGCACATGGCCATCCCTCTGTGACAAAAGAGAGTAAGCATGAAGAGCTTCTCTCAGTTCAGAGTCAAGAAGAGCCCACACAGTCAAACTCTAAGTTTGGTGTTGTGAGGCCACCACCAAACTCTAAGTTTGGTGTTGAGACCCCATATCCAAACTCTAAGTTTGGTGTTGGGAATACCACACTTAAATTGACCTGATCACCTTGTGGTTCCATGAGAGCCACTGTCAAGCTATTGACATTAAAGAAGCGCTTGTTGGGAGGCAACCCAATTTTATTTATCTAATTTTATTTTATTTTGTTTCTTTGTTATTCTTGTGTTTAATTAGGTACATGATCATGAGGAGTCACGAAAAATTCAAAAAAATTAAAAACAGAGTCAAAAAACAGAAGAAAAAAATTTTTTCACCCTGGAGGTAGCACAGACTGGCGTTCAACGCCAGTAAGATGCATCTGTCTGGCGTTCAACGCCAGAACAGA
The DNA here is from genome assembly GCF_014773155.1 of Arachis stenosperma. Classification (NCBI taxonomy): domain Eukaryota; kingdom Viridiplantae; phylum Streptophyta; class Magnoliopsida; order Fabales; family Fabaceae; genus Arachis; species Arachis stenosperma. Next base: position 87,462,669 of record NC_080383.1, on the reverse strand, counting down.
GCACCATTCTGGCGTTGAACGCCCAAAACAAGCAACAACCTGGCGTTAAACGCCAGGATGGTGCACGAAGAGGACAATCTGGCGCTGAACGCCCAAAACAAGCATGAAACTGGCGTTCAACGCTAGAAACATGCATTACATGGGCGTTGAACGCCCAGAACATGCACCAATGGGCGTTTGAACGCCAGGATGATGCATGAAGGCATGTTACATGCCTATATGGTGAAGGAATGGTATTTGTTTTCACCTCAGGATCTGTGGACCCCACAGGATCCCCAACTCAGGATCTGTGGACCCCACAGGATCCCCACCTACCACATTCCTTTTAATCCTAATCACACTCTCCTAATCCAAATCTCATTCTCAATATCACACTTCCCAACACCCTTCACCAATCACCTCAATTCCTCTTCCCAAGTAACCCATTCACCATTCACATCAACCTCCTCTTCCCCATAAACCCCACCTACCCTCATAAAATTCAAATTCATTTTCCCACCCATTTCCACCCAAAATGGCCGAACCTATACCCTCCCTTCTCCCTATAAATACCCTCCCATTCCCCATCATTTTCACACAACACAAACACTCCTTCTCCCATATAGCCGAAACCACTCTCTCCCTCTCTACCATAATCACTTCTTCTTCTTCTACTCTTCTTTTCTTTCTTGCTCGAGGATGAGCAAATTCTAAGTTTGGTGTGGTAAAAGCATAAGCTTTTTTTTGTTTTTCCATTACCAATGGCACCTAAGGCCGGAGTTTCCTCAAGAAAAGGGAAAGGGAAAGCAAAAGCTTCCACCTCCGAGTCATGGGAAAGGGAGAGATTCATCTCCAAAAGCCATCAAGACCACTTCTATGATGTTGTGGCAAAGAAGAAGGTGATCCCTGAGGTCCCTTTCAAGCTCAAAAGAATGAGTTTCCGGAAATCCGACATGAGATCCAAAGAAGAGGGTGGGAAGTCATAACCAACCCCATGCAACAAGTCGGAACATTGATGGTTCAAGAGTTCTATGCCAATGCATGGATCACTAGGAACCATGACCAAAGTATGAACCCAAGCCCAAAGAATTATCTAACAATGGTTAGGGGGAAATACTTGGATTTTAGCCCGGAAAATGTGAGGTTGGCGTTTCATTTACCCATGATGCAAGGTGATGAACGCCCCTACACAAGGAGGGTCAACTTTAATCAAAGGTTGGACCAAGTCCTTAGGGACATTTGTGTGGAAGGCGCCCAATGGAGAATAGATTCCAAAGGCAAGCCAGTCCAACTAAGAAGACTGGACCTCAAGCCTGTAGCTAGAGGATGGATGGAGTTCATCTAAAGATCCAACATCCCTACAAGCAACCGATCTGAAGTTACTGTGGATCGGGCCATCATGATCCATAGCATCATGATTGGAGAGGAAGTAGAGGTTCATGAAGTCATCTCCAATGAACTCTACAAAATAGCTGACAAGCCTTCATACATGGCACGGCTAGCCTTCCCCCACCTTATATGCCATCTATGTTTCTCAGCTGGAGTTATCATAGAAGGAGATGTCTCCATTGAAGAAGACAAGCCCATCACCAAGAAAAGGATGGAGCAAACAAGAGAAGTTCCTCACGGCCCCCAAGGAGAACATGAGGAAGTTCATCATCAACAAATGCCTCATGGAATGCACTTTCCTCCCAACAACTATTGGGAGCAACTCAGTACCTCTTTAGAGGATTTGAGCCATAATGTGGAACAACTAAGGGTGGAACACCATGAACACGCCCTCACTCTCCAAGAAATAAGAGAAGATCAAAGAGCAATGAGGGAGGAGCAACAAAGGCAAGGAAGGGACATAGAAGAGTTGAAGAACATTATTGGTCCTTCAAGAAGAAGACGCCACTAGAGGTGGATTCATTCCTTGTTCTTTATTTTTTTCTGTTTTCGGTTTTTAAGTATTGTGTTTATCTATGTTTTGTGTCTCTACTTCATGATCATTAGTATGTAACCATGCCTTAAAGCTATGAATAAAACCCATTAGTCCTTCACCTCTCTTAAAAGAAAAATGTTTTAATTCAAAAGAACAAGAAGTACATAATTTTCGAAATTATTATTGAATTTAGTTTAATTATATTGATGTGGTGACAATGCTTTTGTTTTCTGAATGAATGAATGAACAGTGCATATGTCTTTGGATCTTGTTGTTTATGAGTGTAAAATTGTTAGCTCTTGAAAGAATGATGAACAAAGAGAAATGTTATTGATGATCTGAAAAACATCATGAAATTGATTCTTGAAGCAAGAAAAAGCAGTGGAAAAAAAAATGGCGAAAATTTTAAAGCAAGGATCCAAGGCTTTGAGCATCAATGGATAGGAGGGCCCAAGGAAATAAAATCCAGGCCTAAGCGGCTAAATCAAGCTGTCCCTAACCATGTGCTTGTGTCATGAAGGTCCAAGTGAAAAGCTTGAGACTGAATGGTTAAAGTCGTGATCCAAAGCAAAAGAGTGTGCTTAAGAGCTCTGGACACCACTAACTGGGGACTTTAGCAAAGCTAAGTCACAATCTGAAAAGGTTCACCCAGTTATGTGTCTGTGGCATTTGTGTATCCGGTGGTAATACTGGAAGACAAAGTGCTTAGGGCCACAGCCAAGACTCATAAGTAGCTGTGTTCAAGAATCAACATGCTTAACTAGGAAAGTCAATAACACTATCCCAAATTCTAAGTTCCCCCAGAGACGCCAATACCTCTAAACTACAAAGGAAAAAGTGAGATGCCAAAACTGTTCAGAAGCAAAAAGCTACAAGTCCCGCTCATGTAATTAAATTAATATTCATTGATATTTTGGACTTTATAGTATATTCTCTTCTTTTTATCCTAATTGATTTTCAGTTGCTTGGGGACAAGCAACAATTTAAGTTTGGTGTTGTGATGAGCGGATAATTTATACGCTTTTTGGCATTGTTTTCATATAGTTTTTAGTAAGTTTGAGCTACTTTTAGGGATGTTTTCCTTAGTTTTTATGTTAAATTCACATTTCTGGACTTTACTATGAGTTTGTGTGTTTTTCTGTGATTTCAGGTAAATTCTGACTGAAATTGAGGGATTTGAGCAAAACTCTGAAAAAGGCTGACAAAAAGACTGCTGATGCTGTTGGATTCTGACCTCCCTGCACTCGAAATGGATTTTCTGGAGCTACAGAACTCTAAATGGCGCGCTCTCAACGGCGTTGGAAAGTAGACATCCAGGGCTTTCCAGCAATATATAATAGTCCATACTTTATTCGAAGAATGACGACGTAACTTGGCGTTGAACGCCAAGTACACGCTGCTGTCTGGAGTTAAACGCCAGAAAAACGTCATTATCCGGAGTTGAACGCCCAAAACACGTCATAACTCAGAGTTCAACTCCAAGAGAAGCCTCTGCTCGTGTATTGATCAAGCTCAGCCCAAGCACACACCAAGTGGGCCCCGGAAGTGAATTTATGCATCAATTACTTACTCATGTAAACCCTAGTAGCTAGTCTAGTATATATAGGACATCTATCTATTGTATTAGACATCCTGGATTGTATTTTGAATCCTGTGATCACGTTTTAGGGGGCTGGCCATTCGGCCATGCCTGGACCTCTTTCACTTATGTATTTTCAACGGTGGAGTTTCTGCACACCATAGATTAAGAGTGTGGAGCTCTGCTGTACCTCAAGTATTAATGAAGTTCTATTATCTCTTATTCGGTCTCTATCTTATTCTTATTCCAAGATATTCATTCGTACCCAAGAACACGATGAATGTGATGAGTTAGATAACCCTCATCATCATTCTCACTTATGAACGCGCGTGATTGACAACCACTTCCGTTCTACATGCAACAAGGCTTGAATGTGTATCTCTTAGATTCCCCAACAGAATCTTCGTGGTATAAGCTAGAAAGATGGCGGCATTTATGAGGATCCGGAAAGTCCAACCTTGTCTGTGGTGTTCCGAGTAGGATCCTGGGAATCCGGAAAGTCTCACCTTGTCTGTGGTATTCCGAGTAGGATTCCGGTAATGAATGACTGTGACGTGCTTCAAACATCTAACCTGCTGGGCGTTAGTGACAGACGCAAAAGAGGGATTCTATTCCAGTAGGAGCGGGAACCAACCGGTGATTGGCCGTACTGTGACAGAGTGCGTGAGCATTAGCTTTCACTGCGAGGATGGGATGTAGCCATCAGCCATGGGTGATGCCTCCAGACTGGTTAGCTGTGCGAGTGACAGCCGCATAGGATATTTCCCCGAGAGGATTGAAAGTAGCCACAGCTGATGGTGAACCCCTAAACAAAGCTTGCCATGGAAAGGAGTAAGAAGGATTGAGTAGAAGCAGTAGGAGAGCAGGCGTCCTTGAGCCATACAGCATCTTCATATACTTAACTGAAATTCCTATGCACTGTTCAATGAATCTACATAAGTATTCTATCCCTTTTATTGTTTCTTATTTTATTATTAATGTTCGTAAACCATAACCCTATTTTAATCTGCTTAACTGAGATTTACAAGGTGACCATAGCTTGCTTCATACCAACAATCTCTGTGGATTCGACCCTTACTCACGTAAGGTTTATTACTTGGACGACCCAGTACACTTGCTGGTTAGTTGAACGGAGTTGTGAAAATAAACAGTGCCCTAAGAGTAAACATCATACTAAAGCTCAAAAGATAGTAATCACAATTTCGTCCACCAGCATGCAGCGAGGACAGTGCAATCTTTAAGTGTCGGGTGGTCGATACTGACTTTCGGTGGTTAGCTACTTCCTTTTCAACACCAATTCTTACTCTTCTTTGTAGTTAGTTGTTGCATTTACATCTTTGATTGCATGTTTGTTACATTGTGTGCATATTTTACCACTACTTGGTTGAAGTAATATTTTCTTTTTCAAGAAACCTTTTATAACATTTCATTAATTTGAATTAAAAATTTTGAGAAACTTGTTTGAAGAAATATTATTTTGGAAAATGGTTTAGAGCTCGAACACACAAAACCAGTGAGCTTTTGAGCCTATTTGATTGGTTGCATTTTATCAACCAATATTTTATTTTTTTGATGTGTATTTTTCTCTCTATAATTGTGATATTTGTCTTGCTTAATTCTATATTTCCATTATTTGATGTATGCATGCACTTATATGATTGAGGCCTTATTTCACTAAGCTTACATACCCATATGGCCTTACCTTTCATTATCCTTTGCAAATCAATTTGAGCCTATTTTATCCCATTTATTCTTTATTTTAGCACATCATTAACTCTAAGTAAAAAATAATAATGTCCTTAATTTGAATCCTTGGTTAGCTTAGAATAGTGAAAGTGCTTATGATTTAAGTGTAGGGAAATTGGATTTGGAAACATTTGGTTTGAGAATTGAGTATGTTAGAATTTTCTGAAAATATGAAAGAATGTTGAGAATATGTTCAGGCATTCAATACCTTAATCATATGCATTGAAAAAGAAAAGAAAGATAAAATAAAAAAATTTAGAAAAGAAAAATAGAAAAAGAAAAAAAAGAGAGAAAAAAAAAAGAAAAAGAGCAAATAATAAAATGGGACAAAATGCCCCAAAATAAATGGTGAAAGCAATGCATATGAGTTGTACTCAAATTCGGATGCATGAATATGTGAAAAACATAATTAATGGGCAGTTAGGCTTTATATTATGATTACATGGATTGTCTTAAGTTAGGTGAGAAGTTTAGGTTAATTAAGGATTCAGATTTTAGTCCACTTGGCCAAATATAATCCTACCTTGACCCTAACTCCATTACAACCCTCAAAAGACCTCTTGATATGTGTATCTGTGCATTAATTCTTTGTTGATTGGTAGAAGAAAAGCAAGCCTTAGAAAGCAAGATTATTAGAGAATTGAGAGATCAAACTTTAAACACCTGAGCGATTAGACTGCATACACTTCTAGTGAGGGTTCGATGCTCGATTCCTTGTTCTCTGCTTTCATGAGCTATTTTCTTTTGCAAGTTTACTTGTACTTTATTTTGTGATTTGAATTAGTGAAATCCAGTTAATATTTATTCTTAAAAGATTTGTTTACCTTTAACCAAGTAGATAAAAGCATTTTGCATGTAGTTGCATTCATATAGATAGGTTACATTTCATAAGTTTTACCATTCCTCTTCACTCTCTTATAACTTCTCTTGAGCTTAGCATGAGGACATGCTAATGTTTAAGTGTGGGGAGATTGATAAACCGCTATTTTACGGTTTATCTTGTGCTCAATTGAGTGGATTTTATCAATCTTTCATACACTTGTTCATACAAAATTCATGGCTTTACATTCTCCTTCCTAATTTTGTGCTATGATTGACAATAAGCTTCTTTGGCCTTATATTTGCTAATATTAATCCTCTCTTATTACCATTAGATGCTGTGATATGTGCGTTAAGTGATTTCAGGGATTACAGGGCAGGAATGGCTTAGAGGATGGAAAGAAAGCATGCAAAAGTGGAAGGAATACAAGAAACTGAAGAAACTGCTAAAGCTGTCCAGCCTGACCTTCTAGTACTAAATTGACCATAACTTGAGCTATAGAGATCCACATGACGCGGTTTTAGTTGTGTTGAAAAGCTAACGTCTGGGGCTTCGCAACGATATATAATTTGTCATAGCTGCTTCGAAGCCAGGCGACACGAACGTGTGAATCACGCGAACGCGTGAATCACGCGAACGCGTGACCTAGCAAAAACCCAATCCACGCTAACGCGTGGACGATGCTTCCGCGTTACTTTGCAGTGACCTGTACGAATGGGGGCGATTTCTGGGCTATTTTTGACCAGTGTTTGGCCCAGAAAACACAGATTAGAGGCTATAAAGTGGGAGAATGCATTCATTCAATAGACAACATTCATAATTCATAATTTTAGGTTTTAGATGTGCTTTTCTAGAGAGAGAGAGGCTCTCTCATCTCTCTTAGATTTTAGGATTAGGATTTCTTTTAGTTTTAGGATTGTTTCTTCATTCTAGGTTCAATGTTCCTTTAATTTATTTTCTACTTTATTTATTCTATTACTTTAATTGTTATTTATCTTTCCAAGTTGGCTTATGAACTTTCCATGTTAGAATTGATTTCTTTATTTAATATAAATTGAGGTATTTCAGATCTAAAGATTGCTTTCTTCAAATTTATGTTATTAATACTTTTAATTTAATTTAGATTTTCCCTCCTTTGCTTTGGTTGAGTAATTGGTGACACTTGAGTTGTCAAACTCAGCGGTTAATTGAAGATTGGAAATTGCTGGTTGATTTGCATCCCTCTAAAGCTATTCTTTCCATAGGAGTTGACTAGGACTTGAGGAATCAAGTTGATTAGTCCACTTGACTTTCCTTTATTTAGTAAGGGTTATCTAAGTGGGAACAAAATCCAATTCTCATCTCACTTGATAAGGATAACTAGGATGGGATTTCCAGTTCTTATACCTTGCACTGGTGTTCATGATAATTAATTTACTTCCTTGCCATTTAAATTACCTGTTCCCTATTTCGAAAACCCAAAAATATACCTTTTTCCATAACCAATAATAAATCATACTTCCCTGTAATTCCTTGAGAGACGACCCGAGGTTTCAATACTTCGGTTATAAATTTTATTAGGTTTGCTTTAGTGACAAACAAGTTTTTTGTATGAAAGAATTTTTGTTGGTTTAGAAACTATACTTACAATGCGATTATATTTCTATGAAATTCTATACTAGCAAGAATCCAATCGTCAGTGACTTTGTTACTTTGATTTTAATTAATGCATTGAAGAAATTCACTTAATTGTTTGATTGCTGATGATTTTACTTGAAGTAGATACCTTGAATTCAATTCCTTTTTCTCAATCTCACAATGCTTTTCACTATTACTCACCAATTGTTTGAGGAAATGACAACCCTAGCTATGGAGTAGATTTCTCTTACTTGGCTTAAGGATTGAGTTGTTGGAGATACTTAAATAGTTAATATTAATTGTTAATCCTCAATTGAGAATTACTAAATGACTTGTGTATTACTAAAGCTAGACTCCTTTAAGGTTAGGCTATGACTTGTGACTCAAATTGGTTACTTTCACTAGATCTTCCCCTATACTTAGGGATTGACTAAGTGAAGCAATGATTAATTGTTGACACAATTTATGGAAACTATAATGATGGAACTTCCAATGCTTACCCTTAGCCAAGGTTTTTATCATAATTGATTGTTGTTCATTTTTGTTAGCTCAAATTCTTACACCAAACTCCCAAAATCACAAAAGAGTTCCTAATCAATGATGTGCATTCTAAGGCAATTCCTAGGGAAGACGACTCGGGACTAATACTCTCGGTTATTGATTTAAGATTTGTTTGATGTAGAATTTGCGTGTCGGTTAGACTATACTCACGATTGGATTTATTGATAATTTCTATACCGGCATAAAAATTCTCTCATCACACAAGTCCTGGCACGTGACCTCATTAATTGCAACTCGCTGGGAGCAATTTTTGGGCTTCCAGAGCCCAATCCAACTCATTTCTAAAGCTATTTCAAGCTAAAGTGAAGAAAGATGAAGGGGGGAGCACTTAGATTTAGGTTTTTACATGTTTTAGCTTAGTTTTTCTAGAGAGAGAAGCTCCATATTCTATCTAGAATTTAGGATTTTTGTCTTAATTTCTTTTGTCATTTTCTCAATTTTGTCATTTTTAGTTCATGAATACTCTTGTCAATTTTGGTTTCATTAATGCAATTTTAATGTTTTATGTTTCTTTGATGCTATTTGAGTAGTTATTATCATTTTATTGCAATTGGTAGTATAGATTTATTTTTAATGCAATTTATGATATTTTTCCTTTTATGCATGCTAGGTGTTTGATAAAATATTTCTTTTAGCTTTTGTATAGTTTTTCACATTCTTGGATAAGAATTGGGTAATTAGATGAACTTGAGTTATAGATGTCCATTTCACATTATGTTAGGATTGTTAGTTGGTTTGGTTTCCATTGACGCTAGTCTTTCACTAAATTAATTAGTGAGTTGACTAGGACTTATGGATTGAGATCAATTATGCCCTTTTGACTTATCCTCGATGTTAGGATAAACTGATTGTGATTAATTCTAGGCAATTACCATGTTTGTGGTCCATAACTAGGATATGAATCCTCAATTACCCAATCATTGTCTAGAGTTATTTTTGCCACTTAATTTCTGTTTTGGATTTAATTGCTTGGAGTTTTAATTTCCTTGCATGCTTATTTAATTTTTTGCCTTTTAATTTTCTTGTCACTTACAATCACAACCCCCAATCCCACTTTTTCCATAGCCAATAATTGAGTACTTAATTGCAATTCCTAGGGAGAACGACCCGAGAGTTTAAATACTCTTGGTTATTTGATTTGTATTGTGCTAATTCTTGATTTAAACTTTGATTGATGGTCAATTGTTGGGTGTGGACTATACTTGCAATGGAGAAATTCTATTTTGAGAAAAATTTCTAACCCACTTTTGGCCATCATCAAGTTTTTGGTACTGTTGCCGGAGACTTACAATGGTATTATGTTATTGGCTATTGTGAATATGTTAATATATAAATAGCTTGATTTTTGGTTATCTTTTGTTTTTGTTTTTTTTTTTTGTTATCTTTTGTTTTTGTTATCTTTTGTTTTTGTTAGCTTGCCTTAATAGATTTTTGTTTTGAAATGTATATTTGAATAATTAGTAATCTTGTTTAAATTACCTTTTTGACTTGAAGTACATGTTTAAAATTTTCAATTAGTTTTTGGAAGGTGAAATAGTTTTGGTAGATGCTTGTTTGGGCATATTAAAAGTGCTTTAAATAGTTTAATAATTTTGATTTGGAAAATAAAATTTTAGGTAATTTTAAAGTTAATGTGAATAGTTACATATTTTTGTTAATTTCTTGTTTATATGCATTTTGGAATGTTGGGTGAAATTCTTTAAAAAAAAAAACTCATCTGTGCGTACGTATAAGTGTGTGCGCACACACACTTCAATTTAAGTCCCATGCCCATGGCGTTTGCACAACGGTTAGGGATGGCTGATAAACCCCATTTGTAGGGCTTATCTTATGCTTGATTTAGGGGATTTTATAACCTTTTACCCACATTTATTCAACGAAATAGCATGGTTTTGTATATTCTCCTTTAATTGTGCTTAAGAGTGAAAACATGATTTTTAGGTCTTAAAATAAATAAATTTAATTCACCTTGATTCCATTAGATGCCTTGATATATTTGTTAAGTGATTTAAGGTTTAGGAGGCAAAGATTGGATCAAGGGAATGAAGAAAGAAAGCATGAAAAGTTGGAGAACTCATGAAGAAATGAAAGAACCGGAAAGCTGTCAAGCCGACCTCTTCGCACTTAATTGACCATAACTTGAGCTACAGAGGTCCAAATGATGCGGTTTCAGTTGGGTTGGAAAGCTAACATCCGGAGCTTCAAAACAATATAAGATTTGCCATAGTTGCATCGCGCATAGGGGTGCGCACACGCACGGTACGCGGACGCGCCGATGGTGGCACATGACCCACTTAATGCAACACATGGCCAGCGATTTTAGAAGCCTTGTGGGCCTAATCCAACTCATTTCTGATGCTATTTAAGCCAAGGATTGAAGGGGAATCAACATGCTTTTACATACTTTACATACTTTAATCATTAGTCATAGTTTAGTAGTTAGAGTTAGTTTCTAGAGAGAGAAGCTCTCACTTCTCTCTAGGATTAGGATTAGGTTTAGTTCTTAGATCTAGATTTTAATCTTTGCTTTCTTCTACTTCTACCTTTCAATTCTTTGTTGTTACATTCATCTTCTTCTATTCTTTTGTTGTAATTTCCTTTATGTTGTTCTTATACTTTGTTGTAGATCTACTTTTGTTCCTCCTATTCTCTTTCAATTCAATTAGAGGTAATTCATAATAATTGTGTTCATTTGATTTGTTGTTGTTTAATTCCTTGCAATTGAGTAGTGTAGATTTACTTTTCTTGCAATTTTACTATGCTTTCTTTTTATGCCTTCTAAGTATTTGATGAAATGCTTGGTTGGATTTTAGAGTAGAATTTTATACTCTTGGCTTGGAAAGGTAACTTAGGAACTCTTGAGTTACTAATGTCCAAGTAATTGATGATTGGGAGCCATTTACTCTAGTTCTCACTAATTGAATTAGTGGAGAGTTAGGACTTATGGACTAGGATTGATATAGCTCATTTGACTTTCCTTTACTACTAGTTAGAGGATGATTTAATGAGATTAATCCTTGCCAATTCTCATATTGTGGTTAGTGATTAGGATAGAGATCCTTGACCACCAATCCTTGCCAAGACCTTTTTAGGCCTTAGTTTACTTTCTTGCCATTTATCTTTCATGTTTCTTATTAAAACCCCAAAACAACTCAAACCAATAACAAGACACTTTATTGTAATTCCTAGGGAGAACGACCCGAGGTTTGAATATTTCAGTTTATAAATTTTAGGGGTTTGTACTAGTGACAAACAACTTTTTGTATGAAAGGATTATTGATTGGTTTAGAAACTATACTTGCAACGGGAATTCATTTGTGAAATTCTATACCATCAAAAATCTAATCATCAATGGCAGTAATACCTGTACCCGCAGGTACCCGCCCCGCCCCTACCCGGTCGGGGCGGGTTTAAACCTAACCCGAAGCGGGGCGGGTCTGAATCGTGGCGGATTGATGAACGGGGCGGGGCGGGGTCGGGTTCAGGCTAAACCCGCCCCTACCCGCCCCGGGGTGCATATATATATATAATTTTAGAAATTAGGGTTAGTTCTCACCGTCACTCCCTTTTAGTTCCCAACCCTAGGCAAACTCACTTCGTCACTTCTTCAACTCTTCTCCAAGGACCATAGCCTCGGTTCAGCTACGCCAGACCACCAATCAGTCGCCGACTCGCCGCACAGTTTGTTCTGTCGCTGTAAGCCGGTCGGCGTTGTCACAGTCGCCGTCGCTCACCACGTCGGCATCGCTCCCACTTCTCGCTGTCACTGTCCTTGCCGACTCGCCTCTTCGATCTGTGGTCTCTGGTCTTTGTCGTCCCTCCTTCATCCCTTGTCGTCTCTCTGGTGACTAGTAAGCACTAAGCACTCCTCGCTCACTACTTACTGCTTCTGTGCTTCTTCAATTTTTCTTTTTAAGTTAATTTTTATGATTTATGTTTTATGTTAAAATAGCTAAGCTAAAACTAAAATTAATTTTGATGCTCAAAAGATCATTTAAAATTCAGTCCATAGAAACTTTTGACTGGGCAGATTCCTACTTTAATTTGGTAATTATGTGATAGACTTGTTTCTCTTAAGGTTCATGGAAACTCCTTCTATGGGAATGTTTCAAAACCTGCATTGCCTAACTCTTCTTCTTGTAAGAGTCTTTAGTTTCTTGATTTGGGTGATAACAGATTCTTTGGGGAGTTTTCTGAGTTTGTTACTAAGTTCGGTGGGTTGAAACAGCTTGATTTAGGGAACAATATGTTGTTAGTTCAATTCCTCAAACTTAGTTGGACTAAAGTTTAAAAAATTGAAGTTGTTTTGGATTCTTTGTTGATTGGTTATATGCAGAAGAACATGAAGAAGTGCATATTTGATTTTGACTTATCATTCTTATGCATTCTGAATTTTAATTTTATTGTGATTTTACAATTGTCATTGAGTACTGAATGGACCCTTTAAGATCAGAGTGATTTAGTTTATGAAAGGAAATATGCTCATGGTTCTAATTATGGAGAGAATCACAAACTATTCTATTTCCTTTGTTAATAACAAAGACCAGAGCAATAAGCTTAGTGTTAATTATGTAGAAAAGAGTTTATATATAGAAATTTTTAAAAATCACAGAGGCTATTTTCTCAGTCTTATTTTGCAGCTTGGCATAAGGTATAATAAGCCTAAAACTATTTTTTATCTGTTTTGGTATTTTGCAGTTTTTAGTTGAACAAATTTAACTATATTTTATCTAAAACTTCTGATTTTTGTGCATTTTTGCTTTGAAACTCCTTCTATGAAAATGTTCTAAAACCTGCATTTTTCCTAAATCTCTCTCCAAGAATTGTCCCGTTGGACTGACTAGCTCTTTCAAATTCTCCATATAATAATATTCTTACTACTTTCTTCTTCTCATGACTTTCTTTAGAAGAGTAGTCTCTATATATATAGTAATACAAGTACTAGTATATATATATATATATAATGAGAATAATTACACCAGTAACAGGAGGTTGGTGCGTCAGCTTATTATATTAGGAACAAAGAAATATTAAAAAATCAGTAGATGTATTTATTATTTTGTGTATTTATGTTTTAAATTATTATTTTTATGCATTTTTAATTTTGATTTTATTCTGATTTTTACAATTGTGTATTTTGATTTTTATGCATTTATGATATGATTTATGTTAATTTTATACCCTCATTAATTTTAATTTTATTGATATCTGTGTTTTCAAATTACTTCATGGCTAGTAATGCTAGAGAAGACACACAAAGCAACAGTGTTGCTCCTAATGATAATGAAATTGAAGTTCTAAGTAATGATAATCCAACTTCAGAAACTCCACAAGTAACGAAAAATGTCTCAACTCTAGAAAGATTAACTCCTAATAAAGATGACAATAAGACTCATGTTAAGAGTGCTTATTGGGAGTATTTTGATCGTTTGAAAATTGAAGGTGAATGAAAGGCGAAATGCAAGTTTTGTAAGAGTGTGCTTAGTGCAAATCCAAGGAACCAAGTCATTGAGAAACCATGTGGATCGATATTGTAAGAGAATAAAAGTGGTAAACTCTAGGCAATCATCAATTGTTGAATCATTGTCAAAACAATCACAAAAGCAAAAAGTGAACAAAGATAGATTTGTGTTTGATCCTTCATTTACAAGAAAATGTGTTGTTGAAATGATTATTTTGCATGAGTATCCTATGAGTTGTGTGGACAACCATGGATTGAGGTGAGCTTTTGCTTCAATGCAACCAACATTTAAAATGTATAGTCGAAACACTGTCAGAAAAGACATCTTAAAGATGTATGGGGACGAGAAGCAGAAGTTAACTCTTCAACTAGATGAAAATGATAGTAGAGTTGCAATAACTAGTGACATGTGGACTTCCAACCAAGAAAAAGGATACATGATTGTCACGGCTCACTATATTGATAGTTCGTGGAAGTTGCATATGCGCCTATTAAGGTATTTTAAAAATTTTATAAACTTTTAGACATTGTGTTGTTTTCATATGTTGAGTTTTGTTAATCTAAAAGTGCATGCATATTTGTTAATCTTTTCACCTTTTGTTATGTTTCTTGTCCCCATATAAGTGAAGTTCTCACTGAAACGTTGATGAAAATTTTGTTAGAATGGAACATTGATAGAAAATTGTTAACTGTTACATTGGATAACTGTTCTACTAATGATACTATGATAGATGGACTGTTGGGGCGTTTAAATTCTTCATTCTTGATGTTGGGATAAATTGTTACATATGTGTTGTTGTGCTCATATATTGAATTTGATTGTGAAGGATGGCTTAAGTATTGTTAAGGAAAGTATAGAAAAGATTCGTAGTAGTGTATTGCATTGGACTGCAACATAGAAAAGGAACGAAACTTTTGTGAGTTGGTGTGCTAAAACAACGATCTCATTTACTAGGAAATTAGTTCTTGATTGCCCAACTAGATGGAACTCAACTTATTTGATGTTAGAAACTACTTTGTTGTATAAAGCAGTCTTTTCTAGGTTAAGGCATAAGGAACCCCAATATAAAACTATGCCAAGTAATGATGAGTGAAAACTTACGAAGGAAACATGTGATAGATTGAAGTTGTTTTATGATGTTACTCAACTATTTTCTGGGTCTAAATTTTCGACTGCTAATCTTTATTTTACTCTGGTTTGTAAAATAAAAGTGTCATTGAATGAATGAGAAATTTCTACTAATCCATTAATTGCTAATATGACATTTAACATGAAAAAAAAAATTGAAAATTATTGGGGTAAAATTCATAGCATTATGGGTATTGCTGCTGTTTTAGACCTTAGGTACAAGATGGTTGGGGTTGAGTTTCAATTTAAAAAAATGTATCCAGATCCAAGAGAATGCTTCAAACAAGTTGATAGAATTCATCAGTTGTGTAATGAGTTGGTTAATGAATACACTCACAAAATGAGTTCTGATGTGTCACATATCGGTGTCGGTGTTGGTACAAAAGAAGTTAATGAAAGTGGAAATGCAAGTTTATTTGGGGGTGATGATTATATAGTGTATCTTAAAAGAAGAAAAATGACAAGGAGTTCATATGTGAATGTTGAGTTTGATCATTATCTTGAGGAGGAGATTTATCCTTCAAATGATCCTAATTTTAATGTTTTGAAATAGTGGAAGAACAATCAGATGAAATTTAAAGTTCTTGCAAAAATAACTAAGAATATATATACTATTCCGTTGTCTACTGTTGCCTCTGAATCTGCTTTTAGTACAAGTGGTCGTGTAATTTCTCATCATCGTGCAAAGCTCAAACAAAACATAATTGAAGTTTTGATGTGTGGCCAAAGTTAGTTGTGAGCATTTTTCGAAAGTAAAGGTGATATATTGTTTAATCATCATTTATGTTAATTTTTTACATAGTACCAATTAATTTGTTAATTAGTCACCAAAAAAAATTAATTTGTTAATTGTTATCTTTTTTGATTTTCAAGTTTAAATCTTGATTTACAAATTTTTAATAATAATGAAGATGTTGAAAGTGATAAGAATAAGAATTAAAGATTCTTTTATATTTAATATTATAATTTTTTTTATTATGATATTAAATTTATAGTGATCTAACACTTTTTTTTTTAATTTCAAGTTATTTAAATTAATAACATTATATGAATTTTATATTTATATTTTAATTTATCTATAAATTTTAAATTTTTATCTTAATTTATATATAAATATAAAAATATAAAAATATTTAATTTTTATAGAGATAGAACGGATACTCACACAGATCGGATTCTATAATTTACTATCTACAAATAATGATAGGGCGAGGAGTATATGAATACTAGAATGGCGGAACGGAATCGGATAGGACGGAGTCGGTAGGACAAAAATCCACACCTACTGCCACCCCTAACGACGGTTGCCATTTCCCTTTCCGTGCGTACGGATGTGTGTTGGTGCGTACGCACTCTCTTACAAAATTGAACCCCCTGAACCCTAGCCTATCTTCTTCTCCTTTCTTCTTCTCTGAGCCAACCAACGTCCATCATCTTCTCCACCATCATCACCAGCCCTTCCCCGTCTGTCACCCACAACCGATACAGAGCCACCACGTCTCTCTCTGTTTCTTCTTCTTCCCCTCGCCTCACCTCCGCCGAGCCCAGAACCCACCGTACCACCACAACGCCGCCGGAGCCCCATCTTCTGCCGAACCAGCCTCCACCCACCATCATAAAACCACTGGAGCCCTCTTCCCCCTGCCCGAACCCTGGCTCCGCCAACCACCACCGCGAACCACCGTAGCCTCCACCATCGACGAGCCACGGCGACCCAACTCTCCTCTCCTTTCTCCGCGAGCCCAGAGCCACCAGCTCCTCCTCGCCGTCGTCCACAATCACCTTCGCGCTAACCCAGAGCCCACCGTCCGCACCAGCAGCTTCCTCTTCTCCTTCCCAGCGCGTCTCAACACCTTCCCTGTCTCTGCTTCCGGTGCCAAAACTGCCGCACTCCAGCCCTGTTCTCCAGTTTCCGGCCAGCAATCCGCCAACGCCAGCACCATCCTGAAGCTGCCGTGCTCAACACCACCCAGTGACGCTGCTTGTCACTGCTGCTCCAACTCCTGTTTCCCCTGTTTCTTTGTTTTTCTTTTCTGTTCTTCAAACAGGTTTTAATTCAACTTCCCTTTGAATTCTTATCTGTTTTACTTAAGTTAGGATTAGTATATGTTAATTTTTATTTGGTAATTGAATTGGTTAAGATTATTTGCTGCTTTTAGGTTGCTTTAGAGTAGAATTAGGGTTAGTTCACAGACAATTAATCATGCTATTATGTTTCTTGAGTTCGAATTTCATTTGTTTGGAATGGATTGACTGAATTGCTGCTGAATTACTCAGATATATTGCGGATTCTTGTAAATTTGATGCTGATTTTGTGAATGGAGGTTGAATGAATACTTGGTTGTGATAATTGATTTGTTTAATGCCTTTGCATGCCAAGTATTCGACAATATGCCTCAAAGAGCTTTTCTTAAAAACTTATGAGTCAATCTTTGGAAATCAATATTTGTTACACATGTTTATTGTTCTTATGCATTGGTAATGAATTTGATTTGTTCTAATTGACCAAATTGTTCAATTTTTGAATGATTGAGGCATTTATCTAATGGTACAAGATTAATTAAACTGGTCCTATTTAATCCAATTATATTAACTTTGTGCGTTTCATTGGATTTGGGTTATATTAGGAATGAAACTGAATTCTTAAATTGAATCTTGTGTTATTAGTTAAATGAATTACATTAGTGTTTGAACTTGTTCCTCTTACGTTGCTTGAGCACTGTTCTTGTTTAGTTCATACACCGTTGTTTGTGAATATGCCTCTATGACTATTTTGGATTTTAAATTGCATGTTGTAGCTACCATGTGATTTAGAATGTTTGATTTTGCATGGCATGATTCTTTAAGCTTCATTGTGTAAAGGATTGTAATGTGATGAAAAGTATTTGTTGGAGTTTTGAGTGTTTATGTTGTGTGTAAATGCCAAGTTGGCTTCTTTGAAAGTTTAAAAAAAAAATTGAATTTCAATCGCAACATCACACATTTTAAAGCTTTTCTTTTGTACAATCCATCACATTGCATCAATTCTTGAATTGCCTAAGTGATTATTGAGCTTCTTGTTGCTTGTTTACTAATTAGTAGCTTGCAATTATTTTGAAATCACTTTAGGCACACTAATTGAGTTGAATTTGAACCTTGATTGAAGTAATGTGACAGAGTGCTTTCAGTTCTCCAATGTGTGAATTTTAAACTGCCGGTAAACTTAGAATTCACACATTGCTTTTCTTCATGTCACAAACACATCAATTTAACTCATTTTAGTGTATTCAACCTCACTCTCCTTGTTTGAATTAATTCTTGATTTAAGTATTGCTTTGCTTTGCTTTACTCATCTTGCTTGCGTCACTTGTAGTTATATTTTAATATATTCTCTTTTACATTTTTCAGGATGAGTCATTGTAAAAATAAAAAAAAGGAGATGGACATGGATGCGGAGGATACCCTGAATAAACTTTCTATATCTGTTTTGATTAATGCTGCTGTTTGGAAATGTTGCTGTTTCATTGATTTTTTTCTGTTTGTTGCTGATGATTTGCCCGTGCTTATTTGGCTTGCTTGATGCGGCCGCTTGAACCTATTACCTTTGTTTATTGTGTTGTTTTGGTGCTAAATTTTGGACCATTATTTCTGTTCATTGTTCATGGCTGTTGGAATGAGCCAGTTGCTAGGTATTGTTAATGGTTGATGGTGCAATGATGATGTTGACCAAAATTCTGAGTTTAGGTTATTATTGCTGCTGGTTGCTTAATGGGTTAAAACTTAATTGTTCATTGCTGTTGTTGCTGTTTACTGGCCTATTTGTGATTTCATATGAATTTACATCTGGTTTTTGCATGTTTAAATGTTAAAGCATTCATAGGAAGTTTGAATTGATTGGTTGAATTGGGAAAATAGGCCAATTTGCTGCTGAAATGCTGCCGGATTTTTCCTAACCATGTTTCATTAAATGACATTATCTTATTTGGTGCAACAAACTCTATTTGACGGATTTATGTGTCAAAAAGAATCTTTTGCTAAATGGTTTTGGAAATTTCCCCATGAGCTTCCTTACAAGTTTCGGTCAATTCTTGAACTTGTTTTAAATTGTGTTATTCATAAGTATCACATAGCCTTAATTGATTTTTCAATTGACCATAAACTTGAAATTCTTTTGAGAATTTGAGCCTCTTTTGCGTAAACTCACAAGTTTGAAGGTTTTAAATCTATGTGGCTAATTTGATTCATTTTATTCATACCTAATTTACATTAAGTCACATAGATCATGGGGTTTTCAATTCTTGTTTTAACTTGTGCCTTTTATGCTTCATTGGAATTTGGTGTTTGAATGTTCCTTGATTAATTTGTTTCTCAATGTTTTAACTTTGTCAACACCAAATTAATTTAACTTATGCCAAATGATGGTAATTAGTATTCATTTGATTATGTGCTCTACGCATACATGTGCATTACTTGTTTTGGCATTTGAATTATTGAGAAGTGAATATAAATTTTCTTGTTTTGGAACTTTGGAAATTTTCAGAATTAAGGAACGTTTTTACTATGCATATAACATTTGACCTTTGTTTTCTTTTTCAACTGACTGTTTTCTTTTCTTTACCCTTTTTACTCACTTAACTTTTGACCTTCCTTTTCTTTTTCAACTAACTATTTTCTTTTTACTCACTTAACTTTTGACCTTCCTTTTCTTTTTCAACTAACCATTTTCTTTTTCTTCACTTAACTCAGACTCTCTTTTTCCTTTTCAACTAACATTAACTTTTTAACTGTTTTCTTTTTCTTCATGCATAGCAACAATGCTCCTTTCTTCCTTTTATCTTTGATAAACAGGCAAGCCAAGTGGCTGTTATGTGTCTGATTGATTGGAAGTTGCTCCCATTTACTTTCACATTGGTTTTCATGCATGCTTTCATTCAATCTTATATTTCCATTCACTTCATATATATGCTGTTTTGTGATTTAGTTTTCTGCTTCTGTTCACTTGAGGAGGATCGTCCTCTCCGGCGACCCCGACATTCCACTTGAGCTGGACACTCCCTCCGAGCATTCTGAGGAGGAGGAGGCCCAGCATCATGAGCCGGAGGAAGCATGAGACCCACCAGCTGACAGTGGAGGCGACGACAGTGACAACTCCTTCCACTCCGCATGATTTTGAGCACCGAGGACGGTGCTACATTTTAAGTGTGGGGAAGTACAACTTCAACAAGTATATTTTGGGTGAAAATTTCATTTCCGAACACTTGTAGTTTAGTTTTTATTATTATTATGCTTTTTAGTTGCTTTGTATATATTTTATTCTTTTTGAAAACCTTTTTATTTAGTTTATTACTTTTTACTTAGCTTATTGCACTTTTTAATTTTGCTTGTACATAACCTAGTATTATATTGTAGTGATGCATATCTTTACATTTTGCCTTTGATTTTGGCTTTACATATGCTTTTTAGTTTTTAGCTATGATTGTGATTTGGATGATGTGATGATTGCGCTAAGTTGATTTCCTATGCACTTGCTATTTTGGTCTATAATTGGAATTAGGAATTAAACTTAGGATTTTTGACCTTTTCCATCCAATCACACTACATACATATAGAATAAATGTTAGTCAATTTAATGAAATTTCCAAGAAACTTACTTGTTATATAGGGCATTGAAATTCAAATTGATTTGAGTTGAAATTTTTTGGAACTTGCATGATTCATATATTGTGGAATATGGTTTTTGAGTTAAAGAACATGCAACTTGTGAGTTTTTGAACCTCATTGTGTGGTTGCATCATTTGACTACTTATTCCATTCTTGTGTGTTGCTCTTCTCTATGATTGCAATATTTGGTTTGTTTAATTCTATATATTCATTGTTTAATGTATTTTTATGCATTTATGTGATTGATGCCATTATTTCTTTATAGCTCACTTAACTCAAATAGCCTACCATTTTATTTACCTTTGTTTGCAACTTTGAGCCTTTTTAATTTCCCTTTTTGTTCTTGATTGAGCACACCACTAGCTATAAGTGGAAAAACAATGAATGTCCCTAATTTGAATATCTGAATAGCTTAAGTTAGTGTGTGTGTCAACTAAGTGGGGAAGATTTGGGAACATTGGTAAATAAAATGTGTTTTATTCTTGTTAAAAAATTTTGAAAATTTGGGGTACATGCTAATGTCAGATTATGGAAATCGTATGCATTAATGTGTTGGTATATATATTATGTTCTTGGAAAAAAAAAGAAAAAAAAAAAAGAAAGAGAAGAAATAATAAAAATGGGACAAAATTATCCCAATATGGAATTTAATAAGAATCAATGCATATGTGATAAATTAAATTAAAATGCATGAGTATGTAGATGTAAAAGTGAGATTTTGGGTAGCTAAGTTTCATATTAGAATTGTATAGGTTGTGTATGTGTTAGGTGAGAACTTAAGTTAATCAAAGATTCAAATGCAAACTCACTTAGCCATATATATATCCTTACCTTTACCCTTAGTCCCATTACAACCTTGCAAAGACTTCATGATTTTTGCATATGAACATTAAATTTTTTGTTGATTGGTTAGATGAAAAACAAACTTTAGAAAGCATGATTAAAGGAGAATTGAGTGGATTGACCCTAGACACTTGAGCGACTAGAGCGCATATACACATCTGGTGAGGGTTCAATTACTCAATTCCATATTTCCACCTATGATCATTACTTATCTTGCAAGTGTGATTAAATTTTTTTATATGGCTCAATTCAATTGTGAATAGGATTTGGTTATGATTGCCTTAGCCCTTGATAGTGTATAGATGTTTTCTTGAAAATTCATTTATTTGGACTAATTAAATATATATAGATAGTTAGATAGTATAGTTACATACATATAGATATATTGCATATAGATATTTTGCATTGAATAATTGTTGATTCCCCTTCTTGTCTTTCTTTGGTATAGCATGACGACAGGCTATTGTTTAAATGTGGAGATGTGATGAATCTACATTTCATGGTATTTATTTGCTTTATTTGGGTGGATTTCATCAACTTTTCTTGCATTTAACCATTGAAATAACATAGTTTCATAATTTCTCCCTAAATTGTGCTTGAAAGTAAAAACATGCTCTTTAAACTTTATAATTGCTAAATTTTATTCATTTTAATTCCATTTGATGTCTTGATGTATTCGTTGAGTAATTTCAAGCGTACAAGGCAAGTATGGATTGAAGAAGTGAGGAAGAAAAGCATGCAAAGTGGAAAAATTCAAGGAATGAAGGATTTGGAAAGCTGCCAATCCTGACCTCTCTGTACTAAATTGATCATAACTTGAGTTACAGAGGTCCAAATGAGGCGGTTCCAGCGATATTAGAAAGCTAACATCTGGGGCATCAAAATGATATACAATTTGGCATAATGGACATGGATTTTGGGTGTGTATACGCACAAGAAGAAAATCAGCAAGTGTGCGTACGCACAAGTCCTGGCACGTGACTTCATTAATTGTAACTCGTTAGCAGCGATTTTTGGGCTTCCAAAGTCCAATCCAACTCATTTCTAAAGCTATTTCAAGGCAAAGTGAAGAAAGATGAAGGGGAGAGCACTTAGATTTATGTTTTTACATATTTTAGCTTAGTTTTTCTAGAGAGAGTCCCCCCTTCTCTCTAGAATTTAGAATTTTTGTCTTAATTTCTTTTTAATTTCAGATTTTAATTCTTGCTTTAATGTAGTTTCATATATGTTTCTATGCTTTCTTGTTTTGATCTTCTTAATTTCTTTTATCATTTTCTCAATTTTGTCATTTTTAGTTCATGAATACTCGTCAATTTTGGTTTCATTAATGCAATTTTAATATTTTATGTTTTTTGATGCTATTTGAGTTGTTATTATCATTTTATTGCAATTGGTAGTATAGATTTTATTTTTATTGCAATTTATGATATTTCTTCCTTTTATGTATGTTACGTGTTTGATAAAATGTCTCTTTTAGATTTTGTATATTTTTTCACACTCTTGGTTAGGAATTGGGTAATTAGGTGAACTTGAGTTATGAATGTTTATTCCACATTGTGTTAGGATTGTTAGTTGGTTTGGTTTTCATTGATGCTAGTCTTTTACCAAGTTAATTAGTGAGTTGACTAGGACTTATGGATTGAAATCAATTATGCCCTTTTGACTTATCCTCGATGTTAGGATAGACTAAGTGGGATTAATTCTACGCAATTATCATGTTTGTGATCTATGACTAGGATAGGAATCCTCAATTCCCCAATCCTTGCCAAGAGTTCTTTTTGCCACTTAATTTCTATTTTGGATTTAATTGCTTAGTTTTAATTTCCTTGTATGCTTATTTAATTTCTTGCCTTTTAATTTTCTTGTCACTTACAATCACAACCCCCAATCCCACTTTTTCCATAACCAATAATTGAGTACCTAATTGCAATTCCTAGGGAGAAGGATCTGGGAGTTTAAATACTCTTGGTTATTTGATTTGAATTGTGATAATTTTTTATTTAAACTTTGATTGATGGTCAATTGTTGGGTTTGGACTATACTTGCAAAGGAGAAATTCTATTTTGAGAAAAATTTCTAACCCACTTTTGGCCATCATAATAGCTCAACCCCCCAGTTTTGAAAATAAATTTTCCAAACAATATTTTTAAACCCTCTAAACCTCTTTATGGTTTTAGACAAGCTCCAAGAGATTGATATGAAAGATCTAGCTCTTTCTTGTTGAAAAATGTTTTTCGAAGGGGCATTACAGATACTACTCTCTTCATTAAAGAATCTAATGATCATTTTATACTTTTCAAGTTTATGTGGATGACATTGTGTTTGGGTCGGCAAATGAAACCTTATATGAAGAATTTGAAAAACTAATGACTAGTGAGTTTGATACGAGTATAAAGGGAGAATTTGCATTCTTCCTAGGACTCCAAATCAAACAAACTCCTAGTAAAATTTTTATACACCAAGGTAAGTATGCCAAGGAGTTAGTAAAGAAATTTAGTCTAGAAAATTCTAAACTAATGAGTACTCCAATGCATCCAAATTTCAAACTTGAAAAGAATGAAAATGAAAAAGTTGTTGATGATACAAAGTATAGAGGAATGATTGGATTGCTCATATATCTAACTTTCTCTAGACCGGATATTGTTCAAAGTGTGTGTTCTAGATTTCAATCTCACCAAAAAGAATCACATCTTTTGGTTGTGAAAAGGATCATTAGATACATCAACGGCACGACTGACTTTGGTTTTTGGTATCCTAACACTGATGAATTCTGTGTGATGTAGATTTTGCTGGAGATCATGTTGATAGGAGAAGTACTTCTAGAATGTATTGCTTTCTTGGACAATTTTTGAATGTGTGGTTAAGCAAGAAGTAAACTACTGTTGCTCTGTCAATGACTGAGCTCGAATATATATCAGCTTCTTCTTATTGTTCTCAATTAATGTGACTTAAAACACAACTTGATGACTACAAATTGCAAGTCAAGAGTATCCCTCTGTTCTGTGATAACTTGAGTGCCGTAAATATTTCTAAAGATCATGTTTTGCACCAAGAACTAAGCACATTGAAGTTAGATTTCATTCAATAAGAGAACATGTGCAAAAGGGTACTATTGACATTCAATTTGTAAAATTTGAGGATCAATTGGATGATATCTTCACTAAACCTCTATGTGAAAATACATTCTGTAAATTGAGAATTGTTTTAGGGATTCTTAATTCTGAATTCTTGAACTAAAATTGATTAACAAATTTTTAGTTGTTTTTGTCTCTTATTTCGTAGGGAGACAAAACTGGACAGATGATGACTTTCTCTAGGCTCCAACAAAGTTCAGATAATGAACTAAGAATCTCAGTAAATCTGGAACTAATCCAAATTCATAGTGGCTATGTATGCTTCCTTAATATCACCATTAGGCCTAAAAGAAATATCTTTTGTTTTATGAAGTGGGCCTCTTTCTTGTTTTGATCATCAACATAAAAAAAGGAGAGTATTTGATTTTGTGATGTTTTATTTTAAGTCAAATCTGTCAGTTACTTTTTAAAATCCTCTTGATTAGTCTTTTCAAAATTGCATGCATTGATTTTGAATTTCAAATTCCTTCATTCTCATTTTATTAATTCAGTTTGTGTTTTCAAAGATGTTTTAAGCATTTAAGGCAGTTTTGATTGAAAACCTCTCATCTTCCCCATTATTCCATCATGTTCACATTCTCTTTCTACTTCACCCTCCTTATTTCTTTCATGATGAGAAAGAAGGTTTCCATAAGAAGTGGGACTGAAACCATAAGACCTCCTCGTAACCTTTCACCTTATAGACCTTAATCTCACACTCACATTCATATCCACTCACACCCTTCTTCCTCACACTCCTCACAACCACCCGAGTTCATGGCAAGAACCAAGACTACAAACCCTAGGCCCTCTTCAGCTGCTCAAGAGACTGGCTCCTCCAAGGCTAAAGTGGCGAAAGGAAAATGGCCCATGACAGATGAAGAACCTCCTTCCTCTCCTCCTCCTCGGACCAACCCTCGTCCTCAAAGTCGCTTGGTCCCCTCTTCACGTCCACCTAAAGGTAACAAAAGACCCTCTCTTCATTCTGTCAAAGAACCCATTTACCCTGATACTGTTACATTCAAAGCCTATTTCGGTAAACGATCTCATTCTCATTTTGATCCCCATAGATTTCTTCTTGCATGGACTTTGAATTTTATAGAGATGCTGTCTCAAAAAGATCTTTATGTTCTTCTCATGTTGCTGATTTGATTTCATTAGATGAAAAGGAATAAATTTTGTTGAAAATTTTTGTGCTTTAGATTGGAAAATGTTGTTTGAAATCTGAAAACCTGTTTACCCTGACTTGGTCCGAGAATTTTATGCTAATATGCAATATAGTGAGGGTTGTGTTCACTCCTATGTTAAATGCTATCAAATACTTTTAAATTATGAAAACATCAGTGAAGCCCTTGCTTACACAGATGTAATTAGAGTTTTTCACCAAGATGTTCTGGCCAACATTTGTGAAAACATCTCCCTCATGGATGGTGTCATTCTCACTGATAGAGCCCTAGGTCCTTCCCGTGCACAGCTTCATCGTATCATCACACATATCTTGCTGCCCCAAAGTGGATCCTATCAAAGGGTCGTCTTTTGTGATTCCTTAATTCTATATGCTATTTTCAACAAAATTCAAATCTCTTTCGCTTATCTAATGATGCGTCACATGTTTGATTGCATTAAAAGTGATAAGAATGTTTCACTTTCATATGGAATATCTTTGAGTATTTTGCTGTTGATCTGAGTGATGAAACTATGGAAGATAGACTTTTTTATTTTAAGGGTGGTGGTGCAGTAAAACAGACTAAAGGAAAATCCACAAAGGCTGCCAAGAAAACAGTTCTTGAGGAAGATGAGGAAGAAAGTATTCCTCCTTCATCCACTGCTGGGACATCCTCATCCCACAAATATCTTATTAATGGCATTGTCAAGGATGTTTTACAAGAATTTGTTAATCTCACAAAACAAATGATAAATTCTAGCAAACAAGCTAGAATATTGGCTCTTTAAAATGAGAATTCCTTTCGGAAATCTCAAAGTCATGTTGAGGTGTTGTTGAAATATCTTGACTCCTTGGATGATGACCAGCCCCTGACCGATCAAGATGAGGATATGATTGGAACCAAGGATGAGGGTTCTGATGTCTAGTTTTGTCTCCTGCTACTGCTGAAAGTTTAATATTTAGTTATTATTTCTGGTTTCTGAACTCTCTTTTGAGGACACACTACTTTGCTATTTTCTGGAAACTATTTTGGATACTGTCTATTTTTGGGATGACTGTAATAGATCTAAACTATTAACTTTGTTAACTAACAAATTTTCTTAGTTTGCTATTTTGGCATGCTTGTCATTTTGCTTTTCTACAGGTTTCTCCTTAATAACAAAAGGGAGAGAAAGAAAATGAATTGAATATGGATTGTCTCTGTTATATGAATTGAATATGGGCTGCCTCTGTTATAATCTGCCAAAGGGGGAGAAAGAAAGAAAAATGAAATTGAAAAATGGATGCCTTTCTATTTTGAATAAAATGGCTGCCTCTCTGTTTTAAATAAATGGCTACCATTATGTTTTGAATTGAAAATTTTTGTTTTTGAATTAAAAGATGGTTGCTTCTTATTAGATGTTTTGAACTTGTGATGCATTATTTTTGAAAATTAGGATGCAAAATGTTTGAAGATGTTGCTTTTGACCTATTTATATCTGCAGCTCATTAACATTGATTTGGTTGTAATGAACTTTGAATGAGCGGCTGTTTTTGTTTTGTAATGGTATCTAATTCTTGTTTCAAGGCTGATTGATTTTCTAAAAAGCCCTGATATAAAATCTAACAGGTTCCCTAAAGATTTAGCTGGTTAAAATTTTTGGATGTTTGGCATTATTCTTGTGAAAAGTTTGATGGTATCAGGTTGAAAAAAGCTAACATTCAAGGGGAGCTTAAAGATAAAAAGAAATGGGGAGCTTCATGACAATGGAAAAATCAAAGGGAAGTTTCTAAAACTCTTTTCCTTTCTTTCAATTTATTTTAATAATGTTTGTCATCAAGGGAGAGATTGTTGAGTTTAGTGAATTTAAACCATGATTTAGATGATGACTAAATATTATTGAGTTAATTATCAATTTGTTTGTGTAATGTGTTTTGTTTAGTATGCAGAAACTGAATTAATCATAATGCCCATTAAGCATGAAAACAAGCCCACACACGTGCTGGCCCAATACCTAGTTCAACTTTATCAAACCATTCAATTCCAAACTTGATCCAAGTTTGAACGACTGAACCATGAGAAAGAAAGAAAAACAAATTGGTCTAATGTCCAACATAAAGCCCAATTGGTGGACCACACACTAAAAACCGTACAGTTCATCTCCAACTAGGTATTCAAATATCATTTTATTCGAACCTCTCTTCACACGCACCGAACCAAATCTCTCTCTTCTCTTTTCTTTCACATCACAATACTTTGAAACAAGAAGAAAAAGAAAAATCCGAAGCTAGGGCAAAGCGAAGAACAAAAAGCAAGCATTCATTTTCAAGTAAGAAGAGAATGTCAAACGGGCTATAAAAAACAAGGTTATGAAAATTAGACCGGACCGGCCGATTCGACCGGGTTAACCGGGAACTGGTCATCTGGCCGGTCCGGTTGACCCCCAAAACCTCTTTGCAAAAAATCAGTCAAAAAATGGTTGAACCGGTGGACCGGATGAACAGAGCAGTTTTTTGAAGTTTCGGTTTTTTAAATTAGCCCAAAATGGTGTCATTTTTTTACGCAAAAAAAAAAAAAAAAAACCACGACCCACTAACCTAACCCACCCCAAAATCATTCACCACTCAGTTGTCATCACGCCTCCCTCAACCCTACTTTCCTTTTCCTCCAACGAGCAGAGGGACTCCACCATCCACACCACAATCGACGCCAGCAGTGAGCCAGTGACCACCAGCGGTTGCCACCCTCGCGGTTTGAAGCGTCTAGTATCATCGTCGTCTGGTCTTTAGAAGAACACACACGACACACCCCACAGCACAACTGTCAGTAGTGTCGTGTTCTTGAAGCTTCTGGTGTCGGCTTTGTCGGCTTGTCATCGGCTTCTGTCAACATCGTAGTCGGGCATCTGTTCTGCCGCCGTGAACCGCAGTGAGTTCTTGGTTTTTTTATTTAGTTTTAATCAACTGTATGAATTGCTGGTTGCTGCAGTGAGGAATTTAGTTCAGATTTAAGTTCATTTATTTTTTTTATTTTGTTAATTATATGAATTGATGGCTTGATGCAGAGTTCTTATTCTGCTTTTCAATTTTTTTATTTTGTTAATTATATGAATTAATCATTATGTAATTATGAATTTTACTGAATATAAATTTGATATAAGTTCAATTTTGGAACTCTGGATTTTGAATTTTGTTATATAAGTTCAAAATTCTGCCCTATTGAATTTTGCTGAATATAATTTTTTATTTTGAATGCTGGATGAATTGATATAATCTTCTTGGTTCTAAATTGTTATCATTTTAAATTTTGCTATAATTGTTGGATGTAATTTGTAATTTGGATTTCTAGATTTTGGATTTAGATTCTGAAGCCATGACAAATCCCTCGTCCAATTCAATCAATCATGGCGTTCACGGACATGTTTCTGCATTGAAGAATTTTTTCTTTTGTTGATCTCTCTGTATGTTATGTTCTCTTTGGCTAGATAAAGTCACTCTTGGTATGGTAAAAATTTCTAGAATTAAGTAATTGTTAAGAATGTAGTTTAGAGGGTTTTTTATTTTTATTGGTACCATTTGTTTCTAAATAATGGAGAGATCCTGCCTTAATTATTATGAATGTATTATCTCTATTAGTGTGTTTTTATTGAGCATCTTAATGTATCCAGTGTTAGTATTTTTAAGAAAATTGTTAATGTCTAATTTTGAGGTATAACACCTTTTAGTCTCATGTTGAGGAATAACTTCAAAATTATTTTCATATTAAAAATTTTTAGATTTAGAAATTATTAAATTTAAATATTAAAAATTATATATTAAATTTTTTAATAATTTTATTTGTATTTAATTAAACCGGTTGAACCTCGGTCGAACTACTGAACCAGTGAACCAGTTGCCTCACCGGTTTATTGACCAGTCTGGTTCTCGCGACCTTGATAAAAAAGGGAAGATCACATCAGAAAAAAAAATCACAAAAAGGTTTCTTCATCAAGGATTGTTAAAGAAATCCTCTGTGTCTCAAGCACCATTTTGGAAACAATGAAGATAGTAAAGTTAATGGTGCTTTGTGGTTCATCAACGGCCAAGAAAAAAACTTGGGACCAAAGTAAAGATGAATGGCCCAGATGATGTGGCGGAAATTGGCGAGTTAAGAATTTATTAATAGGGACACGTTGCAAGTACAGTCCTTAACCAGCCGAAAATCCGCTTATCAATTTAAAAGGGGTTGTCACAATATTGAAAATTAAAATACTGGGAGTATGAATCCCAGGTCGTCTCCCAACGAGTTGCAAGGAGATGTGCTATTTTATCAATCAGGCGTTTTCAAAAATGGTTTAGTTGATAAGTAGGGAATTAATCTAGAGAATTTAACTAATTTTAAATAAAAGCCTTGACTGGGGGTAGATTAGTTGGAAGCCCTATTCTTGTTGAAATACTCTCAAGATTAATTAATAATTGGAAGTCGCTCTGCTTAGTTAACCCTCACTAGGTAAAGGAAAGTCAAGCAAGTTGGAAATCTGTTTCTAGTCATAAGTCCTAATCCTCTCCCTTGGGAAGAACTAGAGTTAATGATTAGAGGGTGATTGGTGCGCGAAATTGTGAACAATACTTTTCACAACTCTCATAATCCCTGGTCATGAACTCCAAAAACTTGGTGGTTCAATTCCATGGCATTACACAACTTCGCACAACTAACCAGCAAGTGCACTGGGTCGTCCAAGTAATACCTTACGTGAGTAAGGGTCGATCCCACGGAGATTGTTAGCATTGAAGCAAGCTATGGTCATCTTGTAAATCTTAGTCAGGCAAACTCAAATGTATATGATGATGAACGAAAACAACATAGAAGATAAAGATAGTGATACTTATGTATATCATTGGTGTAAGAGCTTCAGACAAGCGTATGAAGATGCCTTCCCTTCCGTCTCTCTGCTTTCCTACAGCCTTCATCCAATCCTTTCTTACTCCTTTCCATGGCAAGCTCGTGTAGGGTTTCACTGTTGTCAGCAGCTACCTCCCATCCGCGCAGTGAAAGCTAATGCACACACTCTGTCACAGTGCTGCCAATCACCGGTTTGGTTCCCTCCCCTACCGGAATAGAATCACTCTTTTGCGTCTGTCACTAACGCCCAGTAGGTTACAGGTTTGAAGCATGTCACAGTCATTCAATCATTGAATCCTACTCAGAATACCACAGACAAGGTTAGACCTTCCGGATTCTCTTGAATGCCGCCATCAGGTCCTGCCTATACCACGAAGACTCTGATCTCACGGAATGGTTGGCTCGTTTGTCAGGCGAGCACTCGGTTGTCAGGCGATCAACCATGCATCGTGCAATCAGGAATCCAAGAGACATTCACTAAGCCTCAGATGCTTGTAGAACAAGAATGGTTGTCAGTCACCTTGTTCATGGGTGAGAATGGTGATGGGCGTCAATCATCACCTTCATCATGTTGAAGAACAAGTGATATCTTGGTAAAAGAACAAGCGGAATTGAATGGAAGAACAATAGTAATTGCATTAATACTCGAGGTACAGCAGAGCTCCACACCTTAATCTATGGTGTGTAGAAACTCCACCGTTGAAAATACATAAGAACAAGGTCTAGGCATGGCCGTGAGGCCAGCCTCCCAATGATAAGAGGATCTACAATAATCCAAAGATTCTAAATACAATAGTAAAAGGTCCTACTTATAGAAAACTAGTACATAGATGAGTAAATGACATAAAAATCCACTTCCGGGCCCACTTGGTGTGTGCTTGGGCTGAGCAATGAAGCTTTTTCGTGTAGAGACTCTCCTTGGAGTTAAACGCCAGCTTTAGTGCCAGTTTGGGCGTTTAACTCCCAATCAGGTGCCAGTTCCGGCGTTTAACGCTGGAATTTCTTGGGGTGACTTTGAACGCCGGTTTGGGCCATCAAATCTTGAGCAAAGTATGGACTATTATATATTTCTGGAAATCCCAGGATGTCTACTTTCCAACGCCGTTGAGAGCGCGCCAATTGGGCTTCTGTAGCTCCAGAAAATCCACTTCGAGTGCAGGGAGGTCAGAATCCAACAGCATCTACAGTCCTTTTTGAGTCTCTGGATCAGATTTTTGCTCAGGTCCCTCAATTTCAGCCAGAAAATACCTGAAATCACAGAAAAACACACAAACTCATAGTAAAGTCCAGAAAAGTGAATTTTAATTAAAAACTAATAAAAATATACTAAAAACTAACTAGATCATACTAAAAACATACTAAAAACAATGCCAAAAAGTATACAAATTATCCGCTCATCACAACACCAAACTTAAATTGTTGCTTGTCCCCAAGCAACTGAAAATCAAATAAGATAAAAAGAAGAGAATATGCAATGAACTCCAAAAACATCTATGAAGATCAGTATTAATTAGATGAGCGGGGCTTTTAACTTTTTGTCTCTGAATAGTTTTGGCATCTCACTCTATCCCTTGTAATTCAGAATGATTGGCTTCTTTAGGAACTCAGAATCCGGATAGTGTTAATGATTCTCCTAGTGAAGTATGATGATTCTTGAACATAGCTATTTATTGAGTCTTGGCTGTGGCCCAAAGCACTCTGTCTTCCAGTATTACCACCGGATACATACATGCCACAGACACATAATTGGGTGAACCTTTTCAGATTGTGACTCAGCTTTGCTAAAGTCCCCAATTAGAGGTGTCCAGGGTTCTTAAGCACACTCTTATTTGCCTTGGATCACAACTTTATTTCTTTCTTTTTCTTTTTTTTTTCTTTTTTTTTTCTTCTTTTTTTTTTTCGAAAATTTTTTTTCTTTTTTTTTTTTCGTTTGCTTTTTCTTGCTTCAAGAATCATTTTTAATGATTTTTCAGATCCTCAGTAACATGTCTCCTTTTTCATCATTCTTTCAAGAGCCAACATTCATGAACCACAAATTCAAAAGACATATGCACTGTTCAAGCATACATTCAGAGAACAAAAGTGTTGCCACCACATCAAAATAATTAAACTATTATAAAATTCAGAATTCATGCAATTCTTTCCTTTCCAATTAAGCACGTTTTTATTCAAGAAAGGTGATGGATTCATAGGACATTCATAACTTTAAGGCATAGACACTAAGACACTAATGATCACAAGACACAAACATGGATAACATAAAGCATAAAAAATCAAAAAACAGAAGAATAAAGAACAAGGAAATCAAGGAACGGGTCCACCTTAGTGATGGCGGCTCTTTCTTGCTCTTGAAGATCCTATGGAGTGCTTGAGCTCCTCAATGTCTCTTCCTTGTCTTTGTTGCTCCTCCCTCATGATTCTTTGGTCTTCTCTAATTTCATGGAGGAGAATGGAGTGTTCTTGATGCTCCACCCTTAGTTGTCCCATGTTGGAACTCAGTTCTCCTAGGGAGGTGTTTAGTTGCTCCCAATAGTTTTGTGGAGGAAAGTGCATCCCTTGAGGCATCTCAGGGATCTCATGATGAGAGGGGTCTCTTGTGTGCTCTATCTTTTTCTTGGTAATGGGCTTATCCTCATCAATGGTGATGTCTCCCTCTATGTCAACTCCAACTGAATAACAGAGGTGACAAATGAGGTGAGGAAAGGCTAACCTTGCCAAAGTGGAGGTCTTGTCCGCCACCTTGTAGAGTTCTTGGGCTATAACCTCATGAACTTCTATTTCTTCTCCAATCATGATGCTATGGATCATGATGGCCCGGTCTATGGTAACTTCGGACCGGTTGCTAGTGGGAATGATTGAGCGTTGTATGAACTCTAACCATCCTCTAGCCACGGGTTTGAGGTCATGCCTTCTTAATTGAACCGGCTTGCCTCTTGAATCTTGCTTCCATTGTGCGCCCTCTTCACATATGGTTGTGAGGACTTGGTCCAACCTTTGGTCAAAGTTGACCCTTCTAGTGTAAGGATGCTCATCTCCTTGCATCATAGGCAAGTTGAACGCCACCCTCACACTCTCCGGACTAAAATCCAAGTATTTCCCCCGAACCATAGT
This sequence comes from Arachis stenosperma, assembly GCF_014773155.1. NCBI lineage: Eukaryota > Viridiplantae > Streptophyta > Magnoliopsida > Fabales > Fabaceae > Arachis > Arachis stenosperma. The sequence continues at coordinate 87,429,120 of NC_080383.1, read as the reverse complement.
GAGATAATTCTTTGGATTCGGGTTCATACTTTGGTCATGGTTCTTGGTGATCCATGCATTGGCATAGAACTCTTGAACCATCAAGATTCCGACTTGTTGAATGGGGTTGGTAAGTACTTCCCAACCTCTTCTTTGGATCTCATGGCGGATCTCCGGATATTCACCCTTTTTGAGTGAAAAGGGAACTTCGGGGATCACCTTCTTCAAGGCCACAACTTCATAGAAGTGGACTTGATGCACCCTTGAGAGGAATCTATCCATCTCCCATGACTCGGAGGTGGAAGCCTTTGCCTTCCCTTTCCTCTTTTTAGAGGTTTCTCCGGCCTTGGATGCCATAAATGGTTATGAAAAAGCAACGCTTTTACCACACCAAACTTAAAATGTTTGCTCGTCCTCGAGCAAAAGAAGAAAGAAGAGAGTAGAAGAAGAAGAAAGGAGGAAGAGGGGGAAGGTGGTGTGTTCGGCCAAGAAGGGTAAGAAAGGGTGTTTAGGTTGTGTGAAAATGAAGGGTTGGAGAAGGGTATTTATAGGAGAGAGGGGGGGGGGGGGGGTAATGGTTCGGCCATGGAGGGTGGGTTTGGGAGGGAAAGTGGTTTGAATTTGAAGGGTGAGGTTGGTGGGAATTTATGAAGGATGGATGTGAGTGGTGAAGAGAAAGATGGGATTTGATGGGTGAAGGGTTTTTGGGGAAGAGGTATTGAGGTGATTGGTGAATGGGGGAAGAAGAGAGAGAGTGATGGTGGGGTCCTGTGGTGTCAAGGAAAAGTCATCCCTGCACCAAATGTTGCTCAAAATCACGTTTTGAGCTATTTCTGGCGTTAAACGCCGGGCTGGTGCCTATTCCTGGCGTTTAACGCCAGGTTCTGGTGCCCCTTTCTGGCGTTAAACGCCCAGAATGGTGCCAGACTGGGCGTTAAACGCCCAACAGCTAGCATTACTGGCGTTTGAACGCCAGCTTCTTCTTCTCCAGGGTGTGCTGTTTTTCTTCCTGTTTTTCATTCTGTTTTTGCTTTTTTCATTGTTTTTGTGACTTCTTATGATCATCAACCTACAAAAAAGATAAAATAACAAAAGAAAATAGTTAACTATAAAACATTGGGTTGCCTCCCAACAAGCGCTTCTTTAATGTCATTAGCTTGACAGAGGACTCTCATGGAGCCTCAGAAATGCTCAGAACCGTGTTGGAACCTCCCCACACCAAACTTAGAGTTTGAATGTGGGGGTTCAACACCAAACTTAGAGTTTGGTTGTGGCCTCCCAACACCAAACTTAGAGTTTGACTGTGGGGGCTCTGCTTGGCTCTGTTTTGAGAGAAGCTCTTCATGCTTCCTCTCCATGATGATAGAGGGATGTCCTTGGGCCTTAAACACCAAGGATTCTTCATTCACTTGAATGATCAACTCTCCTCTATCAACATCAATCACAGCCTTTGCTGTGGCTAGGAAGGGTCTGCCAAGGATGATTGATTCATCCATGCACTTCCCAGTCTCTAGGACTATGAAGTCAGTAGGGATGTAATGGTCTTCAATCTTCACCAAAACATCCTCTACAAGTCCATGAGCTTGTTTTCTTGAATTGTCTGCCAACTCTAATGAGATTCTTGCAGCTTGTACCTCAAGGATCCCTAATTTCTCTATTACAGAGAGGGGCATGAGGTTTACACTTGACCCTAAGTCACACAAGGCCTTCTTGAAGGTCATGGTGCCTATGGTACAAGGTATAGAAAACTTCCCAGGATCTTGCCTCTTTTGAGGCAGTTTCTGCCTAGACAAGTCATCCAGTTCTTTGGTGAGCAAGGGAGATTCATCCTCCCAAGTCTCATTTCCAAATAACTTGTCATTTAGCTTCATGATTGCTCCAAGGTATTTAGCAACTTGCTCTTCAGTGACATACTCATCCTCTTCAGAGGAAGAATACTCATCAGAGCTCATGAATGGCAGAAGTAAGTCCAATGGAATCTCTATGGTCTCATTTTGAGCCTCAGATTCCCATTGGAACCCAGAGGAGATTGGTACACGCCCACTGAGGTCTTCCTCAGTGGCGTCCTCCTCCTCTCTTTCCTCTCCACATTCGGCCATGGTTATGGCTTTGCACTCTCCTTTTGGATTTTCTTCTGTATTACTTGGGAGAGTACTAGGAGGGAGTTCAGTAACTTTCTTGCTCAGCTGACCCACTTGTCCTTCCAAATTTCTGATGGAGGACCTTGTTTCATTCATGAAACTTTGAGTGGTCTTTATTAGATCAGAGACCATTGTTGCTAAGTCAGAAGTATTCTGCTTAGAACTCTCTGTCTGTTGCTGAGAAGATGATGGAAAAGGCTTGCCATTGCTAAACCTGTTTCTTCCACCATTATTGTTATTGAAACCTTGTTGAGGTCTCTCTTGATTCTTCCATGAGAGATTTGGGTGATTTCTCCATGAAGAATTATAGGTGTTTCCATAGGGTTCTCCTAGGTAATTCACCTCTTCCATGGAAGGGTTCTCAGGATCATAAGCTTCTTCCTCAGATGAAGCTTCCTTAGTACTGCTTGGTGCATTTTGCATTCCAGACAAACTTTGAGAAATCAAATTGACTTGTTGAGTCAATATCTTGTTCTGAGCCAATATGGCATTCAGAGTGTCAATCTCAAGAACTCCTTTCTTCTGACTAGTCCCATTGTTCACAGGATTTCTTTCAGAAGTGTACATGAATTGGTTATTTGCAACCATTTCAATCAATTCTTGAGCTTCTGCAGGCGTCTTCTTCAGATGAAGAGATCCTCCAGCAGAGCTATCCAAAGACATCTTGGATAGTTCAGAGAGACCATCATAGAAAATACCTATGATGCTCCATTCAGAAAGCATGTCTGAGGGACATCTTCTGATTAATTGTTTGTATCTTTCCCAAGCTTCATAGAGGGATTTTCCATCCTTCTGTCTGAAGGTTTGGACTTCCACTCTAAGCTTACTCCATCTTTGTGGTGGAAAGAACTTTGCCAAGAAGGCATTGACTAGCTTTTCCCAAGAGTCCAGGCTTTCTTTAGGTTGAGAATCCAACCATATTCTAGCTCTGTCTCTTACGGCAAAAGGGAATAGCATCAGTCTATAGACCTCAGGGTTAACCCCATTAGTCTTGACTGTGTCACAGATTTGCAAGAATTCAGCTAAGAACTGATGAGGATCTTCCATTGGAAGTCCATGGAACTTGCAATTCTGTTGCATTAGAGAAACTAATTGAGGCTTAAGCTCAAAGTTGTTTGCTCCAATGGCAGGGATAGAGATGCTTCTCCCATAGAAATCAGGAGTAGGTGCAGTGAAGTCACCCAGCACCTTCCTTGCATTGTTGGCATTGTTGTTGTTTTCGGCTGCCATGTGTTCTTCTTCCTTGAAGAATTCGGTCAGGTCCTCTAAAGAGAGTTGTGCTTTAGCTTGTCTTAGCTTTCTCTTCAAGGTCCTTTCGGGTTCAGGATCAGCTTCAACAAGAATGCCTTTGTCTCTGCTCCTGCTCATATGAAAGAGGAGGGAAAAAGAAAGTTTGGAATCCTCTATGTCACAGTATAGAGATTCCTTGAAATGTCAGAGGAAAAGAGAAATAGAAAGAAGAAGGAGAAGAAGAATTCGAACTTTAATTAGATAAGGTTCGAATTGTGCATTTAGAAGGAGTGGTACTCCATAAATAGAAGGATGTGGGAAGGAGGGAAGAGAATATTCGAAAATTCAATTAAAAGATTTTGAAAACATTTTGAAAATTTGATTGATAATTTTCGAAAATTAAAAGTGAAAAAGAAATCAAGTGATTTTTGAAAAAGATTTTGAAATTAGAAATTAAAAAGATTTGATTGAAAACTGTTTTGAAAAAGATGTGGTTAAAAAGATTTAATTGAAAAGTTATGGTTTTAAAAAGATGTGATTGAGAAGATATGATTTGAAAGCAATTTAAAAAAAAGATATGATTTGAAAACAATTTGAAAAGATATGATTTTAAAAATTAATGACTTGCCTAACAAGAAAAGATATGATTTGAAACATTTAAACCTTTCTCAACAGAAAAGGTAACAATCTTGTGATGTTTCAATCAAATCATTAATTGTTAGTAAGTATCTTTGAAGAAAGAAAGAAATTAATTTTGAAAACATTTGATTGAAAAGATATGATTTGAAAAAGATTTGATTTTGAAAAACTTTGAAAACTTAGAAAAAAAAATTGATTTTGAAAACAAAATCTTCCCCCTAGCACCATCCTGGCGTTAAACGCCCAGAATGGTATACATTCTGGCGTTTAACGCCCAAAATGCTACCTCTTTGGGCGTTAAACGCCCAACCAGGTACCCTGGCTGGCGTTTAAACGCCAGTCTGCCTTCTTCACTGGGCATTTTTGAATGCTCAGCTTTTTCTGTATAATTCCTCTGCAGTATGTTCTAAATCTTCAATTATTTGCATCATTGACTTGAAAAGACACAAATTAAAAATATTTTTGGATTTTTAATAATCAAAATGCAAAAGGAATCAATTAACAATGCATGCAAGACACCAAACTTAACAGTTTGTATACTACTGACACTAACAATATGAGAATGCATATGAGACACACAAAATGCTTCAAGTCAATAGAATTCAAAGATTAGAACACAAAAATCATCAAGAATTACTTTAAGACACATGAATGAATGCATGCAATTGACACTAAACTTAAGATGAGACACTAGACTTAAGCATGAAACATCAAATATGTTTTTTTTTTTTTTTGATTTTGTAAAATTTTTTTGTGATTTTCGAAAATTAAGAGGAAAATGATATCAAAATTCTTAATGAGAATTCCAGGAATCAGTGCAATGCTAGTCTAAGACTCCGGTTCAGGAATTAGACATGGCTTCACAGCCAGCCAAGCTTTCAAAGAAAGCTTCGGTCCAAAACACTAGACATGACCAAAGGTCAGCCAAATCTTAGCAGATCACTGCTCCAAGAGCAAAATTGATGAGAATCAACAAGCTCTTGTGGTGATAAGTTGAAACCTCGGTCCAATCAGATTAGACATGGCTTCTCAGCCAGCCAGATTTCAACAAATCATCATGAAACTCTAGAATTCATCTTCAAGAATTTCGAAAAAAATAAATACCTAATCTAAGCAACAAGATGAATCGTCAGTTGTCCAAACTAGAACAATCCCAGGCATTGTTACCAAAAGCTTGCTCAAAACTTGAACAATCCCCGGCAACGGCGCCAAAAACTTGGTGCGCAAAATTGTGAACAATACTTTTCACAACTCTCATAATCCCTGGTCATGAACTCCAAAAACTTGGTGGTTCAATTCCATGGCATTACACAACTTCGCACAACTAACCAGCAAGTGCACTGGGTCGTCCAAGTAATACCTTACGTGAGTAAGGGTCGATCCCACGGAGATTGTTAGCATTGAAGCAAGCTATGGTCATCTTGTAAATCTTAGTCAGGCAAACTCAAATGTATATGATGATGAACGAAAACAACATAGAAGATAAAGATAGTGATACTTATGTATATCATTGGTGTAAGAGCTTCAGACAAGCGTATGAAGATGCCTTCCCTTCCGTCTCTCTGCTTTCCTACAGCCTTCATCCAATCCTTTCTTACTCCTTTCCATGGCAAGCTCGTGTAGGGTTTCACTGTTGTCAGCAGCTACCTCCCATCCGCGCAGTGAAAGCTAATGCACACACTCTATCACAGTGCTGCCAATCACCGGTTTGGTTCCCTCCCCTACCGGAATAGAATCACTCTTTTGCGTCTGTCACTAACGCCCAGTAGGTTACAGGTTTGAAGCATGTCACAGTCATTCAATCATTGAATCCTACTCAGAATACCACAGACAAGGTTAGACCTTCCGGATTCTCTTGAATGCCGCCATCAGGTCCTGCCTATACCACGAAGACTCTGATCTCACGGAATGGTTGGCTCGTTTGTCAGGCGAGCACTCGGTTGTCAGGCGATCAACCATGCATCGTGCAATCAGGAATCCAAGAGACATTCACTAAGCCTCAGATGCTTGTAGAACAAGAATGGTTGTCAGTCACCTTGTTCATGGGTGAGAATGGTGATGGGCGTCAATCATCACCTTCATCATGTTGAAGAACAAGTGATATCTTGGTAAAAGAACAAGCGGAATTGAATGGAAGAACAATAGTAATTGCATTAATACTCGAGGTACAGCAGAGCTCCACACCTTAATCTATGGTGTGTAGAAACTCCACCGTTGAAAATACATAAGAACAAGGTCTAGGCATGGCCGTGAGGCCAGCCTCCCAATGATCAGAGGATCTACAATAATCCAAAGATTCTAAATACAATAGTAAAAGGTCCTACTTATAGAAAACTAGTACATAGATGAGTAAATGACATAAAAATCCACTTCCGGGCCCACTTGGTGTGTGCTTGGGCTGAGCAATGAAGCTTTTTCGTGTAGAGACTCTCCTTGGAGTTAAACGCCAGCTTTAGTGCCAGTTTGGGCGTTTAACTCCCAATCAGGTGCCAGTTCCGGCGTTTAACGCTGGAATTTCTTGGGGTGACTTTGAACGCCGGTTTGGGCCATCAAATCTTGGGCAAAGTATGGACTATTATATATTGCTGGAAAGCCCAGGATGTCTACTTTCCAACGCCATTGAGAGCGCGCCAATTGGGCTTCTGTAGCTCCAGAAAATCCACTTCGAGTGCAGGGAGGTCAGAATCCAACAGCATCTGCAGTCCTTTTTGAGTCTCTGGATCAGATTTTTGCTCAGGTCCCTCAATTTCAGCCAGAAAATCCCTGAAATCATAGAAAAACACACAAACTCATAGTAAAGTCCAGAAAAGTGAATTTTAATTAAAAACTAATAAAAATATACTAAAAACTAACTAGATCATACTAAAAACATACTAAAAACAATGCCAAAAAGTATACAAATTATCCGCTCATCAGTGATTCAACAATAAATCCAATTATAATTTCTCTCTCGAGTAATTCAACTCAAGGGTTCCTTTCAATCATCTCCCAATCAAGTCATGGAACTACTCACTCATCATAATTATAAATTTCACAGAATTAATGGTGAAAATAAAAGAAGACATGATAAATAATAATAAAAGGATTAATTGAAAATAAAAATAGTCTATATTAATAACTTGTAGAAATAATCCAATGTCAACTCTAGAGGGATTAAGAATATGGAAGAATAAATATAAAAAGTAAATAACAAAATAAGACGACTAGTACCGGAGGTAGACTCTTCTCAAAAGCTAAAACCAAAATCTTCCAATCCTAATTATGAATGCTCAAGTGAGTGAAAAACCTAGGGGAGGAGTAAATCCAGATCGAAAACTAAAAATTATGCAGAATAAATTGTGTCTCTCTGTTTCTGCATGTTCTCTGGCTCTAGTCTGTGTTTTTGGGCAGAAAACTGAGTTGAAATCCGGCCCAGAAACTCTGCCAGCGACTTTTGAAATTCTGTAGATTGTGCACTCCACGCGGTCGCGTGAGCCATGCGGATGCGTCATTCGGCGTTTTGCTTTCCCATGCGGGCGCGTCGTCCATGCCTCCGCGTCACTTATGCTTTTCCAATTCGCGCGGTCGCGTGAGCCATGCGGCCGCATCACTGTGATTTCCTTTCTTTCGCGCGGTCGCGTGAGCCATGTGGCCGCGTCACTTCTCGCTGGTCATCTCCTTAATTTCTTGTATCTCTTCCATTTTTGCAAACTTCCGTTCCAATCTTCAATTCATTCATGCCCTATAAAGCCTGAAACACTTAACACACAGATCACGGCATCGAATGGGATAAAGGAGAATTAAAATACCTAATTAAAAGTCTCTAGGAAGTAAGTTTTCAATCATGTAATAATTTTAGGAAGGAAATATAAATGCATGCTAATTATATGAATAAGTGGGTAAAGATCATGATAAAACCACACAATTAAACACATTATAAACCATAAAATAATGGTTTATCACCAGATTCAAGAATCTTGAAGAAAAAGGATGAAAGAGAACGGTGTGGTTGCATGTCACTACTTTTGTCTCTCTCTCTCTCTCTCTCTCTCTCTCTCTCTCTCTCTCTCTCTCCTCTGAATGCTGCTACTGATTTTGATCTTGGGAGAAGAAAAACCAACATGTGCTGAAGTAAGATTTCAAATCCTAGAAACTTCACTCTTCTATAATAAGGGTGAACAGCCAAAGATTGGGGCAAGGAGAGAAAAGCACAAAGTTTGGGTTCACATAGCACTCTAATCTGTTTATGTTCTTCTCCTTCATGGTTTTCATTTTGCAATTCTTTTTTTCAGTTTAGTCTGTCTGAGTTTCATTGAAAAAGGGCAAATATGGTGAGATTTGTAAAAAAAATAATGAGTGAAAAAGGTAAAGAGCTAGACTTGAAGAAAAAGCCTAAGTTATTTAAAAAATCCTTTGTTATTATTTCTATTTTGTGTCATGATCCTAAGTGGATTTCCTTACAAGTTGGGTTAGCACTTTGCAATTGAAAGTTAGGATGAGTCCTAGTCAGGTTTAGGTTGGGTTAGAATCTGGACTTGTCCCAGATAGGATTGGGATAAATCCTAGGGAGAATTGGTGTTTGTAATCTATTGCAAAGATAGTGAAATTCCATCATTGTTATGATGGAGACTAGATGTAGGCTACATTGTACTGGATAGCTGAACCAGGATACATCTGTGTGTCATTCTCTACTCTCTTCTTTATTTCTAGTTCTGCACAAAATAAGACAAAAACAAAGTATCTCTTGAATTATTCACTAAGATTCTTTTCATCATAACACTCCTTGCAAGTAATACTGTTTTGGCTCCTACCGCGTCAGGAGACAAAACTAAAATCTCTAAGATTCAACCCCTCATTCTTTTAGCCACTGATAGTAGTAGTAGTAGTAGTAGTAGTAGTAGTAGTAGTAGTAGTAGTAGTAGTAGTAGTAGTAGTACTAGTAGTAGTAATAGTAATAGTAGTAGTGGTAGTGGTAGTGGTAGTGGTAGTGGTAGTGGTAGTAGTAAGGCTACAAGTAAAGAAAAAAGAAGGCCAAGATTCAACCTCTCATTCTCTTAGCCACTGATAGTAGTAGTATTATTCAGGAAATTCCAATGCATGCATGGCATCAAGATTCAAAGTGTGTATAGAAGATCTTCCTCACATCTTTAATTGGACTAACAATTTCATAATTACCTTTAAACTCTTTGTCATTTTCAATATTATAACCCATCTAGTCTATGTTGGGTTCCGAAAAATTAACATCATCGATTTTTTCGAACTCAACATACAACTCGACAAGTGAGGCCTATGCTCTAGTTTGATGGTAAGCTGAAAATAATTCTTGCATACTAGCTTTATCAGCCACATGCATTATTTGAAATTGAACGAAACCACCAAATACTAGCATAGGTTGCTTGTACAAAATATTTGTCACTTTCTTCAACACTTGATGATCTACACTTTGAGAAAGTACATTCTTAAATCCTTTATATATTATTGAAAAGAGGAGTAACAATAATACATCGGTTCTCATATAAAAAGCTCACTGTCATGGTAAATTTTAAGATGTTATGTTTAACGGTGTTTGCATAGTATTCTAGAGTATTTGAGAATGCTTTGGATAATTCTGAAATGTTCTAGAATATCCTAGAAGGTCTTGAAAGACTCTAGAAGGTGATAGACTATTCTAGAAGAGTATAGATATATGTAGAAGTATAAAGAGTAGTATAGAATAATCTAGAAAAATATGGTAGGTTAGATATTTGTAATGAAGGTTCTGAACACTTGATCTTGACCGTTGATTAGATTTAATCATAACCATCCATTGAGGAGGTGGATGGCTATAAATAGAAGTGAGAGTTAGAGTTTGAGTGTGTGAGTCATTTGTAACCAACACTTGAGTAATAAAGTGTTCTTTCCACCAAATTTTTTTCTCTTGTGTTCTTAGCCTTGCTAAATATTGAGGGTTAGGTTGACTTGGTTTTAGATCAAGAGGTTGAGTATATCCGAGTACCGACACGGTAGCGTTGGAGTGTGTCTAATGCCCTGAAAATTTGGTATCTGATGAGCGGATAATTTATACGCTTTTTGGCATTGTTTTTAGTATGTTTTTAGTATCTTTTAGTTAGTTTTTATTATATTTTTATTAGTTTTTATTTAAAATTCACTTTTCTGGACTTTACTATGAGTTTGTGTGTTTTTCTGTGATTTCAGGGATTTTCTGGCTGAAATTGAAGGTTCTGAGCAAAAATCTGATCCAGAGACTGAAAAGGACTGCAGATGCTGTTGGATTCTGACCTCCCTGCACTCGAAGTGGATTTTCTGGAGCTACAGAATCCCAATTGGCGCGCTCTCAACGGCATTGGAAAGTAGACATCCTGGGCTTTCCAGCAATATATGATAGTCCATACTTTGCCCAAGATTTGATGGCCCAAACCGGCGTAGCAAATCAGCATCAGAAATTCCAGCGTTAAACGCCGGAACTGGCATAAAACTTGGAGTTAAACGCCCAAACTGGCATGAAAGCTGGCGTTTAACTCCAGAAAAGGTCTCTACACGAAATTGCTTCATTGCTCAGCCCAAGCACACACCAAGTGGGCCCGGAAGTGGATTTTTCTGTCATTTACTCATTTCTGTAAACCTTAGGATACTAGTTTACTATTTATAGGATCTTTTGACATTGTAATCGGTACCGGAGGACCTCATAACATTTTTTTTTACACGTTTCTTGTGTACCTTCCACGGCATGAGTCTCTAAACCCCATGGTTGGGGGTGAGGAGCTCTGCTGTGTCTTGATGGATTAATGCAATTACTACTGTTTCTTATTCAATCATGCTTGCTTCCATTCTAAGATATCACTTGCTTCTAACCCGGATGAATGTGATGATCCGTGACACTCATCATCATTCTTAACTATGAACATGTGCCTGACAACCACCTCTGTTCTACCTTAGATTAAGTAGATATCTCTTGGATTCTTTAATCGGAATCTTCGTGGTATAAGCTAGAACTGATGACGGCATTCAAGAGAGTCCGGAAGGTCTAAACCTTGTCTGTGGTATTCTGAGTAGGACTCAATGATTGAATGACTGTGACGTGCTTCAAACTCCTGAAGGCGGGGCGTTAGTGACAGACGCAAAAGAATCACTGGATTCTATTCCGGCCTGATTGAGAACCGACAGATGATTAGCCGATGCTGTGACAGAGCATCAGGGACGTATTTTCACTGAGAGGATGGGAGGTAGCCATTGACAACGGTGAAACCCTACATACAGCTTGCCATGGAAGGAGCCTTGCGTGTTTGATGAAGAAGACAGTAGGAAAGCAGAGATTCAGGAGATGGAGCATCTCCAAAGCCTCAACCTATTCTCCATTACTGCAAAACAAGTACCTATTTCATGTTCTTTTGCTTTTCACAATCAATCCTGATAATTTCTGATATCCTGACTAAGATTTACAAGATAACCATAGCTTGCTTCAAGCCGACAATCTCCGTGGGATCGACCCTTGCTCACGCAAGGTATTACTTGGACGACCCAGTGCACTTGCTGGTTAGTTGTGCGGGATTGCAAAAGTGTTATTGCAATTTCGTGCACCAAGTTTTTGGCGCCGTTGCCGGGGATTGTTCGAGTTTGGACAACTGACGGCTTATCTTGTTGCTTAGATTAGGACTGTTTTATTTTTGTAGGTTTAGAGTCTTTTATTTGAGTCTAGTTTCATATTCTAAGTTTGGTGTCCATTGCATGCTTTTGTTTTTCTTTTAGTTTTTCGAAATTGCATGTTCTTAGTCCCTTTTTGATTCATAAAATTTCTAAGTTTGGTGTCCTCTTTGTGTTTTCCTTTAAAATTTTCGAAAATTAGTGTTTGATTTTCTAAAAATTTTAAGTTTGGTGTCTTTTTGTGTTTTTCTCTTTCCTCTTTTCAAAAATCAAATCTTTTTCATAAAAATTTTTCAATCATATCTTTTTAATTGCTATTTTCAAAATCTTTTTAATTAACTAATTGATTTAGTTCTCAATTTGCTTTGATCTTGTTTTCTTTTTGATTTTCGAAAGTTTTTTTTTTTATTATTTTAAGTTCTTTCTGTTTTATTTTAATTTTTCGTTTAGATTTAAAAAAAAAAAACAAAACAACAAAATTTATCTCTTTGCAATCATTATCATTTCCCTTTTGTCCATTATGGACTCAAGTGGAATTAATCAGTCCAAGAGGACTCTGGGGTCATATGCTAACCCCATTACAGCTGCATATGGGAGTAGCATCTGTATACCTCCCATCAAAGCAAGCAGCTTTGAGCTAAACCCTCAACTCATTATCATAGTGCAGCAAAATTGCCAGTATTCCGGTCTTCCACAGGAAGAACCTACTGAGTTTCTGGCACAGTTCTTACAAATTGCTGACACAGTACATGATAAAGAGGTAGATCAGGATGTCTACAGACTATTACTGTTTCCATTTGCTGTAAAAGATCAAGCTAAAAGGTGGTTGAATAACCAACCTACAGCAAGCATAAAGACATGGAAACAGTTATCAGACAAATTCCTGAATCATTTCTACCCTCCAAAGAGGATGACATAGCTAAGGTTGGACATCCAAGGCTTTAAACAAGAGGATAATGAATCCCTTTATAATGCCTGGGAGAGGTATAGAGGTATGCTTAGAAAATGCCCCTCTGAAATGTTTTCAGAGTGGGTACAGTTAGACATCTTCTACTATGGCCTCACAGAAAAGGCTCAGATGTCTTTAGACCACTCAGCTGGTGGATCTATACACATGAGGAAGACAATTGAAGAAGCTCAAGAGCTTATAAACACTGTTGCTAGAAACCAATACTTATATTCTAGCAGTGAGTTCGTTCCAAAAGAGGAGGTCATGGCATTAGTCACTGATCCTAATCCTCAAGAACAGATGAATGAGCTTAATCAACAATTGCTCCTGATGACAGAACAGTTAGCAGAATTTAAAGAAATGCTCCATGATACTAAAGTTGCTAACAAGAACATAGAACTGCAGTTGAATCAAGCAAAACAGCAAATATCTAAACAGATAACAGAAGGATGTCAAGCAGTTCAACTAAGGAGTGGGAAAACACTGAACACCACTGCTCAAAGGAGCAAGAAGGCAAACAAAGAACAATTGACAGAGGATAACCAAACCACTGTTCAAAATCCCTCTGAGGACAACAAGAGCCCAGAGAGGAATATTATTGGCATTCAAACGCCAGAAAGGGAAGGAAAGTTGGCATTAAACGCCCATTCCTTGCCCAGTTCTGGCGTTCAAACGCCAGAAAGGGGGGAGAAGTTGGCGTTTAACGCCCAATCTTCACCCATTCCTGGTGTTCAAACGCCCAAGGAGGATCAGACACCTGAGAGTGCTGATAATTATCCCTCTAACAAGGCTTCTTCAACCACTTCTGTAAGGAATAAACCTGCAGCATCTAAGGTTGAGGAATATCAAGCCAAGATGCCTTATCCTCAGAAACTCCGCAAAGCGGAACAGGATAAGCAATTTGCCCGCTTTGCAGACTATCTAAGGACTCTTGAAATAAAGATTCCGTTTGCAGAGGCACTTGAGCAAATACCTTCTTATGCTAAGTTCATGAAAGAGGTCTTAAGTCATAAGAAGGATTGGAGAGAAACTGAAAAAGTGTTTCTCACTAAAGAATGCAGTGCAGTCATACTAAAAAGCTTACCAGAAAAGCTTCAAGATCCTGGAAGCTTTATAATACCATGCACATTAGAAGGAGCTTGCACCAAGACAGCCCTATGTGATCTTGGAGCAAGCATCAATTTAATACCTGCATCCACTATCAGAAAGCTTGGGTTGGCTGGAGAAGTCAAACCAACCAGGATATGCCTCCAACTTGTTGATGGCTCCATTAAACACCCATCAGGCATAATAGAGGATATGATTGTCAAGGTTGGGCCATTTGCCTTTCCCACTGACTTTGTGGTGCTGGAAATGGAGGAGCACAAAAGTGCAACTCTCATTCTAGGAAGACCATTCCTAGCAACTGGACAAACTCTCATTGATGTACAAAAAGGGGAAGTAACCCTGAGAGTCAATGAGGATGAGTTCAAGTTGAATGCTGTGAAAGCAATGCAGCATCCAGACACACCAGATGACTGCATGGGCGCTGACATTATTGACTCTCTGGTAGAAGAGATCAATATGACTGAAAGCCTAGAATCAGAGCTTGAAGACATCTTCAAAGATGCTCAACCTGATCAAGAAGAACTAGAGGAAGTAAAGGAATTTTCGAAAATTCCTCAGGAGGAGGATAAACCTCCCAAACCTGAACTCAAACCTCTACCACCATCTCTGAAATATGCATTTCTAGGAGAGGGTGACACTTTTCCAGTGATTATAAGCTCTGCTTTAGACCCACAGGAAGAGGAAGCACTGATTCAAGTGCTAAGGACGCACAAGACAGCTCTCGGGTGGTCCATAAGTGATCTTAAGGGCATTAGCCCAGCTAGATGCATGCACAAGATCCTATTGGAGGATAATGCCAAACCAGTGGTCCAACCACAGAGGTGGCTAAATCCAGCCATGAAGGAGGTGGTGCAGAAAGAGGTCACTAAATTACTAGAGGCTGGGATTATTTATCCTATTTCTGATAGCCCCTGGGTGAGCCCTGTCCAAGTTGTTCCCAAAAAGGGAGGCATGACAGTGGTTCATAATGAAAAAAATGAACTGGTTCCTACAAGGACAGTCACAGGGGGCGTATGTGTATTGACTACAGAAGGCTCAATACAGCCACCAGAAAGGATCATTTTCCTTTACCATTCATAGACCAAATGCTAGAAAGACTAGCTGGTCATGACTATTACTGCTTTTTGGATGGCTATTCAGGCTACAACCAAATTGCAGTAGATCCCCAGGACCAAGAGAAAACAGCATTCACCTGCCCTTCTGGCGTGTTTGCCTATAGGAGAATGCCTTTTGGTCTGTGCAATGCACCTGCAACCTTTCAGAGGTGCATGCTCTCTATCTTCTCAGACATGGTAGAGAAATTTTTGGAAGTCTTCATGGATGACTTTTCAGTATATGGAGACTCATTCAGCTCCTGTCTTAACCACCTATCACTTGTCCTGAAAAGATGCCAAGAGACTAACCTGGTTTTAAACTGGGAGAAATGTCACTTTATGGTGACTGAAGGAATTGTCCTTGGGCACAAAATTTCAAGCATGGGAATAGAGGTGGATAAGGCAAAGGTAGAGGTAATTGAAAAATTACCACCACCTGCCAATGTTAAGGCAATCAGAAGCTTTCTTGGGCATGCAGGATTCTACAGAAGGTTTATAAAGGATTTTTCAAAAATTGCCAAAACCTCTAAGTAATCTGCTAGCTGCTGACACTCCATTTATCTTTGATAATGAGTGTCTGCAGGGCATTTGAGACCCTGAAAGCTAAGCTGGTCACAGCACCAGTCATCTCTGCACCAGATTGGGCATTGCCATTTGAATTAATGTGTGATGCCAGTGATCATGCCATTGGTGCAGTGTTGGGACAGAGGCATAACAAACTTCTGCATGTCATTTACTATGCTAGCCGTGTTCTAAATGATGCACAGAAGAATTACACAACCACAGAAAAAGAATTACTTGCAGTGGTTTATGCCATTGACAAGTTTAGATCCTACCTAGTGGGATCAAAGGTGATTGTGTACACTGACCATGCTGCTCTTAAATACTTACTCACAAAGCAGGATTCAAAACCCAGGCTTATCAGATGGGTGTTGCTTCTGCAAGAGTTTGATATAGAAATAAGAGACAGAAAAGGGACAGAAAACCAAGTGGCTGATCATCTGTCCCGAATAGAACCAGTAGCTGGGGCGTCCCTCCCTTCTACTGAGATCTCTGAGACTTTCCCAGATGAGCAACTCTTTGCCATTCAGGAAGCTCCATGGTTTGCAGATATGGCAAACTATAAAGCTGTGAGGTTCATACCCAAGGAGTACAGCAGAGTGCAAAGAAAGAAATTAATTTCAGATGCCAAGTACTACCTCTGGGATGAACCATATTTCTTTAAGAGATGTGCTGACGGAGTGATCCGCAGATGTGTACCTGATGAGCGGATAATTTATACGCTTTTTGGCATTGTTTTCATATAGTTTTTAGTAAGTTTGAGCTACTTTTAGGGATGTTTTCCTTAGTTTTTATGTTAAATTCACATTTCTGGACTTTACTATGAGTTTGTGTGTTTTTCTGTGATTTCAGGTAAATTCTGACTGAAATTGAGGGATTTGAGCAAAACTCTGAAAAAGGCTGACAAAAAGACTGCTGATGCTGTTGGATTCTGACCTCCCTGCACTCGAAATGGATTTTCTGGAGCTACAGAACTCTAAATGGCGCGCTCTGAACGGCGTTGGAAAGTAGACATCTAGGGCTTTCCAGAAATATATAATAGTCCACACTTTATTCGAAGAATGACGACGTAACTTGGCGTTGAACGCCAAGTACACGCTGCTGTCTGGAGTTAAACGCCAGAAAAACGTCATTATCCGGAGTTGAACGCCCAAAACACGTCATAACTCAGAGTTCAACTCCAAGAGAAGCCTCTGCTCGTGTATTGATCAAGCTCAGCCCAAGCACACACCAAGTGGGCCCCGGAAGTGGATTTATGCATCAATTACTTACTCATGTAAACCCTAGTAGCTAGTCTAGTATATATAGGACATCTATCTATTGTATTAGATATCCTGGATTGTATTTTGAATCCTGTGATCACGTTTTAGGGGGCTGGCCATTCGGCCATGCCTGGACCTCTTTCACTTATGTATTTTCAACGGTGGAGTTTCTGCACACCATAGATTAAGGGTGTGGAGCTCTGCTGTACCTCAAGTATCAGTGAAGTTCTATTTTCTTTTATTCAATTCTCTCTTATTCTTATTCCAAGATATTCATTCGTACCCAAGAACATGATGAATGTGATGAGTAAATAACCCTCATTATTATTCTCACTTATGAACGCGCGTGATTGACAACCACTTCCGTTCTACATGCAACAGAGCTTGAATGCGTATCTCTTAGATTCCCCAACAGAATCTTCGTGGTATAAGCTAGATAGATGGCGGCATTTATGAGGATCCGGAAAGTCTCACCTTGTCTGTGGTATTCCGAGTAGGATCCTGGGAATCCAGAAAGTCCAACCTTGTCTGTGGTGTTCCGAGTAGGATTCCGGTAATGAATGACTGTGACGTGCTTCAAACTTGTAACCTGCTGGGCGTTAGTGACAGACGCAAAAGAGGGATTCTATTCCAGTAGGGGAGGGAACCAACCAGTGATTAGCCGTACTGTGACAGAGTGCGTGAGCATTAGTTTTCACTGCGAGGATGGGATGTAGCCATCAACCATGGGTGATGCCTCCAGACTGGTTAGCTGTGCGAGTGACAGCCGCATAGGATATTTCCCCGAGAGGATTGAAAGTAGCCACAGCTGATGGTGAACCCCTAAACAAAGCTTGCCATGGAAAGGAGTAAGAAGGATTGAGTAGAAGCAATGGGATAGCAGGCGTCCTTGAGCCATGCTGCATCTTCATGCACTTATCTGAAATTCCTACCAATGAATCTGCATAAGTATTTCTATCCCTTTTATTATTCCTTTTTATTTACAATCCAATAATCACAATTACCTTTTTAATCTGCCTAATTGAGATTTGCAAGGTGACCATAGCTTGCTTCATACCAACAATCTCTGTGGATTCGACCCTTACTCACGTAAGGTTTATTACTTGGACGACCCAGTACACTTGCTGGTTAGTTGAACGGAGTTGTGAAAATAAACAGTGCCCTAAGAGTAAACATCATCAAAGTATAAAGAACATGCGAATCACAATTTCGTCCACCAAGTTTTTGGCGCCGTTGCCGGGGATTGTTCGAGTATGGACAACTGACGGTTCATCTTGTTGCTCAGATTAGGTAATTTTCTTTTCAAAAATCTTTTTCAAAATTTTTCTTTTCTTTTTCGTTTTCCAAAAATGTTTTTCGAAAATAATTAATAAAAATCCAAAAAAATTAGAAAATCATAAAATCCAAAATATTTTGTGTTTCTTGTTTGAATCTTATGTTAATTTTTAAGTTTGGTGTCTTTTGCATGCTTTTAAAATTTTTTTCTTGCATTTTTTTTCGAAAATCTCATGCATTCATAGTGTTCTTCATGATCTTCAAGTTGTTCTTGATAAGTCCTCTTGTTTGATCTTGATATTTTCTTGTTTTGTGTCTTTTCTTGTTTTTCATGTGCATTTTTGCATTCATATTTTTCATGCATTAAAGATTTCTAAGTTTGGTGTCTTGCATGTTTTCTTTGCATTAAAAATTTTTTAAAAATATGTTCTTGATGTTCATCATGATCTTCAAGGTGTTCTTGGTGTTCATCTTGACATTCATAGCATTCTTGCATGCATTCATTGTTTTGATCTAAAAATTTCATGCATAAAGTATTTTTGTTGTTTTTCTCTTTCATAATTAAAAATTCAAAAATCAAAAAAATATCTTCTCCTTATTTCCCTCCAAAATTTCGAAATTTTGGGATTGACTTGGTCAAAAATTTTCAAAATTAGTTGTTTCTTACAAGTCAAGTCAAAATTTCAATTTTAAAAATCTTATCTTTTCAAAATTTTTTTCAAAAATCATATCTTGTTCATTTTTTTTCTATTTTTCGAAAATCTCAAAAATCTTTTTCAAAATATTTTTTAAAATCTTTTTCTTATCTTTATATGTAATTTTCGAAAATTCACTAATAATTAATGTGATTGGTTCAAAAAATTTGAAGTTTGTTACTTTCTTGTTAAGAAAGGTTCAATCTTTAAGTTCTAGAATCTTATCTTGTAGTTTCTTGTTAGTGAAGTAAGTAATTTCAAAATTTTTGAATTAAATCTTTTTATCTTTTATTTTATCTTTTTCAAAAATTTTATCTTTTTCAAAATTTGATTTCAAAATATCTTAACTATCTTCTTATCTTTTTCAAATTTGATTTTCAAATCTTTTTCAATCAACTAACTAACTGTTTGTTTGTTTCTTATCTTTTTCAAAACCACCTAACTACTTTTCCCTCTCTAATTTTCGAAAATATCTCTCTCTTTTTCAAAAAAAATTCTTTTTAATTAATTAATTGTTTCATGTTTAAATTTTAATTATAATTTATCTCTAATTTTCGAAAATCACTAACTTCTTTTCAAAAATTATTTTCGAATTTTCTCTTCTCCTTTCTTCTTCTATTTAATTATTTAATTACTAACACTTCTCTTCACCTCTCTTCATCCATAAATCCGAATCCATCCTTCTTCTTTCTTATACCCCTTTCTTTTTCTACTAACATAAAGGAATCTCTATACTGTGACATATAGGATTCCTCTTTCTTTTCTTGTTCTCTTCTCTTTCATATGAGCAGGAACAAGGATAAAGGCACTCTTGTTGAAATTGATCCAGAACCTGAAAGGACTATGAAGAGAAAATTAAGAGAAGCTAAATTACAACAATCCAGAAACAACCTTTCAGAAATTTTCGAACAAGAGAAGGAGATGGCCGAAAATAATAATAATAATGCAAGGAGAATGCTTGGTGATTTCACAAAACCAACGTCCAAGTTTGATGGAAGAAGCATCTCCATTCCTGCCATTGGAGCCAATAACTTTGAGCTTAAGCCTCAGCTAGTTGCTTTAATGCAACAAAACTGCAAGTTTTATGGACTTCCATCTGAAGATCCTTATCAGTTTTTAACTGAGTTCTTGCAGATCTGTGAGATTGTAAAGACAAATGGAGTTGATCCTGAAGTCTACAGACTCATGCTTTTCCCTTTTGCTGTAAGAGACAGAGCTAGAGTATGGTTGGATTCTCAACCCAAGGATAGCCTGGACTCATGGGATAAGCTTGTCACTGCATTCTTAGATAAGTTCTTTCCTCCTCAAAAGCTGAGCAAGCTGAGAGTGGATGTTCAAACCTTCAAACAAAAAGATGGTGAATCCCTCTATGAAGCTTGGGAAAGATACAAGCAGCTGACTAAAAGATGTCCATCTGACATGTTTTCAGAATGGACCATATTAGATATATTCTATTATGGTCTCTCTGAATTTTTGAAAATGTCATTGGACCATTCTGCAGGTGGATCTATTCACCTGAAGAAAACGCCTGAAGAGGCTCAAGAACTCATTGACATGGTTGCAAACAACCAGTTTATGTACACCTCTGAGAGGAACTCCGTGAACAATGGGTACCTCAGAAGAAAGGAGTTCTTGAAATTGATGCTCTGAATGCCATACTGGCTCAGAACAAAGTGTTGACTCAACAGGTCAACATGATCTCTCAAAATCTGAATGGATTGCAACATGCATCCAACAGTAATAGAGAGGCAGCTTCTGAAGAAGCTTATGATCCTGAGAACCCCCGCCATGGCAGAGGTTAATTACTTAGGTGAACCTTATGGAAACACCTATAACTCATCATGGAGAAATCATCCAATTTCTCCTGGAAGGATCAACAAAAAACCTCAACAAGGTTTTAACAATGGTGGACGCAATAGGCTGAACAATAGTAAGCCATATCCATCATCTTCTCAGCAACAGACAGAGAACTCTGAACAAAATAATTCTAATTTAGCTAATATAGTCTCTGATCTGTCAAAGGCCACTTTCAGTTTCATGAATGAAATCAGATCCTCTATTAGAAATCTGGAGGCACAAGTGGGCCAGCTGAGTAAGAAAGTTATTGAAACCCCTCCCAGTACTCTCCCAAGCAATACAGAAGAAAATCAAAAAGGAGAGTGCAAGGCCATTGATTTAGTCAATATGGCCGAATGCACAAGGGAGGAGGAGGACGAAAATCCTAGTGAGGAAGACCTCCTGGGACGTTCCTCAAGCAAGAAGGAGTTTCCTACTAAGGATCCTGAGGAATCTGAGGCTCATCTAGAGACCATAGAGATTCCATTAAATCTCCTTCTGCCATTCATGAGCTCTGAAGAATATTCATCCTCTGAAGAGAATGAAGATGTGACTGGAGAGCAAGTTGCTCAATATTTAGGAGCTATCATGAAACTGAATGCCAAGTTATTTGGTAATGAGACTTGGGAAAGTGAACCTCCCTTGCTCATTAGTGAACTAGATACTTGGATTCAGAGAACTCTACCTCAAAAGAAACAAGATCCTGGCAAATTCTTAATACCTTGTACCATAGGCACCATGAGCTTTGAAAAAGCTCTATGTGATCTGGGGTCAGGGATAAACCTTATGCCACTCTCTGTAATGGAGAAGCTGGGGATCATTGAGGTACAACCTGCCTTGTTCTCATTACAACTGGCAGACAAGTCAGTGAGACAAGCTTATGGATTAGTAGAGGACGTGCTAGTGAAGGTTGAAGGCCTTTACATCCCTACTGATTTCATAATCCTAGACACTAGGAAGGAAGATGATGAATGCATCATCCTAGGAAGACCTTTCCTAGCCACAGCAGGAGCTGTGATAGATGTCAACAGAGGTGAGTTAGTCCTTCAATTGAATGGGGACTACCTTGTGTTTAAGGCACATTGCCATCCCTCTGTGACAAAAGAGAGTAAGCATGAAGAGCTTCTCTCAATTCAGAGTCAAGAAGAAGAGCCTCCACAGTCAAACTCTAAGTTTGGTGTTGTGAGGCCACAACCAAACTCTAAGTTTGGTGTCAAGACCCCATATCCAAACTCTAAGTTTGGTGTTGGGAATACCACACTTAAGTTGACCTGATCATCTTGTGGCTCCAAGAGAGCCACTATCAAGCTATTGACATTAAAGAAGCGCTTGTTGGGAGGCAACCCAATTTTATTTATCTAATTTTATTTTATTTTGTTTCTTTGTTATTTTCGTGTTTAATTAGGTACATGATCATGAGGAGTCACGAAAAAAATCAAAAAAATTAAAAACAGAGTCAAAAACAGAAGAAAAAAAATTTTTCACCCTGGAGGCAGCACAGGCTGGCGTTCAACGCCAGTAAGGTGCATCTATCTGGCGTTCAACGCCAGAACAGAGCACCATTCTGGCGCGCTGAACGCCCAAAACAAGCAACAACCTGGCGTTAAACGCCAGGATGGTGCACAGAGAGGACAATCTGGCGCTGAACGCCAGAAACAAGCATGAAACTGGCGTTCAACGCCAGAAACATGCATTACATGGGCGTTTAACGCCCAGAACATGCACCAATGGGCGTTTGAACGCCAGAATGATGCATGAAGGCATGTTACATGCCTATAGGGAGAAGGAATGGTATTTCTTTTCACCTCAGGATCTGTGGACCCCACAGGATCCCCAACTCAGGATCTGTGGACCCCACAGGATCCCCACCTACCACATTCCTTTTAATCCTAATCACACTCTCCTAATCCAAATCTCATTCTCAATATCACACTTCCCAACACCCTTCACCAATCACCTCAATTCCTCTTCCCAAGTAACCCATTCACCATTCACATCAACCTCCTCTTCCCCATAAACCCCACCTACCCTCATAAAATTCAAATTCATTTTCCCACCCATTCCCACCCAAAATGGCCGAACCTATACCCTCCCCTCTCCCTATAAATACCCTCCCATTCCCCATCATTTTCACACAACACAAACCCCTTCTTCTCTCATATAGCCGAACCCACTCTTCTCTCCCTCTCTACCATATTCTCTTCTTCTTCTTCTACTTTTTTTTCTTTCTTTTGCTCGAGGACGAGCAAATTCTAAGTTTGGTGTGGTAAAAGCATAAGCTTTTTTTATTTTTCCATTACCAATGGCACCTAAGGCCGGAGTTTCCTCAAGAAAAGGGAAAGGGAAAGCAAAAGCTTCCACCTCCGAGTCATGGGAAAGGGAGAGATTCATCTCCAAAAGCCATCAAGACCACTTCTATGATGTTGTGGCAAAGAAGAAGGTGATCCCTGAGGTCCCTTTCAAGCTCAAAAAGAATGAGTTTCCGGAAATCCGACATGAGATCCAAAGAAGAGGGTGGGAAGTCATAACCAACCCCATGCAACAAGTCGGAACATTGATGGTTCAAGAGTTCTATGCCAATGCATGGATCACTAGGAACCATGACCAAAGTATGAACCCAAGCCCAAAGAATTATCTAACAATGGTTAGGGGGAAATACTTGAATTTCAGTCCGGAAAATGTGAGGTTGGCGTTTCACTTACCCATGATGCAAGGTGATGAACGCCCCTACACAAGGAGGGTCAACTTTAATCAAAGGTTGGACCAAGTCCTTAGGGATATTTGTGTGGAAGGCACCCAATGGAGAATAGATTCCAAAGGCAAGCCAGTCCAACTAAGAAGACTGGACCTCAAGCCTGTAGCTAGAGGATGGTTGGAGTTCATCCAAAGATCCATCATCCCTACAAGCAACCGATCTGAAGTTACTGTGGATCGGGCCATCATGATTCATAGCATCATGATTGGAGAGGAAGTAGAGGTTCATGAAGTCATATCCAATGAACTCTACAAAATAGCTGACAAGCCTTCATACATGGCACGGCTAGCCTTCCCCCACCTTATATGCCATCTATGTTTCTCAGCTGGAGTTATCATAGAAGGAGATGTCTCCATTGAAGAAGACAAGCCCATCACCAAGAAAGGATGGAGCAACAAGAGAAGTTCCTCACGGCCCTCAAGGAGAACATGAGGAAGTTCATCATCAACAAATGCCTCAAGGAATGCACTTTCCTCCAACAACTATTGGGAGCAACTTAATACCTCCTTAGAAGATTTGAGCCATAATGTTGAACAATTAAGGGTGGAACATCATGAGCACTCCATCATTCTCCAAGAAATAAAAGAAGATCAAAGAGCAATGAGGGAGGAGCAACAAAGGCAAGGAAGGGACATAGAAGAATTGAAGAACATCATTGGTCCTTCAAGAAGAAGACGCCACTAAAGGTGGATTCATTCCTTGTTCTTTATTTCTTTCTGTTTTCGGTTTTTAATTATTGTGTCTATCTATGTTTTTCTGTCTTTATTTCATGATCATTAGTATGTAACCATGCCTTAAAGCTATGAATAAAACCCATTAGTCCTTCACCTCTCTTAAAAGAAAAATGTTTTAATTCAAAAGAACAAGAAGTACATAATTTTTGAAATTATTATTGAATTTAGTTTAATTATATTGATGTGGTGACAATGCTTTTGTTTTCTGAATGAATGAATGAACAGTGCATATGTCTTTGGATCTTGTTGTTTATGAGTGTAAAATTGTTGGCTCTTGAAAGAATGATGAACAAAGAGAAATGTTATTGATGATCTGAAAAACATCATGAAATTGATTCTTGAAGCAAGAAAAAGCAGTGAAAAAAAAAAGGGCGAAAATTTTAAAGCAAGGATCTAAGGCTTTGAGCATCAATGGATAGGAGGGCCCAAGGAAATAAAATCCAGGCCTAAGCGGCTAAATCAAGCTGTCCCTAACCATGTGCTTGTGTCATGAAGGTCCAAGTGAAAAGCTTGAGACTGAATGGTTAAAGTCGTGATCCAAAGCAAAAGAGTGTGCTTAAGAGCTCTGGACACCACTAACTGGGGACTTTAGCAAAGCTAAGTCACAATCTGAAAAGGTTCACCCATTATGTGTCTGTGGCATTTGTGTATCCGTGGTAATACTGGAAGACAAAGTGCTTAGGGCCACAGCCAAGACTCATAAGTAGCTGTGTTCAAGAATCAACATGCTTAACTAGGAAAGTCAATAACACTATCCCAAATTCTAAGTTCCCCCAGAGACGCCAATCCCTCTAAACTACAAAGGAAAAAGTGAGATGCCAAAACTGTTCAGAAGCAAAAAGCTACAAGTCCCGCTCATGTAATTAAATTAATATTCATTGATATTTTGGACTTTATAGTATATTCTCTTCTTTTTATCCTAATTGATTTTCAGTTGCTTGGGGACAAGCAACAATTTAAGTTGGTGTTGTGATGAGCGGATAATTTATACGCTTTTTGGCATTGTTTTCATATAGTTTTTAGTAAGTTTGAGCTACTTTTAGGGATGTTTTCCTTAGTTTTTATGTTAAATTCACATTTCTGGACTTTACTATGAGTTTGTGTATTTTTCTGTGATTTCAGGTAAATTCTGACTGAAATTGAGGGATTTGAGCAAAACTCTTAAAAGGCTGACAAAAGACTGCTGATGCTGTTGGATTCTGACCTCCCTGCACTCGAAATGGATTTTCTGGAGCTACAGAACTCTAAATGGCGCGCTCTCAACGGCGTTGGAAAGTAGACATCCAGGGCTTTCCAGCAATATATAATAGTCCACACTTTATTCGAAGAATGACGACGTAACTTGGCGTTGAACGCCAAGTACATGCTGCTGTCTGGAGTTAAACGCCAGAAAAACGTCATTATCCGGAGTTGAACGCCCAAAACACGTCATAACTCAGAGTTCAACTCCAAGAGAAGCCTCTGCTCGTGTATTGATCAAGCTCAGCCCAAGCACACACCAAGTGGGCCCCGGAAGTGGATTTATGCATCAATTACTTACTCATGTAAACCCTAGTAGCTAGTCTACGTTTT